>NC_140511.1:33931912-35208162 GCF_964339955.1 Pipistrellus hanaki
GTTGCAGAGGATTGAAAGCTGGTGAAGCACACAGACCTCTTCTTTAGGACTATCACAATATAGTCAAAGGGAAAGACCAATATATGCAAAATACTTAAGCAACAAAGCAACTATCTATGTGCATATTATTGTGGTACAGTGTCATTGAATTTTAATTCTAATCATACGAGCTTAACATCTTTAATTTTACTGGGTAAGGAAATTATAAAAGTAACAACAAAAAGATAACAAAACAGTACTCATTTCTCCATGCCCTTCTTAGATTCTTGTCCATATTTATGCATTTTATGCATAATTCTAACTTTACTATGCAAGAAATTTTTGTATTCTGGTTTTCTCCTATAAGAGTATGGTTTTCATTTTGTTGAAGTAGTCATATTTATCACTTTAATGGCTCCATAAAGTTCCATTTTATTGATAGACTCTAATTTACATAAAACTACCCCCCTCTTAATAGACATTTATGGCCTCTTTATTTTTACAGATGACAAAACTGAAGCCCAGAGATGTTGAAGAGCTTAACTACATAAAATTTCAGGGTAAAAGATGGTGTCCAGTGGTACTAAAATCTGATATATAATTAATACAGAAAAGTCTAAAGGTTATTTCTTGCATTTCTCTAGAATTCTCAGAGCAGAAAAACAATGTGTGATTACAGATTCCCAAGAATCCTGTGAGTATTCTTAAGGTCTTTCTCTGGTCAACCTCAAGTTAATTATAGCAGTACAGTGCCATGATAGTGACTTTTTATTCCCCATCCTTCCTTTAATTTGGTGGATTTTCTTGGATACTTTTTGTGTTACATATGGAATATACCCATTTTTTTTTTTTTTTTTAGGTATTTAGGGATTGTGGTTTGTAATTAAAAGGAGGAAGTCTTCTAGTTTCCTCATTAAGATTCTTTAATTTTAAGGTTCTTCATTTTTAGTCTGAGAATTTGACAATAGGTCCTTTTGCATTAAAAAAGCAAAAATAATTGCTTTGTATTTTGTATTGAAGGTCAGGAAAGGTATTACTTCATGAAAAGTGAGAAAACACTGAAAGCTGAGAAAACCATTTGTAGTAAAATAAATTAGTAAGCTATTAGCGAGACAACTTTTGCACATTTCACTTACTATGAAAAAAAGCTCGAAGAGGGGTCTCTAAGATACTGAGAATAGCATGCTCAGGAAGATAATGAACAAAATCTAACTTAGTGGAAACTACATTTTCACATGTTAATAATCAGAATGTCAGTTAGAGAAGAAATGTCTTCTTGACATTTACTAGTGATTTTTTTTGCAAGACTGCACTTAGGGCATGAACTTAAGACATGTAAGTATTGCCATGAAGCATTCTTATTTTTTCCCTTAGTTTTTCTAATATTAAAAAGAGAATGTTTTTATTTCTTTAAAGATAATATCTGTAGAGAGTTTTCAACTTCCATTTACAAAGCACTTTCACAGACACATATCTTAATTCTTCCAGAAATGCTGAGGCATGGCTGACTTTGTTTCCATTTTGCAGATGAGAAAAATAGATCCTCAGCGAGATTATGTAGTACTTTATATTCCAGATCACACAGCTAAGAAGTAGCTCAAATATTTGTTGAGGCCAAATCTCCTCACTCCCAAAGCCATGAAGTCAGAACCAGAATGCCTCAGCCTGGAAATGTCGTTAGTCATTCTTTGTCTGATAACTATGCTTTTATTTATTAGTATTTCATTATACTTGGATTTCAAACGGTTTACCATAAGAAATTATGGAAATTATATGTTTATTGTACTCATGAAAAGGTTAAGATATTCAATGTGGAAACTAGGATGTGCCACTAAGATCTAGGGACAGAGATCTAGGAACAACAAGCACTTGGCAAAAATAACCTAGTGTTACTAATTTCTTTCTTAAAACAATGATTTACTGATTATAAAAAAAATATGGAGATATCATATTGGGGGCAATTATGGAAGAGAAAAATAAAATCACCTACAATTATTTTTCACTACAAGTACTCCTGTGTTTTAGTGTCTTGTTTTCCTGTGCATTCTATGGCAATGCCCTGAAGGATATATTCAAACAGAGCATCTTAGAGAATTTAAACAAAGGCACAAACAAACAAAAAAGATTTTTTTTTTTTACTATAAAACTTCTCAAAGCATTTACTATCCCAAGATGCAGTGTGAGGCTCCAAGAGAAGAAGATGTACAGGTTTTTGGATGCTATGGGTACAGGGTGGACCAGAAGAGTTAAGAATTTCAAATGCAATTTGGCAATACTTAGGCTGTGTGAAGTTTAGAGGCATAATTTATATTAATATAAGAGACAAAAGCAATCAACCTCTACACTGTGAAAAAATGTGGGCATTTTGGAGTCTCATCTATGAAGTCAGGACTGAACCAGCCTTCTTTCAAACTCGGCATAAATTAGTTGCCTAATTTAAACCTCACTCTGTAAATGGTTGTCCTCCTTTCATAGATAATGTAACAGATGCTTGTGGTCAAAATGCCCTCTTTGGTGGATCACATTAGGGGCAGTTTATCAGCTGAATGAAGAAAAAGGTAAAAATATAAAATTCAATAATCAAGGTCTGGCATAATTTTATAATTTTTTTTTAACTAGTCAAGTGTATCTCATAATTTGCCTCACCTGAAAGGTAGTTTCTAGACTCATATTATATTTTCATTGCTGTGCTCAGATTTATCTCATTGTATTTCTTCTTGTACTAGAACGCAACACAAAATTGCTGGGAGTTGTAAGTGCCAATATATAATTAAGGGAACTCATTATAAAGCCCTTTCCCTGTGCCAGATACCCAGGTCCCAGGTAGGAACTAACTTCTTCTTTCTCCTCCTCCTCCCTCCTCCTCCTCCTCCTCCTCCTCCTCCTCCTCCTCCTCCTCCTCCTCCTCCTCCTCCTCTTCCTCCTCCTCCTCCTCCTCCTCCTCCTCCTCCTCCTCCTCCTCCTCCTCCTCCTCCTCCTCCTCTTCCTCCTCCTTTTTCTTCTTCTTCTTCACATGGAATTATTGTAGATTACACTTTTGTAAGTTCTCTTTGAGATCCTCTGAATGGAAGCTTTCAAATTTTCCAGAAGCAGAAAGGGGGCTATGGGAGTTAAGATGGAGGAAGCAGTGGAGCCGTGAGATGTAACAGTTCTGGCCTGGAAGTCTGGCTCTTCCTACCACGCCAGAGCCTCAGGGAAGCCAAATTGTAGCTCTCTTTTTAAAGCAATGCTATCAGTTGGGGACATATTTTCCCATGACATATTGGATCCTTTCTCTGCCAACTAGTGATGATAATATTTAAACTTCTGTAGAGAATACCAGATACCTCTGGTGAGGTGGTCCTTTTCTTCCAAAATGTCCTGCCTTCTGGAATTTTTTAAAAGAGCCATCAAATTTCCTTTTTTCTTTTGCAAGATTGAGATTCCAGGGCCCCTAAGCTCATGCCCTTTGACCTTTAAAATTAGGCATATGTCTTTGTGCTTCTATTTTGTGTTGAAAACCTTGTGTTTTATATTATGTTGTGTTTTTTTTTCTAAATTCAGCTTAATTATTTTCCAGCAGGTGTGGAAATAAAAGATTAAGCTAATGTGCAGTACAGACATAATTTTGATTGGTATTTTTGTGTTTTTTTTTCTATCTTTCCTAAAATCCCTATTTTAAAAAAAAGATATTATAATGCAATAATGGAAATTTAGGAGAGTAGAAAAGAAGAACCACTTGTAGTTTCACTACTAGACTGCTTAGCTTTTATCACTTTTGCATATTTCCATCTGTTGGTCTCTGAGGGGAGCCAATAAATGGCATTCCTCTTCTCTGTCTGGGCTTTGATTAATTTGACAAATAAAATAAAGGAGTGGCAGATGGAGCTAAAATATCACTTTTATTACTGATTCAGTCCAGGTTGGAACATGGAACTTATTGTGAGAGTCAAATGGATCTGCTAACTCCATGGTCAGCAAACTACGGCTCTGGAGCTTCATGTGGCTCTTTGGTCTCTTGAATGTGGCTCTTCCACAAAATACCACAGCCTGGGAGAGTCCATTTTGAACAAGTGGCATTAGAAGAAGTTTAAGCTTAAAAAATTTGGCTTTTAAAAGAAATTTCAATCATTGTACTGTTGATAATTGGCTCTGTTGACTAATGAGTTGGCCAACCACTGTGCTCACTAAACCTTGAATTAGGCAGACTCCCTCCCCATGCTACCCTCTCTCCAACTTCACCCAATAATAAACCTTGCCTGGTCTCAACAGTGATAGGCCATCTTACCCTTGGGGAGCAGATGCTCTCTGTGACCACTTGCTTCCAAAAGGAATAAGGGTGCAGGTGGGCCAAACATTCTTCATTTATTTTTTTCCAAAAGGGACTGTCAGATAAGTTACCCTTTTCCCCTACTCAGGATGGAGTGAATTAATGGACAGAGAAAGGCCAGGGGTTATATCAATTAGCTGTTACCACAAGTGGAAAAATCTAGACTGGGGAAGGCGTTCTTTTCTATTTGGTTAAGTTTTATTTTTTTTAAAAAGAGAATAAAAGTATTATAAACATCCTCAGGAAAATATCCTGATAGATTATGTTTTTAGGAGAGATTCTGAGAAATGTGTTTGTGAATATGTGTTTTTTGCTCCTTGGAAAATATGAAGAAATTGCTTTACTGATGGGTTGTACAATTTACCTTGTTATGAAATTCCTGGTTCATAGAGATGATTTTGAATCGTGTTCTTAGTTTGACAGTGATCTGGGGTTCAGTGTGGTTATATTACAATTATGATTGTATTCACTATAAACACTCATTAATGAGTGTTCTCTCCTAGCACTCTGGAGGTTATAAAAGAAGTTTAAGACAAGAATCCTAACCCCAGTGAACTTCCAATTTAATCAGAGGAATAAATATAACACATACGAAACCGTACAGCCAATTATAATTGTGAAATTATGCCATATATTCAGCTAGTCTCAAGACAGCTTTTATTAGCACAACACACTCACAAGAGTGTACATGGTAAAGATAACAAATTTTCTTAATTTATAGGAAAGGTAAATCATTTATTTTCTAGGCCATTATAGTCTAGAGGAGGATATACAAAAGTTAACAGCCAATTATGATACAATATGATAAGGAGTAAGCACAGGGGTTGTAGTAGGACAAAATGAGGAACATCTAACACATTCTTGGGGTAGAAGGGACAGCTTCTTAGGGCAGAGAATATGTGATGGAAACGTGCAATTAAAAAAGTAAAAGTTACCCAGTAAATAAGAGGAGTGGGGCAGAATTATAGCATGCACATAGAGACCCAGAGGAGAAAGCGCAGGGAAATTTAGGAACTGGCATATAGTTTAGGATACTTCCTAGTACAATGACTTGGAGTATGGTCAATGTTCATTAAAAGTATTCTGAATGTATAACTGCCTTATTGAACTTTGAATTTGCAATTAAGACCTTATGTAACAATGAGTATTCATGAGGAATTGGTAGAAGGAGGGAAAGATGAGATTGGATCATAGTGCTCAGGAGAACCGAACATTCATTTTGATCCTGTATTGAATCAATATTTTTTGTATAATTTTCTGTTAACAATGGAGCTTTTAAAACAAGATTTAAAAAATTATATTATTTTATTGAAAGCAACTCTGTCACCGAAACCGGTTTGGCTCAGTGGATAGAGCATTGGCCTGCAGACTGAAAGGTCCCGGGTTCGATTCCGGTCAAGGGCATGTACCTTGGTTGCGGGCACATCCTCAGTAGAGGTGTGCAAGAGGCAGCTGATCGATGATTCTCTCTCATCGATGTTTCTAACTCTCTATCCCTCTCTCTTCCTCTCTGTAAAAAATTAATAAAATATATTTTGGGGGGGAAAAATAAAAGAAAGAAAGCAACTCTGTCATTTCTGTCATATCTAATGTTTGTTTTTTGTCATTGGCAAAGAATTAGAAAGAAATCCTAAGATTCTTCATTATACTAAAGTTCATTTAACTTTTTAAAGTGTTTTATTGTTTATCTTTTTTTTGTTGTTGTTATATATTTACAATGATGTTGGCTTCTTTGTGAATTTGATTTAATATACTAATGGATTAATCCGGTGTGACAGTCATCACAATAATCATTCAGTGAAGTTTTTTCATCTACTTGTCTAGTATTTTAAACAATAGGTATTAATAAAGCACTTCCCTTATGTGCAGCACCGTGTGAGGCACCGTGGGGAATAAAAATAAACTCAGTGTAAAATGTGGTACAAGGCTCTAGCATACATTGGAAACCTTTTATTAAGTTATTCAAGTTTTGGAACTTTCTCTTGGATGAATAATGTTAAATGCCAAAATGGAGAGAGCGAGAGGGATGGATAAAAGAGAGAGACAGATAAAGCTATTTATTACAGAATTATGTATAATGTACTACATTGTGATTAATATAAATTTTCAATGAGAAGGGAATGATTAACTAAACTAGAGGACTCTATTAGTGTGGGAATTAAAGTCATTATGTTGTTACAAAGACTATAATAACATTGAAGGCTTATAATGTTATGTCAGGTTTATAAGATAATATAAAATTATATGTGTGATATGGTTTCGATTATTCCAGAAGAAAAGGTCTATGCATCAAAAACAGAAGGGAAACATACTAAATATCAAGAGTATATGATTTTGCAGTGGGACTCTGATGGCTCATTTTCTACAATGTCTTCAATAAATACATTGCTATCATATTATTTGAATCATGTATATTTCTAATTGACTTTGAATCTATCTTTACTTAGCAATCTACTTGTGATGATAAAACCTTTACATATAGAAAAGTATTTAAATATGCAGTACATGATAAATTTTTTATAAGTATGGTCTATCTAATGACTTTATTTACTTTCTCTTTATTAAACAAAAGCAATAATAATTGCTATAATTTATAAGTACTCTACATGTTCCAAATACTCTTTTAGAGATTTGCAAGCCTTGTTTAATCCCTTGTCAGTTCCTCTAGTTTTAGAGTAGGTCATTTGTCAGAGAGCAAAGTACTGCTCTCTCTTCCACTTAGGAGTTATGTAACGTTTTTTATTTTAATTTTTAAAAAATATTTTTACTGACTTCAGAGAGGAAGGGAGAGGGAAAGTTAGATAGAAACATCAATGATGAGAGAGAATCACTGATGGGCTGCCTGCCTCCTGCACATCCCTTACTAGGGATGGAGCCCACAACCTGTGCATGTGCCCTTGTCTGGAATCAAACCCTGGACCTTTTAGTGTCCAGGCCAACACTGTATCCACTTAGCCAAACCAGCTAAGATGAGCTATGTAACCTTAAGTAGGTCTCTTAACTCACTTAAAGCTTTAGTTCCCACTAAAACAGAAAATTAGATTGTTAATTCATATACTCTATAAAGCATTTAGCAAAATTCCAAGTGCAAAATGAATTCTGAATAAACATTAATAACTTTTCAGACATCAAGAAAGGTTGAAGTTCCTAGGGCTACATATTTTCTCTTTAATCTCATCTACTTTCATGGCCTTAAATACTGTGAATGTGCCAACAATTCTCAAAATATGCATCTGGCTGAGCTATATATCTCCTTTGCACTTCATTTATAGTCCTACTTGACATGAACCTTTGTTTGTCTCAAACCTGATGTGTCCCCAACTGAATTCTGAATGTTACTCTCCCTCTTCAGCTCTGCCCATGAGACTTGCTCTTCCTTTCGTTTGCCCAGTATTAGTGACCAGTACCTTCATTTACTCAGATGCTATGTCAGAAACGGATTCCTTCCTTTTCCCTACCCTGGCCCTCTATATCCAATTAATCACTAAATGTTTTTGACTCTACATCCAAATATCCAATTGAATATCTGTTCACCCCCCACCCTGCCAACTTAATTGTCATTACACTACTGTAAATCAGCTTCATCTTTCCCTGAGACCACTTATCTGTGGATCTGACTCTTCATTTCCTGTATCATTTTTCCCTAATACATGTCCACTGTGGCAGCCCAGAAAGATCTTTTAAAATGCAAAGCTGCTGATGACCTCACTCTGCTGCTTAAGACTCTCTGCAGCCTTGTTTAATCCTCACACCTTCTTTATGAAATTGACATGTTTTTTTGGAATTTTTAGATGAATAAAATAAAGCTTAGAGTCAAAGTGCCTTCCTCAGTGTACTGTATCAGTGACAGGGAGTCAGACAGGCTGATAGAGCAGAAACTTGGAAACATAAAATCCAGCAGCAAAGAGGCACTTATTTCCATATTAAGTATCTTCTGCTCACTAGTGTCAAGGAAATCTAATCACATGCCACATCTCAAGGGAGTCTGGCTCTCTACATTTTACAATGTCTCTGCTACTATCCCATTGTTACACCAATACAGGCGATCCAAATCTTCCAAGTGCTGCATCAAGATATATTTTATTATAGCATGATTATATTAATTAGAAGCAATTAAGAAATACAAGGTAGCACAAAAAATAAAATTAGGGATATAAAATTGCCTGGATAAAAAGACACCCTTAGCTACCACAACCCCACATGAAATATATGCCATAAAGTTGAGAGGAAATAGAATAGTTTAGAGCCTTAACCAGACCTGCCTCTTATTAGCTGGGGAATTGTGGGGAAATTTTTTATATTCTCTTTCTTAGTTGCCTTATGTATAAAGCAGAGATAATAGTGGTACCTACTTAATTACCCTCACTAAGTTTTAGGCACTGCATTTAGCATTTTGTATAATACTTTTGGTGAGTTCCTGTGTGGAAGGGAAAGGCACAATAGAGATTGAAAAATGAGGATCAAATGAATCAACATTTGTAATCTGGTTCTATTACCTCTACACTTTCTGAGAAATAGGTTATGTGTTTGCTTCTAAATAGTAATCAGTTATAAGATTCACAGTGTTTAAAACATAGTAAGGTTATAAAAGTCCACAAAGCAGAGAAATAGCTGTGGGATGTATTGAATGAGCTTTATAGCTAGAAGTATACACTGGTTGCTTCTCGTATTATGAGATTTTCCTCCTCAGAAAGCATCCCTCTCTGGTTAACCTCTCAAATGCTCTTTTGGCAAGATCATTGTGTTGCAGAATTACCATCATATCACAAATAGATATCCTGGTTTGAACCATACACAGTCTTATGTGACTTGTACTTCAGTCTTGCAGGGAGCATAACATGGTATTACATGGAGTAGTGAGCAATGAAATAGGTATTTGTGTTCTATTTGAGTTATGTACATTTGTTTGTATTGCTTCATGTACTTTGAATTGACTATGTAACAAGAGGTGGTTAAAAAATGTATTAACATTGACCTCCTTAGGCGAATCCAATTCTTTTCATCCTTGGTAGATTTCAAAATTCCATGCAGTGTTTTTGAGTGTTAGAATCTATGATTTTTTCCCCCCTCAAGTGAAATTGCTGATTCAGCTGCTTTCCCCCTTTCCCATCCCCTTCTTCATGTGTCTTTGCCATCTTCCAAAGGAAATAAGCCCCAGAGGTATAGTTCTTGTCTTTAAACTGCTAAGCACTGCCAAGGTGAGTGAGACAACATCTATAAAAATACATTCATTCATTCAACCAACATTTACTGAGTGCCTACCCAATTCTAGGCACTGTGTTAGATATTGGAGATACAAAGTCAAATATGAAATGTCACATATTCTCAAGAGGCTTATGTATATTGATGAAATGAGCTAAGTGAAGGTGATTAGGAACCCCACATATTTGTATTTTTTCCCATTTCTAACATTCTTTCATATAACATCTGTTTTTATGCTAATTTTAACATTATCATAATTATGCTTAACATTAATTTAGTACTGACTGTGCTGCAGACCTCAGGCTTAAGGTTTTGTTCTGTATATTCATTTAATCTTCACAACAACTTCATGAGGTTGGAGCTGTTAATAGCCCTCTTTTATAGATGAGGAAAGCAAGGCTCAGAAATGCCATGTGACTTATCTAAGTTTATGCTATTAAAGAAAGGCAGAAAAAGAATTAAAGCCCAGGACTTTGTTCATAATAACAATGCTATATTGTCTTACATTTGGATATAACTATGAAGATTTATTTCATTATTTGCCTGGTGCTGGTCAATTATTTGAACTGAATATGATATATGACAGGTTAGTTCTTGCAATTGGCAAACTCTGGTGAATAATTTGGTGAACTTGTTTAGAGATGAAGATGGGTCAATGTCTATAAAGTTGGAGGTGCAGGACCAATCGATGGTAGAAAATCCTCTTGCGTAGGCCCCTCACTCTGAATAAACCAAAACAATGACAGACAGGCAGCAATAGGTTAAGCAAAAATTCCCACGATTTGGAGCAAACAATATCTGACTATAATTGGAATATGAAATGATTCTTTCATTAAAAATCAGTGATTTTAAAAGCGTGATAAAGGAGACAAAAGGGAGAGAAGACTTATATAAGTATATATTGAGCCTTATTTTTTTACAATGATGTTATGAAGGTAAAAATATTGCTTGTCAAGTTCTATACCATCTCCACATATTCCAGGTATGCTGGGCAAAACAAATGCTATTTTGTTGTTATGGTTGTTTATTGTGTCATTGGAAAGTTTTGACGTTTTAATCCAAAGGATATATTGCACCCTGCTTTGGTTTTCTAACCATAGGGCAAGAGCCTAATTTAATTGGGCATTGTCCAAATAGAATTCACAACCTTTGTTCAAGCTGAAGCATAGAGAACGCTTTATAGAAACTCTTAACATACTTCTCTCCATGGTTTTCACTTTAATTTTTTGTCTCAATGGCATATTCCTCTTGAGGTCTCAGAAAACTATTTCAAATTAATTAAAGCAACACTTAAAAGTGATGGTGTCCTCAAGCAATACATTGTTGATTTTGGGAAGAAGAGGTATGTAGTGATCCCAGATAATAAAAAATATAATCAGAACCATGATATGGATATAGACAGAAGTGGGTATGAATCCCGATACTTCCTTCTCCTTAAAATATCTTAGTACCTCCGTTACCTCATATTATAATATATATTATTCACACAAGGTTGTCATGAGGATTAAATGAAATCATCTGAGTGAATGCATGTATACAATTCAGAAAGTATAACTTACTATTTATAATGTCTTTCAGTTAAGCTGTTTTTCTACATCTTCTCTAGTAAACACTGAGATGAAGTGATTTCCCATAAATTATCTCAAGGATCTTAAAAAAGACCAGATCTAGTATTTTTATAGTTCTCTTAATGATCAGTAGATATCACTTTTTGTGTGAAAAGGGCATCTTTATTCTCTCCTAAGGTGTGGCTGACCGCTAGCCTGGCTTCCCACACTGTTCCTAGTGTGAAGCGAATCATAAGGTCTGGAACCATCATACCCCGCAAGCATTCCTGTCTTTAAATTTGTTTCTTTATTATTATGCAGAAAATATTTGCCTGAATTGGCATGACCTTACAAAGGCCAAAAAGGAAACCCACATTCCTCTTTGGAGGGATTTAAATCAGAACCTAGACATTTCGTTTCATGTACGTTTGCTGTCTGAGAACCTGGTTTGACTCATTAAGCAGATTAGATCCAATACACCACACACACAAACATGACCCATATTATTGCTTGACATTTTCTATTATGTGTTCAGACAAAAATATACACTTTATATTAACTAGCAAGGTTAGCATGGCCTTACTTATTTTAGAAACTGCTCTCCCTCACCCCTCAATTTAGGTTAATTTTAAGATTCTCATATATTTTATCCTGGGTTAAAATTATTTTTATAATCTATTTTAGTTAGGAATGAATACACTTTTTAAAATAAGGCCTAAAAATAACACATTTTAATGGTAACTGTAGAGGGTGAGTTTACATTTTTAGATAATACCCATATTAGTTTCCAAGATGCAGTGTTCAAGCAATATTTGTATTGAGACCTAATGCTAACATTTCTGTGCTGTCTTCACATTCATATGGCCACGTCCATATAAATCAGTCTTTCTCTGAAGCAATGGCAAAGCACCTGATGAGATTCATTTCATTAAATTTAAGTCAGTCAGAACATCCTTAGTTAAGCCTATGACCCTTTGAGTTACATTTCTCAACCCCCAATGTACAGAGGAGAAAACGGACTCTCGGAAAGTTTAAAATTGCTGGTGGTCAAATAAGTGATAGCGCCAGTACTCAGATCCAGGCTGCCTAACTACAGAGCCTATTGACTTTTCACCACACCAGGATTCTGAAGACCCAGCAAGGAAATATTTGGGATGTTTAATTGCTTATCCAGAGAATTCAGGGCAGCGAAGGCTCAGAGTTGATATTATGTGGACGCATGCTGAAACTATTGCTCAGGTGGGTTGGTTATTGTAACATCATCTTTTCTCCTAGCTGCAAAGGGTTGCTAGCAGCTTCCAGAGGAGCTGGCAGGCATGCACCACTCTGCCTCAGCCTTTCGTTTATTAAGAAATTGAGTGCTAAACATGCCAGGGACCTAGTTGCATCCTGGGGATATGTCCCTGAACAAACACAAAAGAACCCTGTGGAGCTTACATTATTGTAATTCTTTTCGCATGTCCTGTCATATGGCAGTAGCTTATAGCTGATGAGTAGTCCCTTCTGCTCATCAGAAAATGAAGTGTTTTCATAAATTGCTGATCCCTGTTGGAGAAAGAACAGAAATTGAGGCCAAAGAACAACTTCTGATTTATATCAGCCATGCAGAGATCAAAGCACACTGCTGCCATAAATTCTGGGCTAGAGAAGAAAGATAATTGTGTTGTACACAGAGTAGGTACAACATACTCTGTGAATTAGTGAATTAATGAATAATAAATACATGAGAATATTTATAGAACTAGTTTTATGTAATGAAAACTGAACAACTATACTTATTTTAAAGTTGTTACTGGTTATTATGTAAGTTTTTTTGGTCCATTTATGCTATATGATAGAACTTTATAAAATATTTTATTTTTGCCTGCGATCTCTCTCAGTGAAATAATATAACATTTATCAATTGCTTATGTTTGATCACTCACCATGCTAGACACTATGCTACATATTTCTCTTACAGTCTCTCATTTAATTTATTCAATCAGCAGATAATAATCAAGACCATGTACAAGGCATATTCTTGTGCTGGGGATGTAATTGGGCAGATAAATTCCCTACTGCTTACATTCTGGTTTTGGGGGATGGGGAGACAGAATACAAACAAAATATATAGTATGTATGCTAAAGAGATACATAAAGCAAGAAAGAGGGTAATACATATTTTTGGGGGGGGGTATGATTTTAAGTGGGAAAATGAAGAAAAGCCCAACTTAGAAGATTCTATTCTAAGGAGAACTTAAAGAAGGTTAGCAGTCACTCCTGTGGATATCAGGGAAAAGAACATTCCAGGTGAAGGACAGTGCTTTGAGAATGTCACTATCTTCTCTTCCCTTTTACAGATAAGAAATGAGAGGCTTGGTAATTTGTTTGAGACCATATAAGTAGCAATTGACAGAAAGTTGCTTTAAGATAGTCGATCTTACATGCATTTGGAGGAGCGCAAGATATCCTGTTACTTGCTAGCTTAATTAAAGCCATTGAGCCAATGATAGCTTCATCAAGCCCAACCAAAACGTTTTTATGGTGATGACATCTTGACTGGTTTTGATTTTCTAGGGACAGTCTATGCAAACTGCTAAAGATAGTGTTTGGGTGGGCTGGTTGGTAGGTAGTATTTATAAAGAAACAGTGCTATTTCAAAGGGTTAAGTTTCTTCCCTCCACTTTCTACCTTCTATCCCAACCTGAAC
Organism: Pipistrellus hanaki; assembly: GCF_964339955.1. Classification (NCBI taxonomy): domain Eukaryota; kingdom Metazoa; phylum Chordata; class Mammalia; order Chiroptera; family Vespertilionidae; genus Pipistrellus; species Pipistrellus hanaki. The sequence goes on from NC_140511.1 coordinate 33,945,639, forward strand.
ATCTTTCTAAAAGTCCAATCAGATAGAAGTAACAGCACTCAAGCTGACCAAGTATTCTAGACAGATTAGGTCAAAAGATTGTCTGGCTGCCTGCCATTGGCTGAAATATTAAACTAAGCCACAGGGCCAGGAAGAAGCAGATATATTGCTATCATAAAGCAGACTTGGTATGTTGTAAAGCAAAAAAAAAAAAAAAAAAAAAGGGTAATAAGTATTTGGATATATATATATATATATATATATATATATATATATATATAGTGTTATTATTTATCTAGTAGCTGATATAGTGAGACTGAGATATTTATTGGCTTGGGGCCCAGAATTTTGCTTTAATTTAGAAGCTTTAATGTAGAATTCCAATGATAATAAGAAATAAACTATGGATAACAGAGAAAAAGTAATTGGTAATCAAAGATGGGATGTCCTTATGAAGGAGAATGACTGTAAGGAGTAATTCCGTGTTAGTTGGAAAGTAGGAGTACATGGATGACCTCTATGGGCCAAAACATTATCACAAGATAGTCCTGAGATTGGAGTCCTAGCAAAGGGAAACCACAGGGTGCAGGTCATGAGGAGGCTCAGAAAAGGCAAGAATATGTTCCTGTCAGCAATTTTAATCTCTCGCCAGACCTGCTTCCCTTCATTAAAAACAAAATAAAGCAAAACAAACAAAAACACTCCCAGGTCTTATGCTGAAGAATGCCCCCTTAGGAATCCTGTCAGATGCTACCCACTTTCTACCCTCAAAATCCCCCTCTGTCTTGGCTTCCAATCTAAAACTCCTCCTGATAGTTCATCTTGGTTTACCTTTCTTACCCCTTTTCATTTGGTAATCAGACTTCAGAATGTTTACCTTAGAATAAGGAGCTGAAAATCATTTTATTTTATTTTCCCCCCTCTGATAGTTATCTTCAGCTCTCTGCTTAAAACCAAGGATATCTAACACTCTTCAGCACAATATTAGCTGGATCTTATGACTTTCTCCTTGCCTGAAGATGAAATAATAGCCCCCAATTCTTTTACATCCATTAAACTAAAATCTATGAAGACTAAAACCTCTAATAAAATGAGAATTAGAATTTCATGCCAATGTAAACTGTTAGATTTTTTTTAAAAATCCTTTTACTTATCTGCTAATGAAATTTAAAATAATAGATTCTTGTATTCCAGTGAAATAATACATCATCTAAGTATCAGATACTCCTTGGGGATTGCTCTAAACTGACTTTCTTATTTGCCATAAAGTCATCCTTCAAGCAATTATTTCAAATGCATTTTCTTTTGTATTTTTATATTATACTTTTTGGATCTGAGGTTCAGAGTGATTAAATGCTTCTCCAAGGTCAAATAGTTATGAGTCTGAGTGGGGCTCACTGGAAGACTTTCTACTCTACTAGGCCATGAATCCCTTAAGGTTGAGTCATCAGTTACTACAGGGTTTGAGGACAGAAACCACCAAAGACAAGCAAGCAATTCTGTTGACAATTGGCAAAAAGATGAAGTTCAAAATGCTTTGCAGAAGCCAAGTAAATTATTTTGGAAATTAAGTTCCAGGTTTTATTAAATTATGTTCTCCTCCTTAACCTTTCCCGCATGCTTCTCTGAAATTTGTGCTAAAATACACAGTTTGAAATGCAGTAAGGAACACATGCTAGTCTTTATTTTCTGGGCCAAAGTCTGACTATGGATGATTTTCAAAGGATATTTTCTGTAGTGTGAGCGCAGTCTTTGAATGAAATTTTTAATGAAGAACTTTGAAAAGACTAAAATTTAAAGGAGCTGGATTTCTTTACAGTAATTGTTTATTTTATAACTTTATTCACAACAGTTATTGTGTATCTGCTGGGGAATTAGTACATGGAAACACACACAAATGGTATTTAATTATTCTTGTTTCTGCATTTGCAAGATTGGGTAAGACTTGTTTTCTATTTGGCTTGTAATGTGTGAAATTTAGAAAAGTTTTATTTTCTCAATTATTGGCATATTTGGTAGGAAATGTGGTGCCAGATGCTCTTAAGGTATTAGAAATAACACTGTGAGGAAATTGAACCTGAGTAGGCTGTTGAAACATCTCTATTTATTGCTTTCTGAATTCAAGTCAATTCTGCGTACAATTTATTAGCAAAGGCTGCCTCCTTCTGACCCACTTAGTAAATTGTACATTATGTAGTCTTCCAGTTTTTCCTTTCCTTTTTATTTTCTCTAAGCTCATTTTTAAGATACTTACAAAATGGCTAAAACTAGAAAGATGGAGCCCTGACCGGCTTGACTCAGTGGATAGAGCATCAGTCTGTCGACTGAAAGGTCCCAGGTTTGATTCCAGCCAAGGACACATGACTGGGTTGCTGGCTTGATCCCTAGTGGGCGGGTGGGGGGGGGGGGAGGAGTTGAAGGGGTCATGCAGGAGGCAGCCAATCAACTATTCTCTCTCATCATTGATGTTTCTGTCTCTCCTCCCTTATTCTCTGAAATCAATAAAGAAATATATTTTTAAAAATTTAAAAAAAACTAGAAAGATGGAGTATAATACATTTTTATTACTTAAATGAATAACCAATAATAGTGACTCTGATGAAATGAGTACTATAATTTTATGCCTCCTTAAAATATGTTTGCATTTTTGAATAGGTATCCTTTCACTTTCACTTATTTAATAAGTAAAAAAATCTAATATTTCAGTGAAATAGCATATAATCTGAACATCAAATAAATAATTATTGAGGATTCCTTTAAGATCACATTCTTATTTGCCATATACTCATCCTTCAAACAAGATATTTCAAATAATTATGATAATTTTGGAACTCATAACTTGGAAGATGCAACATTGGCTTTGTTAAAGTTATATAATGCTTCTCTGTGCATAGTTAAGGAAAAATACTCGACAGCTGCATAAAACATGGCAGGCAAACCAAAAAAATATTTGGCTGAAAAAGACTGATGGCCTGAAAAATATGAAAGGAAATTATTTGGAAGGTTCTTCTGTGTATTTACCTGTATTATTACTGTTGGGATAAAGATGAATAGATACTGGTAAGAAAATTAGGCTTTATTTCAAAATCGATAAACCTGAGGGCATTTCTAAAACAATAGGAATTGCTGAAATCACATTTTATATTCAGAAATATTTATAGATACAAGGTTTGTTTCTAGTATTCCTCAGAAGCTAAAATATAGGCACAGATTACAATTCTAAATTATTTTAGTGAAACAATAGTTGGTTGTGAAGGGGATGAAGAAATAGTAATCAGTTGATGGAATTTTTTATTTTTGTGATCACAGGTTTAATGTGACTATTTAAAAAGGAAAGATCATTTATAGTTAAATTAACTATATGGTACAATTCCTAGACCATTATGGAGAATGAAAGGAAAACTGAGCAGAAGAATTTAACAAAAGTAAGAAGGTAGTAAAACAAACAAACAAAAAGAACAACTAAATATCCTAATAGTAAATATAATATGATAAAAACAAGCCATCATATCTGTTATCAAAATTGAATATATGTTATGAAAATTGAGTGCCCTATGAAAAGATAAGCTGACTCGACTCCAAGGTTGATTTAAATTCACTGTTAACAACAAAATGCCAAAGTAGTCCCTCCCTGAAAAAAAAAGTAGGTAAATCACATGTCTGCAAATAGCAAAGTAAATGAAAGCAGAAATGATACTAGTATCCAGCAGAATGGCTCAGTCATTTAAAAATGAAATGACACTTTTTAAAAATATATATTTTATTGATTTTTTACAGAGAGGAAGAGAAAGGGATAGAGAGTTAGAAACATCAATGAGAGAGAATCATTGATCAGCTGCCACTTGCACACCCCCTACTGGGGATGTGCCTGCAACCCAGGTACATGCCCTTGACCTGAATCGAACCCAGGACCCTTCAGTCCGCAGGCCGACTCTCTATCCACTGAGCCAAACCGGTTTCGGCTAAAAATGAAATGATACTTTTAATTTTATTTTTAAAATATATTTTTATTTATTTGAGAGAGAGAGATAGAATTGACTGGCTACCCCTTGTTTATCCCCTACTGGGAATTGAGCCCAAAACCTGGGACCTTTCAGTCTGCAGGCTGATTCTCTACCCATTGGGAAAAACTGGCTTGGGCAAAATTACACTCTTTTAAATGACCATACATAAAAATGAAACAAGTTACTCAGAAATCAATAAAAAATAGAATACTTCATAGAGAAACTTATGGGTTCAGATAAAGTGGAATTCAGAGGAAATTATAGATATAATGCTTTTATTATTAAAAAAGAAATACTTGGGAAATTAAATGAAGGCACAAAGGGGAGAGGGAATGGGAGCATCTATAATAGTGTTAACAAATAACAAAACAAAAAAAATGAAAAAAGTGAAGTTAAAAAAGTGAAATTTAAGAAACTTAACAGAAGAGGGAATAACAAGTGAATCAAAAGAAAATTAATAAATATTAGTAAAGGGTCAAATTAATGAAAGAAAATAAAGCAAATAAATAATAAATAATACTTCATAAAATAGAAATAATAGTAAAATGGATAAATTCCTTGGAAAAAATACATAAAATATAAAGCTAGCAAATCTCATTAAGAAAATAATATACTAGGAATAAGAAAGGTGAAGTAATACACACTTAATATATTAAAAGAATAAAAAGACAGCCATTTCTATTTTTTAAAAAATTGATGTAAAATAGGATTAAAACAAAGTTTTTCAGTGTGATAAAGACTACTGATGACAACAGCAAACAGAATTAACCATAAAATATTTGAAGTATTAACGATAAAATAAGTTGACTATTACCCCTACTATTAGTACTACTTTGAAGATTCTAAATAAGGCAGTAAGACATAGTAATGGCATAAGCAGTACAACTTTCTAGTAAAATAGGAAATTTAACATTATTTCTGGTTCTGGCTTTAGCCATGGCACATCACAGAGGGTATTTCCTCATTGTAGAGTTCTACTAAAACTGCCTTGGATTTCTTAAACGATTAGTGGTAACTTGGTATTCCAAGCTTCCTTTTCTAGTAAATGTTCATTTTTCTGACATGGCAATTTTCAACTGGTGTGAGGTAAGCTGCAAAAATTTTTCAAACCTGTAATACCTGACTTTTTAGTCAGGGCCCTGACCACTTTTCCCTTAGATTGCCAGAAAAACAATGACATCAGACAACACACACAGTAGCCATCCAGTCTGAATAAATTAGAATTATGCCCATATTTTTCCTCAGATAGGCAAAAATACTTTTTTTTTTTTGGTGTGCTACAGAACTTTAGTAATTAGTTTATATGTGCCGTGAGATGAAAAAGGCTGACAGTCACTGCTCTAATAAATTGGAACTTATTGATTACAATTAATTGCTTTGTGCTTCCTTATATTGCCTTTTAAACACTCAAGAGGTAAAACCTTTTAGTAAACACTAATGTATTTTCTGCCCCTATTAGGTTAAAAGAGTAAATATTAATACCTTTATATTGCATTGTTTTTTACTGCTTCTGGATAAAGAAAAATAAATAATCCAATACTCTGACATTACTAGTGTTAATCTACTGACAATTTTTTTCTAATATATGTGTATATCACATGTATTCAAATTCTATATGGTTTTGTATCCTAGTACTTTACTAAATATACTGAGCAAAATAATTAACATAAGATTATTCTAAATATGCTGTCCTATACCCTTTAATTGAAATATTTATTATGTCATAAGTTTCTTAGTCAATAATTCTGTCTTCTTTTAGTGACAGCTACCTATCATCTTATTATATGAGCAAACTGCAATTTACTCAACTGTTTCTCTATTAATAAATATTTATATTATTTCTAGTGCTTTGATATTAGAAATAATAATGTATTGAACATTCTTATAGTTACAATTTTGTGCTCATAGACAAATTATTTCATGAAGCAGATTCCTAAAGTGAAATTGCAATTTCAGAGTGTGCTTATTTTAAATTTTAAAAGATATTAGGTTGTCCTTCAATAAGACTTTAATAATATACAGCATATTCCCACTAAAATATTATGAAAGTTTTCATTTCTATACATTTCTCAGAGTGCTAGATATTATTAATGTTCTTAAATTTTTGTTAAGTGTGAAAAATATTACGATAGTATTTTAATTCATGATTTGCTTAAAATTGTGATTGTGATTTGCAGTCTCTTTACTGTCAATTTCTGTTCATATCACTTCTCTGTTTCCTAAATTGTTATTTTCTAATTTGTCCTTTTCTAGTACTTTGCATGACTCTTCCTATTTTAGAATTATTTGGCTACTATAGATTCGATAAGTATTTTCTTCCAGTTTATTATTTACAGTTTGACTTTTTTTGCTGCCTTTTATTTATAACTCAAAAAATTTTAACTTTTATGTGTAAAATATGTAAATTTTTCTTTCCCCTTTTGGCTTCTAGTTTTTAAATTATGTGTATGAAGCTCTTCTATGCCACCAAGGTTATATGAGTACCTTTAGGTATTTATTTAAAAAAAATTTCTCGTTTTATTATTTACATTTAGACCACTAAGCCACCTGATTTATCTTTGAATGTAATAGTAACCTAATTTTATCTAACAGCTAATATATAGCCATTTGTCACTAAAACGTTTACTGAATAATGTATCTTTTTCTCTCTAAAATGGAATATCACATTTATTCTAATATGAGTTCTGATATATATTTGGAACTATTGTTACCTGAATGGCAAGCTGGAGTTCTAATTCCATGTTCTTGTCGTATGAAGTTCAAAGAATAAAAACCGCAGATAGAGAAGATTTTATGTGAAAGCATGGAAATTCATTGTAAGCATATATTAACTCCCTGCCTGGGGAGGGGTCCCAAAATGGATAACCAGTGAGTCTCTTTGTCTAAGGGCTTGTAGATACTGGCAGTTTCTTTGTCTGTTCATGCTACTTTCTAATTGGACCCTTCCTCATGTTATGTCCCCTCCTGTTTTTTCCCAATTGGCCCTTTTCCCCCTTCCTTATCTAGTATCAGTTTCAAAGTTTTGGAATCCTACCTGAAACTCCCCCTTCTCTTGTAACATTCTGCTGCTCTCTGTGCTTGTAAGATAAACATTCTAGTGGTTTAGAGCTGGCTCCGCCCATCTCATACCACATTCCTTTCCCATGGACCTTTCCCTAATTGCCTCTCATCTCTAAATCCTCTCACTATTTCTAAGCTTGGTTCCATGGTATACTATTGTTCCATATTGGGTTAATTTTTGAAACTTTTGAGAAAGATTTAATATCTAAATGGGCAAGCTTTCTTGTTTTTTGTTTGTTTGTTTGTTTGTTTGTTTGTTTGTTTTTAATTCCTCTATAATGACCGTAGACTTCTTCTAGTGAATTTTAGAATGATTTTTTTCAACAATTTTGCAATTTAATTAGAATTCCATTAACGTTATATATTAAACTTGAAATGATGATTGTTTCAATTATACTAGGTGATCTTCTATCAGAACATGATATATCTCAACATATTTATTATTAATGTTCTTAAATTTTTTAAACTATAAAAGTTAGTGTTTTTTTTTATTTTGGAGGAACTACATTTCTTAAATTGTTATTATTTTGTATTGAATTCATTTGGAGCATTAGCCTTGTGGGGGCCCTGTCCAGAGTATGCTGGATACTCAAGGCCTATTTGTCATACGCAGGTGCAAAAAACAAGGACAGAGCGATTGTACTGTATACACTGCCCAGACCTTTCCATAACTCAAGTATTGATGGCATTAATTTGTCAAGAAGCCTCTTTTGTTTACTAAGTTGGTATAAAGATGTGTTGTTGACCAGACTGTGTTGGACTGCTTTATGTGATGGCTCCTATTTTTGCTGAGGCTACTTTTATGTAGGGTGCGGCTGCTTGGTCGGCTACTATGTTTGCAGAGCTCCTAGCTGGAGGCTGCTTTGTTGGAATGATGTATTATTGACCAGCTAGTGTGCAGTTGCCTACTTCATGGGGCTGCTTTGAAGAACTGTTTTGATAGATAGCTCCTTGTTAGCAATGGCTAATGTACTTGGGCTACAATAAAGACTCTCTTATATACCTGTGACTTCTCACATCTTCTCCATCCTATACCTGGTATCTAAGACGGTTCAGTCCCTGTCAGAAGGTCTTGGATCCAATGAGCCTCTATTAATACATGAAGATGCATTAAGCTTTTTGTGAGTTGAACATTTTGCTAAGGAGAGCTAAATTCCACAACACTTTGTGGTAACAGTTCTGGTCAGGGCCTAAGGTCAGATGTCAACAGGATTGTGCATTCAGAATTGAAGCATCAGTAGAAAAAAATTTATTGCCCTTCATGTTAAATGAACCTGCCAGTATTCCCTGTATATTCAAATGTACAAAAGATATGGCACTGTCATCATATGGAGTGTGTGTGTGTGTGTATATGTGTGTGTGTGTACTAAACACAATCTGTCTGCAATAACATATCTAATTTTAAAATACAACTCATTATTTATTAATTTACAACTAAACATGGACTTAACCTGTCTAGGAAAGAGTAACATTGACTGTTGCATGCATGTGAGTGCTAGTGCTATGTGATCTCAAAATAATAAATTAATAAACTTAAACAAGGATTATGTTTTTAGTCTATGGCATATTTTACCATCTAAATTTTTTAATTTTTCTAGTCTCTGGGGAATAATTTACTTTGACAGAATGCTCTTGCCTCATGGAAAGAATAATCTCAGATCCATTTGAAGACATTTTGAGAAAACTGGATTTATGAAAATAAACTTTCCTGTGGTAGTCTCAAAGAAGACTCAGAATAGAACATTTGCAGGGGGATAAGTTTCCAGGAAGAGCAGGTATAGGAAACGGCAGGCAATACATGAAGAGAGTAACAATAGGAATAGACACAAAAGAGCACTTATCAAGCTCTTGGATGATTTTCATTCTACTGCAAGTGGCACTCTTCTCTCTGCATGTTTAAAGGCGGATGGTGGCTGCATAGACAAAATGCAGTGAAGAGTCAAGGCAATTATTCATTTCCTTAGGGCTGCTTCAGGAATATGCTGCAGAAGAAAAGGTTGTTGCGGGGGGGGGCGGAGAGGGGGTCTGCATTATGCAAATTCCTTTTCTTTGCTGATTAAATTCTGAGAGAAAAAAATTACAGTTTTCTACTTTGCTTGTGTTTTTATTGTTACTCTAGTACTAAGCAGGTAGGAAAACACAGCTTCCATGCCATTTACCGTGGTGAAGTTGTTTTAGAAAGGCCATACTGTTTAAAGTATCTTAAATATAGAAAGTTTTTTGGAACATTTGTTTGCTTGGGCTATATTCCAACGATGGGGAAGAGCTTCATCTCTGTAATCCCGTGTCTCATTTTATAAATGGCTTAACTTGTGTACTTTTCAGTAACTTTCTCATCAGTTATCATATTTGATCTTCCAATAGTAGGCCACTTTAATTACTGGCAGCTTTTAGATAGAAAAGTCACAACACAATCTCAGATCAGTACTATTCTTCCCCCCTCCTCCCCCCCCACCTTCCGCGCACCACTTCTAGAGCTGATAATTCCTCAGATGTCTCAGTTTAACAAAAACAATGTGATGAGCCTTTGGGGGGGGGGGTCACATAGATTTACATTAATCATGCCTTCATCAGTTAATCAACCTGAACTCTATACACTTCAGTTCTGAGCTTGTAAAAAGGGGATACTAATTTTGAACACACAAAGGTTCAGTGAGGATGTGAAAGAGCACAGATAAAGCACCTAGCAACCTATGTTGATGCTCAATAAGTTACTCTCCCATATAATAAAAGGCTAATATGCAAATAGACTGAATGGTGGAATGACCAATTGCTATGATACTCTGCTGACCACCAGGGGTAAGACATTCAATGCAGGAGCTATCCCTGGGTGGTCAGTGTGCTCCCGCAGGGGGAGTGCCCCTCAGCCAGAAGCCATGGTGAATGCAGCGGTGGTATCCGTGTCGGGAGCCTCTCCCTTTTAAACCGCAGCACTAAGGATATCCAAGTGCTGGCTTAGGCCCACTCTCTGCGGGTAGCAGGATCTCTCCTGGGTGGCTCCTGGATTGTGAAAGGGTACCGGCCAGGCTGAAGGACACCCCCAACCCCGCCAGTCAGTGCATTGGGCTTCTAGTAGCTAGAAAATAGGTATAGAGGTAGTATATACCTTTATCACACAGGTTTTGGCAATTATTTGCTTTTGCTGCCTCTTCCTTTAAACTTTCCTACCGATATGCAAAATGGTGAAGCTCAGACTCCTTCCTAGTGGGCTCTTCTCCTACAAAGTTTGAAGAATAAAATTTGCGAACTAAAATATTTTAAGGAAAAATGTGGAAATTTATTGTAAGTGTATACAAACTCTTTCTGGGGAGGGATCCCCAAAAGGGAAAAACCTGTTCTCTCTCTAAAATGGAAAACATATAGTCCTGTGAGTCTTTTTGTCTGTGGGTTTATAAATGCTGAAAGCTTCTTTGTTTCTTCATGACGCTTCGTAATTGGAACCTTCTTTATTTTATGCTCCCTGAGTTTTCCTAATTCGTTACTTTTCACCTTATTCCCTGCTTGGTATCAGTTTCAAAGTTTCAAAGCTCACCTGGTGCCCCCTCTTCTCCTTCCCCTTATCTTGTATCTTTCTTGTAAACTGGCGGCTTGCAGCCATCTCTGCCCATCATGTATGCATTCCTCCCCCATGGGCTCCCTCTTTCCCTAATCTGCCTCTCCTGTCTCTGCAATCCTTTCACTGTAGAGAGTTCCTTGAGAGTAAAAGACTATATCTGTTTGTGTATTTATTTTAATCTCTGCATTATTTTGTGCCCTATAAATATTTGTTGTGTTAATGAATTTAAAATGAATATCATTTTTGAATAGCTTAATCCAAGACGATAGGTAGACAAAGTTACCAGTTTTTGTTTTGTGGGTTTTTTCCCTTTTCTTATTTTCTAAAAAAAAATTGCATTTTTAAATTGTGCTGCAAAATAGCTAGTTTTTTCCCCTGATGTACTCCATATAAAAAAAAAAAAGCAAAAACAAAAAAAACTTTAAACTAATAATTATTGTTATTTTGATCTAAAATAAAAGAATGTCAGGGGATAGAAGTTTAATTTTACAAGGTACTTTTTCATTTAATTTTACTCTGATAAGAACCGACCTTAAAACCCTAAGGAGAGCCCTGACTGGTTTATCAATAGATCAGTGGATAGAGCATAGACCTGTGGACTGAAGAGTCCCAGGTTCGGTTCTGGTCAGGGGCACGTGGCTTGGTTGTGGGCATATCCCTAGTGGGGGGCTTGCAGGAGGCAGCAGATCAATATTTCTCACTGATGTTTCTAACTCTCTATCCCTCTGCCTTCCTCAATAAAAATATATATTTAAAAAAAAAACCCTAAGGAGAAGTCTCATATATAAATATGAAAGATCCAATTTTACTGGTTTTCTTTTTATTGCATTGAACTTAAAAATGAAGCATTCTTGTTTTTCAGAATCTTATAGGTTGATTAATAAAAGTGAGATATAAAGTATTCCTAACTTTTTTTTTTTTTTTTTTTTTTTTGCAGGGTGGGTGGGGAGTGGCACGTAATCAACTTTGTTTAGTTCAGCTTCTTGATTTTCTCTTAAATGTTATGTCTATGTATTTGCCTAATGACAATTATATAGTGCCAAAAGCACTGCCTTTATTATTAAGTATAGACAATCATTCTAAATCTTGTGAGTTGGGAAAACTGCCCCCCACCCCCGCCTTCGGGTAGGCATATCTTTAAGGTTTTGTATTCTCAGGTGTAATATTTAAAGTAAATTTTATCTATTGGCCTGGGTATTACAGAAGGATTAAAGTATTGAAAAGCACTTTTTTTTTTTTTTTTTTTTGCATTTTAGCTTCAAGTGTTCATCAAAGGTAGTGAATGTTAACAGAGGAGGAAGAGGTGATGACTCAGATGACAGAGACATATGTAATATTTCTCAAGACACTCCCATATAAGTTCTCATTTTACAGATGAACAAAAATATGTCTCATAGCATTTAGGGAATTTATTTAAGATTATGCAACTATTACACAATATAATTTACAGTTAAGCACAAGTCTTTATCCTTTGACTAAATAACCACTTTTTGTTTTTATTTATTTATTTATTTATTTTACTATTATTTAAAATATATATAGTTGATTTTTTTATTTTTTTTTTTACAGAGAGGAAGGAAAAGGGATAGAGAGTTAGAAATATTGATGAGAGAGAAACACTGATCAGTTGCCTCCTGCACACCTCCAACTGGGGATGTGCCCACAAACAAGGTACATGTCCTTGACCCAAATTGAACCGGGGGCCCTTCAGTCCACAGACAAACACTCCATCCATTGAGCCAAACCAATTAGGGTCCACTTTATGTTTTTAGTTGTTAGTTTAGACTTATAGGTAAATTAGAGTAACATATGTACAATACTCTTATAGTTTAAGTATCCTATATAATAAAAGTCTAATATGCTAAGTGGTCATCAGTCAGCCATTCAAACAATCAAGGCGAAATATGCTAATGATATGCTAAGGCTGCTCAACCACTTGCTATGATGTGCACTGATTACAGGAGGCAGAAGCTTCTACTGGTAGGTTAGTTTGCTGCTGGAGTTCAGCCTATCAAAACTGAGTGAGATTGTCTGGACACATCCTGGAGCTCTCCCATGGTCCCTCCCCTGCTGGCCAGCTACCTGTATCCCACTCCAGCCTTGATCCTTCACAGGTGAGGTCCCTTGGCCTGGCCTGTATCCTCCTATAATCCAGGCTGAGGAACCCACCACCACTACCACCAAGTACATGAATTTTGTGCACTGGGCCTCTAGTTTTTTATTATTATTATTATTATTTTTTAATTATTATTGGTTATTTTTTAGCCCCAAAACATTTTCTCTTTTTCTCTTGGTTAGATCTGTCATGAACTTATCAATTTTATTGTTAATTCTTAGGACCACGTGTTTTATTTCTTTATTAATTTTCTATGGTCTAATTATTACCTCTCATCTTATTTTCATTCTTTCTATTTTATTTTTTTTCTGATTGAATTTTTCTAATATCTTGATATAAAGACAACTTCTTTTCATTTAAAAATATAATTGTTTTTTCAGACTATCTCGATTATACTTATAATAATTACATAAATGTCATATATTATATTCCCATTTTTATAATTTAATACATGGCCTGGAATAATAATTATATTTCCTTACATACAATAAATACATGAACATGTTAAAATAATGACATATTTTTGCAGTTAAATTTTTTATTTGCATTTATTAAATCTATTTTATTAATGGTATTAAAATTCTTTAGATTTTACTAGTGGCCTAATGCACAAAATTTGTGTATGGGGGGGATCCCTCAGCCCAGTCTGTGCCCTCTTGCAATCTGAGACCCTTGCTCCTTACTGCCTACCTGCTCACTCCTTTCCCCTTGGCTCACCATTCCATTGCACTACCACAGAGATGGGAGAGGCTGCTGCCACCTCTACTGAGGTCGCCAGCTATGAGCCCTGCTTCTGGCTGAGCGGTGCTCCTGCTGTGGGAGCTCACTGACCACCAGGAGGCAGTAAGCATCTGACCCCTGGTGGTCGGTGCATGTCATAGCAACTTGTTGTTCTGGTCATTCCGTTTTAAGGGCTGCTGGGCTTTTAAAGATATAGATGTTTATATTATCATAGCATGAATACACATATTAAGGTGTACCAATAAATTGTTTTTCTGGGGGATGAGGTTGTGTATACAGAAATATGAGAAAGGAATCTCTGGTATAACCTGAAAATTTTTTCCTCTATTAGATTTGTGGCTGCTGGCTGTTTACTTAGAGATACAGATTCCACATATCTTGATAGGAATAAAGAACAGAAGTTGGGATATGTGCCTTTTACCAGTTTTCTATCTGATTTTGTTTTGCTTGAAAAATCAAAATGTGTCATATAGAGACAGTTAATCAGCTTTCACCTTGATAGAACTAAAGTGTAGTTTCCCCCTCGAAAGATGTAAATTATTGGTTGGTATCATCAGTGACTTTGTATATCTGTGTCTCCTTGTTGGTTTTCATTTTAATCATTACTTTCCATGTGCATATTCTGTACTAACCATCATTTTGAAAAGTGTTCATTTTGATTGATCTTGTAGATTTCTGAAAGGGTATTTCACATCTCTGACACATTTTATGTATTAATCCAAAGGAGATGTCAGTTTTATAAAGGAAATGGTTCTTTGTTTTCATATAGTCAGCATTTGTCACTCTAGGAAATACCTGAAAAAAACTGTATTCCAAATGTCCTGGACTTCCTTTGGTCAGGATTTTTAAAAATAGTGAATAGATGTCAATAATGCTACAAGAGAGAAAAGGAAGGGCAGTGGGAGTGAACATATACTGTACTGGCAGCAAAAGTTTGTTTTCATCCTATAAGGTAGGGATGAATTTTATTTATTGACAACTATCTACACTAGGTATCCTTCTCATTTACTACAGTTTTTTGTTCTAGCTACTTGATAATGTTTTATGTCCTTGGAATAGTACTATTAATTTCTTATGTAAGAGGAAAGAAAAAATGTAATAGCAAAGATTAATCCTGGCTTGTGGTCAGCATAGAAATAGAAGTCTAGAGATGATTCTGATACACACTCTTTATTAAGAACATTGGATTACAGTGTTGTAAGGGGAAAGTGCCTAGGGATGGTTCAATTGGTTAAAGTTTAGATTTTTTTTTAAGCTTGACAAGAGGTAATCTAATCATTAATATTTAAAATATATATTTTTTATTGATTTTTTACAGAGAGAAAGAGAGAGGGATAGAGAGTTAGAAACATCAATGAGAGAAACATTGATCAGGTACCTCCTGCACGCCCTCTACTGGGGATGTGCCCGCAACTAAGGTATATGCCCTTGACTGGAATCTAACCTGGGACCTTTCAGTCTGCAGGCCAGCGCTCTATAAACTGAGCCAAATCAATTTCGGCTAATCATTAATTTTTTTTGGAATAATTTAAAAAAATAGTCAAGACAAAATTCAGATTATAAGGCTAAAGGAATAACTAGAAAACAAAATAAAGAAAGAGAATATGACAGACTTCCTGAACAAGTTGTGTGATGAGGAGATGAGAAAAACTGGTATATAATTGTAGAGTGTTTGAACTAGAAACAGAGAAAAACACCAAAATAAATATTTTCATACTAGAAAAAGATGATCATATGTTTTTGGCTAAATAAAATACAGGCTGAGAAAGATGTTGATTTTATAGGTCAGAGGGCAGCCATCCTTTTCTGTAAATTATTAGATAATACATATTTTAATGTTGCAGACCATTTAGTCTTTGTTGTTACTACCCAACTCCTCCATTATAGCGTAAAAGCAGCCATAGTCAATATGTAGACAAATAGACATGGCATGCCAAAGCCGGTTTGGCTCAATGGTAGAGCATCGGTGTGTGGACTGAACGGTCCCGGGTTTGATTTCGGTCAAGGGCATGTACATTGGTTGCGGGCACATCCCCGGTGGGGGGTGTGCAGGAGGCAGCTGGTCGATGTTTCTCTCTCATCGACGTTTCTGGCTCTCTATCTCTCTCTCTTCCTCTCTGCAAAAAATCAATAAAATATATATTAAAAAAAAATACAAATAGACATGGCATTTAAATATAACTTTATTTACAAAAATAGGCAGAAAACCAGATTTGACCAGGGGCCATAGTTTGCCAACTTCTGACATAAATGGCAGAGAACTGAAGAGAGTTGGGAGGGGGTAGGAAAAGGATGGTTGGACTATGGGTTAGCTTTTCAGTCTGCTTGTGGTATGTATGTGTACAGAGAACAGAGATCAAGATGAGGAAGTACAGAAGATTAAGGTCTTACAGGAAGATAGTAATTTGTTTTAGAAAAATGAGACAGGAAGCTGATACATGAAAGAACCCAACTTAGTAAGAAAACTTACAATGTAGAAGCTACCATCAGCACAAATGGAGATTTCCTCTGAGGTGGACAGACCAGCTGCAGGACTGATCTGGGGTTTGGGCTTTGCTGAGCTTGGACTAAAAGTTTATCAAAGATGTTGCAGAGACAGTAGGTCAAATGAACAACCATTGGGTTCAAGCTGGATAAAGATCAGAAGGGGCCTGTAAAGTAAGAGAAAAATGAAGGGATTAAGGAGCTGGATATTGATCTCTGTGAGGTTGAAGAACAGGAATTTAAAGGGAATGAAACCCGTTAAGAGATTGAGGTCAAAAGTATAATGATACAGGAAATGTTCAACACACGTTTTTGATTGTTATTCTTAGTAAGTTCACTACCTGAGGCTGACAATAAAAGAGGGACAAAGAAAGAACATATACAGGTTATATATATTCCTGACTGCTAGTGTTTTGATTATTAAGAATGAAAATCAATGACAATGTGATTGTTATATGACATCACCCTGAGTTAATTTCAGTAAGAACAACATGGAGATGTGAAAATAACAGCTTTGCCTATGTTGTTCTTTACTTGAAAAAAATATTTTATTTATAATAAAACTATTTTTTAAAAAATATTAAAGTTCAATTATTTTGCTGTACTATTATATTGTTGGAGTTCTGGTCTCAATTTACAATCCTATTTCATTTCATAGAATCAAAGAAAACATTAATACTCACACTGTTATTTCTATACTAGAGCCGATGCATGAAATTCGTGCAAGAGTAGGCCTTCCTTCTCCCAGCTGCCAGCACAGGCTTCCCTCTGGCACCAGGGACCCGGGCTTCCCTTGCAGGAAGGTCTTTGTCCAGAAGGTTGTCCCGAAGGACATCCATTCTAATTAGCATATTATGCTTTTATTATTATAAAAGTAACTATAAAATGTTAAAAGAGTATTGGATTTAAGGTAATGAAAAGATAAATTCATGGTACAAATTTCCATAAAACATTTGATTGGATTGGGGGAAATATTCTTGACGTAGAAGAAAAATAGCTGCAGTTAATTAGTATTGCTCTTTAGTACTTTCTGAGTGCTGGGCTCTGCACTGTGAGCTTTATATACTTACTGGGAAAGTTTATTGAAGCTGGAGACCTAAGTTTGATCAAAATTTGATAATTGTGTTCTTTCAACCCTTTTCCCAAGTATGGTGTCTCACTGCCCTGTGAATTGAAGGCATCATCTTAGGTATGGTTTAAGTGGAGTAATTGGTACTCTAAGGTATGAAAGGCTGGTCATTTACTTAAGGTTAGTTAGTTGTTTTTATTTTTTAAAACAAGGACTTTCCAAAGGAGAGACAGCTTAAAAAAAAAAAAGTCTAATCTCTAATTGCAAGAAACATGTTTTCATTAGATGGTCTCCTATAATTAAAAATTAAACGTTGGACTGCAAGATAAAAGTGTTAACTTATAGGACAATTAACAGGGATTGTTCTTAAATAATTTACCAAGCTATAAAATTGTAAATGAGTATGTGTGTAGTGAATAATTAAGAATTTTCAAAGACTAAATAGACTGTCGTCCAGGGAGACCCTTTTTACATATGCCAGTTGAAAAACAGTGCCAATCACAAACAATTTTGGCCACTTACTACTTGAGTAAATTTAACAAATATTTATTTAAGTGATTTTCAGTCTTTTTGGTGGTTTTTCTAAGCATTATCCGTGTCCTCTGACTAACATTATTTTGACTAGAGATTAAAAAACAATCAGTCTTTTAAAAGGGAAGTTTTCCAAAAACAAAAGTTTCATTTGCCTTTAAGGAGAAAGAGAACATTCTTCTGTACCAAGAAGAAAGGATTTAAATACAAGTGAAGGTACAGGCAGGTGTGTAGGTATGGAAGCAGGAAATTGGCTGATAACTTCAAGTCTTGAGGCTCATCTGCTGAGTAACATGGGAGAAGGGATGCAGTAGAAGACTCAGGATCCCTTGTCAGACATGGGGGCCCCAGCAAGGTTGGTGGCATTAATCTGGTGTTATTACCAATCCTTTTTATTTTGATGTTATTGTAAATGGTATTGTATTCTACTTTTTCTATTTTTATTGAGCTATAATTTTCATAAAATATTATATAGTTTCAGGTATACAATATAATGATTCAGTATTTTTATTTTCTGTGAAATGATCATACCATAAGTCTAGTTAACATTTGTCATCCTATCTATAATAAAGCTAATGATGTGCTAAGGCTGCTCACTTGTTCACTATGACATGTACTGACCACCAGGGGGCAGATGCTCCAACTGGTAGGTTAGCTTGCTGCTGAAATTGGGCCTATGGGGACTGAGTGAGACAGGCTGGACATGCCCTGGGGCCTTCCTATGCTCCTCCCCGGATGCAATGGTGCACCAGTGGGGTCCCTCAACCTGTCCTGCACCCTCTCACAATTCAGGACCTTTTGGGGGATGTTGGAGCACCAATTTTATTTATTTATTTTAAAATATATATATTTTATTGATTTTTTTTTTTTTTTACAGAGAGGAAGGGAGAGCGATAGAGAGCTAGAAATGTCGATGAGAGAGAAACATTGACCAGCTGCCTCTTGCACACCCGCTAACAGGTATGTGCCCACAACCAATATATATGCCCTTGACTGGAATCGAACCTGGGACCTTTCAGTCCGCAGACCGATGCTCTACCACTGAGCCAAACCGCTGCTCTACCACTGAGCTAGAGCACCAATTTTAGCGCGATTCTTACAGCCAGGCCAAGGGACCCGCACTGGTACATGAATTCATGTATCAAGCCTCTAGTCATATACATATATTTACAGAATTTTATTCTTATGATAAGAATTTTTAGTACTTAATCTCATAGCAACTTTTGAATATGCAATATACTATTGTTAATGATAGTTGCTACCCTGTACCTTACATCCCCTACATGCATTTATTTTATAACTAGACATTTCTAACATTTGACTTTATTTACTCATTTTGCCCACTTTGGACCCTGACTCTGGCAACCATCAATCTGTCCTCTGCATCTATGAGCTTGCTTTTTGTTTTGTTTTGTTTTGTTTTGTTTAGATTCCACACATAAGTGAGGTCACACAGTGTTTGTCTTTCTAAGTCTGACTTATTTCACTTAGCATAATGTCCTTAAGATCCATTAATGTTGTAAATGGAAATATTTCATTCTTTTTTTATGGCTGACTAATATTCCAGTCGTGTGTGTGTGTGTGTGTGTGTGTGTGTGTGTATGTGTGTGTGTGTGTTGTGTATGTGCTGCATTTTTAAAATAAATTTACCCATCAATGGACATTGAGGTTTCTTCTGTATCTTCACTATTGTAAATATTGCTGCAATGAGCATAGGGTTCACTTATCTTATCAAGTCAGTGATTTTGTTTTCTTTGATAGATATCCAGATTTGTTTTTAATCTTTTCCCCCCCAGATGTTTCGTTGTATGTATAGAAACACAACTGATTTCTTTCTTTCTTTCTTTCTTTCTTTCTTTCTTTCTTTCTTTCTTTCTTTCTTCTTCTTCTTTTTTTTTTTTTTTTTAATATTCTGCAACTTTACTGAATTTGTTTATTCTAACAATTTTTGGTAGAATTTGTAGGTTGTTTTTTTTTTTTTTCCTAACTAAGATGATATAGTTTTTTTCTTAATATATTTTATTGATTGTTTTACAGAGAGGAAGGGAGAGGGATAGAAAGTTAGAAACATCGATCAGCTGCCTCCCACAAACCCCTCTTCCCCACTGGGGACATGCCCACAACCAAGGTACATGCCCCTGACCAGAACCGAACCTGGGACCTTTCAGTCCGCAATCCAACACCGAGCCAAACCAATCAGGGCGATCATATAGGTTTTTTTTTTGTTTTTTTTTAATTAAATTATTATCTGTGTACATATTTTAACATTGCTCCCCCCCCCCATACATTCCCTCCCTCCCCAGAGTTTTGTGTCCATTGGTTGTACTTATATGCATGTATACAAGTCCTTCGGTTGATCTCTTATCTCCCCCAGATCTCCCCGCTGTAATTTTACAGTCTACTTGTTGCTTTACTGTCTTTAGATCTATCTTTTGGTTTGTCAGTTTATAATGTTTTTTTAATATCCATAAATGAGTGAGGCCATGTGATATTTCTCTTTTATTGACTGGCTTATTTCACTCAGCATGATGTTCTCTAGTTCTATCCAGGTTGCTGCAAATGATGAGAATTCCTTCTTTTTTATGGCAGCATAGTATTCCATAGTGTAGATGTACCACAGTTTTTTGATCCAATCATCTGCTGACGGGCACCTAGGCTGTTTCCAGATTCTAGCTATTGTAGATTGTGCTGCTATGAACATAGGGGTGCATATATCCTTTCTGATTGGTGTTTCTAGTTTCTTGGGATATATTCCTAGGAGTGGGATTACTGGGTCAAATGGGAGTTCATATAGTTTTTAAACAAAGACAATTTTACTCCTTTTTTGAATTGGATGTTTTTAATTTATATTTTCTTGTCTGATTGCTCTATCTATGACTTTTAGTGATATGTTGAATAGGAATGGGCATCCTTGTCTTGTTCCTGATCTTAGAGAAATTCTTTCAACCTTTTACCATTCAGTATAATGTTAGCTGTGACCTTGTCATATATGTCCTTTACTGTATTGGGTATTTTCCTTCATTATTCAGTTCATTAAGTAATTTTATCTGATAGGATATTAAGTTTTACCAACTGCCTTTTCTGCCTCCATTGAGATAATAATTTTTTTTATTTTTGTTAATCCTCATCCACGGATATTTTTTCATTGATTTTTTAGACAGTGAAAGAGAGCAAAAGATAGAAACATTGATGTGAGAGAAACACATTGATTGGTTGCCTCCCATACTCACCTTGACCAGTGCCAGGGCCAGGAGGAGCCTGCAACCAAGGTATGTGCCCTTAACTGGAATCGAACCTGGGACTCTTTGGGTCACAAGCTGATGTTCTATCTACTGAGCCAAACTGGCTAGGGTGAGATGATCATATTTTTAATATTTTATTCTTTTAATGTGGTATGTCAAATTTATAAATTTATGAACCATCCTTGCATCCCAAGGATGAATCTCATTTTATCATGCTGTATGTTCCTTTTAATGTGTTATTGAATTCTGTTTTCTTATAACTTTTGCTTCTATATCTATCAGAGATATTGGCCCATAGATTTTTTTCTTAGAATGACCTATATGTTTTTGATATCAGGGTAATGCTGGTCTTGTTGTGACTTGACATCTGTACATCTTAGAAGTGATGCCCATGACAAGTTTCATCACTGCACAAAGTCATCACAATATCATTGACTGTATTCCCTGTGCTGTACATCAAGCACATCAAACTTGCAGCCTGTGGGCCGCATGTCTAATTTATTTGGCCCATGTTAGCCTTTGAGTGTGACATGCTTGCTGTACCCTATATTCCAATTACTTTTGTACTGATAATTTTCCAATTACCAGGCGAGTAGAGCGGGTTATTATATGCTTTGTCTTAGAACATTAATAACAACGGGAACATTTAGAGTTTTGAATGTTTTATCTAAGAGAAAATAATTGTTGAATTTATCTTTTTCTCTTTGATTTTTCTAATTTTATGTAGTTCCTCCATACAATTTCTCCACCATGGGTGAATCAGGGCAGCTAAAATTCTTATGTGTTGTCTGTCAGGGCTCAAATATGGGGAGTGAGGGAGTGAGGATGGAGGGGGGAAGGAGGGGGAGAGAAAACCATTGTCTCCTGCATATCCTCTATTGGGGATCAAGCCCGTAACCCAGGACCCTTGAGTCTACTGGCCAATGCTACAATATATCCATTGAGCCAATCCAGCTATGGCGAAACTCCATTTCTTAATAGGGAATGGCAAAGTTCTACAAGAGCATGTGGAACAAAAATATTGCTACTATTTTTGGAAAATATAATCTTTCATAAGAATACCTCTGAAGGCAGGTAAAGACAAAATTTTCCATATGAAAGAGGGAAGATGCTTAATATTTATAAAATATCTTTTATGTACTTGGCCCTTTATATGAATGACCTTATTTATAGCTTACAATTGTTCTCACTTTACAAATGATAATCAGGCTAAGGGGTGATGATGTTTGTCTAAGGCCACCTTCTAAATGGTAGAGCTAGCCGAAACCGGTTTGGCTCCTTGGTAGAGCGTCGGTCTGCAGACTGAAAGGTCCCAGGTTCGATTCCGGTCAAGGGCATGTATTTACATTGGTTGCGGGCACATCCCCGGTAGGGGGTGTGCAAGAGGCAGCTGGTAGATGTTTCTCTCTCATCGATGTTTCTGGCTCTCTATCTCTTTCCCTTCCTCTCTGTGAAAAATCAATAAAATATATAAAAATAAATGGTAGAGCCAGAATTATTCAATACATGAGGTTTTTTTTTTTACTCCAAAACACATTATTATTTTTTTACTTGCTTATTTTAGCAAGCAAGAGTTATGAGAGTAAAATTCTTACTTAATCTTTTATCAACTTAAATTCTCTATTAACTACAACATTTTTTCTGTAGTACTTCAGTATTTTATATCCATAATGGTATATCTGTTTAATTAGCAAATGAATATTTCACTATTTTTATTACTGCTTTATGGTAAGTATAATTCATTGCTTAGTATAATAACTAGATTTATAATTATAATACCAATGGCATTGCATTATAATGCTCTGTTTATATATCTAACTCTTTGATCAAGCTGTGGTTTTCTGGAAACCAGTGAAAGTATTTAATACATATAAATGTCCCTACAAACTGAAATAGTAGAGAATACTAATTGTAGTAAATGTTTGATGAAAGGATAAATTGAACTATTGGGACTACATTACATGTAGTCTTTTATTTGCCTAACCAGAAAACTCTGCTCCCTGTTTGTTGTAGAAAAATGTGTATAAATGTAAGGATATGGAATTTTGTAACCTATCTTTGAATAGTATAAAACAGACTTGAACTATAATTAATGAAATCTGTTAATTTGAAAAGTATAAAGACAAGCATTTCTTATAGAGAACAAGCCTTTAAGAATAATAAAACTCAAACATGTCATTTTATATATGGAGAAACTGAGGTCTGGAGAGTTTATATAAGTAGTATAATTTAAGATTACATAGCTAGAGTCCAAAAAAGGACTCTCACCTACTTTCACCTGCTCTTTCACTCTTTCCCTTAATGTTAAATACAGTGCTAGGAGAAGTCAGATTTTCCCCCGCCCCTCAGTTTTGAAGGATTTTGTTTATTTGAGTTTTATCTCTGTGTAGAGTCAAAGTCTTAGACACAGGCAGGGCAAAAGTAGGTATAGTTTTGAGTACATGAAATACAGAGTTTATTCTTGTATTAATTATTTACTATGATTGTATGATTTTCCATATAAACCTGCTCCCACCCCACCCTTTTATATTATGTTATCATTCAACTCTATATATTTATTTTATGAATTAGCTCTCCATGGAGAAAAATAAAAAGAGCACTAAGTGGACAGATAATTTTGGCACTTACTAGTTCTGTATCATTTAGCAAAGCTTTAAATTTTTCTGAATCTCTAATTCTTTATTACCGAATTAGGAAGTTGCAGTAGTTCTCAGCCTGGGTCATTACAACCCCATGTGATTGTTGGTAATGCGTTCATTGAGGTAGGGGTTGTTTTCACCATAACTGGGATACTCTTGGTCATGGATAAAGCCCAGGAAGGCAAATAATCTTCAAATGTGTGGCACCAAGTCACACAATGAAATGTTTTGTTGACTAAAATACCAGTTGTGCCTATGTTGAGAATCAGTGGGATCTTTTTCTAATTCTAAAACTAAATTTTCTCATTATAAATATTTATTCATGAGGCAAATTGCTTGTGAAAACCTGTCTTAGTCTCAATACACAATTAAAAGGTAAATAGAATATTATTCTTCTGCCTTGAAGATAAAAAAGCAATTAACATTTTCCGTTTAGTTTTGTTTTCTTTCAATGTGACTTTAAATTATCTTGCAAGAGTTTAAATTGTAAAGAAGTCCGTAAGTGAATTGCTTTCCAGAATAGATCTCTGAATCAGGTACTAGGATGATTTTTGGAGCAATCCTTTTGAGTTAGTGTTAGATCTTCTGATAGCTCAATGTACATATAACTAAAATTACTTTCTTTTTAGAAATGCAGATGGGAGAGAGATAATGATAGAAGATAAGGTTTAAAAAGATGCAATGTGGAGCTACTTTACTACCTTTTAGGATGTTTTGCAAAGAGGACAATCCAAGGACATGTGAATCCTAATCATATATAAATCGGGTTGGGACTTGTGCTTAATGGAATTGGGTTTGAACTATGAGAACATCTTTCAGGAGACTGAGCTAGCTGTGCTATTTATGGTCTTTAGGTGGTAAGGATGCTGACACATCCTTTTATTACTAGAACTTAAAATAAATATATCATCAGGGTGCCTTTGTCCTATTGGATGCCGATTGTAAAGAGTGTTTTTACTGCCGAAACCGGTTTGGCTCAGTGGATAGAGAGTCGGCCTGCGGACCGAAAGGTCCCGGGTTCCATTCCTGTCAAGGGCACGTACCTTGGTTGCGGGCACATCCCCAGTGGGGGGTGTGCAAGAGGCAGCTGGTCGATGTTTCTCTCTCATCGACATTTCTAACTCTCTATCCCTCTCAATTCCTCTCTATGTAAAATCAATAAAATATATTAAAAAATTTATAATGTTAAAAAAGTTTTTATTGTGTCTTTGTAGAGACAAATGCATTATACTCTTATATTAAGAAAAGGCATATAATAATCTTATCATTTGCAATTATAGCATAGAAAGTGAAGTCTAAATCTAACTTGGACAATCACATTTCTAAGTTTTAAAATATATTTCAGGTTGTACTGACATTTGTTTGATGTGTTTTAGCCCTGTTGCTCAAAGGTAAAATATTTTTTACTTAGGTACTCTAGTTTGAACTTAGTGTTTATATTGCTAAGAACAATGCTAGGTTTATGGTCAAAATCATTTGAGTTTAATTCATTCAGAAAATCACAGGGATTCTTGGGAAACCTGCCTTTCTATATGAGATCCCTTTTAGAACTATGGCAGAGCAGAGATGGACTTGAATTTGCTGGTTTGATTACTTGCTATCTATGTGAACCTAGAGGAGATATGATCTTGTAAGCAACAGGTTTTGATATGTCAGTGTTCATTTGTTTGTTTGTATTTTTTTTCTTTTTTATGTGTGAACTCTGATTACTTACTGTATTTAAAGAATTTAGTGGTGGGAAGCCACCATCCTTGAGTTCTCTGTTTTACTTTTAAAATTAGTTTGTAAGTATTTGTGTGAGTGAAATTGATGTGCATCAAATAAGTACTGGTAATAGTCAATGCAAAATTAAAAAAGAAATTAATGTGTTCTCTAAAGCAGAATAAAATTTTATACATTAAATTTATTTGAGTTATGTCTTCTGATGTTTTAAATCCAAATCTTTCCATTTATACGGCTTCTTACTTTTCCTCTTGTCTTTGTCTGAATCCTGCACTTAACCTACCATATTTTCCGGCGTATAAGACGACCCCCTAATTTTACAGTTAAAACATAGGTTTAGGCCTATATTCGCTGTATAAGACTATCCCCACTTCAAAGAAAAGACTTACTTTGCCGTGAAGATCTGCAGGTAATTTTTGTGCAGTTTTGGTCTTTTGCCCCCAATTTTCGGTTGACTTTTTTTTAGTTTCAAAGGTCGTTTTATACGCCGCAAAATACGGGTATAATACATGAAGATGTACTGCCAGAGAACTATTCTAATACTATTGCTGATAAAAATGTTTATGGCTTATTTCTGTATAAAAGTCCTAGAGACCATTGAAAGCAATTTGCTTTACACCCCTATCAATAAATGATTCATTGCATTTATTTTATTTCTTATGGCTCTTAATTTGATTTTTCACTGGAGTTTTATTGGTATCATTGCATTATATTTTCATTTTAACATTTTTTTGAGACAGACTAGAGGTTTTTCTCCTATAATAGGTCTCTAGAAACCGATAGGTCTTATATGAGCATTCTTAAAGCCAAAAGCTGGTTTCATTCATCCTTCTTACTGTGATCTACAAAACCCAACACAGTCTTGTCCTTGTCCTTTCCTCTAGCTTCATCTTCTGCCACTCTTCCCTGTATTTTAGTTCCAGAGCTCTATTTCCTACATTTGGGCTTTAATATTTGCCATCTCTTGTTTCTGAAATGCTCTGCCTGTGGATTTCCACAGGACTGACTCCTTATCCTTCAGATTCCAGTTCAAATGTCAACCCCGTAGAATAGTTTTTCCTAACACTGAATTAGGAAGAAAATGTCTCATCAATCACTCTTATAATGCCACCCTCTTTTATATCATTATAGCATTAGTTAGTATTAGAAATGTGTTTGTTCACTTGTTTGTATGTTTTTATTATTAGTATTTATTCCACCCAGATGATAAATGAAATGAGAACAGAGTTATATACTACAGAATCTAAAAAACACACATATAAAAGTGCTGCCATATGGTAAATCTCAATAATTATATATTCATTGAATGAATGAGTTAGGTTATTGGTGCAAACCAATAGTGTTCATAGTTTCTTTGATTTAAAATAAATAAACTGTTACTTTAAAAGGAACCCTAGAGGACAACTTATTCAAAGTTTTATTTTGCAAATATAGAAACTGAAGTCCAGAACGTATAATTATTTGATTTCATAAAGCTAGACAGTGAGAGTTAAGGTTGGATTTAGAGGTCCACAAATATGTTATCTGTAACTCTAAAATCTAAAAATCTTCAAACCCTCGAAATTTTTGTATAATCTTGGCATCCAAACAATTTTTTTTTTTTTTTTTGGCTAAAAAACAAACACCTGAGTGAATGTGAGGGGCTATTTTTAGTTCTTTTATGTATCCTGTTTAGTGTGACTCTTTACATATTTCATTGCAGCAATACTAATACATTTGATTATAGGATTCTTCCCCAGATCCTGCTGGGGTCTATTATGTAATTCCTGGCATTTATACTGTAAACTGTCTAAAATTCAAATATTTCTGAATTCCAAAACACAACAGATGCTAAGGATTTCAATAAGGTTTGTAGACATATATTTCAATCAGGAGACTAAGATCAAGTTAGTGACATGACAGGGTAAATAAATTATTTGGTCCAACAACCTTTTATATTACAGATCACAAAACTGGGAAAATAAGTGGTTATGCAAAACTATATAGAAACACAGAGCGGGAACGCTCTTACTACCAGTCTACAAAACTTTCTATCAAATCATAAACAGGAATGAACACCAGACCTAATTCTTTTTCCTGGTTCATTTGACATAGATCATCCTGGTAATCATTGCAACAACTGCCTGAAGTAGGTACTAATATTATCTTCATATTTGGGTGAAGTTCTTTGAGAAGTTACATAAGCTGTCCAAGGTCACACAGGTATAAATAGCACATTAGAAATTTGGAGTCAGGGCAGTCTGACTCTAAAAACTGTAGTTGCAACCATGGCTTCAAATAGAGGAAACTTTCATAAGAATAAGATCATCATATGACCCTTTTTAAATTGTTGAAAATAAATCAAGTTAAGGTCTCAAAAATAGAAAGGGGTTTAAAATTTTATAGTGGCATACCACTTTTTTTTGCTGTTGGAATGCTAGGGTTTTAAGATTATTTGCTCAGTTCCCAGACATAGGTGATAGTAAATTAAAAATATTTAGACATTTCAAATATACTGATTTTTTCCATGTACTGTATAAAATATGAGTTTGCCATATTTTATGGCAAAAGTCAATTGCTAAACAAAGGGAGATAGTACTTGTTTCTCAACTATAATACTATACCCTTATCAAAGAAAAAATAATTCTCCTAGAACTCCCAAATTTGAACTAAGTTATTTTTGTATTACTTACCAGTAAATATGCCTAAAATTAAATTATTTGAGATCCATGTGTTAATAGTTCTTATATAACCATTAAGCCAAAATCAATTTACTAGTTCAATGCAATCAAAACTACAAATGTCATAATTTAGTATGACAAATGATGTTTGTTGAAATTAAGTCACCGCCTTGCAGTATCCATATGGTAATAACTGCTGCTGCCTGGTTCATTTTAATTCGTCATGGCATATTACTGTGTGTTATGTAAGGACTCAATTTTCCTGGAACTTTTCTGTTGTTTGTATTATATTTGAACATTTGTGAGATGTTAGTCCACAGAGTGGTCCTTGAGGTCATTTGGACTTCATTTGGCTTGAATGCATCATTACGTATTAAGTTCTCTGTCCTTTTTATATTATCTCAGGTTAATTGAAGTAGTACCATTTGCCATCTGCATGGTTATAAATGCAGACACCAATGTGGACACTAAGTTCTACATACCACTCTCGGATAAAAGGTGGTCATTCAGGTGAACCAGCCCATAATTCTATCAGTACTTTTAGTTTGTTTTCAAAAAGGAAAACCCCAAATTAAAAAGTTATTATGGAGATATTGTGGATCTTTTCAGACTCCTAGAAGGCCAAGGACAGTAACTTGAGAAACACTAGATTAGCATATAATTTTACAGATTTATCCTCACAGTATTAATTATTATTCACCTTTTCTTTCAACAATCAAAGCTTGGTTTATTATTTCTTCTGAGAAGGATACTCTGTTATGGGCATGGCCATTTTTGCAGTATTTTTTTTTTTTAAACTCAGTCTCAAAGTTCTTTACCAAAGATTAGCAAAATTACTTTAGATTACAAAGCCAAAACAGAGCATCCTTGTCATGATTAACTTATTAGGGATAGAAAATTACAATGTCTCAAACCCCTCATCTGACGGGTAAAAAAGCATTGTCTTCTGAGCTATGCTCAGAGCTTATGATTTAATTGGTCTCAGGTGGGATATAAGTGTTTTTAAAAACCCTCCAGGTAATTCTGATGTGTCAATCAGGGTTGAAAATCACTGATCAATGAAGGAAAATTATCCATATAACTTCATATAATTCTCTAGTAGCATCCAATACCTAAAAGTTAAGTCTGAGCTTCCTAGCATGAACTACTAGTATAACAGCTTCTCTCTCTCTCTCTCTCTCTCTCTCTCTCTCTCTCTCTCTCTCTCTCTCTCTCTCTCTCTCTCTCTTTGCCTTTATTTTTATTTTTTTAATTTTCTTTATTGATTAAGGTATTACATATGTATCCTTATGTCCCCATTCTCCCCAACATCATAATCCCCACCCCCAATCATGCCCTCACCCCGCTGGTGTCTGTGTCTGTTGGCTATGCTTATATGCATGCATATGAGTCCTCTGGTTGATCTCTCCCCCTTACCTCCACCCTCCCCCACCTTACCTCTGAGGTTTAATGGTCTGTTCCATGCTTCTCTGTCTCTGGATCTGTTTTTGTAACAGCTTCTTAAAAACCTAACCATTGCCTTCATCATGATCATTACATCTTAATATTCTTTGGTGAGTTGCCTCTCTCTGATTTGGATGCATATGATAATAGGGCTTATTTAAGCTCTCAAAAGTTCTTTGTAGAGCTAACAGTTTATTATGGCTGGGGCAAAAGTTGCTTGATTCTTCTACAGTACCTATGGCAATTATTGCTAAAGATACTGTAGCATTTGTCTTCTATTAAACCAGATTGGTTTTAGAATTACTCTCAATGTAGTGTTTCTGACAGCTAACACTAAGTGAGAAAAGTTAGTTTAAGAAATATATCTATTTGCATTTAATGGTTTAAATATTTTTTTGTAATATGATGTAGCTATATTTTGAAATTAAATGAGTTCAGAATTAAATGTTTAATTTGTTCCTCCATAGCCAAGTCCTTGTCTGCTAAGAAGGAAAACAGGGGTAAGATATTCATATTGTGAATTAACAAATTAATAAAAGAAAGTATAACATCTAACCAACTTGAGTCTAAATCCAAAATAGTTACTTACATCACTCAGTAGCCCTTAGATGGAAACTCTGTTATCCATAAATATATCTTAAGCACATTTAGTATATCAGATCTTATAAAGAGGTATATATACTTTAGTTTTATACAAGAAACATGCAAATCAAGTGTCATTATTTTCTTTATATAGGTGAGGAAACTAAAAATTTGAAATATTAACAGACTTGCCCAATATCATCAAATTAAGTTATGGGGGGAGGGCAGGATACAAATAAGTTTCTAAAACTCCAAGTCAACATTTCTGATATTTCATTTATCCAACAAATATTTGTTGGGAGATTATACAATTGTATTAAATACCAAAAATATTTCAAAGCTCTGGACTTGATAAAATGTAGCCTTCAGGGTGTAGCCATGAGGACCATATGAGCAAAGGAGCAAATATGTTTTGAGAAAAAGAAAAACACTGGAAATATGAGTTACTGTTAGGAACATAGTGAGCATGCATTCTTGCCTGATGTGTATTGCTGAACAGTGTACCTTTCTAGCAGTGCATTTCCCCAAGCACACTAGAAAGGAAGGTGAGCAGACAGATCCCGCAGGGTGATGTTAAAGGAATGCCCAGACTGTGTTAGAAATGGAGGACATCATGCTTAGTTCTCAGGTAAAATGCCTCATGGGGAATTTCTGAAATTTGTTTAAATGACAGATGCTTAACAAAAAGCCTGCCAATGTGTATAGATTCAGGAGTCCCCTTAGGAATAGGATGTAGATCTGCCATGCTTCCCAAGGCATCTCATTATCTCTGGATGTGTACAAGGTTTATTGCTTTGTTGCCTAAGTGCTTAGGCTGACTTCATTTTTCAGCTCCAGGCATGAGTTTCCTTTGTATCAGTATGAGAATTATACAGTCATGTGAGCTCTGGAATGTTAAATTGAAATCATGCGACTGCCAATAACTACATTTATGGTGAGAACCTTTCATAATATGAAGACTCCAGCTCTTCCAATCACTCAAGTGTTTTGTAACTTTTAGTAATAACTGAAACAATAAACAGAAAAAACTTACAGTGAATCTTATTCTATACTAGAGGCCCAAGGCCCAATGCATGAAATTTGTGCAATGTGTTCGTACCTCCCTCCCCAACAACCCCCTCCCACTGCAGTGGCTACCTCTGCCTCGGCCCCCGCTGCTGCAGCGTCATTCAGAAAGTTGTCTGGTCTAATTAGCATATTATAGTTTTATTATTATAGATATTATATTTGGTTATATTAATACTTTTGTTAGTTATCTGGTATGAATAGGAGTCTGTTGCTCATTTATTTCATGGATGTCCAAAGTCTATCAGAAAATCAAGGGATGTTTGTATCAAGGGATGGTTATTTCCCTCATTTTGCAAAGTACAATATGTTTAAAGTTTCTATAATATTAGATATATGTCTCTTTGATGCACATTTAGAAAATGTAATAAGTAGAGTATATCACATCTTGATATATTTAGATAAAGAAATGTTAGAAGAGAATAAAAATTAATAAGAAATTTCCTTAATATATCTATGATAAATGGTACAGGGATATCTGCCATGCAACCTTATCATAAGGGCTGCCCTCAGACCCACAGAATTTGCAGATGTGTTTTTATTACTTGTTTCTGTAGTTAGCTGGCACCACTGATTGATTTGTCCAAGTGTAACCAGATAGAATATAAACTAATTAGTCTCCACTTCCTGATATTTGGAATTGGGACCAAGGGATAGTCAATCCAAGCTCTGAGGCTAGACAGGAAAATGATCTGCTATAAGAACTCTGCACTCTCATTCCCAACACCTAAAAATCCTAAAAAATTAATGTAATAATAAGTTCAAATGAATAAATGAAAATCTTCAAATAGGAAAAACAGGGAGAACCCAACTGTGAATAAAAAGTGAAATTAGACCCTTGCCAGTTTGGCTAAGTGGATAGAGCATTTGCCCTCGAACTGATTTTGGTTTGATTTTGGTCAAGGGCACATACTTTGGCTGCAGGCTCAGTTCCTAGCCGATTGGATGTGTCTCTCTCAACACCAATGTTTCTCTCTCTTTGTCTCTCCCCTCCTTTCTTCTATCTCTAAAAATCAATGGAGAAATATCCTTGGTAAGGATTAACAACAACAACAAAAAGTGAAATTGGATAACACACTTGATATATACCTCACAAACTGGGGCTTAATGCTTCATAGCAATGATACTTGAGGCCAGAATTCCATATGTAATGGGCAGCTAGGACTGGACTCACTGTGTAAAGCATAGAACATTTCACTTATGACCCAGCAGGCACTTGAACATGCCTGGTAATCTCAGCCTTGGGATTTGTGAAACAACATACCTGATATGTCTTCTCGGATTCTTATGGTATCATTTTTTTGGATCCTCATCAGCCATGATGCCATCATCTAGAAATATAGAACTCTAGAATATTTCTTTAGAAGGACAAATTTAGAGATAAAATTATAACACACACATATCAACTTAATATGATAGGAGTAATCAGAATAAGCAGCAAAGATGATAAATCATATGAGAGGAAATAGAAATAATAGAATAATCTGAAAGCAACCTCAAAATAAATGTCTTTAACATTTTTAAAGCTTGATTGTGCTTCTCACCCACCAAGCTGCAGATGCCCCTAAGTTCATGAGTGACAAGAGCAACAGCTGGACTCAGAAGGTGCTGCCTAAGTGCCTGTCATCTGAGAAACATATTGTACTTTGTAGAACCTCTCTGCCACACAGCCCCTGTCTCAGAGCACTCTGTGAACCTTGGATGATAGTTGCTAAAAGAAGTCAGTGATTATCCTGATGGAGCCTAGGGTAAGACCAGATGGCCCATCATCTTGCCAGACAAGCTCCCAGAGAATCACATGGTTGATGTTGAAATGAATAAAAAACAGGCAAGGTTAGCTTTATGGGGCAGCAAGGTCATGACCAGCTGAGAGCCTTTCCTATGCAAACATTGATATTTTTATATTTTTTGTGTCTTTTTTTTTTTTTTTTTTAAAAAAATACAAACAAAAAAGCTACTGTAAATGAAATTGGGGCCTAGTCAGTTTAACTCAGTGGATAGAGCGTTAGCCTTTGGATTGAAGGGTCACAGGTTCCATTCTGGTCAAGAGTATGTGCCTCTCTTGTAGGCTTGGTCCTTGGCCAATCAATGTGTCTCTCTCACATAGATGTTTCTCTTTTTCTCTCTTTTTCCCTCCCTTGTACTCTCAATGGAAAAATATCCTCGGGTGAGGATATGAATTCTTCATTCATAACCTTGGTAGGATGGAAACAAAGGAACCTAGAAATGTCAAGAATTTCTGTCCTATTCTGTCCCTGTCCTGGTTGGGAACAAGAACCTTCTTCTGAAGGGTGTGTGCATGAGGCAGGAGCTAGCCAGGGAATAGCAAGAGCTGAGAAAACCTGGTAAGTGCCTAGACATATGACTAACCAGATCGGCGCTTTTGAGTGCGAGTGTTCAGCAAAATCCAAGACAGAATGAGGGGATTATTTTAAATGGCCACAAGAGTAATTGAGAAAGCTAGTTAAGGAAAGAAAAATGCTGGATGCATTCTTTTATGAAACTTCACTACAAACAGAGCCCCCGTGTAGTTGGTTTTTGATGTGTTATTTGACAATCCTGCTGGATGATAACTGCCTTTTCTATTTATCTGTAATGTACCTGTAAGATTACAGATCTGAAGTCAGCTAGCCACTCTTTAGAAGCAAAGCATAATAACTGATGACTTCTGTAACCAATATGTCTGCCCCACCAGGGTCTCCACTCTACCACTCTAACATTGCCTAGCACTGCCACTTGGCCAGGTAGCATCAATTCAAAGAATTTCTTAATTTCTTGCTCCTTTTCAGAAAAATGGAATACAGGTAACTTTTATGATTCAATTTGTAACAACTTTATAAATAACACGTCTCACCTATCTTTTAATCAGCTGCAAGGCACTCTGGAGAATGATTACTGCAAAACTTTTCTTCTAATTAGATTTTATTGGTCATGTAAATTTCAGAAATGTGCATGGCCTGAAAGGCTCAACGAAGTCCATGAACCTGGGTCAAAGGTAGAGGTGTGGTTTCATGTTGGTTACATTCTATTTACTGAGTAATTAGTGTCCATTAATGTATGTTACTGCCAACTAATAGATCTATTCCAGACCTGAGGTGGTAGTTTTATAAAAGTGGATTTAATACTGATACTTGTTCTTTGTTGGAAGAGTAGGGCAACTTGGACTAGCAATAAAAAACATTCAGCCATTGCAAACAAGGAAACAAACACAGCCTTTATAGGTTAGTCTTAATACTTAGCAATTGAAAGATAAATGTGAATTTCTCAAATATAGTACAAGAGAATAATAGGAAATGTAAGGAAGAATTTAAAATACACGAATAATAGAAGGATAAACAGTTACATGGCGAAAAATAGGGTAGAAAGGAGAGAATAGAGAGGAAAGAGGGGAAAATACGACAACTTTGGAGGAGATAGTGTCTGAGAATTTCCAGAAGAAAAACATAATGCAATCTTTAGATTAAAAATATACAAACTTCCAAGCAAGGAATAAATAAAAGCAAAGCCATACCCAAGCACAAACTACAAATCATAAATAATGAAGAAAATCTTTGTGGAAAGAAAAAAGAAATTATCCACAATGAAACAGCAAGTGGGCTTCTTGATACAAACAAGAAACTCTAAGAGATGATCAGTCAGACTGAGCTAGTCAATAGAGAGGAGATGAAACCTCAGAGTAAAACAAATGTATCTCCATCTTGTCATGTGCATGAAGAAAAAGAGCAAGGCAGTCAGCAGATAGAAAGAATGAAGCAAATACCTCTGGGGCAAGCAGAGGGGACAGGTCAGAACGGTTTGTATTCCTAATGATTTCTCAGGACCTGCCCCATCCCTGGGAAGACCTACCTAAAATCCATCACTGAAATCTTTTCTTTTTATTAAGTTACTTTAATTTAGGCTCTGTTATTTCTTTCCTTTTTAATATATATATTAAAAAGGAAAGAAAAAAAATTATATATATATATATATATATATATATATATATATATATATATATAATTTTTTTTTTTCAGAGAGAAAGGGAGAGGGATAGAGAGCTAGAAACATTGATCAGCTGCCTCCTGCACACCCCCTACTGGGGATGTGCCTGCAACCAAGGTACATGCCCTTGACTGGAATCAAACCTGGGACCCTTCAGTCCACAGGCCGACTCTATCCACTGAGCCAAACCGGTCAGGGCTGGGCTCTGTTATTTCTAACCAGAATGTTAGTAAGACATTCTCTCAAAGGGCCCGAAGATTAAAACAAAAATTCAAATTTATTCAGTATTTATTGAATATTTATATTAAGTCCATGTGTTTCTAAATGGTGATGGTGATGGTGGTGGTGTTGAGATGTCAACAGGAAGATGTGAGGCCATGCATATATATTTAAGTAGCTTAAACCCAGTAAAGAGGGGAATATGTAGGCCCAACTTCAAATCTGTGACACGATTGATATTGCTGAGGACTATGCTGAACTCTGTTAATTGATTTTACCAATACTCACAGCAACAGCTGAGGGTTAGAGAGCTAAAGTGACTTCTCCAAGATCATACAAGTTAGTAAATTTTGGAGCTGGTGTTTTAACACAGGTTTGCCTAACTCTAAAATCCAGACTTATCTAACTTTAGACCAATGATTATAGCTAACAATCATGTGCCACTTGCTCCATAGTTTTACAACCATTCTCTCATTTTATTTTTCCTCTATGTATGAGACTGCCATGAATAACTCTCTGTATAGAAGAAAAAACCAAAGTTTAAAATTTTAAGTCAATTACTGAGGGTTATCCAGTTAGAAAATGTTGAAACCACAATTCACTGTAGGGTAAAGTGAGGGTTGCACTCATTCTCTTCTCACACACAACTCACCAGGGGTCTTTCAAAGCTCACAGGTGTGTGATTCCAGGGGAGAAGAGTCTATCTCTATGTTTGCATGAACCCTAAGTATTCAGAGGACATGTGTTCATCACCTTAAGAATTTTTTCACCAATGTTATCTCCACTGCTATTACAAGTGGCCTTAGGTTCTGCAGCTCAGCAATCTTATAGCCAGGGAACACAAGGCCAGTTTTCTTCAGAACCTCCACTATCTGGGAGTGATCCTATGGTAGCCTTTGGGGAGTTGAAGAGTGAACTTGATAATAGCTTCTCACTGCAAACATTACACTCCCTGATGATTTTTCCCTCGGCTCCCCTGTTCTTATTATGTAACTGATACTTGGGTGGTTGGTGGAATGTGCCCCGACTAAGGAAATAGCATCTTTATTGTCAATCCCAGCAGAGTTGTTTCTGTCTTAACTATACTGTAGGTAGCTAGCTGATTGCTCAATTTCAGATGTGATATATTTAGCACCATTTATTCTTGCCTTTAATATTGAACCGTAGGAAAGGTCCCTCTCAATGCACCATATCAATCATGATGAAATGACTTGTAAGTCATGTTCCATAAACTTTGAAATGGTGGCTATATGAAGAAATAGTGGAGATGAGAAGGGCTGGAGACAGGGTAATTTGTAGCAAGGGTAAGAGAAGCTAAGCCTGGACCACATATTTCTCAGTCCTAAACCTATCCTGTTTTCAGCATTTGATTTTTTCACACTAGTCCCATTATGGGACTTTGAAATGTCAGTTTTCAAATAAACTTCTTTTTCCATAGAACCCTACATTTTAAATAAGGTGCCTCAGGAGATGGAACTACAGAGAGGCATGGAAGGAACTCCAATATGTACTTTAATCAGTCTTTGTTCTTATTTTACTAATCTATCAATTTAACAACTACTTATTAAAGTTACTGCATGCCAGGCTACAATCTGGAAGTATATTTGTGAACAAGAGTTAGCTCATGGAGTTTATGGCCTAATGGAGGAAACAAATACTAATCAAATAATCACACTAGTTAATGCACATAACACACATAGTTAAGCCCCTTAAAAAAAGCATGCAATTATTTTAAAGATTTTGAAATAATTTAACCTGACCTATAAACCAGAGAAGCCTTCCCCAAGAAAGAAACATATGAGTAAGTTCAGGAAAGGTGAGAGGTGATGATGGAGAGGAAGAATGAAGCAAGAAGGGGACATTTCAAATAGAACAGCAGGTGCAAAGGCCCAATCATAAAAGGAGAATGGGTTTAAAATTTTGGTGTTTGTATGACTCAAATAAGGAAAGAAAGCTATAAGGTGAGGTTGGAGAGATGAATATATACCAAGAATGGCCTGCATACCAGGTTAGTTAATTTTGTCTTTATTATAAGAATAAGTTATAGCTATTGAATTATATTGAACTTAGGAAGAGACACTATAGGTTGACACTTTAAAATTAAACATTACTTTGATACATTCTAGATTTATGTGCAATTCATATGCAATTGTAAGTAATAGTATAGCAAGATCACATACACCCTTTTCTCAGTTTTTCACAATGGTATCATGTTGTAAATCTATAGCACAATATCGCAACCAGTATATTAACATTGGTACAGTAAAAATATTGAACAGTTTCATCAACAACAGGATCTCTCATGTTGACATTTAAAAATATATATTTTTTATTGATTTCAGAGAAGAAGGAAGAGGGAATGAGAGATAGAAACATCAATGATGAGAAGGAACCATGGATTGGTTGCCTCCTGCACACCCCCTCCTGGGGGGTCAGGTCCCCAACCCGGGCATGTGCCCTTGACTGGAATCAAACCTGGGACCTCAGTCCACAGGCTGATGCTCTATTCACTAAGCCGAAACAGGTAGGGATCATTTTGACATTTTATAGTCACACCCACTTCCTTGTTGCTCCATCCTATGTTTAATCCCTGGCAACTACTAATCTGACTCTGTTTTTAGAATTTTGTCATTCTAAGAATGTTATATAAATGTAGTCAAACATTATAATCTTTTGGATTGACTTTCTTTTTTTCACTCAGTATAATTATCTGATTTATCCAGCATGTATCACTAGTGTTTTTGTTGTGGTTGATGTTTGTTTGTTTTTAATTGCTAAGTAGTGTCCCATGGTATAGATGTACTGCAGTTGGTCTAACCAGTCACTCAATGAAGAACATCTGGGTTGTTTCCTGTTCTGGCTATTATGAAAAATTGCTATAAATATTCATGTACAGGTTTCTAGTAATTATGAGTTTTCTTTTTTTTTTTTTTCTTTTTTTCCCTGAGATAAATGCCCAGGAGTACAATTGCTGGGCCATATGTATTTACATGTTGAGGTTTTAAAGAAACTGCCTATACATTAAAATTCTTCTTTTTTTATGAAATGTTTTATTTTTCATTTTAGATTCTTATCAGCAATGTTGAGTGACATTAGTGAACTCATTTATTAGTTCTTGAAGTTAAATTATTTTAGTAGATTCCTTAAGATTTTCTTTGTAGATAATCATGTCATCTACAAATAGGGAGAGTTTTGTTTCTTTCTGATCTGTATTCTATTAACTTCCTCTTATCGGCTAGACCTGATAGCACTATGTCAAATAAGAGTGATTAGAGTGGGCATCCTTGTCTTATTCCCAACTTTAGGGGGAAAACATTTAGTCTTTTACCAGTAAATAGGATGTCATCTGTAGGTTTTCTGTAAATGCTCTTTATCAAGTTAAAGATATCCTTTATTCCTAGTTTTTGAGAGTTTTTATCATGAATATGTGTTGAATTTTCTAAAATGCCTTTTCTGTATCAATAGATATAATTATGTGTTGTCTTCTTTAGCCAGATAATGTTGTGGATTACAGGTTGATTTTTTAAAATATTGAATCAGCCTTGCATTCCTGAAATAAACTCCATTTAGTTATGGTGTACAATGTATATATTGCTTACTTCTCTTGGCTAATGTTTTATTAATGAGTTTTACATCTATTTAGATTAACATTATAAAAAGATTTTTTTATACTTGTGAATTCCAGGTTGGATGTAGGATCCAGTTAAAAGACTATTGGGATAGTTTACATGAGATATGATGATACCTTGAACTAAAGTTGGGATAAGCAAGAGGAGACTAAGAAAAGCAGACTGGTTTGAGAGATAGTACGAGAGAAATTGCAAATCTGTTGATAAATTTTATATGCTGAATGAGGGAGAAAATCATGTTAGAGATGACTCCTAGATTTTAGTTGGTACACTGAGTGGCTGGAGGTATCATTCACTGTCTCTATCTAATAGAGAACATTAGAGAAGTTCTGGAGGAGAAGATGGATCATATGTTTATTATTGGATGTAATGTTCCTTTCAGGTATCTAATTAAAGTTGCCACATAAGCAGCTGGGAGCTCAGAGCAGAAGCATGTGTAGGTAGCCATTTGAGGTAGCAATTGAATCTGTAGATTTTTGAAAGTCCCTTGAGAGCAATTATATAGTGAGAAGAGATTGGGGCCAACATCAATGTCCAGACAAATAGGAATAAAACCAAGGCATTGTTGCATTATAGAAGGTAAAGGTAGAAATATATAAAGTATTACCAAAAAGAAAAGGAATTTTAAATAATATAAAATAATGCTTAGAGAAAAGTAAGATTGGAATTAAACCATCCATTGGATTTTGTTACAGGGAGGCCACTAGTGAATTTAATAAAGGTTCTTTGGGTGGAGTGAGGGGGTGGAAGCCTGAATGGAGTGAAATGTGAGTGGGAGTTGTGGATGTAGAAACAGTGAATATTGAAAACCATTTCAGAATTTTGGCTGTGAGGGGGAGGAGAGAGGCAGAACAGTAGCTGGGTAAGGATGTGGGAGTCAAGGGAACATTTTTTTCATTTAAGGTGGAAATTGCTTATATATGTTTGAATGTTGCTATATTGGGCTTCTTTGTAAGTTTTTATTTATGGAGGGCTTATAGGGCTTTTATAAAATGCCATCCTCTGTTTCACAGGCAAAATAGAAAGTGTGAATCATCTCACGGAACTTGGGACACTGGTGTCCAAAGAATTCCAATCAGAGCTAAAAAATATAAGAGGATGCTCTTCTAAGCTTGATCTAGATTCAGCATTTGTCATACCTACCCAGTTGTAGAGCTAGACCGATTTAGGGCTATTCAGCACTGCTTCCAGGGGCCCATGTCTTGTTTGGGTTTGACTTGGTGGCAGGACCCCTCCCTTACAACTCTCATCCTCAGGGTGATGTGTATCTATAATCTTTTACAAGATTTTTCAGTTATGCACATAAATTCTATTTCTTTCTGCACAGATAGTTAATATAATATGAAATATGATATTTTCTCAAAAAATATATATTCCAGAGACAAATGATAATATTTTTCAAAGTTCTGAGCTTAGTTCATCCTCAAAACAAATCAATAGAACAGAGAGGGCCCATTTCTCAATAATTTAACTAATATATTACAAATACATGAATCTGGCACTGTATTAGATGCTGGTGATAGAGAAGTATTAGGGAAAGTCTGTGTTCTGCAAAAGCTTATATTTGGAGGTGGAGACACTTAAAACAATGGGGTAAGCTCTATATAAAGGAGCTTTGTCCAGAGGCTATGAGAATACAAAGGAGGGGCTCAGGCCCCAAATCCAGCAGGTGTGAGATGGTTCAATAGGCAGTGGCTCCTTGGAGAGTGGGAGGGAGCCAAGTACCAAAGTGAGAACACAGAAGCATGTACTCTAAGCTGTGAGATGCAGAACAAAAGTTACTACACATGGAAACAAAATGTGGCTGGACCAGAAAGCAAAGGCCAAGCTGTAGAGAACTTTGGCTGACTGTTTTTTGTAAATAAAGTGAATAAAGGTTTTGTGGAATGTAGCCACACCCATCTGTTTATTTTAACATGAAAACAGCTGGTTACAATGACTCAACTGCATAGTTGAGACAGAAACCATATATGGTGGACAAAGTTGAAAACATTTGCAATTTTGCTCTTTAAAGAAACTGTTTACTTAATCATTTTTGATTTAAATCAATAATTGGTCTATGCTGTATTTGTTGGAGGCTAAAAACATTGCATACTATTTTTCTTTAAGGTTAATAATTTAAAATAGCTCAGCTAATATTAAATATGTATTAAATGCTGCATTATTTGTGCTACAATAAAAGGATCCAGATTAACATGAATTAACAAATGTCATTATTTCCAAGGAAATAGGGCCTAAGAGTATCCATTAGGGTGTTTTCTGCAGTGGAAAGCTCAGCTCAAATTGATTTTATTTTTTATATATTTTTAAAAATTTTGAGTAGTGATTACCTTTAAAAATAATTTATTTAATTTTAAGTTTGCATCATTTAATTTTTAATAATGACTGTGTTTAACAAATACAAAAATTCCTGAATTATTAACTATCCGCTCTTACAAGCCTGTATGAGTCAGCTCCAGCACACCTCTGCTTTGGGGTCACACAATTTCAGGTTTATATTTACCATTACCAGTTCCTTATTCTTTAACCATGGAGAATACACCCAGCCTCTTCAAGCCCGGGTTACTTTTACAAGAGAGCTACTAATACCTACATTACAGAGCTGAGTGAGGATGGAACAAGATCAAGGTTGTGGAGTGCCAGCATCAACACAAAGTAGGAACACAGTTTCATTTTTTTCTCTTCCTCATGTTTCATCCAACCTGAAAATTGCTTGTTTAAATTGACTTTAAATACAAGAAAAAATTTTATACATATAACAAGAGGTCCAAAGAGGTTGGGTCAGAAACTCTAAAGGAGTCAATAAGAATGATGTATTGTACTATTGCTTTTTCTGTTTTGTTTTGTTTTATCTGTGCAAAATATTATGGCTTAGGTTTGGCTCCCTTCTTGGTTTCAAGATGGTTGCCTGAAGCAATTCAAGCAAAATATTGCCTTGTCCATATCCTGTGAGAGTGAGAACCACTCCGCCAGTATGATTGATCCACCTCAGAACTCCTGGCCATCTCCAGATCAGCCACTGTTACCAGGGATAATGTGTCCATAGTCTTAGACTAGTCAGCCTTTACCCCTAGCGGGGTCAGCTTCTTCTTAGTTACACCAAGGACAGGTAGATACTTGAACAAAATTACAATGCTGTTTAAAAAGAAGGAGGAAGCATGGATGATGGGTAAGCAGTCAACAGTGTATTCTATGCAGATACATTCTAACTGGGTTAGGAAGGAATGAGGAAGGTTCAGGACTTGAA
Organism: Pipistrellus hanaki; assembly: GCF_964339955.1. NCBI lineage: Eukaryota > Metazoa > Chordata > Mammalia > Chiroptera > Vespertilionidae > Pipistrellus > Pipistrellus hanaki. The sequence continues at coordinate 33,987,608 of NC_140511.1, forward strand.
ATACATATGGATTGGATGGGAAATCCAAACAAGGGAATGAATGTAAAATGGGAGAGGAATGCTCTAAAAGCAAAATTTTCTTCCCTTATCAACAGAGGGTCTGACCTAGACCTTAGCATTGATTAAACGTAAACAATGTCTAGGAGTATTGATATTCATGGTAAAAATTAATAATATATTTGTTTCCTACATCCTTTGGGGCACATTTCTAAAAATAAATAAAATCACAATTTAAAAGGCCAAGGGTAGCTCAACAAATTTGTTACCTGGCAACATACCAGGATGTTTTCTTTTCTGAATTCTTATCATAGAAAAAAATAAATACATAAAACGTTCTTATAATAAGTAGAAGACAAGAAACCCTTGGACTTTGGCTGGAAGAAAACCACTTACTTACTGTGGTGCTTGATAAAAATATGAGGTCTTTTAAAAATGACAGGAAATGTACTCCCTGTATCATATTTCCTAATTACACATGAAGATACACTGTAAAAGCTGTTGATCAAGCTACTCAAATGATATGGTTTATTGTCACAAGTGTATGAGGTTTTGTGTTATGTGTTGCCCACATAACATCCAGAACTGATATATCTAGCCTTGTAGTCACTGATATAGCATACCTAATCAACTGTTTTGATTAATTTGATAAGGAGGCATACATATAAGTCAATTGGAATTAAATATTTTCACTATCATCACTGCATCTACCCTTCAATTCACTCATTGTTTTTTAATTCTAATGATCTCTTATTTTATTTTTCAATTACAGTTTATGTTCAGTATTATTTTGCATTAGTTTCAGTTTAACCACATTGTTAAACTGAAACTAATGTGGTTAGACAATAATATTCTATGTAATAAAAGCTTAATATGCAAATTGACTGAACAACAGAACAACTGGTCACTGTGATGTGCACTAACCACCAGGGGGCAGGAGCTCAATGCAAGAGCTGCCTCCTGGTGGTCAGTGTGCTCCCACATGGGGAGTGCTGCTCAGCCAGATGCCAGGCTCACAGCTGGTGAGCACAATGCTGGTGGCAGGAGCCTCTCCCACCTCCGCTGCAGGTGGACTGTAAGGAGTGAGGGGTCCCAGACTGTGAGTACCCAGACTGTGAGATGGATGTTTGCCTGCCAGCTTAGGCCCAATCCCCCCTTTAGTGCAAAGGCTGATGCTCTACCATTGAGCAACACTGGTCAGAGCTCCCTGCTATTTTTTTCCCAGTCATATATTATGGGGAATCTCTCTCTCCATTACTGGAACCCTGGCCTGGAGGGTCTGATGTGGGGCTGGGACCTCTTACTCCTCAAGTAGAACCTCTACAGCCAAGATATTTCTCCTGCTTTTTATCCTCCACACTTGGGCGTGGGACTAGCTCCTTCTGTGTCTCCACCCCTCCTATCAGTCTCCATGTGGCTTTTTTATATCCTTAGTTCTGGGCCTTCTGTTAAGCTATGTTTCAGGCTGTTCTAAAGGATGGTTGTTCTGTAGTGTAGTTGTAATTTTGATGTGGTTGTGGGAGCATTTGAGTACTACATGCTACCATCATGACTCTCAATTAATTCACTCAGTTTTTCAGAGCACATGTATCAAGGTTCCACAATGTCATATATCAGGTTTTGGAGATACAGAGATGAAGACAAAAAACCAGCCTTCAGCAATTTTATCATGTAGAGAGGAGGCATACATATAAGTCAGTGCCATATTATGTGACAGTTCTTATAGTTCAGCCACATTCAAGGAGTTAGGGGAGCATAGAGGAAGACATGGCTAAGTCAGCTAGGTTCAGTCAGTTTAAGTTTTTTTGAGGACAGCACATTTGAATTGCCTCTTAAATAATCATAAAGAGCCCTACAGTTTTGCTAAGTGGATAGAGTGTCGGGCCTGTAGCCAGAAGGGTCGCAGGTTTGATTCAGGTCAAGAGCATATGCCCAGGTTGCGGGCTTGGTCCCCAGTTGGGGGTGTGCAGGAGGCAGCCAATCAATGATTGTCTCTCACCATTGATGTTTCTATCTTTCCCTCTATGAAATCAATTAAAATATATTTTTAAAAGTGAGGAATGAAGGGATGATAGGAGTTAGAAGCAATTTGGTAGAGTTGAAGAAAAAGATGTGAGCATGGAAGCACTGGAAATGAGGATGGTTAGAACATTAAGAAATCTGAAGAGGAGAGGGATCAATAAGATGCAGCTACTGTAAGGCGACGAAAGGAAGACAATTTGAATTTGTCCAAAAATTCAGATGATTTGCATATTTTCAAAGTCAATTTCTTCTGCTGCCAAAATGTTTGGGCAGTCAATTATTACCTCTACTTAACAAGGAATTTAGATTAAGATTGTTGGTCTATGAATGCCAAAAAATCCTGAAAATATATGGCATAAAATCCATAAATTGTTTTATGGATTTTTATTTGCTATTCATACATTGTTTTATTGGAAAATAGCTATTGGTATAGACAGTTCAGGGCAGATGTGGCAACTCAAGATGCCATTCTGAGTCATTCTTCTTGAATATTTCTACTTTGCTGAGTTCATCAGTGTTCTGTGTTCCTTATGAGCACAGATGGCTTAAAGATCTGAGCATTGCACCCAAGTTCCAGGTTAAAAAAGAGGAAAAAGCAAAAGGCACATTCCAGTTAGGTTTGCTGAATAAGAGGGAGCTTTCAAAGAATCCAAAAACTATGACTTTCATTTTCATTTTATTGCTCAGGATTGTAACATTATCATCCCCATATACAAGTGAACTATGGAAATGTATATCATTAGCTAAGTATTGTTTGTAAAGAAAAAGGAAGATGGACAATAGATGGATAAGTATGAGCTGAATTGAGGTATTGAGCAAAAAAGAAAAAAGAAGAGAGGGAAAAATCATGGACATGGACAACAGTGTTATGGTTGCCAGGAGAGAGAGGTGGAAGGAGGTGGAGGAGGATGAAGGGGGGATAAATGGTGATGGATGGAAACTTGGCTTGGGGTGGTCAACACACAATACAGTGTGCAGATGATGTGTTATAGAATTGTGCACCTGAAGCCTGTGTAATTTTGTTAACCAGTTTCACTCTAATAAATTCAGCAAAAGGCGGGGGGGGGGGGGAGGGAGGAGGGGATGCTCAGAACTAGAATATGGGCCTTGGCTACTTTCCCTGAGTCACAGTGTTCTTATATAAAATCTGGGAGTAATGGTATCTGACAAACTTCTCTGAGTTGGTTCATTGTAATAATTAAATGAGATCATTTTATTTATCAATAAGTCTATACCCGTGTATAACTTCACGGGTGCTCTTGTTTATTTTAACCTAATCTCACCTAGTTGATTCCTAAAATCTAGTTTGCATCTTACTTACTTGGAGAGCTTGTTAAAACACGATTTCTGGGTTCTAACTCCAGTTTCTGATTCACTAGATCTCGAGTGGGACTTGGGAATTTATAGTTCTTATGGCTGATGCTGTTAAGTGACCAGACTTGCAAAACTAGTCAAAAGGGGATGGAGATACAGTACCTTTGGATTCTTTCTAAGTGTAGTCATCTGAACATATGCTTTGCTCATAAAAAGTTTTCTCTTATTCATTTATTTCTTTCACAAAGTTAACATCAGGAATGTTACTCCAGGAATGGGTGTATGCGCCACTTAAATGCCATATATTTTAAAATCATATTGTAATCTCACTTGTAAATTCCATTGTTATGGCCATTTTAGGAATGAGTACATTTAGATATTGTACTAAATTACCTAAGTTCACAGTACTAATGACTGCCTGAAGTGGGATTTAAAAGGCTGTAGTTTCCAGTTTCCAAGGTCTTAACTACTATATAAAATACCACCACATGCCAGTAAATGGAATGGCAAAGAGGTAATGTCACCTCTGGGAAGGAGCAATGCTTTTCTTAAAAACACTTATGGACGAGGATAACCTTTTTTGAGTCACATTTTATTCTCCCCTTTAAAGAGATTTTATTATTTCTAATTGGCCAGTTTGGTGTTCTGCCTTAGTTCAACCTGCACTCTCAGCTTTGCCTTTTCCATGTCCTTTGGTCTATATGGCAGACTATATGGCAGAATACTATCTGTGCCATTGATATTTAATGCAGATAAATATGGGGATCTTCTCCTTTCAGGTTACATTAGAGGTAGGAAAAAAAAAAAAAAAAAAAAAAAAAGGCCAGCAGGCCAAATGCAACTTCCTATGCTTCTTATAGTCACCAGCTCAGCTAAGGATGAGTTTACATTTTGAAATGGTTCAAGGAAAAACAACACAAAATAGCAAATTATTTCATTACATGTGAAAATCATATAAAATTAAAATTGCGCTACCCACACATTGTTTTATTGGAACATAGATATTCTCATTCATTTATGTACTGTCTATGACGACTTTGCACTTTAGCAGCAGAGTTGACTATTTGCAATGGAGACCATAGGATCCCAAAGCCTAAATATTGACTATCTAGATTTTTTTTACAGAAAAGTTTCCTGACCTCATTTATTGATAACTATTTTTTCATAAGCTGTGCTAGGAATACAAAGAGGTGTACAACACCCTCCTCAAGAAACTTAAGTCTTTCTTATCAACATGGATCTTCATTGACTTTTAAATTAATAAACAATGTTAAATTGTAACTCTGCTTTTCTTTTGCTGATTCTTCTTTAATTTTTATATTAATTTAATAAATCTGTATTGTTCAGATTATTACAGTTGTTTCTCCTTTTCCACCTAAACTTCCCCTCCACTCCATTCCCACCACACCCTCTGCCCTTACCTCCCCCCATTGTCCTCATCCATAGGTGTATGATTTTAGTCTAGTCTTTTCATGCACCCCCCACACCCCTTTACCCCTGATAATTATCAATCCACTCCATTTCTTTGCCCCTGATTCTATTATATTCACCAGTTTATTCTGTTCCTCAGATTTTTAATTTACCTGATTTTTAGTTTCTCTTGTCGGTAGATATGTATTTGTTGTTCATAATTTTTATCTTTACCTTTTCCTTCTTCTTCTTCCTCTTCTTAAAGAATACCTTTCAGCATTTCATATAATACTGGTTTGGCGGTGATGAACTCTTTTAGCTTTTTCTTATCTGTGAAGCTCTTTGTCTGACCTTCCATTCTGAATGATAACTTTGCTGTGTAGAGTAATCTTGGTTGTAGCTTCTTGCTATTCATATTTCTTGCCCCTCCCATCTGGCCTGCATAGTTTCTGTTGAAAAATCAGCTGATAGCCAAAACCAGTTTGACTCAGTGGATAGAGCATCGGCCTGCGGACTCAAGGGTCCCAGGTTCGATTCTGGTCAAGGGCATGTACCTTGGTTGCTGGCGTATCCCCAGTAGGGGGTGTGCAAGAGGCAGCTGATCGATGACTCTCTCTCTTCGATGTTTCTAACTCTATCTCTCTCCCTTCCTGTCTGTAAAAAAAAGAAAAAAAAAGAAAAATCAGCTGATAATCACAGGGGTGCTCACTTGTAGGTAATTTTCTCTTGCTGCTTTTAATATTCTCTGTCTTTTGCTCTTGGCATTTTAATTATGATGTGTCTTGGTGTGGTCCTCTTTGGATTCCTTTTGTTTGAGGTTCTGTGTGCTTCTTGTACTTGTAAGTCTATTTCTTTCACTAGGTGGGAGAAGTTTTCAGTCATTTTTCCTTCAAATAGGTTTTCAGGATCTTGCTCTCTTCTTCTGGCACCCCCATAATTTTGATGTTGGTACACTTGAAGTTGTCCCACAAACTTCTTACACTATCTTCAACTTTTTGGGTTCTTTTTTCTTTTTGCTCTTCCATTTGAGTGTTTTTTTGCTTCTTTGTATTTAAAATTTTTACTCGATTCTTGTGTTCCTCTAGTCTGCTGTTGGGTCTCTGTATAATATTTTTTATTTCAGTCACTATATGTTTAATTTCTGGTTGATCCTTTTTCATATTCTAGAGGGTCTGGCTAAATTTATCAGCCTTTTTTAGGAAATTCTTGAAAAATCTCATAACCATTGCTTTGAATTCTATATCCAGTCACTTGTTCTCCTCCATTTCTTTCATTTGTGGTTTCTTTGACTCCTCATTTTTGCTGCTTCCTTGAGTTGGTAGGGAAACTTTGTATGCTGTTTCCTATATGGCCCTGTGGGTCAGCCTCTCCAGTTACCTGAGGTGGACACTCTTGGTGCTCCCCTTTGTGGACTGAGTATACAGCCTTGTTGTAGTTAAGTCTTGATTGTTGTTGGTATCACTGGAAGGAATTGACCTCTAGGTCAATTTGACTGTGAGTATCAGCTGTGTCTACTCCGGGATACCTTCTGTATTGGAGACAGCCTTATAGGACCAGACTTGCAAAATTGCAAATGTCTCTGTGCTCAGCTTGGATGGGGCAGAGTAACAGGGCAGATCAGACAGTCTTGGCTTCCCATCAGCCCTTCCCTTGTGCATGCACTTCCAGACCTCTGCTTTCCACAGATCCCCTGAGTTTCCACCTGACAGTCCAGATTTCCCCTGTAAGAGTGTGGATCCCCCAGGGGCTCACCCGGAACTGGGTTACAGTGCAGTCAGGAGCTTCCAACTCCTCCCACTATGGAAAGCTTGCAGCAATCTCTGCAGTCAGACCTCTCTGCCCACTCTCACACCTCCCTCTGTACGCGGCTCCAGACCCCTGCCCACTGTAACTTCACCCATATGAGCCTGGGTCCACGGGTTTCAACCGGAGCTGGGGTTCAGTGCAGTCAGAACTGAGGTTCAGTGCAATTGTGGGCTTATTTTCCCCTCCCGCCAGCCAGGCACTCAGCTGCCCTTCCTCTCTATGCATGCATCTTCATACCTCAGCGCTTTGTGTCTCCTCTGATCTGTGAGCCTCTCTCCTTTATAGTTGTAGATTTTCCCACTAAGCCAGCTTTCCTGTGGTTATAGATGATATCTGTTCTGTCTTTCAGTTGTTGTTTTGAAATTGTGCAAGGCAGCAGTTTAGATGCTTACCTAGGCCACCATCTTGGTTTCTTTCCTCTCTTCTTTAACTTTTAACCCCATATGCTAACAGAGAGATAGATAGACATGAGTTAGCTAGATAACCAAATTCCTGCTGTCTAGGGATCTAGAAAACTACATGTTACAAGGGATATTTGTGCTTACTGTGTTTCAGAAACTTCCTGCGTCTGTGATTTAATTTCCACAGTATTAGGATAAAGACATTCTCATATTACACTGAAAATTAGAGAACTGAGGCTTATATTGCCCAACATTACAGCAAGAGTGAAACAAACAAACAAACAAAACTGAACCAAGATAGTATAGCTGCAAACTCTGCTTTCTTAACCAGCTGGGAGAGGGGAAGATTTAAAAGGATCCATGTTTAGGGACATATCATGAGAAAAAGTGAGTAGTCATATTTTGAATAAACCCAAAAGCTGGAAATTGTACAAAGGGAATATTTAATTTAATATAGGTAAGAACACTTGACTGATCTACCCATTAAAATCAATAGGTTATCTTCTGAAGTAGGTTAATGTAGATTTTCAAGCTAAGAGCGGATATCAGGTATACCTACTTAGGGTTGAGAAGTTGGACAATGTATCCTTAAAAAACTTATCTTTTTAGCCATTGAAGAAAGCTTTCTAGCTGCTCAGAGAATCAATATAAATCTCCACAAAGCAAAGAAGAACTCATGAAGGAAAAGAAACTTAGATCAACATGTAATGGACAACAATAACTCCCTTCAAAACTGACCTTAAAATGTATTACTGTATGATGTTGATTGCTTGGAAAAATGTGGAAAAGTAGATTAAAATACCCAGATTTCTCTAGAAACTATTCTAATAAAAGGGTAATATACAAATTGGTCATGATTCTCTCACAGTAACAACCAATCAGCAGGCTGCATGTGGCTATAAGGCCGACAGGGGGGTTAATGAGGGATAACCAAAGGACTGACCAGCAGGCTGCATGGGGCAACCATGCCGGCAGGGGTTTAACAAGGGATCACCAAATGACTGACCAGCAAGCTGCATGGGGTGACCAGGATGGCAGGGGGTTAGTGAGGGATGACCATACGACTGACCAGTATGCTGCATGAGGTGACCAGGCTGGCGGGGAGGTTAGTGAGGGACAACCAAATGACTGAACATCAGGCCTTGTGGGGAAATTATGCCGGTAGAGGGGCGGAGCAGTGCTCGGGCCAAAACTGGCAGTCAGACATCCCCCAAGGGGTCCCATATTGGAGAGGGTGCATGCTGGATTGAGGGGACCTCCCCCCTCCCCCCCCTCCCAGCCCCTGCTGCACAAATTTTGTGCACTGGGTCTCTAGTATTACTATAAAGCCTAAAACAATTTATTGAGAGCCTGCTGTACACACTACCCAAGTGACCACAAGGCCACAAAAGTCTTGTGTCCTTCAATGAAGATCTAATAATATCTTCATTTAACAATATAGTGGCTAATTTTGTAAGAAGTACAAGTAAAAAACAAAGATGATCTGAAATGATTGGTTAGGCAGTGATAAGGAAGTAACACTTTTTTCTCTGTTATGTGTCACTTGAACTATATACGCTTTTCTTTACTCTGAGTCTGGAACCAGAAGTCATCTCTTAATCATTAGTGTCAGGTAGCAAGAAATACAGTTTTCTTCCCATATGTAGGTTTATTTTTAGTGTTTGAGTTACTAAGAAGCTAAGTGCATTAGAAATATAAATTCTTCTTTGTTTCTTTGGGGATTTTATTTTTTCTTGTTAGTACACATTCCCTCCTACATTTTTCAGTTAGTCAGTGTCTTGCCTACTTTTCTCACAAAGCCAAAAGCTTTTTCAGCTTCCTTTAATTTATTCAGTACAACAGAAAGAAATGTAGCAGTAAAAGTTATAATATGTAATAGTAGACTGATTTTGACGTTTTTCTCTAGGTCATTTAACACAACTGCAGGGCTTTCCACACCATCAAGTAATTGCTGTTATAAACTAATTAATACATTGAAGGAAAGTTATTTAGGAGTTATTCTAATTTTATTTCTCTCTGTCCACATATCAATCTATCTCAACATTTGAAAATCTCAACAGTTTGTTCTTAAATAAAAATCTTGTTTGCCTGAGATAGACATTAAGGGGGAAAAAGGTCATTTTCTCATATATTCTATTAGCTTCTGGTTCTATGATTCTTATTTCTCTACTATAGTTTTTTTTTTTTATCTTTAAATCTAATCTCAACTTTTATTTTAATAACTCCCAATGGAATCATTAATGTTATATAAATTTTAAATCAGATGTTTAATGCATCATTCTATTTTTTTATCCTTATCTCTATATTTCCTTTGTGAGAAATGTGATATCTCTAACTTGATTGCTTACTGTTTGCTAAGCATACCTCAAACTTTCCTATGTCCTTTTGTTGATTTTTTTTCTCCTTTTAAAATTCCTGAAGGACAGGTTTTCATTATGTGTTTTATTGTATGTGAAAAATGGCAAACATTGGGAATAAACATTAAATTTCTTTAAAAAAAAATGCCATTTGCCCTGGCCAGGTGACTCTGTTGATTGGAGTATCATCCTGAATACCAGAAGGCTGCTTATTCAGTTCACATACTGAGGTTTTGGGTTCAGTCCTGGTGGGGGTGTGAATGGCAGGCAATCAATATCTCTTTCTTGTAAAAAAAACATATCCTGGGCTGAGGATAAAAAAATAAATGAATACATTTAATAATGCTGTCTTTGTATCTGTGAAGGAACAGTGCCTTTAATTCAAAATTTGTTCATTTTTCAGATACAAGAGCCCTAGTGGAATCAGGTACTCTGATGGTTAACCTGTAGAAATCAAGCTTCTTTCTATCTCAGTGTATTTACATTGTAGTAAATTCCAATCTTCATAAAATGTAGAGATATATTTTACTTTATGGCAGACTTGATATATTCCTTCACAGTACAGAAGGTCTATTCCACATTCCTAAATAAGTTTCCTTCCTATGGTCAATGTACTACAAAATAATAAATTGTTATTATTTTGATAAATAGAATATTTTCCCCAAAACATTTATTTTAAATAATAAATGTGAAATTAGAGGAAGGAATATTTGGGGGGAAGTTAGGTGTTTTTCTCCCTGGTACTTAGGAGCACTCAGTAAAAAATTGTTGAATGAATGAAAGACTTAAAGGCAGATGAAACTCATTCACATCTGGAGAAAACTGGTCTTTGGGTAGGAAGAAAAGGGAAAATGAGTGTAGGGACATTCCTCCAGATAGGATGGAGAAAGCTCTGAAAGAAGAACTAGTGAGATTTGTTTTCAACCACTTTACAATTATGCCTCATGTTGGCTAGAGGGAATGCGAAGAAGATATATTTCCTATTGGTACATATGAGTCTGATTAAATATAATTTTTCAGCATGACATAAAATTTAGTCTTCTACAGACATCTGATTTTTCTAGACTCTCAAGGGAAAAAAAAAACAAAAACGCTCTATTTTCTAAGATGACAGTTTTCTCTGTGCTCCTTTGAGAGCAAAGAATTTCTCCCAAATGGAGTCTCAAATTCTTGAAACTATTATAATCAATAGAGATTTTTAGAAAGAGATTTTTCTCTGAACTTCCTCATATGTTTCTTGCAAAAGACATTGAGAGGTAAGAGAAGAGAATGAGGGTCTTTCAGTTTTTGGTGAGGAGATAAGTCATAATTTGGCACCAGAAATCAGAGATTAGCAGGCTCTACAAATGTAGCAGCCCCATTCTTCACCTACACTTCCTTGGCCCTAGGTGGAGGCTATGCCTGTGTGTTCACTTTGGATACTGGCATGGAGGATGAGGCAGCAAAGGTGACTAAATTACAATTAATTTTTTAAATATATTTGTATTGATTTCAGAGAGGAAGGGAGAGGGGGAGAGAGAGAAACATTAATGATGAGAGAGAATCATTGATTGGCTGTCCCCTGCATGCCCCACACTGGGAATCAAGCCCACAACCCAGGCATGTGTCTTGACTGGAAATTGAACCATGACCTCCTGGTTCATAGGTCTACGCTTAACCACTGAACCATGCTGGCTGGGCCCTAATTCTTTTTTTAATGGTACTACCTAAGTATTGTTAAATAATGTTTATTCATGAACCAAAATTCTATCAAGGCATTATGGGCAATGTGATTTGTACCAAATCAGAAGAAAGAAAGGAAGATCATCTGCACTTTTTATTGCAAATGAAGAATAGTGTTTAAGTTTTTGATTTCTAGGCTTTAAATAGAGAGGCTTTCAACTAAAGCCACTATTGCATATGTATATGCTCTCTACACATATAAAAGCCTTGCTCCAGCAGAGAACTATTTCCCCCAGAGAACTAAAGATTAAAGGTAAAAAAAAAACAAAAAAAAAAAAAAAAAACTGGCTTTGGAAATGTTGAAATTACATTTAAAATTGTAACATTTATTAGTTATTGCAACTTCATAGGCTAATCAGAGCCTAAAAAACAGTGTTTTCATCTCAGTGCTGTCACTAGATGTTGGATGGCCTTGAATAAAATCAGAAAATTGCTCTCTGTCTTACTTTCCCCATATAAAAATTAAAAGGTACAATAACTTGCTGGCTTCACTAAGAAATAAAAGCGTTTTAACATTTATAAAATGTTAAAGCGTTTTAACATTTATAAAATCATATAATAGTCTTTAAAAATATATTGGTTGATTCCTGTTAAGAAAATATATTCCAATAAAATTTTTTTTTAATGTACAGAACTATGGAAACTGAAATAAAAAAAAAATCTTCATAATACTATAGCCCCAAAAGGTTCATGATGGAGGTCATGAACAGACTCCACAAGATCCATAAAGATCTTAAGGCTTTAGGCAAATTTTCAGTGTATTGAACTTGCAAGTGTTCAAAGGTCTCATCATACTCTTAAAGAGGAACTTAACTCCCTAAAGTTAAGAACCACTTCACTGCACAGAAATAACCTCTGTTTTGGTATATGCTCCCCCTCCATCCTTTTCCATGCACACACAAACCATGCACAAGAAGGTATTATAAAATATGCATTATGCTAAATATAGTATTACATGTAGTGCATATTGTGAATATTGTCCTATGTAATTTTATTTTAAAAACATGATTTTAACAACCGCATTATATTAAACTGCATTGATATCCCATGACAATTTTCAATTGTTCTCTTTTGTTTGGATATTTTGATCATTTACAATTTGCTAATATAAATAACTCTTTAAAGACTTCTATTAATATAAATGTTTGTGTGTGTATACATTCTATTGCACAATTGCCTAAAAGTTGCATCTTTAATAATTTTATAATAATTATGGCTTTTTTATTGGCTTTTCTAGATTATTCCCCTGGAGTGCAGATTGCTCATTCTGAAGATAGCACCTAGTATAAACTTGGTTTTTAAAAAATGCTAGCTAAATTTAATAATGCTGTTCAGTTTATATGTTGTCTGCTGAAACAATAAATTTGATGATTGCAGGAATGAACTCCTGTGATTTTTTTCCCAAGTTATGCAGTTTTTATTCTGAGGGCATTGCCTTGAGAATTTTTCCAGTCATGAAAAACTAACATTGGTAAAAAACCGAAATGATTTGACTCCTTAGTTTTAGGACTTAACTATTTTCTGATATATACATTCTTTAAGCAAGGTTTGTTAAAACAGCCATTTGTCACATCCAGAATTAGCAGAGAAATACTGAAATAAAAATATACTTTTAATTCACCTCTTCTATGAAATAAAATAGAATTAAACCATGGGACAGCAACATATCTCCTATCAGCCAGATTCTCTTGTTATAGGGAAATACATTTTTAAAATTTTTTATTGATTTCAGAAAGGAAGGGAGAGGGAAAGAGAGATAGAAACATCAATGATGAGAGAGAATAATTTATCAGCCACCCTCCTACGCACACACCCTACTTGGGAATTGCACCTGCAACTCGGTAAGTGCCCCCACCAGGAATTGAACTATGATCTCCTGGTTTATAGGTTGATACTCAACCACCGAGCAACACTGGCCAGGTGGGAAAAGATTTATTTTGATGTCTTTCCTGCTTGAAAATATTTGTCAGCACTTGCTTCAGACAGCAGCCTCCATTTATTTTATGTTTATTTTTTAGTCTCTTCTACCAGGACTACCTTGGCAGTGTTTTTGACCTTTTCAGGACTGGTGGATGATCCCTTCCTTAGTAAGTAATTTTTTACTGGCAACCAGCATATTTCATTTATGAAGTGACCTTTCCAATTCTTGTTGTGTTTTTTTTAAGCATGTTCCAATAGTGGCCTTATTCTTTACAAAGTGAGGTACAGCCCGAGATTTTGCAATTTCCATACCAAAGTCAAAAAGGATTTCTTACTTTCTTAAAAACATTGAGCAGGAATTATATTATAATCTATTGATTCCTTTGGAAGTATTTAAAAGGCTCTTTCTATTCTGTTTTTCCATTTTATAGTTATATTTGCTTATAGGAGACTTTGTTCAGTAGGTTCTGCCATTGCCTCAAATTCACCAAATTCAAGACTAATCAAGAGAAACTCATTGCTCACTTCTCCTCCTTTATTTCTCTCAGTAGAACTATTGGGTTTTCAGTCTCCCAGGCTAGAAACCTCAATTCTTTAGGAAACACAACCTCTCTTTTATCCTCTGTCTTTAGTAGTCTTCTGTCCCAGATTGTTAGAAAGTTAAAAATCCTGTCTGTTTTCTTCATTTATCATAAAAAGTCTCTGAAATGGGTGTTTTAATTCCACGTCCTTCATTTACATGTGACACAGAAACCTTTTTTAAAATGTATCTTCGTTGTTGAAAATATTACAGATGCCACCCCCCTATTAATTCTTTTTAGCCTGCACCAGCCCACTGCCCCAGACTTTCACCACATTTTTGTCTGTGTTCATGGGTTATGCGTATGTACATATCAGTTCTTTGGCTAATCTCAAATCTTTAGAAAGATCAAGGATAAGCCTGATTTTTGGTCCAGAATAAAATTGTAACTCCCTATACTGTCTGCCACAAAACCTGGCTCTCTAAAGATAACTTCCAACTTTAATTCTCAATACCACCTCTCTTCGTCACATACCAGGATTATGTTATAGCCTTCCAGATGGTCTTCTTGCCACCAATAGACTGATCTTCCAATCCTTCCTTCAAAATACTTTCCAGTTAATCCCTTCAAAGAGCCACATAAGTCATATATTTCCCTTCTCAGAAATAATAGCTGTTTACTGCTCTGTGGTGGTTTGAAACCATGGCCCTATGATTCCTGTCTTCTGCTTTCAGTTCTTCAGGACATACATCCTGTCAAGAAGACAGCGAGAAGAAAGTTAAGTTACTGGCTTCCGGCCCAATCTCTGCTGAAATCAAAATGGCCTTGTTTTTTATCAGAATTATATACTGGGTAGTTCAGTTTGTTCATTAGATTCCACATCTGAGTGAAATTATATGGTTCTTGTCTTTCTCTGCCTGGCTTATTTTACTTAGCATAATGCAAGCGAAACAAACTCATAACAGGTGGACTGCTCTGGTTGAGGTGGTTATTGGAAAGGGTGGAGGGATTGAACAAAAAAGAAAAAAAAGAGGGATAAATCATGAACATGGACAAAAATGTGATGATTGTGGGGTGAAGAAGGGGAGTTGGAGGTAGAAGAGGGCATAGAGGGGATAAATGGTGATGGGAAAAATAAAATGAAATTTAAAAATAGGTAAAAGAAAAAATAGAAAAAATAAAATAGAAGAATATTTTATTTAATAAAAGAAAAACATACATATAGGGGCTTGTTCCTAATGCACATACTATGAAATATATCTATGTTTATTTATATTAATTATATTAATATGTTTTATAAATTTATATTAATATAAGACCTTTTTAATTTTTAAACCAATTATGTTGAAACAAGAATAAACATTAATATTGCCACTAGGTACTATATAATATATATACCTGTTAGGTGCCCCATCAACTATGCATCTATTTTATTAAACATTTATTGAGGGAACAAACTAATATTATTTCTTTCTCCCAATCCTACAAATAATACATATTATCTAATTTACTAGTATGGAAGTAGACTTAGGAAAGTTGAGTAAATTTGAAATGTGGTCTGTCTGCCTGATCCACAGGCATGACCCATATTCATGCCTTTTCCTGAGACAGATTTACATGGACACAGGTTGGGGATATGAACTCTCCATGTTTCTTTTCAAATTTTAGACAAGAGGCCCTCTCTTAGTGACCAATCTCCTCACGCTCTCCTATTTTATTTTCCTCTGCTGTGGTAGGAGAATGTCCGTATGTTCTCCTCCTCTTTAGTAACTAGAGAGACTAGCTTTCGTATTTGAATATGGGCCTAGCCAGTGGCCATGGACAACGGGGGTTGGGGAGAGGGGCATATCTAGGGAGGAGTTTGGGATGGGAATGGGGGAATAAGGACAATTATGTGAGACCATAATCAATAATAAAAAAAAAAAAAGTAAAAAAACAACAACAAAACAAAACAAAATAAAATGAAAAAAAAATGTATCCCCTCACAAATGTAGCGATGGCATGGAACTTGGTTACCTGGCTTCTCACTCTTCAAAGGCCTTTTGTCTTTTAAGGTTTCATTGCTAATCACTGTGGTGAAACGGAAGTTAAAAGATGAACAAAATGGAGAAGTTCCAAATGATAGACTCATAAATTACTTCAGTCCTGCCAATCCCCTGTGCGGAGCATTTGAATGACTCCAAACAGAGCCACACAGATACCTGCTTCCAGATACTGCAGTTGGTCTTCACCAAGGCTCCACTTTTCCTTTACTTCAGTGAGGGAGCTGTATCCCTTTCCTGTGATGTGGCACCTCTTACCAGGTTGAAGGTACAACCCAGAGAAAATACCGTGTTTCCCCGAAAATAAGACGTCCTTCCAAAATAATACCTAGCGCATGGAAAGATAAGACATCCCCTGAAAATAAGACCTACCACAACTTTGGGAGAAAAAATTAATAAAAGACACTGTCTTATTTTCGGGAAAACAGAGTAGTAGATATCTCCTTGCGTAACATAGGCAGTTTCCATCTCTGCAAAGTGCCAGCAAGAAAACAAATCCTCTACACCTCTTGCCTACCAGAATTTCCACCTTCAATTAATTTGACAAGTACTTTTTTGAGTAATTATAATGTGTCAAAGACAGCACTAGCAATTTCCATTCAAACTTGAAAAACATAGCCCCTACCAACAATGAGCTCACATTTGACTAAGGAAATCAAATAAGTATATAGTCAATATAATATAATTGCTGCCGAAACAAGTTTGTCTCAGTGGATGGAGTGTTGGCCTGTGGACTGAAGGGTCCCAGGTTCAATTCCAGTCAAGGGCATGTACCTTGGTTGCGGGCACATCCGTAGTGTTGGGTGTGCAGGAGGTAGCTGGTCGATATTTCTCTCTCATCGATGTTTCTGGCTCTCTGTCCCTCTCCCTTCCTCTCGATAAGAACTCAATGGAATATATATTTTTTTTAAAAAGAAGAAAAAATGTATTTGCTATATTAGCAGTTTCCTGTGGAAACATTAGAAGATACAGATTTAAATATTTCAAGTGAAGAAGGGAAGAGACTGCATCTGACATTTAAAAGAAGGTGACACTTGTGGTAGCAACTGAGACTTGGAAGACAGGTAAGGATAGACTAGGATAGACTAGTCCTCAGAGAGAAATCTAGACACATGTAAACACAGAAGTCTGGGATAGCATAGAATATTCGGAAAACTGAAGTCATTCAGAGTTAGCTACCTAATAGTTGAGATGGGGAGTTAAAGGACATGGAATCTTACAGGTACCGTGTTTCCCCGAAAATAAGACATCCTCCGAAAATAAGACCAAGCGCATGGAAAGATAAGACATCCCCTGAAAATAAGACCTAGCACAACTTTGGGAGAAAAAATTAATATATGACACTGTCTTATTTTCGGGGAAACGGGGTAGCAGGGGCAGAGGAGCAAAAGTGATGTGATTATATTTTATATTTAGGAAAAATTACCTAGTAGATCTTCTCTTAATCATGTGATGGCAGGTAGTGTGAGTAGTTGAACAAGATCAGAAGTTTTGCTAAAGTTTAGCAATGCGGGCTGAAAAAGAAACAACCTATTGGGAGATGCAGAAGTCTGACCCAGGACCTAACCTGAACTCATTTAGTGCTGTGTTGGATATAATTGGGTTTAATGTGTTCCCTGAGAACCTGTGATGCAGGATGTACTGGGAAAACTTGCAGAGTTTGCCAAACAGTAGTAGGAACATTGCTGCAATCTTGTGGAAGATTTAGGCATCTTATGATCTATTTATAGTACATAATGCACAGGGTGCTGCATAAATATTTTTACTGCATAAATAATACTAAAATATACACATCAGATTGTCCTTCCAAGAAGATTATAAATTGTTTGGACTGAGATTGTGGATATAAAAATAATTTTCTGACTGTCCCTTAGGGAATTAATCACACTTCTTATATATGTTCATTCCTGTAATATTGTCTTCATATATATATATTTATAATATATTGGGTTATGTTTATTTTGTTTTTGGTTTAAATGGCAATCTCCACATTAGTTTTAAATCTAAAATATCTGAAGCAGACTCCTACATTGACTGAGTTTTAACCTGAGCTTCTTTTTATATCTGCAAAATAGGTATCATCTAACTTGCCTCATATGAAATATTCAAGGACAAGTTCCAATATAACACATGCACATTCCTAAATCAGTGCCTGCACATTTCTTAGCCAATCAATAACTATTGAGTGAAAAAATTAACACCTTATATGCTCGGTGGTGTAGGAAATGTCTCCACATCCAGTAAAAGAAAGCATGTTCTTGGATCTCTGTGTCATTTAGCAGGTGGAAATGAACATTTTGGGGACATGGAATTGGACCCAATGTTAGGGCCTGCATTGACTTTTCATCATTGTTGTACATTTACTAATGAAAATTTAGTGATGGTAATGAATATTGCTTAAGAATAAAAGCACATTCTAACTGCAAAGATCAATTAAGCTAAGTACAACTACTCCTTAGCAGAAGAAATTCTATGAAGGTGCCAAGGTTCAAATGTTATTTAAAAATTGCCCTGGATGCTATACAGGAATTTTATTTTGGTGGGCAAGCCAAAGAGATTTTAAAGATGATTTCCCAACCATATATGTTCCTGGTTCATATGTACCAGGAACATATATATAATTCATGGGAAGGAGGTGAACACATAGAAACTGATTTTTTTCCCTTTAAATTATAAATTAGTAAATGAAGTTAGCTTTCTTAAAATTTTCTTATTTTAATAGCTATGCTATTAAGAATGATTCCATAAATCTTTCATCGATAATAATTAGCTTGATTCAGAGGAAGCATATTTTTGTTTGCAAAATTTGTATTTTTAAGTTGATGCAGATTAAAAATGTGAGAAGAACAGAGGTCCTGGTTCTTAAAGTTCCCATGAATTTACTGATTGAACTTCACCCAAGACGCCCTTCAGTTTCCCCTATAAAGTTAAGGGCCTAGACTAGGTGAGCTTCAGTATTCCTTACAGTTTGGATGCTCTGTGAGGCTAAGTTGTCTGCAGTGTAAGCAGGGATGATGATGTTCATGAGGATGGTGATGGGTGCCTTTTACTGAGCACGTACCATGTGCTGTAAACTGTGTTAAGTGTAGCTATGTGTGCAGTGTGGCCTCGCCCGAATCATCTGAATATATATCTCTGAGATGAAATTAAGTTGTTAAGAATAGACATTTTTTCTGTCTTTCTAAAAATTTACATTTCTACTTTTTAAAGAAACGTGTTCTTAATCTAAATGCAAAGAGGATTACCATAATAATTCCGGTTGTCTCTGTGAGAGTTCATGGACAGTAAAATTAAAGTTCTTCCACTGATGCCTTACTGAAGCGGCTTAGAGTGGGTTATTCCAGGGTTTGACCCTGGCTGCACTGACTGTGATATGACCCTGGTCAAAATGCTTCATGTGAAAGGGCATATCTGTGAGTCTTTGTTCTTAAATCACAAATATACTGCAGATAATTTTCGCTCCGATTTGATTCTGGTCCCGAATGCTCAAGAATTAATGTGGGTGTTCGACATTTCCAAAAATAGGCATATGTTACCATAGACACATTCTTTAAATATGTCAGTGGTGCATTATTGCACAGCAACCCTTAAAGCTTTCAAAAAAGTTGCATTTTCTGTGATTCTGAAATGATTTCCTTGTGAAAGGTGATTAGATATTTGAGGTTCAGCTGTGAGCTGGTCTCAGATGCTCCTTTAGAGTCCTGTGGTACCTTATTATGGGAGTCATTGCAATTTTCTATATAGAGAATATTTAGAATGCAAGCGATAAAGGATAATGAGACTTTCTAACTATTCCGAGGTAGTCTTACCGCTTTACTAAAGATGAAAACCTGACAAGGCAACTCTAGTTGAAACAAATCATTGTTTTTCCCCCCACCCTTTTTGCATTTTGGGGAAAAGAAAGGATCCACTGCTAGATTATTTTGCTCTCAAAAACCAACAAAAAGAAAGAACAGAAAAGAAAAGAAAAGAAAGGAATGCTTGGCCATCTTTCCCATATTCTTTCAACTTGTTATCACTACTGTTGTGTTTTTTTCACCATACCGTAAGGGGATTGTAACAGATGACTGTAAAATAATGTTTGTAAAGGAAATTCTGTGGATGAGAGGAGAGAATGCTAGTGAGCAGTCCTGTGTTGAGCTTTGTGGTGTTTCTTATCATATGAGTATTGACATGTCTGCCTGTAACTATTCTGGGGATTTTAGAAACACAAGGAGAAGACAAGGCCTCTGCAGTCAGTAAGCCTGCGTTATCTCTGGTGACCGCATAGTGAACATGCAAATTCGGTATTCTAGTATCTTTTATTTTTATTATTTTTTAACATTAGGAAACCTAAGGCCAGAAGAGCAAATAGTTTACCCAAGCTTACTTAACAGGTAAGAGGTGGAGCGGGCCAAAACCGGTTTGGCTCAGTGGATAGAGCATCACCCTGCGGACTGAAAGGTCCCAGGTTCGATTCTGGTCAAGGGCATGTACATTGGTTGTGCGCACATCCCCAGTGGGGGTGTGCAGGAGGCAGCTGGTCGATGTTTCTCTCTCATCGACATTTCTAGCTCTCTATCCCTCTCTTTTCCTCTCTGTGGAAAAATCAATAAAATATATTAAAAAAAAAAAAAAAAAGAAAAGAGGTGGAGCGGTAGCATATTAAAAGCCTATGTGAAGTTCTTTCACTATATCCCACAGTGTATTTGACCTCTGCTTTATCCATGGCAATAGAAGAATTGAATCCAGTATTTTGAGTTCAAGTCCTGGTTCCATATCTACTACCTGTGTGACTTCAGACAAGTTATTCTACCTCATGGAATCTGCTTTCTTGTCAATAAGATAAGGATAAGAATAGGTTGACCTTAAAGGGTGGTTAAGGGCTTTGTGTGAAGATGGTTATAAAGCACTTTGTATGTGCTTCGTTGGCACATTGTGGGGCCTAGGTAGTCGGTGCTGCCTTTGTGGGTGTTAATAATCTAAGGGAAATGTTGAAAATTTTTATGGTTGTCATTGTTTCTGTTCATTTGTTTCCTCAATCTGAAGACTACAGCACTGTTTGTCAATGTCATAGGCCAATGGTTGTCAAACTCATTAGTCAACAGAGCCAAATAACAGTACAACGATTGAAATTTCTTTTGAGAGACAAATTTTTAAAGCTTAAATTATATAGGTAGGTACATTGTCATTAACTTAATTAGGGTATTCCTAAACTGGCCTTTGCTAAAAACTCAAGGAGCCAAAGAGCAGCATGTGTCTCGCGAGCCGTAGTTTGCCGACCACGGTCATAGTCTATTGGAGCAGTGATGCAGTGGTTGTGGGGCTGAGGAATGGTTGGGGAGAGGTAGTTTGTATAAAAGTGCTCTTGGAACATGTGTTTGGGGGTAGTCTGGGCATGAGCAGGGCTCTGGACTTCTTCTTTCCATTTTAGCTGCAGCCCCTTAATTTTGTTTGTCATTATAAATTACTAATATGCTTTTGTTTGCAGAATGTTTTTTTTTTTAAAAAAACCACTGCCTTTAAATCAAAATTGTTTGGGGTGGGGGGGAGAATATATTTAGAAATATTCCCATTTTTTTAATTAAAATGTATGTCCTGATTATTTACTAGTATTTTTGGCACATGATAAGCTTTCCATAAAGGATAGTGAATGAATTCATAAACGAATGACTAATTAAATAGATATTTACAAAGCATCTAAATGAATGCACACACACATATGTGTATAGCTATATGAATGTAGATATGAAACCTTTGGGTTAGAATTTAGGGGTAAGGACAACAGCTAAGCAAAAGCCAGAACTAAGAGTGAATAGGATACAGGAGAAGGGTTGGAACTGTGTGTGGAATCACAGCTGGATGCTAAGTCCCAGGCGTTGGGCTAGATTGATTCCTCGGCCTTGCATTTACACCATGCATTTTTGCTACAGTCAGCTTTCACAATAGGCTAGTGAAGTGGGCAGGGCAGCTTGAGCTACACTGGTGTGAGACCCCCACTGTTGGAATTTTTACCCACCTCTGCTACCAATTATACATTCTAGTCAAACATCCATGCTGAACATTGCTTTCATCTGAGCTTGTGCAGATTCTGTGACAGACAGGCACCTACCAAGCAGAAAACCACAGAAGTCCTATGTAAAGGCCTTACTCGCCTCCTGACAATTAAGGAGGCATGGAACTTGAGCCTGCTCTCCTCACTGCTGCTCAAAGTCCCATTTCAATATATCTTTCACCAAAGAAACAGCAAATTCTCAACCAGGGAAACACTGCTTCATAAATATTGAATAGTGCTAGTTACATCTGACCTGAGAGAAACCTCAACTTGTTACAGGCCTGTATTTATTAGCCCTTAGCTCCTGAATATTATACACATGGAGCGCTGCAAGATTTTGAACAATGCAGAACCTGGAAATGGCATTATCCTAGTTAGCATTTTTGTCACCATCAAAGGTCAGCAATTACTATAGGCTCTTTCTTCTTGGATTGAAATGAAGAGATGATGGATGAACAATTGAAGGTCATATCTTTAGAAGAAATGTTTAAAAAATTGACATTTGATTAGAGAAATAAATGAGAAGTTTCCATTTAAATATAAGGAGACCTGGTTTGGTCAGTGACTTAGTTGATTGGAGTGTTGTCACTGGGTTGCAGGTTCAATCCCCAGTCAGGGCATGTACTGGAAACAACTGACTAATTAGATTTCTCTCTCTCTCTTTTTCTCTCTCTCCTTTTATCCTCCTTTTTCCTCTCTCTAAAATCAACAACATATCCTCAAGTGAGAATTTTTTTAAAAGTAAGGAGACTTGGAATTTAGAGAAAATTCAGTTTATCTGTGTGTGTGTGTGTGTGTGTGTGTGTGTGTGTGTGTGTGTGTTTGTTTTTGGATGGGGAAGGTATCTAACATTGGCAATGTCTTTATTTCACTTGGGGAGGAAGGATGAAAAATTTGGAGCATATAAGGAGGGATTCATAATAGTATAGGACCTGAGAGGAAAATCTGTCAGGTTTCTGAGAGAATAGAAGACACCAGCAGAAATTTAAAAAAAAAAAAAAAAAAAGCATGCAGTAAAATAGAATTGGATTCAAGTGCCCTTTTTGACATTTGTCTTTAGACAAACTATTTGCCTTCCCTTAATGTCTTCATATAAGGTGTGGACAATAATACTTTTTTTTTTTTTAAATGGGCTGATATATGTGAAATGCCTTGCAAAAACCTGGCACATAGTAGATACTCATTAAATATGTATTCTTATTCTTTCCCCCTTGCAAATATTTCAGAATCTCCACTCCTATAGGATCAGTCTTTTAAATCCACTGATTTATGTGCCTTTATTTAATGAGGTCTCTTCTTTTTCATTATCTATGTACATTTCCACATTCTTTTTTATTATAATTTAGATAACTTGATACTACTTGTTTTTTCTTAATTGATATATAGTTGACATGCATCTGTCATTATATTAGTTTAATTGTACAACATAATGATTTGATATATGTATGTGTCGTAATTTAGTCACCACAGCAAATCTAATTTGCTTTCATCACCAAATAGAGTTAGAATTTTATTTTTCTCGTGATAAGAACTTATAAGATCTCTCAGCAACATTCAAATATTCAATACAGCGTTGTTAGCTATAGTCACCATGCTGTGCATTGTATCCCCATGACTTATTTCATAACTAAAAATGTGTACCTTATGACCATTTTTCCCCCCCATTTGGTCCATCCCACACCCCTCACTTCTAACAATCACCAATTTGTTCTTTGTATTTATCAGGTCTTTTTTTTTTTTTTTTTTTTTTTTTTTTTTTTTTTTTTTATCTGTTTGTGCAGATTATACATATGGTGTAAGTGAGATAATACAATATTTGAATTTCTCTGTCTGACTTATTTTACTTAGCATAATGCTCTTGAGGTCTATCCATGGTGTCGCAAATGACAAGATTTCCTTCTTTTTATAGCTGAATAATATTTTGTTGTTTATGCCACATTTTCTTCATTTGTTCATAGACACTTAGATTGCTTCAATGTCCCAACTATCCTATATATAATAAAGAGGTGATATGCAAATTGACCATCACTCCAACATAAGATGGCTGCCTCCATGTAGACACAAGATTGATGCCACAAAGTGGCTGGCAGAGGAGGGCAGTTTTGGGTGATCAGGCCTGCGGGGGAGGGCAATTAGGGGGGAACGAGGTCTGAGAGGAGAACAGTTGGGAGGGACAAGGTCTGCAGGGGAGTGTAGTTGGGGGCAACCAGACCTGCAGAGGAGGGCAGATGGGGGTGACCAGGCCAATAGGAGAAAGCAGTTAGGGGCAATCAGGCTGACAAGGGAGAGCAGTTAATGGTAACCAGGCCCCTGAGGAACAGTTAGGCATAGATCAAGCTAGCAGGGGAGAGTAGTGGTTAGGGGGTGATCAGACTGGCAGACAGAAGTGGTTAGGGGCAATCAGGCAGGCAGGTGAGAGGTTGGGAGCCAGCAGTCCTGGATTGTGAGAGGGATGTCTGACTGCTCGTTAAGATAGGGCCTAAACAAGCAGTTGGACATCCCTGGAGGGGTCCCAGATTGGAGAGGGTACAGGATGGGCTGAGGGACACTCCCCTTCCTCCATGCACAAATTTTGTGTACCAGGCCTTTAGTTGTAAATAATCAGTGATCCATATTCCTCTTTTTGCTTTCTATTTCTCCCATACTCAAGAGAACATTTTCCCCATAATTTCCTATATTCATGAGGATTTTTTTCACATGTTGACCAAGTTCTCCTTTTTTTGTGACCCTCTCCTGGACCACTAAGTAATATAACCATATCCCTTTTCTGAGTATCCATCAGATGTCTTATATTTTAACTCTTATTTATTCCATATCACTACAAATCTTATAATCTTTTACTATTTGCCATAGTAAATATGGTACCAGGCTCTGTGCTAAACTCAAGTAGTCTGGAAATAAAAAAAATAACAATCTGTATACTAAGTAATTCATAGTCTTCTTGGGTAAATAGATACAAAGATAAGTAATTACAATCTTATATAATAAAAGTCTAATATGCTAAGTGTCTGGTTAACTGGTCACCCTTTCAACCAATCAAAGTGTAATATATTGATGATATGCTATGGTCATTTATCTGCTTGCTATGACATGCACTGACCACCAGTGGGCAGTCACTCTGACCAGTAGGTTAGCTTGTTGTTGGGATCTGGCCTATCGGGACTGAGCAAGATGAGTCAGACATGCCCTGGAGCCCTACTGCGGTCCCTCTTCAGCTTACCAACTTCCCACATCCCTTCCTGTCCCTGATCATGCACCGGTAGGGTCCCTCAGCATGGCCTGCACCGTCTCACAATCTGGGACCCTTCAGGGAATGTTAGAGAGCCAGTTTTGGCCCAATCTCGCAGGCCCGGGCAAGAGACCCCACTGGTGCATGAATTCATGCACAGGCCCTCTAGTTAAGAATAAGTGCTGTAGGAGGTATTTGAAAAGAACTATAAATGCATGTCCTTTCATACAATTAAATTATATGCTATTAAATGGCAGGGCCTGTTTTTTATTCTTTCTCTATAATCCTTCCTTAGAACATCTAGCTGAGTATTAAGTAATTATTACACATTTATTGCTTTGAATTCTTCTGTGGAGTGTTTTAATATTATAGAACATTTTTTAGAAGCCTGAAAAGAATCACCATTAACATTCTGTATAAAGCCTCCAGGCCCATGGAAACTCTAAGAATAAAAATAGAACCTTGATTCACTTAGAATCCATCATTTGCATTTGTGAAGCAAAAGTTCCTGGGCATTTAAGCAAAGTTAGACTATCTATAACGTTGTCTCTGTTGGAAAGGCTGTGTGACAAGCCAGGCTCAGAAACAGAAGCCTGCATGAAAAGTAGATAACTCTTACCTGTAGGCCTAACTTAAGGTCCAATATCAAAAGCACACCTAAGGGAGTACATTTTGTTATAACTGATACTTAGTGTAAGTTTGCTGTTAAGCAAAGTTGTCTTGGAGACCAGAGTTTGGAAGTTTGGTGTGTGATCAATTATGTGGAATCATGGATGTTTATTAAGAATTGTCAAAGTTTGTAATTAGCCAGCAGTATACTAATTCTGTTATGAAGAATACCAAGCCTACAGACACCTAGATATTGGCCACTGAGATTTTGTAAGCAAGACAGGGCCTTTTAAAGACACTTGGATTGAACAGCCAGCTAGAGCTTGCAAACAAGAGTTCTCACAGGAATTCACTCCATGTTACATCACCCTGGTGTTTCATTAGAATTTATACTTCCTACCAGACACATCTGTATCTTTCTGGCTGCATACTGAGCTAACTTTGAAGACTAGAAATAATGACGATTGCAAGATCACAGCTTATTAGCTTAATGTTTGCTTAGCCTTTTGCTGGAGCCAAGCACAAACATCCCAGAAGCAAATTTGGAAGCCCTAAGTTCCAAGAAAGTTTTTGACCAAGGGGGCTAAGTAAATGATGTGCATTCATGTGGGATTCTATAATTAGCAAGTGTTGTTAAATGACCACAGAGCTGGTCTTCCATGCAAATAATATAAGCATTTTCCTTCAGGGTGTGATTTGAGGACTCTCTAATCACTCCTTCTCCTCTCTAGAATTTGTTCCAATGGGTTCTTTGAATGATTAATGAACTTGGGGTTGGAAATAGATAATTGAAATTTGCTAGAATGAGACAAGGCAGATGAATAAAAATGCAGGAAAAGTACCCAATGCATAATTTTTTTTTCAAAAAGCGATCCTATTATTAATAACTACTACTATTTGTTGAATGTATTCCATAATTTAAATACAATATTAATCCTTTCTATCTATGAACACAGCATATGTTTCCACTTATCTGTATTTTCTTCAATTTTTTTCTTTAGTGTTTTATAATTTTCTGAGGACACAACTTTTACATCCTCGGTTAAAAATTTATTACTAGGTATTTTATTTATTCATTTACTTTTTTATTATTATTAAAAAAGCAGGCACGGATTTATTGAAAAACTGGCCAGGATGGCTGCGAGAGCACCACACACAGGTAAGCTCAACAGGACTGCACTGATCCAGGTGTAGGTAATCCTTTTTAAAGCTTCAAACCACAGGAATTTCCCTTATTCTAAATTCTAAAGGCTGGGAACATTGGAATGTGGCCCTATTTTGCTGATAATAGAGAAGCAGAACTTAGAGGTTAATCTCTAAAGGTTATCTATAGTTTCTACCCCTGAAGCTACTGAGTCAGTGGGAATCAATCTCCTGTAATTACCCTATTGTTTAAGCAAGTAAGCGAAGGTCAAAGTCAGAATAGTGGGGTTAAAATTCAAACAGCAGTCTTTTACCAAAGTATGGTTGCTACCATATTTCATTCCCCACTGGTTTTATGTGCATGAGTCAAATCATTGACTTATCCTACTTCCTTTAAGGGCATTCTCTGTTTGGTTCTTGCTCTCCAGTCCTCTAGCACATTTAGCCTTACTTAGCCCTGAACTTTCTCACTGGTTAGCAAAACTGTTCTTACAGTTACCAAGACCCCTAGTACCACAGTTCCCATCATTACTGTCCTCACTGAAGTCCAGTTCCTCTCCTGCAGGCTTCAAGTCTCCTCCTGCCGTGTGTGGAGCCTAGGCTAGGGATCTCATGGGTGAGGCCGCTGGTTGTATCCATTTACTTTTAATTGCAAGTTTTTTTGCTTTTATTGAATTTATTGAAGTGACACTGGTTAAATAAAATTATATAGGTTTCAGGAATGAAATTCTATAATAATTATCTATATATTGTATTGTGTGTCCAATAACCCCAGTATTTTATTTTTATATAATTGTAAATGGGATTATTTCCCTTCCTGATAACTCATTATTGGTGTATATAAGTGACATAATTTCTGGGTATTTGCTTTGTATCCTGCAAATACTGAATTCATTTATCAGTTCTAGTAGTTTTTGGAGTAATCTTTAGAGATCTCTATATATGGTATCATGTCATCTGCAAATGAGAGTTTTCTTCCTTTCTAATTTGATGTGTTTTATTTCTTCTTGTCAAATTTCTGTGGTAAGGACTTCCAGTAGTATTTTGAATAAGAGTGGTGCAAGTGGCCTTCTCTGTCTTGTTCCTGGTCATAAGGGAAACACTTTTAGTTTTTGTTCATTGAGTATGATATTGGCTGTGGATCATTAAAATGTTGATACTACCCAAAGCAATATATAGATTCAACACAATTCCTATCAAGACGTCCTTCTGGACAAAGCCATGGTGGCAGGGCCAAGACAGAGGCTGTTAGGGGTGATCAGGTCAGGAGGGGAGGGTAGTTGAGGGTGATCAGACTGGTGGGGGGGGCAGTTGGGAGTGAATAGGCTAGCAGTGGGGGGCCGTTAGGGGCTAGCAGACCATGGGGGGGGGGGACAGTTGGGGCAGAGCAGGCCACTGGTGGGGGGGGGGGGGTTAGTTGGGGGTGAAAAGGCTATCAGGGGGGAGCATTTGGGGGTGAGAAGCCCGGCAGAGGGGATAGTTGGGGGTGAGAATGCTAGTGGGGGGGCAGTTGGGGGTGAACAGGGTGGCAGGCAGAGTGGTTAGGGGCAAACAGACAGGCAGGTGAGTGGTTAGAAGCCAGTGGTCACAGATTGCAAGAGGGATGTCCCAGATTGGAGAGGGTGCAGACTGAGCTGAGGGACACCACCCCTCCTGCACAAATTTTGTGCACTGGGCCACTAGAATCCAAAGAAACCTAAAAGACTAATTTGAAAGAAAACATGCACTCCTGTATTCATTGCAGTTTTATTTACAATAGCCAAAATTAGGAAGCAGCCCAAATGCCCATCAGTAAATGAGTGGATAAAAAGTTGTTTAGTTGCCACAATCTTCTTATCCATATAATAAAATGAAAATCTTACCTTTTGCAATAGCATGGATGGACCTGGAGAATATTATGCAAAGTGAAATTAGCTAATCAGAGAAAGATATATATCACATGATTTCACTTATATGTGGAATCTCATGAACAAAAAAAACTAGCAAACAAAGTGTGTTATCTGGGGTTCATGCTTCCACTTAGGATACTAAAGGATCAAAGTCCAGTGAGTATAGTTTTTGTTTTTTGTTTTTGTTTTTGCTGATATGTGGCATTCCAGAAATCCCACCGCAGTCATACACTGATGAGATAGGTCTTGGTTATCTCCACATAATATTTTTGTAACTTAAAAATGTTTGCATTTACTCATTGAGATAAGACATACCAACTTTTTGCCAGTCTTGATACTATATGCAAAGAACTGAGACCCTTTTCTTATTGGACCAGTAGATATGCAAACAACTCAGCAGTGTAATGCAAGAATGCAACTCCCTGGGAGTGCAGAGGAGTGACCCATTTTGCTGGTGAGGGTGAGGGAAATTTCAAAGAGGAGGTGGCATTTGAGTCAGCCATCAAAGGAATTGGCCTCTGCCTTCAAAGGCTGAGCAAGTCAGCCCAGAAAAACACCACCTGAAAACAAACAACCCAATTAACAAATGAAGTGGCATTATACAAATTACTGAAAGGTGGACCATAAAATAGCTTAATGGTCTTATAAAGCTCTGCTTTACTTTTAAGTGTCACACTCAATGTAGTCTAAATTATATAGAGTTGC
This sequence comes from Pipistrellus hanaki, assembly GCF_964339955.1. NCBI lineage: Eukaryota > Metazoa > Chordata > Mammalia > Chiroptera > Vespertilionidae > Pipistrellus > Pipistrellus hanaki. The sequence continues at coordinate 34,016,729 of NC_140511.1, forward strand.
TAATAAATGAGGTAAGAAAATGAGTGCAATTTAAAACCATGAAGTTATAATTATTAACCATGTAATGATATAGGAAAATATATCATTACATGATATATGTAATGATATATTTATCATTACATATAATGATAAATTATATGTAATGAGACTGTGTGGTATTGCATTGAGAAAATACAACACAATATGTATAGTGGTTAAGAGCATGCATAAGATGCTTAAGATTATGGAATTAGGAAGGCTAGACTTGGATCTTGTACTTTCTGAACCCGGGTAAATAGTTAATTTTCTGTCTTTATCTGTAAAATGGAAATCATAATTGTATCTCTGCCTTAGAGTTGCTGTGAGGATAAAATTGTTTAATTCATACAAAGAGCTTAGGATAATGCTTGGTATCTAATAGACATTTACTAGATGTTGACTGTTGATATATTTGAAAGAGGAACATAAATATAAATATATGAACTCCAATATGAAAACATGATAGATTTAGCATGCAAAGTTGATCAAGACCCACTGTGGACATTGGTGTCCAATACACTTTTTTTTCAAATTTGATCTGCGTTCATATCTAAGCTGTTCTATTTACTATTGGTAGAACTGTGAACAAGTTACATATAATTAATGAGCTTCAGTTTTCTCTTCTGTAAAAAAGAAGGCTAATCATACCAATATAATGCTTACCCTAGATTCTTCCCATCCTCCTCCTTCCTTCTGTTCCTCCCTTCCTTCCTTCTTTCCTCCCTTCCTTCCTCCTTTCCTTTCTTCCTTTCTTCCTTCTGCTCTTTTCTGTGCGGAGTTGCCTTCCTTGTGAAAAGTTTGCTATTTAAATTTTCTATACTAACAGTCACCTGTTGTCAGGAACATTGTTCAGCTCTTTGCTCTGCTTGAGATTATTACCAGAGTCAAAGAGACCTCCAGCGAAGTGCCTGGGATTGTAAATCATTCATTAGACATAATTGGGAGAACCTTGCAGATCAGTGGTGATAGGTGGTGTTAAGAGCAGCCTGGCGCCTGGCTGTGGGGGATTGTCGGCTTCCCCACAGGACCCTCTTCTCCTGGAAACATGCACTGCCTCCCATTCCCTATTAAGCCTTCTTCTGCTGAGTTCTTTCAGGGCCTCGGAGTTAAATTTCAGGTTTACTGATGTGTGTCCTCACCATGGCCAAATGTGCTTTTTACCACTTGCCAAACCAAAGATCAACTAATGGATATAATGCACCCATTTATAAGTTATTCCCCTACAATGTGTTTAAAAAAAAAAATTTTTGGCACTTGTTACCTCTGTCAGTTAGTAGAGTGCTGGCAGATAACCAAACAATTATAGAAGTAGCAAATATTCACAAACTCCAGAAATCAAGCCCCATTTGGCAGCTTCACTTGTGGAGAGAGCAGAGGTTATTTTTATCTGTGTTTGATTTTTGGCTGAATATATATCATAGTCTTATATTGGTAATTTTGTTGAATCTGGTTTATGAAATTAAGTATATTAATAGTATTAGTTCTTCTGAGTGCCCTGCTTCCTACATAATTTTGAGAAGCACTGCCCTAATTCATGAAGTCTAGAATCCTCTGCTTGAGGCTGTCAAATTAAGTTATTCTCATTTATTAAGAGACCATATAGTATTATGATTAAAAGAACAGGCTCTGGGGTCCAACGGTCAGAATTCTAGCTTTGCCACTTACTACCCATGTAACGTTGGGCAAATTACTTACCTGTCTGGGCTAATGCTGTCTCACCTGTGAAATAATAATAAGACCGAGAGTTGTTATGAATATTTAATGGATCTGTACTTGCAAAGTATATAGAACAGTGACTGGCACAGAGTAAGTACTCAACCATATTACTGAGTACCTGTTCTGTACCAGGCATTGGGCAAGATACTACAATGCAAAAATGAGTATTTTCCTTCCCTCATGAGCCTATAGCCTAGTATGAGGGTCTGCAAACCAGGCCCATAGGCCAAATCCAGCCCATCATTTGTTTTTGTAAATAAAACTTTATTAAAATACAGCTACGCTCATTTATTTATGAACCACGATATTAGCTATGGTTGTTGTCATGCTTCAATAGCAGAATTGAATAGTTATAACAACTGTCCTGTGGCCTGCAAAACAACCAATATTTACTAACTGGCCCTATTCGGAAAATGTTTGTCAACCCTTGACTAATGGGAAAGTCAGACATATCAACTAATAGCATTTTATGCACTGTGGCAGATAAGCTCAGCATAGTGCCTAGCATATATTTATCAACTGCCTGCACTGTGCTTGATAATGTTTCAAGAGCTGGAGATATAGCAGTGAATAAAAACAGACCAAAAGAATTTAATCCACAAAAAGCTAGGAGCCTTATGGGAAAACAGAGAATAAATGAGATAAGTGAATAAAGCATCACACAGGTCAAATAGGAGCCCTGGTGTTTTGGAGTAGCAATGTACCATGTCCAGTGAGATTATCGTTCATGTCAGCAGGTCCCACCAAAACCTGTTCAGTCTTAATCTCTGCTCATAACATCTGCTCAGTAAAGTCAATCCCTTTACCAATTTTAGCGTATAATATGCTGCTAGTATAGGGCCTTACAAAGGATAAGTGCTTAATAAAATTTTGTTAAATGAATAAAGAAATCATCATTCTTTGACTATTTACCCTGATAAGAAATTCCTCTCTACTTTTCTTAATTCCACTTATTCTTCAATGTCCACATGAGTTTTTTTCTCCTCTAAGATGCTTCCCTTGACTCTTGTTCCTGGATCTCCCCATTCTTGAAATTCAGTTTGCTATTTCATGGCCCAGTGGTGAAAGCCTTTATGAAAAAAAGGAGAGGTCAATGCAGAAGTTCAACTTGAGGTTGTTCTTATAGGGAGGGTAGTAGGAGACCATGTAGAGGATTATAGGTAAGAGCTTTGTCGAGTGTTGGGGATTCACAATGCCAAGACTGACATCAGGAGAAAAGCAATAAAGTCAAGCAGAAAGAGAAATGTGATAATAATTCATGCACAATGCATCTGAGGAGAGGCAGGTTAGAAGAGTGTGTACTCATGAAAGAGGGAACAGCATATCCTGAGGCCCAGTGATAATAGAGACCTTGGTAAAGTTGAGGAAATTGAGGCACTCAATTGGCTGGTGCATAGCATTGATGAAGTACTGTGGTGAGAAATAAGGCTATGTTAGAAAACAAAGGCGAACCTTGTAAACTATGAAATCAAGAAACCATTTAATGGACATTAAGAAAAGGAATTATATACGTAGTTCTGTATTCTAGAGAAATCATATTGCCTGCAATGTAGGAAGTAGATTAGAATAGAACATGAGTAGAGGAAGAATGACTAACACATGCCAGGAGCTAACTTTTTATTATTCCACTTAATATTCACAACTGCCCTGCAAATTGGGGATCATTAATTCCATTTTATTGATAAGGGAAATGAAATTCAGAGAGATTAAGTAAATTGTCCATGGTCACAAGGCTGAAATGTGGATGGTTGAGCTGAGATTTTAAATTAGGTTTCTCCAGAAGTAATCTGTACTTTTTTCTGATTAACCCCTAACATCTCCCCCTGCCTGGCCTAGTGGGGAAAGAATGAGGAGTTGGATAGATAAAAAAGGAGGGAAGAGTATTTTAGGAAGAGACATCAATATATGGAGAAGTATAGCATGGCTGTGGCATTAGGTATTTAGCAGAAGATAGAGCTATAAAAATAATGGTGAAGGGAAATAATCAAAGACCTAGAAAGCATTTGGATGTTATATAATGGAATCCCCCAATCCTCGCCTCAAAATAACAAAAACAAAACAAAACAAAAAAACACATGAGCAGATTTATAGAGTCAATGTAAGCATGCAGAGAGTGGTGAAAGACTATAGCCAGGAAGATGGGTATAATGCTATTATAATGGTCCAAGTAAAAAAATGATGAAGATCTAAGGTAAGATAGTACCAAGAGAGAGGAACGGTGGGGAAGTATTCATAAAACTTAATTTACAAGGTGTCCTCAATAAAGTGAGTTTAACCTCCTAAACCTGCAAGCAGGAAGGGAGACTGGTGGCAATAAAGTTGGGGAGAGTAGAAAGGCTCAGTCCATGGAAGGCCTTGGAGACTGTGGGCTTAGAATTTAGAATTGGCTGTAGTGGCAAGTGGGCAGATGACTTTTAGGTGACAATTGGTTTCAGGTATTTGAGTAGCCCTTTCAGCCACGTGGCTCTGGGACTATTACTACATAAACATGAAATCATGTGTTTGACAGGCATCTTAAACATTATCATATGTTTCTCATGTCCAATCCCCAACCCCTGAGCAAACTGAAGATAGAGGCCTAGCCACAAACCCCAGGCTGTGTGCTCAGCCCTTTTAATACTGCACTGCCACACTTACCTCTTGGCGAAGTTTAGAATTAAATGAAGTTCTAAATTTAATCATAAGGAACAAGAAAAAGGTCTTTAATGGGCCTGGTAGAGGTGGGTGATGCATGGTACCTCTTAGATTTCTCTGGATACTTAATGGCTGACCCCATGTACATTGGGGAATAAGTAAGCATAATTTAACTGATACCCTCAGAGAAGAGTGAAAGTATTTAATTATTAAATTGTTTATTTCAGAAGGGCACATTATAGACTTTTTAAGGTTACCATTTAGAGGCAAGGAACACTCAAGAGAATATTTATTATCGTGTAGCTTCCACATTCACACTCTCATTTACTGGTTTCCCAATAAGTGAAGCTCAGTCAAGCATTTTCAAGAGAGAGAGCAGTAATACTTCCTCATAAAGTTTTAAATGCAGGAAGAATAAAAGTGAGTTTCTATGTATATTAATTTAGTGCCTATATATATTTTGTAATAGTCTCCATGTATATGCATACTTTAAATGAGTCACATGTATTTTTGAATGTTTATTATTCAGTCTTGGATATGTAAACTAAAAGAATCACAGATCATTATAGATATATAAAATATATACCTTTCAAAGCCATATAAGGACCTTTGCATAGCTAAAAATTGCATTCTGGTCAATATTTACAACAGGGAAGTATAATGAGCAAATCATTAAATTTCTGGGCTTAATAACTAGGATCTACCTTGCTTACAAACATATACCATATACCAAGTGTTTTACTATTTCATTTTCTCCTCACAAAACCACTACAAAATACTATCACCCTAAACTTGAACATGTGCTCTGAGTTTTGAACTTCAGAGGCATAATGCTATGTATCATGCAAACTTAATTTCTCACATTTAAAATGCAGATAGTTCTTCCTACGCAAATGTGTTGTAAGGATTAGAGATAATGCTTAAAAACCTCTCAACATGGTTCCTAGCATGATCTGGGATCTTCTAGATGGTAATGAAGTCTTGCAGTATAAACAGAAGCCTCCTTTTTAAAGTGCCAGTTGTTTCCTGATCTATGCAAGGTTTAATACAGATGTGCTTCTGGCAAAGGTGGGACCAGCAAGATAAGCATGACATATTTATGACCTATCTGTCCTTTGCCCCCTCCTCCCCCCACCCAGACAGAAATGGAGAGCTCATTGACAGCTGGAAGAGTCTACCTTAAATATTGTCTGAAATAAGGCAAAATGAAAGTAATTTTTAAAAAAAGTAAATTTAAAATAAATAATTCAACACGTGAGGAACTAATGCTCCCAAATTACTAGATCCACCTTTAACTTTGAGTAATATGCCGTTTATCACCCCCCTGGACACAAGCTTTCCTAAAAATTCATATTGCACAAGCCTGTCTCTGGGGCATATTTATAAATTACACACACACACACACGCAGACAGTATGGGTGTGTGTATGTATATGTGTGTGCAAGTGTTTATGAATAGGGGGAGCAAGACAGAAACAAGAAACTGAGTCCACAAAGAAAGGAAGATGTCTTTTTTGTTCACTCTGTACTGGATACCTATACTATAGTGTCTTACCCAAGGAGCACTTAGTAGGTACTCAATAACTGTTAGTGAATGCATACAGATTTATGGGTATTTATAGTATATCTACATATGTTCATGAATATATTAAATCTGCCTCCTCCTTTCAGGAAGCCTATTTGTCATTCACGGTTTTGTCACTGGGTAAGTCAGGAAGAACAGGCGATCTGTGTTATATCTATTTTCAAAAAAATCCTTATTTTACTTTTCTAGTAATGAGACTGAAATAGCCATATTTGCTCTGACTAGGGTTGGAAATAAGGCAACACCCACAGTCAGCCAAATATTTTTTTTTATTAATCTCATAATTAGGACTTGTAAGAATATTGGGGGGAAAAACACAGCATAAAATCTAGCAAGAATCAAGAATATTCTTAGCACAGTGCAGATGCTCCAAACTTTAAAAATGCATAAATGTGAGTGACAGTTGAACAGGTTGTAGTCTAATTTGAGATTCAACCAAGTGTGAATAATAATACATTGTAGGAAGCATTTACTAAAAGCTCTACTCAGTATGACCCTCTTGAACGTGACTTCTTGAATAACAGCATCAGAAATAAGAACAAAACCAGTGACTGTTTATCAAATATGTATCATATGCCAAGCATCTGTGTGGTATTTATTTTCTGTACCACATTTCAGTTAAATTGCACAGCAACCCTATGAAGTGGCTCTATTTTTCTTACCTCACACACGAGGACACTGAAGCTCAGAGAAATTATGTAACTTACTACTTGTAACTTGTGGATTCCAAGTCAAGGGATATTCAGGGAACAGATATGTATTCTGTATCTGCCAATTTCCTGACTCAGTTTACAGCGGTGGGCGGAGAGAATTGTCTCTACCATCATGCACATTATAGATGTAAGCATATGTGCTTTTGACTTTGAAGCCCTTGAGCCTGTATTAATTAGCCTGCTCCAAAACAGGTTATTAATAGGGCAAAGCTATGTAAATATATACCCTGGGCAGGTAGATTACAAAACTTCCTATTTTCATTTGAAAACATAACAGTTGAGATAAGCAAATGGATGAATCCTTACTTTCAATGGACTCATTCCAGCCCTGCCCTTGCTTTCTTTGGTCAGGCCTCCTGTGGGCCCCATTTTTCTGACATCCCTGTCATCAGGGTTCATGTCTGGAAATGAACAGTAGGCTGCAGAGAAGCAGGCAGATAGCAAGTTGCTTTCAAAGAAAAGATTCTGCAGAGAAAGTTATACTCTGAAATCTGGGCTCGGAGTGACTTACTATGTAGCAGAGAGAGAGGAAAGTGGGAAGAGAGCAGAAGTCAGCCTGCAGTGGAGGGTCTCCCCGGCAGCGTGGGAGAGGTATTTGCCATGGCAACTCTTGCATCATCCCGCCGAGGTGGCAGGAATGACTCGAGGGGAAAAGAGGACACCTCTTCAAATCCCGTCTCTCATATAATGATGCTGGAAATCCCATGAAAACCAAACTGGGTATAGTAGGAAGGACACTTCTCTCCCCCTAACCTGGTAGTTGGTTTTATGATAACAGCCTAAGTTAGGTACCTAAGGACTCAGTCTGCTTTTCATTGTCACCTGCCATTGCTCTGGGTCAGGTGACAAAATACCAGTTTGCACGTTAATTCCTTTGTCTAATGAACGATTTGCCTAATTCAGTGTTCCCATGTAATTTATCCTCCAACGAAAGGTATTTTTTCTTTCCCTTTTTGTTCAATTATAATTTTTTTCAATTACAGTTTTTTGTTTTTTTTTATTTTTTAAATAGATTTTATTTATTTTTTACAGAGAGGAAGGGAGAGGGATAGAGAGTCAGAAACATCGATGAGAGAGAAACATTGATCAGTTGCCTCCTCCACATGCCCCACTGGAGATGTGCCCGCAACCGAGGCACATGCCCCTGACTGGAATCAAACTTGGGACTCTTTAGTCTGCAAGCCGAAGCTCTATCCACTGAACCAAACCAGTCAGGGCTCAATTACAGTTTTTATTCAATATTATTTTGTATTAGTCACAGCATAGGTTAAGGTCATTTTTGAAAGTAAAAAGGGGTGCTCTTATACTGTGACAAGGGACTAAACCCAATGCTAACCCTGGTAAATTGGGACAATGGGTCATCCTACATAAAACTAATCTCCACTTGCTGCAAGTATTTGTGGAAATAAATAAAGGCTGCCCACATGAGAATAAGCAGAAGATATTTATTCAGAGCTTGCTATATAGCAAGAGAGTCAGCTGCTATCATATGAGTTTAGCCAAAAATTAAAAGTGGGTTTGGGGGTGGGAACAATTCATAGTGGAAAAAAGGGAAGGCTTCAGATCTTCTCTGATTGGCCATTGTTGGTGTGGGGAAACTAGAGATGCGGGCATTCAGTGTGATTAATTTAGGGGTATATTTGGCTATTTCTGGTCCTGAGGTGGAAGCAGGGGCAAAAAACAGTGAAGCTCTCAGGTATTGATCCAGCCCTTGCTGTTTGGACCAATTCATGCAGAGTTTGTTTGTCAAAGATCTCCTGCCATTTATGCCCTGGCCATTGTCCACTGGCATACTCACTCTCTAGTATTGAATTCCTTACTTACTATACTATAATATCTTTGGGGGAGTTTTAATTACACCGTATTTAAGTTGCCTAAGATCACTTCCAATTTTGCATTTTAAATAAGTATTTATTAAAGTTGCATCATTTGTAGATAATTGCATTGTTTTGTATTGTGTGTCTTTCTAATTTATCTCTATTTGAACACTGAAAGGAAATTTTAGCCTGTCTATAAACCTCCCATCCTATAATTATCTTGAGTATGCGTAATTTTATTTTGGGGACTATTTCAAAAGATATAAAGCCACACACACAAAGGCTTTGTATTTCAGATAAATGCTCATTAGGCAATGTTTCTTACATAGATGAAGCATTGCCCCTAATAACCTTGCTCTCATTCCCTGTCTATTCGAACATAGACTCCCCTGGCGTAATTGAGGAAGAATAATTGGCAGGTTTGAGAGGGAAGTAGCATCTAGAGATGTGGCTAGCTTTGAACTCTTCTTATGTGAATTGTGCCAGAGGAAGAACACAACACATTTATGAACTTTAATTCTGATTATATTCTAGTTTTAATTATGTAGTAGTTTAGATAAATTTGTATGTCTTTACAAGAAAGAAAATATTACCCCTAGTGATCTGTTGGGTGAATTTGTATGTTTGATATGAAGTGCAAAGCTCTGGAAATCTAAACAGTTTAAGTTATTAGTGGCAACTAATGTCCAAGGCAAAATTCTTGGAAATAAAAAGAAAAAAGAAAGTATTCAGAATTGGTAAATAATGAATTGGATAATTTGTGACTTTTAAAATTATTCCCCATGCTTTAATCTCTTAGTGGTCTATGACCATAAAATCTGTATATATTATCTTTATCAAGAATAATAAATAGCTGAAACCAGTTTGGCTCAGTGGTAGAACGTCGATCTGCGAACTGGAAGGTCCCAGGTTCGATTCCGGTCAAGTGCATGTACATTGGTTGCAGGCACATCCCCGGTAGTGGGCATGCAGGAGGCAGCTGGTCGATGTTTCTAGCTCTCTATCCCCACCCTTCTTCTCTGTGAAAAATCAATAAAATATATTTTAAAAAATAACAAATAATGCCTTTTATTTGATTGACTCATGCTAGGTATCTATGAACCTTATACTAGTGAACGCAATAGCAAAATAAGGCAGTATTCCCATTCATAAAATCATGGGTTCTTCAGTGAGATGGCTTTTGTACTAGTTACATAATTTGTCTGAGCCTCAGTACCAGCTGATGTGAAATGATGACCATTATGCATATTCATAACCTGTTAAGGGAAATACACACTGTTTGTTGCTGCCTTTTCTTGGAAAAGTACAGAACTGGGACTAAAGAGACATGGATGATAGTCCAGCTTTATGACTTTGGATTTTTCTCATCTATAAAATAAAGGGATTCTGCCAGATGTTTTCCAATGTCCTTTTTACCTCTTAAGTTTTTTGTTCCAAGAATACAAGGGTAGCACAATCTGATTTTGGTCATTCACTATACTTTTAAAACTAATCTTATATTTCTAATTTGTTATGATATAATTGATTTTCTAGTGTTCAATTCCCCCCCCCCCCCATTGATTTTGGAGAGAGAGAGGAAGGGGGACACAGAGAGAGAAGGATTGATTTGTTGTTTACTTATTCATACGTTCACTGGTTGCTCCTTGAACAGGGATCGAACCCACAACCTTGGTGTATCAGGACGACATTCTAACGAATTGAGCTTCCTGGCCAGGACTTGATTTTCTAGTATTCTAACCTCACTTTTGTTTATGTTCATCTCCAGGTCTTACCAAATAAATGCCAAGTCCCTTCACTGATGAAACAAAATCTGTCATTAACCTAGGTATTCTAGCCAACCAATCTGCCTGTCAATTCCCAAATTCCATGAACTGTCTATTTAACGCTTACTTTTGCTCAGTGTTCCTTTGGCAAGAAATGCCTTTCCTCATGCCTTAGTTATTAAAATCCTTAGTTATTAAATTCACAGTCATCCTCCAAGTGTTAACTGCTCTATGTAGTCTTCCTTTGGCCTCTGTCTGCCAAGAAACCACTGATTTTCTGCCTTTCCTCTTAATTCAGAATATGTCTCATAAGTACCCAGTGAAAAATGCATATGTTTTGAAACTAGAGGGTCATTAGTTTGAATTTGATTTCTATAATTTATTTTCCTGTACGGGCTTGTAATTTGCTTATCTCCCAGGAGCTTCAGTCTCTTCGCCCACTAAATGGGAACAATGAAAGCTACCTAATGACATTGTTTTGCATAGTTCATAAGTTAATGCATGGAAAACCTGAGAAAATGCTCTTTGGGTGCTTGATCATGATCTGTCCTGCTCTTACTTTTTTCCTTATCGAAGTTATCTAGATAGCTATTAAATTTTTATAATTAATTTGAAAATCTCTAAATTTAAAGATTATGTCTTATTCTTTATGATACAGCAACTTCTCACAGTCCTTTTACAGCTGCAAAGTGGTTTTTCTCACTCATTTATTATCTTTAATATTAAAAATCATGCTCGTTATAGAAAAATTCAGGAATTCAGAAGCCAAAAGAAAGAAAATTTAAACTATCATAATCCTATAATTGTAAATTAACTACTGCTGTATTTTTATTTAGACATTTTTCTGTGTCCATATGTATACATGTTTGTACATGTGTATGAAACACACACACACACACACACACACACACACATATATATAATGGTTTTTCCAAGTAACTTATTATACTGAACGTATGCTCCATTAAATTAAAAAAATCGTTATGGGTCCCATTAATTTATTTAACTAATGATGAAATTCCACATAATCAATCTTTGCTTAACAATTTCTTTGTCATTAGTTCCTATAAATTAAATTCTCAATTAAAAAGATACATGTATTTAAGTCTTTAGTTTCATATTATTACTTCCCATGTACTTATATATCAATTTCCATTCTAACCTATAGTAGCACTGCAAAGTAGAATTCCCCAACATATTTAGTTATCAAAATCTTTGTAGTATGAATTGCTATTCCTATTTTACATATTTTAAAATTAGGCCAAGTGAAAGGTTAAGGAACCTGTTCAGGAATACATCTAATTAATGGCAAAGCTGGGAATTCTTATACAGTGTTCAAAGCCTAACATTATTTTTCTATATGTAATAGCTTCATTCATTCATCTATTCACGTGCACATTTAACATGTTTTGAGTCTAGCTAGATGGTAAGGATACTGTGCTGAACACAGTTCTTAAGATCATAGAACTTAAAAACTGGCAAGAAAAGTGAACATGAACTGAATAAGTAGCTAGTTCCAAATTATAGTAAGGGTACAAAAATAAAAATAAAAAAGTACCTGACCTAGAGGCAAAAATCAGAGGAGGATTATTGAATGGAGACCATGTAAGCTGAGACAGGATAAGTAAGTATGTTTCAGCTAGACATGGGGGTCATTTGGGATACAAGTAGAAGGGAAAGTCTTCCAGACCAGGGTTTCTCAATCTCAGCATTCTAACAATTTCAACTGTATAGTTCTTTGACATGGGGAGCTCACCTGTGGATTGTGAGAGATTTAACATCATTGCTGACCTTTACCTAGAAACCTATATTACCTCACCATCCAGTTATAAACAATACACTTCTTGCAGGAAGAGAATCACTCCTGATTGAGAACCACTATTCTAGGCTTAAAGAAAATCAGTTACTAGGGGAATATAGTAGTTTCTAGGATTTAAAACAAGTTCATGTGACTGGAGAATAAATAAGAATTGAAAAATTGGTTCAAATGAAGCAAGGCTCATACCATGCAGAACCTTGAAGGTGCTAGTCATTATTTTGGGTCTTATTTAACTAGCACTGGGAGTCAGCAAAGCTTGAGAATGTCCCTGGCTGGGTGGCTCAGTTGGATGGAGCGTCATCCTTTACACCAAAAAGCTTGCAGGTTTGATTCAGATTCCGGTCATGGCACTTATCTGGGTTGTGAGTTCCATCCCCAGTCAGGTCATATGCAGGAGGCAAGAGATCAATGTTTCTCTCTCACATTGATGTTACTTTCTCTCTCTTTATCTCTCTCTCTCCCCCTTCCTCCCCCCCTCTCATCAATAAACATATCCTTGGGTGAATGACAGGATGGCATACGGTAATTCAGATTTATGTTTAGGAAAGATCATTTTTAGAGTTTGTGGTTAAAAGTGGATTAGAAGATGTCAAGAAGGGAAACATTGGGGAGGCTTCTGAATTAACCTATATAAGATTATAGATAATTACTGTGGCTATGAAGAAAACAGATTATAGAATATTTAAGAGAATTAGCAGATATAATGGACTGTCTGTTGGAAGGATACATAAGAGCTTATCAAAATTCATTACTGGATTTCTCACTCATGAAAGTGGAAGGATGGAAGTATTCAATAAAGTAGGAAAAGTGGAGGATGATGAAGTTTCAAGCAGAAATTCAATGTTTTTGTGATCATAATAAGTTTGAGTTGCTAATAACATATTCTGCTACTCAACAAGCAAGTGGTTTAATGACCTGAAGCTCAGAGAAGAAATATGCATTAAAGAAAGATTAGGAAAAACAAAGAAATAAAAAGATTTGGAAGTCATCATCATACAGGTGGTAAATCAGTAACAAAGAGGAAATTGAAAAATTCAAAAATATGTGGTAATTAAAAAACATACTCCTGAGCAACTGAAAGGGCTAGAAAGAACTCAAAAGGTAAATAAATAATATCATGAAAATATGAAGATGGGAACATGGAAACACAATATGTCAAACTTTATGAGATACAGCAAATACAGTTCTATGACACAAGTTGACAGTAATAAATGTTTATTATAAGAAAAATAGAAGGAACTCAAATAAATAACCTAATTTTTCACTTTATGTAACTAGAAAAAGAAGCACAAACTAAGCCCAAAAATAGTAGTAGGAGAGAAATAACAAATATGAGAAATAAATAAAATATTGAAATGAAAAATAAGAGAAAAGATAAACTAAGAGCTGTTTTTTTTGAAAAGCTAAAAAAAAAATAGACCAATTTTTAGATAGAGCAACTAAGGAGAAGAGAAAGAATTAGAATAATTTAAATCAGAAATGAAATAAGAGACTTTACAGCTGACACTTCAGAAATGCAAAGGATCATAAGAGTCTATTATGAACACTTAAAGCAAATTGGGTGACCTAGAAAAAAATGATTAAATTCCTAGAAATATATAATCTACCAAGACTGGATGATGAAGAAATAGAAAATATGAATGATCAATAACAAGTAAAGGAAATTGAATCAGTAATCAGCAATTTCCCAACAAAGGAAAATCCAGGAACAGATGGCATCACTTGTGAATTTGACCAAATGTTTAAAGGAGAATTAATAGCAATCCTCAACCCTTCCAAAAAATTGAAGAGGATGGAACACTTCCAAGCTGAGTTTATAAGGGCAGTATTACCCTAATACCAAAGCTGAACAAGGAAAATCTGAGAAAATAAAATGAAAGGCTAATAGTATCCCTAATGAACATAGTTGAAAAACCCTCACAAAATACTAGCAAACTGATTTCAAGGGCACATAAAAAGGTCATACACCACGGTCCAGCGGTATTTATTCCTGAGATGCAAGGATGATTTAGCATATACAAATCAATACATGCAATGTACCACACTAATAGAATAAAAGGTAAGAAATTATGTGGTCATATTAATAGATGCGAAAAGGCATTTAACAAAATTTACCATGCTTTCAAAATAAAAATTCAACTAACTAGGTATAGAAGGAATATTACTCAACATAATAAAGACCATAAACAAAAATCCCACATCTGACATCATACACAGGGGTGGAAAACAAAATTTTTCTCTAAAATTAGGTATAACATGGGTTTTCACTCTCTCTACCTCCTTTCAACATTATACTGGAACTTTTAGCTCAAGAAATTAGGCAAAAAAAAAAAAAAAAAAAAAAAAAAAAGAATAAAAAGAAATAAAGGGCATCCAAATTAGAAAAAAATAAATACAATTTCCTCTTTGTAAATGACATGATCATATCCTATTTAATAAAAGGGTAATATGCAAATTGACCGAACAGCAGTACAACCAATTGCTATGTTGTGCACTAACCACCAGGGGGCAGATGCTCAATGCAGGATCAATGCAGGAGTTGTACCCTGGTAGTCAGTGCACTCCCACAGAGGGAACGTTGCTCAGCCAGAAGTCGGACTCATGGCCTGCAAGTGCAGTGGCAGTGGTGGCAGCCTCTTTCATCTTTGTGGCAACACTAAGGATGTCTGACTGAAGGCTAAGACCCATTTCTTAAGATGGCAGTCAGATATCCCTGAGGGGTCCTAGACTGTGAGAGGGCTCAGGCTGGGGTGAAGCCCCCCCCGCCCCCAGACCCCCCTGCTTGCAAGTGCATGAATTTCATGCACCAGACCACTAGTATATATAGAAATTCTAAAAGACACCACAAAAACTATTACATTTAATCAATGAATTCAGTATATACAAAATTAATAGTATTTCTATATACTGACAATATGTGAAAAATAAATTTAGAAAATAATCACATTTACAATAGCATAAAATTGAAATATTTAACAATAAATTTTATCAAGGAGGTAAAAGATCTGTACATTGAAAATTATAAAGCATTGATGAAAGTAATTAAAGTGGACACATAAATGGAAAGATGTCCTGTGTCCATGGATTAGAATAATTATTGTTTATATGTCCATGCTAACCAAAGTGATGTATAGATTCAATGCAATCTGTATCAAAATTCCAATGTTAGTTTTCACAGAAAAAACAACCCTAACACTTATTTGGAACCACAAAAGACCCAGAATAGACAAAGCAATTTTGATCAAGAACAAAGCTGGAATCATCACACTTCAAAGTTGTATTCAAAGCTCTACTAATCAAAAACAGTATTGTACTGGCATAAAAATAAACCAGTGGAACACAATAGTGAAACCAGAAATAAACTATGCCATATACACTCAACTAATCTTTACCACAGGCATGAAGACCACAATGGAAAAGGATAGTCTGTTTCATAAGTGATGTTTGAAAAGTGAATATCTGTATACAAGACTCATACCATATGCACACAAAAATCAACTCAAAATGGATTAAACAGTTATAAAAAATATTTAAAATTATAAAATTTCCCAAAGAAAATACAAGGGAAAAACTATTTGAGGTTGATCTTGTCAGTGAGTTTTTGGATATGACACCAAAAGCACAGTCAGGAAAAGCAAAAATAAACAAATGAGACTAAATCAAACTTGGGAATTTATGCTTAACAAAGAAAAAAATCAACAAAATTAGAATAGCAGCCTATGGAAAGAGAAGATATTTGCAAATGTATCCAATGAGAGGCAACTATCCAAATATATATAAAGAACTCATTTAACTCAACAGCAAAAAAGATACAAACCCATTGAAAAAATGGGCAAATGATGCCTTACTGGTATAGTTCAGTGGTTGAACTTTGACCCAAAAATCAGGAGGTTAGGGTTTGATTCCTAGTCAGAGCATATGCCCAGGTTGCATGCTTGATCTCCAGTTGTGAGTGCGCAGGAGGCAATTATGAATTATTCTCTCTCATCATTGATGTTTCTCTCCCTTTCTCCCTTCCTCTCTAAAATCAATATAAATATATATTGAAAAATGAGTAAAGGAGGTAAGCAGAATTTTTCCAAAGAAGTCATGTGAGTGTCCAACAGGTATATGAAAAATGTTTAACACTATTAATCATCATGGAAAAGCAAATTAAAAACAAAATGAAATCACCTTATACCTGGCAAGATGGCTATTATCAAATAATAACAAATATTCACAAGGGTATGGGGAAGAGAGAAAACTTGTACACGATTGATGGGATACAAATTGGTACAACAATCATTGAAAACAGTATGGATTTTTCTAAAATCTATCATATGATTTAATAATTCCTCTTCTGGATATATACCCAAAGGAAATGAAATCAGTATATTGAAAAGATATCTGCACACCCATGTTTTTTGCAGCATTTTTCACAGTAGCCATGATACAGAAATGTCTGTCAATGGATGAATAGTTAAAATAAAATGTGGTATGTGTACCCATAATAATAAAAGTGTAATATGCTAATTAGACCAGACATCTTTCTGGACGAAGCTGTGGCTGTGAGAGAAGCTCAGGTCCTGGTTGTCTGCCAGCAGCCAGAGGGAAACCTGAGCCCCAGGTGCCAGAAGAAAGCTGGTGCCAGCATCTGAAGGAAGGAAGGCCAACTCTTGCATGAATTTTGTGTATCTCACCTCTAGTCTATATATATATATATATATAAAACCTAAGTGACTGGTTGACCATTCAACCAGTTTACTGGTCACTATGACGTGGCCTGACCACCAGGAGTCAGTCAACTTGGTCAGACAAAAAGAGAAACAGGCAATTGAATCTATGAAAGATCGCAACCAGGTGGGGTTGAGCTGCAGTTCACATTGGGAGGATAGGCCAGTGATTGACGAACTCATTAGTCAACAGAGCCAAATATCTATAGTACAACAATTGAAATTTCTTTTGAGAGCCAAATTTTTTAAACTTAAACTATACAGGTAGGTACATTGTTATTAACTTAATTAGGGTACTCCTAAGCTGGCCTTTGTAAAAAACTCAAGGAGCCAAAGAGCTGCATGTGGCTCACGAGCCTCAGTTTGCCGACCACTGGGCTAGGACATTGGCCCAAATTCCACCACTCCCCAGGCACCATTCTGGAGGCTCGGTGCCCCTGACCTCTGTCAGCCCCTCCAGCTGTGTCCTCCCTGGGCAGCCAGGACCGAGGGACAGAGGTAGGTAAAAAAGAGACCACAAACTCTGTCCCTAGAGCCTGCCTCCTCCTAAAATACTAGAGTCACCCCACAATTTGCAGGATGGAGTGCGAAGTGAGTGGCTTCACTGCACAGCTACTGCCACTCCCTGGTCTGCCCTGGTTGCTTCTCAGGCACTCACCCCATTTCTCTGAGCTTCAGTCTGCACCCCTAGTGAGGTCATGGGAGCTCAATTCTAGGGACTCACTTCTCCAAAGCTGAGTGTGGCAGAACAGGAGATGCAAAGGGCAGCAGTGGAAGACAGGGGCAGATTCTCAGCTGACCAGAATGAGTGAGGTGGGCATTAGTGGGAATGGCTCCTCCCCCGCTGCCTGCTGCTTTGTGCACTACTACATTCCTCAGGGCATGTTGGATGCCAGTTTCAGCCCAATCCCTGAAAGCTCTAGTAGTTAATAATAATGTATTATATACTCGAAGTTTGCTAAGATAGTAGATATGACATTTTCTTATCACACAGACACACACATACATAAGATAATTATGTTTTGAGAAATTTTAATTAGCTTAATTAATCATTTTACATTGTATATGTATATCAAACAAATTATACATGTTAAATTATTTAATTTTTTTCAATCATCAATCATCATCATATATAAAATGCTAATATGCAAAGTGTCCCCTCAGGAGTTCAACCTGGAGACCTGGAATTTGATCGCTCCCTATGACATGAGGTGACCACCAGGAGGCGGCGTGGAATGAAGGAAGGCCCAGGCCATCAGGCAGCAGTGGGAAGAAAGGTCCAGGGTGGCAGCCAGAAGGCGCCAATTGGCCCTGATCACCCACCCAGGCCGAGGGACCCTATCCATGCATGAATTCCATGCAACAGGCCTCTCGTATACAGTATGAAAGCTTAAGCGACCATTTGACCATTCGCCCAGTAGCTATGATGTACAGTGACCACCAGGGGATAGATGCTGCAACCAGTAGTCGAGAGAGCCTGATTCATTGTAGAATTAGCCATGGGTTATGTTGCTGCTGGGGTACTGCCAGCTCTGAATCTGGTTCACCTGCACCTCAGACCCAGAGAGGAGGGCAGAAGGAGCTGCTGGGCACCCAGGTTCTGGGGTCTGGGCATGCAGGAGGGGGTCTCGCAATCTGGGATCCCTTGGGTGATGTTGGAGAGCTGGTTTCAGCCTGATCCCCAGAGGCCAGGCCAAGGGACCCCACCAGTGCACAAATCTGTGTACTGGGCCTCTAGTACCTAAATAAAAGTGAAAATAATCACATTGCATACTTTTTTCAAAAAGTGTATCTGTGATTAGTAGAGAGTGTTGAAACTTAGTTGTAGCTTTTTTTCTTCTATATTTCAAGCTGTTCATTAATCTATTATGAAAAATAATTAAACAATTCTTTGTGTGTAAGAGAGCTATTTTTCAGGACACTTCGGTCTTTTGCTTAAAATGGGGTTAAGGAGATGATTCTTCAGCACAAAAAGCAATGATGGAAGAATACAAGGCTGTGTATAATCAGGTACTAAAATGGGCAATGCAGACAATACATGCTGTAGACACTCAGGAAAAGAGTCTTTGTGGGCTAATGTTGTCAGGGAAAATCTCACAATAAGATGGGCCCTGATCTGATCCTTAAGAGATGATAGGAATTTCAGATAGTTCTTCTCAAAACCTTGTTTTGTTTTGTTTTTGTAGGGTTTCTTTGTCCTTTGTGTAAGACATGTCTATCCCATTTTCTTTCTGTTCTTAGAAACTAGAATTGGTGATTGTTGGGAAGCCCATGTTCTTAGATTTTTCTTTCCCAGAAATCTTAAATGTGTATGTAGAAACTCTTTAAGACTGTACATTATTGTTCAGTAATTCTGGTGGGGAATTTAAGGGGACTTTGAAACTATGTATTTCTAAATTCACATTTATTGTCAGGCTGAATGTTTAAGTAGTTCTCAACAGGGGTAGTATATGCCCTTTGTGGATGCTCAACTGGCAATTTAAACCATTGTGAGGGTACTTTTTGTGTATAATAGCAATGTGGGCATGTACTACTGACAAGTCGTGGACAAGAGCTGAAGGGAGGTAAAGGCTGTAGGAGACACTCCCACACTATAAAGAATTGTCCTTCATCCTGGACTTTAAAGTATCTAACTGAACATTCCTTTATATGAGAAACCTAAATAAAATTACCTGAGTCCATAATCTATCTCCATTTTACATATTTCACACAAAGCTTTTCTTACATGGACTTGTTAGACACTGAAAATTTCAACAATATGATTTTCCTGTCATATACGGCAGTGTTCAGCAAACTGCGGTTCGCAAGTCACATGAGGCTCTTTGGCCCCTTGAGTTTTTAGCAAAGGCCAGCTTAGAAGTACCCTAATTAAGTTAATAACAATGTACCTTCCTATATAGTTTAAGTTTTAAAAAATTTGGCTCTCAAAAGAAATTTCAATTGTTGTACCGTTGATATTTGGCTCTGTTGACTAATGAGTTTGCTAACCACTGATATAAGGCATCATTGCTTATTGTTTTGCTTAGAACTTTACCAGTAGTTTCACCAGTCCAGAATATTATGTCATTGATAGCAATGCTGCTTGAGATGTTTGAATAATCAATTCAATATGCTGCTTCTGTTTATATATGTGGGTGTAAGTCCTTTTCCATTTAATCATGAAATTGGAGTTTTATCCAAGCATTTCAATTAAAATTTAAAAATTTTAACTCTTCCCTGGACAGATAGCTCAGTTGATTAGAGTGTCATCCTGATATGCCAAGGTTATCAGTTCTATCTCCAGTCAGGGCATACACTAGAATCAACCAATGAATGCATAAATAAATGAACAACAAATCAATGTTTCCCTCTCTTTCTCTCTACTTCTCTTTCAAGTTAATGAATAAAAATTTAAAATGTCAACTCTTTTACTTATTTCTTTTATATGCTATATTGAATTTTTAAGTCTTATGTAAAACTAGGTTATAATTCTTAATGCTTATCATGAAAATAAATGAAAATATTTGTATATAAATGGAGTGTGATATCTGAAATAGTTAAGTATCTTGATCTAGGCACTGAGATTTTGAGAAATTTTCTCCGAGCTTTTGGAATCAGAATATCTAGTGTTTCAGTTCTACCTCTAGCTTCTGTACAAATCTGAGAAGTGAATTTAATCTCTATGCCATTTTTCCTCACTGAATACAAAGAGGTGATGGCAATATCTTCACAGCAAATGTGAGGATTAAGAAAAAAATGGGATTGATATCTACTTTGTGAACCGAGGCATGCATATATAGCAGTATGTATGACAAAGGATACTCAAAGCCATGAGATTGCAGTCTTCTTTTTTATTTTATAAATATATACTTACTGATTTCAGAGAGGAACCAAGAAGGAGAGATAGAAACATTAATGATGAGAGAGAATCATCAGCTGCCTCTGGCATGCCCCACACTGGGGATCAAGCATGAGCCCTGACTTGGACTCCAACTGTGACCTCTTAGTTCATAGGTCTATGCTCAACCACTGAGCCACCCCAGCTGGGCATGCACAGTCTTTCTGACTTATTAAATTCACTGTTCAGAAAGAAGTATGAAACAGTATTTTATGACAAATACAGTGATCATGTCAACTTGAATTTAACATTTACATTAATTTTAAGATGACAAATGAAACATTAAAGATAATCCCATTTTGTTTCTATAACTGTAAGGACAATCCATGTATTCTCTTCTGCCTTTTAGGGATACTTCAGTGGAAAATCATGAGAATCTCTGAAATGCTTTGTGCTTTGTAATCGGTTATTATTATCTCAACAAAGTTCAATAGAACACAATAAATTCCAGTGATATTAAAGCAATTCAGGGATTATTAACTAGCCAAACTTCCTGAGAATTAATTCTCTTCAAGGCTAATTAGTAATGATAGGGAACTTCTAAAAGGTCTTCAAACCCTTCCAGGGTATCATCTTTGTATTTAGAAATTAGTCAAGAGGAATGATAACATTTTTATCTTTCTCTTTACCTCTATCAGTCTTCTTGACACTAAAACTACCACTGATTAAATTTCCTATGTACCAGGCAACAGGCCAAGCAATTTGCACACCTTATTTATTTTAGTGTTTACAACATCCCTGTGAAGTAGGATTGTTATCTTTATTTTATAGAGGAATACTCCATGGCAGAGAGAGGTTATGTAAATTGCTCAACATCACACAGCTGGAAGTGGCAGAAAAGGAATTGAAGCTCAAATTGTTGCTATTCTTATGGCTTTTCTCCAAAATCTAAGAGCTTTAGTTTCTAAGAGGGAATGGATTCTAAATTCTGAGAATGGATTTTAAGTTGTAGCACTGGTTCGCAAACTTTAGTTTACATAAAACTCACCTGCAGGGCTTGTTAACTCAGATCCCTGAGCCACATACCTAGGGTTTCTGATTTGGTATGTCTGGGCTAAGACCTGGTAATTTTCATCTTTAACAAATTCCCAGTTGATTCTGATGCTGCTGGCCCCAAGACCACACTCTGAGGGCCACTGCTAGATATGCAGATCAGGGATTGGCAAACCACAAACTAAGAAATGGTTTTTACATTTTTAAATTGTTGAAGAAAATAACCATAATATTTCCTGACATTTGAACAGTATGTGAAATTTAAATTTTAATGTCTATTAATAAAGTGTTGTTGGAACATACTATATAATGTCTATGGCATTTTACTCTCTGTAAAATCAAAGTTGAGTTACTATGACAGTAATGGTATGGCTGGCAGGCATAAAATATTTGTTCTGTGAATCTAATAGAATCAGTTTACCCTTCTTTTTCCTAATTCTCATCCTAGCTGCACATTAGAATTACCTAAGAAGCTTTATAAAATACTGATGCTTGGTTTCCATTGCTTAAGATCCTGATTTAGTTGGTCTGGAAGATAACCAACTGGGTCCTTAACATTTAAACATAGCTTCTCTGTTCCATCTAAATAAACAAACAAACAAAAAAATGTAGGCAAACCTACCAGAGTTATTCTGCCTATAAGAAATGACTAGGTAATCCAATCTCCTTATTTTATAAGGAAAATATACAGAAATATGAATTATTTGTCCCTGTTAACATTGTTGCTATTATTATTGAATTATTAGATAACACAATTGCATACTGCTTTAATATTTTTTTAAATACAAAAATTAGTTTAATTCTAAAAATTATTACATACTTATCTTAGTCTGCTTGGGCCACTATAACACAATACTATAGAGTAGGTGGCTTATCAACCACAGAAGTTTATTTATCACATTTTGGAAGGCTGCAAGATCAAAATCAAGATGCTGGGCTGACTCATCCTCTGGTGACAGAGTCCAATGTGTCCTCAAATAGTGGAAAGGCAAGGGGCTTTCCGGGGTCTCTTATACTAAACCTATTCATGAGGACCCAATCAAATCTCAAAGGCCCTACCTGCAAATATCATTACATTGGGGATTCGGTTTCAACATGAATCTGGAGGAACACATTAATTCTATAGCAAGATTTATTGTGAACAAAACAAAGAAGAAAAATTAGGGGGGTGGAGATAGATGGAAGAGAGTAAAGGTGACAGAAGGACACTGCCTTAGGCTGGAGAACACATACTACAACATACAGAGAACCCATACTACAATATACAGTATTACAGAATTGTTCAGCTGAAACATACAATTTTAGTAATCAATGTTGTCCCAGTAAATTCAATGAAAATAAATAAATAAATAAAAGGAAATAGGAAATATAGATATCTGGTTCTATACTCAGTGCTGTGGGGGGAAAAAATCAGCTCGAGTCAGGTTTGCTCCATAGCCACTTTTTCACTCAAGAAGCAAATAAAGTAGTTGGCTTGTGTTTAAGGGCCATGTTTTAAGAAAAAATAGGTCACACATGCATTCCAAGTAGATGTCACACCCACAGAATTCCACGCATTCCAGGTAGATGTCTATATTATAAGAGGCACACAGGAACTCAGGTGAATTCAGGAAAAGGTAGAGCCCTATCCCCATGGCATGGCTATTCCCTGAGCCATGCTCATTGAGAACATTAATAGGCAAATCCCCCTACAAGTCCTAGAATGCCTCCCTTCCTGGGTCTTTATTTCTCTCATTCACCCAGAGAGGATAATAGATAAGTAGTTCATTATGGGGAAGGCACTGTAGTGTATAGAAGGGTATAAAATGAATAATGAAAGGTATTGTCTAACTTATCTTCCTAAACCAAGTTTTAATCCCCAGTAATCAATGCTATCAAAATTTTACACACACACACACACACACACACACACACAAATACACTCACCTACTCCATTTATGTATGCTTATACATACAAATATAGGCATAGTATACAAACTCTTCAGCAATCTTATGTTTGCATTTACATGATAACTTGGAAATCTTTCCATATAAGAATATGTACCATATATGTTTGTAATAACTGCATAGCATTTGGTGGCATAGAAGAGCTGCTATTTTACACATAAGCCTTTCACTAATAGATATTTACATTATATATAAAGATCATATATATATATATATATATATATATATATATATATATATATTCCAATCTATATCTAGACTTAACTCCTAGGTATTGTATATAGATTACTTTCCAATAAGTTTTCACTAACTCATGCATTCCCATTAGTACTTGATATATCAATCAATTAAAAAATATTTTTATTTTTTATGATTTTCTCTAAATATGAATGAGGTGAAGCATGTTTAATGTGTTTTGTGGTCTTTGGGTGGATTTTCACTTTCTGTCCTTTGCCTTTTTTAAAACTTTATTTTATATTTTTTATCTGTTTATAAA
Source organism: Pipistrellus hanaki (assembly GCF_964339955.1). Classification (NCBI taxonomy): domain Eukaryota; kingdom Metazoa; phylum Chordata; class Mammalia; order Chiroptera; family Vespertilionidae; genus Pipistrellus; species Pipistrellus hanaki. Next base: position 34,040,818 of record NC_140511.1, read on the forward strand.
AATTATTTGTATTTTAAGGAACTTTTTCATTAAGTATGTTGCAAACATTTTCCTAGTTTGTCATTGTATGTCATTTAGCTAAATGGATGTTTTTTTTAAAAAAAAATTTTATATAGTTATATTGTTTAACTTTTCTTACATGGCTTCAGTCTTCCCTCCAATATTAAATATGCCCAAACAAAACCCGTTTTCTTCTAATATGTTTATGGTTTCTATTTCCATACTTAAATCTTTGCTGTAGACTATTGTGGTGATGGGAGACTCATCTTTCATCTTCTCAATGACACTGTTAAGCATTATCCCCATTTTATAAATCTCCATTATACAAAAGATAAAAGAAAGGGTCTAACGTGGACGTAATTTTCCTGTATTATTTGCTTGTGAGAGTTAGAGCTTAGATTTACTATGCTGCTTCCAAAATTAAGTAGCCAGTTACAATTTCCTTCTGCAGTAACAGATGCTATTCTGTTAGCATGTACATGGATCTGTTAAAAAAAAACAAACACATTTGCCTAAAAATAGAGAATACTTTTAGTGGGGCATTGTCATTGCAATCAATGCCTCATTTCCTGCATCTGTAACATGAGACTATTAACTCAGCTGTCCTAGTAAACTTACAAAAATCAGGCAGTACCTCCAAAGGGATAGCCCATGTCTGCACTGGGATGCTGTGGGATGGCTAAGTGTAGATGGGAGTTGAAGTGCATCTTCAAGTCTAAGAGCCTTTCTTTAGAAGTCCAACAACCCTGTATCTGAAGTCCTATCGGGAGAAGCCCTCCCGCTTTCCTCCAGGAACCCCTGCATGTGTTTTTCACCTGTAACTTCACCTGTGAACTGTTGAGATTTGTAACGTTTTCCAGTTCTTCTGCTCTCTTTCTCCTGGACTGTCCAGGCTCTCTTAAAATAATAAATACAGAGATGTAAAGTTGCCCCTTTCCCACAATTCCTAATGGGAAAAAATAACGATGCTTATTCAGAGATTAAAATAGAATAAAAATCCTCTGAACCTCCAATAAAATAGGCATTTAAAAATTCTCCTGTGAGTTTCATGACATCAGGTTGCTGTGCTTGGATTCATTAACTGGGAAGAGCTGCAGGGAATGTGACCTGCTATGACCTCGGAAGAGGGAGGTGTTAACTTAAATTCTTGGTCCTGCATTGGAAAGCCATTAGTTCAAGTTGTGGAATGAGGAGAGTTGGGCATCCATGTCCTGGTTTTTGTTTGTTTGTTTGTTTTTGTGGGTTTTTTTTTTTTTATGTCCCGGAAGTCACTGGTTGTGTTGCAAGTGCTTGTAATTTGTAATTACCTAGATGTATCTGACAGACAGAACTGGGAATCAAATTAAGTAGCTGCCTTCTTTTAGGAGTCTAAAGAATCTCCAGCTTAAGACAAGATTGCCTTTTTTCCTTCCTAAAAAAAGGCACAAACAATGACAGCCCAAAATAGCTATTTAGTCAGAACTGAGGACACTTTCTGAATGCTTGTCATTAAGAGAGAATTAGAAAGCCCTGCCTTTCCCCTTTCCTTTAATTCCTCTCCCTTAACTACCTTGCTTGCCCCTGAAGCTGCCTCAGCTCATTGCCCAGGAGAAATGCCCAGTAGCTCTGCCAGTACCTCAGCACCACTGCAGGCTCCAGAGGGGAGGGGAGGTGGCTTATGCAAAAACACAGTAAAGAAAAATCCTAAAAGTCACTGCAGCTTTTTCTGGCGAGTTCTGCTGATCTTCCTTGTCGCTGTGAGCTGATGGGGGAGCATCGTGGCAAAGACATAACCACTCTTTTTCCTCCCACTGTTTCTGCTGCAGTGAGAACAGTTCATTGCTGCGTGCATTTTGCCAGAGAGCTTTAGAATTCTAGCTGAGCGTCAGGGCTTCCAAAGGCTGGAAATAAGAGTTTAGAATGTTAAATTGGAGTTTGTCCTTTGGCTCAGGAGAAACTGAGTTAATTTGCAGCATTCGGTGCCTGACAGGAATGACAACAGACAGTAGCATCAGACGATGGTTTTAAATGTTTCCTCCTCCCTCCCTCCCCTTATGGATTCATGGGGGGCAGAAGAAGCTTTTATTTTTCTCTCCTGCTCTCTGCCTTCCGGAGCCAGCTGAACACATTACATTCAGCAGCAGTAGCTACTGAATCCGTGATTATGTTATCCTTGGACTCTTCTCTTTTATTCCAAACTCATTCTCTCTTAGTGATTGTCATTGACTAATAAAGCTTTGTTTTGGAAAACTGGGTGCCTGTTTTCTTAGTGATCCTGGCAACTTGAAGCTACCCCGGGAAGATGTGAGTAGGTATCTCAGGACAGGCAAGTGAGAGAAGGTGCTACTTCTTAGCCATGTAGCTGCAGATCACTCCAGGGGAACCCAGCTTACATTTTAGGGGACTTTAGGAGAGCGTGATCTTTTGGTCTCAGCGCTGTTTCACACTGAAAAAGCAGAATGAGAGGTGTTTGCAGTGATTTGTAGTATTTGCCAAACAGGGTGCTGCATCAGAATAGCCTGGAATACAGAGCAGAGCCCTTATTCAACCTCCACGGGAGGGGGGGGGAGGGTTTCCTCTTCATTTACAGTCTGCCAGATGCAATCCCCTTATAAAGTACCTAATAGGATAACAGCAGAGCTCTCCAGAAACATAAGTAACTCATTGGTTAAATTTCAGTTCTTCACCTTCCTCCCCCCCACCCCATCCCTCCTGTGTGAGCTCATTCCTCCCCTCCCGTTGTGGGTTTTTTGTGTTTTTTTTTTTTTTAAACCCAGTGATTTAAAATGCTAGAAGGAAAAAAAGCAACTGAAGTCTTAACTTTCAGATGCTGAATTCTCAGCTAATTGAAATTACTGGGCACAATGCTATATATAGCCAATGAAGAGATGTTGAGCTCTCACTCAGTGCCTTCAAGACATGTCGTTCTGTAGTCAGAGAAAGCAGAGATCAATGCATTTTCAAACTGACAGAGGGAACGGATGCTCCTTAGTAGCACATGCCCCGGACCCAGTGTGTGGGGCTTAGCGCTGTGCTGAGAAGCTGACTACCGGTCCATATGCTCCTCATTTACTGCAATGTTCTTTGCATGTTACTGTGCACTCCGGACTAACGTGAAGGTAAGAGGAGGCGAGCCGGCCACTGGGCACAAGAGACATGTGAAAGCAGCTGCAGAAAATGTCTACCTTGGGTAGCCTCAGGACTTTTTCGGATTGCTGGCTGAGCAGGCAGATTATTACAGGTGGTTGCAAGGGCTTTGTTTTATTGTCGCCGCCGCCGTGCAGCCTCGCTGGGGGAGCATGTTGGAACGCCGCTGGGAAGTGACCTTCAGGTTTAACTGTTTGCAATTCAGGTTCACGCTCACACTTGGGGGCCGGAGTGCGGGGGGGGGGGGGGGGGGGGGAGAGGAAAAGATGAAAATTATGTAGGTAGGCCAGAACCAATAAATCAGAGATGGGGGGCTGGGGAGGGGGAGAGCATGATTTAGAGGAGGATTGAAAGTCTTTCTTTTTAAAAGTGCTGGGAGCTGCCTGTTTGTGCAGCTTAATTGTGTGAGTTGAGGATTACATGGAGGGGCTGGCATGGCATTGGGACGGGGTCTGTGGGGTAGCCGATCATCCTGCCCATACAAACACAGCGTTTATGGTTGGAAGTTGGTGATACTGAGCACACACATGCCCAGCTCTGTTTGCTTTTTTTGGCTGCATGGGTGCCGTTGGCAGGGGTTATCACCCCACTGACATGCACTTGCTGTCGCTAATGAGGCTCTGAAGTTGAGCCTAAGTTTGGAAGGTTTACTTACCCCTTGTCAGCGAGGACTGCGATATTATTGGAGAGGTTTTCCGACACTGTTCATTCAACACCTAAGCCAGTCAGACAGGCTAGCTGTGGAATTCCAGTTGCATGATTTGAAGTGAATCACATCCTCCATTAGCATTCTGAACTTGGGTTTTCGAAGGAAGTTCCAAAGGAAAGTAATTGCCTTTCAAGAGAGAAAAAAAAATTAAAATATTGAAGGGCAGCTTAGATTTAATACCTAAAGTAAGATCTTAAAAATATACATCAATATACATTTTATTTAACTGGGGGAGTATTTTAATATGCCTGGGTGCTAAAGTTCCATTTCCTGTGTTTACACGTTTTATTAAAGAACTCCCTGCTGCTCCCCATTTTGTAAGCCTTTTTGTTTTCCATTTGAATTTCAAACAGGTAGTATTTATGTTTTGATGACCAATTCTATCACAGACACAGTAGGGAGCATTTCTGTGGATCATTTTACAGACTTCTGCAGACTTTACTTTTTACTACTCTTAAGGTTAAATTCAGCAATCAGTGTTCCCTCCATACATATGCAATAGTAAACATGAAAAGAGATATTTAAAAACATAAAGACAGTGCCCAAATATCAACTTGAATTTCTTTATCACCATCTCTTGTTTCAAATTTTGGGTATGCAATACACTGGTTTGTAAGCTCAATGAATTTTAAATGTTTTCCCTCATCTTTTTTTTTTTTTTTTTTTTAAGAGAAAAATGTCACACAGACCTCACCCCTCCCTCGGGGACATCTCCATAAATAATTTAGATGAAGAGATAATTTTTAAATATTTCATTGTTATAGTTCAGAAGTGCAGAAAAATCCAAGAACAAAATTTCTTTGATATGGGTTTTGAGAAATTCCCTTTTTACTCTTTACTCAGTAGGCTTTAAGGGGTAGCTTTACATTTTTCTTATATTCATAAGCAAAAGAATGGGGGAAAAAAACCTTTTACCAACAATATCTTAATTCTGATGACTCTTGTATAATAAATTCTTAGTACTTTGACTAACCTGTATTGAATGATGTAAACTTTCCTATACATTAATCAATAGAAACCCCGACCATGTATATTGCCACATACAACATATAACCCTGCTTTGAATATCTTAACTTCAATGTTAAGTATGCTTATGCCTTTTCAATGATTACACTTCCCTGCAAATGTTACCAGGTTTATCTTTTTCTTCTGAGATAGCAAGTTTTGCAAAAGAGTTGGCAATTATATGGTCTGGTCTGATATTTTACCAAGTTTTCGCAATAAAGTCTTACCTGATCCTTTTATTTTTGTTTTATGTTATAATTTTAAAGTATTTGATTTTATTTTCATTATGTTCAGAATTACTTACTTGTTTGGTTCTGGTAAAGTCTCTTGTATAGTTTGAAGCTTTTCATGTTGCCATGTTTTAACATGATTGGTTTTCCAGTGACCCAAGACTTTCAAATGGTTAAAATTCAAAGGATAGAAACAACTCTTATCTATTTTTTTCTGCACTCACAATCTTTTATCCTAGAATGATTTTTTGTGTGGATTGGACCTTTATTATATAGCACAGTCAAAAGGACTTTTTGAGAGTGGTATGTTTTAATATATTTCATGTAACAATGAAGGTATTGCATTTGGAGTGAATATACATACACATACATTTACAGATATCAGAATGTGACTTATGGGTCATCATTTATTTATTCATCTATCAAAAATTTTGGAAGGACAACTGTCATTTATGCACTGTGCTAGAGTCTGTACAACTAAGCTCAATAGAAAATAATCCTTGCTTTCAAGAAGCTTCCAGTCTTGGAAAGGACACAGACACATAAGCAAGTAAGAGGTGTGAAGTATTACAGGACCAGTAATGAAAGTCTACGCAGGACATTGTAAGGACAAAACAGAACAGAACACTGACTAATTTTACATGGACTGTGAAGTCACCCCTGGGTTGAATTTTGACAGCTAATGGAGTTTTGCCCAGCAGCCTGGAGTGAGGAAGGTATGCCCAGTAGAGGGAATGACAAAAGCATGGAGGTAAAAAGCAGAGAACTTTGAAAAGTTGCAAATAGTTGGAAGTGGATGGAGCAGGGGTTCTTAGAAGACCGAAGAGTGAACTAACAGGGTCTAACAACTAAATGCCAGGTAAAGCCAATACTTGTGGGAATTAACTGAACAATCTATCTTCACAATCTAACTCTGTTACTTTTCCACCTGTTTCTAGAAAAGGGGATTTCTACAGAAGGGGAAAAAAAATGAAAACTTCTATCCAGAGGGTATTATATATGTTCTGTGTTTTCTTGTCAACTGTTAAGTTGTTTAAATTTAATAAACATTCATAGCATATTGGCTTGAGTTTAACTTTTTAAAGAATATGATTAGAACAATATACTCTGATTCTGTTAACACACACACACACACACACACACACACAAAAGAGTAATGTGATCATTATTTAGGTGTACAATTCCTCTTTCATCTCAGATTGCCTTTGTTGTACACAAAATACCTCTTTAATAAAGCAAACAGGAAGCTTGTTGCACCAGATGTCCATATCATTTTTTGCTTATAGGAATGACTTTTTGAAAGTAACAATTTTGATGATATTAACTTACATTAAGGTGATACCTATTGCTTTTCTGAATAGTTTTATGTTCCTCATCTCATGATTTCCCTCCCTTTGCCCTGCTACTGTAAACATACCCATATACAGTCACAAACCCACAATCTCTGAAAAATGAATGGCAAGTATGGAACCCATTTTACAGGTAAGAAAACTAACACAGAGAGAGGAAATGGACAGTTCCTCTGTTTCACAGTGTGTGTCAGAAGCAGACTTGGTAGAGATGTTTCCTGAACCCTGATTTACTGGCTTATTTAGTAAATACTGTTGCCCACCCCATAGATTCAAGAATTCTGCTTTTAATTTTTTAAATTCCTTGAGGGCAAATATAAGAAGATTTTGGGAAAAGAGTGTAACAGAATGTTTTTAAAGTATGGGTTTTCATTACTCCAAAAGAACTAATTTTGGTTTATCCTCCCCATTTATTACATGGAAATGCTTTTGTTTGCACAAGAAACTTTCTGAACTAAGTATTTTTTAATGTCTATAACAAGGATAATAGCTATTATAATAATTATGTGATATAAGGCATGTGAACACTGTATAAAATGTTCTTAGAATGTAGTTAATACTCAATTTAACTCATAATTGATAAAGTTGAGACCACAAAATAGGAGAAGACTTAAGGACTGCCTTCAGTAAGAATAGTGTTAAGAAATTCTAGGATTTGAGCCCAGTTAAAAGATGTTTGTAATTAATGAGAAATGTATTCATCTATAAATTCCCTTTCCCACCACTCTCCACATCATTTACCGCATATGCACATATGCTAACATGTAAGCTCCATAGAAGTCAGGATTTCTGTTTGTTTCATTTACATCTATATCATCAGCATCAAGTACAATCTCAGTACATAGTAGGTGTTCAATAAATATTTGTTAAATGTTGCATCATGCCCAAGATTTCTCTTTATTACATATTCAGCTTCTTCCCATATTTATTTATTGTAATGCTTGTTAAATTATTTTAAGAGAAAGAAAGAAAAACAATACCATGGGCTTTGAAATTACATGGGTATGGGTTTGGCAGTCACAAACCACTCACACTCAGTCACATACTGTTTTGGACATGCACAACCGGTTGTAGAGCTAGGTTGGAGGGAATCAATAATTCAAATTAAAACAATTTGTTGAATGCCTAACCACTCTAGAATTCAGACATTCATCATGCTCATTTCTACTGAGTTTATTCTGTGAAGTTCCTCTTTTCCAAACACCCCCACCCTTTTCTGCCTCTGAGCATTTTCTTTGTGCAATGGGCGTCCTTTCTTTGCATTGGCCATGTTCTGTCTAAATTCTATCCTTAAGAACCAGTACAGGGTGTCTATCTTCCAAGAAGTTGACCCTAGCCACACTAACTTCCTTACTTTATCTCTCTCCTTTGATTTAATGAGTGTAATTTTTCCATTATTTATGGCAGTAAATCTTATATTGCTTTATGGCATCACTTGCAATATTTATCTTACATTGATAGTTAATTTTTATTATGTTTTGGCATTGCCCTCATCCAAACTAGATTTTAAGCACTTTGAAGATAGAAAGTATATACTGTTTCCTCCTCCTCTTCCTCCTCCTCCTCTTCTTCCTCCTCCTCCTCCTCCTCCTCCTCCTCCTCCTCCTCCTTCTCCTCCTCTTCCTCCTCCTCCTCCTTCTTCTTCTTCTTCCTTTTACTTTAAAAATGCTTGATTTACTCTTTGAAAGGGTAACTTTCAGAAATTCTATCTCCTTGTGCCGCCAATGCCTATTTTTTGCTAGAGTCCATGATACATCCCACATATCAATGCTTTTAATAAACACATTATTTGTTGTAGGCAGGTCTTGGAATCATGAATCAGAATTTGGACAGTGTGCATGCTCATGCAAATCAGGCATGCTCCCTCTCAGGGTTCAAACTGAGTAATTATCTCTTTTCTGAGGTTAATAAAGTACTAATCCCTCACTGGGCCCCTAAATTATGGCTTCCAAATGGTTGTGAGCCTACTTAGTATATTGGGTTTATAATACCTAAGCCTACTCAGTATATTGAATTTATAATTTCTGATGAGACTATTTAATTCATATCCTTAAAAAATAACATAAGGAGTTAATAAAGAAAAAAAAAACAGCACAATGGACAATAGCAATAATAGCTACAATTAATACAATACAAAAAATACAATAATAGCTCAAGCTCTTACTATGAGCTATAGACTACACCAATAACAGCACAAGTCTTCAAAGCACTCCCCAGATTTATGATGTAAGCATTATCATCATCGTTTCAGAAAAAAAAATAATAACTTGCCTAATGTCACACAACTAGTAAGTGCTTATAAAGGCAGCTGTTAAGTTAGGTCTCTTCCACTTTTCTAAAACTTCCCTCAATAAATCATTTGGTTATATGAACTATAACTAATTAATACGTTGCAGACCACTAAAATATTTGTTAATAAGGTAAGGAATTAAATAAATAATAAAATTACATGTTTTGCATAGTATGACGTTACCATTCCTTTGTATTATTTCTTTTTTTTTTGTTTTTCTTTTTCATTAAAGTATAGTTGGCATAAATATTATATTCGTTTCAGGTGTACAACATAGTAATTTGACATTTATATACCTTGTCAAGTAATCATCACAATAAGTCTAGTAACCATCTGTCACCATACAAAGTTATTATGATGTTATTGACTATATTCCTTATGCTGCATATTACATCTCCGTGACTTATTTATTTTATAACTAGATTTTATGCCTTTTAACCCCTTTCACCGTTTTCACCTATGCCCCCCCACCCTCACCTCTCTGGCAGTCATCAGTTTGTTCTCTATGGCTATGAGTCCAATTCTGTTTTGTTTGTAGATTTCACATATAAGTAAAATCATATTGCATTTGTCTTTCTCTAACTTATTTTACTTAGCATAATGCCCTCTAGGTCCATCCATGTTTCACAAATGGTACAATTTCTTTTCTTTTTTGACTGAGTAATATTACGTTGTATATATGTACCATTTATCTTTTGATGGACACTTAGGTTGCTTCTGTATTTTGTCTATTTTAAGTAATGCTGAGATACACATAGGGGTGCATCTATCTTTTTGAATAGTGTTTTAATATCCTTAGAATGAATATCTAGGAGTGGAATTGCTGGGTTGTAGGGTAGTTCTATTTGTTATTTTTTGAAGAACTTACATACTGTTTTTCCACAGTGGCTGCACCAATTTGCAATCCCACCAACAATAAAGGGAAGGAATTTATTGAAAGCAAATCCATTCTCCTGTTCTAGACCTATTCTTATTTGGTGGTACCATACACATGCTCATCAACACTTGTTATTTGTTGTCATTTTTTATAATATCCATTCTGACATATGTGAGGTGATATCTTATTGTGGTTTTGATTTTCATTTCCCTGAGTGATTAATGATGTTCAACTTTTTTGTGTCTGTTGACAATTTGTGTGTCTTCTTTGCAGAAATATTTATTCAGGTCCTCTGCCCATTTTTGAATCATTTTTCTTTTATGTTGTGTTTTTTATATATTGTGGATATTAGCCCTTTATCAGATATATCATTTTTATTTCTTTTTTGGAGTTTTCACTGTGTTCATCCATTCTTCTCTCTAGTTCAGTGAGCACAATTATGACCATTACTTTTTGTTTATTTGTTTTGTTTCTAATTTATTTATTTTCATTGTCTGAAGTTTACATATGTGTCCTTTTTCCCCAATTGACCCCCCTCCCCCACTCATTGCCACACTAGGCAAGCCCCTACCACCCCAGTGTCTGAGTCCATTATTTATGCTAAAATGCATGCATATAAGACCTTTGGTTGCTCTCTAACCTCCCCCATTCCCCTATCATTTGTCTCTGGATTTATTTTTGTTCATCAAATTATGTTGATCATCATATCCCACATATGAGTGAGATCCTGTGATATTTATCTTTCTCCCATTTGCTTATTTCACTTAGCATAATGCTCTTCAGTTTTATCCATGCTGTTGCAAATGTTAAAGGTTCCTTCTTTTTCATAGCGGCATAGTATTCCATTTTATAGATGTACCACAGTTGTCTAATCCACTCATCTGCTGATGGGCACGTAAGCTGTTTCCAAATCTTAGCTATTGTAAATTGTGATGCTTTGAACATAGGGGTGCATATATCCTTTCTGATTGTGTTTCTGGTTTCTTGGATACAGTCCTAGAAGTGGGATTACTGGGTCAAATGGGAGTTCCATTTTTAGTTTTTGAGGAAACCCTACACTGTATTCCACAGTGGCTGCACCAGTCTGCATTCCCAACAGCAGTTTCTTTTTCTTCGCATCCTTGCCAGCAGTTGTCATTTGTTGATTTGTTGATGATAGCCATTCTGACAGGTGTGAGATGGTATGGCATTGTTGTTTTGATTTGCATCTCTTGGATGATTAGTGACTTTGAGCACGTTTTCATATGTCTCTTGGCCTTCTGTAAGTCCTGTTTCCAAAAGTGTCAATTTAGATCCTTTGCCCGTTTTTGATTAGATTGTTTATTTTCCTTTTGTTAGGTGGTATTAGTTCTCTGTAAATTTTGGAGATTAAACCCTCATTGGAAGTATGATTGGCAAATATGTTCTCCCATGCAGTGGGCTTTCTTGTGTTTTGTTGAAGGTTTCTTTTGCTGATGACCATTACCTTTGACCTTATTATTTGGTAGACTGCTTATCTCCATTTTCTTTAGTTTTTATGTTGTTGTTGCTTTTTTTTTTTTTTTTTTTTAATAGTTTTTGTGTTATTCTTTTGTTGGGAAATATCCCTTTTCTCCTTATTTTGCCTAACTTTCTGTGTTTGTTTCTGTGTATTAGATAGATCAGCTCATCTCTTAGTCATGAAAGAGTGAGTAGCTTTATGTAAAAGGTGTCCTAGGGGGGCCAATAGTACAATCTCCCCCGGTCACCAGAGCCAGGTGCTCCAGGGATGTCCCTGTGTGGACTGCATGCATCCTTCTGTTATAGTTATATCACAATTGCTTGTGAGCATGCTGGTGAGGCCCACCAGCTATGAGGCCCAGCCATGACTACTGCAAGCTTGTTGATGAGCATGGTTGAATTCCAGTGCAGCTGTCTTTGAGGCCTAACCAGGACTGCTGAGGACATTCTGGTTGGTGGGGCTAGACCCTCAAACTCCCCTCCCAAACCTCCCGGGTGGGAGCTGCTTTGCAAGGGAATATCTTAATTTCTTGCTAATAAATAATGGTTAGAGTCAGAGCATGAGGCTTTCTTATGTATTTTTCCATTGTTCATCCACCAAGTATTTAATGAGCATCTATTATGTGTCAAGCATTGACCTTGTTTCTAAAAACGCAGGATGGAACAAAACAGACAATAATCTATGTCCTTATAGAATGTATATGCTAGTAAGCTAGTTGAGCAATAAAAAGGAGAGTTAAGTAAAACAAGTCATGTGTAATGATAAATGGTAAAGAGAAAATCTGGAAGAGGTATATAAAATATGAATCTGGGAAGGTATCCAAGTTCCAGTTCCAGTAAAATGGTTAGTTGGGGTCTCTCTAGGAAGGTGACCTTTGAGTGAAGACCTAAAGGAGGTAAAGGGAGCAGCCATATAGAAAAATGAAAGGGAAAGTGGAAGGGTCCTTGGGGCGGGGGGGGGGGGGGGGAAGAACCACCTGGCACTTTAAGGAATGTCTAAGAAGCCAGTATGGCCTAAACTGGTTTGGATGAGTGGATAGAGCCTGCGGACTGAAGGGTCCCAGGTTTGATGCAGGTCAAGGGCATGCACCTTGGTTGCAGGCACATCCTCAGCAGGGGGTGTGCAGGAGGCAACTGATTGATGTTTCTCTCTCATAACTTTCTATCCCTCTCCCTTCCTCTCTGTAAAAAATCAATAAAATATATTTAAAAAAAGAAAAAAAAAGAAGCCAGCTGGACATATTTTAAAGGGTGCCTCTTTTCTAATATATATATATATATATATATATATATATATATATATATATATATATATATATATATATCTTTATTCATTTCAGAGAGGAAGGGGAGAGGGAAAAAGAGATAGAAACATCAGTGATGAGAGAGAATCATTGATTGGCTGCCTCCTGCATGTTCCCTACTTGGAATCAAGCCCACAATCCAGACATGTGCCCTTGACTGGAATGGAACCTGGCATCCTTCAGTCCATAGGCCAACGCTCTATCTATTAAGCCAAACCAGCTACGATCAAAGGTGCCTCTTTGAATCAGGTATGGTACCACCAAATAAGAATAGATATAGAACAGGATAATGGATTTGCTTTCAATAAATTCCCTCTTTAATGGCAAATTATTACCTCTTTTATGACAGTATTTCTCCAACATCAGAATCTAGGTAAGCAGCCTGGAAATGTGGAAATGGCCCTAGGTAATTCTTATAAGACAAGTTTGGCAAACACTGTGTTATAGCTTCTGTTGGGAATTAAAGCAGTGAGTCAACAAGTTTGTTGAAAAACTGTTATATGTTAATATTTGCCCAAGTAATGTGTGTGTGTGTGTATATATATATATATATATATATATATATATATACACACACACAATATTTCCAAACTTTTTGGACTGTAATCCAGAGTATGAACAAATTATAAATTACAACTAACTACATGTTTCACAAAGCAATACTTATCTTTACTAAAAGCTATGCATTCTGATATTTCTATTCTGTTTTTACATTTTAAATTTTATTTTTTAAGTAATTTTGGTCAAGTTTTACTAAATGTATATAATCAACATGGTTGAGGAAATGCAGTTCATACTGACCCATTTAAAACAGATTTCTTACTGTATCTTTGCTAATGAGTTTGAAAGAGTGCAGAATGGGTCATAACTCACAAATTGAAAACTACGGTAACATGTTTCCTACATTAAGGAACATACATCCTCAATTAGGAATATGCAAATGAAGGATGACAGATTATAATAGCCAGCCAATATGAGGCAGGAGATGGGCAAAACAAAACAAAAACACTGAATAGCTGTTCCTGAAGTCTGGTCCATTTACTAATCAGTATTCTCACTTAGAAATTCATGGTTTAGCACTGCCCTGGCCCTTGAGGTTTGCCTCAGCCTCCTACGTACCTCAATATTCATAGTAGCAATTACTAATGCCTATGGAGGATTTGTGATATATCAGGCACTGAAGGTTTTATTATTAAGCCCACTGTACAAGTGAAGGGATTGGCTTAGTTGTCCATGGCCTATACTCAAGTAACTGGCGATACAGGGTTAAATTCTAGAGAAAGGAACCAGTACTTGCTCAGGAGAGGGTAGTGCCTGGATGAAAACCTCTCATGCTCTTGACCCGTGCTCTGGTGGTTACTACTCTGGCTTGACTCCCTTCTCTAAAGGGGTTGTTTTGCATCTCTTTAATTTTCATAACTCTGTTGGACCATCTTGTGGCTTGTTAGTTTTAACTTCAGATCATGTCCCAATTCCCCCTGGTTTGGGTGTTTCATAGTTTCCTCATTTAGCCAGGGCCCAGAAGATTCCCAGGGGTCTGGTGATCTCTACCCTCCCATGAATCTGGGGGTGCTTACACTGGAGACATTCATAAGCAATTGAAGTATAGGCAAGCTTTGAAAGAGGCCTATTTGTTCAACCCTGCACAAGTTATTAGTGCAGTAAAGAAGGTAATGAAACTCCGCCGGATGAATTAGTATTGCTTGGAGAACTTAACTCTTGAGAATTAAAAAGGGAAAGAGGAACAATAAAACAAAGACACAGTTGACCTTGGGAAGGTCTAGTGCCTACATATTTCTCACACTTAAAGTAGATCTTCTCTTTTTGTTTAGACACATAAAAGACTTTGGGGCTTTCAAAGTAGACAGAAATTTAACTGAAAGAAGCTGAAGGAATGTCTTCCCTTAAAATGAAAGATAGCTGAATAGTAGGAGACACATTTGAGTCATGTTTTATTTATTATTTATTATTTTTTCCACTTGGATTTACATATTCTTTTAAAACCTATACATAGATTTGCTTGTTTTTAAAGTATCTATCTGGATTTATTTTTTAAGGTTACACCTAGATTCAGAGAAGGAGGGAGGCCATGAATGGGTAAAGTGGATTTTTGAAGAGGATCCCTGAATCTTATTCTAGTAACTAAAAGAGACCTTTGCATTTGTGTTGGATGTGTAGTAAATTAAATGGTAACCTGTACTCTTTTGAATTCTTCAGTAAAAATAAACCAAGGAATCCATTTTAAATGGGTCAGAATGCATTGTGCATCTCAGCTGTTTGGAAGATTTGAAAGTAATCACCTCATTATAGGAAGTATGGAAAGTACAGAAAAGGACAACACATTCATGCTAGCTCACAACCTTGCTGGTCATACATAAAAGCTCTGTATTACTTTCGTTTGTTCCTCATGTACTTGTGTGTGTCTGTGTGTGAATGAATATGTGTTATATAAGAAGACACTTGGGATCAAGGTATATTACCTGTACCCTGTGTTTTTGCTTAATACCATATCATAAGAACATTATCATGTCATTAATAATCTTCATAAGCATATTCCTAAATAGCTGCATTGTAGGAAAGCTTTTTTAAGTAAATGAATAAAGGTAGCCGGAGACTAAAACATGGTTTTCCTTAGACCATTATTTTTTAGCAGAGAATAGAAAGCTTTCAAGTGTAACCTTGGAATAGTTTTGAAATGAGATGCAGTTTGAAAAAAATATATGGTGAGCCTGAATTTCAAAAGGATCGTTGCTGTGTATTTCAAATAGGGAACAATTGCATACTTGATGCAAATATGTTTCTAGCTAGTCCCCTATCACTGTTTCTACATCCACCCCATCAAATAATGTGCTTTGGGGGTGATTGTGTGTGTGATTATTTTATTTATATTTTCCAAATATGTTTTTATGGATTTTTAGAGAGAAGAAGGGAGAGGAATAGAGAGGAAAACTTGGATAAAAGACAAACATCATTGATTGGCTGCCTCTTGCATTTCCTCTGCTGGGGATCAAGCCCAGAACCCAGCATGTGCCCTGACTAGAAATTGAACTGCTGACCTCTTGGTTCCTGGGCCGATGTTCAATCACTGTGCCACATTGGCAATGCTGTGTGTGATTATTTTAAGCAGATACCAATGGACAACTTCCTCTTTATCACTATTCTCATAGGCATTTTGAGTGGAAATATTGTAGTAATTTTTAAGTCTATAGCCCTCAATGGAAATCTAATCAACCCACAAATCCTATATAATAAAGAGGTAATATGCAAATTGACCATCACTCCAACCCACAGATGATCACCCTCATGTGGTCAAAGATGCTTGTCCCCATGTGAACACAAGATGGCTGCCACAAGATGGCCTGCAGGGGAGGGAAGTTGGGGGCAACCAGGCCTGCAGGGGAGGGCAGTTAAAGGCAATCGGGCTGGCAGGGGAGCAGAAAGAGGATGATTAGGCTAGCAGGCAGAAACAGTTAGGAACAATCAGGCAGGCAGACAGGTGAATGGTTGGGAACCAGCAGTCCTGGATTATGAGAGGGATGTCTGACTGCTCATTTAGCCCCAATCCCACCAGGGTCCCAGATTGAAAAGGGTGCAGGCTGGGCTGAGGGACAGCCCCTGCCCCCTTCCGTGCATGAATTTTGTGCACCAGGCCTCTAGTCCTTTATAATCTATCTCTGAATAATTTCTTCTACCTCTTGTCCTTCTACCCCTTCTTCAGTGGAGTCCTCATTACCTTTCACTGTCTGACCAAAGGAACATCCTAGATGGCTTCCCTATTCTCTCTTTGTTTCCCCTCCAAATTTGTCCTCCCAATGGTTGTACCAAACATATTTTTCTAAAACACAGATAAGAACTGGCCATTCATTTCTATGCTCAAGAACTTTCTGTGTTTCCCACTGTTTTCAAAAGTCTTCTTCCCATGTTCTGGCCTTCTCCACATTTTTATAAAAAATGGTATCTAGCTGAAACCGGTTTGACTCAGTGGATAGAGCATCAGTCTGTGAACTGAGGGGTCCCAAGTTTGATTCCGGTCAGGGGCATGTACATTGGTTGCAGGCACATCCCCGGTGGGGGGTGTGCAGGAGGCAGCTGGTTGATGTTTCTCTCTCATCGATGTTTCTGGCTCTCTATCCCTCTCCCTTCCTCTCTGTAAAAATATCAATAAAATATATTTTTTAAAATGGTATCTATGTCTGTACAGTAAATAGTGCATTATTGGATTGAATTTAACATGAAATTTAAAAAATCTGTCTAAAGAAAATTCTATAACAAAATTTAAGAAAAGCAATTGGTTACTAGTTTGAAAAAAATATCAGTTAATGCAAAAAGGAGATATGAATAATTTAAAATATATTAAAGAAAAATTCTGACTTGACCAGTCAAGGGAAAAGCACTTATTTTTCCTGCTTAGGTCTAAATCATGGTTTCAGTTCAGATAAACAAGTTAGAGGACAGGTTCAGAAAATGACTGGAGCAGTACAGGCTGGGGGCGGGTGGAAATTGGTGAAACAGACTGCTGATCTGTAATGAGACTCCTTCAGTCATGGCTCACTGCCCATTCTCATTATGTAGACTCTGTGGCCCATCTCCATCCTTCCCTCTTCCAGTCCACCATGATAATCAGGAAGGCTGTTTTTCCTTTCCTCTGGTCCAGCAGTCAATAACATTGATTTTCACAGCACTAGCTGATCCTCACCTTTTTCCCTCATTACCTCCTCCTTCAGGGCTAAACAAAGTCAAGTTCCCTGGTGTTTGCCACAGTCTGCAGATCCTGTAAGATAGAAATGGTTAGAGCAGGATGGAAGGCTTTGGCTTGGTGGGAGGGTTGGTCAATGTCCTAAAATCCCTTAGAATCATCTGAAACAGAATATGTTTGACACAATCTAAGGGATAATATATTCTCCAGGGAGAAAGAAAATGTCTATTCTCTTCAGGACAGTATCATTTTGTAGGCTGAGTGGGAGAAAGCCCTGAGGTCCTATTTCCATGTGTAATTCTTTCTGATCCTATTCAAATAGACAGATACTACTCATGGGGAAGAGGCCAACTATTGGGAGTGAGTTAAAGAACAGAAACGCATAGCAGGGCCATCCATGGCTAGTGTATTGCAGAAGAAAAGGGGGCATTGGCTCAGTGAGTGATTATTATGTGCCAGAGATTTCATAATCTTATCTCGTTTAATCCTTTTAACAACACTGCCAAATGATTATTACTGCTCTCATTTACCAAACTCTAATATCAAAACTAAGGACATTCCTGTGTCCAAAGCCAAATAGCAGAAAGTTGACAGAGCCAGTCTTTCCTATACACACACCACACTGCCTTCCAGAACCTCTGGCTTTTCTTATTGAGAGTTTGTGCAAAAGCTTTGCTAATTAGAAAGTGGAGACCTGGCCTCCCTCTTCCATGGGGAAGGGGAAAGTGCTGGCATCAGTTTGACTCAGTGGTCCTATAGAGGGGGTTTTGTGGCCTCCTCAAGGGGAGAAGTGACTAAGAGAAATGACAAGTACTGTTTGGGATACATTTCACCCAAGCTTGTGAAGAGGTGCCTAGATGTAGGACTTCAAAGTTCAGAAAAGTAATTTTGGGTTTCTGGAGCCTTTGGACGACGATGCTCTGGAATCTTATGAGACTAACCAGGGTCAGTTCTGGGAATTCTGCCTCTTAACTATCATAGCCCCAGGTTTGAAGTCTTCTCTACCTCTTCCCAGCAGTGTGAGCCTGAGCTAGTTAGTTAGCCTGTCTTATCCTTAGTTTCTATATCCATAGAATGGGACGCTAACATCTATTCCATAGACATACATTTTATCATATGATTGACATGTGCTACTATTTCTAAGCTCTTCAAGTTTCTTCTGCAGAAGGGAAACTGAGTTAATGACAGATTTCTCTCTTACTCAGTGTTGTGCCCTCCCATTACCCTAAAATATATATGGAAGTTAATTTCCTATATTCCTTTCTGCTGAGGTGTAACTAAGAGAAATGCTACTTCCCCCTTGGGGAAACTACTTAGGGATCAAAGCCTTAACTATCAACATCAAATTCATTTGTGATAATTAATTTCAAGCCTAAACCCTCAGGTGATAGAGGAAAGTGGGTGTCCTAGGGCTAACTGGCAGTCTCTGAAGATACAGCCTAGGGCTGTGGTGGCCAATAGAGTAGTTCCTAGCTACATGTGGCTGTTGAGCGCTTGAAACATGGCTACTATGAATTGAGATGCATTGTAAGTATAAAAAATGCATATCAGATTTTGAAGACAATAAAAACAATAAATATCTCATTAATAATTTTTCTCTTGATAAGTTGAGATTAAAATTTAGATATATGGGGTTAAACAAAATGTAGTATCAAAATTAACTTTACCTGTTTCTTTTTACTTTAATGAGGCTACTAGAAAAATTTTAAGTTACATATATGGCTCATATTTTGGTTCAACATTTGTGTGTGTGAGAGTGTGTGTGTGTGTGTGTGTGTGTGTGTGTGTCTGGATGTGTGTGTGTGTGCGCGCACATATTTAAATTGCCCATACTTGCAAAATGTTATGTGTTATAAATGTCATTCCTAAATACCTATCTACATCTCCTAGTTAGTCATATGTTGAATTTCCTCATCAGAGATATCTCTATATAAATGAGGTGAAGCCTGACAGGGGCGGATTGAGTAGGCTTGAAGAATCCATGATTCAGACTCTCATCTCCATGGTGGGTGCCTTAAATGCCACATCTTCAGTCAGCAATTAGTCTCCCATGAAAACAAAATTGAGCTTTGCATTCCCTTTGGGTTTTGAAAATGCATTTTGAAGTGTGTGCTAAGAAGTAGAAACATGTACCATGCCAGGGACTGGTGATACATTCCTTTTAGTCTTCTCAAAATGAGATTTATAAATGGCTCTATTTCCCCCAAAAAATTGATTAAAATTTTACTATGCCCTGTCTATGGATAGCTTCACTTTAACATTAAAAAATATGCAATAGCTCAAAGAAATAAGGAATTAATATTTTAATTTGGCATGTCTGGTGTTCAGTTTCTTCCTCTTCTATGCATTTATCTCAGGATAGGTGATAATTTGGTACAGAAAAATTCTGACACTAGTCACTTGGCCTGATTCATCCTATTTTGTTCTCACTGCTGACCCTGTTTATCAGTCCACAGAAACAACAGACCTGTACTCACACCAGTGCATCATATTTATAATCACTTATATTAGAAGATCTGAAAGTCATATCATGGAATTTCATTTATTTATTTATTCAACATTAATTTCTTGAAAATAAACTGTTTTAGCCTCAGAGGCAGACATCATATGTTTCTTTTGTTTTGTTTAAGTCTCTGTTTTAGAGTGGAGGTAACCAAAACTAAGAGACATTAAGTAAACTCCCCAAAGTCATTGCTTGTAAATAGTAGATCAGGCACTTTTAGTTGGAGCCTTATGGTGAAAAGAATTTTTGCTCATTCTATGACACACACTACTGCTCCAGAATACAAAACAGATTGTGACTCACAGTGCTTATGAGTAGGGGAAATCTAGACTCAAACTACCTTGGTTCAAATCCAGATCCTACCTCTTGATAGTCCTCTGATTTGGGCATGGTACTTACTATTACTGAGCTTCTAATTTCCTCATCTGTAAAATGTGGCTAATTATGTTGCTCACTTTATGGGGTTATATTAAGAATTATGTAAATTACTCCATATAATGGTTTAGGAGAGGATTTGGTATTTAATAAGAGCCCAGTTAATATGTATTATTATTATCACCAAAAGCAACAGTATTTGGTTGTGCCTCCTTATGATAATTACAAACAATTTTTGGGAGCTACGGGCTCAGAGGGAAGGCTGCACCATCTTACCAGGAAAGGAGGATCTTCTCTGAGGCCTAGAAAACACACAGCAGAGGAGACCATCGAGCAGCTGTGATGCCCCAATTGGTGCAAACACGTAGATTCAAGGGAGTTCTTCAATCACCCACGGAAAGGTTAGAGTTTTCGGGGATAACGTGAGGGTTTTGGTTCACCGCTGTGCCGGCAGCTACTGTAGCTGCTGCAAGCCTGAGCGGCCCCCGCGCCAAGCTGTGCCGAAAGAAGGCTGTGGCTGCAGAGAGAATCCTGCCCTGCAGACCCAGTGCTGGGTTTGGCATAATCTTCCCCAAAAACGGGACTTTTTTAAAACGCCAAGGGACACAGGACAAATTTTTAAGAATCAAGACTGTCCTGCCAAGGGCGGAACATCTGGACACCTTGGCACAGACCCACCCTGCGCCTGATCCCCTTCACCCCCTTGCTTCTGAGTACTAGGGAAGGACTGCCCAGTTGGGCATATCCTGGGAGACTGCAGGGGGAAATTGCCTTTCTGGAAACAGGGGATTGGAGTGAGAAGAGATAGTATGGGAGCCAGCCAGCACCCTGGCAGCCTACCAGGACAAAACATAGAGCCATACAGAAAGAAGGCTAGAGCAGCCAAAAAGACTGGGAGGTCAAACCAGAAACACTGCCACCTAGGAGCTGAATTACAAACTGCCTCCCCGCCCCCCCTTTTTTCCTTTCTTTTTCTTTTTCTGTCTTTTTTTTTTTTTTTTTTTTAACTTTTAATTAATCAAAAATAAATGGACACAAATAACTAAGATATAGCCTACTTAAAATTAAGGACTACCTTACAAAACTGAGGTGCAGTGGAATGCTGGGAACTGCAATACTGTCTGGACTGAGAATTAGGCATGCCAAATAGAATAACAGAGGAAGTGAATGACCACTACTGGACATTTTTATGCTAATTTTACTATTCTTTATTTTATTTTCATTTTTTACATCTTTTATTTTTATTTTTTATATCTTTTACTTAAGAAATGAATTTTTTTCTTTTTTACTTACTTGATTTTACCTTTCAATTATTACATTTTTCAATCTCAATCATTATTACTACTGCTATTTTGCATTTTTTGTTTCCTTTTTCTTTTTATTCTCCAGTACCATTTTATTTTCTCTTTATTTTACATTGGGATTAGTCTTCACTCTATTTTTAATCTCTGCTATAGCATCGTTCGACCCTATCTCAACTCGACCTTTACACCATCACTCTCTTACTAACCTTTACCTTTTTCATCTCCTGTTTATCTTATCACTTTCCGGCTTTAGTTTTTCCCCTATTCTTTCTGTATACTCCCTGCTAAAACTGTCACCATACTTATAGACCTATTTTCCAACCCCCTGCACCAAGTGTATAGATACCACTCTCTTCACTATATTAACTAGTTAAAAAAACAAAACAAAACTGTTCTCCTCTCTATCCTTTTGTCGTTGTTTGTGTGAATGTTGATTATAGTGAATTTTTATGCTTTTTAGTGAAATTGTTATGCTTATTCTTGTGTTGTTGTTGCTTTGTATTTTTTAAAATCTTTTGTTTTTGTTTGTTTTTTACTTCTGTATATCATACCCTTACTTAATAATAGTGGATATTGTACTTTGCATTCATCTCCAAGTATTGTTGCTGGCATTTGCTGGGATTAGTGGTTATTCTATGGGAATTTTCTCCATATATATATATATATATATATATATATATATATATATATATATATTATATAGTTTGTTTCCCCTTTCTCTCTTGGTCTGCTTCTTCTCTCTCTCTCTCTCTCTCTCTCTCTCTCTCTCTCTCTCTTTCTTTTTTTCTTTTTTCCCTGTTTTTCAACTTCATTTCGACATTACTTTTTTTCTTCTTTTTCTATCTCTTTGTTTATCCCTCTTTTTTTATTTTTTATTTTTTACCTTTCTTCCTTCTCTCCTATCCCCTAAGTTGCCTTTCTTTATTGGTCACCTTTATTGGAGGTTATTAATATCG
Source organism: Pipistrellus hanaki (assembly GCF_964339955.1). NCBI lineage: Eukaryota > Metazoa > Chordata > Mammalia > Chiroptera > Vespertilionidae > Pipistrellus > Pipistrellus hanaki. Next base: position 34,063,021 of record NC_140511.1, read on the forward strand.
CAAATAAATTCCTGTTAAGTGCCTTTTGTGTTGTACCGGGTAGTGTTGTATTTTGTGCCTTTAAATCAATGCAGGAGAAGGAATACTACATAACCAGACATCCTGAAAAGAGAGACCATGGGGAGACAAAGATATAGCCAGCACATGAAAGAAAAGGAGGCATGACCAGAAAAGGAAGTAAACGAGTTAGAGGCAAGCAACCTACCAGAGCAAGAATTCAGAGTAATGATCATAGGATGGCTAAAAAGAATGGAAGAGAAATTTGACGATATGAATAAGAAACAAGAAGAAATGAAGAAGAACCAAGAGGAATTGAAGAAGAACCAAGAGGAATTGAAGAAGAACCAAGAGGAAATGAAGATGAGCCAAGAAGAAATGAAAAATTACATCGCTACTATGAAGAACTCAATAGAAAGCATCAAGAGCAGACTAGAAGAAGCAGTAGACCGCATCAGTGAGCTAGAAGACAAGATGGAAAAAAATACCCAATTAGAGCTGCTTCTGGAAAAAAAAAAAACATTTAAAAAGCAGGAGGAGAGCCTAAGGGAACTTTGGGATAATACAAAACAAAACAATATTAGAATAATAGGGGTTCCAGAAGGAAAGGAAACCGAGGAAGACATGGAAAACATATTTCTAGAAATAATGACAGAAAACTTTCCTGAGATAGAGAAGAAAAACCCACACAAATCCAAGATGCTGGCACAGTCCCCAGCAAAATGAATCCCAGAAGACCAAAGCCAAGGCACATTATAATTAAATTGGCAAACACCAATGACAAAGTAAGAATCTTAAAAGCAGTCAGGAGAGACAGAAAGTTATATATGAAAGAACCCCCATCAGACTAGCAACTGATTTCTCAACAGAAACTCATCAGGCCAGAAGGGAATGGGATGAAATATACAAAGTCATGCAAAGGAAGGGTCTGAATCCAAGAATACTGTACCCAGAAAGGCTATCAATCAAAATTGAAGGTGTAATCAGGAGCTTCACAGACAAAAAAAAGACTAAAGGAATTTATCTCCACCAAACCAGCAATGCAAGAAATGCTAAAGGGTCTATGTAAAAATAAAGAAATAGGAAGCGAAGAAGGAACACAGAGGTATAGAATAAAAATGGCATCAAATGAGTACCTATCAATAATATCTTTAAATGTAAATGTATTAAATGCTCCAATCAAAAGACATAGGGTAACAGATTGGATAAGAAAAGAAGACCCATATATCTGTTGTCTACAAGAAACCCACTTCAGAATAAAAGACGCACACAGACTGAGGGTGAAGAAATGGAAAAAGACTTTCCAGGCAAATGGAAATGAAAAAAAAAGCTGGGGTAGCAATACTTATATCTGACAAGTTAGATCTCAGAGTGAAGGACATAACAAGAGATAATGAAGGCCACTTCATAATACTAAAGGGAGCAATCCAACAAGAAGAAATAACCCTGGTAAATATATATGCACCCAATACGGGAGCACCCAAATACATAAAAAAAAAAAAAACTACTGGAGGACATTAAGGGAGAGATTAATAGCAATACAATCATAGTAGGAGATTTTAATACCCCACTGTCACCCTTGAACAAAGCATCTAAACAAAAAATCAGCAAAGAAATATTAATCCTAAATGACTCACTAGACAAGATGGAATTAATTTACATCTTCAGAACATTCCACCCCAAAGCCACAGAATATACATTCTTCTCAAGTGCACATGGGACATTCTCAAAGATAGACTACATTTTGGGACATAGGCAAAGTCTCTTTAAGGTCAAGAAGATAGAAATCATATCAAGCATCTTCTCAGATCATAGTGGCATAAAACTGGAAATTAACTACAATAAAAATAATCCTAAGAAATCAAACACATGGAGACTAAACAACATGTTATTAAACAGGGACTGGGTTACCAGAGACATCAAGGAAGAAATTAAAAACATCCTGGAAACAAATGACAATGAAAACACAACAATCCAAAATCTATGGGACACAGCAAAAGCAGTTTTGAGAGGGAAGTTCACATCCCTACAAGCCTATTGCAAAAAACAAGAAAAAATGGTAGCAAATTATCTAACTCTACAACTCAAAGCATTTGAAAAAGAAACAAGAAAAGCCCAGTGTAAGCAGAAGGAAGGAAATAACAAAAATCATAGCGGAAATAAATGCCATAGAGACCAAAGAAACACTACATAAGATCAACAAAACCAAAAGCTGGTTCTTTGAAAAGATAAACAAGATAGATGAACCTCTAGCCAGGCTAACCAAGAAACAAAGAGAGAGGACTCAAATAAACAAAATTAGAAATGAAAGAGGTGAAATAACAACAGACCCCACCGAAATACAAAGGATTGTTACAAAATACTACGAACAACTCTATTCCAACAAACTGAACAACCTGGAGGAAATGGACATATTCCTAGAAAAATACCAACTTCCAAAACTCAATCAGGAAGAATCTAATACTCTCAAGGGACCAGTGACTTGGGAAGAAATTGAAACAGTCATCAAAAAGCTTCCAGCAAACAAAAGCCCAGGGCCAGATGGCTTCACAGGAGAGTTTTACCAAACATTCAAGGAAGAACTAAAACCTATTCTCCTCAGACTATTCCAAAAAATTCAAGAGGAAGGAACACTTCCAAACTCCTTCTATGAAGCCAGCATCACCCTAATACCAAAAGCAGATAAAGACAACTCAATGAAAGAGAATTACAGGCCAATATCCCTCATGAACATAGATGCCAAAATCCTCAACAAAATTCTAGCAAATCAGCTCCAGCAGAACATCACAATGATCATACACAATTACCAAGTAGGATTTATTCCAGTAATGCAAGGATGGTACAATATCCGCAAATCAATAAACATGATACATCACATAAACAAAATGAAAGATAAAAATCATATAGTCATATTAATTCATGCAGAAAAAGCATTTGATGAAATCCAACACCCTTTCCTGATTAAAACTCTCAACAAGGTGGGAGTACAAAGATCATACCTCAACATAATAAAAGCTATATATAATAAACCAACAGCAAACATCATACTCAATGGGCAAAAACTAAAACCATTCCCTCTAAGAACAGGAACAAGACAGGGATGCCCACTATCACCACTCCTGTTTGACATAGTACTGGAAGTATTGTACTAGCCATTGCAATTAGACAAGAGGAGGAAATAAAAGGCATCCAAATTGGAAAAGAAGAAGTAAAGTTATCCTTATTTGCAGATGACATGATATTGTACATAAAAAAAAGACTCCATTAAAAAATTAATTGACTTAATAAATGAATTTGGCAATGTAGCAGGATACAAAATTAATGCCGAGAAATCCATGGCATTTCTATACACCAACAGTGAAATTACAGAAACAGAGACTAAAAAAGCAATTCCATTTACCATCGCACCAAAAAAATTAAGATACCTAGGAATAAATTTAACTAAGGAAGTAAAGGACCTATATGCGGAAAACTACACGACACTGAAAAAAGAGATAGAGGAAGATGTAAAGAGATGAAAGAACATACCATGTTCATGGATTGATAGAATCAACATCATCAAAATGTCCATACTTCCTAAAGCAACCTATAGGTTCAATGCACTCCCCATTAAAATGCCAACGGCATATTTCACTGACCTAGAAGGAACTCTCCAAAAGTTCATTTGGAACAATAAAAGACCCCGAATAGCCACAGCAATCCTGAGAAAGAAGAGTAAAGTAAGAGGGATCTCAATACCAGACTTCAAGCTCTATTACAAAGCCACTGTTCTCAAAACAGCCTGGTACTGGCACAAGAACAGACATATAGATCAATGGAATAGAATCGAGAACCCAGATATCAACCCAAATCACTATGCTCAATGAATATTTGACAAAGGAAGAATGAATATACAATGGAGTCAAGACAGTCTCTTCAATAAATGGTGTTGGGAAAATTGGACAGATACATGCAAAAGAATGAAACTAGATCACCAACTTACACCATACACAAAAATAAACTCAAAATGGATACAGGACTTAAACATAAGACGGGAAACCATAAAAATACTAGAAGCATCCACAGGCAGCAAAATCTCAGACATATGCCAAAAGAACTTCTTCACTGATACTGCCCCTAGGGCAATGGAAGCTAAAGAGAAAATAAACAAATGGGACTACATCAAAATAAAAAGCTTTTTTATAGCAAAAGAAACCATCAACTAAACAACAAGAAAGCCCACTGTGTGGGAGAACATATTTGCAAATGTTACCACTGATATAGGTTTAATCTCCAACATCTACAGACAGCTTATACAACTAAATAAAAGGAAGATTAATGATCCAATTAAAAAATGGGCGATGGACTAAATAGAATATTTTCAAAAGAAGACAGAAGGAAGGCCAAAAGGCACATGAAAACATGCTCAAAGTCACTAATTATCCGAGAGATGCAAATCAAAACAACAATGCGGTACCATCTCATACCTGTCAGAACAGCCAACATCAACAAACGACAAGTGTTGGAGAGGTTGCGGAGAAAAAGGAACCCTCGTGCACTGCTGGTGGGAATGCAGACTGGTGCAACCACTGTGGAGAACAGTGCGGAGTTTCCTCAAAAAACTGAAAATGGAACTCCCATTTAACCCAGTAATCCCACTCCTAGGAATATATCCCAAGAAACTAGAAACACCAATCAGAAAGGATATATGCACCCCTATGTTCATAGCAGCACAATCTACAATAGTTAGAATATGGAAACAGCCTAGGTGCCCATCAGCAGATGATTGGATCCAAAAACTATGGTACATCTACACAATGGAATACTATGCTGCCATCATTTGCAGCAACCTGGATGGAATTGGAGAACATCATGCTGAGTGAAATAAGCCAGTCAATGAAAGAGAAACACCACATGACCTCACTCATTTATGGCTAATAAAGAACATTATAAACTGATGAACCGAAAGATAGATTTAGAGACAGTAAAGCAACAAGCAGACTGTCAAATTACAGCAGGGAGTGTAGGGAGATCTGGGGGAGATAATAGAGCAACCGAAGGACTTATATACATGCATATAAGTACAACCAATGGACACAAAACTCTGGGGAGGGAGGGTATGTATGGAAGGGAGAGGGCAATGTTAAAATATGTACACAGATAATAATTTAATAAAAAACGTAAAAAAATGATAAACAATTTTTAACACTATAAGTTTGCTACCATATTAGATATTTTAACTATATTAATTCTACTTTTCATAAGAAATCTGTGATAAATGGCATTACTCTCTTTTATAGACAAGGTAATTAAAACTTTTAAGTATAAGATGATAGAGTTGAGAGGTTATAGAGCTGGAATCACAATAATTGTGCAAAAGCTTTGACAATTAGAAATGGAAATGGGGTCCCTCTCTTTAAAGATGAAGGGATAAGTGCTGGCATCAGTTTTGATTCAGTGATTGTATAGGGAATGAGGAACTCTGCCTCTTAAATATCACAGCCCTAGTTTTGAAGTCTTCTCTACCTCTTTTCAGCAGTGTGAGCCTGAGCTGAGTAATTCCAATTTCTTTCTTAGTATGCCTTTCTGGCTCCTGAATTTCTCCTCCACCATCCTAAATGGATATCTCTTCACAAATAGAAGCTTGTCAGAGTTGTATTATCTTATTAATGTTGCCATTGGATCCTTAGAAGGTAAGAAGCAAATGAAAACTGATGTGTAGCCCTCTGCCTACAATAGTGGTGAACTAACATTGTGGCTCTACTACCTCCACTCTCATGCACTCTTCTTTATAAAACTGCTCTGGTGGTGTCTGAGTCTGTCACCAACACACACCTCTTGTCTGTTCTCAGTTCCAAACTGCCATCTCTCTAGGTTTTGACCCTTGACCCTATAAGTCAAGGTGGAAAGACCCTCACTCAGTTTCTTTTAGGCTATCCTTAGCGACTCGGCCTGCCAGTGTTTAATTTTGGAGGTTCTTTGGTGACTTTGTTTGGCAATGTAGAAAAAATTTTTTGCTGTTTGCAAATGCCTTGAGTTTTCTTCTACCTTGACTATTATTGCTCTAATGCAAGATGCCTTTTCCTTCTTGCTGGGACTCCTGCAATATATTCTTAACAGAGGCTTTCTCCATCTACTCTTGACCTCCCTCAGCCTGTTTTTCATAATGCAGACAGAGTTTTCAGATATGAATTTGATCATGTCACACACCTGCTTAAAATGTGTAAAAGGCTTCCCTTTCTCCAACCGTATTTTCCAAGGTCTTGTGAGACCTGGCTCTAGCCTGCCCATCCAGTATCACTGTCTACCAAAGCCCTGTTTTCCCTGTGGGAGCCACATCTTCCTCCCTTCAGTTCCTCAAAACATCAGAGTTCTCTCCAATACAGCCTTTGCTATAGTCCCTCCCTAGCATGTTCCCACCAGCCCTATAACTGGTTAAGCCCTACTTATCTCTCTAAACTCAACTTAAACCTCCAACTTTCATAAAAGCCTCCCCCCCTCCAGCCCCTCCATTCTAAATCTGCCCCCTGTGTAAACTCTCCTGTCATCTGAACCCATCCTTTATAGAACTAGCCTAATTTTGCTAAAATATGTTTTTTTAAATTATTATTTGATTGCTATCTGTTTTCCAAATCAACTGCAAATTCATGATGGTAGGAACCATATTAGTTTTGCCTATATTATATCATCAGCTTTAGACACAGTATTGATATACAATATGCCTTGCATAAGTAGACAGTGTACATGTGAGTGATTAAATGACTTTTTTATTATCTTCCAAAAGTGGATAAAGCACACCGATTCAGTATAAATTCCCTATCTTCTAATAACATTGGCCTTGGATCTATAAAGCAGTTCATTCCACTGTTGGTGGATCTTAACTCTGGTGAATAGGGACGGTACCTACTTAATTCTCCCAGGAATTCAAACGTCATCCTGTAAATAGATCCTTTGGTGGTTCTAAGAAGTGATTATTGTACAGTCAGTATCTGTTTTCTGCAGGATTCTCTCTTAAATGGTTTACATACACGATTATTTCTTCATCTTCACAACTCTAAAAGTTAAATTTAAACTCAATTTTGCTGGCTCTGAAACTTTTGATCTTTCCTCTACATCAGTGTACTTCAAAATTTACTTTAAGAATCATCTGATAGCTTGTTATCATGGAGATTCCTGGGTTCTGCTCTCATAGATTGTGATTTTTCAGGTTTGGGAAGGGACAGACATGTGGTGCAGCTGCTTCCCGTCTGGGGACCACTCATGCAGTAGCTCTGTGCTAGACCTCTGTGCCTCCAGGAATTTCTGATATCCCAGGCCTGGCTATACTTCTTAGGCAAGCTCTTCAATCTCTCAGTCTTCTATTTTCTACTCTGTAAAATAGGGAAAGGGATGGTATCATAGAGCTATTTTAAGAACTCCATTGATAATTTGATATGAAGGGTACATGAAATCCAACACTGATTTTCTTTGTTTAATGCTTCCAATGTCAATTGTAAGGAGTTATGAGCATGATAAAAGACAAGGAAGCAACATTTTTTAAAAAGCTGTCAGTTTATTTCCATCAAATTATCATGTCTCCTGTCCCAGATAACATATTTTTGTTGGATAAGATATCCATCATCTTCCTTTTTTTTTTTTGACCTGGAGCACACTAATTATTGCCATCCCTGGACTCTGTGTGTTACACCTGCTATGGTCAATGGGCAACATGTGTCACATCATCTTTTTTGTCTGCCATAAGCACATACCCCTGACCAAATTTCTATATTTTGATTTATGTGAATTAATTTCTAACGAATGGAAAACAAAACAAAAACATCCCTATTTTATTAGTAGTTCAAAATTAAGGAGAAAAAAGGGGCAAGAAAGAATTTTTTATCTCTTATCAAAGAAGTAAAATTTACACAGTATTTTCCTAAGGCTAATATCTTAAATGACATTTGACTGATGAAATCCTTTGATACCTATGTGACAACATTAGCACAGTTATTTCAGTTGAATATGTTAACTAGGGACCTTAGCCTACACTAGGATTTATATCCCAAATGATATTTGCACAAGGCATTTTAGTCTTTGAAGGAATTAGATGTTTATCATTGGTTCAATTGCTGATAATTCAGAAAAATCTTTGGCTCTGGAGATAGTATGAAGCATCAATTTTAGGGACATTTAAAATTGGACCATGTGTATGCAGCCAGCAAATCCAGACCATGGGAAACTTAACTGGTCAAATAGTTTGTCTTTTCAACCGATGAATCATAAAGAAAAGAAAGATGGAGTGGGAAGTTGAAAAGTATAAGAAAACTAAACTCTAGAGTCCAGAAATGCTTACTTGAGTGAGTAGATAATAAATAAATACAAGATAGGGGGTATTATAAAAGGATGTGAAGACTTTTAAGGAAAAGGGTTTTGATTAACTTGAGGTACTTGGAGACTTCTGTAGTGTCTGGCATATTTCTAGTTCTAGACCTGAGATGGTTACAGGGTTTTGCTTTATATAATTCACCATCAAATCAAAAATTATCTGTGTTCCTGCCTTATTTTAAAATAAAACACTTTAAACACAGGGTGGGGGGGGGAAGGATGAAATAAATTTTATTGTCATTCTTTTTATCTTTCAAACTAAAAGATCCCAGAATATGGTTGTGGCTACTTCCTTCGATCACCCTCCAGTCTCTGGAAAGAGACCTTGTTCACCAAGTCTCCCTATCAGGAATTCACTGGCCACCTTGTAAAGACCCACACCGGGGTTACTGTCCAGAGGGCCCAGCCTCCAGCTGTGGCCACCACATAATTTTATACAAGAGAAATAAAATGAATGAAACCTGTTTAAAAGAATCCCAGAGAAATATTCTTTTAAGAAACAGCTTCTCCTGCTGCCTATCTTTCAGTGGTGGAGAGAGAGAGAGAGAGAGAGAGAGAGAGAGAGAGAGAGAGAGAGAGAGAGAGAGAGAGAGAAAGAGAGACAGAGCATTAGATTTTTTATTTGGGCATTACATTTTATAAAATTCTTTGAGTTTAGAATCCAGAAAGGGAATAACATGTATTAATTTGTGAGGAGCACTTGGGAAAGAGCGTAGTCTAATCTTATTGGAAAAGTAGATCAGAAATAGTAAATTAGAGCCATATTATGAATATCAAGGTGAGAAGTTACTACTTTGTAAATGATGGAAAATTATTGAAGGCTTTTGAGTGGAAAAGTAATACATTATGAAATTTTACTTTGCTTATAGTAAATATAATTAGATAAGCAAAGGCATATAATTACAATTAAAGTGTAGTTTAGAAAATATAATTTTTAAAATAAAAGTAATTGCTTCTTTCTATAGGAGGTAGAATATAGATATAATATTTTGTACCTTTATATATAGAAAGAGATGGTATAATATTTAAGATATTATGTATGTGTTGTCCAGTTGTTCTGCCAGAAATGTTTTATTGGTTTTCACTCTCATCAAGGGTACATGATAATCACAATTTTAAAGAATGATTATTAAAAATGACCACTTTTATCTCTTTTTTGTAATATTTGCAAATGTAGTGAAAATTTTATTTTGGTGTTGCTTTATTAATATATTTCTCAACAATGTTGAACATTGCATAGGCTTATAGACATTTGTATTTTTTTTATTTGTGAATTACTTTTTATATCATGCTATTTAAAAACAGGAACTCTTTTCTCATTTATTTGTCAAAGATTTTTACACATTAAGCATATTAATGATGTTTATCAATCACCCATTGCAAATATTTTGTCTGAGGAGGATATAACTTACCTTTAATCTTTATTGGCTATGGGTTTTGGTGTACATTTACATAGAAATTTTCTGTGTACTAGGGCTTGTTTTACTTTTAACATCTTCCAAATTTGATTTGAGCATCATGAAATTCCGTAACTTAACTCTAGTTTTAGGCGTGTAATTAAACGACTTTTCCAAACCTCTGTAAAATGGAGATATTGAAGTGTATCTTCCAAAAAAATATATTACTTGATTCAACTGAGTTCTTGTAGAATGCCAGTTACCAGAGATATCCGATGAATAAGAGATTCCTGCCCGAGGAGCTCAGATGGTAGTGGCACTTACTGTTACATATGCCCATAAACCATTATGATGTTGTAAACAAACTGTGGGAATAGAGGGCTTGGGTACCCATACCTAGGGGAATTGGGTGAATCTTAAACTAGACATCAATAGGATGAGTGGGAGGTAGGGGATTTGTGTTAATTAGAACATAAAGCATGGACATTATGAAAGTCAGTAATCCTCTTTTGGGAATAGCAGATACATCTTCTGCTTCCTTAGTGTGTGGAAGGCAATGTTAGAAATACAGGGATTGAGATAATACTGTGAAGATCTTTGCATTTGCTATGAAGAGGTTTGGGCTTTATCTTATCATGCTTCATACCACTACCAGTTTAATCTTTTGGGTTTTAAAGTACTGTATTTTCCGGCGTATAAGACGACCCCCTAATTTTACAGTTAAAACATAGGTTTAGGCCTATATTCACTGTATAAGACTACCCCCCACTTCCGAGGCAACACCAGTTCTTTTTTAAAAGACCGCCTCTCTGACTCTGGCTTTTTACGAAGCTACACTGTGTTCTAGTAAAAAGCCTGCTCAGATTGGCCAGAGTCAGAGAGGCGGTCTATTAAGAAAAAAACTGGTGTTGCCTCGGAAGTGGGGGGTAGTCTTATACAGCGAATATAGGCCTAAACCTATGTTTTAACTGTAAAATTAGGGCGTCGTCTTATACACCGGAAATACGGTAGTGGGGTATCTTGACCAGATTTGCGATTTTAGGAGGATGATTCTGAAAGGAGAAGGCCTGAATGTGGGAAAAGGCCTGAATGTGGAGTCAAGCAGGAAATGGAGAAAAGTCTTAGGAAGCTTTTGTAATTATTCAGAAAAGAGAAAGGCAAAAGAGTAAACTATGAACATGTCTTGGGAAAAAAAAAGGAGGAACCCTGCCATAGAAATATTTAAGGTAGAGACAGCAAGACTTAGTAACTTCATGTGAGAGCAGGAATGAGAGAGAAGCTAAGACTTTCATATGTTCAGCTTAGGTAACTGATGAACAGAGAGGAGATTTGAAGAATATCAGTTTGCATTAAGTTGAGTGTGTTTTGCCTATAACAAATCCTGGGAATTGTTCATTAGACAATTAGCTACATGTTCCCATCGGCATCTGTGAACATTAAACTAAAAGTAGGAATTTGGGCATCATTGCAACGTGGGTGGTGGTTGAAACCACAGGTGAGGATAATATTCCCCAGGGAGACTATGAAGAATGTAAAGAGATAAAGAGCTATGAACAGAACCCTGGGGCGAACACCAGCATGGTGAGTAGAGATGTTGGCGTGAACATTAAATCAGCTCCTGTATGTGAAAGCACTTTGTGAGTGGTAATGCCCTTTTTAGATACAAGGGGCTATTATTATTTTTATTATAATTATTAAGAATTTCAGCCTCTATAAGAGGATAGAGATAAGTACCTCCATATAATGCATTGAAGCAGAAGAACAGTTGGCACTTTAGCCTCGGAGGCATTGTGAAAATCTACAAAGCAGTTTTCCAATGACAGTGTTTCAAATGCTAAGATCGGAGAAGCCTCAACAAGACTAAATAAGAGCCAGAGTTTTTAGCTTTGTTCATTCCAACTGTGGCCATGGTTTTGCCATCTGCCAAGCTGTAGTAACTGTAAGCAAGTGTGTCACCACTGAGTCATCCCCATGGAGTGCTGGAGAAACAAGGCCTGGGGTCCAGGTTTCCATTCAAGAATTTTACAAGTGTCTTCTAAGAAAGCCCAGGACATTGTCAGGAACCAGATTGTACATACGATTTGCTCAAATTTGCAGTATTGAAGACATTTGTATCAAGGCTTTAGAAAAAATAATGCCCACCTACATGTTCATCTCCTCAAAACGTTTTCAAAACCCATGCTTTGTATTTTATATTGCAAATTGAGCAGTCCTTGCATTCCTTTTTATCTTAGTTTGAACTGAGGAAATAATTGTTCAGTCAACTGTGTAGTACCTGAGACACAGCTGTAAAATTTGAAGTAAAGTACATGAGGTGATTATATTCAACCTTTGATATTTATTGATGTAGGACTTTGTTTCCCTGATCTTCCGTTAACTTAATCTGCAAAATGGCAGTAATGACAGCTAACTTACAGGTCTGCTGAATACATTAAAATCTCCTACAACAGCATGAACTTAAGCCTTAAAAAACACTTTATATAATCTAAGGGACTCTCTAAATATAAAATTATAATGGCTAACTGTATCATGAGTCTGAAAGAAAGGAGTCAGCTTTAAAATGTTATTTTGTTCAATGTAGTTGTCAGAATTTAAGATAAATTGACTTTTACTAAATGTTGAATTGCAAAAGATACACAATTTACTATATCTCATAAAGACAGTAGTATGTGGAAAATCCATGATTGGATATTTTTTAAAAAAATACATTATTGATTTTTTTACTGAGAGGAAGGGAGAGGGAGAGTTTGAACATCTATGAGAGAGAAACATCAATCAGCTGCCTCTTGCACGCCGCCTTCTGGGGATGTGCCTGCAACCAAGGTACATGCCCTTGACCAGAATTGAATCTGCAGACCTATACTCTATCCACAGGGCCAAACCAGTTAGGGCAAAGATTGGATATTGACTGTGGTACCAAAGCTCAAAGCCAACCTTGTTTCCCTAATGAAAGGAGTAGGTAACTTGGCTGCGACATCTCTCCTTCTGATGATTGTGAGTTTAGATTGCAAACACTGGCTCTTAGCCTCATTATTGTCCCCCTCTCCGTCCTTTCAGTTGATGACATTCCTGAGTCCTTGTGATACCAAATTTTTGGACTGGAACCCAAATACTTTGTCCATCAGAATCGAAGAATGAATCCAGGGACAGAAAGTGGTATAGCATAGGTGGAGATTTACTGAAGAACAAGTACAGACTCTCACGTGGGGAGAGGAAAGAGTCTCACAGAACTGACTCCCATGTAGGGAGGAGGAAAGGATCCCACAGGATTCCCTTTCCCTATGGCTCATATAGGCTGCATATATGGTACCTGATATCTCTTTTGATTGGTCACTATTCCCTTTCAAATAACTCCTGGGCTCAAGAGTGGAACCTCACTTGAGACAGTGAGGTTTCCCCCCCCTCCTTCCATATTATTTTACCATTTTCTTTGAGCTTTCTTCTTCTCCTTCTGAATGAAGGGCTCTCTTCTCTTTATTTTGTAAGTATGACCTTTCTTGGCTACTTGCAGCTCCCTTGTCTTATGTAAATATACCTGTTGTTGCTTCTTTGTCTTATGGAGATGTAACTGCACTTGGCTTCCTTGTGTTTTGGAAATGTAACTTCTCCCAGTCTGTGGCCCTGTGTTTTTCCCATGGACCCCAATTCAAAAAAATCCCTAAACCTGCCTATGTTCCCCCAAATTCCTGCTTCACTTGGGTTTAGTAGAAGGTATTCAATAACTCCTACTCTGGTCATAGCCAATGCATGTTGTTGTGATTTTTTATTTATTGCATTTATCATATAAAATTACATGTTATGATTATTGGTGAGGCCTTCTGTTTTCTACTAAGTTGAAAACATGACATTGGCAGGGCACATCTCTTCACTTTAATTTTTTTAAGGTTTATTAATTTTTTTCTTTATATTAAAAACATTTTATTTCATATTTTGTTTAATTATATATTTAACATAGGGGCTTACTAAGTAAGGGAGGGAACAGGGGAAATAAACAATGATAGGAGGAAAATATAGACCTTGGGGTATCAGAGTAAATTTTTGTAATGAATCTCAATTACTTTGAATACTGTATACTGCCAAGTATTCCTCAGGTTGATGACATGATCTAAAGCAGTGGTTCCTAACATGAGGCACATGCCCCACAGGGGGCAATTTTATTTTTAAAAAATATATATTTTATTGATTTTTTACAGAGAGGAAGGGCACAGGATAGAGCTTTAGAAACATAGATGAAAGAGGAACATCAATCAGCTGCTTCTTGCATGCCTCCTACTGGGGATGTGCCTGCAACTAAGGTACATGCCCTTGACCAGAAGTGAACCTGGGACCTTTCAGTCTGCAGGCCTTCAATGCTCTATCCACTATCCATGGAACCAAACCCGTTAGGGCGGCAATTTAATTTTTAAATGGGGCAATTCAAGAATGAGTTATTGCCGAAACCGGTTTGGCTCAGTGGATAGAACGTAGGCCTGTGGACTGAAAGGTCTCGGTGTTGTGGGCGACCCTCGAATGATGACCGCCAGTCAGCCAAATTGGAATTTAGGAAGCCTTTATTACGAACTTGAGTCTGGGCTCACGTCTCAACTGACACATCAGTGAGCAATGAGAGCCCCAACCCACTCTAAGCATGCTACTTTTATCCCCGTCTTAGGGATGCCTGGCAGATTATGATTGGCTAAAGTTTTAACAAAGAAAGGTCAGTTATAAGTTATAGAAAAATTTCACTAGTACAGTAACATTTAAAGTTTATACAACACCTGGGGTGGGGGTTTATTTTCAGCTTAAGCAGTCTCTGTTTGACCTGGTTTGGTCTGTTTGTTCTGCCTTGCAGCTACTGGAAACAGGACGTGCCTGCCTGGGGGTTGAGCCTTGCAACAGAACTATTTTATGGCTAACAGTTATGCTTAGCTAAAGTGCATCATGCTAGATTCTTTGTTGTGGGTCTGGTTGCTCTTTCCTTCCCTGGCCTGGAGCCCTGCCTCGACAGGGTCTTGCTGGCCATATGGAGCCCTGCCTCGACCAGGTCTTGCCAGCCACAACACCAGGTTCAATTCCGGTCAAGGGCATGTTCCTTGGTTGCGGGCACATCCCCAGTAGGGGGTGTGCAAGAGGCAGCTGATCAATGATTCTCTCTCATTGATGTTTCTAACTCTCTATCCCTCTCTCTTCCTCTCTGTAAAAAAATCAATAAAATATACTAAAAAAAGAAAAAGAAAAGAAAAAAAAGAATGAGTTATTAACAATGATTTTTTTGCATTTCTTATGGTTTTTAGGGGCCTCATATTAGTTTATAAATATATATTGTGACATATTTATTCATTTCAGTTCTCTATGTTTTGAAATTTTATTTGCTATTTTTTCTATCACTTCATATTATTATTATTATTTTAACAATTTCATAGTGATTTCTTTCTCGGTACTTCATCTGTCCTTTGGTTTCATTATTTTTCTCTTACATGGGTGCCATGTTCTTTGGAAGCTTGTTTAGACCAAAGCTTCCTCCATAGGAATAGGAGTTCAATTTTTGAATAATAAGGATTATATGGCATGGGGGGTGAGGGGACGGGCAATCAGGATTTTAGATATGCTTAGGTGGGACATGGCCAAAAGAAGATTGGGAACCACAAATATAAAGGGTTTAGAATAAGATGTCATTAAGACCTTAGATAACCTGTGTGTATAAGAAGCCAGATAAACAATAAAAAGGGAAAACTTCTTCCTAAAATAGATTTTCATTTCTGTTGCAGAAGATTCTCTTTAAATGTGTGAAAAGAGAATTGAAGAGCTAAGTTCATTTAGTTTTATCTTCAATAAGCTAGTAATGCATGTTCATAATATTGTTTCTTATTATGAAAATACCACCACATTTAACAGAACAGTTAACACTGTGAATATATGTGGTATTATATCTATAATTGATTCATTTTTTATTAATGATTTCTTTGTATTTTAACCACTGAGTTTTGTGATATCAATGAAATAGTTGACTAATGGAGATTTTCAAATTGCTAAAGTATTTAGAAAAATATATACTTTTTGTACAGATGAATGTAATTCTCTAGTTACTTGTTTATTCCCCCAAAATATTGAAAATATCTTGAAGATAGAGATTCTTTTACTTACCATTGTATCCCCAGTGCTTGTCACATTTAGCACACAATTAAGTACACAATATTTATAAGTTGAATTAACATCTAGATCAGTGGTCGGCAAACTGCGGCTTGCGATCCACAAGCTGTTTGGCCCATTGAGTTTTTAGCAAAGGCCATCTTAAAAGTATCCTAGTTAAGTTAATAACAATGTACCTCCCTATATACTTTAAGTTTAAAAAATTTGGCTCTCAAAAGAAATTTCAATTCTTCTACTGTTGATATTTGGCTCGGTTGACTAATGAGTTTGCCAAGTTTATTTACAAGGAATAAAATCTAGTTTATTTACAAGGAATAAGGGTAGTTTTGATGTTTGAGTTAGGTTTTATGTGCAATTCTAGGTCTTTAAATTAAATATCAACATTCTTGATAACTAAAATGATCTGAGAAAGAGAACTTTGAAGTGTATTGCTCTCGAGAGAAGAAAAGGTTTAAGTAATGTATTCAATATTGCGTCTAATGAAATGTAAAATCATTAATCTTTTAGTTGTACAAAATAGGTAAGAACTTTTTTTATTCCCAGCCATTGTAGGAAGCCAAAGGTCGGAGGAAATGTACTTAATGATCTGAGGCGGATTCTCTTAGCCTAGACATAATTCCCAAAGAGCAGATTCATGTACCGCTAGATGCTGCATTAACTCTTTCAGGCCACAAGGGTACCATTGAGCGCACTGAAGCTGCAGTTTACCAAATGGCACCCCAGTGGTCTCACTCAGTTACTGAAGCTTCCAGAAGGGCCTGTGTCTTTCCAGAGAGCAGTTTAAACATTGAAAAAAATCTGGTCCACCCTATATCGTCCCAAGGTGATGCTTAAAGGAAATAGCTAGTGCATAGCGTTACCATGTAGCATACACAGTCAATTCTTTGTGTAAATGAAGATGATCTCGGCTTCTCTTTTATTCAATACCATTTCCGGGGGAATTCGAATAGATTACTGTGTAACTTGGTTTAAAAACTGTAATCTACATAACATAATGGCTTATATGATTCAATAATATAGGTATTTTGGAAATTCTCTAAAGTCAGAGGGGATTCTAGGGGTGGCGAGAAGTTATGAAAGAAAAATGTCACGTGTATCTTGGAATGTTACCAATATTTGTTTTACAGCGAAGTCCCTTGGGCCCCAGCATTACTAAATACAAGGGAAATTAGTAACATTTTTGGTCCTTTGTCTTTTAATTTAGTCATGTGTGCTAGCTAGGAGGCGGCATTGTTGAAGTAATTATAGCAATGACTCAGATTTAACATTTGCTGCACAATTAGATTTGCTTTAGGTCAACCATGGGGGAGAAAAATCTTGCTTTCAGCAAGCCTTCCTCAGATCTATTTTAATTTCATCAAAGAGTGGTGAAACATAATACTAGATGGGCTTTAGTGTTTGAAGAACCATCACACATTCATTTTTACTTTTTTTCCCCCCATGGGTTTTGAAGTTTTCTTTGTTCAGTGTAATATTTGATTTATTCATTTAATTCTCTCTTCAAATATGAGATTATCTATAGGTCCTATTGGCCAGAGGTTAAGCCACTTTCAATGCCTCATTTCAATATGTCTTTACTCTAACTCATTCCCAAATCATTTGATGAGTTCCCATCTTGTAGCTTCTGAACTAGTTATAGGGGTACAAAAGTGAGTAAAACTCAGCTGCAGCTCTGGAGGACTTTTGCAGTTTAGTAGAGAGAGGCAGGTATGTGAATGAAGTTAATGAATAGTGAAGAGCTATAAAACAGTATACAAAGAGTGCTACAGAAACAAAAGAACAAATGACTGGGTTTAATCTGAGCCTTGGTGGTGGTGGAGAGGTATACAGAGGAGGTGATATTTTAATTGGGCCCTGGAAGTTAGGTGGAGATTTTTTCCTTTTTAAAGAAAAGTCAGGGCAGGGGAGAAAAAAATTCAGGAAGAGTGCCATGTAGAATAGAACAGGGGTAGAGGGAAGGGAAGCTGTTTCACCTGAGAATGAAAACCATAAAAAGTGAGTTTCCAGGAAAGATAACCAATGGTGTCGAATTCTCCAGAAAAGTCAAGTCAGGTAATAATTAAGAAATGATTCTGAATTTGGCATTTAGGCATTCTCTGATGTTGAAGAGCATTTTCAGTGGAAGGATGAGGTCAGGAGATAGTTTTTCTGTGAGATAAGAACTGGAATTGTTTGATGCAGTTGGTGCAGGAGGTATTGAATACTCGTTTAAAAACATTCACAGGAAGGAGATGGTAGCTGCAGGAAAGAGTATGGTTTGTAAAAGTTTGTGGAGTTTAGGTAGATTTGACATTTGAGGCCAAGAAAAGAAATCAGCAAAGCAAAATAGAAGATACAATTTTTAAAAAGGCTTTGTAGAATATTTCAGCTGATTAGATATTTTTGTACTCCTCGCCTCTCTTATGTTTGACTACCATTGACTTACTTATTTAACAAGGTTAGTCATGTAAAAATTAGGTAGGAAAAAAAGTTCATTTTAATTATATGTAGTGACCATTTGTAATGTTATGTCTTTGCAACCTGAAACCCATGTTTTCAACTTGAAATGATTTGTCACATCAACCTTTGAGTTAGTTAGTGAATAATTATGAAGATTCACCTTTAATTGCATCTGCCTTGAAGTTTGTTGTCTTGAAGGTGGATAATCAGGATCAATTTAGAAATAACCTTGAGCCTTTATTTCATAAGTGCTCATGTATTTTCCCAACAATTACACTTCATAGTGGCAGAAACTATGTGTTTTACCTTATCTTCGACCCTTTTACACAATATTTTTCACACAGCCAGACATCCAGTCGGTGTAAGATATCTTTAAGTGCTTTACTTTAATGGTGTTATAAAACCTTCTTCCCCAAAGCCTATGTGAATGAGATGTAAATCTTTTATCTTAAAACTTAGTATATACTTTTTATTTAGTCTTTTGTTTTTTAAAAGTGAGTTCACAGCAGAATCTAGTATTTCCCCCCTCCTAGAACTTCTAGGAAGATGTGATGATGACCACTTTTCAGTAGAAGGATATATTATTTTAAAGGTCTTAGGAAAAAAGATCTGGTTTTTCAAATATTAGGATAAACTCATGATTAAAGAGAAGTGTTTAAATGTTATTTTAATCCAAAGAAATTTTCCTTGGAGAGTATGAGAGACAAGAGCATATCTTATCCCTAGGGTCATTTAATATCCACTGAATAATATAAGATCATTTAATAACTACTAAATTAACAGATATATCTAACCATATTGTTTATAGCAGTATTGTTTATAATTGGAAAACTGGACATAGCCTTAGCAGTTACCCATTGTGGTTTATTTAATCAATGGAATACTATGCTGTAGTGAAAATGAGTTAAATAATTATATGGGCTACAATATAGATGATTTTTAATAACAATTTTGAATAAAATAAAACAAAGAAAATATATAGTATGATTATACTTACATAAAGTTCAGAAACAGGGAAAATTAAACACTTATTTAGGAAAGTCTGTATGTCTGACAAGTACAGAAAAAAAGCAATGAATAACAGAGAGTACTCTAGAGTGTATGAAATTAAATTGGGTTTGGGTACATTTGATGTTTCTGGGGCACTGTTAGTAATACAGTTTTTTAGCTGGTTGGTTGATACATGGAGGACCATTTTATGATTTAAAAAAAAATATGAGTATATTTAGGCTCTTTCTATGTGAAGCATATCTATATTAATAAAAGGGTAATATACTAATTAGATCAGACATATTCTGGATGTCATTCTTGACAAAGCCACCGTGGCAGGGGCTGAGGCAGATGCAATTAGGGGTGATCAGGTTGTCAGAGGAGGGCAGTTAGGGGCAATCAGGCTGGCAGGGGAGGGTAGTTAGTAGGGATCAGGCCAGCAGACAGGCAAGTGGTTAGGAGCCAGCAGTCCTGGATTGTGAGAGGGTTGTCCAATTGCCAGTTTAGACCTGATCCCGCAGGGACATCCCCTGAGGGTTCCCAGATTTATTACAGAGGGTGCAGGCTGGGCTGAGGGACACCCCCAACCCCTTGCATTAATTTCATGCACCAGGCCTCTAGTATTTTTTAAAAAGAATTACAATATTGGCATAAAATGAGTACTCAGTAAATGGTAGCTGTATTATTATTACCATGATTACTATCTATTATTATTATTACTCAATTAATACTTGTTAAATGGGTTAACACTTATATCAAAGATCTGTTATATTTTTCCAGATTGCTTGCTATTCATGAAGACATGGCATCATAACAAGAAATCTTGGGAAGAAAAGGATGTAGTATTTATGCATCTAGGTTTTTAATGAGCATCTAACTGTATAGAAACATATGGGTTATTGGTTAAGTTAATCATTTTCATCTATGTGTTTTGCATAATTTTAGTATAATCTATATTTGTAGAACTTGAATACAAATTTGGATTGTAGACATATTGCAGATTATGTCTCCCTCCTGAATTGACAAAGAAAGCCTACAAAATCTGTATAATTCTAATAGTTTAAATAATTTGATTTGCCAATTTCTTTTTAAAAAAAAAATATATTTTATTGATTTTTAACAGGAAGAGAGAGAGATAGAGAGCCAGAAACGTCGATGAGAGAGAAACATCGACCAGCTGCCTCTTGCACACCCCCTATCAGGGATATGCCCGCAACCAAGGTACAAGCCCTTGACCGGAATCGAACCTGGGACCTTTCAGTCCACAGACCGACTCTCTACCACTGAGCCAAACCGGCTTTGGCTGATTTGCCAATTTCTATGTCTCCCCTTCACAGACAACCTGACTGAATCTCACTCGCAACATCATTGTTTTCTGTGCTCACTCCTACTTGATCCATTGACCATTTCATAATTGTATATTGGATATCTACAGTGTACCTATTAATACATTAATATATTCAATAATACCAATAACATAGATATTTATTGCAAGTTTTAAAAGTTGCAGGGGCTTATATGCAGTACGAGGTACTTTATATTCTGTTTAATTTCAGAGATTTTATAAGATGTTAGTAATTCCTCATTCTCATCTGACTATTAAAGTGAATCCCTCTGCTGTTAACTTGATACATGAACTCCAACTACTTGAGGTAAGCTATAACCTCAGATTAATCAATACTCAATAAGTATTGGTCGGCAACTAAGTAATTGCGGATTTTTTAAAAATCAAAGACAATTTTTTCATGGAACTAAATAACATTATTCGGTAATGTATTGCCCATTTTGATCAATGACCTTTTGCCATCTTTCAGGCAGCATCATAACCCCACGTTCAAAAAACTTCTGGTTTTTATTAGCAAAAAACTGAATCAGGTACGATTTGACATCATCATCATTTTTGAAATTTTTACCATTCAAGGAGTTTTGTAAAGATCGAAACAAAAAGTAATCAGATGGTGCAAGGTCAGGACTATATGGTGGATGTGGCAAAACATCCCAACCAAGCTCCATTAATTTTTGCCGAGTGACCAAATATGTGTGTGGCCTTGCATTGTCATGATGGAATACAACACCTTTTCGATTTGTCAATTCGGGCCTCTTTTCTTCAACTGCATTGTTTAATTTCGTTAGTTGTTCAATGTAGACATCAGAATTGATCGTTCGGTTGGGTGGTAAGAGTTCAAAGTAGACAATTCCTTTGTAATCCCACCAAACTGATAACAAAACCTTCTTTTGATGAATATCAGCTTTTGATGTTGTTTGAGTTGGTTCACCTGGCCTGCTCCACGATCTTTTCCGCTTGATATTGTTGTAAACAACCCATTTTTCATCGCCAGTTATCAGTCGTTTTAAAAATGGATCATTTTCATTACGTTTCTTTAGCAAATCGCAGCTGCTAATGCGTTGCGTTAACTGTGATTCTTTCAGTTCATGAGGAACCCATGTATCGAGTTTTTGAACATAGCCAAGTTGTTTTAAGTGATTTTCAATGCATGTATGTGATACATGAAGCTTCTCTGCAATCTCACATGTTGTACTGTGACAGTCCGAATTGATTATTGCTTTGATTAGGGCGTCATCAACTTCAACTGGACGACCAGAGCGTTTTTCAACTTTGAGTGAAAAATCACCAGAACGAAATTTGGCAAACCAATTTTGACACTGCCGTTCTTTTAAGGCTTCGTCACCATAAACAGCACATAACTTTTTATGAGCTTGCGATGCGTTTTTCCCTTTGTGGAAATAAAAAAGCAAAATATGACGAAAATGTTCCTTTTGATTTTCCATTTTTCAACGAACGCCAAACGAAAACTACAAAACAGATCAAAAAACTTTTTTTACTGATTAACAGATGAATAGCCAACTATCAAATAACAAAATGTGTTTTACATTTGTACTACGTCTGCAAACCTAAAAATTCAACTGAAGCCATATATGTGTGAAACCCGCAATTACTTAGTTGCCGACCCAATAGTTAACATTTGACTGAGAGAAATGGTGATTTTGGAAGATTGACCTAAAATTGCAGAACTCCCCCTGGAATATCTAAAATCTATCTGCCTCTCAATCTAGCACTGGTTCTTCCCACTGCCCCCAAATGATTTCTTGAACAATAGATTGGAATGGTCTAAGTGAATGTAGTAAGAGAACATAAGCTATAAAGCCATTGCTCTGCCTGCTCTAGTATGCTGTCTGAGAGCCTGTGGGAGCAATACTTACATAGTCTCAGGTGATTTCTCAGTAGTTTGCCTATTATCCACTTCTCTTTTGCAAAAATACTACCACTGTGGTATTATCAAATCATTCCCACTTATGGTGTTTCTTTTTTACCACCTTGTTTAAATTAATCTCTATTAAAGTGTGTATAGTGTCTAATTGGCTGATGTCTAATTGGCTGGTTGCTATGACACATACTGACCACCAGGGGGGAGATACTCAACACAGGAGCTGCTGTGATGCCCATTGGCCATTTACGTACAGAGAAATGGCACAATGGACCTGCTGCCCACGAAGCAACACTCTTATAGCCCAGCCCAGCCCAGAAATGGCGGCTGTGGGCACTGGGTAATGATGCCACATGGCAGCACCCGGCTTCCTCTCCCTAGCAATTAACCTCCTTAGAGTTTCTTCAATCTAGGAACACAACTTGCTTTATAGCCAGGTGGAAAGATTTTATACTTTAACCAAATGTCTGTGAAGCGTTTTCCTGTGCCTCATCTCATTTGATTCTCACAGAAGTCCTAGAGTAGGTAGCTAGGACACTTGGTATAATTCTATTTTCTTTTTATTTACCAGAAAATGGAGATTTAGGAAGCTTAGAAATTTGACCTGACTGAAAAGAAGAAAGAAATAGCGGACCTTGAAAAGGACTTCAGGTTTTCTCATTGTGCATAATATAGTCAAACACTGCTGCAGTTAAATATTTTACCCTTTGTTCTCTCTGCACTATCTATAATAATAATCTGTTTCATCTTGATATTTACTGCCGTGTACCTTACAATTACCTGAAAGAGAAGTTGGGATGCTTCACTGGGCTGGAAAAAGTTTAGCTAAATAAGAAAGCAGGTCTAAGTAAGCAAGTTTATTCTATATATAAAAGGATAAGTTGACTCTCGCATGCACGATACATATAAAGCTCTTGCTGGTGCTAATCACATGCCTGTGTTTGATCTGTCATTGCCAATCTTGAATTTGGCTGACATTTCTATTATAAAGAAAGGACAAGTAGGAATATTAAAATATTTCTTCTAATTTATTTTCTTTCAATGTGCATGAATCTGTGCACTGGACCACTAGTTTTATTATATTTATGTTTCCCTAAAATATCTCTAGAATAAGGCAAATCATGTCAATACATTGGGTAATTTTCTATTATAATAAAAGCATTGTATGCTAATTAGACTGGATAACCTTCCAGAGGAAGTCTGTGTACTGAGAGTTTAAGAATGAATGAGATTGTCCCTGCCCTATGGAGCCCTCAGCTTTGTGAGGTCAGTGCTAGAAATTAGCAGAATAGTTAAGGTCTGGAGCTCAGAGTCTGCAAGAGGTCTCAGTACTATGCTGCAGTGAAAAACCCTGACATAAGCTGTGGATAAATGGCATTTGCCCTGGGCTAGAGGCAGAAGCTTGGACCAGTATCCCTGACCACGTGGCTTTAGCAGTGAACCTTGTATCTACCTGTATCCCAAGAGGCACATGTTGAAGAATTATCCTTGCCAGACCCATGTGATGCAGACTGTTAATGAGCCCTAACTCCCAGAAATGGTTTCCTCCTGCTTCTTCCAACAATATGGCTACTTTCCTCTTCATCATGTTCTCCACTTCAGAACCTCATGGTTGTTCAGGCAATTCTCAGACCTGATGGGTCTCTACTGGTCTCTCTCTGGGACTAAGAACATGGAGCACATTTCTTTGCATACTGTTTATTAAAAGCCATTTTTTACTAAATCCTCCACTAAGTGCAGGAGAAGTGTGTGTGTGTGTGTGTGTGTGTGTGTGTGTGTGTGTGTGACTTAATTATGTGCTATGATTAGGAGCTGAACAGATCAGTATAGAACAGCAGAGGGACTGATCAACTCAGACAATGTGAGAATGTGGTGAAGAAGAGTGGGGAGAAGAGGGGGTGGGGAAGCTGGAAGAAAGGGACAATTTACAGAAAATTGTATAAGTGGAATGCAAGACAAGATTTCTGCCTCTGAGAAACTGTCACCATAGGAACAGAGACCGCTTAACATGAAACAGTTAAAGAAAAATTAGAAGCTACAATTTTGTTGATGACCTGGACTATGCCAGGAGTTCAGAGAGGAACGATGGAGGGTGGATGGGAGCAGCTGAGAAGCCTTTACTCAGGGGACTAGGCTTGGGAGCCTTTGAAAGATGGGAAAATTTAATCAGGCAAAGAAAGGATGGCATTGCATACATAGATTTATAGAGCCCTAGTGACCATAATTCAATTGAGACTGTGTTCTATAAGCCTCGCAGAAAATTGGTTTCATAAAATTCTAGACACTTCTGAGATTATTCTTAAATTTCTTATGTGCATGATTTATAATATTCAATCCGCTCATAAGTACCCAGAAGCTTCAGCTGTTTTTCTGTTTCTTTTGTATGGCTGCTCCAATGTGCTTAGAACAGTGCCCTAAGCTTACAGTTTCTAGCAAATGCTTATTAACTGACCATACTGTCACCTTGTGAAGGAATAATTTGACTAGCATGTACTTTCACGCAGTGATTGTGTCCCACAGAGATCCACCCACACCATTTATAGGGCTTGAAGCAAAAGTCCAAATGAAGGCCATGTATTAAATATTTAAAAGTTCTGAATCAAGCTAGCAAACGGCTACTGAATACATTTAATCTTTCCAGTTCAACAAATATTCCTTCAAAAGGAACACGGGAGGCCCAGTTCAAAGTGAGACTTGAATGCATTCTCAGACTCTTCAGAGTTCCAGGATTGAGGAAGCAGCTTAGAAGAATGGACCTGAGCCCCTGGGCAAGACCACGTTGTTTTCTTCTCTCTCCCCCCTCAGGCTCCATTGAACACTGTCTCAGTTCTCACACTTAGAATAAGAGACACCCCAGCCAAGGTTTCTAAGCCACACCCTCGGAGGTCCACTCCTCAGTGTTAGGGTGCCCACACCAAGGAGATGATCCACTATCAGAAGAAGGATTAGGGACCTAGTTAGGGTTTGGGAGCAGGACCACTTGAGGAGGAGGTTCCAGTGTTTGGAAAGCTGATGCTTGGCTCACAGTAAGTACATCACCTTGATCATGGGAGGCCTTCCTGCCAGGGGAGGGGCAGCATAAGGCCTTCGAAAGCATATGGCCAGAGGCATGGGGTCCCACATGCCCAGGACTATTGCTAGGTATGGCGCTACATTTTATTGATAAAACTAGTTATCAAAATTATTTAAACGGCCAACTCAAGTTCTGACAGGTAATATATAAATTAAGGTTGGGATTCTAGTCTTTTTTACTCCAGAGCCTCTTTTCTTCACTTGAGTGTTTTTCTGGTACTGGAAAACCTACTTCATCCTCTGATTT
Organism: Pipistrellus hanaki; assembly: GCF_964339955.1. Classification (NCBI taxonomy): domain Eukaryota; kingdom Metazoa; phylum Chordata; class Mammalia; order Chiroptera; family Vespertilionidae; genus Pipistrellus; species Pipistrellus hanaki. Next base: position 34,088,862 of record NC_140511.1, read on the forward strand.
TTCTTTTCTTCTCTTGAAAAATTAGGTTATGAAGGTTGGGTGAGGGAAGGAACTAGAGGTGGTAGGTGCAAGAAGGGAAGGAGTGAGAGTGGGAAAGAGCAGGTAGGAGTTTTGAACTTCAAATTGGCAGGCACCAAAAGTGGAAGGGGAAGAGTCAAGAAAGTAAAACCACAAAGAGAGAAAGGATTAGGTTAATGCTTTGGTTTTAAAGAACTGGCGATGCCTTTTAAATATTTAGAACTCTTTTAAGGGGGAAAATCTTACAAGTCACTTGTATATTACTTTTATTATAGTATGCTGTTTAAATACATATTAGCATAAAAACAGGTATAATTTTTATTCAACTATAAAACATGTGTAAATTTAGAAATGAAATATAAAGTAAAACTAGTCCATTCATTCATCAATTCAGCAAATATTTGGTATGCATTTATTTTATGCCAAGGATTGGAGTTATAATAGGGAAGAAGGCATATTAATCCCCTTCTACCATAGAGTTGCCTTATGGCAGGATGAAATGAATATTAACATTCATAACTTAATCCCTTTCACCTTTTCATTCATCTCTTTAGTCCCCTCTTCCATCTGGCAACTACCAATTAGTTCTCCGTATCTATGAGTTCATTTCTAATTTGTTCATTTATTTTGTTGTTTATATTCCACATATAAGTGAAATCATATAATATCTATCTCTGCCTTATTTAGCATAGCATAATACCCTCTAGGTCCATTCACTCTGCTACAAATAGTAAGATTTCACTCTTTTCTAGTGGCTGAATAATATGCCATTGGACATATGTAACACATCTTCATTATCCATACATACCTAATATAATCAATTATCTATCTATCTATCTATCTATCTATCTATCTATCTATCTATCTATCTATCTATCTATCTATCTATCTAAAGGCCTAAGTGACCAAACAACTGAATGACCTGACCGTTATCAGTGGTTGTGATGTGCACTGACCACGAGGGGGCAGACACTCAATGTAGGAGCTGCCCCCTGGTGGTCAGTGCATTCCCACAGTGGGAGCCCCTCTCAGCTAATTGATGGGCACCAGACTCTGGGATCATGGCTGTGGAGCAATCCTCTCCTGCTTCTGAGGCAGTGTGCTGCAGAGTGGAGGCAGGCGAGACAGGTGCAGCCAGGCCTGGCTCCAAACCAGCCACCTGCCACTTTGCGCACTAGTGTACCCCTCAGAGGATGTCGGACTGCCAGTTTTGACCCAGGGCCTGCAGGGATCGGACCGAAACCAGCAGTCTGACATTCCTTGAGGGGTCCCGGATTATGAGAGGGCACAAGCCAGGCTGAGGGACCCCACTGGTGCATGAATTCATGCAATGGGCCTCTAGTATTATTATAACTATGTGTGGTGTCAGATAAGTACTAGACTTATTGGGATAATCACTTTATAAGACATATAAATGTCTAATCACCATATTATACATCTGTATGTTAACTATAATTAAAAAATAAAAATTAAGAAAACCCATAAAATATTAACAGCATTTATTTATTGTAATATGAGGGAGTGTAGCTTTGCTGAAACTAAGTCTCTACTCACAACCTGGTTACAATTCTGACAGTTTTTTAGTCTACTGTGACCATACCATACTATAAGCCTAAGATAACTCAATTATTTGATCATTTGTCACCATTCATATTACTGCTAAATATCCCACAATACTAGCTGACTTCCATGAGACATAACCATAGCATTTATCTTTAAATTCATTTCTCATTAGCATGACAATTCAATAACACTTGATAATATGCAATTATAAGCATAAATGTAGACTCTGAAGTCAGTTATAACATGTCATTAAAATGATCCTCAAAAACTTGCTTTATTAAATAGATTATCACATAAATAAAATATAAAATTTTAAACTATATATTTTAGAGAATTCTACGATGCACAGGAAAAGATTCACAAAGCCTGGTTTGAAAAATATTGTCAGAAATAATGTAACATCTTTTTTCTTTCTCAGTTTAAATTTTAACAGTCTCTGACCTCTTCGAGGGGAAGCACCCATTGCTTTACTGGCATGTCTATATCTGCAATGCTTTTTACCTGTCTAGCACCAAGTAGATCCATAGAGATGGTTTTTAAGTGCAGGAACAGAGGAATGACTGAATAAATTCTGGGCTAAAAAATATTTTAGTTTCTGCTGTTGAAATTTCCCATTTAACCTTTGGCATGATAGAGATAATTTTCCTGTGCATTTGTAAATATTTAGTCATATATGGGGCAACATATATATGTTTTAATTAAGATTAGTTATTTTAGGTGCTGGCATCATAGCTCGGTTGATTAGTTTATCATCCTGGTTTGCCAAGGTTGAGGGTTCGATCCCCCATCAAGGCACATACAAGAATCAATCAATGAATGCATAAATAAGTAGAACTATAACAAGTCAGTATTTCTTTCTCCCATTTTTTCTCTCTAAAATCAATATGTTAAAAAAAAGAGAGAGATTATTTTAAAACTAAAATTACAGAATTTGGGAAAGGACTTGCTTCATTTGAATGGGACCCTTTTTACTCATTGATATTCCTCCCATTTGTATTTTCTTATACACAGTTGAAATTTTGTTGTGTGTATGTGTCCATGTATTTCTTCCTTTACCATTACTTTCTATACAGTTTAATGTTGAATAATAGTGCATAATCTCAACAGATATCACATCAATTTAATATTTACAGAATAAAGACACATAGTAGAATGAACAAAAATATAGATAAGGAAAGTAATAAAGTAATACCGATTTTGCCACCATGAGAAGAAAAACGCTCTTATTGTATTTTCTGGTGCCCTTTCAGTCTTTTTCTAATACCTGCAAATGTATTGTATGTGTTTTTATTCAAAAATAAAAGCCAACAGTATATATTGTTTTAAATATAGTATATTTAAAGCTACCAGGAAAGTGCTAGTGTGTAAAAAGTACAGGAGGGATGCCAAAAGGAAATCTTAGATGCACACTGCTGCCACATAGCTAAAATAACCACGTTATGCAGAGCTTTGAACCATCCGTATTTCCAGGGAAACTGTGTGACAACGGGTAAGGAAAAGCTGGGGATCAGAAGTGTCTAAGCCAAAGCCTAAGAATTAGAGTTGGAGTCAGGCTGGATTTTGTTGCCAGGCAACCAGCATTCCAGGGGGAGACTTCCAGACAGACATACATGCACAGCTCTGTCCCCCAGCGAGGCATGAGCTGAGCAGTTGTAAGTTTGGCTGGACCCCCTATACACACTGGCCTCCAAAGTCCAGGAGGTGTCCTGCCAGGAGAACATGCCCCTGACCTTCTCAGCTCAGTCTGTAGCCCAGATGGAAAGACATACAGCTCTGGAACAGACCTTACAGTAAAGCCCCAGGGGCTCACAGTGCAACCCTGCTCGGCATGATCTAAGATCTGGCTGTCATTGGGCTTTTCATGCCAATGGCTTCAGTGTGGTTGGGGTGGGGAGGAGTCCAGATTCAGAGCAGGAAAAGCCCAAATGATAAGTCTCTTCGGGAATAGTCAGGACTTGGGTAGAAATGTTTGGAGTAGGGGCATGGGCACTGAACAAAGTCTGTTCTCTGGGCAGAAAACACATATCAGATTGCTATGGATTTAGCACTATGACTTTCTTAATCAAACTGTTTAAAGTGGCAAACTCTGGTTCTTATAAGAATACTAGAGGCCCTTTGCATGAAATTCATGCCTTGGTGGGGAGGGGGGCTCTCCAACCTGCCCCCTCTCCAATCTAGGACCCCTCTGGAGATGTCCAACTGCAGGTTTAGGCCCAATCCCCCTGGGACAGCTGCCTCCTAAGCATTTGCCTGCCTGCCTGATCACCCCTAACTGCCTTCCCTGTTGGCCTGGTTATCCATAACTGCTCCCCCTGCAGCCTGTTCTCCCCTCACTGCCCCCACTGCTGACCTGGTTGCCCCACACAGCCTGCTCTTCAGTTGTTGTGTGAGGCTGTCTAGACCAATTTGCATATTACCCTTTATTAGTATAGATGACTAATCTGTGTCCCAAACGCAGTGTTCTAGAGGACCCCACCACCCTACAGTACAATTAATCATTGCCTGACACCTGAGAGGTTCTTGTACTTTTCCTGGAGCACAAGAGGAGGAAACTACTAATTATTGAACTCTTAACATGATTCTAGTCTATTAACCGTATGTTCAATATCCAAAAGTACTGAAAGTAAAGTTTTATTTTTAGTTCCTATTTAAAAAAAATCAGAGAAAAGCTGCAAGAATAGTCTAATTAATACTGTATGCTCTTCAACTAGATCCATTAATTGTTAGTGTTTTACCATATTTTTCTAGAAAATAAAAAGAATTAGATAAGTTTCTAGCAAACTAGTTTGGTAATAAAACTTTATCTGAAATAGTAGGTAGCTATATAAGATCTTTAGTCAATCTAATATGGTGAGAAATATATATATTTCATTTTAAAACTATTAATTATTTAATTATGTGGTACTGACTAAGTCTCTATCAGGGTGTTAGGTAATATAAAGCATATGAATTTTAATCTTTTTAAATTCATGTCTGTTCTGAATTTCAAAATACATCTGGGTGTAAGAATTACAGATGAGGGGTCATGAGCCTGTACTGTGTGCTAGATACTGTGCTGGACAACCGACTTTTAATCTCTTTAATCTGCATAACAGTTCCATAGAGAAGTCATTATCTCCATTTTGTAAGTTCAGAAACATTAAGAAAATCCCCTAATATTACTGAGTTAGCAAGTGGTAGATGCAGAATTTAAGTCTAGGTATATCAGACTCTATCTTAGCTCATTCCAGTACACAATATTGCTTAATTTCACTTTCAGTTGTACCCATGAGGAAACTGAGGTTATGAAATATCACATTCACTATAGGTCATTACTCTGCCACCCAGGCTGAAGAAACTGTCCCTATATTATGATATGAATGTCTGAAGTCAGTGAGAAATATCGTGATGATAACACTTTTGGATGACTCTTGAAGCTTATAGAGAGAAGTGGCATATATTATTTCTGCTCCTAGTCAATTGACCAAAAACAAATCACATTGCCAATCTCAATATGTGTGACATAGGGAAGTATATTTCTCAGATAAGGAGGGGAGTGGTTATTTGGGAATAATAATAAATCTACCAGTATTTTATGTGATTTACTTCTTTGCCTTGCTAATTTGTTTTACTGAGTTTTATATAAAAACTAGAGAGCCAGTGCATGAAATTCATGCACAGGGGGACAGGAGTGTCCCTCAGCCCTTTTCCAATCTGGGACCCCTTGAAGGATGTCCGACTGCCCGTTTAGGCCCAATCCAGGTAGGATAGGGCCTAAATGGGCAGTCGGACATCCCTCTCATAATCCAGGACTGTTGGCAACCAACTGCTTGCCTGCCTACCTTCCTAATTGCCCCTCACCACTTCTGCCTGGAAGCCTCATCACCCCTCACAACTCTCCTGCCAGCCTGATTGATGCCTAACTTCTCCTCTGCCAGCTTGTTTGCTCCTAACTGCCCTCCCCTAAAGGTCTGGTCACCCCTAACTGCCCTCCCCTGCAGGCTTGATCACCCCCAACTGCACTCCCTTGCAGGCCTGGTCTCTCCCAATTGCCCTCCCCTGCTGGCCATCTTTTTGCAGCCATCTTTTGTCCACATGGGGGCAGTCATCTTTAACCACATGAGGGCAGCTATCTTGTGTGTTGGAGTGATGGTCAATTTGCATATTCTTTTTATTAGATAGGATTAGATAGGATAGAGGCCTGGTTCATGGGTGGGGGCCAGCTGGTTTGCCCTGAAGGGTGTCCTGGATCAGGGTGGGGGTTCCCTTGGGGCATGGGATGGCCTGGGTGAAGGGCCTGTAGTGGTTTGCAGGCTGGCCACACCCCCTGATGACCCAAGTGGAGACCTTGGTATCTGGGATTTATTTATCTTCTATAATTGAAACTTTGTAGCCTTGAGCTGAACCAAGCCTCCTGCTTGCTCCATGGCCGCAGCCATTTTTGTTGGGATTTATTTATCTTGTATAATTGAAACGTTGTAGCCTTGGTGTTATTGGGTTGCCAGGGAAAGCCCTAAATTGCTCTCTCCAGTTCCATGTCTGCTGCCATTTTTCTTGGGATTTATCTTCTATAATTGAAACTTTGTATCCTTGATTGGAGGCCTTAGCTGGTCAGGATGTGTGGAAAGCTTGGCTTCCTCTATTGCTGGGGAAACCCAAGCCTCCCTCCTGCTCTCTGTGGTGGCAGCCATCTTGGTTGGGTTAATTTGCATACTCACACTGATTGGCTGGTGGGCGTGGCCCGTGAGTGTAGTGGAGTGATGGTTAATTTGCATATTACTCTTTGATTAGGTAGGATATATGGTGGAGGCAGATAGACCTGGATTTGAATCTACAAATCTTTAGAAATGTGAATAAGGGCAAGTAATATAACCATTTGAGGCTCAGTTTTCTTATATGTAGAATCAAAGGGTGCTTCTTGGTAAATTGTTATTATTGCTATGGCTTAATGAAAAAATGCTTTTAATGTGTTTTCTTTTGATCCTGATTAAGTGTACTGGACTTGATTAAGTGACTATGTCCCCATCCATGTGTCCTTAATACATTAACATGATGTCTTCAATGGAAACTGACATAATCTATATCAGAAGGGGATACAGGATTAACAGAGGCATCCCAGTTGTAATGAACTCCTTTTAGGCTATCAATGACTTTTTTGCTATTTTAAAATTTTGTCTCCAAGTATGAATTTAACCAGATGGCCAGTGATAAAATCCAAATCCCAACACTTCCCAGTATCTATAGATGCCAACATTTCCCCTCTCATAATCAGTTCTCCAGTAAATCTGAATTAGGGTTTCTCTTTTTTTAAGGGAGGCTGTTTTGCTTTTATTTTTAAGTATAACCCCATGTCTGGATGTTTCCAGTACACTTCTTTGGAGAGCAATTTTTATGATTAAGAAGTTAAACAATTTTTTGTCTTCAACATGAGCAGATGGTGCTTTTCAGTGTCTTTTGGAAGGTGCTCAGTATCTCTTGTACAGCAGAATCTGAAATGTGAATTGGACATCAGAAAACAGAAAATATATGCAAAAAGAAAACTTATATCAATTCTTTTTCCTTCCTGGAGATTTTTTCACTTCAATATAGCATTATTCTTGGGATAGTCTGACATTATTGAAATCTCAGTAGAAAATCTGAGCTTAGGTGTCTCTCAGGCAGAAACTTAAGATCACCTGAAATGAGTAGATTTGTGAAAATTTTAATTTCATATAACTGCATTTGATAGTAAATATTCTAAAGTTAGGTGTTAATAGGCTTAATCTTTAAATTGGCAATCTGATCATGTTTGCCAAGGTTACATGTAAAGAGTAATGTACAGAAGTATATATTTTTTTTAAAAATATATATATATTTTATTGATTTTCCACAGAGAGGAAGTAAAGAGGGACAGAGAGTCAGAAATGTTGATGAGAGAGAAACATCGACCAGCCGCCTCCTGCATACTCCCCTCTGGGGATGTGCCCGCAATCAATGCACAGGCCCCTGACCGGAATCGAACCTGGGACCCCTCAGTCCGGAGGCTGACGCTCTATCCACTGAGCCAAACCGGTCTCGGCCAGAAGTATATTTCTTTAAATATTTTTCATCAGCTTCCCCTGAACAATATGTTTTCTACCTCTATAAATTATTGGTTCCCAGCCAGGCGAACTGCTTAATTAAAGTGATGACAAGTACTTGGCAAATGAAGTGGCTTGGCTCCTTCTATGTTACACTATTTAAGATACATTCTAATCTTATATAGGGGATATGCATATGTAGATAATTTCATTAGTTGTGGCTGTGGCCCATCCAAATCCTTTCTGACAGTGGCACCAAGGGACATTTGAGGGTAAACATGGGCATTGTTCCTGTACTTCCCAAGACAGACATCTGGAATGGAATCTTTTTTTTAAATAAAAAAAATAACTTCTAGACATTTTCTTCCCCACTACCCTTTCACATTCACTAGCCATAATAGATGGGTGGAAAATACAGAACATAAAAGAGAAAAAAATACATTTTTTTCTTATTTAATTTGGACAGTCAACAGGTATATATTTTTCCTGTGTTATGAAAATGTAAACCCCAAAAGGCCTGGGAAATTTGCAAATATCCCTAGGCTCTCTCCTGGGTATGGAGCAGGAAAGAGGCACTAGATAAATATTGAAGGTAAAACACACACACACACACACACACACACACACACACACACAACCTTTGCACATTGGCAACTAACTCCAGCTTGTATTTCAGCATCGCTCATTATCCACAGCCTTCTTTAACCTTTCCTGGTTAAGCTGAGGCCTCCTTTCCTTTGGGGATTTATTTATATGTGTGTGCATCTACCTCTCCTTCCAGACTGTAAGCCATATGGGAAGAAGATCCCTGCTTTATCAGGGCTCCTGAACCCAACACAGGATCTAGTGACTAGTAGGCACTCAGTAAACATGTGTGGGGTTGATGTGATTGAATTTACAAATGGAGTATCATTCCTTGTATCTGTTGAGTATCATTGAGTCATTCTGTCAGTGCTTAAGTTTTTTCCACAGTAATGACTTGAAAATCCATTTAGTCCTTCTGGCGAGTGGAACATTAAGTCCCTCTCTGGATAATTGTACCCTAAAAGGATGATGTGTTAGTGGTAGTGGTTTTCATTGCTAAGAGCAGGAACAACATGTAATGAATACCCAGTATGTTTTAGGCATACCTGTTCTATGAGATGGGTATTTCTAATCTTTGTTTTACAGATGGAGAAACTGAGACATTAAGGAACTAAGCAATTTGCCCATCCTCACAGCGCCAGTGCTATGCAGAGCCAGGCATTAAAGTCGGTTCTGCCTGAGTGATTCCAGGGCTGTAAACATTATTCTGCATTGCCTTCCCACAGTCTGCCTTGGCCCATGCCAGAAAATCATTAAATGCTTGCAAAAACTTGGTTCATTAAATTGTTTTCTAAATACTTGTGAAACTTTTCAAAGTCATTTCAGATGAAATGTTTTCCCTCTAACATGCAAACAACTTGTGCACTCTGGTACGAAAAAAAAGTTGTTTTGCTCTGAGAAGTTGATTGGTATACTTTCTGTTTTACCATCTAGATTTGCTAATGAAAATAACAAATCATGGTGGTTAGGATCGTAACAAATCCCTCTTAAAGCTGCACTGGCATCATCTTCCACCTTTGTATTTAATAATTTAATGACTATTATTGAAAATTAGTCTGAAGTTAGTGAATAGTCATTTAAAAGTTTGTTGATCAGGGTTATATTGGATCTCTTACCCTTTGATTACACTGCTTTTGAATTTCTTTAGGACTTCAAGGCTAAAATGTTAAATAGCTCCAGGTTGCTTAGACATAATTTTATAATTTCTCTTTTAGTCTTTTTATTCAATCCAAGTACCATATCACCCTTTATTCTCTCCCCCCCTAATATTTACAAATAGAATTTAATCATAGCTTAGAGACATACTTGTTTTCCACTTCAAGTAAGTCCATCACTCCATGACCTAATATCCTAAAGATGAAATGGTCCAATCTTAGCCAGAAAATGCTTACCAGAGATAACTCTAAAACACCAGACTATGAGGCCATTTGAAATGATTATTTTCTTTCTCCCAAAGTGGGACTCTTTCTTTTATAAGTAAGAAAGTGAATATATATCTTGATTTCAGGATAAAAAGCAGTCTAAGGACATATATCATATGTGGGCATAGCTTAGGTTCCTTGTTATACCATTGTTCTCAGCTAATTAAATAATCCTCTTTGGGCTTAGAGGTGCCAGGCTAATGTATAGTATTTTGCCACAAGAAGTGCCATGGTACCCATGTTTCTGCACGAGTTCCTGCCACAGATTACAGGTTCTACAGAGTGAGTGCAGGTCCAGACACAGGATTCAGGTGAAAGACGCAGCACATGTTGGCATTACTAAGTTGCTGCTTATGTTCTGCTGAGTGTAATGAAACACAACCTCAGAAGTTGTCTGCTGCTAATAAGTCAGTCAGTTAAGTAAATGGCATTTTCAGTAAGACGGTGATTGAAATTAGTTCTTTGAAGGAGAAGTGACCATCTTACTTAGCAGGGGTCAAGGATTTGAACTGCCAGAATTTTTCCTCCAACCACACAGGTAAGGGGATACCATCAGTAATTAGCGAGAAGAGAAAGGGAGGAATAAAGGCTGATATGTGAGCAGTAAGTGCTCTTCAAACGTTCTGTATGTAATTCTCCTTTAGGAGTGTGAATTTTGTCATCCTCAACTTTTTGTTATCTTAAGGAAGTCCTGAGTTAAAGGACCTTTGTAAATTCTGTTGAGGACATATCCCTGAACTTGGTTGACTCTAGCTAGGCTGAGTATTATAACCAAGACTGGTGCCAGAAAGGACAAATCCAGGCACAAGAAATTTACTTCCTATCCTCATATTACTGTGTATAAAGGAATAACAATAAACATGATTTGCTAAACACATTAAAAAAAATAAGACTGCAAATTTTAAAGTCCAACCTCAAATCACTAACAATCACTGAAAAAAAAAGGGGGGGGGGGATGAGCAGGAATTTCTCTAACTCCTGGACTCTGGGGTTCTCGGTGCTCTCTTTATAACTCTTCTTTGATTCCTTTTTCTGCTTTTTACAGATGACCATGTAGGTGTCTTTTTCCAATCTTTCTCATTTTGCTAGTGTAAGTTCTCTTGTCTTATCACATTCTGACTTGAAGAAGACTTCATTGCTCTTTCTCAAGAAAGAAAAGAAAATACCAAAACTCCTTCCTCTGTTCCTAGAAGGGAATATACATATTATTTCTTCTGCCTTTGTTTTGGTTTCGGACACAAGCCCGTTCCCCACCAGAATCTGATTTCCTAGTTGGCGTGCCTTAGAGCATGCGGTTTGTTTCCTCCGAGAAGGTGTCAGTCCACACAGCCTTCACCCTTTGTTTCCTTTGGAGCTCTCTCCTTAAGGAGGGTGCATTGTGGTATTTAAGGACATGAGATTGGAGCAATAACAGTTCCATTTCATTTCAAGGGTCGCAATCATTCCTTTAGAGTCCCTAAGAAAATTCTGTAAAGTACCCAGCATCTTACAGGGGCAACTCATATCTGAAAACAATAGCCACAGATCAATAAATGCTGACATTTAAAATATGTATTTTGGGAAAACAAAAAGGCATTTAAGAGGAATAAAAGATGGGGCATATGTCTGTACTGGAAACTTTAAGTGATCTTGGATAGCATTTGGGGCTAGCCCCGTCCAGGACAGCATTCAAAACCACCAGAGGTATAGGCCTTAGACCTTGGGCCACCCCCAGCTGCTTATTTCATTACTTCTTACCATTGGCCTTCCTGATTCCTCCACCAGGCATCCTTATCATTGGATGGTGGTTTACTGCTGGGACAGAGCCATCCCCGTAGGCACCTTTGGAATTGTTTGATCGTGCTTTGTTTGTTGCAGTGCCTGGGAAAGCTTCTGGCCTGTAATAGGAAGAGTCCAGGGGTGCTATGCAGCCAGCAAGGTATGGGCCAACATGCACCATTGTCTGCCCAGAATACCAGCAGCATTCCCACTCAGAAATACGGCATTTCTTGAATTGCACCCCAGTTTTGGGATGGCTAAGCTGGCTCTTGTCTTTGGACAGGTTATTGATTCTGGATTCTCACAATGTGCTTCATCCAAGGTTAGTAATTGGCCTATGATCTCCACCACTTGGCTTCAGCCTGAGCAGAGAGGCGTATTTGGCAAAGAGAAATTTGGAAGCTTGCCTTAGTGTGCCCCATCCCTTCTGTTGCTGACCAGGTGAACTAACTGTTAGGCAGGTTTACAAATGCCTGTTTGCCCCATAAGCTTCCAGCTGCAAAAGTGAAAATTCACACCAGGTAAGAAAAGTGAATGTTAGTGCCATTTTTTTTATTGCCCTTACACTGCCTCCAAACTGAAGAGTCTGAAAAACATCTGTGCTGGCTGATGTTGTAAAGGTAAGTGTTGCTATGAGAGTGCCTAGAATACAACATTTATATAAAGAAGAAAATAGAGAAGATTCTGGACTGATGTATGAGATAGCTTTTCACTTTTTCATAAAGGTTTAAGTCATTTGTGGGAGGTGAGGAGGCTTGGTAATAAAGTATCCAAGTGGTGACTCAAGAATAGCAGGAAAGAACATAAAAGGTAAGTTCTGAAAACCTGAGAAATGGTAGAACTAAAGGAGAAATTGATAGATGTGACAAGCAAATTGTGTATCCATCAATTAATTAGGGATCTGAGGTTTATCATCACACTCTGATCTACATTGAGAAAGTGGTTATTGTTCATCTCATTTTAGGGTAAAAAATAGATTAATATTAAAAAAATATATTCAATTTTTATCTAGTCCATAAAACAACAACATAGCTTTGATATGTTTTGCATCTAGTTACAACATCCCCCAGGTCAGTATTTTAAAACACTTATTAAAAACAATTCTGATCTGCCTGGCCAGAGTGGCTCAGTGGTGGAGCATCAGCCTATGAACCAGGAGGTCGCGGTTTGATTCCCAGTCAGGGCATATGCTGGGTTATGGGCTTGATCTCCTGGGTGCAGCATGCAGGAAGCAGCTGATCAATGATTCTCTCTCATCACTGATGTTTCTATCTCTTTCTGAAACAAATAAAAATATATTAAAAAAAATAAAAGCAATTCTGATGTAAAAACTATTGCAAAGTCTTTTTCCAGATTTTTATTAAAACATTATCTACAAGTAAGAATCTCCAGAACCAAAGGCATACTGAATGTCTGAAATCATGTCTACAATTACCTCCAGAAATGACTTTTCATAGCAAAATGCAGAAAAATAAAAGTTGAACCACTTTCTTTTAACCTCCTCAATTGGATTAAAAAAATGAAGTGCTGAAAATCTTGGATATGAATAGCACATTGTTTTATTTAAAATTTTTAACTTACAGCTGGGAATATTTTTAAAACCAAGTTGTATTGTTGTCAGGAAAGGGATACTAGGAAGAAAGGTTAAGGGAAAGGTTATTTTGGATACATTCATCTCCAGGTCTGATCAGCAGGTGCTTTCTAATTTTTGTTGTTCCCAACCTATCTTATGACCTAACACCACTAGGATAGTTTGAAGATCTGATAAGTTCATATATTTCAGTTGGTTGCAATATGCTGCTGTTTTCTTTTTTGATGTGTTCTCACATTTCTCATAACTATTGTTTACAATTACATCTGGCCCAAGAAATATAAGCTCCATTAGTTTTGTGTCTCTGCAACTCTAATATCTAGCAATGTGCCTTGACTGATATTAGGTGCTCAATAAATGATTTTTTAGATAAATGAGTAAATTAATTATTTATTTCCTTAATTAACCATTTTATACCACAAGTTTATACTTAGTAAATTGAGAGTTTGAGCCATGATACTTTTTTCTTTGTGTTCTATTCAAAGCCAACCAATGCCAATGCATCAAGCATTCTGAACACTCTTGAGTACTATGGTATAAAATTAAATTTAAAATTTAACTATGCCCATGACTAGTTTTTTAGGTTTTCTGCATTGAAATAAAGAAGTATCATGGTTCAAGTACTTGTTACATGGGAAATAGGATTTATGTTACACTATTCATTAGTTTAAGAAATCATCATTTATATGATAAGCATCTTCAATGTAATATACTTATCCTTTAATCCTTTTGTATTTATGCAACCTAAAAAGATGGAAATATACCTTTAAAAAAATTCAGGCTGTTTCAGCCCTAAAGGCAGGTGCTATTTAATTGGCTGGGCTGTTGGGTGACTGACATAGGGAGGGATTCTGAAATAAGTTGCCAGCATGGCATTTTAATGTCTGCATGTTTCAATAGGGATTCACAGTTGAAATTGATGTTTTGAGTGAACTCTCAGTTCTATGGAAGGCAGCCTTCAACATAGGCTGGGGCGAGCTGATTCTGCTGTCAGCTGACTTTTTCCTGATTATTACTTAGTCAGACTTGGGTGATCTTGGTACAGCCTTATAGTGATTTATTTCTCCCATAAGTATTTGCCCTCTCCTGGGCCATCCATTTCTGCTCCATTCAATCTTAAGTGCTATGATTACTGTATTCATCCCACGTGATTCAAAGTATGGTTCTTGTCCTTTGAACAAAAACAACACATCACTTCATAGTACTCTTATTATTTTCAGCTTGCTTGTGAGAAGCCTTTGAAGTGGGTTGTTTTTCTAGGCTGTCAATGATTTGGAATTTTTGTAGACACTTCTGCTAGTATAAATTATGCTAGACTGGGTTTTTTGTCATTTGAGTACCAGAATTCACTAGTACAAGAAAGATGTTGGAATTAAAAGAAACTTGATATCATTCACACTTGGATTAAAATGTATTCTGTACCTATGTTGTATTTTCAACCAAAGTATATTTGAAATAAATATAAAACTTTATAATATATAGATAACATACAACATATTTTGAAGTTGATTACGGTATCATATGAATCAACAATAAATAATGATTCTGACAATGAATATTCCCAGCCCAATGCTTTTCTTCACATGAACAGATCTACTTCCTAACTTCCATAATCCCAAAACCACATTGTCCTTTCTTAACTAGATTGGAAGTGTACTTCTCCCCTTACCCTGTCTTTTTCCTTCTTTATCATTAGAACACACACACACACACACACACACACACACACACACACACACAAAACATCAGTTTTCCTCCCAAGAGCCCTCACAAACCACTCTGTTCTAAATGCATAAGCTTTATTGCCCTTCTAAACAATTGCCTGGTGACATATAATTGTCCCGAGCTATCAATACGTTATGCATTTCTGAAATCCAAGAGTTATTTTATGCTTTTTAATAGACAAAAGTGTCAAATATTTCATTTTTGGAAGGCACTCAGTAACTATTTGATTTTTAATTGAACTAGAAATTTCATCCTTGTGAGGTAGTAGGTATTTTATAGAATCCTTAAAGGAATGATCTATCTTTGCTGATTCACTTATGGCCATTTTGGTGACAGACAGAGACCCAGAGGAGCTCTGGACTATCATAGCTATCAGGCATATAGAGCCCTAAGGGGAACAAATATTTTACAGCTGCAGTTTTGTGGAGGGTTCATCCTTAATACTCTGTGTGAAGCTCCATATTCATACTGATTAGCAGAGAAGTTAGTAATTGATATTTTACTAATTTAATCCAACCTCAAAACCACACAGTGAGTTTTTCCCCCAGTCTCTGGAAAAATGAGAATTCTAGTATTCGCTGTGCTACTGAAAGACAAATATTAGGCTTTAGCATGTGAAACCATCTTTGAATTTGGAAGTCATATGAGAAAAGAGGATCATTATGTGTTCCTCCAATTCACTATAGAAAATCTTGACCTTTGGCTAATTTGCTACATTTTCCTTTTAAAAGGATTCTCCATTTCCATAATGATTGAGTATAATATATTTCTTATTGTCCAAAATAGTGAGCTGGCAGCTTGCAATATTAAAAATAGCTACTATATTAGCTCTATATTCTTGGGCAAGTTGCTTAACTTCTCTTATTTTCAGGAACTTTATCTGCAAATCTAAAGAATGGAGTTCTAGGAAATATGAAGAAGCAATTTTTAAAAAAAGAATGAAATGCATGTGAAAATGAAAAGAAATTATGATTTTTATTCTACTTCCATTGAAATCCAGTTGTTTCTCTATTAGATTCCATATAAGAACAATGAGAGAAAGCAGATATTACAAGGGGTATAGGACTTCTTGGTAGGAGAAAGGAAGATCTTGGTGTTCATAGATGATGAAGTATCATCAGTGATGCCCCTCCCTCAGGAGCTCCACTATTCATGTTGGGTTCAAAGCCTTAGAGTTTTTTTTTTTTGTTTTTGTTTTTTGTAAATATATTTTTATTGAGAGAAAGGGAAAGGAAGAGATAGAAACATCAATGATGAGAGAGAATCATTGATTGGCTACCTCCTACATGCTCCACACTGGGGATCGAGCCCGAAACCTGGACATGTGCCCTTGGTCAGAATCAAACCTCTGATTTTCCACTGAGTCAGTTGGCTTAGGGCCTAGAGTTCTTAATATTTCATTTAGTCATGTGCTGTGTATATTTTACAATGGAGGTCCTTAGCACTCTTAATTCTAAATCCTTTCCCAAGGCGATCTCACTCACATCCAAGACATCAATGATCATATATTCACTGATTACCCCAAATGTGTATCTCCTACCAAAATCTCTATTCAGACCTGCTGACCTTCATAGCCAACTGCCTTCTCAGCATTTTAACTTTAGTGTCTTGTAGGAACATCAAACCAATGTATCCAGAACGGAGTTTATGACTTTCTGCTTGATAGGTCTACTTCCCCAGTGTTTCCCATATAGGGGATTGTCCCTATCATTTGACCTTTGGTCATGCCAGATACCATGACTCATTTTTTTCTCTCACCACCTTTCACATATCAGTCAATTTAAACACCTAAATATTTCTTAAAGTGTCCTTTTCTCTCCATTTCCATGGCTATCAGTCTAATTCACCCATCATCATCTCTCATGTCAACTGCTGACTGATATCCCCACATCAATTTTGTCCTTGCCATTCATATTTCACACAGGAGCTAGAGTGAGATTTGTAAGTGACAGACTGGTCATAATTTACCGCTGCTTAATATTTGTTGATAGCATTCCATTTTTTATATGCTGTATAATCTTTAATGATAGCCCACAAAATGCTGGGTGATCACCTCCTGCCGGCCTTGTTTTATGCCAAACCGTTTCTTCCTCCTTGAACTGTAGCCTCACTGCCTTTTCTCTCAGTTCCTTAAATATATAATTTCTTCCCATATTGGAATTTTTGCACATGCTTTTCTCTGTATCTGGAATACTCTCCTAAAGATTATCTTTAACTGAATATTCTCCTAAGGACTTTCTCCTCTTATTCTGTTGTCACCTTAATTCAATCATCTTTAAAAGCAGCTTTCCTTGATGCTATGAACTGAATTTTGTTCTTCCACCCCTTCCTGAAATTCACATGTGGAAGCCTCATGTCCTGGTATTTGGAGATGGGCCTTTGGGAGGTAATTAGGTTTAGATGAGGTCACGAGGATCGGGCCCTCATGATGGGCTAAGTGCCTTTATACGATATACAAAATATCCTAGCTGGTTTGGCTCAGTGGTGAAGTTGCCCAGATGGCCATGCTTATAATATCTGGTCTCTCCCCAACCCCACCACTTTGCTTTCTTCCTATGTTAATGTTAGAGGGCTCATTATGAATTTCATCAGGGCTCTTGTTACTAGGAAAAATGGTAGAAGAGCCAAGGTTTAGCTTTCTCTAGGGTTTTTATTCTCTGTCTTCACTTGTGCTTTGACAATCTCTTTGAGCTTTTTATGTAAGGTTGTTAAAATGAAGAACAGTGCCTTTGGGATTTGACTATCATGATAATATTACCCTGCTGCTTACCTTATAGACTAGAATTATACCATTGGTCATCCCTGAATTGTCAGTTGATCTGATAACTTAATTCAGATAAGGAACAGTGGCTTATTCCTAACACCATTCAGATTCAAGTGAGAGCATTTGGCTTACCCATAACATTGTTCAGATTCATGTTATTCTTTTTAGGAAAGATCTATTGGGAGCCCAAACACTGCATGTTGTTCAATAGACCTCAACATACTTTTGGAAAAGTCCAGGGAAAAGAGCTATAGCTTTATTGATAGGTTGATAAAGTTTCTGGGTAACAACCAGGATTGAGAAACCCTCTGTCTAGTCTCTTAAGGAAATTTTTGTCCTCTCACATAGAAATGGTGTAAGTCAGGGTGGAGAACTTTTTCTGTTAAGGGCCATTTGGATATTTATAACATCATTTGCTGGCCATACAACATTATCAATTTAAAAATTAGCCTGCTGTATTTGGTCAGACATTTAATTAGCTCATCCTTAATGCCTTGGCAGAGCTAGACCAAATCATTTTATGGGCCTTTTATGGCCCATGGGCCAGATGTTCCCCACCTCTGGAGTAATGCACAATGATGTAGTGTTTTATGCTTAAAGCTCTAACTTGGTGGCTCTTTTTAAGGCAGCTAGGTGAATTACTGCAAAGTTAGTGGTTTAAAACAGCACACATTTATCTTAAATCCCCCTAGATCAGAAGTCCCAAACAAATGTCAGAGGAATGAAAATCAGTGTCAGCACAGCTGCACTGCTTCTAAAGCTTCCAGAAAAGACTGTTTCCAGCTTCTAGGGGCAACTTGCAGCCCTCAATTTGTGCCTCATTTTTCCGCCTTCAGAATGCACCACTCCAGCTTCCACTTGCAGCTTAACATCCCCTCTTCTGACTCTGACAAGCCCATCTCTCTCTTATAATTACTCTTGTAATTTCATTCGACTCCCCTGGATAATCCAAGATAATGATAGTTTTCTCATGTAAAACTCCTTAACTTAATCACATCTACAAAGTCCCTTTTGCCATGTAAGGCAACGTATTCAAAGGTTCTGGGGATTACTACATGGGGACCTTTGTGTGGGTTGGGTTGACATCATTCCCTTTATCATAGTGAAATAGATCAAACAATGACATATTTAAAAAAATACCCATCAGATAAAATTTAAATCTAGAAACAATAGTTATAGTGTTTCATTTTTATTGTTGTTTTCTTTTTGTTTTTGGTGTCTTCCTGAATGTCTTGATATTCCCACATAAAATACCATCTACATATTGCAGGTGCTTATTATCAGCCTCCTTAATTAAGTCCCTATACTTGTGAAGGATAATCATTTATTAGCTTAAGTTAGATCTCTGATCTAATGGAATTTACCTTGTGACACTGTAAGGATAGTAAGATGGCTAAAGAATGTGAGATTATGCATTTCATACTTACATAGGAAATTCTGGCATATGATAGCTCACTAAAAAAAGCAATAAAATTAGAGGGAACTAAATATAATCCAATTCAACCTTCAATATAGACCTGAATGTTATATTTTTTTGTGAACTCATTACTGACCTCGCTGGGTAGGACTAGGCCCTGCTTCCACTATGCGATGATAGCATGATGTGCATAACTGTTAGAGCATTTATCACATTGATGTGCTCATCTGTTTACATGACTGCATCCCAAACCTAGGAGATGCTGCAGAATGAGGACTGTGCTCTGTTTTTGTTAGTACTAATGCTTCCTGGAACAGTGCCTCACATGTAATGTGTTTTACTGATACTTTTTGCCTATTTGACACCTCTTTGCTGAATCGCTTGCAACATTGACTGAGGATCACAGTGATACGGGTTGAAAGAATTTAGATGAATCAATAAAAATCTGCTTCCATCCCTGGGAAAGCAAATCTGATCACACGCCCCTAGCAGTGATGGGTCAGTAGCAATATTTGCCAGAACCAAGCAGATTTTAACACATGATCAGGACAAACACACAAGTGCAGATTCAAGAGTCTGATAAAGACAAGAAGTAAGCCTTTAGAGGAGTAAGATAGGATATAAGCATTTTAGTGAAATTTAAAATATTGCATTACCTGAGTAGACTAGATCTAAACAAACTATTGGAAACGTGGTTCTATAGCTAGGGGTAGGATATATAAATCTAATAAACCTTTCTATACTACTAGGAATCTTTAAGCTCAATCATAGTCCCTTTCAGTTTGCTTTTCTTAAAAAAAATTAAAAAAAAATCTCAGTTTTATTTCTTTTGTAAGATATATTAAAGCTAATAGATATATGAAGTTGCTCATATTTACCATATACATTTTGATGAATTTGGACATATGCATACACTATCTTCACAATAAAAGTACTTAAATATCCATCACCTCCAAAAATCCCCTATGCTCTTGAGTATATGTGTGTGTACTCCAGTGTGTGTGTGTGTGTGTGTGTGTGTGTGTGCGTGTGTGTGTGTGTGTGTGTGTTATGCTAAAAACACAATGTAAACTTTATCTTTTTAACATATTTTATAGTACACAATACTGTATTGTTAACTATAAGTACTATATTGTACAGAGGATCTCTAGAACTTAATTATTTGTTTATACCCATGATCATGAACTTCCCATTCCCCCTCTCCCAACCTCTTGCAATCACAGTTTTATTGTGTGCTTCTATTAGTTTGACATATAGATACCTAATTATATAGATACCTAATATTATATAAGTGGGACCTTGCAGTACTTATCTTTCTGTGACTGGCTTATTTCATTTAGCATAATGTCTTCCAGGTTAATTTATGTTGTTGCATGTGGCAGGATTTCCTTCTTTTTTAAGGCTAATATCCCATTTTACGTATATGCCACATTTTATGTATCCACTCATCTGTTGATGGACATTGTGTCATTTACATGCTTTGGTTATGGAGAATATTGATGAAATGATCATGAAAGTGCAGATAAATCTTCCATATCTTGATTTTATTTCTACTTAATAAGTAGCTTCACTATTTTGGTTATTTAGCAACCATCTTATGGTTTCTTCAAATTCCACGATAGCTTTCTAGAAGTTTGAACTTGAATGAAAACATTTTAATGTGTTACTGGTAGTGCTCCTCCTTGAATTTCCAGAATCTGGGTAAGAGAATTTTAAGCCACTGTTTTTAATGGCTCTCCCTACTACCTCAGTAGATGTTTTCAAGAAGCCTGAGAATACCACCATCAATGATTGCCAATACTCAGAGTCAGAATCCCTTGTGATGCTTTATAGAAATGAAAGTATAGGAGACCACCTAAGATCTTTATTTGGGAAGCCTGGAGGAAATATCTGATTAGTTTGCAAAAGTACATGGGAAATTATGATGTATAGCTAGTGTTAGAAACGTAAGCATGGAGTGAGGTGTTCCAAAACTGAGAGGAGAGAACAGTATGAAGAGGCAGGTCTGAGGCAGAGGGTACTGCAGCTCACATGCTCACAAAACTGTTTCCCATACAGTTAACTGTGACTGTCAATGGAATCCATTGTGTATTCAATGCCAGTGAATTTTTCAAGATGATGATTAGATAAAATAATGAATATAACAAACATGGAATAGTTTTTCTTCATAACAGATTCTGAGTAAATATTAGTTTAGTTTTTTGTCTGTTTGATTATTTTTTGTTTGTTTGGACAGCTCGGGTTACCTCTATAACAGGCTCTTCTATCTGGGGCATGGCTCTTCTCACCCTATTTCCCAGGCTCCCCTTTCTCCACCAACTCCTAAAGCATTGCTGTCCCCAGGTGTCAATATACTCCATCCATTCTCCTTGGGTGATATAATTCGTCATATTATGCTTGAAATGATGCTAATGACTTAAATATTTATATGTCAACCTTGAGGGCATATATGTACCCCATATTTTATATGCATAAAATTAACCTAAGTCTATTTTCTTTTTTTTCTTTCTTTTTTTTAAAATATATTTTATTGATTTTTTACAGAGAGGAAGAGAGAGGAACAGAGAGTTGGAAACATCGATGAGAGAGAATCATCGATCAGCTGCCTCTTGCACACCCCCTACTGGGGATGTGCCCGAAACCAAGGTACATGCCCTTGACCGGAATCAAACCCGGGACCTTTCAGTCTGCAGACCGACGCTCTACCACTGAGCCAAACTGGTTTCAGCAACCTAAGTCTATTTTATCAAAATCTCTATTTCCATCAAAATCTCTGTTGTCATTATATTTTTTTCAGTTATCCAAACAATAAACCTGGAAACCTTCCTACCCGCTCCTCCTCTCTCGTACCTAACTCTCATATGTTCTACTTGCTTAATTAAGGAATTTGAAACTAGAAGTTCCCTCTTTCCTTCCCCTCCCCTACTGCCTTTGTTTATACTTGCATCATCTCACATAGAAATACTGCAGTAGTATCTTTAAGATTCTCCCTGCCACCTAACTCACAATCTATTCTGTCTGTTGTTGAGAGTAATAGTTCTAACACATAAATCTAATCATGAGATTCTCCTGGACTCTCCTCAGATACTTAAGTTATTCTCCATTGTCCATACCGTAAAGTCTCAAACTTCCTGGGTTGGCATATGAAGCCCCACAAGTTTTGGTCTCTCTTTTTTTTCTTTTAAAAATATATTTTTATTGATTTTAGCAAGAGGAAGGGAGAGGGAGAGAGATTGAAACATCAATGATGAGATAGAATCATTGATTGGCTGCCTCTTGCATGCCCCCTACTGGGGATTGAGCCCACAACTGGGGCATGTGCTCTTAACTGGAATTGAACCTGGGACCCTTTAGTGTGCAGGCTAAGGCTCTATCCATTGAGCCAAACCGGATAGGGCTGGTCTCTTTTTTTATACCCCTCCTGATTTATGTATTTCCTCAATACTCACTGTAGATATTCTGAACTCTGCACATCCTCAAATTCCTGAGGCTGTTTCATGTTCCCATACCACTGTGCCTCTTGTAGATCCTTTAGCTGGTAGTGCTTGCTGTGCCTCTCCCTAAACACCTGAAGAACACTCATCTTCCAGAGTTATTTACAGCCACCTATTCACGAGATCACATCCTTCAGCAGAATTGAGTGGTTCCATTTTTGTGCTGACGCTGTGCCACATTTTTTGGCAAAAGTGACAGATAGTATAAGTATAGGGAAAGTGCCATATGTAATTAAGTCTTGGCTTTCTGATTAGTATATGATTTTCTCTTTTTTACTATCCTGATCTGAAACTATGCATCTCCACTAGCATTTTCCCCCAGTACATGTCTTCTACCAAATTTCAGGGAATATTCCAAATTATCCTTAGTATTGAAATATCAAAATAAAATTCACAAAATAGATAAATTAGTGACTGGTTATTTATGTTTGTTACCAAACACTGACACCCACCTCTTAAATTAAGCAATCATAGTGCTGGGTACTGGCGTTCAAAAGTTGAGAACTCATAGTCCCTCTCTTTGGAAAACATAGTCTAGAAGAAAAAAATGGAAAAATTTGTTATACAAAATTATCCTATATAATAAAAAGTTAATATGCAAATTGTCCCCTTGGGAGTTCAACCAACCAGGAGTTCCACCACTCGTTATGAGGTATGCTGACCACCAGGGGGTTCATGGAATGACAGAAGACCCCAACTGACAACCAGTAGCTGGCAGCTGGCGGCCAGGGGAGGAAGACCCTGGCCAGCAGCTAGAAGGTCCTGATTGGCCCTGATTGCTAGCCAGGCCTAGGGACCCTATCCATGCATTTTGTCTACTGAGCTTCTAGTTTATTATAGACTTTTCTTGCAATAATTTTATCAGGAGCTTTTAATGTATTTTTTTTATTAATACAGCATTATTTCTGCATGCTTTTGATTGTATGTCAGATTTTTGAAATCTTTTGCGCTTAAAGATTCCATAGAAACACTATCCCAAATTGAGGAAGGAGGAGTTTTCTTACCCATTTTGATTATATACAGTTCAAGCTTTCAGAGTTTTCCAGAGCCACACTGATTAAAAAATGACATCAAGCAGAACTGTCTTAACCTTGTTAACTTGCCTATGACACATGAAGGCACTAAAAGCTCAGCCATCACATTCAACTTCTGTTAGGTGATGCTTGCTGCATCTGAAACCCTAAAATAGCACAAGTCTCTCACTGGGCAGGAGACAGCACTGCAGACACCACAGGTTACTCATTAGACCATCTAATGGCTATTCCATCCCATTAAGCCAAGAAGAAAAATAAGAGTGGTATCCATGACTTATAAGTCCAATGCCATAAGTGTGCACTGTGGATAGATTAGAAAAAAGCCAAATTCAGAGAACTAGTGATCTCACATCAGTTTATAACAAGTAGCAATGTAGAAACCTGGATGTGCAGGTTGCTCTTCCCTGTTCTTAGTGGTAACTTTCTCACAGTTGTGCCATTTTCCTGCTCCCATCATTTAGGCAGTACTAACCAAATGCTGGATAATCAAGTCACGGTCACCAGGACCTTATCTTCAGATCTAGGATCTGAAAGCTCATAGTATTGCCAGATATCACCCCATTCGGTTACTCAAAAATCATTTGCTTCCACTATATGCAGGCACTTTGCTTAGTAAATGACCTTTGTAGTCATTTCTTCTCTGACATATCGGCCACTTCCCTGAGCTACAGATTTCTTCTGTGAATGAATCATACAGTTCAATGTGGGAGGTCCATGTCTCTCCAGGCCCCCACTGTTTTTCAAGTGTTTCAACTTTGACAAACCCTTTGTTTCTCCTCCAATGTCCTTGGGGATTTTTAGTCATGGAAGTGGGAAGGTTTGGGCTTTTCTCATTCTGTATTCCCCCAACCCATGGGGAGTTATTTTTTGTTTCTCTAAGGAAGATACAAACTTTCAAAAGTCAAAAATTGAATCCTTGTTTGTTTATTTGATTGATTATTTTGGTGTCATCACTCCTTCCTTGAGGCAATAAATGTAGTGACCTGGCTGAATGAGTGGGGCAAAGGCCAAAGGATATTAAAATATATGTATGTTTAAAAAGGCTTATTTATTTATTTATTTATTTATTTAAAGTACTAGAGGCCCAGTGCACGGATCCGTGCACTGGTGGAGTACCTCAGCCTAGCCTGCACCCTCTTGCAATCTGGGACCTCTTAGGGGATGTCAGGCTGCTGGTTTCGCCCAATCCCCACATGACAGGCTGAGGGACCCCACTGGTGCACAAATCCATGCACTGGGCCTCTAGTATGCATATAAGATCTTTAATCTCTTCCTGCCCTCTCCCTTCCCCCTTTCCCTCTGAGATTCATTAGTCTGTTCCATGTTTCCATGCCTATGCGTTGAGTGTCTGTCCCCTGATGGTCAGTGTGCATCATAGCTACCAATCGAATGGTTAAATAGTTGCTTAGGCTTTATATATATATATATATATATATATATATATATATATATATACACACACACACACACACACACACACACACACATATATATATATATATATATTTTTTTTTTCTATCCCTGAAAACTGCTTGATGAACCTAGAATGTGACAAAGAGATTTGATAACCTTATTGAATATTCTGTCTAGATCAGGAAGAAACCTAATAAAACTTCCCTGCTCTGTAAGCCTAGAAAATCCTCAGTAACCATGACAGTGACCTGTCTTCTATGATCATTATTGGACAAGGCACTTACAACTTTTCCTGCGTTTACTCCCTTGCTTTTGATGCATCTGCCTTCTAAAGATTTGCCAGACTTCTCGCTGCCCATGATAGTCCAAAAGATGCCTACCTCTCTCCCTATTAAGTAATAATATCATTACTACTTTGTGCTCGTCAGGTTTCTTTAATTCCTTGCATGTCAAGTCCTCTATAACGTTTATATTTTTAATTGAATTTATGGGGTGACATTGGTTAATAAAATAATACTAGAGGCCTGGTACACAAAATTCTTGCACCTGGCCTGCACCCTCTCCCAGTAGTTTGGGAGCCCTTGAGGGATGCCCAATGTTCTACTGATCAGCCATGATACCAGCTTCTGGCTGAGTGGTGTCTCCCCCCCCGCCCCCCCCCCCCACACACACACACATGTGAGAGTGAACTGACCACTAGGGGGAAGCTCCTGCATTGAGTGTTTGCCCCCTGTTAGTCAGTGTGTGTCATAGGCACCATCATTCTGTCCTTCAGTCAATTTGCATATTTGTCTTTTATTATATAGGATAGGTTTCAGGTGTTCAAATTCTATAATACATCATTTGTATATTGTATTGTGTATTCACCACTCCAAGTCAGGTATCCATTCATCACCAATTATTCCCCTTTACCTTTTTCTATCTCCCTTCCCCACTTTCCTCTGGTAATCATCATACTGTTGTGTGTGATTATGAGTTTGCAATTTTTTCCTTAATTCCTTGACATTTTCACCCAGCCCCCCCAACACCCTTATGAGTTTATTTCTATTTTGTTTGTTAGTTTCTTTTGTCCATTAGATTCTACATATAAGTGAAATCATATGGTACTTGTCTTTATCTGAATGCTACTCTATAAATTTTGACTTCATTTAAAACAATTCTTTAATTTACTAGTATTGATGATGTTTAACTTTATAAACCAAACCAGAAGATAGAAAATCTGACTTTAAAAGCATGGTAAATACTTCTTTCCACATAGCTTACAATCTTGACAATTGGGGCTCAAATACTACTTATGAAACAGTCCTGACATGGTAAGTGAAAACAGCTCTCCCAGATCGCCATAACTCACACTTTGCTGCAAGCTAAGCACCCCTCCTCTCATTTTTAGTTAAGCCCCAAAGACTTTTAGAGAGGTAAGTTGTGGCACTTTCAACATGTGTTTACAGAGGAATCCATGAATTCTCTGAAACTGCAGTGGCAACTGAAGGTGGATTTGTTTCTGCAAGTCTGTCTCAATACTATGAAGTCCTTTGAAGGCAGGAAGTGGATATTATCTACCTGTGAATTTATAGCTCTCAATTGAAACAAGACAAATAGGGTGTACTCAGTCAATGTTTATTTAGCTAGGTTGAGTTCAACCAATCTGTATAGTTACAAACATTCATTTATTCATCCAGTCTGTACTGAGCACCTGCTACGTAATAAATTTATTAGGGTACTAGGGGTACCCGAGGAGCTCAATCACATTTCTGCCACTTATCAGCTGGGTCTTTAAGATGCAGGTGAAATGAACATTAGCTTTTAGTCAAGACTTGAACTCTATTTTTACTACTTAGCTCAGTTACATTGGACATGCCGCTTAACCTCTCTAGACCCCAGTTTATTCACTTAAAAAAGAACAACAGTGGCATAATAACTACTTTATAGAATTGTCTTAAAGATTAAATGTGACCATATGGGATAAATTTGGTCTATAATTGTTGTAATTGGTCATCCCTCCTATTCCTTCATCAGTATTCTATAAATAACAGCAAGAAATAGATTTTACTTTCCCAGGTGAGAAGAGTGGTTCAGTGAAGCTGAGTGATACTTCTAGGCTCATACAGCTACCAGTAGTAAGTGGCACTACAAGATTCCCACCAGCATCTGTAGAATCAGAATGATTTCTGTCTTACATCTCACATCTCCTCGAACTCTGATTCTCTGATGAAAGTCTGTCATCTTCTCTCCCCATAATCTTGCTCATATCAATCATTACTCCCAAGTGAAGTTTTACTCCCAATCCCTTTTTTCATGATAGGCTGAGAATCCTTTTGGTCTTATCTTTTTCTTTTTCTAGTCTTGTGAGCTATTCTTATTTTATGGTTTGGTGGGGAGGGGACAGAGAAATACTTGGTGAGGCCCAGGTTCTGGCTGCAAATCACCTTGACTTTGATGTGCTCCTGTTGTCACTTTGCCCAGAAGACTAGAACAACAGGAATTCCCACAGAGGGAGCACACAATAGATGTTTAACATGTAATTGATGGAAATTTGAGACTACCTACACTTCCATCATTCATGACCTCACCAGAAAGCTGATTGTTTAGAAGACATGGAATCTTGTTTAATCATTCCTTCAACCTTTTGATACTGTTCCCTGTTGACAATCACTGCCTAGCATATTAGCATATTTCTTGCTGCTGAGAAGGTAGGCAGGCAGCTGTTGCAGTTCTAGCAGATTCTAAGGTTGCTCCTCAGGGGGTTGGCAAAGGATACCTTGTGAAGCTGAGGATTTAGAAAAAAAGGTGTCTGTTTCCTTTACCCTAGAGAGTCTGAGGAATCAGTCCTGGGCTTTTCCTCTCTCTAAACTGTTTATGCTTATAAAGGAAATAATTTAATCAGGGTGTGAAAGTGAATTTTGTCTAAGCAGTTTTAGTTGCAGCCTCATTTACATATATTCTATGGGAGCTTTGCACATTTATTTGGGGACTTTGTTCTGTGCAATGTGTTTATATTAATTGTGTTGTTAGGATGTTTTTATTAAGTCATATGGGCAAACATTTGTTCCTAATTGAAAATTGGTAACTATTTATCACTTTCAAAAAGCTAGTTAGTTAGATGGTCATTTGAGTACATTTGAAATTATGAATGATTGAAAATTTCCATTTTCTTCCAGATATTTAGTGTCCAGACTCCCTCCCCTGAGAGGACCTCTCTGAGCCACTGAGTCACACAGACTAAGGCAGATAAGGGAGAAAAGCATTCATGGGCTCTGCATGTCCATCTCTGGGGCATCGTGAAAAGATTTCTTCTGAGTTATAAATGCATCTTTTAGAGTTAGCCCTCTCTCTCAATGTATACCCTAGAACAGATATGAAAATAGGTTTTATTTCAAGTGCCAACTCTGACTGATAGATAGTGGTCCTTACAGAAATATATATGGGAAGGATTCTGAGGCTGTATCCAGACTTAGAGATAAATGCCTTCATTGATTAGCAGGGTGTGCCATGAATGCAACAAGAGTCAGATATGGTCAAACCCTGGGCATCATCCCTGTTTGGCTGTAAAGTTTCAATTTGTATGCAGTTGTTTCACAAGAATAAGAGCAAAGAGTCTCTTATGCATTTATCATGATGTAGCCTATGCAGGGTTCTCTAGCCTCTGTCAAGCTCTTTTTACAGATGTTGAGGCAGGTTTTCCTTAGAGGAGTCCTAATGTGGTTTATTAATTTGTCCTGGCAAATTACTTCTGTGCATAAATAATTCACTCTTCAATATCTTGAATGTGCACATCATCACACTTTTGCTTTAAGCTATACTCTCTCTCTCTGAAAACACTGTCCTTTTTTCTTCACTTGGAAATTTTTCT
Source organism: Pipistrellus hanaki (assembly GCF_964339955.1). NCBI lineage: Eukaryota > Metazoa > Chordata > Mammalia > Chiroptera > Vespertilionidae > Pipistrellus > Pipistrellus hanaki. Next base: position 34,117,533 of record NC_140511.1, read on the forward strand.
CACTGTCCATGGGCCACCTTCAATACTGTCTCCTCCTCTGCAAGGCTTTCTGTGACCTTTTCAGGCAGGATGAATAACTCTCTTCTTCATCTCTCCAAAGCAGTCCGTGGACTTTCTGTTACCACAGCTGCCACATTGCTCTGTGATTACTTATTCACATGCCAGAATCTAGCCCAAGATATTAGACCTATGTTTGTAGACTTGAAGTAGATTAAGCAGTATTCTAAAAACCCAGAGTTTCTTACTTAAAGCTGTGGAACTTCTAAAGTATATTTATAGAGAGCATAGTAGGAGCAAATGTGATGACAATGGTGACTGGAGAGTAGGGAGGGGGATAGTAAAGAAAAGAGAAAGGCATGATTAATGCAGAGTCAATAGAGAAGACAATAAAACTGTAAGTGGCCAGGGAAGAACATTTATAGACAGGAGAAGGAACCAGATCCAGGATAGTGCATGTAAGTGTGTGTAGAGCTTCTGAATAGCCTCAGAGTGATAGGATATCACTCTAAGGGGGGATGCTCAGTAGACTCAGAGCTTCTTTGCAAGTATCTGACATTAGTAGAGTAAATTCTTGCCTGGTTAGAAGAGAACTAATGGGGGCTCAGGTGAGCTAGAAAGCATTCTTTCCTGCTAAAGACTTTCAAATTCTCTTTTTAAAAAATTCTATGGGCATCAAGGGGAACGTGTGTGGGGGCCTGATGTGGTGGGGATCTCCCTTTTCCATGTCCCGCATGGAAAGAGATGAAGGAACCGGTTCTAAGTGGAGGTGGCCAGGGATTGAAAAATAATAGAAATAAAAAGAGAAGACACAGAGATAGATTTGAAGCTGGGGGCTGGGAGGGCTGCCGACCTCCACTGCTGGAGAGACAGACAACGACCTTCTGAGCCACGCAGCACATCTATTTATTCTCCAACCCACCAAGGGGGTTTCACAGGAAAACAAGGAGCCTGGGAGGACCCAGGTCCCACCCACTCCTTCCTCCCAGGCAAACACAATCCAGGATCTGAGAACATCTCCACACTCCCAGGGCAGGAGTGCAACTGACATGACTCCACCAATATCCTGGGCCCAGTCCACAACAATCTAAAGAATGTCCATGTGTCTTCCCAGGTGGCCCTCTACAAATGTATACTGGGAGAATTGATCTGAAACCTTTGGAACACTTCTGCCTATGTTAATCAGTCCACAGTAGGGTGTGTGGAAGTGAAGAGCCTGTCCAATCAATCACTATATTGCTCTCTACTGTCTTGAATAAAGTACCCCTTCTCTTGCCCTAACTGGTTTGGCTCAGTGGATAGAGCATCAGCCTGCAGACTGAAAGGTCCCAGGTTCGATTCTGGTCAAGGGCATGTACCTTGGTTGTGGGCACATCCCTAGTAGGGGGTATGCAGGAGGCAGCTGATCAATGTTTCTCTCTCATCAATGTTTCTAACTCTCTATCCCTCTCTCTTCCTCTCTGTAAAAAAATCAATAAAATATATTTTTTTTAAAAGAAAGAAAGAAAGTACCCCTTCCCAGGTAGTGGTCAATTCTTTTCAGATATAAACTTTTTAGTTTCTAAAGAAATTGCACGTGTTTCATGGCAATGAACCTGACCAATATTTTTAAACAAAGCCAACTGTCTCTATTTGAAACATGTAGTAGCTCAGAGAGCAAACAAGTGGTTCAAGGCTGAAGTAAACAAACCAGCTTCCTTTAAACCCAGATCCTGTCTCTTACAAGTCCCATGTTCTTTTCTTTTTTTGAACATCCATAACCATTTTCCTGTATTTCTTTTACCACATTCTTTATTTCTTTTATCTTAATTAATTTTATGTGTTTCTGTTATCTCCCATTTGACTCCAAGCCCCCTTGAAGTTCTTCATTGTCTGTCTCTTCTATGGAAACCCACAAGGTTCTAGCATGGTGCCTTGTTCTTCTTTACAAGTATTAAATATACATGTTAATTTAATGAATGAATAGAAGAATGAAGGGATTCAAGAGTGAGAAATTATGAAGTTAATAATCACACAATAATGACGATTTAGGTGGTTTCCCTTTTCTAGAACAAACTAATGTATGTTAGAGGGTAAAAAAAGGCCTACCTGACTTACTCACATAACTGGGGAGGCAGTTGAAGGAAGAAAAGAAGAGATCGAGCTTAATGAAGGAACATTATCAGACTTTCTCAGAGAGTTTCTGATGGAAAAGGCAGCCTGGGGAAAGGTCTAAATGGCAAGAACTGGCACTGGGTCAGAGCATTAGAAGAAATGAAATTGGACAATCCATTAGACTGAATGCTTTTAAAAATGGAGTTATGAACTTTTCCATCCATATGAACAGCCAGGCTTGAAAAACTAGAGGTCAGCTTTAAACTATAATAAAAAAAATCTATATTAAATGGTACAGCTATTTAATTGCTCAGGTGAACCTGAAGCAATGTGAATTGGCCAGGGAGCTCCCTAAGGAATGGAAGGTTGGGAATCAGAGATGGGGCGTGTTGTCTCTTTTCTCAAGGAAGGAGAGGAAGGAACTAATACTTGCTAAGCTCCCTTTGGGTTCCAATTACTATCCCAGTAGTATGAGTGTTAAAGTGTTCAAATGATAGGAAATGGAGACTCAGAAAGGCATAGTGATATCGAAAGTGAGACAATTGATAGCGGACCTGGGCTGTCAGTCAAGCCACACTGAGTTCTTATAAGGTTGTGAACAAATGTCTCACACTATCTCATTCCCAGGATTCTTCTGCACATGATGATTTCCTTTCTCCTTCCTCACCTGGCCCTCTTTGCCCAGCCATTGTGTGAATGTGTATATCTTTACCTCTCAGCTTACATTACTACCCCTGGAAATAGTTCTCTGACCCTCAAACATAAGAAGGGTACGTACTCTTCTGTTCCTACAATAACCTAGAACACTACCAAATACAATTTATGGTATTTCTCTTACTGTGAGCTCCATAAATGCAGGGCGTGCATTTATTTTTCATATTTATCCTAGTATAGCATAGCTCATGGCACATAGTCTGTATTCAGTAAATATTTATTGGATGAATAAGTAATCAAATGTTCTTTCTGACTCAGAGCGTATGCCTTTTCCATTCTCATTGCTACTAATATCTCTCCTGCTCTTCCCATCTTGGCTAAGCCAATTCTCAATTGGATTTCAGGGAAATTCTCTTTTCTTTAATGTTTTGCTTTTCTCTTACTTGACTTTTATATTTCATGTTAAGTGTTTTGGATTAGATACCAAAGCACAATATTCTAGGAGATTAGCTATTGTACCCAGCTGCCAGTAAACCAGCAAATGCAAAGAAGGCAGAGTTTGGTCCTCTGCTACTGCTAGCACAGGTATCTTTTATGACTTTTTTGCAGACACCATTAGATGATTCATCAGATGAATTTCTTTTACCAGCCAACCTGGAACCTGGAAGTACTGTGCACACATGAAATATCGATAGCTTTCCAACAGGGGGTTGGGGAGGTGCTGGAGGGGAATGTAATTAATGGTGTGAATGAAAGTGCCCTTAAAATAGATTTTTAAAAAATTAAACAATAGAAAATCCTAGTTCATATACATAAAACATATTCTACCTACAAATTAAGCCTTTGTTTAAACTGTCAGAAAAATTATTTCTAAATGTAAGTCAATCAGTAAGTACTCAATGAGCTTTCTCTGCTATTATGCTGGGCCCAACTCAGATAGAGTTGTGGCTGTGACAGAAACAAAGAAATACAGATTGTGGGCCACACCTAAAGGAGCTTACAATGTTATTGTAAGTGTGTGACTAATACATGTGAAACAATTAGGAAAGCAAGAAGTCATGTTGTTTAATGCTGCTCTGATTCAAGACAATAAATACAAAAGAATTTTAAAGAAGGTTGAAATTCATTCATTTGCTGACTCGACCCATGTTTATTGATTTTTGATTGTGTGCAAAGCATTGTTTCAAGCCCTGGGGGCTCCAAGATCAAGTCGACTGATCTCTGCCACTAAAGAATGCCAAAGTGTTGAGTTTACTTTGTATAGTTGTTATGGCAATGATGTGGGGGACAGGGATGCCAAAAGCACACAGAAAGCTCTGTCTGAAAAGTTGGGGAGGTTGCATAGAGGAGAAAACTTTTGACTAAGTCTTAAATCATGAATATCAGTTGCATTTTTTCTCAAGAAGAAAGTAAGCCAGTTGTTTTTTGTTTTTTAACCTTGCCTCTACACTTTTTTTGACTGTGCTCATTCATGACTGTCATTGTTTGCAATGGATATTAAATCATATGGTGCTGAGGAGGCTGAAAAGATCAGAGGTATTTTGCTACAGGTGTCACATTGCATAGAAGAACTTTGTGTAATGGAGAGAGAAGAAAATGAAGAAAAACAGTTGCTTTCTATTACTTCTCTATATTCTGTTGTGTTTACCATTTGCTACTTCCACAAATTAAGTATAATCTAACATTCTGTCCCTTTAATCTTTTAGTAATTCTTTTACTTTGATGCTTTAATTATAATATATTTTATGTTATTCACTATACGTTTTTTGTATGTATATTCCTTTATTGGATTGGGATTTTTAGATGGCAGGAATTGCATTCTATCTTTTTTTATTTTCATGGTAAAAAATAGAAAGGAACAAATTTAGTGTATGCCTACTATGTTACAAGAACTGTGCTAAGTTCTTGTATTATGTGATACTGTAATCCCAATCCCTTCAATAATTATATAAATTATGTTGTATTAACCCACTTCACAGATGTGAAAACGAAGTTAAAAAATACTAAAGTTTTTGTCCAATGTCATATAGCCAAATAGTAAATGCCTGAGATGTGGTTCAGACCTAGATTATTTGCCTCCTCTCCTCTTTATATCACTTCATATCATGTTGATTTTAAAATACATAGAATATATAGAATATCCTATCTAATGAAACAGTAATATGTAAATTGACCATCACTCAAACACACAAGATGGCTGCCCCCATGTGGACACAAGATGGCCACCACAAGATGGCCAGCAGGGGAGGGCTGTTGGGAGGATAAGGCCTGCAAGGGAGGGTGGTAACCTAAGGGGTGACCAGGTCAGCAGAGTTGGGAAGTTGGGGGCGACCAGATCTGCAAGAAAGGGCAGTTGGGAGGGACCCAGGCCTGCCAGGGAAAGCAGTTGGGGGGTACCAGGCCCACAGGAGAGGACAGTTAGGGTCAAACAAGCTTGCAGGGTAGGAGTTAGGCATCAATCAAGCTGGCAGGGGAGTGGTTAGGGGGTGATCAGGCTTATAGTCAGAAGAGGTTAGGGGCAATCAGAAAGGCAGACAGGCAAGCAGTTGGGAGCCAGCAGCCCTGAATTGTGAGAGGGATCCCAGATTGGAGAGGGTGCAGGCTGGACACCCCCCACATGCATGAATTTCATGCATGGAGCCTCTAGTATTTTGATAAAAGACAAAAAAATGATTATCTTAATTTAGGGTCTTTGTCTTATTGATTAATTCACAAAATATTCTACCATATACCAGAAGTTTTAGATTTTAAAAAGACATTCATTGCTTTAAGGAAAAATCACTGTTTAGTAGAAATAATGTATATTGAGACCACTGGGAACTTTCTTAAATCATCTCTTATGAGAATAAAATGAGCATTTTAATATGATCCACAATGTCTTTCTGAATCAAGTCTGTGACAAAAGAAATCAGACAGTTGTTTTAGAGGCATTTACAGTCAATCACCTTTTTGATCCCCTAATCAATTTTAGGCCAGAGGTTCTTATATCAGAAGATGACTTTCTCTATTTGCAAATAGTCATGATCATTTTTTTTTCTGGGTAAGCATAACCTCACTGCTATTTCTAAACCTGGCCCTTAGGGATATTATTGGGTAAATAACAACATATTTTACTGACTTTAGACTATCTGTGAGCTACAGGTTTGTACAGTAGGTCAAAGATCTTGGTTTGTCCTTTAAGACAAAATGAATTTGTGAAAAAACAGTCTCCAACTTGAAGTGGGATTTTCAAGTTGTGATGCAAAAAACTATCATTCTGGAGTAGATGAGAAGACATATAATAGAAACACAGGAGTAAATTTTATCATGAAGACTGATTGAAGTCTGAAAACCAGAATAAATACATTCTGATTTAGTGTGGAAAGTACACTTATTAAAAAGAGTTTAAACTTCTGCTTACATTTCACAAGTAACTTTCCTAAATCTATAATATAACATATATTTAAGATATGTGATAAGAATAAACTCTTCCTTTATTTGAAAAGCTTACTAATTTTCCTTCTCATAAGTAAAGCATCAATATCTCACCTTCTTATCAATTTAGGAACCTGGTTTAATCAGTTAACTCCTTAGGTGTTTTTTAGCCTCTCTTTTGCTAATGGGATCTTCCTATTTAAAAAAAGAAAAAAAAATTGTTTTGATTTTGCTTCTTTTACTCACCTTTTCCTACCATCCTCACTCTACTTGCATCTCCAATTTACACCTCACCTCACTTCAACCTGATTGTGCCTCTAATATTTTTGCCTAGAAACTTGTTTTATAAAGGTATTAGTGACTTCCTAGATACCTCTTTAGGACATAGGTAATGAGTTATATGTGAAAGGGTAGAGAGACGTCATATATAGCTTCAGCAGGTCCATCTGCTAAGAAATAAAGAAGTTTGTTGTATATTATTGGGAAGGAAGTTAGTGAAGCTGGTGGTTAAAAGGTGCCCTGCTTGATCTCCTCATATCTGTCTCTTCCATGCTAAGACAGCCCTCCTGGCATGGTTTCCTAATGGCTTTCCTGCTGTCCAAGTGCACGACCTCTCTGCAGCCCTCATTTTCCTCAACATTATTGTACATATTTGATGGGATCAAGTATGTGACAGCTCTTTAAATATTGAGGAGACTATTATTTGGAAGAAGGATTAGAATGAGTTATGTGGCCCTAGAGAGAAGAATAACGGCCTATGGGAAGACAGATTTGAGCTAAACACAAATAAAAAATTGTATAATGAGTATTAGAAAGGAATATGTCAAGATATGGTAAGTAAGGTTCATGTGACTAGAGTTATTTGTGCAATCCTCGGTGGCCATTTTATGGAGATTCTTGGAGAGAGGATTTACACATTGGGTGGGGGAGGATTTGGGAAGGGGTGAATGGATAACCACTAGGCTCTGTTCTAACCCCAAGATTCTGTGGCTCTGTGAAATTTCCATGTTCTTCTTCCTCCCGTTGTGAAAAATACAGCGAGTTCTGAATAATCATGACCCAAAGAATCTCTCCTGTGTGCTGACTGCTTGTTCATTCAGAATTTTGTCATCTCTTTGAGTGCATCTATGAGAGCACAATTTATTCAGAGCAGTCACTCAGCAATAAGACACCAAGAATGCATTAATGAAGCTACAGTAATTGAGGCTTTTACCCAAGTGTGTCTCCCGGTCCTAACTCATGCATAATTCTTCTTCAGTATGGATTGTGCCTTTCTTAGCTAGCATGGAGTGGAGTGGCTGCCTTCGAAGAGCTGCATGCTTTAATTATGCAAGAAGATAGTTCTTATTCGATAATCCCAACAAGGGAATTGTTTACTTCTGGTTTTAATGCCAGGATGCTTTGGGAGATAGGGGTAAAATGATATCCCTGCTCCTCAGATAGTTTTCTAACTCTACAGCTACATTATCTTAAACCTGTCTGTTACACAAGTAAGGAATAGGAATTTGATTTTTTAAATTATTGTTTATATTAAGCCATTATGCACATCTGAATAACACCTCTGTCAATAAACAGTGAGGAGCTGCATTCAATATCCACAGTTATCTTGGGAATCCTTTTATGAAGCAGGGTGGGCAGATTCCTGTGATCTCTGGGGAGTGGTTACACTTTCAAGGCTGAGAGTGCATTGCTCTTTCCAGTTGAGCATGCTAAAAACAGGGCAGGACTGTGAGCTTCTTGAAGGATAATTTTATTTTTAATTACTCTCTGAGACTGTTCAAAGTATCATGGTTGCTACTAATTTTTAGCCTTAGATGCATTCTACAATGAAATTTTAGAAATTTTATTTTGTGAAAGCAGGACCCATGCTTCATGTCTATCATTGTATCTTTTACTCTGACAAGTTGTCTGACATGTAGTAGGCACTCAATAAATATTTTTTGAAAGGCAGAGGAGGACTGGGATATGGTCTGATATCAAGAAAGCAAGTATGGGGTGGGTACCCACATCTTGTCCATGATGAAAAATAAAAGTCACATTCATGAGGAAGGTCAGGTACCATCCTAGAAAAATGACAGATGTCAAATCCAAGTGAGAGACCAATATTTCATGACCAAAATTCTCTGTTTACATCAGTAGCACTTAACATGGGCAGAAACATGATTGGCAGGTTGAAGCTCCGACTTTATAAATAAGCCTCTTTGCTTTGAGTTCATAAAGGCTTTTATACAGATGTCATGTTTTTTTCTTCCAAGTAGTAAGAATGTTGTAAACCACCCTCTCTCCTTTTGTTCTGTTAGGAAGCTGTAAGATAATCAGACTAAATTTACCTCAGAACTTACTCATTTCATTTGTCATAGCTTTATTTTCTTAATTTCTGTTCTAATTTAACTTCCCGTGAAGTACCAGAGATCATTTTTAGAAAAGCTTAGGGACACATTAATGTAATTGGCAAATTTCTAGATTTCTTTCAAAATTTGTATATAAAATAAAACTTCAAATATTTATCTTTCTTTTTTACTTTAACATTTTTTTTAATATACTTTACCAATTTTTTTACGGAGAGGAAGGGAGAAGGATAGAGAGTTAGAAACATCGATGAGAAAGAATTATCTATCAGCTGCCTCCTGCACACCCCCTACTGGGGATGTGCCCGCAACCAAGGTACATGTCCTTGATCAGACTAGAACCTGGGAGCCTTCAGTCTACAGGGCGACACTCTGTCTACTGAACCAAACCAGTTAGGACTATTTTTCTTTCTTATTTTTCACTTTAGTCAACTGATTTTAAAAATATTAATTTTCAATTTCTGAGCTCCAGAATTTCTGAAAATCTTTAATGACCCCTCAATATGCAAAGGGAGTCACATTTTGTAATTTATTTTTTTAAAGTTCAGAATCCCCTTTTGTAATATAAATCATGTCTCCCTAACTTATCTGTCTTAAGTGTGGGTTTTTACAAAGTGAAAAATAATAGACAAATGACAAAGCCTCTCTTATTGTTTTAAAGGAGGGGTGGGGATGTCTAACCCATGGGCCATGTAAGGCCAGAGAAATCATTTGTCCGACAAGGCATTAGGGGTGAATTAATTGAATGTTTGTCCAAATATAGCAGGCTAATGTTTAAATTGATACTTTTGTATGTCCAGTGAATGGTGTTATAAATATCCAATGTCTCTTGGCAGGAAAAAAAAAATGTTCTCCACCCCTGTTTCAAAGGCTTAGTTAGCTGAGTCCATCAGCTCTCAGCACCATGGAAACTCAAGGGATTGTTCTAGATAGATGATTGAATAGATGTAAAAATAAAGTAGACAATTTATCTTCTGTCCTAACAGGGCTAAATCTTCTCAATGAGAGAAATCTTTTGTACAAAAATACAATAGAAAGAAATATGTGATAAGCATCAACGTCAGCAGTATTTCACCATAAAGCCATCACTGTGAGTTGCAGAGAGCAGTCCAGGATTCATGGGCAGGCAGAATTTATACTCTGCTTTAAATACATGGTTTGGACTTGCCTCAACCACAGGAATGGGAAAGTATTCAGGGTAGGAATCAGACATGGATGCAGGAATGCTTAAATCACACTAAAGGTCCACATGGCCAAGTTTTAAGATGGCTCACATTAGAACTGCCCTTGAGTACAGATTATTCCATTTCTGAACACAGGTTTAAACTTCACTGAAGTTGGTTTACTCTGTGAAAAAAAGGAGACTGGGTTTTTCAGTGGACACGTTTGCTCTTGATAAACATAATGCTGAATTGTGAGTCTAGCTGCTACCTATAGAATGATTCATAGTGACAGCAACCTCAGTTGCTATTTCACTAAGCCCTTACTGTGTTGACTTATTTAATCATTCAAGAACTCTAGAGATAGGTCCAAATATCATTCCAATCTTGCAGATGAGGAAACAGAGGCTCAGAGAGGTTAAAGAGAAAAGAAAACAAACTTATCCATGGTCCCAGAGCTAGAAAGCACCTACTTATAACACAGGATTTATATTGCAGGATAATAAGAAATTGAAAGAGAGGCAGTGATTTGATGCCAAAGTCAGATTAAGAAGTGTGGGTTTTATTCCATCGCTATTGCTAAAGACATTTCTGTTCTAAATGCTACGTGGGAACTAGGCTGGAACCCAGTTCACCTCATCCTATCAACACATAAGCACTGGCTGGCTAATCTCCAGTGTTATGAGTCTGTAGCAAACTAGGTCAATGGGATTTCCCATTCCCTGGGGCTGTTCATGCCAATCTCAGGCCTCCAGAGCTGACACACACTGTATTTCCATTGTTCTCTCACTGATTCTTCGAGGCATCTTAAAACGAGAGAGATCATCTGTCTCCCACTCAGATCAAATTCTCTATCAGTATTCAGCCAGCTTGCTTCACTTTCCTCTCTGTTCAAAATCGACAGGCGACCACATTTCAAGGTTGCTCACTTTGGAATTTCGCTTGAGTACAGATGATTCCATTTCTGAAAGGAGCTTTAGCCTAATTGGAGAATGGTTTGCTTTCAGAAGAAAGGAGTCTGGGAGTTTTCAGGGGACTTGTTTGCTCTTTGTAAACCTAAGGATTATTGATAATGTCATGTGTCAGGAAAACATTCCGTGCTGGACTGATGTTCTGTTGTCCCTGAGACCTAACAAGTGCTGGATGCACGGTAGACACTAAGTAAATATTTCTTTCATAAATGGGAGGGCATATCAATTAGAATGAGTGGTTTGTATTCTGCTTTTAAGCATCTGACTTGAGAGAAATTTTGGAGGTATTTGCACAGGTTTGAACAAAACAAATAAGAACTTGTTCAGCTCCTATCATTGAGGAAGTTTGGAGGTGGTCCACCAAGTCTTCAGTGAATAATGTTGTTGATAAAGAAACTCCCTTTTCTCATTTTATATTATACTAGAGGCCAGGTGCATGGATTAGTGCATGGGTGAGGTCTCTCAGCCTTGCCAGTGATTGGCGGTGATCGGGGTCATCTTGCACAGTCCTGATTGGGGCCAATCAGGGGGAGGGACCACAGAAGGTTGGCTGTGGACACCCATGGACCACCAAGGGGCAACTCCTGCATTGAGCACCTGCTTCTTAGTGGTCAGTGCACATCATAGCAACCAGACAGTTTTCTGGTTCTTTGGTTATAACACTTGGTTAGGCTTTAATATATATATATACTAAAGGCCCAGCACATGAATTCGTGCACAGGTTGGGTCCCTAGGCCTAGCCTGAGGTCAGGATTATCTTCCGCCTGCTTTCCAGTCTCCAGTCCTGCCCTGCCACCACCACCCACACAGTTCTCCTTGCCAGTCCCCAGTCCTGCCCTGTTGCCACCACTCACACCACTTCCCCATTCACCATCCGGTGATTGAAGCCTGCAGGCTTCCGGGAGGGACCGATATGTGGTCAATGCACCTCATAGCAACTGGTCAAGTGGTCATTCTGGTTGTTATACTGTTATGGTCACTGGGCTTTTATTATATAGGACTAGGGGCACAGAGCATGAATTCCTGCACCTTGAAAAGAACTGTGGGCTGTGATGGGCATGGGGGCGAATCTTGGCACATCCTCTGTGCCCCTGCCCGGCCCCTCCTGCTGCAGCCCCCTGTCTACCAACAGCCCCACTCCCACTGCCACTGCTCCCATATGCTGAAGGCGCTGGCCCTGCTTGCACCCACTGATGGCACTGAGTGACTGGGACTGGTGCCAGGCACCAGCAGTGGATGCGAGCAGTGGCAACAGTGCTGGCAGTGGGTGTGAGAGGCAGCTGCTGGCACCAATTGCTTCTTAGGAGCAAGGCAATTGGGGCCGATAGCCACCTCTCACACCTGCTAATGGTGCTGAGTTATCAGGGCAAAGGATTTTTAGTAACCACTAGAGGCTCGCCCCATGTCAGCTACTGCTGCCCCACCTTGGTCTGGCGCCCCGCTCACCTTCCCCACCATCCTACCACAGCTGATGACCACCATGTTTTGTGCTCTGCCACCTACTGTCAATGTTTGCTATGTTCTGTGTGCGCTCCCTGGTGGTCAGCACACATCATAGCGACAAGTTGTTCTGCCATTCAGTCTATTTGCATATTAGGGTTTTATGGATATAGATATACTGTTCATTGGACCACACTTGCCTTTCAAAATAGCAATAGTATCTTTCTGTAGCCTTCAGAAAGACAGCACAGTGTTGTTCAGTAGAAGCAAGTAGGGTTATTTAAAGTTCTCTAAAAACACAGGCTTTTAGAAGACCTATTTTCAGAAATCTGCTCCCACAACTATTCTGTGACATACGGCAAGTAAATGCCTTTTTACTCTGGATCTCAAATTCTTCATTTGTAAAATGGAAGATAATAATACCTTCCTGACTAAGTTCTTATGAGGACTAATGACAAAACTGTGCGTGCTGCATAGTAGGTACAAAATAAACCTCACTCTTCATTCCTTTGTCAAGTGAATAGTTTGTACAATTCAATAATAAGCATAGCTCTGCTAAATCTGGTCTGTGTGGAGGCTCTTACACTAAGTTACTATGACAACTTACTTTTTTTTTCTGGAAAGCCATTTTTTCTAGACAGTAATTTTTAAAATTAAACTGCTTTATTAAAAAGCTCTGAAATGTCTGCCAAACACTATTGAATTCGATCCCTATTGAATGGTTTTCTTGAAGTATTTTCATTTCATTTTACTCTAAAGTGGGAACTGCTTTTTCCTCTCAATGAGCATACCTGGGATGCTTTAAATTGTTCTGCTAAATATATACTTAATATGAAGCATTGTAATCAAGGATCCCCTTTCAGATATTGGGGTTCATAGAAGAGCAGGTCTATTTATGCTCTTTAAATTAAGGATGACAAATACATAGCACAAATTCATGTACTTTATATGTCCATGCTCATGGCATTCTTTCCTAATATCCCAGTTTTCATCTCAGAATCTCTCTGAACACAGCACCACAGAAGGCAATTAACTATCCATAAGTTGGTTTTCACGCATAAATTCATACCTAGCTGCCCTTCCTAGACTAAACCATCAGTGAGGTTCAGATGCCCATAGAGATTGATTGACATTCGGCCTGAAATGATATCATTTGGTATATATAGTACTTAGGTTATCATTGCTTTTCCTCCAAGGATCTCTTTGAAAATGTTTTTACCTTGTGGAATTGGAATTGGTACACATTGACTCTATGATGTTCATTGACATTTAGCAGCCCTTATTGAATGGAGGAATATTGGCACAAGACATGATGTACAAGAGAAAGAGATACAGGTGCACGTTTACTGCAGGTTGGCTCATCCTTATTCCAAAAAATGAATCTAGAGCTAGTGCTTACACTTAACTAATGGAAATAAAGTTGAACCATCAAGTCTGTTAATTCAATGTTTCCTAAACTTAAATAATTTATTGCCAACTTACTTTTATCATATTAATTTATGCTTTGAATTATTATTTATTTTGATTTTTTTATTGTGGCTTAATTTTACTTAAAGTTTACTTAAACACAGCATTTTATTATGATAAACATCTACATCATTGAACATTGTAGAATGTAACTATAAATATAAACACTTCAAAATTTAGCCTGGAGCCCTGGCTGGGTAGCTCAGCTGGTTAGAGCATCATCTCAATAGACCACAATTGTGGGTTCAGTCTCTGATTAGTGCACATATAAGAGGAAACCAATGAATGCATAAATAAGTGGAACAGCAAACAACAAATTGATGTTTCCCTCTCTCTTCTTCTCCTTACCTAAAAATCAAGAAAATGAAGTTTTAAAAATAAAAATACAGGAAATTAGCCTGTGTCAAAATATTTTTCTCAGTCCGTTGAGATGTTGCTTCCAGGCATATCCCCTGTTTGGCTCAAATAAATTTTATGAAAAACAGAAAAACCCTAAGCCATCAAGGTAGCCTATGTCATCAAATTCCAGCTAGAAATCTTGACTATTAAAATTTTTAAGAAGCTAATTCTCTCTTTGTAACAAAACATATATTGCATGTGATATATTCATACAATGGAGTACTTACTGTACAGCATTAATAATAAACTACAAATACAACAAAATGCATGGAACACTCAAACAGTATTGTATGAAAGAAGGCAAACACTGACGAGCACCCCTGTAAGATGATTTTTCTGAAGTACACAAATGGGTACAATTATCCCATGTTGTTAAAAGTGAGTATAATAGTTACCCTAGAGAGGAAATGACTGGGTGGAAGCAGGTAATGTTCTGTTTATTGCTCTGTGTGCTGATGGTGCATGTTTTGGTTTGGAATATTCTTCCACTTGTACTATTATTATGTACACTTTTCTGTATGCAGAATTTGTAAAGGCACTATAAATTCTATGTGAAATTTCACTGAAAACTATAAAATAAAAATAATTTCCCACACAGATGCCACAGGGAAACTGTAGAATGTCAGAATAAAATAGCCAGAGAGCTAAGGATGCTGACCTTCACAGACGCTGTAATTAGATGGAGAGTGGCTTTCTGTCAACTACAATAAACAGCCAAAAGTCAGTGGTGTAACATCTCCAAAGTACTGAGGAGAAATAATGGGCATTTTCAGAAATATATATATCTAGTTTAGCCATCATTCAAGATTGGGGATAAGGGCAAACAAAGAAACAAACAAAAACAGGCATTTTCCAACAGCTCATGTTTACTACCCATAGACTCTGACTGAAAGGAAGCACTTGAGTACAAAGAGAGATGGATTTATATTAAACCAAAAAAACAAAACAAAACAAAAACAAACCCCAATTCATTAAAATATATTTGTAATCAAATAGTTACTGTAAAACATAACTTTAGGTATAAACAAAAATTGGAAGTAACATTTAGACAAAAAAAAAGCCTGAATGCTGGGAGACTGGGAATATTTGAGCTAAGTTAAAATTCTTGATTCTTGAGTTTTTCAAAAAAGAATAGAGATAATGTATAATTTTAGACTTCATTAAATTATGTAGTGAAATGTACAAGTTAAAATTCAAGTAATTGACTGGGAAATTACATATCTAGGTATATATCCAGAGGAAAACTTGTTTGTGTCTACATAAGAAGACATACATGATATATTATTTAAAATAATAAAAAGCTGAAAATAGCTCATATGTCCATCAACAGAGAATTTTATGTGCACTAAAGGCCCAGTGCATGGATTTGTGCACATTGAAAGAAAAATAGAAGAAATATTTTAATATTGCTATTGCCCTTTCTTTGAAATGGAAGTGTCAGAGCTGCCACTGGTTGCCATCTGAGGGGCAATCAGTGGGGTGGTAAGGCCCTGTTCACACCTGCCTTGGCTTGGCGCTGCCATCCTGCTGTGGTTTCACTCTAGTCTGGGCCCATGGGGGCGGCAGGGCCTTCACTGCCACCTGCTGCTAGCATTGCTTTGCTGATGTCTGCCATGTTCCGTGCCACCCCCTGGTGGTCAACATACATCATAGTGAGGGTTTGAACTCTTGGTCTCCCGGTCAAACTCCCTGTTGACTGCCTGCCCAAGGGTCCAGTTTGCATATTGGGTTTATATTATATAGATGATGGAGTTTTATAACAGTTAAAATTAAAGTACTAGAGCTATTACATATAAAGATATGCAAATGTTTTTAAAATATTTAATAAAATAGTAAGTTGTAAAAATACATATGACATAATAATATTTATGTAAATATGTTAAAGCCACTAAAATAATATATATGTATGGAAGAGCATTTACTAAAAGTTCAGAAATGAATTAGATAAAAATTATTGATAGAGATTGCTTCTGTAGAGGTGAAGCCAACTGCTTTTACTGTATTTAAAAATAATTTGATTCAGCAATGTCAAAATGTTAATATTTTATTATAGATGGTGGGTATATTGGGTATTCTTTATTCTTAGAATTTTTCTATATTTTTAATTTATGTAATTAAATGGCTTTCTTATTTAAAATAATATTATCTAATATTCTAAATAAATATCCTCAAAAATAATTTCATTGATATTGGTAGATATAATGTACCATGATAGAAAAATCATAGAAATTTCTGGGAATGAGAGGCTAGAACCAATTAATCAGAATCAGAAGAGTCCAGTTTTTGAGAGATTATTTCCCCTATATCTGGAAGAGAAAAACTTTCTCTTAAGAAATTAATTTTCTGTTTCCTTTGCAGAAAACAATAACTTATGGCTTTAATTACTATCCTTTAAATGTAAACATTTTCTCTTAGACATATTTTAAAAACATTTATATATATATATATATATATCTTCAACTAATCACTCTGACTCTTCTCCCTCCTCATTGATCTTTTATCTGCTACATCAAAAGATAGTCAGCAAATATATACTTTTAAAATATATTTTATTGATTTTTTACAGAGAGGAAGAGAGAGGGAGAGAGAGTCAGAAACATCATGAGAGAGAATCATCGATCAGCTGCCTCTTGCACACCCTGTACTGGGGATGTGCCCACAACCAAGGTACATGCCCTTGACCGGAATTGAACCTGGGACCTTTCAGTCTGCAGGCCGAAGCTCTATCCACTGAGCCAAACCGATTTCGGCTCAGCAAATATTTTTTTCAATGGAAAGACAATCAGACCTATGGAAAATCAATGTCTGGCAGAGATGTGTAAGTTTATCTATACTAATAAAAGCCTAGGTGGCCCTCATGCGCAAGGTCATCACAAGATGGCCACCACAAAGATGGCCTCTAGTAAAGGAATAAGCAGAATAGAATCAGACTCACAATATAAAGAAGATTTTGATGGTCACCAGTTGAAGGAGACTTGGTGTGAAGGGATAAAAAAGGTGCAAAAATTAAGAAACATAAATTTGTAGTTACAGAATAGTCATGAGGAAATAAATTATAGTATAGGGATTTTGTAATAACTATAATAACCATGAATGGTTTCAGATGGGTACTGGTATTATTGAGGTGATTACTTTGTAAGTTATCACTGGCTTGTACACCTGAAACTAATATGATATTGTGCATCAACTATAACAAAAAAATAAAAAATGGCCTATGCCTACAGTTGAGAAGCTTTCTTATATTTTCTTTCTGCCTACAAGAAGCCAAGAACACAAAAGTCTCTTTTCTTTTAACTATCTCTGTTCCTTTCAGTCTAAGCTGGTATAATTCCTTTAAAAACTTTGTTGGCTTCCTTTGTGACAAATAATAAATGCACTTTATGAAGCATACCATAAATCTCTGAAATAAACACCTCAACTTTGGGCTCAGAGTGTGAATGCTATGTGAAAATATCTTAGAAGCTGTCTTTTCTAGCCAAGAGAGTCTATTAGGCATGGCTTCATGTTTTCCTAAGGTTTAATACCTTTGATATTACCTTTATATTAAGGCGATGTTTTATTGGCATTGCTCTGGATTTGCTTTTTGATATGAAGCCATTTCTAACTTTGATTGTCTGGATCACTGGCAAAATAGGAATGAGAAACACTGTTAATTTTTTTCCAACCTAGCACATCTTGGGTTGATCATATCTCTTTGAGGCTTTGCTTGAAAACTGAACAGCCCCTTCTTTGGTTCAGGGCTATTAGTATTTATTAATATAATACTAAACAAACAAATAAAAACAAAATACAGTTGACACTTTCAATGTTCTTCCTGGAAATCTTTTTAGTCAAGTAGATAAGGTCATTATATATTATATTATATTATATTATATTATATTATATTATATTATACTATACTACATTACATTACATTACATTACATTACATTACATTATATTATATTATATTATATTATATTATATTATATTATATTATATTATATTTATGTTGATTAAGTGATAATGTCAAACTTTCCACTGCAATATAATATAAACAGCCTTTCTCTAGCTTCCACCTACAATAGAAAACCCCCCCCCTTTTTTTTTTCAGATTTTACTAACAATCTCCTAGCCTCTTGATACCCAATTCTAAAGCCAATACTATATGTCTTAGGTTTCTGTGATGACAGGACATACTTTCAGACATCAAATTCTTATTGCTATATAACAAAACATCCTAAATCTTAATGGGTTAAAATGATAATTTTATGTGATTTAGGCTCAGCCAGGAAATTCTTCTTTGGTTTGTTTGTGGTCTCTCAACTAGTTATATTCAGCTGGCATCTGGAGCTGAACTTATCTGAAAGAATGGGATGTTGAGATAACTGCCTATGAGAAGTTGGGAAGCCTCTTTTTCTCTATATGAGGTCTTTTCTCACATAATCTCTCCACAGGGCAGCTAGACATGGGCTTTCTACCAAAGTAGTCAGAATTTCTACAGGAAGAATAATGGCTCTCCAAAACAGAAGTTGCTGTGTCTTCTTAAGGCATAAGGTTACTTCTGACACAGTACATTAGTTAAAGTCAGACCAATCCAGATTCCGTGTGGAAGGGGACTTCATAGAATTTGAAAACCAAGAAACATTTTATTGAGGGAAATCCTTAGAAACTAGCTACCACATAGCACACATGCTATGAGTTAAGCCACCAAAGGTTACACTGATTGCTCCAGAGAGAAAGAACTGTGTGGGGGACTATTGAAATAGTGTTGTTAAGAAATACTTGTGGCTTATTACAGAGAGGAGGTAAAGGAGATGGAGGGGATTAAACTGTTTCAGATATATCTGGAGATAGATTTGGAAGAACATATTGATCTATTGGTTCTGAGATGTGAATAGGGAGAAATCAGAAAGTAATACTAAGTAAAGGAGTAAATATACA
Source organism: Pipistrellus hanaki (assembly GCF_964339955.1). Taxonomy (NCBI): domain Eukaryota; kingdom Metazoa; phylum Chordata; class Mammalia; order Chiroptera; family Vespertilionidae; genus Pipistrellus; species Pipistrellus hanaki. The sequence continues at coordinate 34,136,399 of NC_140511.1, forward strand.
AATCTGTATATAAGAAAAGGAAGTATATATAGATATACACACACATATATGTATATATTCTATACATTATATTTAAAGCATAAGGTTCTAGGTGAAATCACCCCGGAATAAATATAGGTGAAGAAGAGAAGAGGGCCTAGGAGTTATTCTAGGAAACTCCAGTATTTAAAGGTTAGGAGGAAGAAAAGGAGCCATCAAAAAACAATGAGAAGAATTTTATATACAGAGAACAATCTAACAGCTGTCAGAGGGGAGGGGAGTAGAGAGGCTGGGTGAAAAGGTGAAGGGATTTAAAAAAAAACCTCATACCTCATAGACAGACAACAGTATGGTCATTATCAGAGGGACAGAGGACTGGGGGAGATACAACAGAGTAAAAGGGAGATAAATGGTGATGGAAGGAGATTTGACTTAGGTTAGTGAGCACACAATACAATATTCAGATGATGCCTATGGAATTGTACCCCTGAAACCTATGTATGTTTATTGGCCAATGTCATCCCAATAAAGTCAATGCTTGAAAGAAGAAGCTTAGAGTGGGGAATGATGATAGACAAAATATTGGAGTCACAGAAGCCAAAAGAGGAAACTGTTTCAATATGAAGAGATGAGTTACTGATTTAAATTCTGCTGACAAGTAGAAGATAAAGACAGAGAGTTGCCCATGGAATGTCTGTAGTGACTACCTCACTTCATCCTAATAAGTAATTCATTAATATAAAAATTTTTACAGACTTATTGTGTAGTTATTTTTTATGGCCTTTGTTCTCCATTAGAATATAAGCTCCAGGAGAGCAGGGACTTTTATCTGTTTGGTTTATTTTTGTATCTAGCACCTAAAATTGTATCTGGCACATAGTATGTGCCATTCACTTATCCAATCACTCAGCAACCATAAGAAGTTAATATAATTATTCTCACGTTGTAGCAAAGGACACTTGAAAATCAGAAATGTTAGATTCACACAGGGAATACATTAGATAACCATGTTTCCAATTCAGATATCTGAATCTGAAATCTTTTGTTATTTTAACTAAACAAAATAGTTTCACTACTTGTCATCTAATAGTAATATTCTGTCACATAATTGTAGGTAGTTAACTGGGAGTATTTCAGTGGTTAACTGCTAGCTATATTTTTAAAAGATATCATCGTAGTAAAATTGCTGTTTAATTAAGTCTGTGATTGGAATAATAAAATCTGTACTTGTGTCTGTGGAAATTCTTTCTATCTTAAAATGCAACTGTTCTTCAAAACAACCTTAATATTCATAGTTGTTTAATTTGCATACCATTTACATGTTTATCAGTTCGTTTTACACTTCAAGTAACAGGGAAAGAGTTCACATAAGTAATACATTAAATGTATAACCAAAACAGTTATGTGTTACAAAACAATAGATATTTTGATCTATTATATGTATATTTTTAAATGCATGATTTTTAAAATGCCCATACATATAACATTCAAGAGACTTTACTTAAAATTTTTATGTACATTAGTATATTTTCTTAGTGTTCTTTGGCTTCCAATTAATTTATCTTATCTGGAGACATAGAGACAGGGTAGCAGGTAAGTGAAGATATTAACCTGAGGATGACGTAGTGTAAGATAAATGAAAATGAAGGAAGAGAAAGAAAGAGGTCTGGGACAGCAGAGACCTGAGGAGGAGGAGGAGGAGGAGGAGGAGGAGAAAAGAGGGAGAAGATTTGAGGGAAGTGAGGAAGAGACAGAGAAGATCCTGAGACCATTTAGGTACTTGAAGATGGGTAGTCTTTTGAATGATGAAGAGAGATTCTAGAATGTGGAGAGGGGCCCTTCCTTCCTATATACCTGTGATCACCAATATAAACCCCAACTGATATATGCAGTTTGTATATACTCTATGCTATACTAGGTCTATGCTAGCCACTTTATATGCATTATCTTCATGTGTCCTTCAAGATTCATAAGTGAAAAACCCTAGTCAAGTAACCTCATTTAAGATCATACATTGAGTAGTGGAATGGGAATCTTAAGACAGATCTGATTCCAAATTCCATTCTTATTATCAAGTCAAGTGTAATTGGTAAGAACGTACCTATTTATATCTCTCAGAGCTCTGCCACTTATATATCTTGGCCAACATTTTACTATGTGTGTATGTTAGGTCATGGGATGTATTTGATAATTGAAAAATGTAGCAATATTTGCAGACTATGTATACACATACATGCATATACTGTATATATTCATTATATTTTTTCCCCTTGCTGATCCCAAAGCTTCAGGTATACTCAATGTTATTCTTTCATTTTAAATCTTGAGAACTACTTATTTAGCTCCTTCTACTACTCACAACCTTTCTGAAAGAATGACTCAAGTTGGTGAGTAGATAGAGCTCCAGAATACTTGTTTAGCCTTGATACTGCTCTGGGCAGGGGCATTTGTGTGTGGCCCTGTGAAGCAAAGTGGGGTTAGGAGCAAAAGACAAGCTATTTGTTCCTTAACTGTAATAGTAAAGAATATATAGAACTCATCTTGTTGATGCCATCTTTTCCCAATAGTTTAAGTGTGGGTTCTGCCTTCCTACCTCAGACCTTGCTCAGTGAAAAGATACCGTGAAATAATGGGAAGATTTTGAACTTCTAATCCTTATACATCATGCATTAGCTGGTGACCCTGGACAAGTTACTTAACTTCTCAGAATTTCAGCTTAACATTTAATAAGTGAAGATAATACTAATAATGTCCCCAAGCAGGATTGTTATGTTAAGCAGAGAAAATTTACTTAAGATGGTGCCATGTTTATAGTAGGAACCCCATTAAGTGTAGATCATTCTTATTATTGGCATGCTGGACTTCCTGATCTTTATAGTCCCTCCAAACCCTACCATGAGACAGAGACTGTCAGTCTAGGAAGATGAATAGGAAAAGGAAGAGATGACATGGAACACTCATGCCCTGCTGGTGGCAGTGTAAATTTGTATAATCATTTCAGAATGTAATAGATGATAATAGCCATAAAGATGTTCAAGCCCCATTGACCCAGGAATATAATTTCTGAAAATTTATTTTTAGGAAATAATTTAACATAAGGTGGAAGCTGTTAGAAGAAAATTGTCCAAAGAGCAATATTTATGACAACATTATCCATAATAGTAAAACATTAGAAACCTATAGAAGAGTGGTTAAGTAAATTATGACATATCAAATGAGAATTTTCTTAGGGATAAGAAAGATTAGAACATCAAAGTGTGTTTGTTATATAATGTTAACTAAAAAATAAAAAAACGATACATGGCCCTGACTGGCTTGGCTCCGTGGATAGAGCGTCAGCCTGTGAACTGAAAGATCCCAGGTTTGATTCCAGTCAAAGGCATGTATCTTGATTGCAGGCACATCCCCAGCAGGAGGCAGCTGATAGATGTTTCTCTCATTGATGTTTCTAACTCTCTATCCCTCTGCATTCTTCTCTGTATAAAGTCAATAAATATATTTAAAAAAATGATACATGCCCATTGATTATCCTGTAAAATAATATGCATATTGGATAAATCTAAAAAATGAATGCAGAAAAATGGAGCTTTTTGTGATATAATAGGATTAAAATACAAATTTTTTAAATATTTGTATTTTTTAATTATAAAATAAAAAAGAAATCCATTTTATCATACAATAAATATCTATGGGATGTCTACTATTTATCAGTTACTATTCTAGATACAATATAAAAAAGAGAAAAATGAATACCTGGTGTTGTCAGAATACTTTGTAAATTTTTCAAAGTACCATTATATCCAAATTAGAACTTTATTTTATAATCCAAATTTTCAAAGTTGGACAATATTTGAAGCACACAGAGTAACTTGGAAAACAACACAATACTCATATACTTAGGACGCAGAGCTAACAGAAGTTAATCTTTTTTATTCCCTTCCCGACCCCACTGCTAGGAAACAAAATAATTACAACAAAAGCTGAATTCCCTCATCCCTTTTACTTTCTTTCCTACCCAAAGATAGTCCTAGTCTTAGTGTGTTAAGTATTCTACCTACCCATGTTTTTATTTTTTTCTATATACATGTATAACCATAAGCAAAATATGTTATTATTTTGTGGCTTTTAAAGCTTTTCATAAATGGTATCATGTGGTGTTTTTCTTTTCATGTGGTTGTTTTTATTTCACTCATATTTACTGCCACATATTACTGCAGTGAATGACTGAACAGTTTATTAATCCAGCTCCCTACTGAGTTTCCAATTTTTGCTACTGTGAACACTTCTAAGGTGAACATTTTTATGCATATCTCTATATGCAGTTGTGCCAGAGTTTCTACAGTTTTATGTATAAAGGTGAAATTATTGGATGGTAGAAGTGTGTATCTTCGACCAGCCTGTTGCCAAGGTGCCTTCCCAGGAGATTGCAACAATTGACACTCCCAACAGCAATGTCCATTTCCCCCACATCCTTACCCATACTTCAATACTTTTTTGCCTGGTTGATACATGTGATTATCATTTCATTTTACCTGTATGAGTCTTTGCATAAAATAAAGACAACTTCTGCTCTTAAGTCCAGTATGAATCATTGGTGAAGGAGGCTTTCCTAGGCTTACAGAGGCCTCATCCCGGGAAATGAATGATGGAGATTATCTTGACAGAGGCTCTCCATTGAGAATAATTTTAGTGCAGCCTCATGCCATAGTGATTTGAGGTATATGGGTATTCTTGTAATATGTACCTGTAATATGTACCTAGTGTTCACATTCATGAAATGTGAGGTGTCTACTTAGTTAATGTCAATTTCCTTTCTTTCCCACTTAAAAGAGTACTCAGGGTAATACCTATATAGCTTTCTTCTGATACCTGTGTGTATATATGCTCAGGTCAGTGGTCCCCAGCTTTAGAATGCATCAGAATCACCTGGAGGGTTTGTTAAGGCACAAGCTGCTGATACAGTTCCTGAATCAGTAGATCTGGCATGGGGCCTGTGAGTTTGCATCTCTCAGAAGTTTTCATCTGATGTTCTTGCTGCTGATCTCTGAACCACACTTTGTGAACTACTATTCCATATATAACAACAAAAAATATTATGTCACTGTTGTGTGAGGGAATTGGAGGGTGAATGTTGTTGGGTTGCACTGATTTTTTTCACTGATCAATTTCTATTTAATATTGGGGCTCCTCTGAATGCCATATGCATTATTTAGGTGACAATTTCTGCAGTAGTGGGACACTGTTCTACTTTCCTTCTTTTCTCATCACAATTGTCTAATGACTCATGAAATCACAGATGGATTGAACTTTTTCTTCTTTCTGCCTGTCTGACTCTGATTACAAATGAGCTAAACTAAGCAGGTCCGAGATCTAGGGCAGGGAGCTGCTTGGTACTGGGAGCCATCTAGGGGAATGTGTAGGGGTTGCAAGGTGTTCCTTTAAACAATTATTGTGGTAAAAGTACTATACCAGATTATACATATTTCAGGTGTACAATATTTAATCCAATATTTGTGTACACTACATAGTGTTTACTTTATAAGACTAGTTATCTACCATCACGATACAGTTGATCCCCTTCACCTCTTCATCCTCTCCCCACAGCCTTTCTTCTCTGGTAACTATTCTAGTTTCTGTATCTAGGAGTTTGGTTTTTTTTCACTTTTTCATTTGTTTTATTTTGTGTATTTTTAGATTCCAAATGTAAGGGAGATCCTATGAAATTTATCTTTCCCTGTCTAAGTTATTTCACTTAGCATGATACCTTCAAGATCCACCCATGCCATTGCAGTTATAAAGAATTCCTTCTTTTTTATGACTGAGTAGTATTCCATTGTATATATTTTACATCTTCATTATTCATTCATCCATTTTATTTTAATTTAAGGGCATCCACCTTGCTCTATTTTCTACTGTCTTACCATCTTATCAGTGTCTTTAAACTGAGATATACAGTGATCTTTTTTTTTGAACCCTTGTCTAGAATTATTCTTCTCTTAAATTCAGGAACTGTAAGACTCTGTAAAAGGGAAGAAGATGAAATTCTGGGGCACTGCCCACTTTAGCAGGTAAAAATTCTAGTCCACTTCTATGATTTCTATTTAAAAATTTTTATTCATTAAAAATGTAAATCTATATTCATATTTGAAGAAGAGATATTCATAAGCATATACTTGCTAGAAAGTGTATTTTTATGGACACTAAATATAAGTTATTCATATGGGATATCTATATTAGGCACAATTCAAGTAAAATATTAAAGATTCTTAACAAAAAATAAAATCAGTATTATGGCATGATATTAGATATTGTTAGAAATGGAAGATATAAAAGATTGCTAACATTGAATAAAGCACTACACAAAGATGTAAGGCTTTGAGGGCAAAGGTGGTCTTCTTCATTTTTTCAGTTTTATATAACAACTAGAGGCCTAGTACATGGATTCGTGCACTGGCGGGGTCCCTTATCAGGGGCCTGTGGGGATTGGGCCAAAATGGCCCTGTTCATGGATTCATCCAGGGTATGTCCAGCCCTTCTCACCCAGTCTCAATTGGCAAACCCTAGCAGCAAGTTAACTTACCAGTTGGAGTGTCTGCACCTTGGTTGTCAGTGTATGTCATAGCGACTGGTTGAACAGTTGAAGGAACAGTTGGACAGTTAGCATGATAGGCTTTTATTATATAGGGTGTATTAGTTTAAGGTTTGCAGTATAATGATTTGATATATAAGTATAATGCAAAATGACTACCATGGCAACTTTAACATACATTAACTCACACAATTACAATATTTTTTATGTGTTGAGAACTTTTAAGATCTAGTTTCTTAGCAATTTTCAAGTATACCATAAGATATTGCTAAAGACAGTCACCGTTATGCATATTATATCCCCAGAATTCATTCGTCTTATAACTGGAAGTTTGTACCTTTTGATTTTCACCCATGTTCACCACTCCCCACTCCCCACCTCTGACAATCACCAGTCTGTTCACTCTTTGTATGGATTTTTTATTTTTAGATTTCACATGAATATAAATGAAATCATCCAGCATTTATCTTTCTCTGATTTATTTCACTTAGGATAATGCCCTCAAGATCCATCCATATTGTTGCAAATGGCAGGATTTTCTTCTTTATGGCTAAATAACATCTTCTTTATGGCTAAATAACATATATCTATATCTATCTAACTATCTATCATCTATCTATATCTATCTATCTATCTATCTATCTATCTATCTATCTATCTATCTAAAAGCCCAGTGACCATTAAGGTGGAATGACCAGAACTACCAGTGCTATGATGTGCACTGACTACCAGGGGACAGATACTCAATGCAGGAGTTTCCCCTTGGTGGTCATTGTGCTCCCACAGTGGTTCAGCCAGCAGCCGAGCTCATGGCTGGTGAGCACAGCAGTGGTGGCAGGAGCCTCTCCCACCTCTACGGCAATGCTAAAAAGTGGTTAGCCAAGTGGTAAGTAGTGAGCAGGAAGGAGGTAAGGAGCGAGCAGACAGGTAGTTAGGAGCAAGTTAGGCAGGGGTTTAGGAGTGAGGGGTTCCAGATTGGAGGAGGTTATCCTGATTTAGGCAGTCACACATCCCCAAGGGGTTCCGGATTGCGAGAGAGTACAGGCTGGGCTGAGGGACACCCCTATGCATGAATTTCATGCATCGGGCCTCATATATATATAAAGAGCCAGGGTCCATAACATCCAAAATGATTGAAGGGACAACTGAACACCAGGCTGTGTCCACAACAGGTGCAGGTGGGCAGGTACTGATGAGAGGACTTAACTGCTGATCTCTCAGTCCATCTCCCACACCTCCCACAGACTGCCAATGGGGGCTGAGGGCCCCAGCCAGGGTGCAGTGAAACTCTGGTTCTTGTGCGATTTGGGGTGTGGCCAGCCTTCAAACTTGACCCTGACAGGAGGGAGGACGGAGCTCCATTTCTCACAGAATCAGCCATTGGATAGCTTGCTGTCAGAGGCCTGCCAGCCAGGAATATCATTCACCGACAGCCTGGACCATGGTGATCAGGCAGGCAGAGGCAGTTAGGAGTGATCAGGCTGGCAGGGGAGTGCAGTTAGGGGCAATAAGGCTGGCAGGGGACAGCAGTTAGGTGTGAGATCACGCCGGCCGGGAAGTGCAGTTAGGGGTGATCAGGCAGGCAGACAGAGAGGTTAGTGGTGATCAGACAGGCAGGCAGGTGAGTGGTTAGGAGTCAGCAGTACCATATTGTGAGAGAGATGTCTGTCAGGGATTGGGGCTAAACTGGCAGTTAGACATCCCCAAGGGATCCTCAATTAGAGAGGGTGCAGGCTGGGCTGAGAGATCTCTGCCCCCCTCCATGCATGCATGAATTTTGTGCACTGGTACACTAGTACATATATATTAATTATAATATGCTAATTATACCAGATGACCTTCCAGACAAAGCTGAGGCTGCAAGGGAAGCCTGGGTCCCATGTGCCTGCTGGAAACCAAAGGGAAGACCAGATCCCTGGTGCCAGAGGGAAGCTGGTGCTGGCAGCTGGGGAAAAGAAGGCCTACTCTTTTTTTTTTTTAATATATTTTATTGATTTTTTTACAGAGAAGGGAGAGGAATAGAGAGTTAGAAATATCGATGACAGAGAAACATCGATTAGCTGCCTCCTGCACATTCCCTACTGGGGATGCGCCCGCAACCAAAGTAGATGCCCTTGACTGGAATCGAACCTGAGGCTCTTCAGTCCGCAGGCTGACGCTCCATCCACTGATCCAAACCGGTCAGGGCAGGGAGGCCTACTCTTGCATGAAATTCATGCATCAGGCCTCTAGTATATATATAACACATACCACATCTTCTTTATCCATTAATCCACTGTTGGACACTTAGGTTGTTTCTGAGTTTTGATTACTGTAAATAATGCTGCGTTGAACATAGGGTTGCATGTGTCATTTTAATTAAAAATTTCACTTTTCTTTGGTTAGATACCCAGAAGTGGAATTGCTGGATCACATGGCAATTATATTTTTAATTTTCTGAGGAATTTCCATGCTATTTTCGTAGTGGCTGCACACATTTACAATTCTGTAATAGTGCACAATGGTTTCTTTCCTTTGTGTCCTGTCCAACAATTGCTATTTCTTATCTTTTTATAGCAGCCAGTCTGACAGATGTGAAGTGATATCTCATTATGGTCTCAATTTGCTTTGTGTCTTTCTTATTTTTGAATGACCTCAAATAGTGATAATCCTTGGCATAGAGCAAGTATTAAAAATGAATGAAACATAATAGTAAGGAATGTTAGAGTAGTATAGTGAAAAGATAGAGGATTTGAAGTCCATTAGATATTATTTAAAATCCTGATTTTTCCTGTCTGGGTGTCCTTGAACAACTTTCTTGATTTTTCTGAATTTTAATTTTTTGTTTTCTTAAACAAAGGCTGATTGTGTCCCCAGTCTGACATTGTCTATTCCTGTCTGTCATCATCAAGGTGGAATTTAAATGAAACTTAGTAACTGGCACATTGGCCCTCAAGTAATACTGATTCCCCTACCTTCTCCAGCCCCAGTTTCCTAACAAAAAATACAATGTTAATGTTATTGGTCAATTTATGGATAACATGATCTGTATTTTTAGACTTTTTGTATAATTATTAATTTGCCATTTCTCATACAGAAATCCTGTAAAAACCATCCAGATTTTACAGAGATAATGAGAAACTGAGCTTAAGGATAGTGAACTCCTGCCTCAGGGTAAGTCATGAAGCAAACCCTGAGCTGGGTTTCTGAGTTTAGAGTTCTTGCTCTCCTGCCTTCTTTCTTCTCAGGCTGTGCAGCCCAACTATAATTCTCCATCCTACCTGAGCAGCAAAGATAATTTGTGGGCCTAGAGAAGTTTTCAGAGATTTTGTTTTTAAAGTGGGAAAAGCAACCCCAACTCTAGCACATTGAGGAACCTTTGTCTGCTGGGTCCCTGTCTTAGAGATGCACATTACACATTAGTGTAGAAAGTCAGTGACAAGTCTGACTCTTTCAAATATTAGCATTTTCCAGATTTATTTGATGACAACTTTTCTTTCCAAAATGATTTCTATTATCCCCTGCATGATACCAGCATTCCATGGAATGTAGTGTTAGAAATGTCAGTATAGAGAAATTCTTGAATATTTAATACTTTTGTTTTCTTCAGAGAAAAGACTGTGATCCTCGGTGTTCGGGTTTGCCTGGCACTCCAGCCTCATAGCATGTATATTAATGAATATACACACCTATGAATTTAGTCTTTGTTTTTTGCCCTAAAAAGTTATTATGCACCTCATGTTTACCAAGTCTCCATGCTCATTCTATCAGCCTGTCTCCCTTCCTTGCATAACTATCTTTCTTTAAAGCACAGTTCTCTCCGTTACTACATTGATTTTTTTTTCACAATGTGCTCTATTCTGCCTTACACCTACTGGGTTCAGCTGTGTGGTAGGGGCTGAAAAGGAAGAAGTAGTGTTGTTTTACAAAGATTGTCCAATGAACAAAGAAAATTTCAAGGAGTTGACAGCACTGAGGACAGGAATAGGACAGAGAAAAGCTATTTACCTTGAAGGTTGTCTGTAAACAAATAGGAGCAAAGACAGAAAGGAAAAGAGGTGGGCAAAGATCTCTCTCAGGGATGGGGGTAGGCAAGGAGCCATTGTGAGCAGCTGGCCTTTTTCTTTGTTTAGCTATACAGAGTTACAGTAGATTTGGTGTTCAAACTTTCCCTTTGGAAAAACAAAGGGGAATGATTTGATCAAGCATTATATAGTGATGTTATTTGAAATAATATTTAATTATATTAGAAATATTTTCACTGTCCTCTATAAAGGCCTCCCTAAAATTATAGATTTTATAAATATCAGATACAGTTTCCTTCCAGAGAACTGTATTCATTATTTTCTGAAAAAGTATGAGCCCCCCAACCCTAGTTCTAATTCACAGAGAATGTAAAATGCTAAATTTGCATGTGGTCAGGTGGAAATCAAAGTTTACCCTTTTCTCTTTATGCCCAATTTGATGAATAAATGCATAACTCTGTGTGTGCATTTTGTGAAGCCCATACCCATTGGAATTCCAGAAAAGCCACTCAATCTTAGGAAAACCTGAAGTTTCTTCTGTGTGGAAGGCAATGATCTTTATTGCCTTTAAGATGGACTTTAACTCAGGAGATCATAGCATTTGCTGCTTCAACATTCCTTTGTCTTAGTTTCATTTCATAACAATCTACTAAGTTAAGAATAATTAGGCCCTACATAAAAGTGTGTAAAACGAGTCTCAGATAAGCTAAATAATATACTAAAGAGGTGATGCTAGCAATGTGCAAACTCAGTGTGGTCTAAGTCCCTATTCTGCGGGGGGTGTATAAAATACTTAGAGCACTTCCTGGTGCGGTAAGGGAGAGATGAATGAATGTTGGTTTCCATTCCATTTTATTTATTATCCCACTAGAGGCCCGGTCCATGAAATTCATGCACTTGGGAGGGTGGGTTCCTCAGCCAGCCTGCACCCTCTTGCAGTCTGGGAGCCCTCAAGGGATGTTCAACTGATGGCTTAGGCTCGTTCCCTAAGGCATTAGTTGCCTTACCACTGCCACGGAGGCTGGAGAGGCTCCAGCCACTGCTGCATTCATCAGCCATGAACCAGGGACCCTGTGGGAGTGCACTGACCACCAGGGGGCAGCTTCTGCATTGAACGTCTGCCCCCTGGTGGTCAGTGTATGTCATAGCAACTGGTTATTCTGCTGTTGGGCTGAAACTGGCTCTCTGACATCCCCCAAGGGATCCCAGATTGTGAGAAGGCACAGGCCAGGCTGAGGGGCCCCACCAGTGATGATCAGGGATGGGGAGGGATGTGGGAGGGTTTCAGGGTGTATCCAGCCTGTCTTGCTCAGTCCCGATTGGCTGGACCCCAGCAGTAAGCTAATCTACTGATTGGAGCATCTTTCCCCTGCTGGTCAATTCATGTCAGAGTGACTAGTCGACCAGTCTACTGTCTTCTCTCTGGTGGTCAGTGCACATGATAGCAAGCTGTTGAGTGGCCTTAGCATATCATTAGCATATTAACCTTTGATTGGTCGACCAGACACTTAGCATATTAGGCTTTTATTGTATAGATGGACAGTAAATAAACATCCTGCTAAATTAAAGTTTAGATATTGAACTGGTACTGGCATTCAGCTACCTCTGCCCATTGCCATGAATTCATGAGTTCAGTAAACTCAGTAGCTTCAACTTACTGGGAAAAGAAGGGGTGGAGCTGCCATAAAAAAGAAGTAATTCTCATCATTTGCAGCAACCTGGATAGAATTAGAGAACATCATGCTGAGTGAAATAACCCAGTCAATGAAAGAGAAATACCATATGACCTCACTCATTTATGGATATTAAAGAACATTATAAATTGATGAATCAAAAGACAGATATAAAGACACTAAAGCAAATTACAGCATGGAGGGTAGGGAGATCTGGGGAAGATAAGAGATCAACCGAAGGACTTGTGTACATGCATATAAGTAAACCAATGGACACAAAACTATGGAGAGGGAGGGTATGTACGGGGGGGGGGGGGGGCAATGTTAAAATATGTACACAGATAATAATTTAATAAGAAAATAAGAAAAAAGAAAAGAAGGGGTGGGGGCAGAGCACTCTCTGGGATAGAGGAATTAATCACAAATTTGCGCTCTCGCTCTATCTTGCTCTCTTGCTCTCTTGTTTTCTTTCTCTTCCTCTCTTTCTCTTTTTTTTTCTCTCTCTCCCTCTCCCTCTCTTCATTAAATAGAAAAGGCTTTGAATTACTTTCACTGGGAGTGTGGGTTCAATGAGAGCAAATTATGAAATCCTTCTCTAATTCATTTTGAAAATATAACTTTTGCTCATTAAAAAGCACAAACCAACATTCCAATTAAGCAAAATAGATGCCGTACATTCAGCCTACAGTTCTTGTGCTTCATCTTTGGATGCCGTGCCCTGGCACTGATGAGGCTTTGGAATGCAGACTAAAAGCAGTGGAAGTTGCTGAGCAAAATTGCTATTAGCAGTTTAATCACTTATGTTAAATGCTATGGATATAATACAAAGTGGGGCGATATTCTTCCTGGAGTGCAAAGGCTTCACCAGTTTTATAAGCTTAAGGTATTTTCTCTCAACAGAGTATTTGGTTTCCAATCTTAGGTCTGTAAATAATTTGTATTTATATGTATGTCTTTCTATATAAAAGCCCAGCAGCCATTACGGTAGTACTACCAGAGTGACCAGTTACTATGACATGAACTGATCACCAGGGGGCAGAAGCCCAACGCAGGAGCTTACCCCTGGTGATCATTGCAGTCCCACAGTGGGAGCACCGCTCAGCCAGAAGCTGGGCTCATGGCTGGTGAGTGCAGTGGTGGTGGTGGGAGCCTCTCCTGCCTCCACTGCAGGCAGGCAGTAAGGAGCGAGGTGTCCCAGACTGTGAGAGCCCTGACTGCCAGAGGAATGTATGACTGCCTGCAAGTGGATATCCCCTGAGGGGTCCTGGACTGTGAGAGGGTGCAGGTTGGGCTGAGGAACCCCACACAAGTGCACAAATTTAATGCACCAAGCCTCTAGTAAATAAATAATATAGTCAAGTATTGTGACTCATAAGTGGAATAAGACAGTATATATCACCTATCCCATGATGTGTGATTGTATATTTCTATTGCTTTTCAGGCCTTATGATTATTTTATTACCCAGTAATTGAATAACAAATTATTCAGCTTTATTATGTTTTTGGTTCTTCTTTATTTTATTCTAATCATGAGCCACTGTTTCCTATCCTCCCAGTACCTTGCTTTGCTTTGTCCCTGGAATTTTCCCTGACTCATGTTACAACTAAGTGTATCACAATTTGGAAGAACAGAAAGGCCCTCCTAGACTTCTGGGAGGACCAGCCTTTTGTTTGTCCTACTTCAAACACATTCGCTTTTATTATCTGTAAAATAAACTTAACCCAGAAGACCAAAAAGATTCACTGCTTCAGAATCAAAATCAACCTTATAGAACCTAAGCATTTCTCTTAGTTCAGCATGTGGTATTAGACTGGTGCTGACCAGAGGCTTAAGTGTCTGATACAAACAAATGCATTCAATTTGACTTCTACCCTTGAGATGTCTCTGGATTTCTGGCTTTAATACAGTTTTTTTCACTGTGATATTAAAACAGACAAAGAAAAAAAAGGGGGGAGGGGGAGAATAGAACAGATAAGGAAAAAAAAAAAAGAAGGAAATACCAGAATTCCTTTTCATGCACAGGATAGGATAGTGATAGAGAAGTTACGACAACACGTGTAATGAATACATCATACGTGTTCCCATGACATCTCCTGTCCCTTTGGAAGATATTGTTCAGTCACAACACTCTCCCCAAATAACAGTTTTGGTACGTTTGAACAGTACCTGGCATTTCAGATCTCTTTAATTAGTTGTTGAATGAGCTTGTGCTCTGTTTCCTAAACTTAATTTGAAGTTCTCTGTGAGCAAGCAGTCACCACATCTGCTTCATTAGGAGTATATGTCCAATGAAAGGACATTGAAAACAGTTAAACTTTAAGACACTTAAACCCTTAGAGAGAGCTTCATTGCATATGGCTGTTTGTCTTTCGTTTAGATATTGGAGGGAGGGGGATTGTGAAACAAGGTGGTAGAGGCAGCTAGAAATGCAGAGTATAGACCTTTACAATGCTGAGTTGCGTTAGGAAAACAGTCAAGTGTCAAAGACCCAATGAAGGGTCAGAAAGAATCATTTTTACTCTATTTTATTTTAAATATATATATTTTTATTGATTTCAGAGAAGAAGGGAGAGAGAAAGAAAGATAGAAACACCAAAGATGAGAAAGAATCATTGACTGGCTGCCTTGTGCATGCTTCCTACTGGGGATGTAGTCCACAACCTGGGCATGTGCTCTTAAGCGGAATCAAACCCTGGGCCCTTCCATCTACAGGCCAACATTCTAACTCCTCAGCCAAATCAGCTATGGCCATTTTTACTCTCTTTTCTTGTTTTCTACTACTTCATTGTAAAGGGAAAAAAACACAGGCTTTTGAGTCCATTAAATTCACTTCCTTGCTTTGTGATCTTAAATGAAATTGTAAATTGTTATATATCCCTTTATCCAGTTTGCAAAGATATAAAGAAAATGATCATTATGTTAGTTTATTTTTTGAGGAAAATAAAATGATGTAACATAGGTAACATATTGTCCATATGTTAATATTCAGTGAAGACTCTGGAGGGGGGCTGAGGCACTAAACAGTAGCTCTTAGAAACAGGTAGCATAGACATAATATGGAATAGAAATACAGCTATGCCCCAAACTGGCCTGTCTCATCTCTGCCTTGCCCTTTTAAAATGATCTAAACTGCCTTCATGCCTCCCTGTGCTGGCAGTTTCTACAGAGTTGGAAGCAAAACTGGACATCTGCATTGCTTTGGTATTCTGAAACATCCACTTCTGCATCTGCAAATGCATTCTCAAAGAAAGGTTTTCTTTGTAGACAGGTTGCTACATTGCCCTTTTCAGGTTTTTAAAATGCACTGTGAAGTTCTCCCTTTTTCTCTATTGGGGAGGGTTGGAGCAGTAGAGGGAGGGGCAGAGAAAGACAGAGAAATTGCTTCCTTTGATAAATGGCATAAAATTCAATAGCTCAAGGGCTCTAACATCTTTCATTTTTTGAGCTTGGGAAATGTGAAAAGTTTTATTTGTCTGGATGTTTGTTGTAAATGTTCTTGTATGTCATTAAGAGAGGCACTTTTTGAAGTGAAGCCAAGCTAAAATTGTCTTACACATTGAGAAGCAAAGCTGTTCAAAGGGGAAGTGTTCAGCTGTTTTTCTCTAGGATGCTAGGTATGAGCTAATTAGTAATAGGCTTGCTTATTACCAAGTTCTGCTCGTG
This sequence comes from Pipistrellus hanaki, assembly GCF_964339955.1. Taxonomy (NCBI): domain Eukaryota; kingdom Metazoa; phylum Chordata; class Mammalia; order Chiroptera; family Vespertilionidae; genus Pipistrellus; species Pipistrellus hanaki. Next base: position 34,152,308 of record NC_140511.1, read on the forward strand.
TGTATAGTTATACAGGAATTGTCAGAGGATCCTTGCATTTGAGTCATAACAGCTTCCTTCTGACCCAGCTTAGGGCTACACGTATGAAGGATGAAGCTAAGTATTTGCGTATTGGCGTCACTGGGGACTTGTGTGGAAAGGCTTTTGCTTTGCCTTATTTCACAAGGTGCAAGAGTTCGCTTATCAGCTGGAAGATAAATGAACATAACACCATTTTTCACACTTTCTCCACCTACTTCCAGACCTCTTTCCTTTTAGATTGGCTTCTGCCTGTTCCTTTGAGTTCATCCTCCTGCCAAACAAAGAGTAGATGCTGCTGCTAAAATTGTATTGAGGTCCCGTGGGAGTGTTTCACTCTTGAAAAAGCAGAGAGAGTCCTTGCGTAGTCCCTCGCTGCAAGAGACATGATCCATCTCACAGAATAGTTAAACTTCACTCCTGCTCCCCTCCTCATACCAGGGCACCGAATGTTGCTCTTCATGAAAAGAGACAGTGGTGGGAATTCTGTAGAGAAACCTGTGTTTGAATGCATCCTCTGCTACTCCCTAGTCATGTGACAACCTCAGACTTTCCTTCTCTAACCTCTAGTGCCCTCACCTATAAAATGGAGTTGATAAGGACTAATACATATTATATATATATATATATATATATATATATATATATATATATATATATACACACACACACACACACACACACACACAAACACACACACACTAGAGGCCTAGTGCAAAAAATTTGTGCACAGTGGTGGGGGGTCCCTCAGCCCAGCCTGTCCCCTCTCACAGTCTGGAAGCTCTCAGGGGATGTCTGGCCTCCCTCTGGGGGAGATGACTAGACTGATAAGGGGAAGATGCCACTCCCATCACTCCACTGCTGCCACTGCTGGCCATTGCAGCTGCCAAGGTGTTTTCATCAACATGGACTCCAGTCCCCTCACCATGAAAAAATGACAACTTTCTTCAGGCATTTTCAAGATGTCTCTTTCATAGGATATAACATTTCTTTCTCTCTATCTTTTTTTTTTATCCTCACTTGAAGATATTTTTCTATTGATTTTTAGAAAGCATGGATAAGAGAGGGAAAGTCAGAGAGAAACATCAATGTGAGAGGGAACCTTTGATTGGTTGCCTCCTGCATGAGCCCTGACCTGGGCCCCAGCCAGGGAGGAGCCTGCCCTTGATCAGAATCAAACCTGGACCCTGCAGTCCTCAGGCCAAGGCTCTATCCACTGAGCCAAACTGGCTAGGGCAAGATATCAATTTCTCAGCCCCTCCAGCAGTGGACCTTTATTCTTTCCTCCAGGAGTGAGGTGGAAAAACCCTAGATCACCTTCTTGGATTCTATTACCCAAGTTATCAAGAACACTGCAAGTGTACAGGGAACTTAGCTGATGAGTGGTCATTAAAGGTGTTTCCTCTGCAGCTCACACGTAGAGGCAGGACTGATAGCACACTGCAGTGTGTCTTCTCCGAGTCTGCTCTAGCCATGCCATGGCGGCTGGGGCAGGTCCCCTTGTGTGTGTGTCCACTCCGGGCCTGCACCATTTATGGCTTACCTCACCACACATACAGTTGATTTAGGTTATTTAATCTCTCTAGACACTAATTTCCTCTCCAGCCCTAAAGTTGATAATGACCTTCCTTCTGGAAGGGTAGTTAAAGATGAAGAGTTATCACATGCAATGCACATAGTACAAGTAAGGCCCTCAATAAGTGTAAGTTATATCAAAAGGTGTATAGGACAAAGTATGTCCTCATTTATAACAAAATTGATCACGTCTTCTATACTACTACAAATAGAGACATATGTTTACAGATAACTAGAATAGAATATCCTAACTCAGGTCTTGCTAAGAATCAAAATATATTTTTAATAAGTCTAAAGAAATGATTTGAAGCTAAGTCATAAATACAGCATGAAAGAAGCTTACAATGAAGTTGTATAACTGCTAGTCACAACAAAAATTATCAATGAAAAACATAGGATATAATATGTAATGCTCAAATATAAAAAAATTCATTGCTACTATTCATTGTGTATTATTTAATGTGTCAGATATTATACTCAGTATAAATACTGAATAAATACATAATCACACACAGAGACATGCTGAAACCAGTTTGGCTCAGTGGATAGAGCGTCTGTCTGCGGACTGAAGGGTCCTAGGTTTGGTTCTGGTCAAGGGCATGTAAATTGGTTGCAGGCACATCCTCAGTAGGGAGTGAGCAAGAGGCAGCTGATTAATGTTTCTCTCTCATCGATGTTTCTAACTCTCTATCCCTCTGTCTTCCTCTTTGTAAAAAAATCAATAACATATATTAAAAAAATTAAACACACACACACATGTACATATATATATATATATATATATATATATATATATATATATGTGTGTGTGTGTGTGTGTGTGTGTGTGTGTGTGTGTGTGTGTGTGTATATAATGCAAATTAGCCGGGACGCCATAATAGTCACGACTGGTTCAGGAGGAGGTTGCACAGGCAGATGTCAGGGAGTATAATATCTGACACATTAAATAGTACACAATGCATAGTAGCAATGAATTTTTTTATATTTGAGCATTACATATTATATTCTATGTTTTTCATTGATAATTTTTGTTGTGACTAGCAGTTATACAACTTCATTGTAGCTTCTTTCATGCAGTATTTATGACTTAGCTTCAAATCATTTCTTTAGACTTATTAAAAATATATTTTGATTCTTAGCAAGACCTGAGTTAGGATATTCTATTCTAGTTATCTGTAAACATATGTCTCTATTTGTAGTATAGAAGACATGATCAATTTTGTTATAAATAATGAGGACATACTTTGTCCTACACACCTTTTGATATAACTAACACTTATTGAGGACCTTATTTGTACTATGTGCATTGCATGTGATATCTCTTCATCTTTAACAACCATTCCAGAAAGAAGGTCGTTATCAATGGTAGGGCTGGAGAGGAAATTAGTGGCTAGAGAGATTAATTAATAACCTAAATCAACTGGAGTTGAATAGCTACAACAGAATTAAAATATAAGCCTATTTAACTGCTAAACTCATTGTCTTTCACTACACTATGCTGCCGCTCCATATCCAAAAGTAATGTAGAATGACTTTTCATCAGAGCAGACAGGATTATCACAAACTGTAATGGTTTATGTTGACTAAATATACTTCTCATTTATGTTACACATTTACTATAGGTCATTACTCTGCAGTCCAGGCTGAAGAAACTGTCCCTATATTATTATATGAATGTCTTAAGGCAGTGAGAAATATAGTAATGATAACACTTTTGGATGACTTTTAAAGCTTATAGAGCGAAGTGGCATATATTATTTCTGCTCCTAGTCAATTGACCAAAAACAAATCACATTGCCAATCTCAATATGTGTGACATAGGGAAATATATTTCTCAGATAATGAGGGGAGTGATTATTTGGGAATAATAATAAATCTACCAGTATTTTTATGTGATTTAATTGTTTGCCTTGCTAATTTGTTTTACTGAGTTTTATATAAAAACTAGAGACCCAGTGCATGAAATTCATGCACAGGGGTCTGGGGGTGTCCCTCAGCCCAGCCTGCACCCTTTCCAATCTGGGACCCCTTGAAGGATGTCCAATTGCTCGTTTAGGCCCTATCCAGGTAGGAGAGGGCCTAAATGGGCAGTCGGAGATCCCTCTCACAATCCAGGACGGTTGGCAACCAACTGCTTGCCTACCTGCCTTTCGGACTGCCCCTCACCACTTCTGCATGCCAGCTTGGTCACCCTTTTCCATTCCCATATCAACCTGATTGATGCCTAACTGCTCCCCTGCCAACCTATTTGTCCCTAACTGCCCTCCCCTGCAGTCCTGGTCACCGCTAACTGCCCTTTCCTTCAGATCTGGTTCCCCACCTCCACCCCCCAAACTGCTCTCCCCTGCAGGCCTGGGTTCCTCTCAACTGCCCTTTCCTGCAGGCCCGGTCACCCCCAACTTCCCTCCTCTGCCAGCCTAGTCACCCCTAACTTCCCTCCCCTGCATGCTTGATCACCCCCAATTGTGCTCCCTTGCAGGCCTGGTCCCTCCCAATTGCCCTCCCCGGCTGGCCATCTTGTGGCAGCCATCTTTTGTCCACATGGGGGCAGTCATCTTTGACCACATGTGGGCAGCCATCTTGTGTGTTAGAGTGATAGTCAATTTGCATATTCTTTTTATTAGAAAGGATTAGATAGGATAGAGGCCTGGTGCATGGGTGGGGGCCAGCTGGTTTGCCCTGAAGGGTGTCCTGGATCGGGTTCGGGGTTCCCTTGGGGTGTGAGACAGCCTGGGTGAGGGGCCTGTGGTGGTTTGCAGGCTGGCCACACCCCCGATGACTCAAGTGGAGACCTTGGTATCTGGGATTTATTTATCTTCTATAATTGAAACTTTGTAGCCTTAAGCGGAGGCAAAGGCAGGCCAGGGCAGGCAGAAAGCTTGGCTTCCTCCATTGCCTGGGAAACCCAAGCCTTCCTGGTCTCTCTGTGGCTATAGACATCTTGGTTGAGTTAATTTGCATACTTGCTCCTGATTGGCTTATTGGTGTACTGGAGTGGCTTATTGGTATACTGGAAGTATGGTCAGTTTGCATATTACTCTTTTATTAGAGAGGATAGATTTGTATTTTCTGAAGTGAACATCACTGTGGTGTTCGGAGACCGTCCAAGGAGGGCTCAGCTGAAGAGAGACTCACCATTGATTTGGCATGTCCAATGCTCTGTGGTGTTATTGGGAATTGATACTATGCCTTTATATTGGTGGCATTCATATATAGGGACTGTCCCATCAATGCCAAGTTTGTTTTTTCACTGCTTTAATCTTTTAGCATACCAGCAGTTTGATAAATGATTGTTTTTCATTTTATAGTAGCCAATTGAGCTAAAATTGTATTTCTGAGATACTATACTGAGCTAGAGTTGCACTTATTTTCAACCAACCTATTGGTATGGAGGTGAGTATATTGTGTCTTAGCATGGCACCTACACATCTTCCTTTCTCCTTACTGATTCCATCATAGGAGCACTACATTGGCTTTACTGGCAGAATAAATATAAGAAGATCAATAATACAAAGATAAGTGTTAACTGGAGAGTAAAATCAGAGAAAAACCTTTGATGTGATTTTCTTCAAGTACTCTTTCCTTCCATCATTATTTAGTTCTAATTCTTTCTTTAAAACAGAAACCTAAGTTCATTTTTTTCCACTACCTCATCACTATTCTAGTCTTGGTCTTCAACCTCTCAAACTCTAATATGTATTCCTCCTAGCCTTTCCCCCTGCCTCTAGTAGCTTCCTCTGTCCTTAGTCATGAATGGAATCACAAACAACTAGATTCTTTTAAGAACCAAATTTACAGTATGCTGTAACAGATCGTGTGGTTATAAATCAAGGCAGCTCCAATAAGAGTTCCATCCCCATCTGTCTTACCTGACAACACCTGTCTTATGTCCAGCTCTCCCACTCCTTCCTACCCAGTCCTTCAAGACCTTATCTTCATCTTTCTGTCCTAGCGTGGCAATTGGGTGTTCAATTTTACAAACTTCCTCCACCTTCATGTCAAAACCTATCTATCAGTCTTTTTATTCTTCATTTTTAATTCTGAAGTATTTAAGGCATACAAAAGCATTTATGTGACATTGTAAAGAATAAGAAAAAAATAATAAAATAAAGAAAAAAAATTGGCTCTCAAGTCTTTACTTTCAAGTCTGTCAGTCTTTAAAGTTTGTTCTTCTGGCCGGGTCCTGTTTTGACCATTTGCACTGTCATCCCTCAAGTCCTCCTGGGAACCTCCCCTGTTCCTGAAGCTTTACCCTCTGGCTTTTGTTCTGCTATCCTTGCCTTTGAACCCCTAAGGATGGGTTTGCATTGACTATATCCAGACTACTCTTCCAAAAATTCTACTTTGATCCATCAATGCTGCCCTCCTAAGTTCAAAACCTAATATTGTTTCTCTTTTTCCTATTGAGTCAAGCCTGAAATCTTCATGAAATCACATCTGAAATGAGTTTGACATACATAAATTCTTAGTTTTTCTTAGCTTTATTTTTTCTTTAAATATATTTTTATTGATTTTAGAGAGATGTAGGTGGAGGGAGGGAAGGAAGGAGAGAGAGAGAGAGAGAGAGAGAGAGAGAGAGAGAGAGAGAGAGAGAGAGAGAGAGAGAGAGAGAGAGAGAGAGAACATTGATTAATAGAGAAACATTAATAAGCTGCCTCCTATATATACCCTGAGTGAGGGATCAAACTAACAACTTGGGTATGTGCCCCCAACTAGGAATAGAACCATTGATTTTTTTGGTACATGGGACAATGCTCAATCAACTGAACCACACTGGCCAGGGCTTAGCTTTTTTTTTTTTTTTACCTGACTTTTAGTTGAGGTAAATTTCCACTCTTTTCTATTTAGAATTTTAAGCACTTTCCTATCTAGCTCATATTTTTTCCTACTGACCCTATCATGCTCCCTCTAACATGATGTGGTAGGAGGAGTAGAGACTTCAATAGAGGGAAAATTTGGCTTTGAATCTTGACCCTCATAACTTACTAGTTATGTAACTTTTGTCAAATATGTATCACTTATCATTTAGGATAGATAATCATTTCTATCCTCTATCTAGCAATGGGATTATTAATACTCTGCAGCATTATTGAGAGAGTAAGGCAACGGGTTCTCTAAAGGATGTGAAATATTGCCGACAGTCTAAAAACTGAATTTTTGTCAGTATTCTTTCCCCCAGTCCTGTAGAAAAACCTTGTTAGAAGTCATTTTTTAAAATGTTTTTATTCTTCAGGCTAGGACTCTATTATATAGAGAAAGGGATTTGCTAAATGGGTTTGTACAGGGAACTGGTAATATAAGATTTTATTTTGGAAAGGTCACTCAGACCCTCTGTGCAGGAAGGACCAAAGCGAATTGCAGCTGGAGGCAGCTGCAGAATAGTGGGTGCTTCCCTCCTTAAACCACGTCATGACAGTGACAGTGCAGTTTGCCTCCCTTTCTCTACATCTCATGCATAGCTGAATACAGCACTATCTCCGGGTCCCTCCCTGAGGCCTCAAATAGGACCAGACTGACTAACCCAAGCATAAATGTTAAAGTTAATAAAAGCAAAGAGTTCGTAAGTTGGGAGAAATAGTAATTTTCAGACTGAGGAATTACAGAACAATTTCAAGAGGAAATTGCAGTTATTTGTTTGGGAATGGCAGCACAGACTGCAAGCTCTGTGAGAGGAATTAGTTTGTGCTTTTTGCCTCGAAGGGACTTCTAGTCCTTCGATTATCTCTCTCTATATAAAGAGGTAATATGCTAATTGGTTTTAACGATGTCACAGTCATGACCATTAAGGAGGAGGTTGCCTGTGCATGCAAGGAAGGGTGTTGCTCCCAGAGATGGGGTGGAAGTGGGGAGGCACCTGAAGGAGGCCAGTGCCCAGGAGGGCAAGGGTGAGAGCCCATAGAACCCCCTCACCAGACCTTTGCCACCTACCGCTTGCACTCAGAGCACCCTGCCGCTCACCTGCCTGGGGAAGGAGCACAGCACAGCAGAGAGAGGTTTCCATGCTCTGCCTGGTACCATTACAAGGCAGAGCTGCCACATCGCTCCAGAGATGGGACAGAAATGGGGAGGTGTTGTGAGAAGGCGAGACCAGCCCAATTTACATGAGTGACTGAGGGAAGGGCTTGATGAGGCCAGAGAAGGCCCAAGGGATTGGGGCCGTAGGTTGGGGGGCTGGGCCAGGTGTACTGGAGCTCTGCATGGAGAGGTTAGAGTGTCAAGACAGAGCAGTGGGCTGCACGATTTCGCACACTGGGCTCCTAGTCCTTTAATAAGGCTATCTATGCAATTATTTGAGCAAGTGAGTGAAAGTGGAAATGGGAGGCAAGCTGAAGACTAAAAACAGAAATAAACACTCCCCAAAACCAAAAATGGACCACTGAGGATGTGTGCTATCCATCAAAGCATTCAATGTTTTTTCTGTTTGGAGGAAGAAAAAGCTAGGAGTAGAGAAGGGATGGGACAGGTCTCAGGCCATGCAGGATAACAAAAGCATCATTTAGAAGGAAATTGAAAGCAGGGAAAGAAAGCATTCTGTGACTGACTGATGAGGAGAACATGTGAGGCAGGGGTGTATGTCAATGGAAAAGACAGTAATTGAAACACTCTATGAGCCCATATAATTTTGCATCCCACTGGTTTATAATGTGATTTGAAATAATAAAGATGCTGAACAGAAGTTGCTGAAATCACCTACTAATCCACACAGAGGAAACTCTAGGATACCGTTTGATGAGATGGCTGCCCTCAGTAATTATCGGAGTCTGAAATGAGCCTGACAGGCAGAAGAGAAATAGCAATATAAACACCAGCAGGAGTCAGTGAACACACCTTTATCACAGCTTACTGCATTCCCGGGTTTAATTGCTTTTGTTTTTCAGTGTCTTTTTAAATAGCTCATTTCTCAGAGATGGCAAGTTTTTCAGAAGAAACAGTTTACTTGAAAAGAGTCTCATGGAGTCAAGAACTCGATGGCAAATTCCAAGGTCTTTTATGGCTAATCAGTGTATTTAGTTTGCCAGTTCAATCCTTAGGAAGTGGAAGGGAACCATATATTCTGTCTACCTTCACCTCCTTGTTAGATAAATGTCAATAGAGTGAGGAGGTCTTGGGGTCATGGGGTCAAGAACTCGATGGCAAATTCCAAGGTCTTTTATGGCCAATAAGTGTATTTAGTTTGCCAGCTCAATCCTTAGGAAGTGGAAGGGAACAATATATTCTGTTTACCTTCAACTCCTCATTAGACAAATGTCAATAGAGTGAGGAGGTCTTGTTGCAGGACGTTGAGTGTGTGAATACCAAGCTGGGATTCAAACTCAGGCCCTGGGATGAAGTCCACAGAACTGTGGCTACCTCACACTGTCCCTTTGTGGATGTCCCAAGACCTCTGTGCTGGGAGCTCCAGCCCATGACTCCCCACCACCATACAGTGTTTCTTGTTGGACTGCAGGAGAAGAAACCATGGTGAATAGTGATTAAGTTAATTTATAGGTTTTGAAGGGCATTTCTTACACCCACGTTGATTTTTTCCTTATAGCTCTAAAGGTTCCAATGTCTTGAGCCTACAATCAAAATCAATTTAGATAGAAGCAAAGTGTCTGATGGTGAACAAATGTCCTACTCCCTGTAATATGGAAGGTGTGGTTGAGGGGGAGGCCACCTGTTGGCATACATGCATGTGGGAGGCTGCAAATTGTTAGCTCTGACTGTTGCCACACTTAAGTCTCAGCCACACATTTTAGTTTATGGCTGTACATAGACTTTGTGGTCTTTGGAGCATGGCCATTGGTGCCAGGCAACCCTGTAGCACCTTTGGCAAGTAGTGTAACCTTCCTGAGCCTCAATTTTTTTTATAAAAATGGGACCCAGTTTGCTGAGTTGTAGCAAGAAGCATATAAAAATATAGGTGATGCCTAAGCGTGATGCCTTATCTCTTGGTGGCAGTGGAATAACATTGATCTGCTTTTCCTAAATTTCATAGAAACAAGCTTCTCAAGAATAGCACATATGACTCAGCAGTTGCTCACTGACCTATGAACCAGGAGGTCATGGCTTGATTCCCAGTCAGGGCACATGCCTGGGTTGTGGGCTTGATCACCGGTGGGGGGCATGGAGGAGGCAACCGATCAATGATTCTTTCATCATTGATGTTTCTATCTCCCCCTCTCCCTCTCTTTCTCTAATATTAATAAAAATATATTTAAAGATAAATAAATAAATAAATAAATACAATACAATATCTAAAAATAAACAAATAAAATATAACTTTTCAAAAAAGAATAGCACATACAACATCTCCAACATCTTTAGTCACTGCTGCCCTCAAATTATCCAAGATGAGAGAGTTTTTCTTCCTCCTTGTAAAACTCAAGGTACTTACTGTTTGGAATCAAATATGTTACGCTTACTGAGAATCTTTTTCATTACCTATTCATAATTTTAATATTGTTCCCTCTTCTAAGAAAGTCAGGGACTATTGTCCTCCAGTCTCCTGAATTCCCACAGTACCTAGCAAAAAGCCACCCTTAGCAAGCCTTCATGAAATGTTTATCAGCTGCCCGAATTTGTGGAGATGTGAGCAGAAGATAAGAACACAGCTTGAAGTCTGTGTTTCTCTGCTAGACTGCCTTTCTGCCTGCAGGGCGTTAGGCTGTTAGGATTCTTGGATTTAAATTGGGTGAGAGGGCTCAGAGCCAGGGCTGAGCTTTGGGCAAGAAGGACAGAGGGCTGCTGGAACCCATCACAACAGCTTGTTAGCTCCATACCCTTGTACAGAGTATCCATGTAAGAACCTGCCACATCCTTAGAGAATTTCTCTGAGTTTATTTGAGCCAAGCTGATGACATATGCTGGGGAGCAAGATCTCAAATGCTCCAGAGAGCAGGGTGTAGTTCCTTTTAGGAAGGAATGAGATTAAGGAGGGAATATAAGGAAGATTACCTAAATGTGGGAGAAAGCAAGAGGGGCATGGGATACAGGATAGTTATCTTTAAGTTCTCTCTTGAGGGTGGCACCTGTTAGAAGTAGGGGTCTGAAAAGGGGCATTTCAAAGGTGTGTTAGTCTAGATGTATAGAAACAATGCACAGGGCTTCCTTTAGGCAAAGATTTACCTTGTTGCCCTAACTGGTCTGTCTCAATGGATAGAGTTTTGGCCTGCAGACTGAAGGGTCCAAGGTTTGATTTCAGGCAAGGGCATGTTCCTTGATTGTGGGCACATTCCCAGTAGGAAGTGTGCTTGAGACAGCTGATTGATCTACATTTCTATCTCATCGATGTTTCTAACTCTCTATCCCTCTCCCTTGCTCTCTGTAAAAAATCAATAAAATATATTTTAAAAGAAAGATAAACCTTGTTGTGAAGGATTTATAGGCTTGGGGCATACTCCCCACCATGACCAGTCCCGTTAGGAATTTATGATCAAAGCACCTTGTGAAGTTACTTTCCCTCGAACTCCTTTTATCATTTAAAACAGGTTATCTTTCCCCTCTACAGAACCCACTCAGATGTCTTTCACAATTCCTGGAACATAGTAACTAATCAATATTTTTGTAATCAATGAACAGAGCCATGCTACATTTGTTCTTTACGTTAGTATTGTAGGTCTGCATGCTTTCGTTACTCAATCAGTAAATCTCATTGAGCACCTACTATGCACCAGACATTGTCTTAAGGGCTTTTGTTCTAGTGAACAAAACAGACAGAAATCCCAGGCATGCTGGGACTTACACTCCAAGTAAAAATAAATGAGAGGTGTTCTCTTGTCATGCCAGGTGATGCTATGTGTGTGCTATGTGGAGAGAACAAAGCAGCGTAAGGGAGTAGAGAATATGCGTTCAGGGTGGAGGGGAGAACGTAGGGTGCAATTCTAAGTAGGATTGTCTAGGAAGGGCCTCTCTGAGAGGGACATTGGAGTACATATCTTTAGGAGGTGAGAGACCTACTTGCGTAATTCCCTGGAAAAAGGCAGGAGCCTGTATGGCATTTTCGGGACAGCCTGGTGTGGCTGGAGTGGAGTAAGGATATGATAGGGAAGAAACTGCTATCCTGCAATACCTTGCGGCTCAGCCTAAGGACTTGATGGTGCTCTTCAGTGTATTCCTAACAGTCGATGAGGTTGCAAGCCCCACACAGTAATCAGATGCTACAGTGCTATTCATCCATTAATTCATTTATTCCTTCTTTCATCAATTAATTATTTAATGAACACTTAGCACTTTTAATTAGAGTTTACATTTATTGAATACTTGCTCTATGCTAATAAGTGTGCATTTTTAAGTAACCTTCACACAAGCTAATAAAATAGCTACTTTTACACTGCCATTTCCAGTTGAAGAAACAAATGCATCAAAAGCCTTTTTAAGCTGACCAGTTTGGTTCAGTGGATAGAGTGTCAGCCTGCAGACTGAAGGGTCCGGGTTTGATTCCAGTCAAGGGCATGTGCCTTGGTTGCGGCACATCCCCAGTGAGGGGTGTGCAGGAGGCAGCTGATTGATGTTTCTCTCTCATCAATGTTTCTAACTCTCCCTCTTTCTTCCTCTCTGTAAAAAAATCAATGAAATATATTTTAAAAAGCCCTTTAAAACAAGGTATATCTGTCTTCAGAGGATTCATTGCCTCACATGGGACTTGCTATCACTACACACATAGAATGCAAGGAAGTTTGTAAGTACTATGGCTCAACCAAGTTAGATAAAAGATAAAAAAGCAAATTCCAGTTCCTTCCTTGAATTTCTTTTTATCTTGAAAATATAATTGTGGTGACAGTATTACTTCTGTGTTCTTTGTGTCTTTAAAAAGACCAGACACATGTCAAGGTTTCCAAGTGCCAGTCTTCCTCTTCCCACAAGAAAATGTCATGTAGTTTAGAAGTACTATCATCTTTACATCTTAGCCTTACGGAGTTCCTGGAAAGTCAGAAAATGACCCTGCCATTTCAGCTTGACAGTTTCTTTAAACTTCATAGGCCTTCATTTCTAAAAATAAATGCAGAGAAGGATGGCCCCTTATGTTTCAGAAGAAACTTTTAGGGGGAGTGTAAATTTTTAGAAAACAAATGGGCTTTAATAATTGAGTTTGGTGCTTCATTGCATTTAATACACTTCCACACTCCCTGTCTAATTATTTATGCTCCTTGCCCATTAATCCACTTTAAAAAAGAACCTTGCTCCTCCTTCTCATTACCATTTACTAATCATATCAGCCACCTTCTTTAGGTAATAAATGTTTTGATTTCACCATTTATATATTATGCTGTCTCAACACCCCTGGGAATGGGAGGAGGAGCTAATGAGTTGAATTATCTGGTAAATAATTCAAGGGTACTTGGTCAAGTGAAGTGATTGGGACATTCTACAAAGAGACTGGATCTGGCTTCTGCTCAGGTTGAGCTTCAACAATGCAGTTGCTGCCTATGGGCCACATCTTCTGGAAGGCAAGGACATTATTTTCCAAAATGATTCTTTCATAATTTGGCTTTGCTAAAATACTGATTGCATTATCGATCATGGCCAGTCTGTTGGTCTAATATTCTGCATGTTGCTTTTCTAGAAAGGGGGGGGGGGTGTTAAGGCCATTTTCTATCTTGCAGTGTGTATACACCAAGCCCAACACTGCTTAGGCCTTTATAATCAATGCACCAAATCATTTGTCTCGCTTCTTCTTCTTCTTTTTTTTTTTTTAACTGTATAATTTTACTATTTTAAGTTATACCCTTAACTATGAATCAAAAGCCATAATACAGTTCTAGCTGATTAACTCAATGGTCAGAGCATCAGCCCTCAGACTCAAGGGCCTCTGGCCTAATTCTGGTCAAGGGCATATAATGCTGATTGCAGGCTCAATTCACTGCCCCTGGTTGGGGCACGTGTGGGAGGCAATCAATTGCCAAGTTTCTCTCACAACAATGTTTCTCTCTGTCCTTCCCCCTCCCTTCCACTCTAAAAAACAAAAAAAGGAAAAAATATCCTCAGGTGAGGATTAACAAAACAACAATAACAACAAAAGAAACCATAATTAGATGAGAGAATTAAGACTTGGTTGACAACATTCAAACCAGAAAAAAAAAATATTTTAGTCTTCTAATGGGTTAAAGTTTAAGTTTTATTGGGTTTTCTGAAAGATTGAAGTCTCTAATGAGTCTCAAGGGATGCTGAAATTCCTTTAATTCTAAAAACTGAGAAAATGGATTTTATAACAAAGATTCCCCCCCCCCCCCCAGTCACTAGAGATCTATTATTTTACTCATTTATTCTGGGTCTTTGTTATTTACTAATAATTATTCCAAAATATAATGCTAGCATATCACCAGACAAAACCAGCACAGATGAGATTCAGTATAGGATATTAATCCCAGCTAACTCCTAGAATGACCCTGTGTAAATCCTGGTCTTTGCAGTTTTTGTGTTTTTCTCTTACTTCTTATTTCACTTTTATAACTCTTTGTGGTGCTCAAGAAATTATTATTTCCAGTAGCAAATAATTTTTTATATTAGAAAAGAAGGTCACAAAAAATGATGACTAACACTTAAGCCAAAGTTTTAAAAAATGTATAAACTATAAGTCTGCAAACTATAGCCCACAGGCAAAATCTTTTCCACCAACGTTTTGTACAACTTACTTTGTACTTGACCTTTTAGATTTTTAGTTATTTGAAAAAAATAAAGTAATATTTTGTGAAACATAAAGATATAATATTAAAATTTCAGTGCCTGTAAAGAAAGTTTTATTGGAACACATGTCCATTTACTTATGTACTGTTCATGACTTCTTCTATCCAGTAATGAGAAAGCTGACTAGTATATGACAGGACCATAGACCTGCAAAGCCTAAAATATTTGCTTTTTGTGCTTTATATAAAATGCTTGCTGATCCCTAGTATAGACTATCATTAGAGTTCTATATATTGATGGATTGCATACTTATAATAAGTAAAATTGCCTGTATCACAAGGGGGGGAAAAAGTTGTTCATCTATCCTCTCTTTCTCTATGGAAAAGAAATGCAGGTTATCACTCAAATCAAGTTATTATGGAAAAATGACTATTATTAGGTAATTTTTTTTAAAAAAAGATGGTACTAACTTACATGGTATCCCTTTATGTCATGGTTCCTGATTTTTTCTGCTTTTGCTTATATTTAATTCTACTATTATGTTTGTTCATTTGCTCATTCATTCTACACAGTCTACCTACATTTGTAATCTATGTACTCCATGCCAAGTGCCCAGACTAATGCAAAGGAGAACAAAACAGAACTCGGCCCTTGCTAAGTTGACAGTCTGTTGGGGAAGATACACATTTGAACAAGTAACCACAATACACAGTCATAAATCCCTCCATTGTTCTATGGGTTTCCCAATAGAGGGAATGATTCATTATGGGGGAATGCAGCTCAGCTTTAAGAAGCAAGTATTTGAATTGGGTATGAAAGATGAACAGTACTTCTCCACACTTCAAAGTGGAAAAGATCATTGTAGAAGCAGAAGCCAAGGTCCACTGGACAGAGATAAAAAAATAGTATGGTGTATCTTGGAAATAGCAGGTACATTATGTGGCTGCAGTATAAGGTACATGAGGAGATTATGAAGAGCATTTGTCAATGAGACCAGGGGATCTCTACTGTATCCTTCAGGCAACAGAGAGCCAACAGATCGAGAGGGGCAAGGCATGGCTACCTATGGCCTTCAGAAAAGTACCCAACAACGTGTAGGAGTTGGGCTGGTCGAGAAAGAAACCAGAAAATGAGGCTGTAACTATATTCCTGTTGAGAGGGAGGGTCATTGTGATCATGAAGGCGTGACTGAAAAAGAATAGGTTGTATTGTTTCCCACTTTTATTTGAAAATCAGCTTGAGCCTTGCTAATGGTTCTGAACACCTCAGATTTTAAATCATGGGGCAAGGAGAGGGTTAGTAGGCAGAGGGGGCTCCTGCTGGTATTTTCAGTGGTTGGTGGGATAGTTTTAATAGCAGTTGTATTTAATTTTTGTCCGATGTTCATGTGTAACATTTTGTGAAACCTTGTTATGTTTCATTCCATGATGGGTAGTGGCCCTACACCCAGTCTGAGGGACTATTTTGCTCTGGCCACCCTGGTTCTGGCATTCCTGATACTGCTCCCTCTTGGGAAGGGCCGGGGAGGCCAGCTTGTAGCAGATGTATACATCTGCAAGGAAGACTATACAGGTTTTGTCCAGAAGGGGTGCCAGATGTGTTGGGACCTGGGGGAATGGGTTGGGGCTCTGTGCCACACAGCAGTGGCGCTGCAGCTCTCTTCAGGTAGCCTCAGGAGGTCATGCCTTAAGTCATTCACACCTTAGGTGATGACTTGCCAGGTGTGGAACTCAGCCACTGCCAGCTTTTGACTTCTGGACTGCAAAGCCATTTGGCTGAATCTGGGCATGTGCTGTCATCATTTCTAACATCCCCAGTGAGAATGCCCTTTGGCTATCCAAGGTTTCCTTTTCAAATGAAATCTGCTCCTTGGCAGGACAGTGGGTGATTTAGATGTCTTGTCTTATCTGCGATGTGAGGTGTGAGTCTGGGGATTACGGCAGGCCTAAATTGAGGAAGAGGTTTTTATAGGATTATCTCCCACATCTAAGAAATCTGGACAGTGCTAGCGATCCAGGCACATAAAGATTGCTTTTTAGTAGATGGACTGTTTGAGTGATATTACATATCTCGAACACTCACCTGTGACATCTGAATCTGAAGAGGACTGGGTGATGGCTTTTTTCTTATCGGTGCCGCCCAAGAAAGACCACTGACAGGCATTGGAAGTTTGAAAGGCAGAATCTTTTCTGGGGGGACTGCCCAGATTTGGCACAGAAAGAAGAAGCGGCCTCATAGAAGAGAACAATCATTGACATGGGAGTCAGGTCCCTGTAGGTTCAAACACCACACCCCCTCTCTTTATGAAACTTCCAGCAAGTTGCCCATTTGGTACCTTGTTGTTCTCACATGTGTACCTTCACAAGGTTGTTTTGAGAATCAAAATAAATTATGTGTATGCGCACATGTGCACAAAAAGGACCTGGTAGCAGCCTGGTGACTAATGGACTCTCAAAAAATTAGTTTCTGACCACCTTTCACAGAGAGGGTTGATCTCAGTGGTGATGAAGATTCCTGGCAGAGCATAGACATGCTCATATGTAAATAGGACTCATCATGCCTTCATAAAGGAGTCCTGGATTGAGAGGCAAAATATTTCAGCTTGATTTATGTATCTGTCACTGCAGATGAGAATTTGAATAAGTCATTTACCTCTATAATCCTCAGGCCCCATGTCTATAAAACATGTACCTTGCATAATTAAAAAAAGCAATAATGTTGTTTTTGTAGAGATGGACTCGCTTTTTCTGTGGGCCCAAACCTTGCATAAACTGGCAGGGAGAAAGAATTCTGAGACAATGAACACAATTATAATTCCAAAATTAGATTCAGCGCTTCGGAAGGGACTCAGGCAAGAGAGGGACCTTCATCAGCTTTATGGAAAAAGTGCCCCTGAGTTCCTGGCATATAAGTATATATTGATATAATGAATGTAGTATAATATATATTTGTTGGTGGATTGGTGAAAAAATGAATATTGATACCCTGTTTCCCCGAAATTAAGACAGTGTTTTATATTAATTTTTGCTCCCAAAGATGCGCTAGGTCTTATTTTCAGGGGATGTCTTATTTTTCCATGAAGAGGAATATGGTACACATTTATTGTTAAATGAAAAGAAAGGAAATTTATTACCTGTATACGGTACGGTAGTACGGTAGTACGGTAGTTGTCAATGCAAACCAGACAAACTGTGAATCCTACAGTATCAAGAATTTACTCATTTATTCAATGACAATCATGTCATCATCTTCTGGAACATCATCATAACAATCCAATTTCTGAATTTCTTGTGACTCCATTTCTTTCAGAATCAGTGGACCAAATCTCTCATGTTTAGCAATAGCATTCTGAGACAGAGCCAAGGGGGCCTTATTTTGGGGGGATGCCTTATATTTCACTCAGAAGGAAACCTGTAAGTAGATCTTATTTTCGGAGGATGTCTTATTTTCGGGGGAAAACGGTATGTGAACGTGACAGGTTTGAGGTTTAGAAACAATAAGTAGAAAAGTGATAGGAAAGAAAGGGACAGAACTCATTTGAGGGTTTTGATTTCTTGAAAAGCCTAAACATTTCCTCTAGCTTTCTATAGGACATATCACCTTCAAAACAATAAACCTTCCATGAGTATGTAGGTCTGGGCACTGTACTAGGCATAGGGGAAACATTCTATCTCTATTACTTGAATGACTAATAGAAATAGAATGTTTTTAAAGGCAGGATACTGTCCGTCACTGTCGTCCACATGGAAGTTTTAAATTCTCCTGTCTCATGGAAAAGTATTATGATATAGTATAAAAATATTTCAGAGCTGAAGAGCTGTGAGAGACCAGTTTAGATTATTAGAATGACTTTTTCATGTACAGAGCATTTACTTGGCATGCACTGGTGCTCTGGATTGAGGGAGGTCCTGGGGATTTATTAATGGAATATGAACATTAACACGTACGTTTAGTGCTATGATTGTTTTAAAGGAGAAGAAAAAAATATTATCAACAGATGACCTTCCTAGAGCCTATTTAATTATTTGCTCACAGATTTACCTGCAATAGGACCCACCCCTCCTTCTTTAGCTCTGTTTCATAAATGTTTTGTTCAAGGCACACCCCGCCCTCCCTAAGCAGTAGATGATTCTTCTATGACATTCAAGGTGAGAATGCCTCCTTGCTAGAGCAATGGTCTTAACCCACTCTGCTATCCTTACACTAGCAAATCCTCCTGGGAAACACTTAATAGCTCTTAACCTACGAGTAGAGTTAGATGGTCACTCTGTGGCACGCCCCTGAGCCCCATACTCACAGGTGGCTAGGACAGAGGTGCAAGCTGTCTATGGCAGAGGTCATCTCGGTCGACTCAAGATTCAGACTTTACTAGGTGGAGTCCAGGGGATTTTCGTAGGTCTTTCTCCTTAAACAGCTCTCCAAATCTGAGAAGCAAGCTTGGGAATGTGCATCAGTAGTAAGCTTTTATGCTGGGCACATCCTGACCTCTCCCTGAGAAAGAAATGGGATGTGAGTCTTTACTCCGAACCTAAAGGGGCTGCTTCTCTGGATACCAAGGTCTTGGTGAGCAGGCAGCCTGGCTCTCCATCATCCTAGGGGTGGAGGAAGCACTAGCACTGATATTAAAATGGCATCTCCCTGGGAAAAGCACTCTGCTTTGGGTGATTCAAATAATTCCACTGAAATGGTTTCCTCCATAGACTAGGCAGCAAGTCAGATGCCAGTCTGAGGGAGTCTGTCTTCTCTCAAGACCTAAATTGCTCTGAATCCCCTAATTTACGATTATTTTTTTGCATCAGCAAGAGTACTGCCTGTTTGTATGGGGCTTAACAGTTTCCAAATTGCTTTCACATCCATTATCTAATGTGCTCTCAGCACCAGTTCTGCAGGCGAGAAGAACATAAGAGGAAGCAGCCACTTAACTAGGCGATGGCATCCCTGTGTCACCAACTCAGAAGCTGAAGCGCAGGCAGGTTAGGTGGCTTGGGAAAGGCCGTATAATCACGGAATGGCTGTAAGAGTTGTATACAAGCCATTGAAGTCCAAAATGACTGTTTCCATTATATTTCCACCTTTGATTTACAGTTTACAAAGAGCTTCCGTGTGTATTATGCTAGAGACTTCTGAGGCAGTCTGCCACAGTGATTGAGAAAATCAGATCTCTGCTTCAGCTCCAGTGAGACCATGTAGTAGTCGTGTGATCTTGAAGGAAATACCTCATCTCCCCGAGTTCTGTTTTCTTCTGGGTAAAGTTGGCATAAAAATAGCCATTTTCTGGCAAGGCTGTTGTGTGATTCGAGATCTTGTATAGAAGCCACATAATATAGACTGTGGCACCCAAGAAATACTCAAAACAATGTCAGGTATCATTTTTCTTATTAACCATTCTATGAATCAAAAACTACTCTGCAAATGAGCAAACTGAGACCCTGTGGAAATGCAGAAGGAAATTCAGTAGATTTCAAAGGTCCTTGAGAACAAAGTGTGTATGTTGGTGGGATAGGGAAGGTGAGGGGCCCTGGCTCTGGCCACCATTGCCAAGGTTCTCTGTCCAGTTTGACCTCAGGTGGAAGAATTTAACCACTTGTCCTCTAAGGAGTTGTCGTGGCCAGTTTAGTTTTCGGATGAATGGAGCTGGGGACAATAAAATGGTACTGGGTGTTTCATTTTTCTTCTCCTCTGGAAGCAGCCCTGCACAGTTTACACCTTTAATAAAACCAAGTCAGCCTACTATCAGATCACTTTCCCTCTGTGCCAGGGGCCAGAGTGTGTGCTGAGCAGCTCACAGAGGTGTTACATTTGTACTCCAAAACAAGCTGGTGATCCCCACCGTGTCACTCTACCGTGCAGGGCATATGAGAGAATCTAACTGTGTGGGGATGTGTTACTCCATCCATTGATGTTTACCCAGACGGGTGCCACTCGGCAGGACAAATGGAAAGCCACTGGCAGCAAAATGTAAGAGTAACAGATGATACCAGAGTCATCCCTATTGGAACAATTGCTGTACTGGGTCGCTGATACGTGAAAAAAATGTCATGGATGCATTTTCATCTCAAGGTGACAGAGGGGGCTGCCCGAGTCACCTCTATGAGATGGCACACTATGTTTAACAGCTCCAATCTCCCCACATGTGAGAGGCATCTCATCTTAATTCATTCTCTACATTCCTCCCAGCTAATAGATGTGAGCACTGGGGCAGATAATCTAAGACTTGCTTATATATGGCTCTGAAAATATTTAAATGAAATTTTCAGCACGTCAACCTTCTTAATTTAGTTTTGCCTAGGCTCTTAATTTACAATTCACATTCTTCTTAACAAACACATTATCTCTAGGGTCCAGGAAACATTCTCAAGATGCAATTCTTGTGAATTTACTTCAAATCAGCAATTCATAGAAGCTGTCATTAACATTGATTTACTTAGTGCTTATTGAATGTCTACAGTATGCCAGGAACTGGGATAGCTTTGATAAAGAGGCAGGTAGAGTATTTCCTAGGAAGGTGGAAATATTTCACGTAATTCCGAAAGCCCGGAGTATTGTTGAGACCTTCTTCCCCTTGGAGATGTTATCAAACTTCGCATCACAGTTCCACAGCCTAATACGGTAAAAAACTCACACTTTCTGCAAGTTTCTGTAACTCACTTTCTGTTTCTTCCTGTCTCCGGTGCTCCAGTGTATCTGTACCTACACTGATACTGTTCCCTTCTCTCCCAGCCAGGAAAAAGCAGAGGGGAAACCTCTGAGATTGGATAGAAAGGGAAGGTATAGAGTCTACAGCCATACCACCCTGAACGCGCCCGATCTCGTCTGATCTTGGAAGCTAAGCAGGGTCGGGCCTGGTTAGTACTTGGATGGAAGAAAGGGCAGGTATAGAGCAAGCCTCTTTCCTAGTTTTGTTTTCCTCAAACAATTTGAGAGTTGAGTAACTTTGCTGATGAAATGGATAGTCACGCTAAGGAGGTCACACATTTCAGACCATAGGGTTTTCCTACCATCTCGCTGGCTTCCTCTCCACCTCTCCTTCTGATGCCAGCCTAGGACATAAACTGCTTTTTATTTAAAAAGTCTTAATTTCATGCCTTAGCTACTTTGGCTCGGTGGATAGAACATCAGCCTGTGAACTAAAGGGTTCCAGGTTCAATTCTGATCAAGGGCACACTGATCTGGGTTGCAGACATGATCTCCAGGAGATTCTCTCTCATCAGTGATGTTTCTATCTCTCTTTCCCTCTACCTTCTCTCTGAAATCAATAAAAATATTTTTTAAAGTTTTAATTTCAGACCATCCTTTGTGGTTACTTTAGTCTCTGAGTTTGCAAGGCTGCCACTCAGGCCTTCCCTGAGCTAGTCAGGTTAGCATGTGGCCTCTTTTTGTCCACAAAAGACTATCTTTAAAAACAAACAGATTTTGTACTACAAGAGGCTTTTCTAAGGAATTAACTAATACCTTTCTATACTGTTGAAATCATGATACAACAGTGCTACACAATCATGAACTGCAACGTAAGAGCAGAGAAGGAGGATCTAATTCAGCCTACAGGCCGTGGTGATTCTAATCAGGGAGTAAAGTTGACCAGACAAATGCAGCAGGTGGGGGTGGGGTAGAAAGGTAAATCATTTTTAAAAAATATATATTTTTATTGATTTCAATGATGACAGAGAATCATAGATCAGCTGTCTCCTGCACACCCTATACCGGGGATCAAGCCCTTGATTAGAATTGAGCCCTGGACCCTTCAGTTCTATTCACTGAACCAAATTGGCTAGGGCAAAGTAGGTCCTTCTAAGCAGAGGGGGAAATAAGAGCAAATGTTCAAAAATGAGAAGCAACATAATATGTAAAGAGAATTGCAAGTAATTCAGCTTCAGAGCAAGAAAGAGAGTGGAGAGAGTGGTAGCAACTGAGGCTGGAGAGGCTAGAAGGGCTGGGTCAGGGAGGGCCTGCAGTCTCATGTTAGGGAGCTTAGGTCTGACCACAAAGACAGTGTGGAGCTATTGACAGGCTTCAGCAAGGAAACACAGTGAGATTTTGGTTTGGATTGATTGCTATAGTTGCTCTGGATGTCTGTAAACCAGAGGTCCAGAGCTGGAAAGCTTTGATTACTATCTATTCCATAAGTAGTTCACATTGCAAATGAGGGATTTGTGGTTCCCCTAGTCACTTCCTCTATGGGACCCCATCTATGCCAGTCTGCACATTAACTGCCATGCAGGGCCAGAGACTCCTGGCTCTCTCTCCAAATGACCCACTTGGAGGCCAAACAAATGACATTGTTCCCCTTCCACCCAAACATTTATGAGAGGAGTCTTGAAAGATGAGAAGTAAATGTAATATTCTACAAGCATATTTTTTTTTCTAGATGCAAAGCTATGGGATTTTAAGGGGTTGCTTTCTCTTGGTAGTGTTTTAGGGATCAAGTAGGCTATTTCTCCTTAGGGATTGTCTCTGAAGGTAAATAACGAAGAAATAAGTAAACCATGTTTCTTTTCCTTTTCTGTTACAGCATCTGGCTCTGAAGTGGGCCACATCCTGTCTTTCCAGATGACTGAAGGACAGGAAACACTCTGTCCCTTTTCAGGGAGGTGTGTGTGGTGATAGGATAGGTGGGGGGTAACACTGGAATACTGAACACCTAAGTAAAGGCAAACATTTCCTGTTATGTTTGTGATCAGAATTATAGAAGTTATGGTTTTCACAAAGATTTAAATATGTGATGTGTAAAGAATGTAGGAGAGGCATGGATGATGGAATCGGTGCTTAATTGAGGACAACATCCCTCCAAAGACCAATTCCATCACTCTCAGACCAGCCTGTCTTTGTCTCATTATCTTTTACACCACTTGGCATTCTTGGCAGGGGTTCCCATTCAATCTGGGGATATGGCTTTAGGTACCACACTGGGCTCTTTCTTCTGATCCATAGCTCTTTGCTCCCCCCTTCCCCCGAAAAACAAATCCCTACATATATAAGAAAATAGTAGAATGAGTTTGGTCTTACAGTGGACAAACATGGCTTTTGATCTTACTCATTATTTCCTGCCAGGTTGTTTGGGAGAGGTGGTACAGATCTTCTCAGTGCCTCAGTTTTCTCATCTATGAAATGGGGAGGTCTGCCATTTCTCACAGGGTTGCTGTGAAGTCTCAAAGTTGATCTGGATTACTATCACATTACCCAGTGGTGCTCAAATAATGACAGCCACTGGTAGTGTTACCCTCAAGTAAATTCAGCTCACTTCTGGGACCACTGTTCAGTCCTAATTTGTGTGTGTATATGTTTAATGTTGTATATGAGTAAGCCTAAAATAAATGAATGAAGCATCTGGGTACCAGTTTCTTATGTATATATTCCCTATGTGTACGTATATGCAAATGGGTCCAGAGGCCTTTTAACAATAAAAGGCTTTTCTATTAAATATCAGAGATGAGATTAATATAACTGGCTGGATAACTGCTCTCAAAAGACCAACAAGAAAAGGGAAAAATTCTAGCTCAGCTTGGTGCCTGCCTTGTAGTTGAAGGCAGGAAGTTGTAGCAACACAGTGAGCCAATGAAAATGCCAAATAGGCATCGCACCACCATATGGAACTTCAGCTTGCAGATTGCATTCAGATAGCACCTCTCAGCCTCCTTAACTCCTTGTTGTAATTCTCCACTGGAGATGAGGCAATTCACCCACTTTCTAGAAGGAGCCCAGAGAAAAACTCCCTTTTATGCCTCCAAACCATAAATGTTATCTGTTCCCAAAGGGTTTCACATTTCCAACAGGAAAGAGTTGCTGAGATAGTCTAAAAGAGAACCGCCCAGAGGCTGTGGCATTTAAAAGTCAATGATAAGTGATGTCGTTTTAAAGAAAGATTCAGGGGATGATGCCAACATGTATATTTCATATTGCTGTGGAATCGCCTTCAATTCCGGCTCGCCGAGATCTCTGTATAGTAACGATTCCTAGGTTGCTATGGGAAATATGCACTTAAGCCGACTGCTATGTCAACTAGTCACATATGGTGGAGAGGCAGAACAAGGCACAGGATTTGCATAACTAATTTGAACAAGTTATTGAACCAGTGCAATCTGTGCATAGCATTGGAGGCTAAGCAATCTGAGGCTTTTATTTATTTATTTTATTGTGCACACCAAAGTACGAAGTACTAGCCTCTGCTTTTACAGGGTAAGTTGTTGACTCCTGTCTGGTGAATCCACAGAGTACAGGACTCTGCAGGTGTAACTCTGCGTGTGTGTTTGTGAGCTCATAAAGTTGAATCCGTCTCATTAGGTTTCATTCCTCTGGAATCCCAAGTCTTAAGCCTCTTTTTCATAGCCAGAACAGGATTTAAGTTAACGTTTTATTACTACTATTTAATTTAGTTTAAGGAATATTTATTTGAGCTCCCATGCCATTTCTATCTTCAAGGCCTACAGTACTTGTGTCAGTCTTAACCTAGAATTTTGACTGTCACAAGGAGTGTAAGGAGTAACTAGAAATATAAGCAAGCTTGGTCTGGTTTCACATTCTCCAGGGACCTCCTGTGGCACCCTCCTTCCCAGCCAGGTTAAGTTCCCCACTCTATTTTCCCATAATACTCTTTTCATAGCTCAATTATAGAATGTCCACATTGTTCTAAAATTGACAGTTTAAAAAAAACACCTCTCTCTCTTATTAGATGCTAAGATCCGTGAAAGACGGAATCTGGGTCTTATTCAAATTTGTATCTGCCTGGCCTGGCATAATCTATGAGGCATGCAGCACATATTTTTGAATGAAGAACTGAATGCAATGAATGAATAAATGAGTAAATAAATGGTATATTTCAGTCATATATGGACATATAATCATTAAGGGGAAAATGTTATTCAGAGTCTTTCCTATTTTTCTCTTTATTTTATAACCTCCATCTTGCTCCTAAAATGGTATGAAACTAGATAAATGGCCTAATTGTCTTTCTTGTTAGTATCCTCATCCTAATGTTGTTGTTTTTTCCATAGAAAGATCTACATTACGGGAGGAAAAAGATGGACTTAATAAAATGATACTTTCCTTCCCTAGCATCCTGTGTCCAAATTTCTATCTATATTCCTACGCTGACGGCAGAATGTACCTGCACTCACATGAAGTCTTCTCCACATTTTTCCTAACTCTCCCATGGCCAGTTGGAGCCATCAGCTTCATTGAGGGAGCTATCCTCTTTCTCTCTCTCTCTCTCTCTCTCTCTCTCTCTCTCTCTCTCTCTCTCTCTTTCTCTCTCTTACACACACACACATACACACATACACACATATACACCTCCCATATCAGCTAATGATTGTAACAGCTGCAAGATAGAGGTACAGGGAGTGAGGTAGAGAGAAGTTAGAGGATGACAAGCAAGAAGCTCCTTTGTATTTGTTACTTTAATGAATTAAACTTATTTTGGCACTAGAGGCCAGGTGCACAAATTTATGCGTGGGTAGGGTCCGTCAACCTGGCCAGCGATCAGGGCCGATCAGGGCTGTCTCACCCAGTCTCGATTGGGACTGATGGGGGCCAGTCAGCTGGGAGGGACTGCATGAGGACTCCTGGGCATTTCCAGCCCTCTCACCCAGTCCTGATCAGCAGACCCCAGCAGCAAGCTGACCTACTGGTCAGAGTGTCTGCCTCCTGGTATTTAGTGACTGGTTGAGTGGTTGACCGAATGGTTGACCAATTGGCTGGACACTTAGCATATTACACTTTTATTTTATAGGACTAAATGTCTGGTGCATTCATGCACCAGTGGGGTCACTCAGCCTGGCCTGCAACCTCTCTCAATCTGAGACCCACTCAGGGGGTATCGAATTGCTAGACTTGCCCTATCCCTGGTAGTCCAACATCCTCCTGAGGGATGTATTAGTGCATAAAGCAGCAGGCAACTAGGGAGGAGCCCACACCACTCTTCTCATCCCAGTCCCACTGTGCCTGCTGCCGCCATCGCTGGGTAAGCTCGCTGAGCAGCACTCCTGAGGTGGGAGCACAGTGACCATCAGGGGGCAGCTCTTGCATTGAATGTCTGCCCCCTGGTGGTCAGTGTGCAGCATAGCAACTGGTAGACCGGTTGTTTGGTTGCTTTGGCTTTTTATATATAGACTAGGGACCCAGTGCATGAATTTGTGCACCTTGAAAGGAACTGTGGGCCACAAGGCTATAGTGGCCACAGGGGTGGGTCTCAGCCCATCCTCTGCACCCCTGCCAGATCCCTCCCTCTGTGGCCCTGGTCCCACTGCTCCAACACACTTATGGTGCCAGCTCCACTTGTACCTGCCGATGGTGCGAGGTGATTTGGGCCGGTGACAGCAGCAGGTGCAAGTGGGGAGAGTGCTGTCAGCATGTGTGAGCAGTAGCTGCTGGCCCCAATCACCCCTTAGGAGCAGGGAAAGGTAGAGAAATCCTCAGAGATGATCAGTGCTGACAGCTGCCTCTTGCACCTGCTGATGGTGCAGAGCAATCAGGGCTGGTGACTGGTGTCAGCAGCAGGTGCAAGCACCTGGCGGGACTGTGGTGCATGGGGGCAAAAAATTTTCAGTAACCACCAGAGGCTCACCCCAATGACAGTGATCGGTGCCCTGCCTTTGTCTGGCACCCCCGCTCACCCGTTCCACTATCCTGCTGTGTGTGATGCCCGCTGTGTTTCATGTGCGCCCTCTGGTGGTCAGTTCACGTCATAGCGACTGGTTGCTCCACAGTTGGGTCTATTTGCATATCAGGGTTTTATATATATATAGATAACTGTAGGTTTGCATGCAGTTATAAGAAGTAGTACAGACAAATCCCATCCATTTATTCTTTACCAGTTTTCTCCAATGGTAGTGTCTTATGAAAGTACTGCACAATATTATAACGAAAATATGGAGATTGGTACAGTTAAGACACACACTACTTTCATCACCACAGGGTCCCACATATTGCCCTTTCATAGCCACACCCACTTCCCTACCCCTAATTCCTCCTTAACTCCTGGCAACCAGTAGTATCTTCTCCATTTCTATGATTTTTGTCATTTAAAAAATGTTATGTAATGAAATTATACATAACTTTTAAGATGTTTTAAAACTCAAAATAATACTCTGGAGTTTTATCAATAGTTTGTTCCTTTTGATTGCTGAGTAGTGGTCCATGGTGTGGACATATTACAGTTTGTTTAACTATTCACCTGAAGACTATCTGGATTGTTTCATATTTCTTTATTATAGATAAAGCTAATTGAGTATAAGTTTTCATTTCTCTAGGAAAAAATGTATGAGAGAACAACTGTTAAGGTCAAATGGTAATTGCATATTTAGTTTTTTAAGAAATTGCCAAAATGTTTCCAGAGTGGTTGTACCATTTCACATTCCTAACAGCAATGTGAGTGATCCAGTTTTCCACATCCTAATCAACATTTGGTGGTGTCACTATTTTTTACTTTAACCATTTTGTGTGTAGTGATATTTCATTGTAGATTTAATTTGTATTTCCACAATGCCTAATGATATTCAGCATCTTTTCATGTGGTTATTTTGCAATCTGTGTGTTTATCTTTTACCTATTGTGTAATTGGATTTATTTTTATTGTTGAATTTTAAGATTTCCTGATATATTCTAGATACTAATCTTCCATAGGATATGTGCTTTGCAAATATTTCCCCCATTGTGTAGTGTGTTTTTCATCTTTTCAACATAGTATTTTTTTGGAGCAAACTTTTTATTTTTATGAAATTCAGTTTTTAAAAAATATATTTTTATTGATTGCAAAGAGGAGGGAGTGGGAACAGAGAGAGAGACAGAAACATCAATGATGAGAGAGAATCATTGATAGGCTGCCTCCTTCAAGCCTGTTACTGGGGATAGAGCCCCAAATCCTGGCATGTGCTCTTGACTAGAATAGAACCCAGACCCTTCAGTCCTCAGGCCAATGCTCTAACCACTGAGCAAAACCAGCTAGAGCTGAAATATAGGTTTTTTAGTTTTCTTTATTTATGAATCATGTTTTTGATGTTAAGTCCAAGAACTCTTTGCTTAAACATAGATCCAAAAGATTTTCTCCTATGACTTTTTCTAGGACTTCATAGTTTTAAGTTTTATATTTAAGTTCACAAGCCATTTTATTTTTTGCATAATGTGATTTAGATTGAGAGTATTTTTATTTTATTTTTTGCCTATGGATGTTCAACTATTCCAGCATCATTTTGTCAAAATTATTTGGTCTTATTTTGTCTGTTCCATTTATCAATGTGTCTATCTTTCCATGAATTCCATATAGTTTTGATTATACGGAGTTCAAGGAAAGACAGACAGATAAATGGAACACACAAAATGGTTATATAAAGTATTGAAAATAGAATGATTTCTCCCACTTTATTTTCAAAAATTTGTCTACCTATTATAGTTCTTGTTTTTTTTTCATATGAATTTTAGAATAATGTTATCTATAGACACCAAAACTTTTGTTGAAAATTTAGTAGGAATTGTGTTTAAATGGTATATAAATTTGGAAAGAACTAATGTTTTGCTATTTGAATCTTATTTCATGAGCTTAGCATGTCTAAGGTTTTGCAGTTTGGGGCATACAAGTTCTGTACATGTTTATTAGATTTATACTTAAGTATGCCATTTGACTGTGGGCAATTGTGAATGGTATTGTATTTTTAATTTTGGTGTCTACATGTCATTGCTAGCATATATTACTAAATTCAATTCCTGATATTTTTAAAGGATTTGTTCGCATTGTATTCATGAGGGATAGTTATCTGCAGTTTTCTTTTTTTGTATTATCTTCCATTTTCTGAGAGATTATATAAAATTGGTCTTAATTCTTTTTTACTATTTTGTAGAATTTTCCTATGAAATAATCAGGATTCATAGCTTTCTTTGTTGGTAGTTTCTAAGTTTATAAACTCAATTCCCTTGATAATTATACCTCTATTGAAAGTGTCTAATTCATATCAAGTTGGTAGTGGTCATTTGTGTTTTTTGAAGAATTGGTTCATTTCTCCTAAATTGTCAGTATATATATATATATATATATATATATAGATAGATAGATAGATAGATAGATAGATAGATATAGATATAGATATAGATATAGATATAGATATATATATATATTCAATTGTTATGCTTTTGAGAGGTATGCAGGATCTATAATTACAAGTCCTATTTTATTTTTATATTAGTAATTTATACTTTTTTCCCCTTTATCAGTCTTGCTAAATGTTTGTCAATTTTATTAATCTTTTTCCATAACCAGCCCTTTGTCTCATTGATTTCATTTATTCACTTTCAGTTTTTAATTTCATCAATTTATTTTTTAATATTTATTATTTCCCTCTTTGTGTTTTCTTTGATCTCATGCTTTTACTGATTTCAGTGAAGTATAAAAAACCTTATATCCTTTATATTTCTTTGCTCTTCCTTACTTGTAACTTCCTTAAATATTTCTTCTGCATTCATTTAGAACCATATCAGATGCATTATAATTTTTGTTTTCATCAACAAATATAATTTAGAAAACTCAAGAGAAGATAGGTACTTACCTGTATTTTTTTCTTACCATGTTATTTCTTCTTTTGTGAAATTAAGTTCCCCTTTTTAAATTTCCTCTCTGTTTAAATAACTATTTTTTTTTAAGGGTAAATCTGGTGAAAATTTTCCTTTATCAGAGAAAGTCTTGATTTTCCCTTAGTACCTGAAGAATTTTCCCTGGGTATGGTATTCTGAATTGAGAGTTCTTTTCTTTCAGCACTTGAAAAATGTTGTGTTGCTTCCTATGCCTCCAGAAGAATTTTTAATGTAGTGAACAATCCACTGTCATTCAGATAGATTTTCCTTTCGGTAAAATGTCTTTTTTTTTTTTTTTCCTTGCTGCTTTCACAAATTTTCTCTTTGTCTTTAGTTTTCATAAGACTGACTATGATGTATCTTGGTGTAGATTTTTGGTGTAAACTTTATCTTATTTGGTTTCTTTCTCAGCATCTTGATCTGTAGGGGTGTGTGTGTGTTGTGTGTGTGTGTGTGTGTGTGTGTGTGTGTGTGTGTGTTACCAAATTTGAAGAGTTTTCAGCCATTATTTTATTATTGAGCACTTTTTCAGTCTGCCCTATTTCTCCTCTCCTTCTGGTACTGTGATGACGCAAATGTTAGATTTTTTTGTTGTAGTCCCACAGATTCCCTGAGGCTTTTTTCAATTTGGGATGGGGGTTAATTTATTCTGTGTTGTAACTTATAGTTTTATCTTGCAGCTCACTGATTCCCCCCCCCCCCTCCTCTGTCCTATCTCTTCCCTTATTGAGCCCATCCATTAAGATTTTTATTTCAATTGGAAAAAAATTCCATTTGATTCTTCTTTATAGCTTCTATTTGGTGTTGCTTTGAGATTTTTCATTTCTTTGCTGAGAATTTATATTTTTTCATTTGTTTTATGTATGTTTACAATTGCTTATTGAAGCATTTTCATGATGGCTGCTTCATCATCTTTGTAGGGTTGTTTTAACATCCCAGTGATCTTGGTATTGTGTCTGTTAATTGCCTTTTTGCTTTCAGCTTTAGATCTTCCTGTTTCTTGATGTGATGAGTGATTTTCTATTGAATCCTGTACATTTTAAGGCAGGGTAACAGAAGGGGCAAATGGCACCTCCTTGCTGCCAAGTGGGGCCAAAAATTGAGGATTCCCACTTGGCATCTGCTGACACCAAGGAGGCACGGCTTCTCGTTATTGCTAAGGGAAGTGGTGGTTCCAGCTCTCCACAAGGCTTCCATTGCTACCTGCCTGGCTGGAGGGGGAGCAGCACCCCTCCTGCTACTGTTCTCTCCATGGCTTCAGCTGGCACCATGGTGGCTGGAGGTGGGTGGGTGGGGGTTGATCTTATTACAGTAGGACTATGGTGAAAGCCTTGCCATTCCATCAGCCCTCCTCTGATACCATCCCACCGGGGAGAGGAAGGGATGCCTTGCTACTGTCAAGTGGGTGTCAAAATCTGGGCTCCCCAACTGGCCTCCAATGACATGGCTGTGGGCGGAGATGGCTTTCTTACTGCCCAGTGTGGGTGAAAGTCACAGATCCCTGCAAGGCCATTTTGGGGCATTGGGGAAACTTGTTAGAGGCTGGCAAGTATAGAAGTCTAGGCTTCCCACTTGGTCTTTTCTGGTACGGGTGGGGTGAGGGCCATAGTTTTTGTTTGGTGTTTGGTAGGAGGAAAGTGATTATAACCTAAAACTTTCCTGTCTTGGAGGCTCTTTTCCTGGTCCTGTGGTGAGAAGGGGCAGGCTTGTTAGGGTTTTGTGTATATGACCCTGTTGACATCTTTGGGTTTCCAGCTTCTTCAGCTCTAACTCTGGAATATAAGAAGCAAAAAAGAAAACCCAGGGGACTTACCATCATGTTGGGGTCTGCTTGTATTTCTGCACCTTTTAGAGTCTTATTATGATGGTTCTGTGTATCAAGCCCAGGGGTTCTGGGTTATACTTAGTAAGAGGAATTGGGGAAAGTTCTCTACTTCTCTTCCCAGAAGCAGGCATATGTAGATTTCACTTTCATTATTTGTTTATCACTTGGCATTTGAGGCATGACATTTTCCCTGGTATCTGGGACATTATTACCACAATTATTTGAGAGAGATCATTCTAGGTTACAAAACTTGCCTGGCAATGTCACTATAAACATAAAGTTGCCAGTAGTCAAAGGCTGAGTATAACCACTGACAATCTTGCTCTAAGTAAAGGCATGTATCACAGTCATTGGAAAATAACAATATCTGTCATTACCCACACTATTTATCATGTGTGCACCATTCTATGATTGTTCTTAATAGTACCAATGATAATTAAGACAAAAGTAATAATGTTACTGTATTTGAATGCCTGTGTCAGTGGTATTTGAGTGACTGTTTCAGTGTTTGAGTAATCATGTAATTTAATTTGCATATAAACCACTTTTATGTGCATGCTTTTCGATATATATGTGAGCTTATTTGGTGTTACTATCAGGTTCTGTCCTAGGTAGTATTAGACATAAAAGAGAATAAGATAGCTGAGGATCATGCTCTCAGAGAAGAGACAAATAATATGTAGGCAAAAACTCAAAAAACAAGACTTGATAGTATAGAGACATGCCTTAAAACAATAAAACTTGGCCCTGGCCAGTGTTTCTCAGTGGTTAGAGTGTTGGCCTGTGTACCAAAGGGTCATAGGTTCCATTCCTGTTCAAGGGTATGTACTTGGGCTGTAGATTTGATCCCCAACTGTGGGGCAGGTGCAAGAGGCAACCAATCAATGTCTCTCTCACATTGATGTTTCTCTCCCTCTTCCCCTCCCTCACTTCCATGCTCTTTAAATATCAATGGAAAAATATCCTCAGGTGAGGATTAACAATAAAATGAAACAAAACAAAAAATAACAAACCTGGATATGTGCAAAGGATGCCTGTGGTGCCAGGGACTATTTCTCAGACTTGGGGAAGACCTGTACAATATGAGTGCTCTACAGGAGCAGTACCTTTCCACCAAACTTCAGTGTGTCAGATGCTTACTAACAATTTTAAGTGTAAAGACTGCAGGCATGTACCTAGCCTCCAAAAGGAAACTTGCTTTTTCTCAGAATCATTATTTCCTTTCAGACGTTTCCTAGGTTAGTGGAGAAGTGTAAGGCGCAAAACATTTAGATCATTGCCCACTGATGTGCTCTCTGGACAAGATTGTGCTGGTCAGAAATTCATAATTAACTGTTTTTGCAGGACTCTTATCACAAAGCTAAGTAAGCATATGATTCATAGAATCAGTTAAATCATTTTTCTGGTGCTTTTATCTCTCTGTTCATGGTCTTCCTATTTTATAAAGGAAAAAAATAACAACAGCTTTCTGCGAAAAAATAACAAGAAACTCTGTGAGGAATAACCTTGCTGAATGGTTACTGGATGTAATGGAGAATATACAACCACCTTCACAATGATTAGTTATTGTTGAAAATAAGAGTTGGCCGCTGTATATTGAGCGTCTGCTATGTCACATGCACTGCATTACGCACCCTGTGTATATTTCACTGAATTTTCACAACAATTTTGTTGGACAAGGGCTTGTTCAGTTGAGGTTATTCAGGAGGACAAAATGAGTCAGAGCGTAAGCTGCTTTTCTCTGTGTATACCCTCCCCACCCTGAACAATGACCTGTTCTCTCCACTATTGCTGACCTCATCCAGGGCTTCCTTACTGGCTTGTTTCTGGTTGGATTAGGACAAAGGGTGGCCCCTGCAGGAGGTCAGAAGGCCGGAGAAGAAAAAGACGAAGGCTGTATGTATAGTTGCATTGGTCACCCCTGATTTCCGTTCCTGCCAGGCATCAACACTCTGTGAAGGCTCCAGCTCTCAGTAGACTCAAATTCTCTATTTTCCACCCTCCCCATTCCACCCATTTACTCTTAGCTTCAGAGATAGTAAAGGCATCTCGGTCCTGCTTTTGAGTCCCGAGTGCCACATTATTCCTTCTCAGTTTCTTTAACCCTGCCCATACCTCCTTCCCTTTATAAAATTATCTTCAAAATCCCATCTGAATTACCTTTTATTTCCTTGGTGGACCCTATTGGCTATTATGAAATTAAGGTGCACAGTGATTGTTAGTAAACCTGGGATTCCTAAGATTCCTTTTACAATTTCCCTGATGTGCTTTTTTTTTTTCTTCCCCCTGTTAAAATGATGGTAAGCTCCTCTACCCCCAGATCTTACTTATGGAAAGAGTTAACGGCAGACCTAAAATAAAATGATCAACAGAAACCTATGGAGCAATCATTCAGACTGGCCAGATTTTTAGAAATGCATCCCCTATAGATGCAGAAGCAGGAAATCTGCACTTGGAGATGTGATGAACTACCTGGAGAATTCTTTTGGTGTGTTCTCATTACCAAATTCATCCACAATTAGGAACTTTTCTGATCATTATGGGTGCCCAATGTGGTGTTTTTACTTTAATTAAACTATATTGGATCTGTGATCACTGTAATATGGCTTAAAAGGTTTGGCCATTTAAGACTTTAAGTATTTTATAGTTATGTTTTATGATGATCATAATAGCTCTTCTCACGGCGGAAATTAATATGAAATAATTGACCTTGGCTTCCATGATTTGCTTCTAGCCTGGGAACATGGCTCCCATCATGGTCAATTATCTCACGGTAATTCCAACAACAAATGCAACTATTGCTTAATTAAGCAATTTTCTAATCACCTTCTGGGAATGGAGAGTGTAGTAGAGCACATACTAATATGGCTGCTTCAGGGGACTTTTTGTCCCACCTCAGGTAATTCACACATGGTTGCAAGTATTTTCTGCAATGGGATGATTGAGGCATATTAATATCAGAAAGACAATTTCATACTGGAGACACTTTGAGGATGAATTCCACCTTCACTCTTATCCCAGGGCCTTGTGCTCAGTGCGGATGAGAAAAAGTGCTTTGTCTTTGCCAATAAAATTCAGCTCTCCCTCCTCCACCCCAGGCTTATGCATCTGAGCTGCTTAGAGTTCTTGCAACGTGCATTTTAAGAATACTACACCCCCATGTGGTGGCAATAATATTCCTGGGAAATGTCATGTAAGGTCAGTAGAGACTTGCCTGTTCTTTATGAGTTTTCTAATCTCTCTAACCATGGCAGTTTTAGACCTCAGTAAAGTTAGAATATTTTTGTATGTCGCAAAAAAACAACTTTAAAAACATTCTGTGCATAAAAATTGTTTAAAATCTATTTGTAAACTGTAACTTCTTTTCTTAGCTCACTGTAGTCATATATCAACTAGAAAAAAAACCCATAACTTAGACAAATAGTTCAAGAAGTGGTTTTTTTTTTGAAGCCCATTATAATAATCTATTATATTTCAACAGAGGTGGTGGAAAAAAGGTTGGATTGTGAATAGAAGAGATGGTTTTCAGATCTTGGCCCTCCACTTACTTGCCAGTTATGAGGCCTTGGATATCATTCTTAGCCTCAGCATCTTTATCCTGTCTCATTTGTCACTTTAAAAAGTGTCAAGTGATGTCTTATTAAATTATGCGTTAAGTACTTTTAATTGAATAACAAGTAATTTCTATCTGGATAACCTAAAATTGTGTAACTAGTGAATGTATAATTTCACAGGTTCTGAACACTGCATTTTGAAATACCATCTTCATAATTTTCTTTGTATTTTAAAATTAAAATGAATACCCAAACCTATAAATCTATATTTACAGTGGATATGCACAAATAGTGGTGAGAAAGAGAAAATGTTGAGCCAGCTGTGTTTCTCTTCTAAAATAACTATAGCTATCTTTTATGTTGCTATGGACTGGTTCCTAGTCTCTTTTTCAATTTGGTGTCATTTTACAGAGGTCTGTAAAATTGCCCAGTCTCCCCCCCAGCATACTGTAAAACCTGTTTCTCTGGCAACAGTAATGCATTTACTTCATCAGGGTAGATGGTGTGGTATTGATTGGCTCTCTGTTTTATGCCCGATTCATCTTATACAGGTACTTTGTGGTTTAGGAAAAATGTGTGGAGAACCCTTTATAAAACACAGTGTAAATGGAAAGCAGTGTTATTATTCAAGATTCAGTTAAACAATGGTTGGGGGATATTATTTATGACTACAGGCTCAGTGCATGAATTCGTGCACTGGTGGGGTCCCTAGGCCTGGCCAGTGATCTGAGCCAGCCAGGAGGAGAGACTGAGGCAGGTTGGCTGGCTATGGGCAATTGGCTGTGGGGGCACACTGACCACCAGGGGGCAGCTCCTGTATTGACCATCTGCCCCTGGTAGTCAGTGCACATCATAGCTACCAGCTGGTCATTCGGCCATAACAGTTGCTTAGGATTTTTGTGGGATATATATACTGTTCCTGTTTTAAAAAAGAAAGAAAAATAGAGCCAAAGTTAGAAAACTGGTGAATGGGTACAGGACAGAGAAGCCTGGGCAGGAAAAAAAATGAATATGCCTTGAATGTTTCCTGGAAACCTTTGGATTCAACACTGTGGTGCAGGTTCATAGGTGAAATCAAGAAGGTGGAGAAAGTACAAAGTAGAAGAAAGAGTCTAAAGATATCTTCCTTCTGGATCTGAGATTATTGATAGGAGATTGAAAATAAAGCCTCCCGGTAAAGAGCTTTATCCACCCTTACCCTGAAATTCCTTAATAGTCTTTGAAGAACAGCAGATGAAACTTGGGGGTAGGTTTGAGTACTTTGTAATAACTTTGGGTGGAGAAAGATCACTATGGCCACAACAAGACATCCTGGGGACTGGGTAAACCCCAGGGCTGAATATGTATCAGTGGCCTTGTCAGAATCTCCAAGCAAAGCTAGTGAGTGTCAGAACATACCTTCCTAATAATCATCATGAAAAGGCTGTCTTTCTAGGCTTGCACCGTACAAATGATTTGCAGGAGAATTGATTTGCAAAGTCTTGTACCTAGATTATTTATTTTTTTACACATCTCTCTTTGTTTCACTCTTCTGCATCATCTTCTGGGTGATTCTATAGAGAAGCCATAGGGCCAAGTTCATGTGGCAGTTAGAAAACTCTATTTGATATCATTATCTTCAATCTTCCTCTCAATGAGCAAAATGGAGCTGCCCTGAGGTCTGTCAGTAATAGGCTTGGGGAGGATTTCAATGTGAGAAAACGCAGGTGGCTCACATCTGAGAACTGTGATACATTTATTTAATTTGACTCACTTTATTGAGGAACAGTGGTACCCCTGAGACTCTGCTGGGTGACTGGAGAACAAAAATCTTGAGCAAAACAATGAACTTTTCCCTTCGAATGGAACTTTCACGGCAATAGGAGAGAGAGGGGGGCACAAAGCCAGATTGTAACTGTATCATTTAATATATGCCACACACTTACCAATTTGTATTTACATTGAATACACATATACAGTGGAGGGAGATCTTTTATGTATGTGAAAAAACATAACTGATTATATAATGGCATACCAACAGAAATAATATAAATAAAAGAGAAAAGAGGCATTAGAAGATAAGAGAGTGTGCTTGGAGTAAAACTCAGGGTCATATGCAGGGATGTTATGTTCCTGGTTGGTATTACTGGGTCATGATGACAGAGACATTCTGAAAGATGTGTGCAACTTGTCACAGACATTCACTTAGTAGCTTTTGACCAACTATTATGTTCCAAGTAAAAAGCTGGATGCTGATTATAGATTGTAGGTTGAATGCTATAGTGTTTGCTCTCTGATTGTTTTAGCAGAGAAAGTGAGAAATGTAATAGAGAAAGATCCTACTTTTTTGTAGCCTTTAAAAAATTTTGCTTTGTTTTTATTTTCATCAACCATCTTGAAAACTAGAAGTTAGCCAGTTGTGTCTTATGTCTCAGATCTAGCTTTTCCCTTCTTTATATCCCTATAAAACTTTTTCAATGTACCCCTACTTTGTTTACTGATGTTCTGTAATTTGTTTTCCACTAGCAAGAAACCCTAAATTATTCATGAAAGTCCTATGACCATACCAGGAGATAATGTAGGAATTGGGAACAAAAAGATTAAATTCATAAATTTTATATGTATTTTTATTGATTTCAGAGAGTAAGGGAAAGGGTGAGAGAGATAGAAACAATCAATGAGAGAGAATCATAGATCAGCTGCCTCTTGCATGCTCCTACTGGGGATAGAGCCCTCAGTGTGGGCATGTGTCCTGACCAGTAATTGAACCTGATTCATAGGTTGTCACTCAACCACTGAGCCACACTGGCCAGACCATTTTCTTTTAAAATTAAATTTATTGGGGTTAACATTGGTTAATAACATTATATAAATAACTTTATAATACAAATTATTTATATTATGAACATTTCTTCCCCCCTGAGCAGAGATAGAGTAGAGAGAGAGATTTAGAAAAACTTTAGTTTAGAAGCTATGAACATTTAGCAGGAAGAATTATTTTATTGATTGATTGATTGATTGATTGATTATGGCCTCACATAATTGTCCTTATTCCCCCATTCCCATCCCAAACCCCTCCCTAGATATGCTCCCTCCCAACCCCCATTGTCCATGGCCACTGGCTAGGCCTATATGTATGCACACAAGTCCTTTGGTTGAGTTTTTCCCCCTACCCTCATCCTCCCTTACTTTCCCTCTGAGGTTTGAGAGTCTGATTGCTGCTTCTCTTTCTCTGGGTCTGTTTATGTTGTTTATTATTTCCTCTAGATGTGTGAGATCATGTAAGGAAGAATTATTTTAGAGAAAGAAAGGACTTTGATGTAGAAGGAACAGCATGTGCAAAAGTTCTGAGGTTTAGAACAAGTGACTGAATTTGGCTGGAGTAGGGCCCAAGTTAAGAAAAAAAAAAAAAAATCTAACCATGGAAATGTGAAGCATTCCACACAAGGGAGTGAGTAGAAGAAAAGAATAGTGTAGGCTAATGCAAAAGCAATGGGAAGCGGAAGACCCCACACAAAGGAAAGCTCACAGGGAGGCTGCAGAGAGCTGGTCTAGGTCTGCTCCTGGGCTCTTGAGCAGGAGTGAGTGTGGCCACATTCAAGGCCTCCTGATGGCACTCAGAGCAAATATCACTTCGGTATTTGTTCCTTGAGCCTCCTTAGAGCAATGTCCCAGTGCTCAGCCGCTCTAATTAGATTGGTTTGGGCCCCTAGTAAACAAATCTGGGTTTTAATAGCATTTCTTCCCCAACCAAAACCATTACTCTTCAAAAGCCAGAGCAGTGCTAAGACTTACGTCAGAGAATTTTCACCAACCCAAGCCCTGATTAAGGGAAAGTCTGAACAAAAGGGGAGCTTTGCCCATCTTTCTGGGCCTAAGGAGGTGGTGTCCAGGAGGGTTTATAATGCTGGTTAACTCTGAGGCAGTGGGCTTGTTTTCAACTGTGCAACTCTGCTTTATGCTGCTGTAATGGAACTATTTGGTTGATGCAACCCAGAGCCAGGGGAGCAACACTTTGGGGGGGGGGTTGTCTCTGGCTCAGTGGGCCTTCATTCAGACCCCACATGAAGAGGGGCCCAAAATGGAATCAATGTTTTATTTGGAACAGTTTTCTGTGACTGGAAAGAAGACAGAACAGAATAAGGAGCTCAGTGCTGTACCTTAGGAGCTTGTGATGAAATCACCAATTACCCTATAATTTCTAGAAGCCCTTCCTACCTGTATTTAATTGGTAACTTATAGAATGTCACATTTTAATTTATATGGTTAGCTCCATATATATCTATGCCACAGGTATATGATATTTACTGTATTTTCTATGTGGTTAGGAGGAAACAAATATCTTTTTTTCCCCAAGTGCTTTTTATAAGACTTGTTTTGCTAATCTCATTTTTCAGGCATTGGATTAGAGTTTAGAGTAGTGACAAATTATATAATTTGTTCTCCAGGTGACTGGCAGCGTTGGGATAAGAAACCAGGTTAGAAACCAGATTGATAAGGTGAAATAAAATTTAAATTTTATGTTCAGAATGAGTCATGATGCATCTTATCTTTAAGAAAAGGATACTTCCTAGTTCTGTCTATTGAAAAGTGCTAGAAGCAATGACAGCTATGAGCAACCCTGCTGCTTCCAATGTGGTTCCTATATGCCATTTTCTAAAAATCAGAGCCAAGGCTGCTTAAATATATCTTTATATACATTTCAAGAAAGAAAGAAAAAGCTAATTCTAGCTCTGGTATAGAATTCAGTAGGAACCTGGAATATCTTACATCAGAAAGCAAGTAAGCTCCCTACCAAGATATGTAGTAACATGTTAAATGGAGTCAGATGCCCACTGAAGAGGCTTTTGTGGGTTAAAATAAGGCCATCAGAACAATGATAAGGATAGTAGTTGTAATGAATTAAAACACAACATTTAAACCCATAATTCCACAATGGTATTTAAAAATCATCTCATCATCAGCTTTGCAGAATGCTAAGGAATTTGTTCATTATTTTAAAAACCTGTATATAAAGGGAAAAAAATCAAACACTTATTCTGTTGGTCCTATAGAAACTAAAATTTAAGGTAAGCAAATAGTTGAAAGGGATGTCTTTTTATAGCAGAATTCTTCCTAATAAATTCAGAAAGAATGATAGACTATCACCATTTTAAATGAATAGGTCTAGAAAATATTTGTTAATGTCTGCAGCATCATGAAAAGACAGACAGTCAAACACGGCATGTCTTTTCATGGAAATATTCCTCACCACTTATGAAGTATTACAGTCCCAAATGTAGAATTTGAATGTGACCAAGTCTTTCAGTCTAACTTCCACTCCACAGATGATACAAGGTCAACAAGATAAAAACAATACAATAAAAAAAATCCAGACTGTAGAATCTCTTCAGGATAACCTCCTCCCACCCTCACCCCAAATACATTTTGCAAGGAGCTGGGCAGGGCGTGGAGATAGAGATTCTGTCAATTTATAGACTTAAGAGACGTGCAACCCATGCATAGAATTATTTTTTACCTTGATTAGAATAAGCCTTTTTAAAATAAGAAAACTTTAATATTGTTGATATTAAGAAATTTTTGTTGAGTTATGTTAAAAATAAAAATTTCTTATATTTATGTATTCTTATCAAAATGTTTGCAGATAAAGCAAAACAATGTCTGATTTTGTTTCAAATCAATCTGAGGGAGAGGTTATGTATTCATGAAATAAGATTGGTTGTGAGTTGATCATTGTTGCAGATGGGTCAGAATGTATATGTAGGTACATAATTATATTTGCTCTTTAAAATTTTTTAAATTTTTATTAAGAAAATGTTTGAGAGAGAGAGAGAGAGAGAGAGAGAGAGAGAGAGAGAGAGAGAGAGAGAGAGAGAGAGAGGAGGAGGAGGAGGAGGAAAACAAGAAGAAGAAGAAGAAGAAGAAGAAGAAGAAGAAGAAGAAGAAGAAGAAGAAGAAGAAGAAGAAGAAGAAGAAGAAGAAAGGAAGAAGAAGAAGAGAAGGAGGAGGAGAAGGAGGAGGAGGAGGAGGAAAAGGAAAAGGAGAAGGAGGAGAAGGAGCAGGAGAAGGAGGAGGAGGAGGAGGAAGAGGAGGAGGAGGAGGAGGAGGAGGAGGAGGAGGAGAGGAAGGAAGGAAGGAAGGAAGGAAGGAAGGAAGGAAGGAAGGAAGGAAGGAAGGAAGGAAGGAAAGAAGGGGAGAAAAGGAATGAGAACTTAGATATTTGCATGGTCAGTGTTTTTATTCCCTATGCTCTATGATATTTAATATGTACTT
The DNA here is from genome assembly GCF_964339955.1 of Pipistrellus hanaki. Taxonomy (NCBI): domain Eukaryota; kingdom Metazoa; phylum Chordata; class Mammalia; order Chiroptera; family Vespertilionidae; genus Pipistrellus; species Pipistrellus hanaki. Next base: position 34,193,693 of record NC_140511.1, read on the forward strand.
AGTTAAGAGTTTCAAGGATACAAAAGTATTCTAAGAGTCTGATAGAAAACTTCACTTGGTCCCCACCTGCTTCAGCCATAGCTTGTAACTAAGCAGATTGTGCAAAGTGAGGGCTTATCATGTTTATTGAATTAAATCACATTGTGTATGTGAAATATATAGACAATTACTTGACTTATATGGCAGGGAATTTTTGAAATAAAAATTAGGTTTTAATTTTGACCTTAGGTCAGTTGCTTTATAAGTCTTGAGTTTTAAGCTGGTCACTTTGAGTAAGAATAGTAATTACTTTATCAGGCTTTTGAGAGGCTCCAGTGAAAACCTATTAAAACTAAAATATTATATCATTGAAACTGATTGGTATGAAATTTAGATGCAGTGAAAACCCAGAGAGTGAAACCCTTCTCGAAGGCTCAGGAATTGAGGAGATTTCATGGAAGAGGGAGTGCCTAAGTTGAATCTTGGAGAACAGAAAATGTTTATTCTGGCAGAAAGAACTCTACCGAGGAAGAGCTGTGGAAGAATGTTATATTCATTCCACTGTGGAACATGGATTCACAGTGTAATGAATATAACATTTAAGTTAATATAACAGTGTCATGGACTCATAGACTATCAGATCTGGAAACGATCCTGGAAATTGTTTAGTCCAATTGCTTCATTTGAGAGTTGATAATAGGTGGTATAAATGGAAGGAGGCTTGGCTTGGGGTGGTGAACACCCAATACAATATACAGATCATGTATTATAGAATTGTACAACTGAACTCTATGTAATTTTATTAACCAATGTCACCCCAATAAATTCAGTAAGAAAGAAAAGAGTTGAAAAAATGAAGACCCTGATAGAATAAGTGCTTTGTCCAGGGTGAAAATACCTAGTAAGTGGCTTAACCAAGCATTCTAATCATCACTATTTCTCCTCCTGAGAAATCTTCCTGTTAGTGACTGGAGCTAAGGAAGTAAGATTGATTAAGCAACATTGATTAAGACAAACTGATTTTATAAAAATGACTTTGTTAGGTTTGAAATTTCTTATTCAATGCAATTGAGAGCCTTAGTAAAGGTTTAAGCAGAAGAATTATAGGAAGAAGCAATGGGTCGAGAATAGCATTTTTTCATGCATGAGAAGGGTTAAAGTAGCAAGGTAACATAGAATGCTACTGGAGCTCTTCATTTGTGAGCATGAGGACAGTTCCAAAAAGGGGGGATCTCTTGTGGGAATAATTAGAAGGTATTGATGACAGATATAACTATGGAGGACCACATAGAACTATAAGTAGATTCATAAATTATAGAGCTTTGTGTATAAGATTTTATAGAAGATACAATTAAATAAATCATATAGTCCTTCTTACCCCATCCCTTCATTTAACAGTCCTTCAACCAACACAGTCAGACTGCAAAGACTGACTCTTGAATGGCATCAGAGTTGATTTATCCAATGTTATTCAACACTGAGGGTATAAAAGTATATGGTTTGCTTCCAAGCCACATGACTGCAAAGACTGACTCTTGAATGGCATCAGAGTTGATTTATCCAAGGTCATATGGATGACACACAATTTAATCAAAATTCAAGTCTAGTGCCATTTCCACCTCTAGGAGTGATTAGCTGCAATACATGGAGTCTCAGGTTTGCTGACTGAGCCTCATTTATTCTCTAAACCCTGTGAAGACACATGCAAATTTTAAAATGTATTTATTTTAGTGTATGTGTTGGGGATGGGAACATGGGGGAGTTATAGGGAGGGAGTTATCCTTTTCAACAGATCCTCAAAGTTATCTTTGACTCCTAAACGGTTAAGAACTTAACTGTGTAAGGTGATGTATTTAAACAATGTCATGTGGGAAATATATTAAATCAAGTTCTGTTTCTCTTCTTTCAAAATTTTTTTTATCTTTCCCTCTTTATCTTCTTGTTATTTGAGGGTGGAGAGAAGTTTACATGCCCTCATGGTGAGCAACAGGACCACATGTTGATGTCTGTGATATCTGAGGCTTTGCTGATGTCCATGGAGGTATTTCTTGTCCTGATTTCTAGGAACCATGCTGATATCCACAATTGGGGATTGTGGCTAGTGACATTCACAGAATCTTTTTTTTTGGCATGGATGGAGCTTAATGATGCAGCTCCATCTTGACTCTCACTGGTACTCTGGTCTGTCCCTTGCATCCTTGGTCTGGCCTCCACCAGCCTCTGGCTTAGACTCTCCGCTCTGCCATCTCTGCTCTGTGATCACCACAGAAGTTTTGAAGGTATGCTTGAAAGCTTTTTACTGCTGAATGTTATTCAACATTGAGGGTATAAAAGTATCTGGTTTGCTTCCATGCCACATGACTGCAAAGACTGACTCTTGAATGGCATATTCAGTATACTCATAACCTAAATATGCCTTGAAATTATTTTTACCTCAACTATAGTTACTCAAGTTGGCCCAGAGCCTTGGTCTTCACATCTGTAAGCCAGGAACAATAATATCCTATAAGTCTGGGATAAGAAGGGTAAAGTAGAACAATGTTTATAAAGTCTTAGAATAATAATAACTCCTGGTTATTAAAGGGCAATTGCTATGCTATCATCATCATCATCGTCATCATCATCATTATCATCATCATCATAGATTAGGTCTTTTTCCTCTTAATATTCCTACTATCCAGCACAAAGCTTAAAATATAAGAACTTAGTAAACATTTGATTAATTAATGAAATAAGCTCAGAGAAAGGTTCTATATAGTGCTAAAATAACAGCAACAGACATGTAAAAAAAGTTATCTAACATCTCAGTTATAGTTATTCTAGAAAATGTGTCAGTGTGGTATCTTAAAACTTATAACTATCTGTATTTAAAAAGATATTATATATTAAAAATATATGCTATCTAAAAAAATTAGTTTAAGGTTCTGAATGATGTTTGCTACAAAGAATTTTCATACCACACTTCCCTGATTTATGATCAAAAGCACCTTATTTTGTATGTTTATATGCTATTTTCCATCTCCATTTGGTAGTTCCAAATTTAGATCAGAATGATTTAGAAAGCACTCACATTAGGTTATGATGAGCTCTAACTTGGCAGTCAATGAAGTGTTGTCTTTTTTTTTTTTCTCTCAAATGTATTTTACAATCATGGGGTAAAGTACTTCACAATTGATAGCCTGACTCTTCATCCTTTTATTACACAATTTCCTTTCTGTCTGGATAGCAGTTCCAAACAGCTGAGCAGTTGCCATCTAGTGGGCAAAAACTATAATGACATAAGAGAAGCTGAGCATAAATTTGGATCATTTAAATGTATATACCTGGTGAAGAAATTATTAAACCCAATCACAACCTTTGCAGCAGTGATATTATTTGTTACTAAAGGCAGATTTAGAAGCATAGGTAAATATCTCAACATTTGAAATAGTTTGGAATAAAATATAAAACAAAATTAAAACTGGAAATGAAACTGCATATCTATTAGAATGACTCAAAAATAATAGTAACAAATGGCAATATGAAGTGTTGATGAGAATATGAAATAATCAGAGTGCATACACAGTGCTGATAGGAACAAAAAAAAATGGTATAGCCACTCTGGAAAACAGTTTGGCGGTTTCTTATAAAGTTAAACATGAACCCAGTACTTACTTACATTCTTAGGCATTTGGACAAAGACATGAAAACTATTTCTTCATACAAATATTTGTACATAAATATATACATTAGTTTTATTCATAATCAGCAACAACCTGAAACAACCCAAATATCCATCTGCTAAAAAACAGGCAAAGGTGTGCCGCCATGAGAAAGGAGAATCAAATCATTTAAAACAAGAGATTAAACAACTGGGCAGGTTTGGTCATTAATCACTGGAAACAACGAGGAGAGCTATCATGAACCAGCAGTTGGAAATTCAGACAGAAGAGAAAGAACTCTTCACACAGACCCTGCAGACAATTCAAAATGACTCATCTCATTTCTAATAATTCTATGAAGTTTTCCCCAAAAGGACCATTCATTTATAGCCTGTTCTAGGCTTTACTGATGTGTTTAACTTTTGTCTCTGGGCTGCTTTTTCTTCATCTATAACAATGAATTGGTCCAGCACTGCTTTGCATAGTATACATCCACCAGTAAATAATTTTTTTATTATATTTTTTTTAGTTTACCAAGCATTTCTACTATTCTCTATTGCACAATCTTGTTAGGCAGCTCAAGCAATGATTACTATTTGAAAGATCCTCTTTTGTCAAACAGGTTAGGCTTTTTCAAAATTCCTTTTATTTTTATTCTGAAGTGACATCGTACAAGTAAACATACATATGTATGAAAACATAAACTTTACTACTGTTTTTACATTTAATGGGCAATGGCAAGTTAAGTTGTTTCATGATAGCATTAACAATGTTTTTCAAATGTCTTGAAATAAGCACAAGCACAGCAAATAAGTATAAGCTATGATATAATGTGGTGGCTCAGACTGAAACACAGTTGGCCCTCCCTATTCATATTCATAGATGCAACCAACTGTAGATCAAAAATATTTATCTTTTAAAATGTTATGTTGCTAGTGATGTGTGCTATGTAAATAGGTATTTGATAGTTGCTCTTGTCAATATTCCCTAAGCAATAGAGCATAGCAACTATTTACATAGCATTTACATTGTATTAGATATTGTAAATAACCTAAAGATGGTTTTAAAATATACAGGAGGATGTGCATAAAAATATGCAAACACTATGCCATTTTATATCAGGGACTTGAGCATCCTTTTTAGATTTTGGTATACCCTGGGGTCCTGCAATCAATTCCCCATGGATACTGAGGACTGATGTAGTCGCAATGAGCAGTAGTGACATCTTGAGATATGGTAGCAATGGTCTGTGTTTGGACTTTCCCTTTGTGCATAACTTTATTCATATGTATAAGTGGATGTATATTGAAAGTTGTTAGGCTGATATGCATATACATTTTCATTTTAGAATTGAAGTAAAGGGAGTTGAAAAATAGGTTAATATGTTTATGATAACATGGATGTGGCAGGACTCGACTCAAAATGAGTCCTCCTTCCCACTGTGCTCATTTCATCACTCCAGCTCCCTCATCTTGATGCAGGTACAGGTCTGCCCTGCACTGGGTTGCTCCTGATAATAGATGTAGAAGCTTGCCTGTCATAGAAGAATCATAGGGAGAGGAACTCATAGTCATAAATACCTACCCTAGGACAATTGGGGGAAGAAGTCTTTCTTCAGGTTCCAGAGTCTCATCATGTAGGAATATAAGCTGCCTACTCTGGGGACCAGGGTACAACTAACAATTGTACAAACACTGCTTTTTACTTCTCCAAACATCCCTTTTCATGTCTACTTTTTCTGCAAAGGCAGCCTCTAGTGAGCCTTTTATTCATCTCATTTCTCAATGGAATCAATCATCTTATCACATAGCTTAAAAAAACCTGTTGGCAGAAAGCATGTTCTAGGTTTGTCAAGAACCTCATCAATTGGGATTTCAGTTTTAAAATGGAAAATGGTAACTTTTTATCTCTATCCAGGGCCCTTTATCTCTATCCACTCCCATGTTTGAAATCATATTTTGACCATTTACTATGAGACAAGCATATTCTTTCATTTAAATCCTATATGCTTTGTGTAGCTCCAAGGTACAGATAAGGAAGTCAGGTTTACATACACTTGGTAATGTGCTTCAAGTCATGGAAGTAAAGCATGGAGTAACTCTCTCTGGGTCTGTCTGATTCTTAAACCTTTGCCCTACATAATATGAATTCTTAAAAGCTGAAACTTTATCTTACCCTTAAATAATACTACCATCATTCTATATTTCAACTTAAGATGCATTGAATTTGCATATTCAAAAAAGCTTTATCTCTAATGAGCATCTACTATATACAAGACTTTGCTAAATTTACAATTGGCTTTTGAACAACACAGATTTGAGCTCTACAGGCTTATTTAGATGCAGATTTTTTCTTTTTTAAAATCTTTATTGTTGGAAGTATTACATATGTTCCCCCTTCCACCCACCCCACCAATGACCCCTTTTTAGCCCCTCACACTCTCTACCCTACGCCTTCACCATCCTATTGTCTGTGTCCATATGTTTATGCATTTATACATACAACTTCTTTGGTTGTAGATTTTTTCAATAAATATCTTTACTGTTTTCAGATTGCTAGTAGGAATCCATGTAGGTAGAAAGCCAACTGCAGGCATTGATCTATGACATTTTATATGGGCTTGAGCATGAATGAATTTTGGTATCTGTGGGAGGTCCTGGAACCTATCCTCAGTGGATACTGAGAGGTAACTTAAGTTTTGGGGGAGACAAAAAATTATACACAGATTTTTAACTGTGGGAGATATTGGTGTCCCTAACCTCCACATTGTTCAAGAGACAACTGTATTATAGTATTATTATATTTAAAACTCACACATGCTCTGACAGGCAGACACTATCACCTCCATTTTAAAGATGATAAAACTAAGATTAAAAATGGGTTAGTGATGTCCAAGGTTACATATCCAACCAGGAAATGATGGAGCTGAGATTCAAACCAGGTCTACTGGAATCTAAATCCTATGTTTTATACAGAGGGAAATATGTGGACTTTGGTATTTAACAGATCTAGTTTTGAATCTGTTATACCCAAAAGTAAATCACCATTAATTTTTACTCTATATTGTTCTGTCATTGTTTGTGAGAATATCTGATCTCTAGTACTAGACTGTAAGCATCTTGAGTGCATAAATTATTTCTGTTTAACTTTCCCTTCTTCCCTTTCCCTTCCCCACTAATTAACCTATACAATGAACTGAGTGCCTACTTTGTAGGGATTCAATAAAGTGATTTACTAACTGAATAGAATGAAAGTGTTGAAGTACTGAATGATTTGAAACTACATGAAAGTTAGGCCTGATCCAGTACATTAGTTAATTCATTCGTCCATCTATTTATTTAAAGTTATTTCTCCACTCAATGCCAGGCACCAAGCTGATTAAAAGCTGGCACACAACAATGTGGTGACTCAGGAAGCATCCATTCTAATTGATTAATGCCTGTGCATGCATGAGGGGGGAGGGGGCAATGGTATATGTACAGAGATAATAATTTAATAAAAAATTAAAAAAATAACTACATTTTAAAGATTATACTTTGCTGAATTCTTGGCATATGATAATGAGCAAAAAAGAATTAAGTGATGGTTACTCTCCTCATGAACATTTTCAAATAAGTGTAAAATTACTATTGTGATTGAAGAGTAGTACAAAGTGCTCTGATAGTGCATAGCAGGGTCACCTGATCTAATACAGATGGAAAAGCACTTATGATGAAAACCAGGGAGAGAAAAACCCAACCAGGTCCTCCATCATATAAATTTACTTTTCATCTGTGAAGGCTAAGATTACACTAGTGTTTTATGGGATCAGTGGTCTTCTATAAATAGCACTGTTCAACTGTTTATCTCTAGGATGTTCTTGCATCCTATGATGGATGTGTCAATAATATTAAGCTCAGTGGTGCTCAAGGCCCCTATAGAAGGAGCATTGCACTTCATTAAATGTCTATTGAACTGAATAGAAGGTGTTGTGGGAATATTTGTTAATGTCCTTTTAAGGAGTAATCAGGTTACTTTATGAATGAATGCTGTCATCTGGGTCCATAGCTCAGGAAAAAGTCAAGAAAAGGTTATGCTTGATGTAATGGAATTAATTTATTTCACTAGAGAGGGACACTAGAAAAAGGTAGAATTTCTCCAGTGAATTCCTCTTGACTGCTCTAAGAAAACAACCTTATCCTGAAATGGAGGGATGTAGGAGGCTGAATACCTTATTTCTATGAGTTATTTCTCTATGTTTCCTAGTATTGGTCATTTTTCAATAGATGGATAAAGAGTGAGTTTCTTAAAAAGTTTAAAAGTTAGTCAAGTATGACAAAATAATTTAAATAATTTCATAATTTACTGAGCTAACTGCTATATATATATATATATATATATATATATATATATATATCTTCTGGCTCAAGTATATCTGATACTTTTCTTTTATATCTTAAAATTACTTGAGGATATCTTGAAATAAAAATTTCAGCCTTTTGTTCATTTCTTATGTGATAGATAGGTTCTTGAGAAGGCAGCAATTAGATGAGGGGAGACCATCTTCATGTGAAGTAGTCTGGGACATTAGATTATTACCGCCAGATGTCCCATTATCCAGAAAATTTTGCTTAACCTCTGCAAATCTAGAACATCCCATAGGTTAATATTTTGTGCCTGTGCTCAGCCTGCTAAGATAGGAAGAGATGGGAGGTTGCTTAAAGAGGTCTAATGCAAGTGTAGGAATAGAGACTGCTCAATTCAATTAAATTCCACAAGCTTTTACTGAGCACATCTCTATATATAAAAGGCTAAGTGACTGACCGTACTCCTGTCCAACCGACTGACCAATACATGTGACGCACACTGGCAATTTAAAAATAAATGTTGACTTGAACATGTGTGATACATATAAAGTTCTCACTGGTGCCAATTGCATGAGTATGTTTCAGTTTGTCATTGTTGATCATGAATTTGAATTTGGTTGACATTTGTATTATAGAGAAAGGGAGAATAGTGATATTAAAATATTTCTCCTAATTAGTTACCCTTCAATGTGCACAAATCCAAGCACCAGGCCATTAGTTTGAGTTAAAGTACAGTCTGTTCAGTGAATAATGAAGGATATAAAGACCCAGCAGTAAAGTTCGTTGCCCATTAGAATCTTAAAATCTTAGTGGTATTTAATATAAAACCTGTTTTAATTATACTACAAGGTAATATATGGTAAATAATAAGAGAGGTGCAACGTACTGTGAAAGTATAGAAAAGAAGAGATCACTTCCTGACATTAGATATACAAATATAATTTATCTTCTAATTGTTTCTTTTCAAGTTCCTTTGTTTCCCCTGAAACTTGTTGGATCAAGTCTAAGCTGCTTAGTGTTGTACACAAAGACCCCCTATGAACTAATGCTGTGTACAGTTCCACTTTAGTTTTTACACAGTAAGGGTAAACTGCTTGCAGAACTGTGTTCTTCCCTTGCTGCTCATCACTCCCAAAACTCCAAATTGAGCACAGAGCTTACAGAGTCAGTGTGAAAAATAATTTTTGAATAAATTGCTGAATACTCGTAGCATTCTTTTTCATGTCTTTGTGTCTTTATGCATGCTGTTCTCTCCGTGTAGAATGTCTTTCTTTATTTAGGATCTCATTTTTCAAGACTTACCTACTTTTAACTTCTAGGCTTGCTCATAGCACTTCATAATGAAATGATCAATTTGTGTACATATCTACACACCCTGAAGTAATCTCTTTGATGCCAGGGGCCACATCTTATTTTTCTTGCTACTTCAAGTAGCTATGTCTGAGAGTAAAGTATAAGATAGTAAAGGGTACAGATTTTAGCATTCAATTATTTATCTTTAATCAGGATTCTCCCCCTTTTCTGTGTGATTTTGGATAAGTTACTTTACCTCTCTGTGCCTCAGTTTCCTTATCTGGAAAATGGGATATTAATAGTATCTACTGGATATGATTGTTGTGAGGATTAAATTAATTATCTCTTTCTATATAAGCCTAATATGCTAAGTGCCCAACCAATCTGTTGACCGTTCTGTTGACTGCTCGACCAGTCACTATGACATGCCCTGACCATCAGAGGGAAGTGGCTCCGACTGGTAGGTTAGCTTGCTGCTGGGGTCCGGCTGATTGGGACTGGACCAGATGGGCCAGACATGCCCTGGAGCCCTCCTGCAGTCCTTCCCCAGCAAGCTGGCCCCAATTGGCCCCAATGGGGCCTTGGTGAGATAGACTGAACAGACCCTGGAGCCCTCCCGTTGCCCCTCTCCAGCCTTTAAAATATTTCTTCTAATTAATTTAAATGTGCATGAATTTGTGCACTGGCCCTTTAGTTATAAATAATATGCTTAGAACAGTGCCAACATGAGCAATATATGAGTGTAAATTATTATTGTTTAAGTGCCCAGAAATAAGGACTTGCACCACTGTGAAACTGTATGAAGGAGGGAGAGTCATGAAGTCTTTGTACATGAAATGGAAGTGTAGGTTAGGTTATTGGTAGGTAGAAGTGGGTGTATACTGTGGAGAAAAGTCTTTACAGGATAAATTTGGAATCGGGTAGTCTATCCACTGGGACAGTTAGATATCTCCATAACCCTCTCACGCACTGCCATCCAAGTGCCAAGTGCTAGAATATGTTTTTTGTTTGCTTGTTTTGTTTTGTCTCTCAGTGTCTCCCAAGGGAACCAATAATATGGTGAGATCAAAAGAAATTGCAGGTTTGTAGTACTGACTGAAAATGGCATAACCACAAGCTCTCTAGGTAGCTAGTCAAACATTTTATAACTGTATAAAATGTTTTTATAATCAGATTTTATAAAAAGTCCATCCAAGTCAATAACCTATAGAATAGTATGAAATACAATTACTAGTAAAATCTTCCCTAGGTTTGTTGCTAATATAGTTCCTCCCCGCTACCCCCCCAAACCACCATTTCTAACATTCTGTAAGGTGTTTTGGAGAAAGGGGATAATACAGGTATAGCTCACAAAATGTGTGAAACAGATTTTGTAGTTCAAGTAATACTCTTACATTGACTTCCACTGTAAAATCGATGACACTTGAAGAAATCAATTCAGTGAAATGATTACTGTATCCCTGGCTCTGATCTGGATGTTTACTCAACCCCTTTCTTCTCCTGAGGCAGGGGCCAGGTGAGAGGTGAGAGGTACATGTGACTAGAGAGCAGGTGCACCTCAAGGTGCACGATCAGGGCACTTTGTACTTTTCTTCAATTTTCACAAACAGCAAGACAGTTCATTTGGCCACAGATGGGGAAATGGAAGTAGTGTTCCAGAGGAAGCACTGAGAGTCAGAATTCTGAGTGAGTTCAAACCAGAATTGAACAGAGAGTAGGATTATGGGAACGTGAATCCAAATGGGGGCAATAGGGGAAGGAAACTGGTACCAAGAGTGAGAAGCCAGAAAATAGATAAATGGAAGCTGACAACTCCAGAGACAAAGAGTAGCGATCTGTGAAAAAGCAATAAACTATTAATTGCCTTTACCTTTAGAAGCTAATTTAAATCCTTTTAAGAAAGAATATACACCTCAGAATTATCCAATTTCACATCAACACCCATCATCATTGAGGGCTGTTTTTACGGTTGATAATCCCCTAGCGCTCTGGCTTGCCTGGGCACTTAGGGAAAGGGGTCTTCAGCTTTGGAGGTAGCCCCAGGCAGATATATGCTGAAACTGTCTGCTGTTGGTGGTGCATGGTGAAATGGGAAGGGTCCTTCCATTCTTAATTAATCAACCATACTTCAGTGAGGCAGACAGTTACAGAAGTCAGTGTGGGTGCATACCCCAAAGGGTGTATAGTATATAAATGCTATAGGACTTCAGACACAGAAGAATATGGTCGTGCTAGTATGGTTGAGGCAAATATGTTTTATAGGTGACCTAGGCCTAAAGTGAGAGAATGGGCAAATGAAGGTTATGCAGGAATGACTCAGGCACCTGAAACAGGCTGGTGAAGTTGTAAATGGGAGGTCAGGTTAGAGAAGTCCTCCAAAATCACGTAAGGAGGGCTTTGAAAAGCAGACTGAGGTGGCTGTAAATGCATTAGGCTATAGTCCGTATTGTCTTGGGGCCAACATTAAGGTAAGTTACATTTTTAATCTCCAAACTTTTAGTACTTACTTCTACAAAAGCCCATTTTATGCCATAGTTCACATTTTCAACTTTAGGTAAAGACTTTTATTAAGTTTGCCTGTCATTGGTTATACAGAAGGCAAATGACATATTCATTATTAAAGTGGCATAGAATGTTATTAAAGGATCAAGGCTATATTTAACTGTTTTCATAGTGTGTGCTTCTGTAGAGAAACTTTCCCGTAAGTATTTTTCTGGGGCCAATTATTAAAGCATGCTGAGAAGGAAGTGTAGCCTCTGGTATTAAACATTGCAATTCTCATTCATCTAACCAACACTCGTCGTCGAGGACCATGTTCTTAATGGTAGGCACAGAACTGCACAGGAAAATCAGTTACTGTCCTTGCAACCCAAGCACTGATGGTCTCACAAAACAGGCAGGTAAAAAATCATTTCAATGCAAGGCAAAAAGTACACTAAGGAGGGGGGAGGGTGTACAAAGTGCAGTGGGGATGCTGCTAACTCGCTGAGGAGAGCATTGTCAAAGAGGCGCAGACCATCACCTCCCAGCTGGAAGCAGAGATGGAGGAGCTGATTATATCGGAAACAGTTGTTTGCCAGGTCGTTTTTCTCTCAGCTCCCCAGACTATTGGTAAATATGTAGCATTTGGTAATGAAGCCAATTTACTGAATGGTTTATACTCTTTTTTTTCTTTTTCTGAGTTTACCCTTTGCTTTGGGTGAATCTCTCAGAGGGCAGACAGCCTGGCAAACCCCTTAGAATAGGGGTGTCGAACTCAATCAGAGAAGGGGCCAAAATCTAAAATCCAGCCTAAATCGCGGGCCGAATGGTTTACTGAACAGTCATAAACTGACAATGTCATAAACTGACAGCGGAGTGCAGTGATGACAGGGCGGTGCGGGCCACATTGCAAGGCCTGGCGGGCTGGATTTGGCCCGCGGGCCTTGTGTTTGACACATGTGCCTTAGAAGGAGCAGGAGGCTGACGCTGACCCTTCATCAAAACCAGGACAGTGAATTTGCATGCCAGCCTGGGATGGAGATTTCCTAGCTAGGGAATTGAACCTGGGACCCTTCAGTCCACAGCCAATGCTCTGCCAAACCAGTTTTGGCATATTGCCTTTAATTTTAAAAGCTTGGAAGAAATGAAAGCGATGATTGTTCTTTCTTGTGACTAATCTATTATATCATGAATATAACTGCACTGTTGGGGTACCTTGAACAGAAAAATATATATACCTGTTAAAGCTGTAATTCCACAGCAACTAAAGTTACTGCAAGGCGAGTTTGGGAAGTATTCAGAAAAGATACCTGGATCCCAGGTATGTACTTTCAAAGGATCATTGTTTTCTTGGCTGAACTTAACCTGAATTAAAAGTCATCACTTCTTTCTGGAATTTCCAGTACCATATGCAGAAGTGTTAATGCTGCATTAGGGAAAGTATTGTCATCATCATTATGCCTAATTCTCTTGAGGAAAGAATGGTGCTTTTACTAAGGGGATTTTTTCTATTGTGTGAACTAATTGTTTCACTGTAGAAAAGCAGGATGGCTCATGATTCCCAATACTGCCTTCAAAACACTTGTTTTCAGAATCAGTTGACTGAAGTTCTAGCATCACCAGAGGATGGAATGTCCTTAATGCTTGGGCCACACAATGAAGTGTAGCTAGGTAGAAGAGAGACAACTCTATGATAGTTATGATATGATTTAAACTACCATTGGTTCTGATTGAGAACCACCTACTGCAAACCAATACCTTTATAAAATTAATAAAAAAATAAGTTAATATAGAAGTGAAATGGGGAAGCAAAATAAAAATGCATAAAATATAATTCCACATATTATATTTTCTAAAATACATGAATTCTGAGTGCTTACTCTTTCAATATTTACCTTGCAGTACATGGGGGAAAGAAAACATGTGTGTAGACTAGTATTGGTCCACAGATCACACTTTAAGTAGCACTGCACATATTACCTAAGTAATATTACATTCTTTTTGTTAATAATATATACTATGGATACCAGTGATTCTATTAAAGTTTACATATCTACTCAAGAAATTCATATTTTATTCCAATATATCTTTGAAAGGAGCTATATATCTTAGCTAACCTACTTAAATCTCACACTGAAAGTATTATAAGTTGGTCAGATTTTCTTCTAATTTTTTGAAACATTTTTTTCAAAATTATATCTATTGACTTAACCTAGATAACTGGATAAATAAAAGCTCTATATACTGAAGATCTTAATGACTCTGAGATACAATGACTGGAATCATAGACCCAGCCTATAAATTGACATGAGTGGTGAATAATTAAGGAAAGATGGCAGGTGTGTTATAAAGATTTATCAAGATATGAAAATTATTTTTTCTTATAACCAAGAAGCAAGAAAACATTCATCCATTCATACAACCTACATTGTCCTTTAGCAAACATTTGTTGAGCATCTTCTGTAATCTACCTGCTAAACTTATTAGGCCAATATGTTTTTTTCTGACTCAGACTGAATTTGTGATTAACTGTGTCTTCTAGACTATTTACTTTGACAGCTGGGGTTCTTTCAGTGTTTTAATGACTTCATATTTTTAGTTTATGTTGTTTTAAATCTAGCTTCCTTGCTGTTGTGGCCTCGAATATGATAATGAAAGACACATTGTAGCAATTCCAGCGATTTGGGGTTTAGTTCAAATATCATGATGCCCCATGAGTTATCTATGATGCCCCATGAGTTATCTATGACTTTTGTTTTATTGATTTTTACAACCAGACTCCAAATGGATAAATCTCTTAAAATATGTCCCCTATAAAACATATCTTATAGTCCTGGCCAATTGGTTTAGTGTCGGCCCATGCACTGAGAGGTTGCCAATTTGATTTTCTGTCAGGGCACCTGCCCTGGTTTCGAATTTGATTTCCAGTGTGGTGTGTGCAAGAGGCAGATAATTGATGTTTCTCTATCTTAGATGTTTCTCTTCCTTCCTCTCTTTCCTCTCTCTCTCTCTAAAACAAAACAAAACAAAACAAAACAACAACAAACATATCTTGTATATATTTATTGGGCACCTTTTCTAGGCGGTTCCCCCAAATTTATAACATATAACTGCTCTTTATCTTTTCAACAGGATCATTTATTTAAACATTTCCAGATTATTTTATTCTACCAGATTATTATTGGATGTAAGCAAAGGAAACATCTCCTTCAATCATTCAGAATAGTGTAGACAGAATCAGTGTCTGAAAGGATGCTGTTCAAGAGGCCTCACTGTCTTTCCATACCCATTCTTCCTGCCACAAAATAACAATATTCGCCTAGCTCTTTACAGTTGATAAAGCTCTTCTACACATACTTAAGCCAGTTTCATGTGCTTATGATTCCAAATATTCTCTATACAATTTCTTCCTCTCCCCTGACCTCCATATGTGTATACATACTAAATAGTCAAGATCCCTCCTTGGATGTCTAATAATGACCTCAGACTTACAAAAAAAAAAACACAAATTTTTCATTGCTCCCATACTTAACACCTTCCCAGGCCAAAAACAGATGATTAACCTTTGACCTTTATTTTCCCTCAGGGCCCATATCTAACCTACCAGCAACTTCTATAGACACTAGACTCAAGAGATGCGAAATCCAGCTGTTTCTCACTATTGCTCTCATTGCTAATATGTCTCTGTGCCTTCCTGATCACTCAAACTATTATTTCCCACTAACCTGTTGGAAAAGTTTTGTATCTGTTTACTCTGCTTCCATTTATTTTCTCATCCATTCAGAACCCCCGCCTCCCCAACCTCTCACTCCTAACCCCCCAATTTAGAATAATTTGTTTGAAAATGGAAGGAAGGTGAGGATGGGTGGGCGGTGGGTGGGTGGAAAGAGATCAACTGAAGAAATTGTGTGCATATGTGCATAACCCATGGACACAGACAATAGGATGGGAGGCAAGGGCAGGCTAGAAGGGTTCAATGGGGAAAAATTGGGACATATGTAATACTTTCAACAATAAAGATTTTTTTAAAAGAAAAGGCAAATTAGCAAATTAGTTTTAATAGCTTTCCTCATATTCAGAATACCCATGTCTCTGCTCTCTCTTTTTGCTCTAACCATACTGGCTATTCCTTGAACAAACCAAGTTCATTAATTTTTTTTTCACTTCACAGATCATTTTTTATTAATTTAAATACAAAGTTAATGTAGAAAAATTATGTAAGGCCAAGATGAACTTTGTCTTTTCAATCTGCAAAGTGCTAACACATAAAATGAATATATTAAAAAAATTGTCAAATTCTCTTTGCTTCAAGCAAAAAAAAAAAAAAGGAAGAAAAGAAAAGTCAATTATTAAACAATTGGAAACTGCAGATGACTAATTCTAGCAGCAACATGAAACTTCAGAAAGGGATAGGATACCTCTTTAGCTACTTTGGGTCAAAGCTGGTGATTCCTCCCCCCCCAATATAATATAAAACAAAATTCATCCAAAAAGTAATTTCATGGCAATCGAAGGCTTTATTAATGATAGAAAGTAATGCCTAAAGCAGTGGTCAGCAAATGATGGCTCACAAGCCACATGCGACTCTTTGGCCCCTGAGTGTGGCTCTTCCACAAAATACGGCTGTGCAAGTACAGTGCAATTGAAACTTTGTGGCCCATGAGCAGAAGTTGGTTTTCGGCCTGGGTGAGTCTATTTTGAAGAAATGGCATTAGAACACTCATGGGGCCAAAGAGCCACATGTGGCACGTGAGCCATGATTTGCCGACCACTAGCCTAAATTAATCACTTTTGGAGAAACTTTTTATGGTACAACAAAGAAACCAAGCTCATTCTTGCCTAAGAATTCTTATGTGTACTGTTGACTCATAAGTTGTCCCTCATTTTCTCAAATCTCTGCTCACATGTTTCTACTCAGAAATGCCCTTCTTGAGTACCTTATCTCAGGTAGCTTATACACATCCTGGCATTCTCTCTCTTTATGGTACTTTATTTTTGTTTTCTGTTGTTTGTTTGTTTTTATTGAACTTACTTTTATACAGTATTTTATGTAGATATGTTATAGTTTGTCTGTTTCTCCTATCAAAATATAAGCTCTCTAAAAGCGGGGACTTTGTCCTGTTTATCATGGGATACCCGGCACCCAGAACCGTATCTAGCAAATAGTACTAGTAGATACTCAGTAAACGTGTTTTGATTGAGTGGAGGAAAGTGAAGAGATGAAGTGATCCTAGGAAGGAGAGCCAAGCAAGAAATAAGGAAAAATTAACTTAAGCCACTTGAGTCTAAAACCCACACTTTATCAGATTGCCTTTCTGATACAACTGACCATGGGAATGTCTATGTTTCAGCCATCCCCTACTGGCCAGTGGGTCAGCCCAGACATTGTATTCTACCCTCCTGGGGGGAGAATGACTGTGAAATAGTCTGAAATGTGCTGTAAACAAGTAGATAAGACCTTCTACTTCCTCCACGCCTGTAGCTTCCCACTCAAACCAAAGAAAGAAAAATCAATTTATCTGATTTTGTTCTTTGTACCATGTTTTATTTTATGTTTTTCCTTCCTGGCCTGTTTACCTCTTCTAAGCAAGTGTTCTCAAACACAGTGTTGCTATACATTCCTGCATTGTGATTAATTGTAATTTGTAATAATGATTAAGTACTGATTTTGTTTACTTAAAAATAAATTAGAGTTTACTCAGGAATATCAATAAAATAAAGCTCTTCCCACCTTTCTGTGTGCTTTCCTAAGTGCTAGTGCTCAGAGAATTGCCTGTAACCACAACTGGCTTTTTGTTGCTCTTTGATTTGCGGGTTTTTATTTGTTTGTTTGTTTGTTTTTGCTGTGCTATAGCAATTAAATTGGGGGTGCCCAGAAAACTGTGTTTTAGACTCAAGTGGCTTGAGCTAATTTTTCCTTATTTCTTGCTTGGTTCTCCTGCCTTGGGTCATTTCATCTCTTCACTGTCCTCCACTCAGTCAAAACACGTTTACTGAGTATCTACTAGTACTACTTGCTAGATACTGTTCTGAGTGCCGGGTATCCCATGATAAACAGGACAAAGGCCCTGACTTCCCCCATGTATGTAAAGGCCCTGACTTCCTCCATGTATGTGATAGCACACAGAAAGAAGGGAGAACCATTATCAAAACTATTTTATTTTGTATGAGAATTTCTCCAGGATATAATTGCTTGGGCAGGGATTTTTCTTTCTTTTAAAAAATGAAATACTTGGTCTAAAAATGGGCCTTATACTCCATAAATTCTCATAAATTATGCCTTGTTTTTTGTTTGTTTGTTTGTTTGTTTGTTGTTTTTTGATAAAAATAAGCACTGCCAATTTTAACTACTTGAAATCTGAGGCAAATTACAAAGTTCATGAACCTCATTTTCCTCCAATACAAAAATGGAGATAATGATGATTGTATTTCATTGTTGTTCTTTCAAGGATTAAGTGAGATAAAGTATGTAACAGGGATAGAGCCATTCCTTACTAAGAGTTTAATGGATGTTAGTAGTTTCTCCCACCCCAGTGTGTGTTTGATTTATCCTTACTGATTTCTAACTCTCCCCAGAATGTGGTTGTGATGTAAGAACTGAACATGGATTTGCCATCCATTCCTCTAAAAGCACAGATAATTCTGCTACCTAATTGTCTGATTTTATTTATTTATTTATTTATTTATTTATTTATTTATTTATTTTTAGTTATCTATTCTTCTTTGTTGTTGTTATTGGTACCATCTCTGGCATCAGGTAAATATGTTGACAACAGGGAACTTCTTGGCTTAATTGGATGCCACAATGCATAATGCCTGGTTTAAAACTTTTAAGCATTGTATTTTTCAATTATCCAACCTAGAAACAACCAGAGAAGTGTTAATTGGGTAATAAAAGCAAATTGGATTACCTTAGGGATCTTTTAACAACAATTTTACACTCAATCAGGTGGTAAGGACATAAATTACACGTACCATTCTAGCATCCAGTCCAGCTGTGTTTCAAAATCTTTGACTTTGTCTGGTTTGTCCTTCAACTTTGCAACTTTATAAAGCGATTAAAAAGTACTCCATGTTCTAAGGAAGCACCTGGTTGGTGGGGTAGAAGTGGGAAATCATGACAGTTATGACAGCCAGCTTTAGAGATCTACAGCCTCTGGCACAGGGTTAATTATACCAAGACATAAGAGTTTCATTTGGTATAGAATTGCCTTTAATAACTTAAAAAAAAAACTTTATTTAGATATAACTTATAGGTGATATTTAATTTTTGAGTAAAGGTTTGCACAAAGATATTTCTCTTCACACTCAGCGATTAAAAAAAAAATATCTGTATACTGGCCTATGCCACACCAAAATCTTACAATATGTTGTAGTGAATTATAGAATCAGGACCTCTGACTTCAAACTTCAATTTTCATCTTCGTAGTTATGTTTTCTTAGAGAAATCAGTTTAATTAAGTGAGCCTTCATTTAGTAATTTATTTACTGAGCACTTCCTATATGCTATACACTCTTCTGGGCATTTTGGATATTATAGTGGGCAGAACAGACGATGTTCCTGCCCTTGCAGTTATTCTAGTTTACATTAATTGAATGCTGGGACATGCCTGTTGGAATTCTAGACATGTACTAGGAATAAAGAGCAGGAGAAATGTAAAGACACTGAGAATAACATGCTACCCAGGAGGAGCTCACTCTGAAGCCTGCATTTTCTTTATAAAAATAGGAAATACACAAATACATGTATTGTATAACAGGATTGATGTGAAGGTTGTATATGTCAGTTATAACCAGGTCTGGTGCTCAGTTCAAGAAGTATGGAAACTATGTTGTCACTATAACTTTGTAGAAACCAGCTTTTTTGCTTGTTAGTTTGTTTTGTTTTGTTTTTGAGATGTGAAAGACTTTGAGGATGAATGGGACAGCTTGTACAAAAACCAGGATTATCAGGGAAGAGCAGGGCTTGCTCAAAGAACAAAGAATATTCTAGTTGGCAGAGAATAGTGTACATGTAAGTGAGTGGAGAGTTCAAAAGCTTGAATTTCAAGTACTCCTCTACCATCTGCCTTTCAAGCTAGTGGAATCCACCATCATTTTTTTTCAAGCTTCCTCCAAAAATATATATAATCTTTGACCTTGACTTACCTTCTTTTTTATTTTTATTTTTTATTTTATAGGGGAGAACATTGAATTAGCAGAGGATTCCACAACTCATTATACAAAGATGTCTTAAAGTCTCTAGAAGCTTTTGTTTCTTAACTGTAAACTAAGAATAATATTGACCTCATTACTCAAGAACAAGGGACTAAGATTTATTTATGCTTCATATCACTTTTGGAAGGGTAGACCCAAATAAATTAACAACTAGAAAATGAATATATGACATGCTCATTTTTATACTTCTGGATAACACAGTAGAGGCTCAACTAAAATTATATATCATAAACAAATCTATAGATGCATGCACATCTCCCAGGAGAAAGGAGATGGCGAGCAAAAATGTTTATAGTGATAATGATAATGTTAATTATCAACTCACTGTTCTCCATTTCACATTCTAATTATTGATGTACATGTTTTTTGGTTGTTTTTTTTTGGTTGTTTTTTTGTTTTTAATGCACGTATGTGACTACTAGCTATCTGAGGGTAGGGGCCAAGTTTTCTTCACCTCATGTTTGTGGATGCCTCTCATTTAGTGAATGCCAGTTGGCTTGTTGGGGCCACAGCAGAAGTTGGTGGGTCACATAACTGAGGGATTTTCTAAAAGCACCTACCCTCTCAACAAAATAGCAGATTTCTCACATATGGCTTCCCAATGTCCTGGGATACAAATGGGGCTGCCCTGCAGCTGCACAGTCTGAGAGCAGATGTTGCCCTGGCAGGTGTCTTTGATTCTACTTGAGAAACCACATGAAGCTGGTTGCAGACAAATCATCAGCACTGTAGGAACAGGGGAAAGGCAGCCTATCCTGTGCACTCACAGAGGGGGCGTGGCACATGGCCACACAGAGGGGAAAATGACTAGGGCTAGGAGGTGGGGCCTGGCTGTTGGTACAGAACTCCTTCCACTCTGCTCTGTAGTAGAGTTGATTATAGAGACATTTATGTCCCTTTTAATTAAAAATCTTTTGATGAGCATGTTCTAACCAGGATACCAAGCACCTAAATTAATGCAAATAAGGAGTATGTGCCAGAAGATATTTTTAGATTTCAATTAGTTGAGCTGTACTGATACCTGGGGATGTGGGGATGACAGAGGAAAAAGGCAGCCAGTGGGATCTCAGCTAATATTTACCAAGTGCCTTAGTGCAAGGATTATTTCATATTATAGCTTTTTTATTTCATTTTAATAGCAAATGTGGTGGCTAATGTCATTTCTACTTTATCCTGAAGAGGGTTGGCATGTCTAAATGAATTTTCTGAGGTTACCTAGGTGGTGTGTTACAGAATTGGGTCTCAAATCCATGTTTTTCTGACAATCAAGTCCATGCTGCTTCTTCTGCCTCAAAATCGCTAGATTTTGTTTCTTTTGGTATAATAGCCAAAATTTAGTTCTATCATGGTAAATGCATTTTTACTGTGACTTCAAACCAATTATACCCCCACATTTGTGTGAATATGGATGAGTTATTATGTAACGAAATGTTGGCCAATATTTCTGGTTATTGGCATGGTTTTCCAGAAAGAGAGTTTCGTGTTCCCTTATAGCTTTCAGGAACACTTTTGGTTGCCTACCCAGCACTCATTTTTCCTCCCTTCCTCTCAGAACCTATGGCTCAAGTATTTATTCTTCCAGCACAAAACCCATATGCCTCAGGAGAGGCATGATCTATTCAAGCTCCTAGGGTTGGCCTGATTTGTCTAAATGTAACCTCATCCTAGAAGGACTTACCGAAGGTTGATCCCTTCCCTATGTTAAGTTCTAGATTGGCTAGGGGCTCTATTTGGAATCTATAAAATGCAAGGAGGGACTTTCATGAGATTTCTGGGAAAGGTTGTTCTGGGTCTTTTGAGAGAGCTTCTGGAAGCCAACCTCCTTTCTTCTGCACAGTGCTGTCCATGGAGTTGAAGTCCAGCATTGCTACAGCCATCTCCATACAGAGGAAGCCAGGCCAGGATTGGCTAGAGAGTGGACCTGGGCTCTTTGCATTAAGTGATATTTCATTCTATGGCCAACAAATGATCTTATTGTTTAAGCATCTTTGAGTTGGGTTTTCTGTAACTTGCACCCAAAAGATAAAAAAAATACCTGCACTCCTAGACAAAGAAATAAGTGATACATTTGATTCCTTTGGGATCATCATTTTATATATTATTTTATGATAAACAAAACATTAGAATCTACTTTTTCTCATCATATCCTTTTCATTAGCCTCATTGTACAGATATAGAAACTGAGTTTCAGAGTTAAGTGTCTTGTCCAAAGCCACAGTCTCCTACTAAATAACTTGAACTTCAAGGTTTCTAATTCCTAAATTAAAATATTATGCTTTTTGTCTAGTCTGAACTAAACTAAAGTGAAGAGCAAGGGAAGAGTTAAGTTCATGGCCAATTTCTATGTAAAATAATAGAATATTTTAGTTGTTACCTTTATTCAATACTAAAAAATTATTTCAAGGCATTATTTTCTGGAATCCAATAAATAAAAAGAATTTCTGCTGCAATTCTTTTCTTTTCTTTCATTTCATTTAATTTCTTTTCTTTTCTCTCTTTTTTTCTCTTTTCTTTTTTACTATTCTTTTGCATCCCCTCTACTCTTCTCTCCTCTCCTTTTCCCTCCCCTGTCTTGCCTTTCCACTTGCCTCCCACTCCCTTCCTTCCCCTTCTCTTTTTTCTTTTTCTTTCCTTTCCTCACAGAATCACCTTCATCATTAGGTTTGGATGAGCAGCCCTACTCCAAGTTCTCAGTGACCCTCTGCCTACAGCAGTCAAACATACAGTTATCTGCTTCTCTGTTTATCTTATCCACAATCTAAACTACCCAGAAAAGAAAAAAAAATCTCATTTATCTTTGTATACCTACTTCTGACACATAGTTATCAGTCATTTCATATTTACAGATTTAAATGATACCTCCAAAAGCTACCTAGAGTTTTTGAGAACAAATCATTCTGGTGGCTGTTGTTTGGATAGTTTTGGATAGTTTGAATAGTTTAAGATCATAAATATTTACACTTCAATTTATTTCTGAAAGGCAAACTTTATTAAATTCAAAGCTTTGTTTTGTTTTCTTAAAGCTTAGAGGATATAGTTTAACCACTTCACATATTGCCATTTTTTAGAAACTAATCAAGTCTTGAAAAACATTTAACCTGATGATGATTGATATACAATCACCATTAATTTTTTAAAAATTCATATAGCAAATTTTCACATATTTCTTCATACACCTCTTTTTCTCTTTATACCTGCTTGCAAAAAAATTTCTTATTTGTATTTTTTTAACCTAATATGGACTTGAAATTCTGCTGTGGACCTTATATCTGGAACTGTATGTTAAGTAATAATACACTGATTATGACTAACAAGCTAAGAGCGCTTTATTTTATGGATCTTGATTAGTGAACTCTAATATGTGAACTTTGAGTATATCTATTTGAATTTTCATAGATGTTTTTCTTTATCACTAGTTGTCCGTGTTTGGACTATGTAATCTTTCTGGAGACTTCATATCTCAAAGGATGATGGCAGTGTTTTATGGAAATGTTTATTTATTTATTTTATATTTTTAACTCAGGGACCAGAGAGCATAGATGATTGTGGTTTAAAGTAATGTCATATTTAGTGGCTCCCTTTCCTGAAAATGCAGGTGGGTTTCCCATCTTGCCCCTCAGACTTATTGATTTGTCTTTCTTCTCAATTTGTTTTCCATTTATATCTGGCTGTGAGAGAAAGCTTTTTGAGAAACTTGATGTACTTTTCTTAAATTGAGAGGAAGAGTGCAAACATTAGCTCAGGTAGAAACTTGACTTTGCTCCTGCCTGCCTCATTTTAGCTTAGTATCTTGACTTTAAAATAGCTTCAAATATGTTTAGCATTTTTATAGAAAAGTGCTGCCTATTCCTTTTGGCAATACAGAACTATAGATTCCGTAATTAGTACCGTCAGAACTGCAGAGGTCTTCCTGAAAAGCTGTATTCACATAAGAGGTATTTGCATAAAGTGTTTTTCAGTGAAGTTTTCAAAGTTTGTTTCATGTTGGAATTTGCCACAGCATGGCACATGAGAAAGAGCATTAAGGGATTGTCATGAGGCTTACCTATTCCAGCCCCAGCTGCACCTCAAATGCATTATGCAAGAGTTAAAAGGTTTGCGTAGTCTTAGCTATTTCTATGTGTAGAAATTACATATTGTCTGGTATACAGAGATCTGATTCAATTTATTTTCTCTCAATTCAATATTTTTAGCAGCTCGTTGAGGGTCCCGGGACTATGCTGTTGTTATTCAGGGTTCTTCTATGGCTACTGTGATGAGGGGAAGGAATCCAAATTCCCTATCCTGGTTAAAAATCTTCCCAAGCCACTTGTTGTCTCATTACTTCCCACCAAGAACCTTGTGATCCAACAACATGAAGCTTCTCCCCACTCTTTGTACACACTAGACTTTCACAGTATATCCTCTTTCCTCTCTGTGGAGCCCAAAGCCTTCTTATCCACATGGCAAATTCCTCCCCCTTCTCAAGATCTAATCTAAGGTCTCTCACTCTTTTGTCTTCCCAAGGCCAAATTAATTGCCTCTCCCTTGCCTTTCCATGTAGCATGGATACATGGACCCTCAACCCTCAAGTTCTTTATTTATGCAACTCTTTATTTTCTCTAGTAAGTGAGTTCTTTATGGGGGAAAGAGGGATGTGCTTCATTCATCTTTGTAATCTTAGTTTCCAGCCCAAACATGAAATGTAATCAAACTCAAGAAATATTAAATGGGTGGATTGAAAACTAAACCAGAATAGAAGTACTTTGTTATAAAAAAAAATTAAGTTATTCTACCTAAAGGTGGCAGACAGACTAAATAACCTATTAATTTTAAATATATTTTGAGTTGTGATGATAGTAATGTGAATTGATTTTCTTTTCTGAAATGTTTTGAGAATAAGGTAGACTACTCAATTGCAGAAATGTTTTCATGCAGTTCCTAGTAAGGATGCCTGGGCTGTCTAAAATATTTGCAGATGAACAATAATACTCTGATAATCAGAAACATACAACCTTATTAGCAATGATCATTGGAATGTTGGCCCTGGCACACTACATAGCTATTCATGTTGACCCTTAAAAACAATTTCTCACTATTTTAATTACCTTTTCTCTCCCAAAGATCTCATTACATTTTTCTAGGAAATATACTTTGAACTATAGAAACATTTTATCTGATATAAATCAATGTATCTTTGTTATGCATTTTTGGCTTACCTTGATATAGATATATTGATATATCTTATCAGTAACAACAAAATGCTTCTTGTTGAGAGAAATTTTATTGAAAATCATTTGCACTATATGTATTCACATTTTATTTGAATGATTGATGGGAGAAACAAGTAATTTCTGAGCTTCAATTGTACCTAATATTAAACTAAACACATATTAGTGGGAAAGAGACTTAGGTAAACAAGGAATATAATAAATACAATAAGCTGGGAGGCAGAATAATGTAGTACAAAAAAATGCATCTATCAGAACTCTGAAGCTGGCTCTGTATCCTAGCTCCTCACTAAAGTGATCTGAACAAGCCTTGAATCTTTCTAATTGTCTGTTTCCACATTAGAAAAATGGCTCCATGCGGGTAGAGTACATTTCCTGTTTGTCTCATGTACCATTATATGTCCAGTACCTGTCACAGTGCCTACTTACATAGCTTTCTGCTAAATGTAATAAAGAAAAAAAATATATCAAAAGTCCAAAGTAACATTGGGAGAGGTGGTTGTTGTCTGAGTAGGAAAGATTCAGCAAAGGACCCAAAGGGATGATATTCAAATTGAGTTTTAAAGACTTAAAAGAATTTTCTGCATAACTATGACATAAGGGTGATTGCGATTATGGTAATAATAACAAGAACAATAATAATTATACTGAGTCATACTTTACTGTATGCTAGGCAGTGTTATGCATTAAATCATTTAAATCTCTGAAGATTTTATAATAAACACTTTCCTAACACCATTTACAGATGAGAAAAACAAGCTACAGGTACATAGGGACATTGCCTAAGAACCCTTAACCAGTAAATGGTTGATGCTGGATTCAAACATAAGCGATGTAATTGCTGAGTCTTTTTCTTACTCTCAACTGTGAGCAGCTTCCCTCTTTTTTTTAGTGAATGCCATAGAATGCAACAGCAGTAGTTATCTGCCAGCTTCTCAAAGTTGGGGCTGATGGTCCCTCTCATGTGGCGTTGAACTATAGTATGGACCCAGGCATTATGAGGCCATGAGTCTCATCAATATCCTCCGAGATAATATAGTCTAGGTTCTAGCAGGGGTCTGGGCCCAAGGAACACCTATCACATACTATAAGTAAGGTGTTATTTAAGTTAGTATCATTACCCTTGCATATGAGGTAGTTTTATATAATACTATATGGGTTTTATGCTGTTTTATGTGAAGTGGGTGTGGCCTGCTTTTGTTACCCTGATCTGTGATCAGATGTCAAGAATGGAGACAACATTAAAAAAAAAAAGTCCTAGATCCCTTAGCCAGAGAATTCTCATTCTTCAATCACACACACTCATTGCTTCCTTTAGATTTCTAAATTCTCAACTTTCAAACATTGGGCTTTCAGCACTAGAAACTTTTCATTTTTAAAGATACAGATTTTCCTAGTGATTTAAAGTCTTTTTAAAAATCTGGTAAAATACACATGAGTGAACAAAATAATTATGTGAGTGGTCTTGGCAAACTCATACGATGAATGTTTTTCCTCTTCTAGAATACTGAACACTGGAATTTTATTTTCTAACAAAGTAGAAAATCACCAGCTTATATAATATCTGTGTAGGAAGAAATTAATTTGGAAGTAACTTTGCTTAAAACCTGCAACATTGGTGTGTAATTTGATAATTTACTTAGAAAATCAATATAATTCCTTGATCTTGAATACTAAACCATCTAAGATATTTTAATAAACATTAATGAGGTATGATTTCCATGTAAGTGCATATATTTAAAATTTACAATTTGGTACACTTTGACAGATGTGAACACCAGTGAAACCAGCATCACAATATACAGATCATTTTCATCACTCTTGAAAGACTCTTCATGCCCCTTTTCAGCTCCTTCCTTCCTCTACCACTAGCTCTAGACAGCAAGGGATCTACTTGCTATCACAATGATGTTAACTTTTACTTTCTAGAATTTTATGTAAGCAGAATTATAATGTATGCATACTTTTGTGCCTGTAGTCTTTCAACTGAAGTAATGATTTTGAGTTTGTATGGATGGGTCTTGTTTTGTTTATTCATTTAGCTATTAATGTACATGTTGGTTGTTTCTAGCTTGGGAATATTATGAAAAAAGCAATTCCTCCATACTTATTCTATAAGGACAATATTACACTAAAATAAAAAACAGGAAATTGTCTTATAAGAAAAAAAAAATACTACAGACTAAATCCCTCAGGGAACATAGCTGCAAAAATTCTTAACAAAATTTTAGCAAATGGAATCCAACACTGTATTGAAATTATAGTATATCATGACCAAGTGAGATTTATCCCAGGAGAATGAGGTTTTTTAACATTAAAAAATTATCACATTAATAAACTGAAAAAAATAGTCATCAAAATAGCTGTAGAAAAAAATCAGAGAAAATACATAATTTATTTTTGATTCAAAAAAACCAAAGTACTCTCAACAAAGTAGAAGAAATTAGAAGGAAATTTCCTCAATCCAATAATGAGCACCTATGAAAAAAAGATACAACACAAAAACTATACCTAACATCAGACTTAATGGTGAAAGACTTAATACTTTCCCCTTAAGATCAGGAATATCTTTTCTCACTACTTTTATGCAACATTGTTCTATGCGCCACTTACAGTTAAGAAAAAGAAACAAAGGACAAAGTAAAACTGTTTCTATTTACAGATGACATGATATGATCTGATTGAATCTATAGAAAAAGCTGCCAGACTAATTGGTAAATTTAACATGGTTGCAGGATAAAAGGTCAATATACAAACACAGTTGTATTTCTATGTATTAGCAATGAACAGTCAGAAATTGAAATCAACAATTCCATTTAGAAATAATAAGAACATGAAATACTTAGGCATAAATATGATGAAAGATGTGAAAAAGCTGTACATGGAAAATTACAGATATTGTTGAGGGATATAAAAGATGACCTAAATAAATGGAGAGAGACCTTGCTTCTGGGTTGGAAGTCTCATTATTGCTAAGATGTTTAATCTCTCTAAACTGAATGAGAGATGCAACATAATCTTTGTAAGTCCCAATAGAAATCTTTGTTGACATCAACAAGCTAATTATAAAATTCATATGGAAACTCAAAGTTTCTAGAAATTCAGAACAGCTGGAAAAGAACTTGTGTAAATACAGCATTTGTATAAAGGTAGACAAATGGGTCAATACAAAGAAGTTGACAATCTATAAATAAACCATGCATAAAAGGTCAACTGATTTTTTTTTTATAAAGGCATGCAATTCAGTTGACAAAAGATAGTTATTACAGGAAGAGTTGCTGGAACAATTGAATATACATATGGAAAAAAATGAACTTGGATCCATACTTCATACTGTATACTTAATTAACCCAAAGTTGACCAGAGAACTAAATGCAAAACTTAAAGTCACAAAAGCTCTAGATGAAATCAGAAGAGAACAGATTTATTTTTTTAGATGTGACACTAAAAGTATGAACTACAAAGGCAAAAAAAAATAATTTGGACAAAGATACTGTTAAAAGAATGAAAAGGCAGACTACAGACTGGGAAAAATATATGTGCAAAGACATATCTAATTAAAAGCTTAAACCCAAAATATTCAAAAAACTCAAAACTCAACAATAAGAAACAAAAAACTCAATTTCAAACATGAACAAAATTTACATAGACACTACCAAAGAAGTCAGCAAATAAGCACTTGAAAAGATGTAGAACACTGTTAGTCATTAGGGAAATACAAATTAAAATTATGATAATATACTACTATCCCTCTATTAGAATGGCTAAAATTTAAATGACTGACCCTATCAGGTGTTACCTTACATATGAGAGGATTAGAATTCTCATACACTGCTGGTGGGATGTGAAATGATACAGTCACTTTGAAAAACAGTTTGACAGTTTCTTAAAAATGTAAACATCCAATCTACCTGTGATCAACCCATACCAGTCCAATAGAAAAGTAACTATATATCTGTACAAAGACTTATTCACAAATATCCATAGCAGCTGGATAGCAAAAGACTGGAAACAATCCACATGTCCATCCACAGGTGAATGAATAAACTAATAGTATTATAACTTTATAGTGTAATATTATCCTATCTAATAAGAGGGAATATGCTAATTGATTGCCACATCCTCAAAGATGGCAGTGCCCACAGCCACAAGATGGTGGTGGCCAGTCCCTTCAGCTCTGCTGAGGCGGCAGGTGCACTGCACAGCCGGGCCCACCCCCAGGTGGATTCAGCCACTCTGCACTCCTGTCTCTGGTTTCCCCCAGTCGCCTCAGCCCCGCCAGCCACCCAGGGCTGGCCCGAGGCACAGGCAAGCCTCTGATGGCAGATGCCCAGACTAGTAGCCTCTGATGGCAGATGCTCAGAGTAGGGCTGGCTAAAGCTTGCACGCTGGCAGTGGCAGCAGCAGAGGTGTGATGGAGGTGTCGCCTTCCCCTGATCACCAGGTTGCCTCCCATCCCTGAGGGCTCCCGGACTGTGAGAGGGGGCAGGCCAGGCTGAGGGACCACCCACTCCAGTGTATGAATTTTTATATATTGGGCCTCTAGTTCAGCAATAAAAAGGAAATGAACTATTAACATATGCAACAGCTTAGATAAACCTCACAATAAAAATATCAGACAAAAAACACATCCTGTATTATATAATTATACTAGACTCGTTCAAGGTACAAAGATTTGTGCAAGAACGGGCCTTCCTTCCCCTGGCTGCCAGCATTGCCTTTGCTCTGGCCCAGAGTCACCTTTCTGCCTTCCCACGCTACTCAGAGACCCAGAGCTGCTGGGAGCAGTGCAGAATGCC
Organism: Pipistrellus hanaki; assembly: GCF_964339955.1. Classification (NCBI taxonomy): domain Eukaryota; kingdom Metazoa; phylum Chordata; class Mammalia; order Chiroptera; family Vespertilionidae; genus Pipistrellus; species Pipistrellus hanaki. The sequence goes on from NC_140511.1 coordinate 34,223,659, forward strand.
TGTGTCATCGCCATGGCAACAGTGCAAGTGTCCTATCCCAACCCTGGCAGCTTTGTGCCTACATATGCAAATTAACCTTCCATATTTTGGGTTAATTTGCATACTCACTCCTGATTGGCTGGTGGGTGTCACAAAGATACAGTCAATTTGTATCTTTCTATTTTATTAGTGTAGATAAATTTCTAAAAATTATAAACTACTCAGTGGTGACAGAAAGCAGATCTGAGATTGTTTTGAGATGTGTGAGTAGGGCAGAGTTGGAGGGGCAGGGTTATGAAGGCATATAAGCAAACTTCTGAGGGTGATACATAAGTTCACTCTCTTGATTTTGCTGGTAGTTTCATGGATGTATAATATATATGTTGAAACATCATATTGTGCATTTTGAATATTTGTAGTTTATTTTACTTCACTTATAAAAAAATAAAGCTGCTTTTTAAATATTCCTTATGTAGTTTTCTAAGAATTTTAGAATTAAAAAAAATTCTTAAGTATAATCCCCATCTTCTGCTCTCTGCTTTCTCTTCAGCTCTTCTCACTTTGATGTTTCTTCTTGCTTCCTGTGTTCCCACTATTCTGAGTTTATCTTATTCCTTCCTAAATTCCTTGTTTTAAGGCCTCACATATTCTTTGCATAGATCCTCTGTTTGAGATATTTTTTCTTCCTCTATTTGTCCAGTAAATTTTCATTCATCCTTATGATTTCAACTCACTTATTACTTTCCCAATTATGCCTTCTCTGACTGCCACATGGCTCTGCTCAAAGCACTCATTGCCAATCTTTCCCATGGTCTGTAATTTCCCTGAGGCTTGGATTGATCTGTAGTTACCACTATATCCCAAACTTAGCATAGTGCCTAGCATGTAACAGACACAGGAAATTATTTGTTCGATGAATGAATAAGCAAATAATGATTGGAAACCCAAAAGGGGGGATTGAAGCCCTAGCTGGTTTGGCTCAGTGGCTAGAGCATTGCCCACTGACTGAAGAGTTCCAGGTTCAATTCCAGTCAAGGGCATGCACGTTGGTTACAGGCTGATCCCCCACCTGAGTTGGGACATGTGCAGAAAGCAATCAAGGTATGCGACATATGTTTCTCTTCTCTGTCTCTACCCCTTCCTTTAATGTTCTCTAAAAATCAATGGGAAAATATCCTCAGGTGAGGATTCACACACATCACACACACACACACACACATGAAGGGAGAGGGAGGGACACATTGTGGACCAGTAGTTTTATTGCTAGCTTTACCCAGTGGCCAGATAAGTTCCTATTGAACGAGTACAAAAAACATTTTACATAAATGTTAAAGGCACGCTTTAAAATTAAATACCATTGCATTTTGAAGTTATTTATTACTTTTGTTCTTATAAGCTAATATCTTTCTAAAGATTGGCCACAAGAAACGAAACAAACAGAAACGAAACAAACAAGAATTCTTAAGATCCGTCTTACCATCATGAACCCAGCAAAGGCTTTTCCATGGTCAGATGCTAACAACTTGAACAAGCACAATTCAGATCTTCAAATTCACCGTATTTGAGACTGACTGTTCTGATAATGAAGGAAGAGAACACTAGCATTCTTATAAGAGGAATAACTCACACATTGTACTAGTAAGTAGTTTTCTCACAATGATCTTACAGTATTTTAAGCAAAAAGGAAATAGAAATCTAGTTAGGCTATATTTATAATTTGGTGCTACTAAGGACTGTAACTAGCATGCTTCCAGGTAATTAAGAGAAATGAAGATAATTGTCATAACCTTAATTCTATGGTATGTAGCTGGAGATTGAAGAAGAGCTGATGTCTTCACAGTTTTAGGTGAGCAATTGTTTCATTGAGGGCTTATTTCATTTGATTTAGGTAGGAAAGCTCCTGCTTGTAATATAATAGCATAGAGTTCTTCAGTCATCTCATTTAGTTATTGCAGTTAGAAGAGCCATCTATTGTTCAGATGAAAGAAAGCTGATAATGAAATTCTATTTGTAGTAGAGAAGCACAGTGACAATATAAGCCATTTAAATGAGCCATATTTTGAACATAGTTTGCTCATGAATTGCTATTCACAAAGTTGAACTCTGATATTCATACATACTAGAGGCTGGGTGCATGAAATTCATGCTCATAAGGGGGTTTCTAGCCTGGCCTGCACCTTCTCCAACCTGGGACCCCTTCTGGGATGATTGGGCCTAAACTGTCAGTCACACATCCTTCTCACAATCCAGGACTACTGGCTCCTAACCACTTGCCTGCCTTCCTGCCTGATTACCCCAAACCTCTCTGCCTGCCTGCCTGATCACCCCTAACCCCTCTGTCTGCTGACCTGATTGCCCCTACCTTGCCCTCCTGCCAGCCTGATTGCCCCTACCTTGCCCCCCTGCTAACCTGATCACCCCAATCTTGCCCCACTGCCTTCCTGATTATCCCTAACCTCTCTCCCTGCCTGCCAGATCACCCCTAACTGCCTCTGCCTGCCTGATTGTCCCTAACTGCACTCCCCTGCCTGCCTGATCTTGCCCCCAACTGTGCTCCTCAGACAGCCCGATCTTGTCCCCAACTGCCCTTTCCTGTTGACTTGATCTAGCCCCCCAACTGCCCTCCCCTGCCAGCCTGATTGCCTCTACCTGCCTCTGCCTCGGCCTCGGCCTCCACCACCATGGCTTTGTCCGGAAGGAAGTCGGACATCTGGAAGATGGCCAGTTTCTAATTAGCATATTACCTTTTTATTTGATTAAGATTGTTTTATAAATATATATATATATATATATATATATATATATATATATATATTTATAAAATTATAAAACAATTTGCCTTTGTTTCACAGATGGGCAAACAGTATAAAAATGGAATTAATGATTTCACAGGGATTTTTCTGTTTATTTGATATATTTAAAATAAGTTCCTTGGCTAGTTTTTGGTGTATCATTTATAAATTAAAAAAATGAATGAGTGAGCAAATGAATATTTCTAAACATTCATTAATTCATATATACCAGACCATAAAAAAAATCAACAAAACAAAAAGACGATCTACATAATGGAAGAAATAGTTATAAATCATATATCAAAAAAGGGTTAATATCCAAAATATTTAAGGAATTCTTACAACTCAATAGAAAAACAAACAACATGATTAAGAAATGAGCAGAGGATCTGAATAGATATTTTTCTAAAGAAGACATACAGTGTTCCAATAGGTTCATGAAAAATGCTCAATATCACTAATCATCAGGTAAATGTATATTAAGAACATAATGAGATTTCATCTCACACAAGTTAGAATCAAAATCATAAAAATGACAAGAGATAACAAGTACTCGAGTGGATGTGGAGAAAAGGAAACACTTGTGCACAGTTGGTGGGAATGTAAATTGGTGCAGGCATTATGGAAAACTATGGAAGTTCCTAAAACAATTAATAAATTAAACTACCATGTGATCCATCAATTTCACTTCTGAGTATATATCTAAAGGAATGAAAAGAGGTCATCAAAGTGATATCTGCACTTTAAAGTTTATGGTTGCATTGTTTATAATAGCCAGGTCATGAAAACAATCTAAGTGTCCCTTAAAAGATAATTGGATAGAGAAGATTTGATTAAGATATATATAATCAACCAAAAGAAAGAAGGGAATCCCGCCATTTGCAACTTGGATGGAAATTGAGGGTATTATACAAAGTAAAATAAGTCAGACAAAGATAGACAAATGCTGTATTATATCTCTTATTTGTGAAATTTTAAAAAAGCCAAACTTGTAGAAGCAGAGTAGGATGGTGTTTGACAGGGGCTGAAGAGAGGGGGGAAATGGGGACATGTTGGTCAAAGGGTAAAAACTTTCAGTGATAATAAATTTTGGGGATCTGATGTACACCATGGTGATTAGAATTAACAATATTGTGTACCTGAAAGTTGCTAAGAAAACAGATCTTAAGTGTTCTAACCACCACAAAAAAAAGATAATTATGTGAGGTGATAGAGGTGTTAGTTAATGCTACAGTGGTAATCATTTGTAATATAAGTGTATCAAGTCAATATTTTTACACCTTATACTTATATAATTAATATCTAAATTATATTTCAATATAAACTAATAGAACTTTTAAAACATAAAAGTATAATAATTGCAGTTAAAAACAAAATAAATGTTTTAAGAGACTAAACATAGAATTAGTAAATGGAAGGCTATGTGAAGGAACACAGCAGCTAAAAAGATTAAAGAAATGCATAGTAAATCTGCATCTAATTGCAACTTAAGGGGGGGAAAGGATAGAAATATGAGGAAAGAAAAATGCAAAGTGATATGCCTTTACATTATTTTCTAAGTGATTAAAGACATAAATCCTTAGATATAGCCATCACAAAGAGACCTAACCAGGATTAAAAAAATGAACTCCATGTCTAATTAGTTTGAAGTGAACCTTTAGAACACTGAAACAATGAATTAATAAGATTGATCAATGGAAAACACATTTAAGCACTTACAGAGAAAAGAGCCAGATCAACTCTTCAAAATACTGGGGGAAAAATAGCTGGCAACCTAGAATTTATGCTAAGCTAAACTATCATGTAAAACCAATAAAATAACCAAATAAAATAAAAGTATCTCCAGACAAATCAGACTCAGAATCCACCAGCAGAGTTTTGTTGAAGTATCTCTTATATTGTTTATGGAGAATAAAACTGAGTCTTATAAGGATTTTTAATGGAATTTTAAATTGATAGAAATACATTAAATTTTTTTTAAATGTCCAAGCTCTTTGCACCAAAAATTCTTCAATTGTGTTGTTATGGATTTGTGCAAGGATTTATCCACAGGGTAATTTTCAAATTTCAAATATTGAAATCAGAAGTATTTTTTTTTTTACCTACAACAGGAAGGGACTTATGAAACTTGCTATGAAATATCAAAATCCTATGTCACTATCAATGGTATTTTTATAGGCAGATATGTCTCTAAAAGCAGGGATAGGTATCAAAGTTATATCCTAAATCTCTCTATACTATACACATTTTGAGCATAATTTTGTTGGAATATTATAGTAGACATATCTATATCCTCCAAAATATTAAAATTACATATCTCTGCCAATGGAACTGTAATTTCAAATTTCTTTTTTCTTTTTTTTTCTTTTTTTTGGTGCCTGACAATATTTTAAAATTATTTGTACACTAAACTTTTGCTTTTGTACTTAGAATAAATATTACTAAAATAAATGCTATTTTTGCCTACGAATAAATATGTAGCAAGCAATTTGATAGGTAATTTTGCAGATGGTATTTTTGTGAATCCTCATAGGAACCCTGGGATATAAGTGTTATTATTTAATAACCTTCCCCCTTTTTTTAATGGATGAGAAGATAAACTCTCAAAGAGATTAACTGACTTATTCAGAGTTACATAATAAGTGTCAAAGCTGGGACTGAAACCAACCCAAATATTATTCTTCCAACATTGAAAAAAAAAATTGGTGAACAACAAGACCTAAGATCTTTCTTTATTATTTATTTATTTTATTTTTTTACTGAAGGAATGCTCACATAGGTGGTACAGAGGGTGATGTTTTGGGGCTGCTTTTTCAAAATGGCAATAAATAGGGACATGAATATCATAAGCAGTTTCATAGGCAAACTGTTGCCTTGCCTCATTGTAGGTGAGGGCAATTATTATTTGAAAAGACTTGCTGCTAAAGTGAATTGTCAGAATTGACTGGGAATCAATGGGCTGGCATTTCCTCAATAAAGGGTGTACTCCTTTCAAAGAGGTGGGAGGGTGAGGGGGGCTGGATTAGGAGACAAAGATCTGTACTTGTTCAACCAGAGCCTAGGTGGAGCTGTAGGAAGCCTGAGTTAACCCACACATTTATTTGTTCTTTATTCACACATGTATGGACTCAATCATCCCAAACTACAAATAAACAAGAAACTTATTTCAAATAAAGGTCAAACAAACCTGCCAAGTATGATTGAAATAAAGGTCAACCAGTCACTAAGTGTGACTAACCAAATGGGTTTATGCTCCAGGGCAGGTGAATGGAAATGCAAGACTCAGAAATTGAAATTGCAGAGAATACAAAGACTGGACAATCATGGGGAAAGCTTGGTAGATACTGGAGTCAGTTGAATCCGCCCTGACTAACACAAACCCTCACTGCAGGAGTGTGCTCCTCAGTTAGGGGAGGGCTGAGAAAGGGGCTGAGGTATTTGGGGGCAGAGTCCAATTTGTAAAGAAAGGTTAAAGTGTTACAATTGTTCAGAATAAAGAGATTATACGCATTGGTCCTAATAGGTTTATTCTCTCTGATAAACTTTTATTGGAACAAAGATTGTGGCATTAACATAAAGCTTCTTTAATTTACTGAGTATCTAGCATGAACCAGTGAGTAACAGGCATATTGAAATACATTTTCTCATGTAAGCCTTACAATAATCCTATAGCATTATCACCTTTTTACAGAACAGGAAATGGCAGTTCAGATACATTAACTGGGGTGGTCAAATATTCTTATGAATTTAAAGTACATTTATTAGTATGTAATTACATATACTTTCCTACTATCAGGAAGAACCTTTATTTCTTGACAATCTCTTTAATTCGTTTGTAAATTCATTGATGGTAGAATACATATATTTTTATCCCTCTCTGCCTTACATATTTCAGGAAGTTCAATGACAAATACATAGCCTGTGGTACAAGATTATTGACGAATTAATTGCAGAAAAACATCTCTATTACAAAATTAAGTGAAAATAAGTGGACTTCCATTTTCAGTGGGAGGAAGATGAAGGAGAGGAGTGTAAAGGTTGAAATCACACAGCAACCAGTGGCAAAACCTGATGTGTCTGGTTAGCTCCAAAGCTCTTATGTTTTCAAAATCTACCTTCTTTTTTTATAGGAGTCACAGGGAAGAAATCCCTCGTGGAGTTACTAAATAGCAAACCCTATTATGGAAAGCAGGTTAAAAATTGAGATGTGTTAGCTGTAAGTAACAAGCAAAATGGCCTAGTTGTTAAGAATGTGGGTCCTCAAGTCAGATTGTGTGGATTCAAATTCTAATTCTAACACTCAACTAAGCTGTTATCTGATTGTATTATTGTTCCCACTATTTTCTCCTTCCTCCCTGTGAGAAGAGTATTTTTTTTTTTCTTTTGCCACTAACATGACTTAGCTAGTAAAATGTGAACAGGGAGAGATTTTAATGTCGGAACAGAAACATTGAGAGCCATTGATCATTTTCCTCCTGCCATGGGGCCCTCATGTCCCTGATTGAGGCTGCTCTTCTGTTCATGGAACAACATGGACCAGGGCCACAGTCCAGCTATGAAGGACATCTAACATGAGGAAGAAATAAACCTTTGTGGTGGAAAGCCATCAATACTTTTGTTTGTTACATATTTAACTAACTAGTAACCTGAGCAAAGTTACTTAATGTCTGTGGTTTAGTTTTCTTTTCCTTTATTTTTTATTTTTTATAATATCAAGTAGTTGTGGTGATTAAATAAGTTAATGTAGATAAGGTAGTTAAGCCAGTGCTGTGTTGGTAAGGGCTTCTCTGAAGAAAAAAGAAATTTGATCTGTCATGTTCACCAATTTGTGGTGTGTAAGTACTTATTTTATGGCTGATAGGAAGCTGCCAGCAGGATGTCACCGAATGAAGAGTTTGAAAAAGGTACAAACAACCCCTATCAAAAGTGGGATCTGATTCCAGCAAACATTAAATTTATAACAGTTTACGTAGCAAATATTATAGTAGAGCATATCAAATAGTAAACACCACAGAATAGTTTGTTTTCTGAAGACAGGTGACTGAATAATATGGCTTCTCAAATTCTTAAGATGTTATATTTGAAAGCCCACTCAGAGAACTTCAGCACTGGAACAAACTTAGAGATGCTTTAGTATACCCATTTCATATAGATAGACAGGGGGATTGAGGGTCAGAGAGGCAGAGTAGATGGCTGAAAGTCACATAATCAGTAGGAAAAAGCACCATGGCTCCTACTGTCCAATACGCACTTTTCCCTTCCAACACAAAACACCTCTTTTTAAAAATTGCTATGGAAGGGATCGGCAAAGAAGGGAAAAGGTGAATAAATAACTAATGTTTCTTCACTCTTACAATTTCTGGTTAGTAATAATAATAATAATAACAACAGCAACAACAACAACAACAATAAGAATAAAGGCTTAAACTTAAGCACTGGTCATTTTTATTGGTAATCCTGTGGGGTTATTTTTTTGTATGTGATTTTCAGTTCACTTTGAAGAAAGTTGTCATTAGGAAACATGTTTAGTAGTATGTAGTTGTCATATATCATTTTTCAAAAGTGATGATTATTAGGAAGAACTGTAAATGTTACCAAACACTGAAATGTCTAATTAAAGGTGGTTATTTTGACTATTAAAATCAGTGCATCCTTTCCTGACATTTCTAGTGTAATATCTCCTTCTCAAAATATTGCAGTACACCCCCATGCAGTATATTCCTAAATTAGTGCTTTCCGGACCAATAATGCAATGTGTTCATATCTTAAGTTAACAGAGATTCATTTTTTTTTAACCATAGTGGTTACTGGATGTAACTATGGAATGCATTGTCATGGAAACCACATTCCCCTTTCCATCTCCCTCCCCTTCAATTCACCCCAGGGCTATTACTGAGAGACAAAAATGAAGAGAAAACATTTTTTCAGATGCATACAAACAGATAACAAATACACACATGCACATACACACACATCCCTGTGTGTGTGCTTATGTGCATATGTGTGTGTATGTGTGGAGAAAGAGATAAATGAACTCTTATTTATTAAAATTAAACAATAAAAGATCGCTGAGATTAAATATACATTTTTTGTTACATTACATATTTTTTCTTTCATGTGGCTGTCTCAATCTAAACTAGCACAAACTTTAAAATGGGAAATAACTTGAACATAGCAGCCTTTAGTGCTGCCCTAGAATAGGAGGTCAGCCTTAGCCTGGGTAATTCATTAGGGAGAGGCTGTGTTAGATATTATTGGAACATCACAATATAGAGCATACAATACTTTTAGGGTGTTTGAAATCCAAATTATAGGCTAATGAATAAGAAAAATATTGTACAACTTTTTTAGAATCCATTCTCCTTTGGAAAAACAGCCATAATTATAGATGCTCTGTAGGTGGAAATGCTCACACAATCACACATTTTATGGTAACATAAAGGGATAAAATGCTAAGGGATATACTTAATCCGTGAATGTGACTAAGATTCCACAGAAGGCATCAGACCAGAGTTCTCCTTCAGTGTGATCTGCTATGTTTAAGCCCACACATATTAGACCTCCCAGCCCCAGCAGCCCCCAGATAGGAACTTGACTGAAGCAATCTTGATTCCTAACAGGGAAACCAACTGGGTGAGGACCCTGGCCCTGAGTGTAAGGGTCCCAAAGCCTGAGGCATAGCTTCAGTTAGAACCAGATTTGCCTCAACTCCCTTTAAGAGGTCTTGATGTTGTAGGCAGGACCCATATTCCTCTCAACAGGGGCGGGGGGGGAGGGGGGGGGGGGAGAGGGTACTGAGGAAAAATGTAGATTCTTTGATATTCTCCTAATCTAAGGAATGAGAATTAGGTTTGGGCCTGAGATCCATTTTTATTTAAACACCTCCAGGGAATTCTGATATAATCAGGCCAGTTTCCATTGACTTGGGACAGGAGGGTGCGGTATTTTGGATGTGGGCAAGTGAAAAAACATTTATAGGACAATGCGTTTGACTGGACAATTTGCAAGTTGTTTTGTTCTTTTGTTCCTTCTGGAACTTTGTAAGGCTGCATAGTATAGTATTATTGTACTATATAAGTACTCTTATAACTTTAGAGTACAATGGTCTGGCATTCTGGTTCCACCAGAGTCTGCTATGGATGTTTAGCACTATGATGTTGCTATAGTTCAAGATCTGAGTTCAATGCCCAGGTAGAAGCAGACCTTGGACACTATCACATTCATGCGAATTCGACAAGCCTGGCCCTTCTCAAATAAATCTGGAGACTTTGGAACTAGCTTCTGGAGAAGTGCTCCCCACCCCCTGTGAAGTTGCTTTTTAGACTCTCTCCCACCACTGTCTTTGAACCTCGCCTTCATGGCTTATTGATTGAGTGACTTGGGCAAATGATAGAACCTTTAGAGACTCAGTTTCCTCCCCTAAGAAATCATGTCCAATAACTTTTACCTCTCAGGCAAAGACATGAAAGAAGCCATGTAAACCAACAGTAGCTGCCAGGTACCGAGGGGCTCACCACAGAAATGTGTTGTTTATCATCTCCAGTCTTTATGACAGCTCTGCAGGGGAGGGGTTATTAGCCCCACTTACAGAGAGGCAAACTGAGGCTCCTGCACTGTAACTTACACAAAGCCACCCATTCTTACCACCAGAACCAGAGTCTAATTCTGAACCTTGATGTCTTGCTCTCTTTCCACCAACAGTCTGTGGGGCATAGTGCCAGGCACTTAGGTGGCATTCAGAGGGTGCTGGTTTTATCCACTTTCTTGTCTGTACCCTTCCTATCACTTTTTTCTTTTATCTCCAGTAAGCATTTTTTGCAGCTGGGCCAGCCACATGCTAATATTTTTTTTTTGGTCTTTTGCAATTTTGACAGCCTCACTTTAAAAAGAAGGAAGAAAAAAAAATGGAAAGGAAAAAGCCAATAAAGCATCCACCAGTCTTGATATTCATACTTCCGGAACTACAGAAATACTTCTGGGCCTTCTTGGAGCTTCGGAGACATCAATGGGGGGAGGGGGCGGACTCTTCCTTTTGAGTTTGAAAAAAATGTTCTGTGAGATAGAGCCTTGGTTCTAAGGCTGAATCTACCCTCCAGGGAGGGAATAAGCTCTCTGCCCCCCCCCCCCCCCTAAGTCCAAGGCCTGGGGCTTCTGGGAAACCTTTTCCAGCTCACTTCTACCTTAGGTCCCTTTGCAAGCCATCAACCCAGGCACGCCTTTGCCAGAGGGCCTGGGGGTGGCACGCAGCAGGGTTAGGCAGGCCTCCTCCTTCTCAGCAACTGGCTTCAGAGGTCGCCTACACTAGGCAGCAGCAGCAAAGAGGGCTGAATGTAGTCTCTGGGGCACATCGGAGGCACTGACAGCCCCAGCGCACCCGGGTGGGCTGTGCTGAGCTGGGCCGGCCAGCGCCACGCTCCGGCTCCCTCTCTCTCCGGGCCCCTCCCTCCCACCCCACTTGCCCGGCCAGCGCTCCCCACGGTGACTCGGGATTGCTGCAAGCCACTGGCTTTTTACCAAATCGGGAGCTGCAGTATTTTTTTTTCCCCTTTCCTTCAGAGAATAATTTCGGCCCCCTTCAGCTCTCATGACAATCTTGTGTGACTGGGGCGAGTAGGCGGGCACAATCCTTTTACATGCTAATGCTGCCCCACCTCCTCTGAACCCTCCGCTCAGAGCCTGGCTTCCTTTTATTTTATTTTATTTTTTACTTATTTATTTAATTATCTAAAATTTTACCTCCCTCTATCCCCCCCCCCCCCCCAATTCACCATCCTGTTGGGGGGAAACCCGTCTTGGTCTATCCCTTCCCCCCACCACGCATCCTTCCCCAGGGAAGGGAGACCCTGAGCTGCTAGGTACTTGCCCTCCGCGTGGTGGCTTCTCCCCCGGGCGGGCGCTGGGATGGCTGAGCCGGGCGCCGGGGGCAGCGATCCGAGCAGCCGCTGCTGCTGCTCGGTCTAGGCTGTCGCTCCTCCACATGCCCAGGGAGCACCGTGTTCGCGTCCCCGCCAGCGAGCTGCCACCGCTGCAGCCCGAAAGGAATGTCCCCTGTGGTTCAGGACCCTGACTGTTTCACACCAATGATTTGCCACTGCAAAGTTGCTTGCACCAACAACACTTTGTCGTTGATGTTTGGATGCAAGGTAGGACGAGGTTCATGTCTTTTTTTTTTTTTTTTTTTTTTTAATGCATGCTGCCTCCCTCCCATGGGGGTGCGAACAATTCTTCCTCCGTTGTGTGTTTCCTTGTCTGCCGGTCAGGAGAGTGTCAGGAGCGAACTGAGACTTGCTGTGCGCGCTGGGGTCTGGGGGCCTGGAGAGTACCAGGGATTTTTCTGGTCCGAGGTTGGGCTGTTCACTCGGTCGTGACAGGACCCTGGTGTGGGATGGACAGAGGCTCCAGGAGCTGATCTGCTCCGGAGAGGGGGCGCCTTAGGTTGCTCTCCTGCTGGTTGGGATCGCGTTTCATGTTTCATGTTTAGTGAGCAACTGAGCTCCGGGCCGCTCTTGTGGGAGCTCCTGAACTCACCCCAGGTTACCCGCGGGCAGCCAGGGTTCACTCAGGTGGTACACGTACAGGAGATGAAACGGAACGTACCAGTTTGCAATGTGGCACTTGGATAGCTGAGGAGCTTATTTTTATCCTAGATAGAAGAAAAAAAAAATAGAGCTAAGCTCCTGTTGCCCCCAATTGTGTATTTTTTTTCTCTCTCCGAGCTTATACAATCTAATTGAAATCAAGGAAATTGTAACAAGAGGTGGCGCAGTTCCTGAAGTTTCTAGTGAATAACTGTCCCACCCCAGGTTTTTGTAACGGTGATTGGTGTTTCCGAGGGAATGAGGTCTGAAGGTTTTTTGAAGCGGGTTACCTACCATTCACTGCTCCTTGTCTGAAACTTTTGCAGTGAGCTCAATAATGCATCTCCTGAGAAAAGGGCATTGAACTTGGTATTGGGGCAGTGTTAGCCCCAAATTGGTATGAACTCAAGTCCCCTTACTCCTAGGCACACACCTTCATTTCTTTTCAGTATGAAAAGCTGGTGTAATTGTCTGGCCTGTTTGGGTAAAACATGTTGGCTTCTCTGGTGACTCTCTAAGGAGAGAGAGAGCGTTATCTGAAATAACGGAAAATTCACATTCCTAAGTGAATAATCACAGGATTCCCTACTGCTCTGAAGCACAGCAGCAGCGACTGGCTTGGACAGCTGGTGAGTATGTTGGGCAGTCAAGTTAATGCAACATACACGTTCAACTTCACAGAGAGTGCTCCTAGGGGGTGTAGGTGTCGTGAGAAAATTTTGAGTCAGGATTGTAAGTCTTACACTGACTAAGCCTATAGAATCTGCTCTCTTTTCTGAGCCTCAGGATTTATTCTGTAAATTGACACGTATAAATGAGATGATTCTCCTGAGCTCTAACATCCTGCAATGATATCTTTCATAAAGTCTTTTAATGGTACAGTTACTGCCAGAGATTTATGGTTTTTTTACTCAATAAGATAGCTGCACCTTAAAGTCAGTTAAATATATATATTGATTATGCTGAAGAGTAGCCATACTCCTTTGGAATTCCCTGAAAAGGTCTTAGAGTTGTTGAAGGTCTGTGTGCTCACCGCTGTCAGGAAGATGTATGTGAATGAACACCACCGAAAACTAACTTGTTAGCTCCTCTGCATACAACTTGCCACCCTCCCCCTACGAAGCTGGCCACTCACTCTCTTAATTGGATTTACAGCAGCATCTTAGCAATGGCTACTATTTAACATCTATTCCTGTAAACTTGCAAGAAGTACTTTGCAGTGCTAAATGATTATTAATAAAGGTGGGTTATTTGTCAAGGGAAATTAAACACGAGCTAATAATCAAATAAGTTGTTGTTATGGAGAATGTTGTTGAACATGAACTCAGTCTTTAAAGCTCATTTTCAAAGAGGTTTTTTTTTTTAGACTGTTGTTAAGTTTCCCCCTGCTTTTCAGATAATTGAAGGAAATTGGCATAATTATAAGCTCACTTGCTTTTTAAGGCCGGGGATTACTTTAGTTTAACTTTCTTTACATTCTCTTCCTTTTGGTATTCTGGTTTAACAACATCAGTTTGTGAGATGAAACACTCAAATCATGGGTGTTGATAGATATTATTCTTTAGAAAATAAATTGGGACTCTATGAAAATAGTAATACTTGTAGAGGGCCTTTGCCATTTCACTTTGCCAAGCATTTGAATAAGATACTTCCTATATAATGGAATTGGTAATTATATCATAGCTATATTTAATGGTTGGTTTATTGTAGACTGGTTGTTATAAGCCTTCCACCTTAGAAACTTAGATATGGAGAGAATACTAGAGCCTTCTCTCTTGTGGAATTCTTCAATACTATCTGACATATGACAACAGAACATAAATTGTATGTCATATAGGCCTGGATTTCAAAACAAGATGTATTAGTATATATATATATATATATATATATATATATATATATATATATATATATATATATGATTTCTCTAAAGTTGCAGCTTCCTCAGGTAGAATAGCTATAGTAATAACTACTGCATTGTGTATGTCATTGCAAGACATGCAATTTTAAAAAGTATGTATGCATTTATCAAATGATACTTTTGTATTGCTTCAGTTATTTTCATAGTTCCATTAGGAGGGCTCCTCACTTCTAGGAGAGACCTCTCTGATTGTTGGGATAGTTCTTTGATAACTTTTTAATCTTTGCAATGAGATTGATAATTATTTTTTAGGTTATTTTTCTCTATGTTGTGTGTTTGTTGAAAATGTAGGAAACATTTGATAAAACATTCCCAAAACAAAATGGATTTTTGAAAATTAATGGTAACCTGATACTATTGTTCCATTAATCAACAAATAGCCATCCATTGAGCAATAATACTAGCTACTGGAGATGTGACAATAAGCAGCTCTTATCCTTCGTGGTCTCAAATTCAAAAGAGGTGATAGGTGACTCTATTAATTATAATATTGATTTAAGAAAAAAATATAAAATAGGGATCTTAGTTGAATCTTTGAGCAATGAAAGTGTAATTTAAATAATTATTTTTTAAAAAAAACTCATTGAGATATAGCTGTCAATATGGAGCCTCCAAAAAAGTACGCTTTCCAATAGTATCTAGTAAGTTTGAAACTAAAATTATTAGGACAGATATTTGTCTCTCCTGGAATATATTTAGCATGACAAGTCTAAAGCCATGTTCATGTGTAGGCCAGACTTTCTCAATTTCAAAAACACTTAAACTGTTTGTTCTTATTATTCCAAAACCCAGTAATGGCTTGCAGGGTGTTGAGTAACTTGAGCTTTCAAGGAAGAAACCCAAAATAATTTTATTTTGTCACTTAGCAAGTTCCAGTGTCTCCCTTCAGCCCCTACCCTTGTTGTCATTCAGTTTAGTTAACTGATGATGACTTGTGACTATAAATGTCAAGTGTCTTTCCATGCTATGCTCTATCCCAGGCACCGTGATGGACATTAGAGATACAAATGTAACTATGACACCATTCCTTTCCTTCAAAAATTATAAGTCTATCGAGGGCGGTAATTCCACTTCATTCCTCTCCTTGATCTTAAAGTCTCATAGGAGACAAAGATTTTGTTGTTTGGAAAAAAATAAGCTCTCAATTATATCAGTCCTCTTTTTGCCCCAGACCATATGTCATTACAATAAAATACTGCTTTGGTAATGGACTTTCCATGGAGAAGGGGGATTTCTGAAAGGCTTTCTCATCTTGGTTGTGTTTGTGTTATTATTTAAAAATAAATAGATATTTGCTTTATTTTTGCTTCACTGTTTTCTCCACCTGCAAAATCTCAACTTCTGAATGTAACCCCATGGCCAAGCCTATGTATTGTTTCTCTTTCTTTATCTTGCCTATAGTTGCATTACCAAGGTCAGCAGCCCCTGTGTCCTCTTCCCTTCACTTTCCTCTTGCCAGCCACCATTTCTGAGGCAAAATAAACAAATAAACAAATAAATACCTCATGCAATATTTGTTATTTCCCCTAATATTCTAAAAGTTTATTTTTAAAATGTAACTTTTCCTCAATTATTCTTTTGCTCTTTTTTTCTAACTCAAAAGAAAATGTTTTTGAAATATTGCTTATACTTTCGGGAACTTCTCCCACATCCCTCAATAGCCATTTGTTAATATAATATCTTAGTGGAATCAAACAATCAAGGTCCCAGGCCACATTAGATGCTTTTAATATCATGTTTGGTGGATTAGGGTAGGAAAAAGGTTGTTGAAAATGTTGTAGAGTCCTGGAACCATGCCCCCCTCCTCCAAAGGGAATGTTTGATGAATTGCATGAACTGCCTCACACTCAAAGACAAGAATCGTCTGATAGAAAGCAACTTCCCTGTTGTCTCTATGGTGACTTTCCCTAAAGAAAGAAGAGTGAGCATAAGAAAGCAATGAACATGGGAGAAAACAAAAAAAGGAGGATGAGTTGTAAAGGTGAAAGGGAAGGGAAAACATAATTTAGCTCTGGATTAAATAGCTATAAAAGCTAGAAACTATTCTAGGTGCTTTACAAGTGTCTTTCAACCTTCATAGTTATCAGGCAAAGAAAGGAGGATGAAAAGGGGAAGGAAGGATGATAGAAAGATGATGGGATATCAGAAAAGAGGAGGAAGAGCAAAAGGAAATGGGCTGTGGAATACCAATTTCCAGAGGTGCTGTTATAATCCCCCAGCAACAGAGTGCTGGTCAGAACCTCTCTGGTGGACAGCTCCCTGAAACCCTCTGGCTCCTTTTCTTGTCTAGAAAGTCTCCCTGGTGAAGTGGTTTTGTTTGCTTATGTGTTTATTTATACATAACCAACTTTGTTATAAAGGAATGTTGGTCACAGAAGATTCATTAAGCGGTATATCGCTATGTATGTTTTTGTAATTGGTAGGACAGCTGTTCTTTAAGGGAATATTTTGAATATTGCCAATGTTTGACTATTTTGCTGTGTTCTTTGTTTTTATCTAAAGTAACTCATGTTCATTGAAATAAAATTTTAAAATATAAATCAGAAATAGAACAAATTTCAGGAAATATTATCGTCCTAAAAGACTTGAGATTAAAATGGTTAACATTTTAGTATATATTACTCTGGTACTATTTTGTTATTGATGATGTTCATATAATGTATTTTTAATGTAGTTGCAGTCACAATAAGTTTACTTTAAATGTTTTAGGATTATATTAAAATATATATATACATTTTTATTGATTTCAGAGAGGAAGGGAAAGGGAGAGAAAGAGGAAGAGGGATAGGGTAAGGGAGAGAAGAGAGAGAGAGAGAGAGAGAGAGAGAGAGAGAGAGAGAGAGAGAGAGAGAGAGAGAGAGAGACATCAATTATGAAAGAGTCATTGATTGAGATGCCTCCTGCATGTGCATTGATCACGAATCAAACTGTGACCTCCTAGTTCGTATGTCAACGCTAAATCACTTAGCAATACCATTTTCGGGCTTGTGTATATATTTTAATAGCTGTGTAACAGATAAACTTTCTTACTTATGGATATATATTTCTTAATCCAAATTTTGTACTATTTAAAGTCAAACAAAAAATATAACTTGGGGAATAGGTATTTTTGGTTTTGGCATTATTTCCTTTAGATGGTCTAGAACAAGTAGAATTACTAAGGCATGTCTTTTAAATGTTTTAAGACTCTTATTTAAAAAATATATATTTTATTGGTTTTTTACAGAGAGGAAGGGAGAGAAATAGAGAGCCAGAAATGTAGATGAGAGAGAAACATCAACCAGCTGCCTCCTGCACACCCCCTACTGGGGATGTGCCCGCAACCAATGTACATGCCCTTGACCGGACTCGAACCTGGGATCCCTCAGTCCGCAGACTGACACTCTACCACTGAGCCAAACTGGTTTCGGCAAATGTTTTAAGAGTCTTGATTATGGGTATTGCTACATTTATTTTAATGATGCCAGTATAGATTTGCACCATCACAAGTTACTTCAGATATACTAATATTCCCCAATTTTAAGTTGCTTTCCTCTATTTTACGGATTTATGAATAACAGGTAATTCATTGTTTTTCTGTGATAAGGTTAAAACTCTGTTAGACTTTAAGTTAATATCAATTTCATGACTATATTGAAGTGTATGTATGTTTAAAAATACCTCATATTTTAAAAATCTAGTTGTTCATGTACAACATGGGTACCTTAAGGTGACAGCTATTTATAGTCAAAATCCTTATCCCAACATATACACACTAACCTGCTACCGTGTTCTACATGCTTTACAAATGTCAAGTCACTTAATCATCACAATAACCTTTAGAGTTGGGTATAATAGTTATCTCCATGTTAGAGACGGGGCAATTGAGGCATATAGAGTTTAAGTAACCAGTCTATAGTTACATTGCTTTTAAGTAGCAGAGACTCATTAGAGCCCAAGCAATTTATATGGAGAGCCTACATTTACTTCCAGAATTAACTATAGGGCTCTTTCAAATAGCAACTTCCTATAAGTGCATTTAAGTTAGGAGTCTATTCGTAAAACATATAATTTTTACACACCTTTCTGGGAATAAATCTGAATTTGAATGTAAGGCACACATATCAGAGGACTCAGTCTTATAAAGCTTCCCCCCCCCCCCCCTTTGATACACCCTAAGTATTCATTTTGATACATCCTTCCCTAAGGATTCATTTTCTTGTGGAGGAGGTGACTTTCTCAAGAGCACACAAAAAATCATAGGGTCATAGTTAGAACCGGGTCTCCTAATTTCTAAGTCAGTGTAATTTTTCTCTGTCATGTTATCTAACTATGGAGCAGAAGTTGAAAATCAAGGTGAGAGAAGAGAAACTGATAAGATTTATCTGCAAAAAGCAGGAAAAACAACACCTTGTTTACAGGACTGTTGTAAGAACTAAGTGATGTAACACTTATGAAAACATTTAGCACAATGTCTGGAATGTGGTAAATAAGCAGTACATACTTTTGACTTCCATTTCCTTAAAGCCAATTTGCAAGATGGTGAAAAGTCAGAGATCATTGATAGTCAACTGGACACTTACCTTCAGTCAGTACATGGAAACTTGTGTACTTTCACCTATCAACACATTTTTAAAATGTGTTTATGCAACAAAAGGAAAAAAAAATCTAAAAGATTATGTAATTCACACCAAAAGAAATCCTAGATTAAATCTGACCCAGAAAGAGAAAATGAAAAATGAGCTAATGAGTGAAACAGGTGCTGAGTGTCCCAAAGAAGCAGGTTGCACAGGCCTTGTGTTCCATTTGAAAAAAGTGTTCTTGCCAGTTTAAGGTCCTTTTCAAATTTAATATTTAATAGTAAAACAATTGAGGTGGGGAACCTAACTGTCAAAAGATGGGGAGGGTTAAGTGTTGTACAGTAACTAAAATAAATTCACCAAAGGGAATGTTGGGTCATAGAATCTAGAATCTTGAAAAACCTCAAACTTCTTTTATATTTTTCATGAAGCTTGCTGCCCGGCACTCATGAATATCCACATGAAGTTCCAAAGTTCATATGGTAAAATTATCTCAAGTCCCTTCTGAATAAAATTAATCATCACAATAACCTTTAGAGTTGGATACCTATGACATCTAATACTTAATGTTTAAATCTTAATTCTAATATTAATTCTAATGCATTACTTACTCTATTTGTCCATCTAAAAGGTGAGCACCTTAGGGACAGGGGCAATGTCATATTCATTTCACACAGTGCCTAAAAGATCTAGTAAATAGACCTATGTCTGTCCCATAGAAGGCAATCAATACATATTTGTTGAATGAATGAGTGAATTGTATAGGTGTTTGCCAATGTGCACTGAGTGAATTAGTGAAAAAATAAAATAGTGTGTATTTTGTTACAGTTTATGTGTCATTTTCTTTTAGCAGATTGCCTCAAAACTTCTTGTGCTATCCAACTTCCTAGAGCTGAAACAGACTATACATTATTCAATGTGTTATCCTAGTGTGACAGTTAATTTTATGTATGGACTTGATTGGTTCATGGGGTGCCCAGGCATTTGGCTAAATGTTATTTTGGGTGTGCCATGAGGGTGCTTCTGGGTGAACCTAACATTTGAATCTCTGGACTTAGTGAAGCAGATTGCTCTCCTTAAAGCGGGTGGGCCTCACTTAATCAGTTAAAGTCCTGAATAAAACAAAAAATCTGAGTGAGGAGGACTCCTTCTGCCTGACTACTTTGACTTGGGATATCAGTCTTTTCTGGCTTTAAGTATTAAACTGAGACATCAACTCTTCTTGGGTCTTGGGCTGGCTGGTCTTCGGAATGGAATTTATATCATCATCTCTCCTGATCTCAGGCCTTCAAACTTATACTACAACTACACTGGGGTCCTCTTAGGTCTCAGCTTGCTAGCTACAGAGTTTTGGACTTCTCAGCCTCCATAATTACATACGCTAAATTCTTATAATAAATCTCTGTTTCTCTCTGAAAAATATAGACTAATACATTTGGTACCTTTGAGGGTGAGATGTCTAGACATATTATCACTAGGAAATTATTATTGTCTAGTAAGTTATAGAGGAACTCATAGATTATAAATTCAATTGAACCTTCATGTCATGGGTATCTTGTTGAATGGGATCTTATAGCTTGTTTTGTCTAAGAGATTATGAATTTATTTAATTATCAATCACAGATTATAACTCCATATATAGTACAATATAAATCATTCAATGTTATTTTCATGACTTTTCCATTTATATTTATATATATGAATGTTCTTGTCAGCCTTATAAATACATTGTATATTGCAGTGATGATTAAGTATTCAATAATAATTTTTCCTATAAAAAAAGTAAGTGATTGGGTCAAATGGAATAAGAATATGGCCATAAATTATGGCTTCTGAAAACCTCATAAATAATGTAGTATTTTTAAACATTGTGTTTTTGTGTGTGTGTGTTTGGAATTTATAATACAAAATATATTATTTGTGATGGTATTTTATTGCATTATCTTTATTAAAGTTTTGTCCAAGTTTCTGAGGTATGTGTGAATCATTTTATTTGAGGAGTTAGTACATGAAAAGCAGTATTAATCGGCAAAAGGCTGGTCTAATGCATTCTGTCTTTCTTAACATTCACATTATAGGGTAAACCATCCAAGGATTAATATAACTGCATTATATCTCAAATAATGATAGCATCAAATAATGATTAATGGTATTACTTTAATAAGACCTCAAATAACATGGTATTTACTACCATGTGAATTGGCTTGTTATCTAACATTAGGAGACTGGATTTTTCCCTGGAGCCATGTCTTCAGTTATCTCCACTGTCTTTGGCAAAAATCTCCATTTGGGGAATGATAGGTATACTAGTGAGTTAATCAATTCCTAGCTCTCTCTTGAGCATATCTATTAGTGTCATAGTGGGCACGCAGCTCATGGTAAATCAAACACAATAAGAGTCCTTCCCTTGGGATTCTTTCAGTTTGGCTAGTGTGCTAGCACTAAGAAATACACATGGAAAAAAATAGCAAACAGGGTAGGGTGAGCTAACTCAGTTTTGGCCTCAAGTCTGCTGTTGGTATCTGTGATTCAACACTTCTTTGCTGGTGTTAAAAGGTCATGGCATTGGACATTAGTGGCATGACATTAAAGGTATACCTTCTTCTTGAATGGAAGAATGAAAGAGAGAAAGGAGGAGGTAGAGTGGAGAGAGTGTTAGACTACATCTTATCATAACATCTGGATGAAGCATAGAGTTACCTTTGGTGAGTCATATGCCTGATTGCACTCTTGAACCTAGAAGTAGGAAGCAGATCCTGAGGGCAGAAGTTGGTATTTAAAGGTGTCTTGTGATGGGACCATCTCTCTGAGATGTTGGGGGAGTTCTCTTGCCTTTCTGAGCTTCAGTTTTCTCATCTGCACAACAGAGATAAATTAGATTTAGTGGGCTTGTTATACTAACCAAATCTATACTAATAAAAGGGTAATATGGGCACCTTCCGGATGTCCTTCTGGACAGAACCATGGTGGCAGGGCAGAGGCAGAGGTGGTTAGGCCAGGAGGGGAGGGCAGTTGGGGGTGATCAGGTCAGCATGGGGAGCAGTTGGGGGCAAGAAGGCCGGTGAGGAGGCAGTTGGGGGTGAGCAGGCTGGTATGCCGAATGGTTAGGGGTGATTAGGCAGGCAGGCAGGTTAGTGTTTAGAAGCCAGCAGTCCCAGATTTTGAGAAGAATGTCCGACTTCCGGATTGGGCCTAAACCGACAGTCGGACATCCCCTGAGGGGTCCCAGATTGGAGAGGATGCAGACCAGGATGAGAGATATCCCCTCACCTCCACCCCCTGTGCATGAATTTCATGCACTGGGCCATTAGTAGAAAAATAATATCATACTGTGTGGCAGATAGTAGCCATTAAAAAGATCTTAGTAGTTTTCTTTCTCTTGCTCCTTCAGATACAATCCCTTTCCATTGCACTTTTGTGTATATTAGCATGGAATGAAATGGCCTAGAAAGAGGCTTTTTAAAAATTTAAACCTAAGGTTCAGGAGTGAAGGAAACAAAATTTACTGTGGGAACCAGATTAGATATTAGCTACATTCAACTCCCCTTTATTGAGTATTCAGTGTGCCATCATTTTTCTAGGGAGATCTTATTTTTAAACTGTAGCATATTATTACTATATCTGATTTTTTCCCCTTTGAAATAATGCTGGCATAAGTTTCCCACCAAGATTTATCCCAGAAAGTCTGTGAGAGAATGCTCCCAACCCCCAAAGCACCTTCAGTGAGCACGAATTCAGTCATGTGAGCTGTTTACAGCTGTTGCAGGAGCCATTGCTTCCTGGAAGTATTAAGTAGATAGCCTTTTCCTAACATCTGCTGCCTGAGAAAAGTTTGTTTTATATATCAGGAAAAAAATAATTTAATAAAGCACGTAGCATTTTTTTTTAATATATAAAAGGCCAAATGACCACCAGAAAGACATGCTCCTTGGGATTCTGCAGCCTGCCTAATTCCCAAGTAAACCTTTCTCGAGCTCTGTAAAATGAAAATATTTTCTCTCTGTGCTTGAGCCTTGCTAGAGCTATTTGCCAGCAAATTGCTATGGTTGATCTCTCAACCCAGAGGGAAGAAAAAGGTTTTATAATGAAAATGCTGACAGGTTCTTATCTACGGCAGTGTTAGTAGGGATGCTATGATCTCATTTATTGTCGAAACCGGATGCCTGTTTTGTCTGAAGGGAGATGAGGCATCCTCCAGAGCTCTAGGGTGTTGAATTTTATCTTGAAAAGTTTGCAAAGAAAAAAAATAACTGTAGGGAAACAGGAAACCGGGCTGTGCAAACTGCACCTTTGTTCTGGTGAAGTAGACATGGAATTTCAATGAGGTTCTCAGGTGATGGTGGTCAGAGGGTTTAAGAGGCTGGGATGGGGATTGTGCATGTGCTTGCTGAATGCAGGGCTCACCTCTTTGGAGAGGTTTTATCTGACTACTTAGGAAAAAAAAAACCTTTAATATTGCTCTTACTCATATTTAAAAATAGTGGGCATCATTATTCTATGGATGACATGTTGAAATGAGTTATCTTTTGTCCCTCAACACAATAGCTCTATGAAGTAGATCTTTTATAGGTGAGGACAATTAAAGCATGTTGAGTTTAAAATTCTCTTTGCCAGAGATGTTCAAGTGCCAGGCTCTTTTTCCATGATACTGGGTGATCAAATAACAAGTTGGGCTTTGACTGGACATTTTAAAAAGTCTCTTTCATATTCCTATTTCCTAAATGACATTATACCTTCCCAAAGTCACAAAGTATGCAGTGATGGTTACTGGGGGCTAAGTGCAGGTTTCTGGAAAAGTCTCTGTTTTCCTTGTTTGTCCCTCCCTAAGCAGTTCCTACAGACTGACCATACTTCCAAAGCAATTAACCAAGGCATTTCCAGGATCCTGCCAAGAACAGAGGGCAGTAATGTGATCAAAATGAGTATGTGTTACCCATATTGAATCTTGAAGGGCTGAGGCTGCACAGTGTGGGAGCTCAGCAAAGATGGACCAAATCAAGTAAAATTGCAGCTGTCCATGGAGCATAAACATTTCAGATGGTAAGGACAGAGTTGAGTTGAATGTCTGAGTTATTGGTTGGTCCCCTTCTTTCTTATGATTTCTAACCTCTAAGAAGAAGGCTTTGACCTGGAACTATGATGTTTTCTGTGTCCCTGGTAGCAGTGAGCATGTGTAGATGGGCCAGATAAAGGCACTGTCTGTTGGCTCTCTCTGATTCTTTTAAGTCCCGCTGTGGGAGTTCAGGACGTGGATTTAACCTCCTTAATTCCAAGCAAGTCAGTTTCATGTATAGTTCCATGATCAGTTATTTATGCCTTTAGTGTTAAGCCAGGAAACTCCTTAAGAATTTTTATGTGCCAAAGC
Organism: Pipistrellus hanaki; assembly: GCF_964339955.1. Lineage (NCBI taxonomy): Eukaryota > Metazoa > Chordata > Mammalia > Chiroptera > Vespertilionidae > Pipistrellus > Pipistrellus hanaki. The sequence goes on from NC_140511.1 coordinate 34,247,853, forward strand.
CCTGCTCCTTCTGTCATGAGGATTTGTGGACCCAAATATACATTTGAAAAATGGAAATCTTCCTCTCTGAGTGAAGATGGTCTAGATCAGTGGTCGGCAAATCGCTGCTAGTGAGCCACATGCGGCTCTTTGGCCCCTTGAGTGTGGCTCTTCCACAAAATACCATGGTCTGGGCATGTCTATTTTGAAGAAGTAGCATTAGAAGAAGTTTAAGTTTAAAAAAATTTGGCTCTCAAAAGAAATTTCAATCGTTGTACTGTTGATATTTGGCTCTGTAGACTAATGAGTTTGCCTACCACTGGTTAGATGCTAGGATTTCTGAGTTCTAGGGAAGCAGAAAACAATTACTGTAAAGTTGAGTTTAGATAAACCAGCTTTCTACTAACAAAATCAAAATCTAGGTGTTTGCTTTCATAATAATATTTTGAGGCCTAGCAAATTTTTTATGTTGCCAGACTACATACATACATATTTTCTGTTCCATTCATATGGATTCAGGAAGGCAATTTTAAATTTTCTAACCAGAAAGGGCAACTCAAAATGTATTATTTTTCTCTAGCACAACTAGGTATTCTGCAATTTGGACTGAGCATTTGGCATTGGCATATGTCTGTCTTCTCTATATAGAGATGAAATCTATCTGGCAAAACTTAGATTTCTTTTGCGGTTAATTTGTTCTCTTTACTTTTAATTGAGGATGTTTTCTTTCACTTGATTTCATCCTGAAACAGTTTAGGAAAAATGTGCAATAATTTCAACTTGAAGTTGAATTTAAACTCAATTATTAGCATATTAAGAGATAATGAATAAACTTATTTAGATTTACAAAGATTCAGCATTAAAAAACAAAGACAAATAAACAAACAAAAAATACCTAGCTAACATATCAAGATGATTTCCACTTTGAAGGAGCAGATTTGCTAAATAAATCTTCTCAGTCTCAGAATATTAATGTTAAGGACCTAATATTGTGCTTCAATGCTAGTGATAGCTTGGAAAATCCTTTATTACCTATCACAGACTCAACCCCATTTAATCTAATCCTGTGTTACATTGTAATGAAACTATTAAGGTGTCCCAATATGCCATTTATAAAATATTATTGAAGTGGTTCATCTGGTATGGCTACAGTTGTTTTATTTTATTTTTTAAAAATATTTTTATTGATTTCAGAGAGAGAGAGAGAGAGAGAAAGAGAGAGAGAGAGGGAGAGAGAGAAACATCAATGATGAGAGAGAATCATTGATCAACTGTCTTCTGCATACTCTAAGAATCGAACTATGATCTCCTTGTTCATAGGTTGATGCTCAACCAGTGAGCCATGCCAGCTGGGCTATGGTTGCTTTCTTTTAAATAAGTAGTCCTGATATATTGGACAGTTCATGGTCCTTGCCTTGGGTAGAGCCTGTCTGTTCAGAACCTTGAAGGCACTCTCTGCATAGCTGCTTTTGGCTATGAACCATCTAGCACCTTGCACTGTTACTTTATGATTGCATATAAACATTCTACTTGTCTGATTAGCAAGAATATTGTTAGTTTTCTTAGCAAATAAATGGAGTATATATCCTTCTACATGCACAGTGTCTTTAAAAAATGGTTTGGGCTCTTTCTAAGGAGAGAACAGATCAATGAAATTTTAATAGTATGGCTCATCTTTTTAGAAGTCAGTTTGTATAATCTCCTCATAGAAGGTATTCCTGGCCACCATATATCCACCCTGCTTCCATAGAATTGTGGGCTTCATTCTATCATCCAAGGCTGAATTGTCACCAGGCTGTAAATACCCCAGGTGTCAAGAGTCTGGGAATTGACATCTTGAACACCTAACTACTAGGATAGTGGTTATGGCATACTAATGCTAACTATATGTTTGTTGAATGAATGTTTTATGTAACTTTTATGTTTAATTGTTTATGCTAATGAGCCCTACTATTCATTTCAAAGAGGAAGGACCTGGCCTGGTTTTGTGAAAGCTTCACTTGCCTCTTGCATAATTACACCCATCCTACATTATTTTTACGGTATTTTTAGCCTCACACATTTCCACTGAGCTCAACTTTATGAGAGAAAGGGACAAATGAGATATTCAATAAATAGATGTTGAATGGAGAAAGAAATTAATTCCCCAGTCCTCAACACTGACATCTAGATGTTGGTTATGGAATGAATGAGTAAATGAATGACTCTACACATGGCATCCCATAGGAACATCTATTTGGGAGTTATCATCTTAAAATAATTTATCACTCTGTAGCTGCTGGAAGGAATTTGTTTTGCTTTTATTCCTTATAACCTGACACCAGCTTTCATATCTTTGACAACTTCTGAATCTAGGAATTGTCTGTGTCTTTAACGGAGTTGAATGATTTATAGTTGGACTATTAAGAAGAGTTAGTCAAGCACTCTATAGGATGAGGGCCAGCTTCAAAGATGATGCAGGAACTCAGCCTATTGGTGTTCTGAGAAAGGAGATCACTGGAATTTCCCCTCTGGGTGAAGTGCTTCTCGGCACCAACATTTTCTCTATCCCAGCTAAATTAGAATCATCAAGCCCTATGTAACTATTTCAGATTTAAGTCCAGTTAAAACTAGTTTATTTCCCTTTTGTTACCTAAACTATTTTGACTTCTCCATTCTCTTTAAGAAATTGTTCTGGTTAACTTAACTGCTAAAGACTATTGCTAAGAGCAACCAGCTAAGAAGTTCTTAAATTAAGAGGCCATCTCAGATCCTTCTAGAAATGAGTGTGTGCATGTGTGCAGACTCACATGCCCAAATAACAAATGTATATGTAAATGAGTAAACCAGTCATTACTTATAAATTTGGGTTAGACAGGGCTTCTGTGTATAAAACATAATCAAGAAGAGAAAAATGAGCCTTTTGTGAATGTAAAAATAAAGAAGTAATTAATTGGGGTGGGCTCTGGTCAATAGTGGTTAAACCACTTGAATAGGAACCTTTTAAAAATTATTATAGTGGTATGCATTTTGGAAGACATTTAGAAAATCTAGCTTGTGTACTTCATGAGGGCCTGGGATCTTTCTATTGTTCTTTCCCTGTTTCCCAACACGATGCTTACCACACAGTATGTGCTTATTAATATTTTCTGTATAAATGAAGGACTTATTGTCTAGGTAATAGACCCATTTTATCAATGAAAAATTGGAGGGCAATAAATTACATTTCACAAGTTTATAGAGAAAAATGGACTAAGCTAGTTTTCAAACCCAGGTCTAATTGTGAAAACTGTAATCTGAAGAGAAATGTTGTTTCTTCTTTTAAAATACTTGGCAGGACCCAAGTCTAGACACTGCATGACTTAAGACCTGGCACCTGTGAGGATAGTGTATCATTGACGTAGAGATGCACATTTGTAAATTTGAAAGATCTAGGTTAAAGACTAAATTTCTATCATTTATTAGTAGTAGGAAAAGGAGCAAGATACTTAAAGTTTCTGAAGACAAGTCTTAAAGTCCAAAATGGAAATGCTAATGGCTTATAAAAACACATGTTGTAAGAGTTACATGGGATTGTAAATTAAATTTATAAGCACTTAGTAAGGTATATGCTAAGAAATATTGACTGCTACTATTACTACTACTTAAGCAGAGAAGAAAATAAAATGGTAATGTGTTATTCTGGGGGATAGATTAGACTTAAACATATATATGCATGGTCTAATGCATACATTTAAACTTTGCATAGCTGAATATGTATAGCACTATTTTTAACCTATGGTTCAAGTTTATAAGAAACTAAAATTATATTATCTAGGAGCTCTTATAAACCTTCCTAGCCCCAAAAATCTATTTTTCAGTTTCTTATTTAATATTGTCATTGAGAATATCATCAAAGTTGAAGACTTGGCTAATTTGCTTATGGTAATTATTATCGTTTATGTGACTAAACCAGTTTTTCTCTAACCCCAGCTCTTGAGACCCACGTATCCAATTATATGCTCATGTTTTGATAAAAGTGTGATTGATGGTGGGGCCCTTGGTAAGCTGAGCTTTTTTGCTTATCTCCGAGGAGAAGCATTGGGGTAGAGGACTGCTTGACCCTCGCAGGTGTGAATGGTAAATGTTTGCTTCCTTCGTTTGCTGAACCACTTGCTTCAGCACCCATGGCCCATCTGCATGGAAAACATCCTCTTTTTTTGTGGTTCTGTTCAGATCTAAGCTGAAGGCATAAAGGTCATTGATTTAGCACAATACAGGATTTGGGGGTTTTCTTCGGAGAAGCTGAGGAAACCCTACTACAGTGCACACAACTGAAACCCTGATTCAAGTGAAATGTGGCACTTTGTAGACTTTCTTGTAATGATGGCACATTCATTTTTAAAAGAAAGATGGCTCAGTCAAAGCACAGGGACACCTCATTCATCTGGCATAATAAGGAAATTGCAGGTTCTGCTCAGGTATTCTTTCCTCAAATAAAATAAGCCCCCTTTTAGTGTATAAGCCATTTTTAATTTTAAGCATTTTTTGGTGGAATTCTTTAGAAGTTTAGTGTAAACATCCCTGCTTCAATGATACTGTGAGGCCCAAATGAAAATCAACTTGAAAGCTCTATGGGGTAAAATGATCTAAATAAATAGTTATTTATTCAAATCCCATTTAATATGCATGTAAATATTTTCACGTGTCAGGCTCTGAGAAGGCAATGGTGAAGAATATAGAGATGGTCTCTCCTTTGTCAAGTTTATAGTTAGAGGACTTAACAAATACATATGCAGTAACAAACAGAAGGAGACTACATGATAGGAAATGATTTAAACTGGGAGGTGATGGAAGGTTTCACTACTGAGATAATATTTAGGAAGGATGGATTAGAATTACAGAAGTCAAGAATGGTTGTGGGTGGTAGGGCAGAGGCTGCTGTGAGGGAGTGGAAAGGGAAATATTTGAGGGGATTATCAAGGCTTGGTGAAGCAAGAGAAGGGAAACCAAGAGAAAAGCCAAAGGACATGTCAAAGTTTTAAGCCTGAAGTTTAAGATGACAGTGAGCCATCCACATGTTAGTGAAGACCAACCAGCTGAAACACAGCACTGAGGGAATGAGGGTTGAGCTGCAACTACTGATTTGAGCACCAACCATTGTGAATGCTATGAGAATGAGGAGCATTCAAAGACAATCAGAAGGCTGAAAATTCATACCTATGAAGGATGAGTAAAAGAAGTTTAGTAGAGAAGACTAAGAGATTCAGTACTGCAGCAATACATTAAGGAGAGAATTTCAAGAATAGGAGAGCTAATGTTATTTGTGTTTCATTTATTCATTCAATCAACAAATATAGCTCAGCCAGTGTGGTTCATGGTTGAGCCTTGAGATATGAACCAGGAAGCCATGGTTTGATTCAGGGTCAGGCCAACTGCCAGGGTTGTGAGCTTGATCCCTACTGCTAATCACTGAGCAAAACCAGCCAGGGATATAATTTTGCATCATGAAGAAAATAGAAAATGCTACGTTGAGATTAAGAGCAGGGGTTTGGGGACAGGGGCCTGTGAAGAGTGGAAAAGGTCTAGGACAACCATGATTGGATCACGGAGGAAGAAAAGACAGCCCACCCAAGTGGTTGTGGCTAGGTCTGTGGTGTTCGCTCATTCATGTGACTGGTCTCATGTGTGGCATTTTGTTCTACAACTCTAGAGCCAGAACAGAGAAGCAGAGATTGGAGCCCATCCAGGATCCAGGACTGGCACATATGTCTTGGCGGAAGTTTAAGTGGGAGACCAGGCAGCGATGACAGGCTGTGCTGATGGCAGGCTCAAGGCTGGGCAGGGAGTCAGGGTAGCTAGAAGCTGACTGACAGTGCGAGTGCCTCTGCCTTTCTTGCTGAAGTTCTCCAGTGTGTCTTCTGTAATAACTAACGATGCAAACAAAGGGAGGAGGACTTGGAATAAGGCAGACCAAGGTTCAAATTCAGATACCATTCCTACTCACCAAGTGATCTTGAACAAGACATCAAACTTCTCAGTCTGTTTTCTCCTCTACAAGGAAGGACTCTTAAAGACAATCTTGTGGGTTGTTACAAATAGTATCTGAGATGCCTTTAGGATGTGGCTCATAAATAATGTTACTATGCCATGTTGTTATTGACATTCTGTTTGAATGAGATCCAATTTTGTGAACATATTTATTCTTATATTTCAGTTAAGCACATTTGATCAGTTTTCCTCACAGCATAACTGAATTTTCTCACTTTGAAAATCTCATCTTATAAAAAGCATTCCCCAAATGTCTCAGTATGAATTAATTTTCATATAGTGTTCATGATAATGATGACAGATTTTTGTTGCCTTGCTTGCTTTTTATACTTAGCATTCATTTCTGTATTCCTAAATTAGCTTTGCTGGATACTCCTATTTTATTTCATTGTACGCCAAATTATCTTTAGTGATTGTTTTCTCAGGAAGCTGTAATGAATAGGATAAATATCATTAGCTTACACTATCACCACATGTTAAATGATGTAGTTAATTATGATGTACAGTAATGTCTGTAATAAACATTGTGAGGGTCGAAACTGGTTTGGCTCAGTGGTAGAGCATCGGTTTGCAGACTGAAGGGTCCCAGGTTCGATTCCGGTCAAGGGCATGTACGTTGATTGTGGGCACATCCCCTGTGGGGGGTGTGCAGGAGGCAGCTGGTCGATGTTTCTCTCTCATGGACGTTTCTAGCTCTCTATCTCTCTCCCTGCCTCTCTGTAAAAAATCAATAAAATATATATTTTTAAAAATAAACATTGTGAGGTTTTATCAATCTTCACTTCTTGCTGGGTTAGGAGTCAATTTTAGTTAATAGGAAATAAAGTCAATGAAGAAGAATAACATTTATTGTATACGTACTATATATTATTTATGTAATACATCTGTAAGAAGCCGTCTAACGTGTTTTACCTGGGGTATATTTAATTCTCCAAATGAACATATGAAATAGGCATTAGCCCATTTTAAAGATGAGAAAATAGATGGATTAAGTGAATCACCTCATGTCATAGGGCTAGGAAGTGCACAGCTTACATTTGTTCCAAAGTTGTTCGGATTCAAGTTCATGCAGTTTTTCTATTATAGCCTGTGCACTACTGTCACAAGTGCATGAGGCTTGCTTTCTTGAATTCCAAAGACCATTCTATATGATGTCCTTTATCGTTACCTCAAAACAAAGTAGTGGAAGGAAGAAGTCATTTTGAACTGTATATTCCAAATAAGAAAGAAGGTAGCAAGTCAGTGTGCCCACCCCATTAGGAGAAGGTAGAGGAGGAATATGAAGATAAAAGAGGTGGAAATTAAAAGTTTTTGGAGCACCATTTCTGTACCAGACTCTAAGCTAAGCACTGGAACTGTAGGATGGGACCAGATCAAGTGAGAATTCTTTAGCCATGTTTGGATTAGAAGGATCCCAATAATCTTTTTTTTATTTTGCTTGAATCTAGGATTAGTCACTGTTCAACCTCTTCTAAAGACTTTCAATGACAAAAAGCTCTTTCCTTCCCAGACAGGTCATCATGTAGGGCAGGTACGAGCATTAGAAAGGGCTTCCTGAGATGAATAGTGATTAAATTAAAGCCACCATACTTTCCTGAGTGTCTGGCATTTTATAAACATTATTTCCAAGGCTTACTCTAAACCCTTCAGGCTAAGTATATCCCTACATCACAAACATTAGCAAAGATTTAAGGACATGCCCAAGCCCTGACAGTTGATAATAACCAAACCCGATCTCTTCATTACACCAAGCTGCCTGCCTACAAATTCTATCCATTGGTACTTTTCCAAGATGAAATCTAGGATGTAGAGTCCAGCTGAATTCTGCAAGGGCTTGGGGATTTTGAATGCTGAGTGGAATGAGAAAGGGATAGAGAGAGGCCATGGGCTCAGGGTGGTTGAAAGAGTAGACATTGTAGTGGCCCCCTCACTATGGATTTTTATCCTTAAGAAGATGACTAACTATAAATCCTGAGTTCTAAAAATAGCAGTGTAGCAAACATTGATGCATGTGCGGAGATGCAATTTTATTTTTAATGTCTGAATAACAAGGTATTTTTGGAACTATCTAAAATGTCCCAAAGAAATTCAACAGTGATGAATTATGGCAGAACAAAAAACATATGGTATTTTCAGTCGATGTTTAGAAATTAACTGTTAATTTCAGTCAATGTTTAGAAATTAACTCATTTTTAAAGCTATGCTTTTAAAAGTACTCTTGTTTATGCTATTTTTCCAGATATCTTACTGATTACTTTGGAAGGACATTTTATTATATAGGATATAAAAGGGTAATATGCAAATTGATCCTAATGGCAGAATGACCAGAACGACCGCAAGGACCAGTCACTGTAAAGTGCACTGACCACCTCTTGGTCCCTTTCCCATGTCAGTGGGCTCTGATTACCTGATGGCCATCCCTTGCAGAGGTGGGACTGGCAAGCAGGCGGGAACAGCCAATTTCTAGGTCCCTTCCCCTGGCCATCAGGCACCAATCACCTATCACCTAATGGCAAACATGGAACTGGGGGTGGATGGCAGCAGGGGGCAGGGCCAGCTGTAGGCAACTGGGGAAGATGGCTCTGATTGCAGGCCAGGCCTAGGGACCATATTCGTTCACGAATTTTGTGTGCTGGGCCTCTAGTGTGTGTGTGTGTGTGTGTGTGTGTGTGTGTGTGTGTGTATATATATATATATATATATATATATATATATATATATATATATATATGGGATATAGTCTATAAATAACATTATACAATATATGCTATAAACTTAGAGTTGCATCTAAACACTCATGCTATATGAAAAAGTAGATTCTCAAATAAAATTGGACTAAGTGTCTTTACCGATACTTATAATTTTAAAAAATGCTATTGTGTTTTGTTATCTAAATTACCACAATTTGAATTTTTGCTTTGTCACTGATTCTTGTAGGGCCTGAAATGAATACCTCAATCTCTTTGAGCCTTAGTTCTCTTATTTGTGGACTTGATTTAAAATCTACTGTATTGTTTTGCTGTGATGTATGCAGTCTGGCATCAGAAACAGAGAAAATGAATCAATTTTGTACATAAAATGAAGACATTGTGAATTTAAATGTTTGGCTTAGAAGGCTATATCTCACTATTTGACTTTCTGTCTTCATAATACTTTTGTATTACCTATTTAGTGGGTTTCAAGAAAAAGCCCTGTTCGAAGCAAATCAAATCCCATGGTAGATTTAAAGTAATTAAGAATTTCAAGTGAAATATTGAAGTATGGTAGTAGAAACTTCTGTTTGGGTTCTGTATTTATTTGTTTGATAAAACAATAGAAAAGTTATTTTGATTTTCTAAACTTATATATGCTTTCCCAATATTCCATTGATGATGGTTTGAATATTCCATTGATTGTGATCTCACTGGTCATCAAAGCACATTTCTCTGGGACCCAAGACAGTTCAATTATCCTAAATTGTCCCAGTAGCTACAGATAGTGCATTCCTTTTGACTTTGATCCCAGAATTTGGACAGCATCATTATTCTAAATTGTCCAGGTGGTCCCAGATAATGTGTTTCTGTTGATCCAGTGATTTGCAAAACAGGTTCCTCATTCCAGATCCAAAGATGTAATCATTACCTTTATGATATTCTGTCAATATAATCCAGATATGGCAAACTGTTTGGGGCTGCGAGGTTTGGAGCTTTAGCCCCTCATATGCCACCAGCCTTTAATAAGTGACTCCATAATTCCACTTTTTTGAGGCATCTTTTGTAAGATGGGGGTTACACTACAACAATATGTTTAATGTTATACTGCTGCATGTTTCTTTGTTGACAGACATTAAATAAGATAACTAATTGAAATGAAATTTGCATTTTCAAAGCAATTCATTGATAAAGCCTAACAGGGCAAAAAGCAGTCACGACTAAGGATGTCATGACTCAACACTTTGCTCTTTTGGTGGAAAACAAATATATGTTGTAGTTATTGTACTTAATTAATTTGCACTCTAAGTTATCATGAAAATGCTAACAATGACATACATTTCTGACTAGAAAAGTTTGAGATTGGGCATTCACTCTTCAGAAATTGTGTTGGATAAAGACATTTTCTAAGCCTTGGTTTCTTTATCATTTAAATGGAAATAATAGTAGACTCATGGAACTGTTGTAGTAATTACATGATATAATACCTGGAAATCATCAGGCACACTGCCCTAGTCCACGTATATGCATTAGAGAGATATTGTCTTTCAAACCTATGTCATTGTACTGGAAAGGCTATACAAAGACAATTTTATTGTGTGTGTTTTTATAACAAAACTTGTTTATTAAGAAGTAATAATTGCCTGATTGCATTTTATAAATCTGAGTAATTATAGCAGCATTTTGATTAAAACCAATTTCACCTGTAAATTGCCTTTACTTAGAAGAGCTTGCATACCCAGTAGTCCAGGAATGAAGAGGCTTATGCCATATGATGCTGGCTTGTCATATTGGATTCTTTGAGATTATATTGCCTCAGGGAATCTAGCTGTAGTCACACAATCACAGAAAACAGTGCCTTGTTCCATTCCAGCAATGGTCCCTTATGGTTTTTGAAACAAAACTTAATAACTGGTTAGGTTTCCTATATCTTTCCTGCAATTCCTGTGATGCTTTTGTTTGCCATTTTAATGTAGGCAGGGGGAAAATAACTTTTATTTCTCCTGTGGTCCAAGCAAAAAAAAATTGCAAGTTTTTCTCAACTCTTCTATTTCTCTTAACCTTGCAATCTACTCAGGTGTGTCTAGTTTCACTGATTTGCTCTCATTGATATTTTGAATCCTTCTTCCCTCCTATTTATCTTTGTAGACACTGACCCTATTTAGACTATCAGCTTCTCTTACCTAAGTTGGATTTACCTTTGACTAAGCTCCTGCTTCAAATCTTTTCATGCAGTAACCAGAGGGGATTTTCTAAAATAGAAATGTGGACTTCTCTGATTAAATACCTCCAGATTGGCTATAGGAAAAAACAAAACAAAACAAAAATCCTCTGAAGTCCTTGGTACTGAGCTCCAGGTTTTCAACATCTGGTTGCTGCCTTTCAAGCTCAGGCTCTAGAGTCAACAGAATTGACCATAAATCCTTGGTCTGACTAACCAGTAGGCAAGTTCATCTCTTTATGCCTCAGTTTCCTTATATGGAAAATTAGGAAAATAATAGTACCTAGTTCATTTGGTTGTTTTAAGGACTAGATGGAATAACATTTATTTACCTGTTTGCATATGCTAAGATGCTAAGATGTCTCACATTTCTTTTTTTTTTTTCTTTTCTTTTTTTTTAATAGAGTTCCCAGGGCTCAGGCCTTGAGACGCTTTTTAAAAAATATATATATATTTTTTTTACTAATTTTTTACAGAAAGGAAGGGAGAGGGATAGAGAATTAGAAACATTGATGGATGAGAAAGAAACACTGATCAGCTGCCTCCTGCATACCCCCTACTGATGTGCCTGCAACCAAGGTACCTGCCCTTGACGGGAATCAAACTTGGGACCCTTCAGTCCACAGGCCGATGCTCTGTCCACTGAGCCAAACCGGTTAGGGCAAGATGTCTCACATTTAGGGTCCATAATATTACTTCTTAATTATTCCTCCGTATGTACCCAATACCCTTGGCATAACAAAGTGCATTCTGTTCACTCAGGTGACATTCTCTCTAGTTTTGGTTTCCATGACTTTGTGTTTATTGTTTCCTCTGTTTTGTCACTATTGGTTCTATCCATTTCCTCCACAACTCCCTTCTCTGCCTGGAAGATTCTGCTCACCATTCAGACTTAGCTGAAGAGGCATTTCAGACCCTCCGCGCTCCTTATTTTCAAAGTTAGAAACTCCCTTTCCTGCCGTACAGTAGTAGGCCAAGGCCAAGAGTATGCAGTCAGGAGTCTAAATGCCTGGATTTACATCCCTACTCACTATGTCACCTTGGGCAAATTACTCAACTTCTCTATACCTCATTTTTGTCAATAAATTTTTGTGAATAATGGAAGTTGTCTAATGAGATTATGTGAAGATTAAATACAACAATATAGATAAGTGGTTGCCCCAGTGAATATTATAACATATATTAAAGGCTCAAAAACCATGAGTTAATAACTAATAAAACAAATAGGTCAGCCTTTATTGTTCTGACAGAACACAAATTGCCTCATGTTATTATAGTTCTGCTTATTTCCCCAACTGTATTATCCGCCAGACAATAAATTCTTCCTAGACCTTATCTTCATTCATTTTTGTGTTCCCTTAATGGTTTGTAAACTGGCTCATGATAGAGCATTGATGCATGTTTATTGATGGGGAAAAATGGGTAAAGATCTCATTTGAAATTTGGTAGGATATTGTTTTTTGTTGTTGTTGGTGGTGGTGTTTTAGTAGTATTTATGGAACAGTCAGCTTGGTATAGGAAAAATATTTTATTTTAATAAACAATACCCACTAAGCAACAATATCTTTGAGGGTGATGTTTATATCTTATCAGTCTCTGTATGTCTAAACGCTTACATGTATTGCTCAGTATATGTTAATTATTTAATAATTTGTTGTGATCGTCCTTATGATATGAGTAAATGATAAGCAGAGATGTCTCCTGTCCAGTAGTGCCATTCACATAATAAGTGTGAAGCCAATTGTAAACACTTTGTTATGATTCTAGTCCAAATTATAAAGACTATATTTAAAAATGATACCACAAATCATTCTATGCAAAAGGTTGAAATCTCATACCACACTCTCTGACAAAACTATTATAATTTTTTATAGTACCAGTTATCTTTCTTTTATTTCTTCTGTGCTTCTGTCTGTAATTTTTAAAAAGTGCATGCTACCTTTAGCTAGAGGGGGGGTATTATAAAATCTCTAAATGCGATATCTTCAAAGTGGAGAGTTTAGGGTTATTATGATTCAGAGATATTTTCATTTTGTGTTTGCAATCTCATAATCCGCACAGAAAAGTGGTTGGGCAAAGTGTTTTGAAGGTATAAACCTCAAGATTCAAGTTGTACTTTTGCCAGTAATGCAGTCTTGAGGAGACTATTTCACCTCTGTGAACTCAGTTCCCTCCTCTGTAAAATGGGTCAGAAAATGCCTATTCTGCAGGACTGTGATCAAAGCCAAGTACTCAATAGCTGCTCATCAAAGGTATCCATCATGATTTTTTTTTTAAAGAGCAACGATTTTATCTCAGTAGAAGCCTTTGTCCAGCAGTAAGAAGGTACCCCAAAGTCCAGGAGCAATAATGTAGTGATTTACCCATGTCATGGACATTAACTGTTGAAGAATTACATTCAAGACATGATTTGGAATATACAAGATGTTCTTGGATACTATTCCTAACTTAACAATAACTAAATCCATCTGCTCTGCTTGAATTTCATTTATATTACCCCCACTCTGTATTACAAATGCATTTTTGAACATAATTGATTCTGAGTTAATATCTCTGATTTGTTATCTAAAAATTGAAATGGAAAAGAAACCATTAGAGAGTAAAAATCAGGTGATAGGCCCAGATATATTAACTCTTTGATTTTGCCCTTTTATTTAAGGGTTTAGGGGAGGAGGATATTTACAATTATGGCTTATTTTCTGATCAAGTGGGTCAGTAAAAATGCTTATTTAATGAATGACATAGTCTATAGAGGGAAAGATGGAGGCTAGAGTTATCACTCTATGCCTTTAGCTTTTCAATCACAAAAAAAAAGATTTAAAAAAAATCTGCCTACCTCAAAGCTATGTGGATATTAAATGAATTGAATATGACCGATAATGTTGAAATGGTTAGGAAATAGAAATATTGTATGTCTAAAGTGAAGTTTTCTTATAAGTGACAATTGCAAAGTTTATCTCTCAAGGTTGTAAGACTGTAAAATTGATTCATTCAAGTGCTAACATGAACATTTTCTATTTGCTTTGCAATGGTGTTCTCCCATAGTGTCTTTGTCCTCACATAACAATATAACCATAGCTGTTGTGTATTTTTTGAAATACTTTTCTTGAAGAGAATGCCCATGTCAATGGCTAAGGTAACCTCAGTCTCAGATAAAGTTTCCTTCCCTTCTATTTCCCCTTCTTTCTGCAGTATTTGTGTGGCTCCTTCTCTGTGATAGGCAATAAAAATTATCACTGATATGGTATAGAAGTGACTAAGACAATTATGCCCTTAGTAATTCTGTGATCTATTTGAAATAGAAAACTTTACAAATTACATATGGTATGACAAGTACATCAGTCATGGGGCCATGAACTAAAGGTCCATGTGAACATAGAAAAGAGTTAACTTGGCCTAGCTGCTGTGGCTCAGTGGTTGAGCATCTACCTATGAAGCAGGCAGTCACAGTTCGATTCCAGGTCAGGGTACAGTGTGCGGCATGCAGGAGGCAGTTGATCAATAATTCTGTCGTTATTGATGTCTCTATCTCTCCCTCTTCCTTCCTCTCTGAAATTCATAACAATATATTTAAAAAAGAAAAAAGAATTAATCTGAACTTGTAGTTTGGGAAGTTTTTTAGGGGGGAAATCCTGACCATAATCGTAAAGAGTGAGTCACAGTTTTCCTGATGACTATGAAGACCATTCTAGGTGGAGGGAGTAGCAGGTGTGAGGCAAAGTTCTGACACTGTATTGATTCCTTGGGGGGTAATTCAAAGACCCATATGGCAGGAATGCAGTATTCATAAAGGGAAATGGTGGGAAATGGACATGAGGGTCTGTCCACATAAGGCATGTGAGGGAATTTGGGCTTTATCCTGTAGGAAGTATAAACCTTCGGAGTTCTTTTACCACAAGAGTGCCTAAACTTGTTTTTAGAAAGATTTTCAATGATTTTTTTCTTTAGTATGTGCAACATGGATTGGAGACACCGGTGGCAGGAAGATCAACTATGAGGTTCTATAAAAACATTGCAGGGAAAATAATAGTTCACAGTATATTCAGGTTGTAGAATTTTCTCCTGTGCCTCAGTTTTACCACAATGGTTCCCATTTGGCCTTCATGACATGGTATTGCCTGACAGAGGGTCCTGGCAGACTCATTTAACAACAGAGCAATACCAGCTGCTAGCATGGCTATGCCTAAATATCAATCTCAGGAACAACCAAGAAAAACAGTCCTTGTTCTAAAAGGAAAATGGTAACTAAATGTTGTAAGTCTGCAAGCATGTAAATTATAGTTCGTCTTACTTTTCACATCAATTGAGATGATAACTCCACCTAACAAGATGTTTTGATGATTGACTAAGTGAATACTTACATGATAGTCTTAAGAATTTTGACCCACAGACCATTTGAGAAACTAATGAAAACTATGGCCATTTCTCCAGAAAATGGAGGCAAGTGTGGTTAGAAATATAGGGTCTAGGTCAAACAGATCTTGGTTAATTTCCCAGTTCAGGTACTTATTGTGTGGCAATTTATATAACTTCTTTGAGTCTCAATTTTCTCATTTAGTTGCAGTGAAAATTAAATGAGATAATAAATGTAAATTGCTTAGCTTAGTTCCTATCAAATAGAAAGTTCTCAGTAAATGTTAACAGTTATAATTATTTTATCATGCACCATATCACAAAAATTTGCATGAAATTTTGGGTGATCTCAGCACACTATAGCTAGTGTCATGACCAGTGATGCCTGTTAAGAACCCAAATTAATGTGTGTACTGGTTGCTTAGTTTTATACTTCAATGGTTCTTAATAAATGTTTAATTTGAATTCACCACAATAAATATTTTATTTATGATTAATTTTTTTTGTTTATTTAACCATGAAATTGACCTGGGCCACAAAGAAAACTGGTTTCAAATGAAAATGTTTACAGCCAGACATTTTTTTTCCTTCTAAATAAAATCTAAAGGAATATACCTGGTCTAAACTGAGGAAAACATCAGAGCAGAGACTGAATTGAGGCTCTGTGATTATAGGCAACAGAGTGAGTCATTCTGCATTTTCAGCCTCTAGGAGGGATATAATAAACAGATAATATATTTTTCCAGAATTTTCAAAATTATTTATTTAATGGCTAATTATGGAGATAATTGCAGTTTTATAGCTGGAAAAGTACTATGTATAGCATAGCACACTGAAGTTAAAACTTGTTTTAAAAAGAGTAGGATACAGAAAATAAGGTGGGTTTTTTTTTGTTTGTTTGTTTTAATACCTGAACCCTGAGCCTTGGAAATTCTAAGTGGGTTCACATTCATGAATACATCTGTGAGGACCACATGTACTGCGAGCTGAACATGATGCTAATCACTGAGGCTCACAGAAGGGTTTGTGGTCTGCTGGAGGAGATGAAATTGCAACAAGTGCCAACAGAGGCCTTTAAAAAGTACTGCATGTGGAGAGAATGGCATGTTTAAGGAGTATAAGGAATTTGCTTACTAATATCATGGGATGCTGGGGAAGAAGGAGATTATGGAAAATCAGTCTAGAAAGGGAGACAGGACTTGAAGTATTGGATGATTTTGTATGCTACACTAAACTGATTGGGTTCCAAATAAAATGCCTACTTAAATTAGTGGTGACATTTAATAGTTAATATCTCAAAACTTCCTACATTATATACATGTGTGTGGATATGATATGTACATACATAAAAGCATTTTATATTTGTTTTTGTAGAAGCTTCTGTGTTTGGTGCATACATGTGCACATTGGGAACTTATAGGAACAGGTGTATTATTGCTATAAAACTAATATGTGTACACATGTAATTCTAATGTTACCAGTTGCCATGCACTTAAACTAAAAGGGAAAGAAAAGCTAAATGAGTAAAAACATAGAATAGAATACTATTCTATTTCCAAATTATTTTATGTAAGAAGTAAGATTAATTATATTTTTCACAAATAGGGATACCCAAAGGCCTATGATTTGTAAATATTGAGCAATGTGAATAAATATACATTAAGTGATTTAATATAGTTTGTTTTCTACTTATAAAATAATTTATACAATTTCCCTTTTTATTTGTTTTACATATGTTTTCACAGGCAGTTCAAGATAAATTTTAGCCAGTAAAAAATTTCATATATTGTTACCAGCTCTAAACACTTATAAATCCTTTGTGAACATAAAAGAGATTCAGATATGATTTGGGAATTCTAATCAGGGAGAAGTGTTTGTATGAAAAACAGAGGCAATAAATGGTATTGTGAAAGTGTAAGATTCACAATTGGAAGGAATTACTTCCAACTGGAAAATATCCTGGAGGACTTGAGAAAGGAAGTTTCATTTGAGCTGGACCAAATAGGATGGGTGGGAGTCATACATTTGAAAAGGTATTAAAGGTGAGAGGGCAGAGCATGATTTATAAAGGAGGAAAACTCTGTGAAACTTTCATGTGGAATATAATAACAATTTATTGTTACATCTTATATGGACAAAAGCTATTTCTTTGTGTTATGAGAACTATCTGAATTCTTATATGAAGGGAAAATATCATATAGACCACAGTTACAATGACACCTGTCAGTTTCATTTGCTCTCATTGGGTATAGTAGTTAAATCTCTGGGCCTTGGATTAAGACAAACCTGGGTTTGACTCACCAGTCCTGCCTCTTAATTAGGTATATGTTTTGAAATAAATCATGTAACCTCCCTGAAACACAGTTTTCTTAAATGAAAACAGTAGGAATTATAACACCCAGCTCACACAACTGATATAATGATTAAATGTGATAATGAATATTAAGTGCCTTTTACTACTGCAATGACACATAATAAATCTCTCTACATAAAAGCCTAAGTGAACGTTCCACTGTTCAACCAGTAGCTATGCCGTGCCCTGACCCCCAGGGGGCAGATGCTCAATATGCAGGCATAAAATCATGGAACAGACTAATGAATCTCAGGGAACCCCACCAGTGCACAAGTCTGTGCATGCAGCCTCTAGTTATTCGATAAGCAGCTGTTTAGAAATGATATATAGATCCTTAGAAAGAAACTGATTTTTCAATCCCTTTTCAATACTCTACCTTGTTTTCAGTGAGAGAAGGATGGGAAGGTGGTGATAATGAGTTTTCTTGGTAATTGATACAAGTGGAAAGTGGAAAAAGGAATAGAAGCACTCCCAAGCCCCACTCTTTGTTTTCTTCTCATTTTGTCTAATACACTTACATTTTAACATACTCCTAATCCATGCACTATGTTTTCTAAGAGTTATTTACATGTTTCTATTCATAGTTTGGAATTATTTATTTTTTGTTATCCCTCTAACTTAATTATGTATGGGTGGGAGTGACCACACACATTAGCTATTAATTTTTGCTACATTCTATTGAGCTAGGTATAATCATGCTAGTACTAAAACGTTGCTCTTATAAGGATGAGACAACTGATGTATGACTAATTGTACTAAGAGAGTTGTCAAACCTCTTTTCAACTTCTGTAGCATAAGTATGGAAGATTGGGAAAATAGAATTACTTACAAGAAAGGTGATGTCAATGATGCTCATATTTAAATACTTAATTATATAAATGCATAACAATTACCTAGGGACCTTTCATTTTTAAGCTTATATTTGACACCAGTACAGTGAGCCATATCTTCATTATCCTTGACTAAGTATCTGCTAAAGCTAAATATTCTACAGTATATTTCTTATGCTCTTTATTTTTGAAAAATTGCTTCTCAATGGACACACTCATTAATAAAATCAAAGGATCTGAAACAGAGTCTCGCTTTATTACCTCCAATTCTGGATGTTGGTCCTACTTCAGGAGGATTGATAATAAAACAAAATCTCAGACTTTCTATCTCTAGAAGTACTAGTAAAAGTCATTAAATGATAATTTTATATTTACTAGGAACATACATGCATCTTTTTTTCTGATGAAGTCTTGTAAGCACTTTTTCATTTCATATCTATATCTATAGATCTATACATGAGACATTATAAGAAATCCTGAAAGTTGAAAAATCTAGCTGAAAAAACTACCATTTCTTGAGTAACTGCTACTTGCCAACCACTGCACTATCATTTTATATGCCTAATCTATCATTGATTTACTAGCATAGTGAGGAAGGTTTTATTCCACATTCTACAGAGTAAGAAATTCAAATCCAGGTTCATTTGATTTCCATGTAGCTAACTGAGTACATGCAGAAATTGTTCAGAGATGATTAAAATAATGTCACATTTGCTCTTGAGGATCTCATAGTCCATGAAAGAGAGGATGGTGGTCAGAGTAGCACCTGAAAATGTACAGTGAGTACACTGTGATAGAGCTGTGGGGACACAGAATAGGTGGTCAGAATCACATCTAAGCTGATCTTGCGAGAAGGACTTTTCTCCAGGGCAATGGAATAGAATGGACATTCTAAGCAGAAGGAATGGGGCTTCTGATTATTAAATGAAGGAAAACCTATCACAAATAAGAACTTACACTTGCATTATTTTTGTTTACTGAATTATATATAGCTGTACATCCACAGAACTTGGGTTTATGTAGCTCTTTAAGAGATAATACGATGCTATTAATATTGATTATTATTTGGAGGCCTGGCTAGTTGTAAAACAACTATGAGAAATGTTTCTGCTCAATCTTTTGGAATGTGAGTAGTAGAGCAGGGAACTACACTGAGCAGTATTTAGGACTTCCAGGGTTCTTGTATCAGAATTAAGAAGGGTTTAGCAATATGGAGAAAGGCTGTGCATAGGTTAAATAAGAGTCCAAAGATGAAAGATAATTTTGAAAGGCATTGGAGGTCAGAGAAGCTTCAGCTAAAGGAGCTAAAGTTCCAAGTTCTTTGTTCTTCTCTCTTTGTCTCAGGACCCCTGCTTTTTATTTACACAATTTGTCCTAAGGCAAGGTGGCAATCCTTGAGACCTAAGATGCTATTAGCTATTAAATGTTCAAATTAACAAAGAGCACTTGTTTTTCTCATTCTATGTTAATTATAAGTATATATTATATACTTCTACACAATATTTTTTAGCATTTGCTATTTTAGTGTGTGCTTCTCTCCTTTTGGACAAGAACTGTGTTTTATTCATCTTGATGAATACCTAGAAAAATACTTGAATGCAAGTAGGGCTCAATGCCTATGTAAATAAATGAATAAAAAGAATAAATTTTTCCATGAAAGCCTATATTTCTCATAACTGAATCATGTGCCTTTGATGCCAATTAAAGAGTTATTAAAAAAGCAAACAAACAGAAAAATGTCTTTCATAAGATATACCTTTTTAAACCTTAATTTTAATAATTTTGATTTGTTTTAGATATATTTTGGCTGTAAACATTGCGAATAATGAGATAACCTTACTATATTGTGAAGTTCAAGGAACTTTTGACAGCTATTTCCTTATATGTCAAGAGGTCTTTAGGTCAGGATTTTCTCTTGCTTATGATGCTGATAGGAGGTTACCCAGTAGAAATTACCTCTATACTTTATAATAATTCTTGTTCTTGGTTTGTTTTTCTATTACTCTATTAGACAAAGGAAAGAGCCAGGGGATGCATAATGGATGTCTCTATTTAGTAAAGTCATCTGAGGCCTGGGGACCATGATTTAGTCTTCTCTGTTACCACTTTGCTATCACACACACACCTGATACATCCTTGAGCATGGCAGTGAATTGCACTTGCTGGTAGACAATTACCACCTCTGAGGGGAGCAGCATTTACATGGCATCCACCTGGTGTAGTACTTGTTAGCATCTGAAGCTCTTCCAGCCTCAATTTTCAGTTCATGGAGCAAAACTATAGCAAAAACCATTCTCCGGACCATATATTTATCTCACTGAATAACTGGCATCATGTTTTCCTTTCTTTCTTTGAATTTTTTTTTCTTATTTTTGCATCTAATGTGTATATGGATGAGTTAAGGAAAGTTAATAGTAACTACAGTTCAGATCCTCAAGAGATATACTCAAAATGATACCCCATATATAGAAAACAAGGTGATATGAGTCATTAAAAAATGCTTCAGGAGGGCAGAGTGACCTGGTACATTTTCAGTTCCTGGAGGCGATAGTGTGAATGAATCATGATAATGAAATAGAGATCATTTAAGAAGGAAAGGAGGTTTGAAGAAGTCCATAGCATAAGTTGGAGAAAAGAGAGGAGGGATTTTAGAACAGTAAGTGATACCAGTTGAGGTACTTATGTAGGTATTAGAAAATTTTACATAGAAAAATATATTGAAAGTTGAATGACTGAAGTTTAAGTATTCTATCCTTGATGAAAAGACCTGAGTTGAAGAAATAATAGCTAGCATTTATTGGGCACTGTGCATTAGGGAATTATAATCAATCATATTCTTGTTTAACCCCAACAATAATCCTGTAAGATGAGGTATATCATTAGTTAACTGACAAGGAAACAGAAGCCTGTCTTGGGCGAGTTACTTACTCCTGCAGAAGCAGTTAGAATTTGGACTAGGTATGTCTGGTTTTCATTGCCATTTTCACACATTGTTTTGTAGAAGGAGCAAAGAAAAATGAAGTAGGGTGTGCATCAAGGTCAAATAAGCAAAATAGAAACCCATCCTAAGTATTTGAAATAGAAGGAATATCTTTAAATGAATGGAAAAGCTAAGAAACAAACAGGCAATGGCATGGCAACCTATAGATTAATCACAGCAGGAAGACACCAACCTGGGGTCTCAGAGGGAGGGGCCTAGAGGCTAGGATCAGTCCTGGGAATCTGGAACCCCTGCAGGCATGTTCAGGGGAGCCAAAACCAATGAGATGTCACTGCTGCTAGAAGTCTCAAAGGAGGCAAAGACACAGGGACAAAGGCCTGGGTTTGCTTCTCCTCCTGCCCTCCTGGTCCCTTCCTTGGATGCAAACAAGTAAAGAGTGTGGTTTTGACCACAGGTGGCAGGGATTCACTCTCAATTCCTAGAATTGTGATGCAGTGATTCTCAACCTTTCTAATGCCATGACCCTTTAATACAGTTCCTCATGTTGTGGTGAATCCCAACCATAAAATTATTTTTGTTGCTACTTCATAACTTTAATTTTGCTACTGTTATGAATCATAAATATCTGTGTTTCCTGATCGTCTTAGGCGACCACAGGTTGAGAACCTCTGCTGTAGCACCTAAGATCATAGGAAAACATAGATATTTACATTACAGTTCATTAACAGTAGCAAAATTACACTTATGAAGTAGTAATAAAAATTTGATTTGGGGTCACCACAACATGAGGAACTGTATGAAAGGGTCGCGGCATTAGAAAGGTTGAGAACCACTCCATTAGAGTTATTCTATTTCTTATATTTCAGATGACCTAACACAGGAAAAAGAAACCTCAGGGCCAGATTTTTATTAGATTCAGAGTTTGGTTATGAGATGAGATAAAATATAGTTCAGTTTCATAATAACTTAATTCTCTAGTGGTTTAATACCATGTAATTTAAAAGATTGGAAAGGCCAGGAGATGTCACTAAGTTGAGTAGTATTTTACGTAAGACTAGATAGACTCCTTTAGAAAGTCCTATGATATGGGAAATGGAAACAGCTCCAGGTACTTAGACTCTAGGTCTAAATTAGTTGAAATCTGCAGGCACAGAGCATGGTAGAAAGTGTGCTTACTGCACACCACAAAGTGATGTTAACAAGGGAGCCAGGTATTCAACAATGATTCAAAAAGAATCACGCTGTGTTTTGGACCAGACTTTCATCCCAGGAGACATGGATTTGACAGCCTCTTCTGGAGAAATGCACTGGCAGGCAGCATTTGGTGTCTGACCTCAGGCAAGCAGGCAGAGCTGGAGGCAGGCTGACTGAGTGCCTGCCCATATGCTCCTGGCTTGAGCCAAATTTCCTGTTCACAAAAATGACTGACAGACCCACTAGACACTGCTCTTAAAGGAAGATCTCTGTTCAGTGCTTCAGGCCTCGTAAATGAGTGAAAAGCCTCCCCAAGGCATCGGAATTGCTGCTGCCCAAAGAATACCGAAAATATACTATGAAAGATGGCTTTGAAATGCATTTTCCCTTTTAGAAATCATGCCATGTTTTGGATGTTCTCATTCAATGTGCCATTCATATATTTGGAATCTTTTCATGCATGCCTCTGGCAGGGCTATTAAAACTATAGCCCACCAATAGCAGGAGAGAGCTTTAGGAAAGAAAGGGTAATATATGTATAGGAAGTACAGAGCAAATGGATTACTTGTTGCATGGGGGAGAGGGGCTGTGCTTGGTTCAGCTTGCCCTCTTTCTGCAAAGCTACTTGGGTGGCGATGGATATTTTTGCTTTAATAATCCAGGAATCATCCCTAAGTTTTGCATATAGGGTTCACCACAGTTCACTGTTAATGCATTCAGAAAGGATAGGCTTTCCCTCATTAAAAATTTGTTGAGCACCTCCTATGTTCCAGAGAACTTGGCTAGACAATGAGGACAAAAACATGGAAAGGCTAAGGCCTACTTTCTAGGAATGGGATATTTGAGTTCCCAAATCTGAGGTAGGATAGTTTGATGGATGATTCAGAAGCCTGGGGATCCAGGTCTGGCTCTAACCCAAATCAGCTGTGTGACCTTGAACAAGGGCCTCAGTTTCCAGATCTCTCAAATGGGATGACTGTAGATGCTTGTAATTCCCTGAAAGGATTGTAGAAGATGCAGGAAATAATGTCTTGCTCAGAATTGTAAAAAAAAATAAAATACTAAAGTAATGTAAGCAGTCATAACCACCTTAACAACACAAAATATTTTATATTTCTTTTTAAATCTTAACAATCTTCAGAAACATAATCCTCTGCAATTCTCAAGGTCAAACTCTTTCTGGAGTGGGATGGAAGAAAAGAAAATAGGACTTATTAGGCTGCAGTAATAACTCATATTTAACAAAAAACGATTGTATGCCAGGCCTTGTACATGATTTATTTATGCAGTGCTATGGAAGTCTTACACAACAATCCTGTAAAGTGGGAATTATTGTCTCCATTCAGCAGAAGACAAAACATTCTCAGAGAGAGTATGGAGCTTGTCAAAGGTCACATGACTTGAAAATTACTGAGTTGGGATTTGAAACCAGTTCTGACTCACATGTTCAGATTACCTCCTCAATATCTCATACAAACCAAGCCCTAGAGAAGTGTCTGTGAACAGCTGGTGCTGCCTTGATTGTGATGTGGGCAGCTGTCAAATCATTATGTTCTATGTTCTCAAATATACTGTGTGAAGCCCTAGACACTACGTGTATTGGTGAGTGGGGTAGAGAAGCTTAAGAGCTACTTTTTTGGCGCTGGCCAGTGTTGCTCAGTTGGTTGGACATTATCCTATGCACCGAAGGTTGCTGGTTTGATTTCTGGTCAGGGCACATGCCTGAGTTTGAGCTGGATCCACAGTAGGGGTTATATAAGAGGCAGCCAATCAGTGTGTCACACCAATATTTCTCTATCTCCTTCTCTCTCTAAAAATAAATATTAAAAAGTTTAAAACTTAAAAAACACACAACCCACTCGATTTTTTGGCCAGTGAATAAAAAAATAAGAAAGTAGTGTAAAGGAAGCCAGAGACAGTGGTGTGAGGGGAAGGAAACTGGGGTGGATCAACACCCAGACTGAGACCAAGAATAACATTAACACTCAAGTCAAGACCAAAATGAATAGGTAGGGATGCTCAATGCCACAAGGGAGTTCTCTCAACTTCTCAACTTATAGTTTCCTATCTCCCAGTACTTTTTTGAGTCCTTCATTTTGTAGCCAAAGTAGAATCTAAAAGCACGTTGCACCTAGCCTGTGTCTGAGGTCTCATTAAATATCTGAGATGCAATAAAGCCATAGTTTCCAGAACATTTTTTATTCATGAGACAATCTCCACATGAAACAAATTTAGGGGATTGGAAAGTTGTATTCACCCAGGCTAAATCAGATGCTTTCTGTTTGAGATTTGTAAATTTGAGATTCTTTATTCCTGGTTTTTATAGATGTTTGCTGAAACCTGCCTCTAAAAATAAGTCCATATGTATAACTGGGATATGATAATGCCCTATGGAAAAGCAGTCAAGCTTACTTGTTCATATCAAGGACCCTCTCTTTCTGGGTTCAGCAATCAGATGTTGTGGAGCTTGGTTTCACAATGAAATTGTTTCTCAAAACCCTTCCTCCCTTCTCATAACCCTGTCTCATTGGCTTAATTGCTGCTCTCGGTGCACCTGCAGATAATGGCATGGTGCTGTGACTTCAGCTCATTTCCTACCAGCTGCACGTGCTCATCGGAGAGTCCTCCAGCCCTCCAGTGGTTGGGTGGTTTGGAGGCTGACAAACGGGGCAGGAAGCTCCTAGTGAATCCCTGTTCCTTGCTGCTAATAGAGTCAGGGCAGTCATTTCTCCTTAAAATGCATAGTACATTTTACTTGGTTTTTAAATGCTTGGGTTGAAGTCAAACAATCGGCCCATGATTCCTAAGCTTTTCTACCAGTGCTGTCTCTAAAGCAGTGAAGAACTTACAGTGGCATGCAAGTAACATTTGGCTTAACATGGCAGGGACCCCTGAATCTCTGTCAAAGTATCACTACCTTATAGTCATAGGAGAGTAAGTCTGGGGTAATGTAGATAGTCCTAATAAAACCAGAAACCCAACTGGTGTGACTCAGTGGTTGAGTATCGACCTATGGACCAGGAGGAGCTCGGAGTTTAATTCCCAGTCAGAGCATATGCTTAGATTGTGTGCTTGATCCCCAGTAGGGAGTGTGCAGGAGGCAGTCGATCAATGATTCTCTCATCATTGATGTTCCTATCTCTCTCTCCCTATCCCTTCCTTTCTGAAATAATTTTAAAAATATATAAAAAAAGAAAACCAAGGAGAATCTAAATTCATTTGAATTCTCCTTGTTGATCATGGCATTGAACACATTTTACATTTGACTTTTTTACATGTTTTTCTGTTCATTCAGCACACCATGTGGACTCCTCTCTGCTTTCTTTGCTCACAAAGCACTTTTTTTCCTTATGTTTTTATTGTTGACACTATTACAGATGTCCCCACCCGTTGCCCCCCTCCACCCAGGCCCACCTCCTGGCCTTCACTACATTATTATTGGTGTTTATGGGCTATTATTGTATGTGCATCTTCTTTCAAAAATTCTCTTCTCTCCTTTTCTCCTGGATGACTTTCACTCATCCTTCAGAGAGCCTCTTGCGCATCCCCCAAACTAATCTGATCTGCAGAAACTATAGTTCTCTCTGCATGGTGATAAAGAGAAAATGGAGATTCGGGAAGTTGGCACTGAGTGGCAGATGTGGTATTACAATTTACATTCATGGGTTTCTAACGCCCATAGTTGCTGCTTCAAGGAAGACCTGAGGTCAGAGCAATAGAGCAGCTGGCAGTTTGCTGTGTCATCAAGTCAGGCAGAAGGGCTCCCTAGAGTCCTCAGATGAACATTGTTAGTTTGGTCCCAAGTCTGAGCTGGAGCTAAAGCTGCAGGGCCTGGGCCAAAGGCCCCAGACAAGCAGAGGAAGGGATCTGTGGGTAAGGGAGGTTAGCATAGTCTCCCGATGGCAGGACTTTCTCAAGTCTTCTCCCATAGAGTTGTCAGCCAGCTCTAGTCAGTAACCAAATCTAAATAAAGGCTAATACTGACTACAGGAGGGAAGCCACAAGGGGCAGCACCAAGCTCCTTCCTCCCTGCCTCCCTCTCCAGGGCCTTTCCAGGACCCTTCCCTTGACTGCTACCTCACAGAGCCCCGTTAAGAAAAACTCCACATATTTCTTACAGTTGCATTTTGTGTGATAGTGTTCAAAGGCCTTTCCACTTCACGACAGCTCTCTGAAGTCAGCAGACCAGGTACTATTACCCTTATTCTTCTTACAGCTGTCAGATAGAGTGATGTACTCGGTGACACGTAGCCAGCGAGTGACTACACTGGAACTAAAGCACTAGTTTCTTGATTAATGCTCTAGCGCATCCTTCTCTGCACCAACTACCTTGAAAACAGCATGGCAATGACCTTCCTCTGTCTGGGGATAGAAGGAAGAAAGTATCTCAGCAGCATAGACCGGCCTCCTTCCCTGCACAGGTGACCCTCACAGAGATTAAAACAACAGAATCTCAGTCTGGCCCTGCTTTGGAATCATCCTGCCTGGCTTGAAACCCCAGCTTTTCTGCTTCCTGGCTGGGCTATTTGGGGCATGTTCCTCAACTTCTCTGTGCCTCACTTTCATATTAGTAACATAAGGGGACTTGTGGTAGGACTACCACCTAGGACTGCAGTGAGCATGAAATGAGTAAATCCCATGCTTTACATGGTATAATGCACAGCAGATAAGTTCATAAATATTAGTTCTTTGTAAGGGGTAAACCTTTTCATTAGCTCCCTCATTTTGTGCACTGTCCCATTTTGAATACAGTTCAGGTACTGAGCTTCCACTATGTAGATAGTTCTTATCATGAATAGTGTTCTCTCTGGACTATGGATTTTATGAAGGTCCCTGGGTATACCATGAGATATAGAGAATTTCTGGCATCTTCAAATTTCTATATTGTAACAGGGTGATAGGAGACTACACTGTCTTTCTGGCTGGCTTTCACCCTAATTCTCAGTTTCTAGCTTGAGTTTATTTGCTGGGCAGATGAAATTGGCATGCCCCAGTCTAATGAATTTCAAAGCTTTATCCTGTTTTAGAAACCAGCCACAGTTGAGTCTCTGATAATCTTTAATGCCCAGTTTCTCTTTGATAATCAATCTATTGTTGCCCTAGTCCCCTGCCCCTGCCATGGACAGTGGCTCTTATTAGGGTCATATATATATATGGCTAATAGGTTAAGTGTCCCTCTCACTGTCCCACCAGTCACCATAGGGATGTGCACTGACCACAGGAGGCAGATGCTTAAAGCAGGAGCTGCCGAGCTGCAATGACTTGCCTACAATTCTCGGGTGATGCACCCCCAAACGAGAGAGGTGGGAGCCCAATTCCTTACAGAACTGTGAGATTCTACCTTTGGCCATGGGTTATGTTGTTGGTAGGGCACTGTTGGCTCAAATCTGGTTTACTGCACACTTGCATTTGCGTTCTACACCCTGATGCAGCATGCCTCTCACACTCCAGGACCCCTCAGGGGATGCCAGAGAGCTTGTTTTGGCCTGATCCCCACAGGCCAGGCCGAGGGACCCCACCTGCTGGAGGGATCCTGCTCACTCCACAGACACCAAGAAGGGACTGTGGAAGGTTGGCTCTGGGGCATGTCCAGCCCCTCTCACCCAGTCCAACCCTGTGGGTCGTCTTCTAATTAATTTCCTTTCATTGTACATGAATCTGTCACAAAGCTTAGCAACAAGGTTAGGGCTAAAGGTTAAGGGAAAGGGAGGGTTTTTCCATAAGGTACTATTTTCCACGCAGGTCTCTGCTGCTTTTTCCTGCAAGTGAGCAGCAAGATCACTGAGTCTGTTTCCCAGCAGGGGTATGCCTTTGACTGCCTAGCGCCGCCAGGAGTGCAGAGCAGTAGAGTGGAGTGATTACTAACTGCACACTCATTGTTTCTTCTGCAGAGTCCCACCTGTAGGGATCCAAGGCATTAATTGAAAGCATTTAAAGGTGATAGTTGAAAAAATCAGCATCTCCTCTTTTTCGTGTTTTGAAGTTTTATTCTGTCATTAAGAGACTTGAAGCCACTCATTGTGAGCATAAAACTGCATGTTCAAACACTGTAACCAATACTCCTGCTCCCTGAAGTGTACCATTCTAGAATCTACAAACTAACAATGTGCAAGCAGCTAGAGAGGTCTGGTTTAGTAGATTTATGTCTTTCTTTCCAAATTAACCTGTCCAAATTTCCAGTTGCTCACCTATACATTTTCTACTTCATGGAGTTTCTAAGGAATAAAAATAAAGTAAATCACCTAGCATAGAAACAGGCACATATTCTCTGATATCAGGAGAAGATAGGATTGTGGATTCTGAGCTATTTGTGGATCCTCAGGACCTTCAGTCATATTTCTACAGTATGATTATTGAATATATTTCCCAAATTGGCTTTTATTATTAAAGAAAATAAAAAATCTGGCAACTATGTAAATAAGTTAAAGAAAAATGAACTCATTCCAATAAAGTCATATAATCTGAGGTGCAGTGTGGTTCTAGTAGATATTTATGGATATTGTTGGCTTCTGCATCCCAGTGTCCTGACTAGATCCTGGCACATAATAGATACTTGATAAATGTTTGTTGAATAAATTAATGTGATATATAGTGCTAATAACCCAAGGCATCGATTGAGAACATTTAAGCAAAACAGAATGACCAGCATTTCCTTTTCTCTGTATACTTGACGAGTTCTGTAAATTAAAAATTTACAGACCAAGGATCATGTTTATAACCACTAGAAGACTATTGACCCAAAAAGAGGACATTGCATATAACCATGGTGTTAACCCTCATTTCCTTTAACTCTCCACACTAGCGGTACAAGCTGTGGTGTTAGCTCCTACTTTGCAGAGAGGTTGGCTTTGTCTGAACTCACACAGCTAGAAAGTAGAAGAGCAGATGTTTGACTCTGTCTCCAAAACCAATGCTTATTTTACCATCTCAGATTAGATAAATATTTTGGAAAGGCTTTAACTGAGAAATGCCAACATCTATACTCCCCAATTAAAATGATTTTTTTGATCCCAAGATTGATTTAAATAATAAAAGAGTGCCCCTTCTGAAAGAGTTAGCATTTTAGAAATAGGGAGAGTCACCTTGGAATTCTAAGGAGGTGAGGTATCAGGATATTGGTTAGTACAAAAGACAATGGTACAATGGCCTTAAAAGAAATTACCATTATCTTTGTACTAATACTTTGTGCACTAAGCAAACTGGCATAGTTTTTTCTACAAAAACAGCGTTGTAGGGTCAAGAGGATAGATGAGACTGATGGTGGCAGCTTTGAAGATGACATGGTGTTCTGCCTGGAGGAAGTGTGGTGAGGAGGGGGAAGGTAGTTGACCACAGCTTGAACTGACTCTCTGACCATATTTTGGAACAGAGAGACCAGGGGACATAATGAGAGATGTTAATCACATGAAGACAAAAGAAGTGAAGAGTTGGAAATGGCTCTAAGATTGCTTATTTGGAAAGCTGGCATGCCTTCATCTAGTGTTGTTGGGCAGCCAAATTACATGCATGCATAGGGTCAACTCTTGGCTCAACAAGACAGCTCAGTTGTTGTCTCCATGAAGGCATATTTACCTGTTTTTATCTCTGATATCAAATATTTTACATGGATAATAACCTCAGATGCATCTGCCTTGTCATGAGATCATGGACTCTGGACCCAGATTGTCTAGGCTCAGTTGCTGGTTTTACAACCTCCTGTATTTATAACTGGATTTTGCTTTCCTCACCTACCAAATAAGGACCACAGTCAGACCACATCTTTGGCTAAGTGTAAAGATTAAATGACTTTAATACATGTGAAATATTTAGAACAGGCCCTAGGATAGAGTAAACTCTCAATAGATGTTAATTATTATTAGTAACTCCCGCCCCTTTTTCTTTCATTCACAAATTATCTATCAGTTATCACAATTCTGTGGATTCTTCCAGAGGTAACTTCTTCACATAAACATCCCTATTCTTTCCTATTGTTTTTTCCTGTTTGTCTTTCATTCTTGCCTGTTACCTCAGGAAAACCTGTCTGACCATCACTCTGTTCCATACTGAGCCAGAAACATTGAAAAAGAGAAAAAGATCCAGAAAAGTCAACTGGAACCAGTCATCAATCTCTAAAATCTGAAAATTCCCATTTGACATTAAATAGTCCACATCTTCATCGGCATCTGCAGACTCTTCTCATAAAATTTTCTTTCCTTTGGAGATAAAACATGATTCTTTGTTCAAATGTATATAGTGCTTTTTATTTTACCTTATTTTAGTAACTACTCTTATCGAAGTCATTGCTGTGGCTTTTGGAATATTCTTTTCATTGTGAGCTATGCTTCAGGTGGCTATGTTGCTGTGGGCTAGCTTGTAAACATAATGGCTATTTGCAACATAATTTCTGTAAAAATGTATATACTTCATCCTGAACAACTGGTTCAAATGGGAACTTTCTCATGTCTAGGTTCATACTTTACATAGCCATACATAATTTTTCTTAAGCTTCATAACTTACATAACAGATATTCTTATTTCCATATTACAAATAAAAATACAAGATTTAGAAATTTAAATATTCATAAGGCACATATCTAGTATAATAGTTTAGGAGAAGGAACTAGAGCTCATTTCTGCTCTAGTCCAGAAAGTTTCCCACTTCCCTAACCTCCCCAGCCATATGAACTCTATATTAAATCAGGGTTATGAATATGTATTTACATAGAAAATCTGGCTAGCTACTGAGCGATAATTATGATAATGAGAGAAATCACAAATTTCTAAAGGACTAGTATGTGCCAAACATCCTCTTAAGTGTATGATCTCATTGAAGATTGATCATTTCTCCATGTCCAAATGTAGAATATATGTAAAGCTCCTAGAGTGAAGAATTTGTCACAGATGACACCACTAGTAAGCAGCAGGACTGGGATTCAAATTCAGGTTTTTTGACTTAAAATTCCACTTTTTTACAATCATCTCCACAGTCTGCTTCATCAATAGCTGGATGAGATGCTCACCTCCTCTCCCCACATGCCAGTGTAGTCATGGGTATATTGGGTTGAAAACAGATGGGGACTGTTGCACCCAAAGAGGAAAGTCAGAGCCAAACAGAAAGATGTGTGTGTGTGTGTGTGTGTGTGTGTGTGTGTGTGTGTGTGTGTGTGATTAGTTTATGTGTGACTCACAAACCCTTGGGAACAGATGCCACTGTTCAGAGTGAGAAAAAGGAACAGAGAAGCCATGATGCAGGGCAGGGGTGACTCTCACCATCTGGATGTGGAGGGAGAAGTGGTTGGATGAGAGCTTGCTTTTCTGGGGAGACTTTTAATGAATCCTCAGGGGGACGATTTGTTACAAGTGAGCTTTTGCAACTCATTAATTGCCTTGAAACTTAATGGCATTCTGCAGCATCGAAATTCCTTTTTTTTTTTTTTTTTTTTTGGTCTGTGTGAAGAATTTTGCTTTGTATGAATATTAGATTAATATTGTTCTAAATGCAATTTGTATGTGCACTCTGAGTTAGTAGCCTTTTTTTTTTTAATGCTAGGGCAGAAGTGATGTTTTATACATATTTGAAAGGTCTGTGTCAGATTACAGTGATTCTGTGCAAAAATGCCATAAGGAATGGCTTGTAAATTCTAATTTTTAGGTAATGAGAGATTTTTGTTTTAGTCTGGTCACTAAAGAAATATCACTTTTATGTCATTGCTGTTTCTCATAACAAGGACTTCACTGGCTTAAAGGAAGCTCACTAATTTACCTAAATGGTCTCAAAGTCATTATAATTAGCAGGAGTTCCAAAATACGACATTTTAAATTTCTCTCATAAACAAGTATAAATGAAACTACTAGAATGTCCTGAAACACACTCCTTTTGCAATGCCCCCAAAATGAGATTTGATTCAAAAAGAATTGAATTACAACAGACTCATTACTCCACCTTTATACAGCCTACTTTAATGAATAACTTAACCAAAATTGTTATGATTCATACCTCCTAAAACTTAGTCATGCACTTAATTTTTTCTTCCTATCACTACTAAATTATTGTCATATATCTTTTTTCAAAATATACATCTGATCATGCCACTTCCCTGATTTAATGGATTTCAGTTACTCTTGCCTTAAGAGCCAAATTCTTTTTATGACCTTCATGGTCCTTCATGCTCTGTTCCATTCCACCTCTCTCTCTTTATTTCCTGTCACCATCCTCCACCCAAGCTTTTGAAAAGGCCTCTTTCAGCTGCAGGCTTTTCCGACATGTTGTTACATCTGCCTGGAATGCCCTCCTCTGCTCTCCCCACATCCTCATTTACTCCTACCCTGCAAGTCTCAAGCCTTATATTCTGTCAGAATAGCCTATGCTTTTTTGACCAGATATTACAGTGTGATTAAATAATGATCTGCTAAAAAGTAAGTTATGGTTATGTCTATTACCCCCTTAAGGCTGTAAGGACAATGTGCCCATTGTTCATGCCTGTATTTGCAGCGCATTGTACAGAATCAGGTATATCAGTCGTCACACAAAATGTTTTATGAATTAGTATATCAAAACACTCAGAAGTGTATCTGGTACAGACTAAATGTCATTGATATTCTTATACTTTTCCTTATTAGTAGATGCCAATAGTAGGGTCTTGGATTGTGACATAGGTTCTAGGGTCCTAGTTGCAGGTCTGGCTTATGGTCTTTGGAAAGTCATCTAAACTTTCTGGGCATCAGTTTTCTTACCTTTACAGAATTTTTATTTTAGAACGCCTGGAAATACAGATTCCCTTAAAAGCCAAAATGAAGGGGAAGAGAAAGACCTGAATCATTGTGACGTTAATATTTTTCTTCAAGTTTCCAGCCTTTGTATCTGAAGTATTTCTCACAGCCCAGGGTGGCCTTCATTCCCTAGACACAAAGAACCAACCCATCATCAAATCATTTTCATTGGAAAGGCTCCTATCTCATTTACTGGGCTCAGTAGATAGCTTGCATCTATCATCTCTAAGTTTGGGGTCCATTGAGAAACAAGTCATCGGGAAGGGAACTATAATATGCTTGTCACTGGTAGAGGCCAAATTGGAGGAGGTAACTCTTAAATGAGATTCAAATGAACCTGCTACTTTTTGGAACTGACTCCTCCAGAGACATAGAGTCTTTAGAGGAGACACACATACCCAGGACCCACCTCCCACTGGTTGGGGTATAGATTGGAGGAGAAAGAGACCAAATTCCCTGTGCATAAGGCCTTTGGCAATTAACTCTATCAGGTCAGGAAGCCTTTGGCCACCATTCAGGACCCAGTGCCTCAATCTTCCTCTTATAAAATGAAGTTAGATGTGAGACAATGTGGTAGGACAGTTTGGTTGTTGAAGAAAAGGAGAATATTGTTACTTTAAATGTCTGTTATCCAGTGAGTTTCCATTAGGGATTAGGCAGTTTTTATAAATAAGCAAAATAAAATGTGTCATCTGTTGGTATTATGGGAACTAGACAATACATTTACTTTATTTCTTTTGTAAGAGTAAAAGCAAACAAACGTATAGCCCAGGAGCCACCAGGATTTCCTGGCTATCACAAGCAGTCTAAGCTTCTCTGGGGCATTTGGGTTTCAAGTCTGAATCCCACTTGTGCCATGAAAGGCCTTGTCTTAAAGGCATGGTACAGCCCCTGGGAAAGGTTTTTGGAATGGGGAGCCTTCCCGGAGCCCCTGCCATTATTCTCTAAAGATAATGTTGCCTCCTTATGAGGCAAACTCTGCTTCTTAGAGCCATTGCCATGTTTAAATCTTCTCTTTCCTAATTTCTTTTAGGATTTCACCCAAGAGGCTTATCTTCATGATTAGGTAGTGGTATTTTTTTGAAGCAGTTGACATAATACTCAACTGCTTTCAATATGTACTGATGTGTCTGTGGATTTGCATATATATATATATATATATATATATATATATATATATATATATATACTAATGTTACAGTTCTATAGTTATGTAGACATGAATATAGTGCCATGGATTTGTGTCTTAACTCAGGGAGACAAGCATGCTGCAATTTCCACCTGCAGACTATCAAAGGGAGAGGGAGAAATGGTGTCACAAACTAAGCTGGCTATAAGACCAATTCCCGAGGAAGAAGGACAGCCTCCCAACTGGCAGTGTCCAAAGAGTATAGTGAATTTGACATTGTTATATAAGTAGGTTTAATCTAGGAAGTTGTGGTTAGCCAAAAGGATTCCAAGTGGCACTGATATTGAAGTGTAGGTAGTCAATTCATTCATCTATTGAGAGCAGGAACCCAGGAAAATATTGAAAACTTAGACAACAAATCAAGACAATGAACAGAGGGGCTGCAGGGCTGTATTGGATTACAGAGTTTCTACTTTGCAGGTCAGGTTCCTTTCTCATCTCCAGTTGTAACTTTGTGCCTTCTGCCTAGATGTTACACACAGGGTGTATGTAGTAAGGGTCAAAGGCAGCAGGCTCCCTCAGAGGAGGGGGTTTTCCAGAGTGCAGAGTTGGGGACAGTACAGCTTATTTTGATTGTGGAAAATATATTGATATATCTGTGCAGGGAAGCCATGTTCAGACTCTATTCAGAGGTTAGATGAGGTGGAGTTTGAAGTACCAGACTTTAGAGATTAGAAGTGAGCCTCTATAAGGAAAGTGGAGGCAAATATGCACACACATGTACACACACACACAAACAACACATATTATTACCTATTTATGGACACAATCACATATTACAGTCATGCAACTTAACTCATGACTGGTTTCTATCTTACAGCCGGAGACTGGAAGCGTCCATGAGGACTGCTGAACAAGAGCATGTCACAGTGGTCAACAGGAACAATCTTGCTTGAAGCTCACTTGTGTCTTGTGTAAAAACTACCCTGTGATATCTGGCCCTATAGTGTAATCATAAAATATAATTTGAATAGAAGGTCTAAGAAATGTATGGGTCTATAGTTAGTAAGAGAGGGGATCACTCATTAAAAGGCAGGATAAGAGCCTGTTTCTAGGTAAGGATCTGTAAATATTTATTGAATGAACTCATTCAATCATGATACATTATCCTGGAGGCAAATAGTCTTCTCCTGAAGCCTTATGTAATTTAAGCTTTAAACCAAGTGAATATTGTGAGGAGTTTTTACCAATCAGAAAGTGACCTGGGTGACTTATTTCCCCAGTGTCTGTAGAATAGTCAGGATCACCATGAACAAACAGTTCAGTCTTGATGAAAAAGAATTCAGGAAGATTGAAAAATTTAGAGAGGCACATGTCACTACCACTATCACTATTGTGCACAATTCTGTTTTTAACTTTCAGTTCTCTAAAAGTTTGCCTAAGGATTAACCCTAGAGCATGTGTGTCTTGAAGCCATTAGTCACCTCCAATTGTGCACTCTGCCGGCCCTGGGCAAACAACTGATGATTCAGGGTCTGGGCCCAACGCCAGAGTCAATTAGCGCTGAAAGTAAATGAAAGTTCTTACTTGTGTTCCTCAGAATAGAGCAAACCAACATTGGCATTTTTTGCTGTCCCCAGATTGATGGTTACTCTGATTATGGTACATAGATTAAGGGGTGTGTTGTTTAAACATAACTTGACAAGGGTAGAATAATGGGTGAGGAAATCCCTATAACTTATATTTTTTAATATATTACAGACTATTATATCATTAAGGAAATATACTTAATTTTAAATGTACCTAATTCAACAATTTTTGTAATTTTAGTTCAAATTTTCTTTCAGTTCTTCCCCCAGAATATTTCCTAGTTCTACCTGTTATAGTCTTCACTGCTTTAGTGGGATGTTTTTCTAGGAGCTATGTATTTTTGGTATCTTTTATTTGTATGTTTAAGATATTTTTAAGTTTCTACCTAATCCAGTTAATAATACCACAATTTATTGAACATTCACTATATGCAAGTCACTTATTTATATCTATAAGCTCCTTTTCTACCCTGTAATACAGATCCCTTAAATATATATGTTGTTGATTTCAGAGAGGAATGGAAAGGGAGAGAGAGATAGAAACATCAATGATGAGAGAATCATTGATCAGCTGCCTTCTGCATACCCCACACTGGGGATCAAGCCTGCAACCTAGGCATATACCCTGACCTGGAATCGAACTATGATCTCCAGGTTCATAGGTTGATGCTCAACCACTGAGCAACACAGGCTGGTCACAGATCCGATTTTGATGGGAGGAAACACAGGTTGTATTTGACATAGCCAGGATTCAAATTCAGGTCTGACTCCAAAATCTATACTTTTCCTTAATCCACACCTCTCTAGTTTAGTTGAGATTAGGTTTAATTGCAAATAGTGTAAACCCCAAATAATAGTAATCAAACTTATGTGAAAGAAATTCAGAGGAAGGCAGCTGTCAAACTTTCTTTATCCCTGACTGTTATCCTAGCCTGTGCTTTCCATCTCTAAGATCATGACATGGCCCAAGAAGGTTGCTGAGATTTCAACAGTGCATTTCAGATGGCAGGGAAGAGTTTGGAGGGACGGCAAAAGTGGTGTCTCAGGTATCCATCTCCATTTTAAAGAGATTTTTTGGAAGTCCTGTCCATCAGTTTCCACTTATGTATCTTATGACTTATTCATAACTCCAACACCTAGAATAGTTCCTGACACAATGAATGAGCAGATGGATGGGAAAGGGTGAATGTGAGACTTAACACTTAAATTGAGTCCAGGGCATATTTAACCTGAGATGTTGACTTTTCATTTATCATTATTTTTGTTTTTATCTACCAAGTTGGTGTCTCCCTCCCTCCCTCCCTCCCTTCCTCCCTCCCTCCCTCCCTCCCTCCCTCCCTTCCTTCTTCCTTCCCTCCCCCCTCCCTCCTTCCCTCCCTCCTTCCCTCCCTCCTTCCCCCTCCCTCTCTCTCTCTCTCCTTTTTTCTCTTTTTCTCTCTCCTGTCTACCCTCTGTTCTCAACATCATCTGGATCTTTCCAACTCATCATTTAAGTACTGGCTAAGTCACAACTCTCTTGAGAAGCTTTCTCTGTCCTCATGAAAGATACAATTTGACTAAACACCCCTTTGAGTTAACATAGCATCCTCTGTGTATTCCTACCACAGCAGTTTCCACACTGTATTAGTTATGTTGCAATGAGCTACTTAAGGTAAGAATCTTGGTTTATTCACTGTTATAGCAACAATACTTGGAATCAAGTCTAGAATATAATTGGTGTATAATAAATATTTACTGAAAGAGTGGTGGGTGTTCAGATGAGGTTCTGGATGATGAAAAAACCTGTGCAAAGTCATGGGACTTGATATGGATCCAAATCTCTGCCTTTAAAGCCTGTCTTCCATCAGGGAGGACAAAGCAAAGCAAAACATCTAACTTCACAAATTTGTTTGAAACCAGCTGCGTTTCCCTTGGTTCTGTAACCACTTTTGAATCTGTTCCTAGACTTACTGCTTGACTGAGATACATTTTCAGAAGCCCACATCAGTCACTGAAAAGATGGTAAAACTTGCTGGACTGTGCCTGCGAAAGAGGGTGGAATTATTTCAGAATTTTCTATACAGGCCACCTTTTACTTTACCTTCTTCTTTTTTTTCCTCTGCCGAGGACTCTTGTATATGGGCAGTAGCCAAGACAAAAGTCCTCTTGTTTGGGAGAGAGGACAATTCAGCAGTGTTTATATGACAACAGGTCCCCAGAGCAGAAGGCTGTCCAGCTAATCTCCTCCCCAGACCTATCACCTTGCTCCTTCTGCTATAGGGCATTTATAACATTGTAAAGCCTTCAGAGACAGGGCTGGTGCAGAGTTGAGAATGGCATTGTGCCAGGTGAGTCCCTGAAGCATTTAAAGAGGGTGATAGGCCTTCCTGATGTAGTGTTTGGCTCCTTAACCAACAGGGCATGCACTGTGGGGGTGTGTGGCCTCATGCCAGGAATGGAAAACTGAAGATAATCATGGCAAGTGACAGTTATGACAGATTTTGAAATAAGTTCTGGCATTTAAAAAATGCTAAGTTTATAGGAATTTTTATGCTAAAATACAAGTATTGAAACAACTGATGCTTTGGACTGTGAGGTCCCAGATTCACTAGAATAATACTGATCATGCTCCTGTAATGTTAGGGTGGGAGTGATGTGATGGAAAGGGAGGGGGCTTTCGATCAGGCAGGCCCAAGTTCAAATTCTGTCTTTACTAAATTTCTTGACTTTGAACTCTTGGAAGTTGTTTTCTCATCTGTGAAATGGAGATAATAACATTGGTCTTGAAGCCAGCATTGTGATTACTGGTAATGGGTGGAGAGTGCATACTACGTGTTCATTCAGAAGTGGTTTTTTTGGATAATTATGCCACCAGAGGTAACAGAAGCAGAATTGGACATCATGAGCGAACCTGTTGCAAAATGGCCATAATTTGAGGGTTCTGTGACTTCTGTTGGGCATACTAGCACCCTATCATAAGAGCGCTGCTCTTTGAACCCCAAAGTTATGCTTTTTCCTTTTGGTTTACTTATATATCAAAGCCTAAAGGGTGTTTTTCTTGATTTAAATATAATACACACTTTGGATGCCTATTTTATATCCTGAAAACCAAATGAGAGGCTGAGAGAGCTGCCCTCTGAGAGCTTACCCACTGTATTGAGGATGTGGGCATTGTGTGAATGGGAGATGCAGTGAATGATGAGTCCGCACAGGGAAACTGAAATAATGTGGACACTTGGAATGGAGTGTGCCCATGATATTTCTCTTTCCATCTCACTCAAGGTTGTCTTAACTCGTTGGAATTGTGTGCAATGCCTCCAAGTTCTGATCTTTACCTATCCATTCCCCTAATCACCCT
The DNA here is from genome assembly GCF_964339955.1 of Pipistrellus hanaki. Lineage (NCBI taxonomy): Eukaryota > Metazoa > Chordata > Mammalia > Chiroptera > Vespertilionidae > Pipistrellus > Pipistrellus hanaki. The sequence continues at coordinate 34,287,227 of NC_140511.1, forward strand.
GATGCAACTTTATCTCCAGCCCAGAACTTTGTATAAATTTACAGTAGGCCTGTTTGTTGTGCCTCCAGGCCTTTGCATAGGCTGGTGTCTGCAATGGAAGTCCTAAGACTACATTGTCTCACCTTCTCTATAAGGTCAATGCTAGCGTTTTTTCAAACCCTGACAAAAGTTTTAAATCTTTTTAGAAATGTTACCCAATCCTTCCAATAAATGGAATAGAAACCCTCAATTCTCAATGACACAGGATTGTGTACTTATCATAGCACTTATCACCAATACTATAAATATTTTGTTCCCATTAGAAGGTAAGTTCTTGTAGTACTCAAGGCAGATTGACTACTGCACAAGCTCAGTGGCTTCATACAATAGGTTTGTTTAAATCTCTCTCACAGTCCAGATCTGTGTAGTGGGTGGAGAGGGGTGGTAAAGGGAGAGTTTGCTTCCTATAGATTTTTAAGGTCACCAGATCCAATATTTCCTTCTAAATGGATCCAGTCATCCCCAGGGGCTCAGAACCACCCCCTGATTCTCTGTTATCTTTCCATCAGACCAGGGAAGACAGAAACCATGGAGGAGATATTTAGGGGGCTAGAAAGGGGTTCATCAGTTCTTCTGACATTCCATTTGGTCCAAACTTTATCAGGGGGCCCTTACTGATTTCAAGTGAGGCTGGGAAATGTAGTCAAGCTTTGTGTTTAGGGGGAAAGAAACAGGGTTTGGGGGCTCTTAGCCATAATATTTGCAGGCATATGGCCTATCCCTACATCTGTAGCACCTTACCACCCAGGCGCAATAATAATTTATCAAAATCTAACAATGAGTTAGGAAGTAAGTAAATATGATGAGTAAAATATCAGAAGGGCTGGGGCTGCATTAACTTTGGGGAACCAATTAATGCTGACAACATAGGGGCAGTTGGTATTTGAAGAAAACAACCAACACTTGCTATTCCCCTGCCTTGGCACACAGGGTCTCCCTGACTGAAGAAGTTCTTCCCAGGGTCTGGGCACCTAGGATCCTTCCATCCTCAACCCCTGGCACTGTCCCCCTTGTTTCAGTTTCCTTGCCATTTCTCAAACACACGAAGCATGAACCCAGCGCAGGGCCTTCACCCTTCTTGTTTCCCTGGTCTGAAGCATGCTTCCCCATCCCCTACATGTTTGTCCCTCCCCTACCTTAGGGCTTATCTTAAATACCATCTTCTTAGTCTGGCTACCAGACTTCCTGTCAACACCCTGTGATATTTCTCTCCATGTCACGTCTTAAGATCGGATATGCTACATATCTATTCAACTGTTTGTTGTCATCTCTCCTCCCCACCCTCCCCAATCCCCCCAAGACACACACTTGAATATTACCTGTGAGGTCAGGGAATTTTGTCTTTCTACCACCAGCACCTAAAATAGTGTCTGGTACATTGTGGTTGCTCAAATATTTTTAAATGGATGACTATCCTTTTTTTGCAAAATGCTTTTTTTCTTCTTCTTGGCATGAAAGTGACAGACATTAATTTAACAATTGGATACAAAAATATTGTCAAAAAATGTCTGGCAATTAGATGTAGAAATGGAAGGGAAGGGTAGAAGATAATTGTTAGTAAGTGTGGTGGTTGCTTGACTTTTAGACTCAGAGATAAAAGGCTATTTCTCAGAAGTGACACACCTGAAGCCAGGGAGTGTTTTGAAAGTGTTTCTTCCAAGAATGTTCATTTTGATGCCACCTAAACATTCAATGAGTGCAGCTTGAAGGACTCAACTGCAGAACTAAGTAAACCTATAATGAGTACTTAAGCTGTCTAATTTAGTTTGTCAGAAAGGTGCAGAAAACCTTGCAGGGGTGGTGGGGGGTTAACAAGATTTTGCTTCTCCTTTTTATTTTATTTTATTTTAATTGTTGACACTATTAAAAATGTCCCTCATTTTGCCCCACCTCCTTTATCCCCTCCCTCATCTCCACCTCCTTCTCCCCTGGCCTTCCCCACACTGTTGTGTGTGTTCATGGATTTGCTTATATGTTCTTTGGCTAATCTCTTCGCCTTCTTTCATCCAGGCTCCCCTCCATTTCTCTCACCTCTGACCTCTGACAATACATTCCATGTATCCATACCTCTGGTTCAATTTTGTTTGTCAGTTTATTTTGTTCATTAGGTTCTACATGTTAGTGAGATCATGGGGTATTTGCCCTTCTCACTGGCTTTTTGTGCTAAGTAAAGAAGGCATTTTGATCACAGCAATTCTCTTCACAGAAATTGTATCTGGGGAGCTGGTCTCTTTCTATTTGATTATCCAAGGATATATTTGGGATGCAGGGAATATTTGCCAAAACCTATCTTTAACACTCAGCTGCTTAAAAAAACAAAAGCACTGTGAGATGGAAATTGCTAGAAGAATCCATTTAGCAACTTCTTTAATAAAGCCAGCCTTGCATGTTGGGCTCATGGTATAGTATAGAAATAAGACCTGGAGAGGACCTACAGGTGAGGACAATGGGGTCTGGAGGCAGGGGAGGGGCACAGACATTTATTGAGTGAACTCTGTTGTGCCCTTGCAAACCTTTCATGCCATATAGGTGTTGCTGTCTTCATCTGGCATCCATATTCAAACTGATTATCTTGCCTATTATCATACAGAAAGTATAGGAAAGAGCAGGCCCACAGTGAACCAGAGTCCCTGTTATTTTTATAAGGAATATTACCCCCCAGATTCCTCAACTGTGACATAATATATCCAGAATAACAACTCAAGCCTTTTGACTCCTAGTTCAGTGCTCTTTATACCAGAGTTTATTTGTGTGTGTGTGTGTGTGTGTGTGTGTGTGTGTGTGTGTGTGTTTAGGAACACAAAGGTAAATTTTGTGCAGTAAGTTCTACTTATTCAGCATATTTTATAATCTATCCTCTCATACTTCTCTCAGTTTTTATGTAAAGACTTTATCTAAGAAAAGATACGAATTTATGTCTTACCACTAGTTGTGTTTAATGTTTATGCTTATCTTATTCATATTTTCACATTATCCATGTCTGTATCTCAGTAATAACAGTTCTTTCTCCTTTAGAAGAGATGCATTAGCTTTCATCACTTTGGGAAAATAACCTAAGAGCTTAATGTTTCTATTTTACAATGTTGATTACTTACCTTCCTAGTGAGAATGGTGTCAGAATTTAGCAACACATTTCTATTTTCTCTCTAAGTGGCTTTATAAATTGCAAATAGGAACATGAAGTATTAGTATTAGAAATAATAATAGCTAACACTTACAGAGAACCTAATATGTGTGAGTCACAAGTTCCATTTTTAAAAACATGTCCTCACATAATCCTATTAGGTAAACATTGTTATTATTCACTTTTACAATTAAGGAAATTGAGGCACAGAGAAGTTAAGCAAATTGCTCAAGGTTACATTTGGTAAATGACATGGCTGGGATTCCAACTTTCTCTAGAGTCTAAGCTCCTAACCACTTACTATAGTTGCTTCTCAGGATGTATGTCAGGACTTCGAACAAAATTATGGAGAAATCTATATCATGCCTCCTTCTTTCCTATAGAAGCCTACTCCAGAAGCCATAGGCATACCCAACACATGTCACCTTGTCTCCTCTGACCTTGGAAATGTAGAAGAAATAACTTGAGTAGTTGGGTAAAAGAGTATTTGAGGGTATAGGGTTGTTATAAGACTTGTTTCTGGAAGATAATGTAAGGAGAAGAGTGGAGGCAGGCCTGGTGCACCTCCCACTCAGTCGTTTTCTAGTTGCATGAACTTGGACATGGTATTTAACTTCTGTGAGCTTCAGTGTCTGCATATGCAAAGTTGGGGAAAATAATACCCAACTCTCAGTATTATGTACAACCCCCATCAGAGGCATTGTTTAATGAGGCACCTTCATTAAAATAATCAATTAATAGATTAAAGTGGTGGCATTCTCATCAAATATAAGATGGACCAATATGTAACTCACATAAGTAAGGCAAAACTGGGTTAAAGAAGAGGCTATGTAGGTAGGAGAACACATAAGGTTTGTCCACCATGAAATAAAAGCTTACATTCAGTAGTGTGGTATAGTGATTAACAACTTATACCTTTAGAGTCATGCAAGTTTGAGTTTTGATCCTATTTTGATCTTGGTTACATACTTCTTGGCTATCTGTCCATAGGTAAACCTTTCTACACCTTGTTTCCCCATCAAGGAATAAGGATAATTATAATTTGCTATGAAGTTATTTAAATATTAATCTATTGCATGTATGTTTACAATATACATATACAATATGTTGTGTATTTACACATGTATATATGTACACTAGATACATATATAAGCACACATCCAATGGCATATGGAACTAGCTCTTTGGTAGATATATTCATTTGTTACCAGATTATTTCACTAATGATGGGAAAAGTCTCTAGATATTTGAACACTGTACTAGTCAGAATCCTGAAGAGAAACAATACCAATGGAGATATCTATCTCTATCTATCTATAGAGAGATAGATTGATCTATATATCTATAGATATAAATAAATATCTATTATCTATCTACTTATCTATCTGCCTATTATCTTTCTGTGTACATTGTAAGGGATTGGCTTGCATGATTACAGAGGCTGGCAAGTCTAAAATCTGCAGACCCGGGAGAATCCAAGATGGCTGCTCGGGTAGGCAACTAGCCGCAGCCGCACACAACAATTTTAATAAAATACAACTAAAATATAAAATGGACATTACCCAGAACTACAGGAAAGTCGACTGACTGGAAATCCTACAACAAGAAGCAAGGAGAAAACCAGAAGGAAGCACGGAGGAGCTGTAAAAGCCTAAGGTACGGAGACACGCGGCGCGCGAGAAGAGGACGGAGCTGGAGAGGAGGGAGGCCGAGTGCCTGGCGGGCGTTCCCTAGCGGAAAGGAGATAAAACTCCGACTGTGCTGGGCCCCTGACTGCTCTGAACCCCCGTTCTGGGCCAGACCCCGGGGACTCAGGCTCAGCCATAGGGAGCTGGGCTGTAAGTCGGAACCCCGGGGTAGCGGAGAAAGGAGGTCCCGGAGGCGCGCACACTGCCCCCAGAGAAGGGACGGTCGGCTGTGCCGCGGGATTGCCCTGACGGGAAGGAGACTGGGGCTCCAGACTGCTGTGAACGCCACCTCCAACTCCACTTCCAACTGAACTGAACCCCAATACCGGGCTCATTGTGGGAGAGCATAGACTGTTTGGCAGCAGGCGAAAATCGAGGGCACCTTTCTCTCAGAGGCGCCGGCAGCGAGCACTGAAGGACCCGCATAGGGCGGGGCTGACGGAAGCCAAAGCTGCAGGCTCCACCCTGAAACCCCGCCCCATCTGTAACTGCGAAATGCGACAACAAAATAGATCACAAACGAAAGAAATGGAGGACAAAAAGCGTCTGGATATAGAGTTCAAATCTACGCTTATAAGGTTTTTCAAGAATTTCCTAGAAAAGATGGATAAGGCCTATGAGGATATGAAAAGAGACCATCAAGAAATGATAAGGGAACAACAAGAAATAAAAAATACATTGTCTGAAATAAAAAATATTCTACAGAGTCCTAAAAACAGAAGGGAAGATCGCAAGAATCAAGTCAAAGATTTGGAACATAAAGAGCCAGAAGACACTCCTCCACAGAAGCTAGAAGGCAAAAGAATCCAGAAAATTGAAGATAATGTAAGAAACCTCTGGGACAACTTCAAGCGAACCAACATCAGAATTATGGGGGTTCCAGAAGATGAGAGAGAGCAAGATATCGAAAACATACTGAAAGAAATAGTGACAGAAAACTTCCCCCACCTGGTGAAAGAATTTGACTTACAAGTCCAGGAAGCGCACAGAACTCCAAACAAAAGGAATCCAAAGAGGACCACACCGAGACACATCATTATTAAAATTCCAAGAGCAAAAGATAAAGAGAGAATATTAAAAGAAGCAAGAGCAAAGAAGGTAGTAACTTATAAAGGAGCACCTATACGATTGTCAGCTGACTTCTCAACAGAAACCATGCAGGCCAGAAGGGAATGGCAAGAAATATACAAGGTGATGAATAGCAAGAACCTACAGCCAAAAATAAGCTACCCGGCGAAGCTATCACTCAGAATCGAAGGCCAGATAAAGAGCTTCACTAATAAAAAAAAGCTAAAGGAGTTCATCACCACCAAACCAGAATTATATGAATTGCTGAAGGGGGTTCTTTCAGAAGAGAAAGTAAACAAAGATAAAAATTATGAACAACAAATACGTAATTATCAACAAGTGAATCTAAAAACCAAGGAAATTAAAAAAATCTGATGAACAATATTAACTGTTGAATATAATAGAATCAGAGGTATGGAAGGGGAGTGAACTGACGATTCTTGGGGAAAAGGGGAGAGGGGGGCGTGGGAAGAGACTGAACATAAACTGTGCACCTATGGATGAGGACAATGGGGAGAGGGGAAAGGGCAGAGGGTGGGGTGGGAACCTGGTGGAGGAGAGCAATGGTGGGGGGGGGGGGAAGGAACATTTGTAATAATATGAAAAATAAAAACTTATTTAAAAAAAAATAAATAAAAAAATAAAAAATAAAAAAAATAAAAAGTTAAAAAAAAAAAAATAAAAAAAATAAAATCTGCAGACCCAATGTCCCTGTTTGAATCCAAAGATCAGAAGTTGCTGTAAAACCAGGAAGAGCCACTGTCTTAGTTTAAAGGCCATCAGATAGGAGAATTCTTTCTACTTGGGGAAGGGCCAGGTTTTTGTTCTATTCAGGCCTTCCACTAATGGATGAGGCTTACTCAAGTAATGAAGGCAACCTGCTCTACTCAGCCTATTGATTTGAAATGTTAATCTCATTCAACACCCTTACAGAAACATATACATAGCACTTAAAATAGTGTCTGGCATATCTTCAAGCTCCAACAATGTTATCTATAATCTTTATCACCAGATAAGTCTACTGTGATAACAAACACATCTTAGTGATCAATAAAAACAGCTTTTTATTCTTCACTCACATTTCCTATAGGCTGAGAGTCACTATGGCTGCTCTCTAGCTGAGGGTCTCCTCCCCGCTGTCCTCTCATCCTAGAACTGAAGCTAAAGAAAGGTCTCTAGCTGATACATGCTGTTCTTATGGCAGAGTGTAAAAACAAGAGTATTGGCAGAATCTTCTCTCAGCTTCTGCTAACATATAGCATCTGTGTGATCTACTCATATTCTATTGATCAAAGCATACTATATAGCCAAACCCAAAATCAAAGGGTAGGATATATAATGTCCAAATGAAAGGGCAATGGGTGAGTAATAATAATTGAAAACAATAATATAGTCTACTAGAATTAATGGATAACAGCATCATCATAGTATCATGTAGAGTGCTTGTGGGGAAAGAGAAGTATGGTGGGAAATAAGTTAGAAAGAAATTCAAAGGCCAGAACAGATGTAGAAATCAATCCTAATTTTCTGGACATACTCTAAGATTTTAGGTCCACAGTGCCCTACCTCCCATATCTTCTGCCTGGTTTTCTGTTCTTTGTTTTATGAGTCAATCCCCTGAAATCTCAAAGCTGAGGCCTTTTACCACATGCTACAATATGTGTTAATGGTGGCAATTTTAAATGTGGATTTGAATTATAAATAGGGAATAAAAGAGTTTACATTACCTCTATAATTGATATCTTGACCTTTATTTTTCTTTTTTTTTTTAACCTTTATTGTTGAGATTATTACAGATGTCCCTTTTTCCCCTCCCATCATAGCTCCCCTCCACCCACTTCCCATGCCACCCCAGGCCTTCATCACCCTATTGTCTGTGTCCTTAGGTAATGCATACATGCATATAAGATCTTTGCTTCATCTCTTCCCACCCTTACACCCCCTTCTCTCTGAGAATTGTCAGTCTGTTCCATATTTTTGAATTATTTTTTTTTCTTTTTGCTCTTCTGGTTGGGTGTTTTTTTTTGCTTCCTCATATTTCAAATTGTTTGATTCTCAGGCCCTCTAGTCTACTATTAAATTCTTGCATACTATTCTTTATTTCAGTCAGTGTATACTTAATTTCTCACTGATACTTTTCCTTTTTTTTTTTTTTTTTTCTTTCTATTGGCATTCTCACTAAGATCATTGAAAGTCTCACTAAGTCCATTGGAGATTTCTAGGAGATTCTTGAGTTACCTTATAACTGTGGTTTTGAACTCTATATCCAGTAGTTTGTATCCTTCCATTTCTTTTATTTGTGACATGTTTCTTTGTCTCTGCACTTTGGCTGCTTCCCTGTGTTTGTTTCTATATATTAGGTAAAGCTTCTAAGTCTCCTTTAGTTGATAGAGTGGCCTTGTGTAGTAGATGTCCCATAGGACCCAGTGGCTTAACCTCCCCATTAACTTGAGGTGGACATCCTAAGTGCACCCCTTTGTGGGCTATGTGCATAGTCTTGTTGTAGGTGAGCCTTTATTGCTATTGGTGTCACTGGGAGAAATTGACCTCCAGGCCAATTGGCTGTGGAGACCACATGCAATTACAGTGGGAGAGCTATTGTGTAGGAGACACCCTTATGGAGCAGGACTTGCTTCAGTGGGTGTTTGGTTCTCCCTGAGTCTGCCCCTTGTATGTGTCATGGATGTGTAGAGTTGTAATCTGGTATGGTCTGATACTAACCACTGAGTATACTGGCTCTAGGGTCTCCAGGGAGGTGCAAAGTCAGCTACTGCCTGGAGCCACCCAGCAGGAGCTACAGAGAGATCTGCAGATTCCTTCTCTTTGTATCAGGTTTGGCAGTGCCCAGATGAGGTCCAGTTATGAAGTAAGGCAGTCTAGTGCTGGTGCCTGGTCTTGAGTCTTTTATTGATAGGTTTGAGGTTCCCTGACCCAGGTGCAGCTTGTTTGACAGATTTTAGGCTGAGCAAGGACAGGCCATTCATATGCAAAAGTAACTGCATACAGCTTGGGTGAGGTTGTAAATTGGATTTGGGGGGAGGGAGGGGTCTAGGGAATCACCCAGATGGAGCAATCAGAAATGGCTACCAGACAGCCCTTTGAATAGTGTAGGAACAATGTCTGCTAAATTCATCTCTCTCTAGGAGAAAGCCGCCCCCCAAGTTCCTGCCCTGATGCCAGACAGTCCAATTTCTCCCCATATGTGTCTGGGTCCCCCAGAGCCTTGCCTGGCACTGGAGTTCAGAGGAAGCAGGAGCATGTAAATTCAGTTCTTCGCTAGTTGTAGGACTTCCATTCAGCCAGCTTTCTAGTGCTTCTGGATGATGGTTTTTCTGTATTTTAGTTGTAATTTTGATGTGGTTGTGGGAGGCAATAAGTATAGGCATTTGTCTACACCACCATTTTGGTTCTCTTAACCTATTGTTTTCAAAGAACTATGAACCTTTATCATTGTCTCCTATTAATTATAATTGTACTTGCTAACTTAGAGGCAGTGTCATTTTCATTATATCCCATGGATTTATAATCAAGCCATTTGAAATAGATAGAATTTGCAACTGTAGTGAGTAAATAATTTCAGGCTTGGTTTTCTGTTTTTTATTTTTATTTTTATTTTTTTATAGAGAATTTTGAGGAGGAGGCTTGGAATTGAACCTCCTTTTAAATGAGACTCTATGTACACAAATCTCATTGACAGTTAATAGTTGGCACTAAATTATGATTATGTGCACACATAAGCATAGAATAAAAAGGACCATTTGAAAAATGTTAAGATGATATTTCATAGAAATGTGGCTAAGGGAGGGAAAGGGAGGAGGTGATGAGGTTTTTTTATCTCCAGAGGAAGGAAGGTTCTTAAGAATAAAAGAGTCTTTGTTATTCTGACTGTAACTTTACTTTTAGATTAAAAAGCTAAATTTTGGTTGTCAGCAAAGGAAATTTGGGACTTCAAAACATGAGCTCTGTAGTTGTGACTTGGGATATAAAATCTGGGGGCGAGACCTATGCAGGCCTCTTGAAGTAAATAGGGTAGAGTAGAAGAGGGAAAATAAGAGGAGTAGAATCTACTGAAGTGAAGGAGACTCCTCTGATGTCAGCAGGAGGATCCAGACTACATATGGGAACTTGGATCTAGGGATGGGAGAACCTCAGAATCCAGATATAGGGGCTTCCCCAGGGTTCAGGAATAAATGGGTACTGTGAAGATATTAAAGGCATTAGTATGTATTCAAGAGTACATTTTATGGTATATAAATTATGTCCTAATTTCTATTTTTTAGCATCACAAATTAAAAAAAAGAGAAAGCAAATATGTATTGGGCCTTCCTCCCAAGTTATAATATACCAACATAAAGTTCTGACTTTGAGATTAAGTAAATTCACCCATTCACTAAAAGTGAACATTTATGTTTGTATTATATCCCTTTTGTAATAACTGCTTTTTATAGTAACACCTTTGATTTTGTGCATTTAATAGACCTATTCTTCCAAATGGAATGGAAAAAATTCTGCAACATGTTTTACTTATTAAAAGTATGTTACTTTTTTTAAAAAGGAATAAATGGGGTAACTAAACAATTTCTTATCCAAAACAGTTCTTTATGGGCAGTGAAAGGAGACATGAGTATGTGGGGCCAATAGTTATAAATCAGGATAGTTCCTGACAAATAAGACATAGAGGGGTGGGGAGAATGGGAGAAATAGCAAATAAATAGCACTCTTTATTCTTGCCCTATTCATTCACCTACTTATTCAACAAATAGTTGCTGTGTTCTTATATCTACTTTGTAGAAACACAAAAGAATAAGATATGGTACCTGCCTTCCAAGTTATCCTATTAATAGACTGTTAGAATAGAATCTAATTTGTTTGAGATAATCAGAGTTTGCTCTCAATCCCAAGACATTGACCTCTGACCTGGTGTAGAGTTGGGGAAGGGAGGGAAAGGGAGGAGGTGATGAGGTCCCCTGGGATAGGTAATATCTGAGGTGATTTTCAAAGGGGAGAAGAAGATAAAGTTTGGGAAAGGGTATACTGAGGAAAAGGTACTTTCCAGAAATTAAAAGGAAAATGGTCTATGTCCTGAAGGTGATCTTGTTAGCTAGCTAGGAAACAAGAAGAGGTGATGTTGTCATCTGACCTCTCAGGACTGAATTTTAGCTGGCTAGCTCAGGAAACACACCGGTTTGTTAAGAGTAAAATTCATGGCTTTATATTTTCTCAGTTGTCAGACCGAAGAGATCTGAACAGGACCTCCTAGGCAAATTCATGTCTTCTCAGAAGTGACTGCTTTTGAAAAGAGATTTATAGAGAAATTGACAGGAAGGATGGATAACCTGATATTGACATCTGAATAAATGCTATGGAGGCCGGGAGATGGCTTGAGGAGAAGTGGCCCTCTAAGTCCCTGTTATCATATCACATGTGTTTCCATTGATGGTTCCCTACCACAATCGAACCCTTGTCTAAATTGAGAAATTGTAGAGGGAAAAAATTACACCCCCTAAAATAAAAATGAAGTAGAGACGAGATTTTGGTTTCAGTAAGATTGTACTCCCTTTCTCCTTAACTTGATTCAAAATGTCTTACACTTCTTCCTTTAAGCAAACTTGAGATGAGAAATCTCTGGATTTCCATTAAATAATCAATATATGTGTACATTTATATTGAACACCTTCAATGATTAAGGGCTATACTCAGTGTTGACAAATGGTTTCTAGATTCTTTAAACTTAAATAGATCTCTCTTTCTCTCTCAAACACACACACACACACACACACACACACACACACACACAATGATGACACTTTATACATGCAATTATGAGCACCTCACAGGGAAGGATCATGTCTTATTCATTTTTGTATCCCAGGCTTCTAAGTGGTGATAAATTTACACTAAAAAGTACACATAATAGAAATTAATGTTTTTATGGAACTCTGTCATTCCAAGGCACATTTATAAATCAATTTATAATTTTCTACTGAGGTAGGAATCAGTTCTATTTCAATTTTATGTGAGAAGAAACTGAGGTTCAGATGATGAAAGGAGTCCTCATATCATATGCAGGTTAAGTCAAAGGTAGAACCCAGGAATTCCTGGCTTTGCATCTGATCCTCTCTCTAAATTCTATTGCTACATTTGTAATGTAATTTATTCTTCTCCATTATCTGAGTAAATGCTTCTGATGTTCTAAGAAAAAAATAAATAAAACCATTCATTGTTATTCAAGGGCCCTCAAGCCAGGAAACCTGTTCACAACATCTGTAGAACATGCAGGGGGGGAAAAATGCTACCTACAAGGGCATAATTACACATAAGCCTTGGATGTGGATATTGCTTTCTGTACACAGACAATCTAAGTGGCCTTATCTGTAGTAACTTGAGTTTGGGAGTGTATAGGGTAGCAATGTCATTAAACTTTATTTTATGATTCATCTGGGGACCCAGGAAAATGGTGCAGACTAACTTTAATCATCATGGCTTGGATTGATGTAGGTCCTCCCACTCCCACATTAAACTGTAATGTATTCTTTATAAAAATGTACAACTTGAAGTTAATTTGAGTTCTCCATGCCAAAGAGTTTATTTATAGCATGCGGTGAAACATTTTATGGCCCAGTTTCAATTAAATCATAAATTCAGGAAGAGATAGAAACAGGCCTACTCAGTCACCTTGCCCTTGTCAGAAAGAATAAGATGCGTATCTGTGGTATATTTCCCTTTGCTTGGGACAATGCGCATATTTATATATCTCTTCATAGTCAATGCAGCTGATGAAAATGAATTTTATGTGAAAAAGAATAATCAAAAAGCTAGTGTGGGATGTAGATTTTTCCTTCTCTAACAGAATATTTTATCATAGTCCGGTTCAAAGCCAGGAATGTTTTCTTTACACCTCAACAAAAACAGCCTTCTGCCTATTTGCCTCAAGTCATAGTATTTCTATTCTGGGTCAGCTTGGTCTGCCCGTCATCATATTACTTCCTTATTAATACTTTACAGAGGTATCATACCAGGCCTGAGGATGCCATCTGGATATAATACACTCCACTATGATAGTACAGATGCTGAAAATAGCACCAACTATATCACACTAGAATGTTTACACAGAGTGAATGGGGTATCAGGGTGCTCAGAGAAACAATGAAGTTGTAAATGTCAAACTCAGGATCCCGGGATTAGAGAAGGATGCTGTAGAGTCCAGAATTTAATCTTATCCAAAGACAAGTCCAGGCTTTACCTTCGGTGTCTGGTAGTTAATCTCTAGACCCTTAACATTCTATGTCTCATAAGAGTGTTTTTGTTTGTCCGGGGCTTTGGACACTGGACAGTCTAACAATGAGATTTGTGATGAATGTTTTGGACCATGAGGTATCAGTTCCACTTCCAGAATTGACCCCTAATGGAACTCTGAGCACTGAGTCTCAGGTGAGCTTTTTGGTTGGCAATAATCTGTGCATATTGTCACACATCAATTCTAGGAGAGTAATACATCCATGATTCAATAAAGCTCCATGCTTGATGCCTTTTCTGGTCTCTGCTTTATGGGCTTCTTTCCTTGGCTGATATTAATCTCTATACTTTCTCTGTAATAAACCAAGTTTATGAATATAACAGTTTACAGTGAGTTCCCTAACTCCTTCCAATAAATTATCTCAACTGAGGATTGTTTGGGGAATTTCCAAAGTGGCAGTTGCTGTCAGAAGGGAGAATGGTTTAATGTGCACTGTGTGCCCTCACAGAGTTGGCTTAAATTCTTCACAGATGCATTGTTGAAAACGAATGTCCAGAGAATACCAAGGACCAGAAACTGGGAAAAGGAATGACAGTTATAAACTAATTTAGGTGATTTCACATTTATTATTCATCACATCTTTGAGATCTGGGTGTATCTGTATGTGTTCCTTCTTCATACAGTCACAAAAGCATTATTTATCCCTAAAGGACTGATAACACTTCTAGAAATGGGCATATCTAGATATCAAAAAAAAGAACAAAAGATGCTGCATCCAGAAGTTTATTTGTACCAATGGTTACATTAAGAGGATGGCATCTTAGCCAAAACTAGTTTGGCTCAGTGGATAGAGTGTCGGCTTGTGGACTGAAAGGTTCCAGGTTCAATTCCAGTCAAGGGCATGTACCGTGGTTGCAGGCACATCCCCAGTGGGGGGTGTGAAGAGGCAGCTGGTCGATGATTCTCTCACCAATGTTTCTAACTCTCTATCCCTCTCTCTGAAAAATCAATAAAATATATTTTAAAAAAAAAGAGAGAGATGGCATCTTAGTCCAGACCTAAAATAAGCTGAAAAGTAGTCTTGGAAGGCATTATAGGAGATCCAGTGGGGAATGAGGAGCAGATTACAGAACCATTCCTTAGGTCCAGGGTCAAGGGACAGATAGGACTTCAAAGAAAACAGATATTGCAACAGTAAGACAAAACCCACCCTGATAAAGTAAGAATTGAAGCTACCCTCAAATGGACTTGATACTGTGTCAGTTAGAATTAAATTTGCTTGTGAGTGACAGCAATCTTGAAATAAAAGAAGTTTCTTTTTATCTTATGTAAATGAAACCTAGAAATAAATAGTCTAATCAAGGATGATAGCAGCATGGTGTTCAGGGACCCAGGATCCTTCTATATAATTGTCCAACCAATCTCAACATAAGAAACCAATCTCCTACCCAAGATGGTAGGTCAATATTCAACCATCATGTCTATATTTAATCATGATGGTTCTCCTCCTTGGTAGAAAGGAGGAAGGATGGAAGAAGGAAGTGAAGAAGCTACTCATTCCTGCCCCCCATTTAAGAATAGTTTCTACACAGAACAAGTCTACTTATATTGCTTTGTTTAAAACTAAGTCAGATAGCCATTCTTACCTGGCAAGGAGCCTGGGAACTGTGATAATTATTGTAGAAGGTTATGAGCCCTGTGACCAATTAAAAACTGAGGGATCCTCTAAGGAATGAGGAATGAGTGTCTATTAGAGGATAATTAGAAGCCTCTACTACAATGCTGGGTCAATGGACAACCACATTATATATTTTTAAATCCTCAGCAAGGATATGTTTTTATTGATTTTTAGAGAGAGAGGGAGATAGAGAAACATCGATCTCTTGCCTACTGTATGCACCACAAAAGGGGATCAAACCACAACCTGGGCATGTTCCCTGATTGGGAATTAAACCCATAATCTTTCAGTACATGAAATGTTATTCCAACCAACTGAGCCACACCGGCCAAAGGCAATCACATTAAATTCTGATTGGGACTGGTATTAAAACCAGAGCCTACAATTGAGCTAAGCATGACATGTAGACCATGTGACTGCTCTCATAGGAAGAGTGCTGCAACAGCAGGGAGCCAGGCTGGCCACTACCATGGCTGTGGCTTTTGCTCCTTTCTGGGGCTCCTTAGAGCATTTCTGTCCAGTCATTGCATCAGTCTACCATTTGCCTTTGCTTGGAACCCCACACGTTGTTCAGTGAGCTCAGCAATCTGCAGGGCTCTGAAACATTCGTTTTGTATACTTTCTTGCCATTAGTTAAAAATACATATTTTTTTAAAGTTATTATTAAAGTCCCACCTGTAAAAGGACTATGACATATACTTGAGGCAGTCAAACCTGGTTTTTTAATATCTTCCTTAGTCTTTATTAGCTGCATAACCCTGGGAATAATTCTTAATTCCTCTGGCCTTCAGTTTTACCACATATAAAATGGGGACAATAATAGCTCTTGAGATGAAAGGAAAACACAATACCTGACTCAGAGTCGGTGCCCAATAAATAACAATTACTATAAGCAAAACTCGTAGCTTGGATTGTTCCTAATGTGGTAAACATAGACATTGACTCTTGGGCAGATAATTAAAATGGTTCAAGTACTCCAGGTACAATGCTCCAAGTGTATTAAATGCATTTTATCCAATTCCTAAAATAATATTTTGGAGGGGCTAATCTTATTTCCACTTAATAGATGAAGAGACTAAGGGTCTAAAATATTTGTAGTTTTCCTGAGTTAATTGTTTGCTAGTAGAACTGAGATTTGAACCCTGGTCCATGTGTTTCATTATGCTTTAGATTACTTATATTCAACTACTCTATTTCATAGTTAAAGAAATGGATCACAGCCAAGTGAAGAGATTTTTCTATGATCCCAAATACAATTTGAAGCAGGATGTTAGATTTCTGATATCTAATCCAGAGTTCTCTCTTCTCTTTGCTACCCCATATTTAACATATTTTCTTTCCACCACTCTCAATTATATTCTAAGTATGCAAAAGTATTTTTCTGTTTTTCTGAACTTTCTGTGTTTTATATTGTTTTACCTACTCACATTTTGTATGTATTGATTGACCTTTTAACCAAGTTTTAAGGTGATTCTGGTTCTACTCCGTATTTTGAATGAGTCTAGCAATGTCTTTGTAGAGAATTGAGCGGATGTTGGATCTATTTCCAAATACTTTAGGAGGGCTGCATTGATTACACACATGAAAGAGTTCCTTTGCTACTGACAGATTAATTGGAACTGAATGTATCCTGATTGTAGCCCATTGATGCATGCCATATGGAACAACAACCCTCACTTTGTAGGCCGGCATTGCTCTCCAGGCATGGGTGTGTGCCACAGTGAGATTTGTTAAGTGTGTCTCTTCGCCTTTCTTGTGCATGGTGAAAATTGACCGGAGGTAACACGTGTTTGGTTTTTTTAGTTATCAAGTCATGAATAAATTAGTCTTGCTTTCTTCTCTGAGGCCCAGATCAATATTGTGCTGGAAAGTTGGTTGTTTCAGGGAATGGAAATGAACTGGCAAAGTGCCATTACTTAAGCACTAGCAAATGAAGCATTCTCCTGGGTGGACTACAAGGTCCCAGATAGAAATTAAAAGTAGCATTTGCATAATTTCTGGCCATTTGCAATAATTTTATATACACCTAATTCTCAGAACTACCTCATAAAGGAAACAAAGTAGCTTTTGTTGTCGTTGTACAGATGAGCATAAAGAGAGTAGATTGTGACTTGCCTGAGGTCACATAATGAAGTGACAAAACTATAAGTCACATCCAGATCTTCCGGCTCCAAATCCTGCTGCTCTGTTCCCGGAGTATGTTCCTCTCTCCAAACCTGGGCCTTTTCCTCTGAATATTCCTTTTCACTTTGGTTTAGTTTTTTTTTTTTTTTTTTTTTTTTTTTTTTTTGCTTAAGAAACAGCATGCAGTGGCCCATGAATTTCATTTTATGCTCTGTTTGCTAGTAAAACATTCAAGATAACAGAAAATTTCAATGCTTGGCTCAAAGGAGGTTGAGGATTATTTGTGCTATTAGATGAATAATTTTGTCCCCACATAGAACCACCAAGTTGACTACTCAACATTAAAATGTATAAAGTCAGAACATGTTTCTGTCTTCCTAAGGCTTTTGCCATTTTTTATAAAAATGAAGTCACCCTAGATCATAGGTTATATTCTCTTTCTGTTTCCATTTCTTATAAAATATGAGATGAAAAGCAGTGGGAGGGAATAGGATGGGTTACTTCACCCTGCAAATCCTTCCATAGTGGGTGTAATGCACAGGGCAGAATAGAACCTTTCTAGAGCAAATTTAGCTGGCCAGCATTTCAATATTTCTGGGAAGTAAGTCTAATCATGCATTTTGTCTATATGTTACAAATGAACTTGCAGGAACAAAAACAGAAATTTGGAAAGGCTCTGAAACTTTAGATATACTTCTACATAATGGAGGCTGCTTTGATAGGGAATTGGGATAGTAAAATCATTGAGTTTTTTAAAAAAATATATTTTATTGATTTTTTTACAGAGAGGAGAGAGAGAGATAGTTAGAAACATCGATGAGAGAGAAACATCAATCAGCTGCCTCCTGCACACCCCCTACCGGGGATGTGCCCACAACCAAGGTACATGCCCTTGACTGGAATCAAACTGGGACCTTTCAGTCCGCAGGCCAACACTCTATCCACTGAGCCAAACTGATTCCAGCTCATAGAGCTTTTATAAGGAATTGAGATAGGAAAATCACATAGGTGATCTGCTGAGGATGGGAAATGGGGAAGAGAGTGATAGAAAGTGGGCTAGAGCCCAAAACTACCTGGGAGGCCTGAGAGAAGTGCAGAAGCAAATTACTCCCTCTTAACTTCCTGCCAGCATAAACTCCTGTAGTAAAGGAACAAATGTGATGAAGCAAGAGGTTGATGCCAGGCAGCTTTTGATCCAAGCAATATTTCCTTCATGCCAAGTACAAAAAATAAGGAAGATTCAGGCTTTGACCTTGGATTCACCAGCCAGCAAGAGAGGAAAGCAAATAAACAAATATTATTTAAAAAAAAAAACACAAAAAAACAAAAAACCCAAAAACAAAAAACAAAACAAACTAGCAAGTCCTTTTGTAGAGGTAAGAATAATGGTAAAAAGTCAGGGCCTGTTGAATGGTGACTATGGGACAACCTTATTTTGTACCTTAATTATTTGGTTAGATTATCCTAATGACCCTTTGAGACAGATACTATTTCGTTACTGATCATAGGCGAGGCACTAAAGATCAGAGAGGTGACATAACTTGGTAAAGGTTGCACAGGTAGCAAGTGACATATAACTCCCTTGGGAAAGTGATCTATGATAGGCTCTTCTCAAATTGTTAAGCAAACAAATGTTTATGAATAGCCACTTATGCTTTAGATCCTGTATGGGGTGGATATAAAGATAAATGATCCACATTCCCTTCCCTTGAAGAGTTGATCATAAGGAAACTTTGACCTTGGCCTCTGGATTTCAAAGATTGCAAGTGGGCAGTGAAAGCTACCAAGATGCTCATTTCAATTGAATATAAGATAGAACTTTTTGAAAGGGCCTTCAGTTAGAATTATATTTGCTCTGGATTTCCTCCTGTATTCCAGGTCGGGATTCCATCAGCATTGGTTATTGAAAATCCATGGTTGTATTCTATGATAGTTCATTATTGTTTTGCACTATCTGGTTAAACACACTGACTCTTGGTTCAGAATGCCTGGCTTTACATCAGGTTCTTCCACTTGCTAACTCTGAGACATTGGGTGAGTCACCTTATCTCTTAAGGTTCAGTTTCTTCACTATAAAATGGCTAATAATAAACATGATATCATAGGGTAGTTAAAAAGTTTAAATGAAATAATGCCAATAGACTTCGTTTGGTCATTAAGTACTAAAAAATGATGATGATTATTTTTACTTTTATTGGCATATCTATTAAAAAGAACCACCCTCCAGGGTTAAACTCTATTTTGTCTTAGAAAAATGTTCTCTTCTTCCTGATTTGTAGTAGTTGTGTGATTCTAGATGCATTCATATTCTATTACAGAGGAAGATATTCAGTGTGAATCTTGATGTCAAGATGTTTTGTAAAGCCCAGATCCAGAAAACCTTTTGGTATCTATAAGAATATCTATAGTGAGGGCAAAGGTCACTCTTTTGTCTCCTGGGAAGTCTCTCAGTGCTTGAGATGGCCATAGGTGGTTGGAATCTAGAATCAGATGGGGCTGTTGGTATTAGATAACAGGCTATGGGTCATATTGATATGATAGAAACTGGTAGCTTATAAGGCATTATAGTTTTTCTTAAGTGGGAGAAAGGATTTTTCTGACTTAGCGTTAGCTGTATTGTGAGGAAAGATAATCTTGTGAGCTGAACTGGAGACATCTATCATCTTGCTTCCATGATCCTGGAATACACCATGAAAGCTGAAAACTCTCTGAGCCAGGCCAGCCTCTCATTTTTTCATATATTCTAAGACCTCAAAGAGTCATGAGTATGAATAATAGGTTTTAATGCTACTAGCAATGTAATGATCATAAGTATTGGAAGTACTTTGGGGGATCAAGAATATCCATGTAGCCTTAGCTGGTTTGGATCAATGGATAGAACCTCAGCCTTCAGACTGAAGGTTCCTGGGTTCCATTCTGGTCAAGGGCACATGCCTGGGTTGTGGGCTTGATCCCCAGTAGGGGACGTGCAGGAGGCAGCCGATCAATGATTCTCATCATTGATGTTTCTATCACTCTTTCCCTTTCCCTTCCTCTCTGAAATCAATACAATATATTTTTTAAAAAGAATATCCATGTAAATATGTGAAACTGGATTAATATATAGCAGAAGAGTTTTAAAAGGAAGACATGGAAAAGATGGGTTAGTCTAGCAATATGATGGCCAGATAATTTTGAAAGAAGTAATAAATCATTAGTAAGTAGCATAAACAATTTGGAAAGATGAAGAAATGTTTTGTATTCCTGGAAGAGTAAATATTGCAAACATGTTACTTCTTTCCAAAATGAGTCATAGGCTTAATGAAAACCCGAGTGAGACATTTGTATGGTTTTTTATTTCTTTTTAAAAATTTATTTCTTCATGATAGTCCAATAAGAGATAATGACAGAGTAATGGGAGGTAACTCAGAGTTATTGAAGAAATAGATTCAGCAATGATTGATTATTGAATAAATGTCTGGGCTGAGGGAAGAAATCCAGAGTAATACACAGGTTACTGTCTCAGGAGAATACTTGGATCATTGTGGCTTCCACTGTCTCAGGCAAAATAGGAGAGAGAACAAATATGAAGAGGAAGGTAATGAGATCAGCTTTTCACCTTTGTAATCAAATTGCCTATGAAATGTTTAAGGGAACATATTTTAGAAAGCAATAACATACAAACTTAGAGCAAAGAAGACAGATCTGAACTAGATATATTGGACACATCAGCACATGAAAATCATAGCTGGAAGAACAAGTATGGATGTAATTTTTTGCAGAGAGGCTATAGACAAAAAGAAAAGGACTGAGCCCTGAGAATGCCCAGAATTTAAGGTGAGGATGTAGGAAGAGAATGCCTGAAAAAAGAACAGAAAGAGCAGCCAGAGAGATAGATAGTCAACTGGAGCGAAATGGGACCATAAAAAGGCATTGAGAAGCAGGAAGAAGTCAACAAAGTCAAATAACTCAGAAAGGACAAGATCAGGTTTACTTTCATGCAAATTGGTACAGCCTTTGGAAAGCATATTGATAATATCCATCACTTTCCATAAATCACAGGTCCGTTCACTCAGTAATTTTATTTATAGGGATCCAGCATGCAAATATACTTCCACAAATACACAGAACATATCTATTGTTCTGGCATTGCTCAATTGTTGAGCGTCGACCTATGAACCAGGAGGTCAAGGTTTAATTCCCAGTCAGCCACATGCCCAGGTTATGGTCTCAATCCCCAGTGCTGGGTATGCAGGAGGCAGTTGATTAATTATTCTTATAATTGATGTTTCTCTCTCTCTCTCTCTCTCTCTCTCTCTCTCTCTCTCTCTCTCTCTCTCTCTTTCTCTCTCTCTTTCTCTCTCCCCCGTCCCTCTTCCTTACTCTCTGAAATCAATAAAAATATATTTTTTTAAAATCTATAAGAAAGTTTATTGCAATGTTTTTTTTAGTTATATCATAAACTCAAAATAACCTAAATACCCATTAATATAATGGCTATTAACTATAGGATACATATACAATAGAATATAATGTAACTTTTAAACACTGGGATCAGCATGTATTTATGAAGAAAGCTTCCATGTACATTATCTATATATATCTATATCTATATCTATATATATCCAAATCTATATCTATATCTATATCTATATCTATATCTATATCTATATCTATATCTATATCTATATCTATATCTATATCTATATCTATATCTATATCTATATCTATATCTATATCTATATCATCTAATCTATGATCTATATCTATGTCTATATCTATATTTATATCTATCTATGAAAAGATATATGGGATTCTCAGGCTATGAATAGATTTTGGACTCCAAGTCACTGGCATACACATTCCTAAAATTCCCACATATGAAGCATCTATTGGAAGCTGAAAGAGTTTCTGTGTGATGCCTATGGAGGAAGAGAATGTCTGAAAGAGAAGAGAAAGAACAGCCAGAGAGGTAGACAGTCAACTGGAGGGAAATGGGACCATAAAAATTAAGGCATGAGAGAGGAAATGACATAAGGGACTCAAAAAGTGTGGCTGAGATAGTCAGAAGGTGAGCGGGAAAGGGAATCCTCTTAGAGTCACTCCCTAGGACTTCTGGGCAGCTTAAGAGCAGGTCTGAGTACAGAGATCATGTTTCTGGAAGCTCAGGTTCTATGTCGCTCTGGGGTTTCCTCTGGGAGCCTCAGCAGCAGGGCTGCAGGGGAGAGCATTTCTTTGGGGCCCTACTGCAGACGTCCCAAAGGAACCCCAACATCAAGCGGGCCAAAGACAAGAATTGCTCTCCTATTTTACTGCCCGCCAGCTCTGGTATATCAAATAAAAAGACTATTTTGTGTAACTTCCCTCTTGAAAAAAGCAACACCTTGATTTCCCTGTTTAAAAACATAATAAAAAAGAAACTGACTAGCTCAACAAATCATAGCCACTGTGACTGGCTTTGTGCATTAGCGCCTCATTCATCATGCAGATTCAAATACTTGGGTTTCTTTATTTAATACATGAAGTTCTCACCCCCTATTTATCACACTGCTTTTTTCTCTTACTCCTAATATCTGTCTCTTTAGAGCTTTATTCTATAGGATGTTGAAAAATGAATATTTTTGGTTGAATATCATAATTCATTTGATATTTTATTATAACCCTTTTAAAAGCAGAATATTTGTACCTTGTGACATTCTATAAAGAAACGGTTACTAGGGATTAGCAGAATATTCCTTTTATCAGAGAATCTTTAAACTCATAATTAAGAGCTCAAAGGTTTCAGGAACTTTGGAATGCATGGCAGTACTCAAGATTTAGGAAGAAAAAAGAATAAAACCTGCAGAGAAAAATGACCCAGATGCAAAGGTTATATAAGTTGAATATTTTGAGGCTCCAAGCCTGGATTATTAGAGGAGAAATCAAAGAAAACCCTAAATGTCTTTTTTTTTTTTGGTAAAAATTAAACTTTTATTAACTTTGTTTGCTTTAGAAAATATAATTTATTCATAGGAAATTATAATTACCTAGATGAGGCAGCCTGCTACAATAGAGAGAGAAATGAAATGAAATCAAATGGAAGTCAAGAAGCTAGAGTCTTGCCCTTGGATTTCAATTTCTCAGATACATTGCATTGACTTGGGCCTCTTTATTATATTAGGAAGAACTGGCCTTTATTCTGAACTCACTTGCCTCTAACATAAACACTCTTGAATCTGTGTGTCCTTTACACTAATAACAAAATAGGTTCCTAGTAAATACGGTAACAGAATCACCCTGTTTCTTCCTCTGTCAAGTGAAGAGTGTGAATAATCCATCTGTAGCATCCCCTTTGGTCCTAGCATGCATGTTTTTCCATGTCACCTCTAATTTTCAATGTGGTTATAATGGAAAGGGCCAGACAGGGTAATGGAAGTCAAAGAGCACAGGTCTTGGCAGCAGTAAGATCTCCTTTACAAACAATTCAGATTTTTATTAGCTGTATTCTAAACTGTAAGTCACCTAAGTTTTCTTGGCATTTCTTCCTCTGTAAAGAGGCTAATAACTCATATTTAATGAATTGTTTTGAGGAAGAAATGAACAAATGTATGTCCAGCACTGAGCACCACAGCTACCACATAGCAGAGCTCCAATAAATGGCATAGAATATTAAAGTTAATTAATATACCTACAACTACAAAGGGACAAAAGTTTGCATCATAATTGCTGTTACATGAAGATCATTTCACTTTATACTTACAGCAATTTTGGGTAATACATTTTTAACACATCTAGTGGTTGGTCTGTTTTGTCACTCAAATACTGTAACTCCTCAACAGCAGAGGTTATCATTACTGAATCAATGAGATTTGTTTGTAAGTGTCAGTTTGTCAGTGTCACAAACTGGATGTGAGCCTCCAAGTCACCTAAGACAATTGAATGAGCAATTAATAGATCCTCAAGGAAAGTATGATCTAATGCAGTGTTTCCCAACCTTCTCTCATGATGAGAATCACCTGGTGGAGTTGTTAAAACACAGATTCCTGAATCCCAACTAAGAAGTGCTAAACTAGAATTTTTGGGAACATATAGGTAAAATTGCATACCTAACTTAGTGCTCTGTATAAAAAAACTGTCTTAGAGCACTAGTTAAGTATACAATTTTACCTATATGTTCCCAAAAATTCTAGTTTAGCACTTCTTAGTTGGGATTCAGGAATCTGTGTTTTAACAACTCCACCAGGTGATTCTCATCATGAGAGAAGGTTGGGAAACACTGATCTAATGGCTGCTTGACTTCTTGTAGGCATTTCATAAAGGTTTTTTTAATGGGGAAAAAATACAGCAATTGATGAATAAATAAATAGTTTGGGGAATTTTCTTTTTACACAGGACAAAAATTTGACTATCAAACTTAATTTTCAAAACACGTCTACCCCACTGATCTATTGCAAAAGCCTGGATAGGAATAATTGTATTCTGACATAACTAAGATCTGACTAATACTTGCCTTTCTGGTTATATATTTCCTTGAGTAATTCACAGCCAACTACGATTATCACATATTCAAAACAAATCCTAATGCAGCAATGGTTACAGAGTTCTAGAAGAGGCATCACTGCCACTGTTTTTGATGTGTATGTGTACCAAGCATTTGCCTGACCAAGACATTCTCTTCTGCTGTTTCTTTAGCCGGCAAAATTGCACTCACCTTTCTAGGTACTGCTAAACTGTTCCATCCATGTGAAGCTTTTCTCATTGATTCAGGTGGAATTCATTGTTCTTTTCTTTGTGCTTTTATAGCTCATTTTATGCAATCAATACATGCACATGTATTATATATGTCTTAGTTGGTGCATATAAATTGTGTTATTAATGACATACTCTATATGTTATAAGTGTCTGTAAGATGTCTCCATTTGTACTATATTTGTTTAATATTGACCTGTTTCATTCTCTCTCTCAATTCTTACATGCACTGCTCACACACAAAAACAAGCAGTCTGAGCCTCTCAGTGACAAAGACTGTGCCTTAGTTATAGCTCGTTCTTGTAATATGTTCTCATTAGACATCCTATATAATAAAAGGCTAATATGCAATTAGACCAAACAGTGGGACAACCAAACAACTGGTCGCTATGACATGCACTGACCACCAGGGGACATGTGCGAAACATAGTGGTCATCAGCTGTGGTAGGTTGGTGGAGTAAGTGAGCAGGGGCGCCAGACCAAGGCAGGGTGCTTGTTGCTGTCATTGGGGTGATCCTCTGATGGTTACTGAAAAGTTTTAGCTTCTGCATGCCTCGATCCCACCTGGCGTTTGCACCTGCTGCTGGCTCTGGCCTTTCTTGCACCTGCTGCCAGTGCCAGAGCTGCTGCTCACACCCACAGGTGGTGCCTGAGCTGGCCCCAATCCCTCAGTGCCATCAGTGGGTGTGAGCTGCTAACCCAACCCCAGTTGCTTCTCAGGTGCCTTCTCCACCTCCCCCTGCTCCTGAGGGGTGATCAGGGAAGCAGCCACTGGTCGCAGCCACTGCTCACACCCACTGACATCACCAGCCCAACTCATACCCGATGCTGGTGCTGGCCCTAATCACTCTGAACTGTCAGCAGGTGTGAGCAGGGCCAGAGTCCTCAGCACGTGGGAATGGTGGTGGTGGGAATGAGACTGCCGGCAGACAGGGGACCGAAGGGCCGTGGTGGGAAGTGGGAGGGGGCAGGTGGGGATGTGGAGGATGGGCTGAGACCTGCCCCTGTGCCCACCAGAGCCTCACGGCCCACAGTTCCTTTCAAGGTGCACAAGTTCATGCACTGGTCTTCCATATAATACTTTGCATCTTGGGTCCTAGCATGGTGCTTATCACATAGACATACAGTACCACTGTGATGATTTTAATTAAGCCAAATCCTCAGTCTGTAGTACTCAGCAGGGATTGACTCATAGATTTATTTTGCTTTTTTCTTGATTTGAATGGCAGATCCTGTGCTCTGAGGTTCTTTTGGTTTATATTGTTTTTAAGCCAAAATTGACCTCCCAGGCCATCGGTTTCCAGGACAGGGTTTATATATTATAAAGCAGTGGATTCTGGTGGATTCTGTCAGATGGAAGCATCCAAGTGGTTCCTGCTGTGCCTGTCTCCTGGTGTTGAGAAGTCTGCAGAAATCATGCTGGTCCCCTGCCTGGTCCTGACAAAGATATCAAGTCAACTCCAAAGAATTAAGTAAGGTTCAAAGAAACTGTCAAGAGCTGCTTTCTTTGCATACTCGCAGGCACTGTCTTAATTGCCAGCTCCTGCAAACAACTGCCATCTTCTATCCGTGCCTGGCTCCAATGCTTTTGACAAGTCCCTTTTTACCATTTACTACTACAGCCACGGAGGTAGTCAAACTCTGTAATTACAAATGATCTATGCTGAGTTATTTGCTTGAAAGAACCTGGGGTTTAGGGGGAACAGCTTATTTTCCCCACCTATGATGTGCATAGATTATCTGAGGCCAGGTAGGTTCTTGCTAAACACTGCAAGGTCCTGATGCTTAGAGAGCAGATCCCACAGCTCCCACCCTGGGCATTCTAAAGGACTGTGGCTTTGTTCTCCACAAAGCCACCCCCCCAAAAAAAAAAAAAAAAACAAACCCAAAATGTTAGGGTTCCAAGCAAATACTCTTAGAAATTTGGAGGAAGATGTAGTGCCCAAGAAACACATGTCTTTGTGGAAGAAATATGGTGATGGTCAAGTCACGTGTTTTCAATGAGTGGGTCTTCATTCTGGGAGCAGATCTTCTCATGTCCATCTCAATGGTGGAGATGCCTCCCCCCACCCCCCACGGGAGACATGCTCCACCAGAGCACATGTGCTTGGTAAAATGAAGCACGGGAAACAGCCACCTGTGATGGCCACACTTCGTGCAAAGATATTACTAACGGTAACAGTGCACCATTCACTTTATGGCTTCCCTTTTTGTGAGATGGGGTCCTTCTCAGGCTCTCAGAAGAAGG
The DNA here is from genome assembly GCF_964339955.1 of Pipistrellus hanaki. NCBI lineage: Eukaryota > Metazoa > Chordata > Mammalia > Chiroptera > Vespertilionidae > Pipistrellus > Pipistrellus hanaki. The sequence continues at coordinate 34,314,141 of NC_140511.1, forward strand.
GAGGTGCTATGTGCCCCTGAGGCTTTGAGCAAAAAGAGCTCATCTTCATGTCCTATTATATCCGAGGTGCTTTGATAATTATTTTACAGGATTTAACCCTTAGAATAGGGGTGTCGAACTCAATCAGAGAAGGGGCCAAAATCTAAAATCCAGCCTAAATCGTGGGCTGAATGGTTTACTGAACAGTCATAAACTGACAATGTCATAAACTGACAGCGGAGTGCAGTGATGACAGCGCAGTGCGGGCCACATTGCAAGGCCTGGCGGGCTGGATTTGGCCCGCGGGCCTTGTGTTTGACACATGTGCCTTAGAAAAACGTTACAAAGTAGTTATAATTCCCATTTTATTGGTAGCATTTTGAGGTCTAGAGAAAAGTCCGCCCAAGAATACATAGTTAGTATGGGGAGGGCAGGGATGAAGACTAAGCCTGTCTGCCTCCCAAGCCAGTTCCCTCTGTCTCATTCCTGGCTGGTTCCTCTTTATCCAGGCTTGAAAGTAGACATCTCTAGAGGGTAAGCACGTGGTTTTAAAGCTGGGGGTACATTTTCCATGCTAAGATTTTAATGCTCTTAATGCAGCTCTGTAGGCGTACAAAATATCAAGAACTTGCTGCAGTCTGATTTTCCTATAAACCAAAGCTATGTGTTTCTTTAGAACCACACATCCCAAATTCTAGAGAAGTTTGCCTTGAAACAGTGGCAAAGTGTGAGAGGGAGGCTGTTGACCCAGGGATCCAAATCTCCCGCTTTACCCACACCTTTCTCAGGTACCCACGCTACTCTCATTGTTTTGTATCTAGATGATGGTTGTTTTTCTACTCTCTCCATTTCCTTTTCTTGGTTTACCTAGAAATCCCTTCATTCCAACAAGACATCTTGCAGAGGATTTTGGTGCTTTGCCTCATGTGTTTTAAGATACTTCTCTGCAAGAAAGCGTAGGCATTCAGGGAAGGACAGACAATCTTCTTGCTGGAAATGAAGGGACCTCACATGGGTATCTGGAGTTTTCTCACTCCAGAATTGGGTTGCACCATACCAGGTACAACAGTGGGATTGGCTGCATAAGGGCTTTCTGTTAAGACCCTGTTGGTGCCGAAGCCGGTTTGGCTCAGTGGTAGAGCATCGGTCTGCAGACTGAAAGATCCCAGGTTTGATTCCGGTCAAGGGCATGTACATTGGTTGTGGGCACATCCCCGGTAGGGGGTGTGCAAGAGGCAGCTAGTCGATGTTTCTCTCTCATCGATGTTTCTAGCTCTCTATCTCTCTCCCTTCCTCTCTGTAAAAAATCAATCAATCAATCAATCAATCAATCAATAAAAGACCCTGTTGGCTCCCAGAAAAACTCAAGACTTGCTTTTTGGGTCTTCCTACAACTACATCTATACTTATAGTAGGCCAGCTAGGGAGGAAGCAAACATCCAACCTGTAGAAACAAGCAGATTTGGGTTCAAATTCCAAACTACCACTTACCAGCTGTACATCTCTGGGTAGAATGCTGACCCTTTGAGCTATTTTCTCACATATGAAATGAGAACGATATAAAACCCTTGTGTTGAATGATTTATAGGAATTAGAGGTAACAGATAAACTACCTGGCATGTGCTTGAATACATGGTAGGGCTTTAACTGCTGAGTGTTCTCATGATTATTATTCTTTTTTAAAATTCTTTATTGATTAGGGGTTGCATATGTGCCCTTATTCCCCCAATGATTATTATTCTTGTCATATGTAAGGAACAGCTGACATCCTATCTAATAAAGAGGGAATATGCTAATTGACTGCCCACCCTCAAAGATGGCAGCACCCATAGCCACAAGATGGAGGCACCCAGTTTCCTCAGCCCTGCTGGGGTAGCAGAAATGTGGCAAGGCTGAGCCCGCCCCTAGGTAGACCCAGCCACTCCATGCACCTGCCTTCCGAGTCCCCCGATCTCCTCAGCCCCCCAGTTGCCCAGGGACGGCCCGAGGCACAAGCAAGCCTCAGATGTCGACTGCCCAGGGCTGGCCTGAGGCACAGGCAAGCATCAGATGGCAGCTGACCAGCCACCCAGGGCCACCTGAGGCTCAGGTAACCAGGACTGGCTGAGGCTTGTGCTGCCAGAAGTGGCAGCAGCAGAGGTGTGATGGGGTTTTGCCCTCCCCTGATTGCTGGTTTGCCTCCAATTCCTGAGGGCTCCTGGACTGAGAGAGGAGGCAGGCCTGCATGAGGGATCCCTTCCTCCTCCAGTGTATGAATTTTCATGCACTGGGCCTCTAGTTGCTTTATAAGAAGCAGCCTTTTTTTGGCTGTTATATTAAGTTATGAAAGAAAAGTTAGAGCCCTAAAAGCCTGTTCTACAGCAGAGTCTTGTTCCCAGAACTCTAAGTTGGTTCTCAAACTGCATGTGAGACCTCTGCTTTATGAGACATAAAATTCTTTCAGATTTCGAGAAACATCTTTTGAGATTTAAAGGAATAATTATTATGTTAAGCATTGTACAGTGGACAACATGATTTCACTATACCGCATTATGATGTTCCTGCAAACAAAATCTGTGCGTTCCCTTAGCTTTGCAGGTGAGGAAATTAAGATAATGCACCTGCGAAGTATAGATCCAGATGATCAGGCCCTACATCTTATGTTTAAGCTTCCTACATAATGCTCATCATTGTTCTCTCTGTTTCTGAAAGAAGAAGTTACAGACGCTGCATTGGTCCATTTTTATCTGCATTGCTTTAGAAAGTTACAGCTTCAGTGAATTCACTAAAAAAAGGTCCAATTCCTGAGAAGACTTGCCTGGAAATACTGATTCTGTGGTCTAATCATCTCCAATCCTGGCCCTCAAGTAACTAGCACAGCCTCTGGTGTGCCAACCATGAACTCAGAGATGTACAGAGAATCTATCTCCAAATGTGTTAATGCATGTATGTGTGGAGGTGGAAGAGAAATGGATTTAAATGTGTTAACAGATGTATGTGTGGTGATGGAACAGACATTGATTTAAATGTGTTAACAGATGTATGTGTGGTGATGGAACAGACATCAATTTAACTGTGGCCAGGGCTTAAATAGAGTGGATTTAAGTTGAGAATGCAGAATATTTCATTCTCTTTAACCACCAGTTTGGACTGTTTTTCTGAAGAGGAAAAAGAATACTGTAGCATTATTGGAAGTGCTCTTCTTTAGGCGGGTCATTTCTGTTGGTTCTTTTTAAGTAGCTAAATCGATCTGCAGTTGCTCTGTGGGCTTTCTTTCCTTTGTATCATTTCTCAGGGCAACTATTACAAAGTTGCTCACATTTATCAGTAGTTCAGGGTGATTTATGTTTGAAAAAGAAAGGCCCTGGGTCTCTCTCTCTTCCTCATCCTACCCAGGCAGGCAAAACCCTCTCGGTGGAGCGGGGCCCAGTGAAGTCCAGCCGTGCATTGCAGGTGGCATTGCAGGCAGCCATGTGTCCTCTCCTGCTTTATTGTTGCTGGCCCTCACATTCTTGATTTCTACCTTCTTGCCCTCTTGACTGTAAGTACAAAAAGGCAGCTGTTCTCAATTTTCCTCTTTTGTTCACCCAGCACTTGCCACGCTTGTTGGAACATAGTAGGTACTTAGCATGAACATTTTCCCATCTGTGAATGATTGAAAACAACTTTCCTTAAAGTGTATCTCTTCTGACCACCTTATAAAGGTTCCTGTATTGAAATATATTTACTTTGACTTGATGTATGCCCCATATAAATTTATCTCTATGCAATTGAGGTAGGAAAAAAAATTTATATACACAAAGTTGTGGGAATGGGTTTTATTTACTCTAAGAATTATTTTCCAAGACGTTGACACATTAATTGTTTGAATGAATATGACTGATTTTTATTTAAAGTTAATTGAAGGATGTTTACTAGTAACTTAGAAGTAAATTTTGGTAATTCAAGTTTCTATAAGAACCTAAAAAGGAATCCATCTGTCTTTCTTAATACATAGGTACACCACACCCAAACACTCAGTTTTATTCTTTGACAAAAATTGGCATTTCTACTTCTAATTGGAATGATTATTTATGTAATCAACTTTGATACAGATTTTTTTTATTTGTAAGTAATGTTCTAAGAATTTTACCCATCTGGACTAATTTCATTCTCATAGCAACCTTATAAGTTAGGTGCTGCTCTTATGCATAGCAAGATTAAACCCTTCCCCAAGGTCAGCCAGCTATGAAATAGAATGTAGCCAGAGCTCCCAAACAGGCCTTCTGGCTCTGGCACCTCTTAAATTATGCTGCCTCACTGAAGAAGCACCCAGGGGGATAAGTCAAGGCCAGGCTGTCTTGCAGGGGTACATAGAGTCCAGAGGACTCAAGAGTTGCTGACTCCCTCCGGGAAACGTGCTTACTATTTCATCATTAGGCTTTGGGCTGGCTTAAGGATACTTAGGAAGCCCACCTCCAAAGATAAAAGTGAAAGGCACCTGAGAAGAGCACCTCAGAGAAGAATCAATAGTAGCTAATAATAGCTAACATTTATTGAATGCTCACAATGGTTTAGGCACTATTCTAAGTGCCCTATGGGAATGAATTTATCTCATCCCCCATAGGTAACTATTAAATAAAGGTATTATTGCTGTCTTCATTTTGTGTATGATGAGGCACAGAGAAGATAAAGAATGGGCAGCTGAGAGGCAAAATTTGGGACTCAAATCCAGGGAGCCTGAATTTTAGGTCTGAGCTCTTAACCACAACTCTTTTTATAATCTCAAGGAAAAGAGACAGTGGACTGTGACTCTGAGACCTCAGACAGCTCTGCCATTTCAGCCTGGTTCCTCCACTACCTGATTCTGCATAGGGGAAAGCTATCACAACTGAAAAACCAAGTCCTAAAAGAGCTCACAGGCTTATCTTCAGGAAAGTGATAGAATGGGGGTGACAGAGAAGTTGAAAAGTTTGCCCGAGGGTACACAGCTAATACTGGGAGGGCAGGGATAGCAACTAAGTCTTATTCCCGACTGGTTCCTCTTTATTCTCCTCTGTCAGGCTGGAGGGAAGAGAAAACCAGGGAGGAGGTACAGTGAAGTCCCTAAGAGAGGGAGATAGGCTGAGTCCAGGAAGGGGCTCCAGGTGAAAGAATGCTCAGAAAGCAGGTCTGGCTCTGGGGAGGGGCATCAGCATTGAGCTACCAAATGCCCACCAGTAGCACTGGGTAGCAGTCATTAGCTTACTGGTTCACCATCAGTCATTAGCCCATATGATTTCATGGGTGCCCTGGAAGTAATTGGTCAAATACTTCCATATACAGAGTAAATATTTAAAAATGTTTTTATTGTTTTTAGAGAGAGAAATGAAAAGATTGAGATGGAGGGAGAAACACTGATGTCAGAGAGAAACATTGATTGGTTGCCTTTCATGTGCACCCTGACCGGGAATGAACTCACAACCAGAGCATGTGCTCTGATGAGGAATGAAAACATTTCATCATTAGGTTGAGCCATACCACCAGGGCCAGCAAACATTTTATAAATATTAAAGTTGTCAATGTTATAAGTTGACAACAACTATTATTTGCTTACACTTTATTTATAAAAGCCTTAATGATTCTTTGGTTTTAAAAGATAAACATAATCAATAGATCACTTTTTAGCCAAAAACAAATATCTGGAATATGCTACAATCATATTTAAAACAAGAAAAAATAGCTTCTAAAAAAATTCTATGAATTGGAAATTGTGGCTGGTTGAACAATTTATCAAACTGGTACTTTCTTAGATTATTTGAGAATAGTGTAAACAAATGAGCAACATTTTTCAAATGCTAGAGTCTAGGATGCAGTCATTACAATATTGGTCAATTAAAGGAGGAAGCTCAGACAAATAAGAAGGAACTCATAACATGGTTCATAAAATGACTAAAGAATCCAAGGGGGCTAAAGACCTAATAGATAATTATTTTTTATGTAGGCTGATGAGATAATACTGGGTGGTCTCAGGTTTTATAAGTGGTCCTCAGGTTGGATATTCCAGATGTAGTCATAGAGACCATTGAGTTATTTTCAATATTTTTATATAAATATATGGGTGATAACATCCAAACAAACTAATAAAGTCATTGGCATGCTGATCAGAAGCTCTAAGTTTCTGAACACACACATTCACACACACGCACATGCACATGAGTGCATGTGTATGTGCAAATATGAAAACAAATTAATTGTTTTTCAAGTAATAAAATAAGTTATATGTTGTGATACATTTGGAGTCTGTGAAATATTTAATTTCCTCTCTCCCTTCTAGTTTATGATATAGTTCTATAAGCTAAATTTTTAAATGGATAAAGTATGGACATTGGAGCCAGATAGACAAATAGGCCAGCTTCATCCTTTTGTTGCTTTGACCTTACATGGTTAATTGCTCATTTAACTCCTTTAAGTTTTAACTTGTTTCTTTACAAAATGAGGATGGTGCTTATTTTTTTCAGGTTGCCATGGATATTGCTCGGCACATAGTAGATACACACTAAATGTTAATTTTATTTCTTGTTTTCATCCTGTCAGTGGTGCTATCAATCACTGAATTTTAGTGAAAGCAAAATATTCTCTTTATATTTTCTTTTCACCTTTCAGTTGGGACCAAGGACACACACAGACCATATGGGAGGTTAACAAAGGTGACAACTGATGTTCTTCATTATGTTCTGTCCATTTTTATTACTCTTGTCAGAATTGCTTATTTGTAATCTGGCAAGATTTCAAGGCAATGGGTTGAACAAGCACATTTTTTTTTCCACTGAGTGAAAATAAAATTGGAAGTTAAAGCTGTTGAATCAAAGAGGAAATCAGCCAACCAGGCAAAGAGATTTCCATCTCAGGTCTCTAAGGCAAACATAAAGCTGAGAAACCAGACGAGATTGCGATGTAGTTAAGAAAGTCACTGATGGCATTGCCAGAGGCTAAAACCTTTTTCTAAACTTCATAAAAACCTTTGAGCTTTGCTAGGAAATCCTTCAATAATAAAATCTGTACCTCTAACTAGTGCCAGGGGTGTCGTGTTTTGAAGAGGCTGCATTGTAAACCCAAAGTGGCATCATCAATGAAAATGAAAGTCATCTTGGGCCGTGGGCCATAGGGCTAAACCAGAGCAAAAGCACAGACCACAAGAAGAGGTGAGCTGTCTGCAGAGTCGTGTCTGGCACTTTCGCCTCTGCCATTTCTTTCCTCTGAATCCAAACTTCCTTCCACAATGAAGGAAGTCATCATTCTCTGTTTGTGGTCTCCCTTAGATGCCCAGTAGCTGCCTCTCCCTGTCTCTGCTGTGTTGGGGTTTAGTTTTCCTGCTGTTTAATTCCTTGCCCTTTCAGAGGTCCATGTGAATTTAATTCCGTTCCTCTAGGCATTTATCAAACCCCCTCTCTGTGTCAGACCCTGTGGGTGGTTCTGAAAAATCCTGTCTCAGAGTCTTGCCATAAACCTCTTTGCTGCAAGCATTTTTGCTGCAAGCATTTTTGCTGCAAGCAAACATTTAAAAAATATGTTGATTTCAGAGAGGAAAGCAAAGGAAAAGATAGAAACATCGATGATGAGAGAGAATCATTGATCAGCTATCTCCTGCAAGCCCCACACTGGGGATCAAGCTCGTAACCTGGGCATGTGTTCTGACCTGGAATATAACAGTGACCTCCTGGTTCATAGATCAATACTCAACCATTGAGTTACACTGGCCAGGCACAAGCAAACATGTTTACAAATGTTTTTGCTGCATAACTAATTGGCCATAAGGCAATTTATTTTTGTCATGATTTTTATTGATTTTGGAGAGGAAGGAAGAGGGAGAGAGAGAGAGAAACATCAATGATGAGAGTCATTGTTCAGCTGCCACCTGGGGATCGAACCTGCCACCCAGGCATGTGTCCTTGATTGAAATAGAACCAAGGACCCTTCAGACTGACGTTCTGTATTCACTGAGCCAAACCATTTAGGACATGGCGATTATGTTATAAAAGATAAAATAACTCGGTGAAACCGGTTTGATCAGTGGTAGAGCGTAGGTCTGTGGACTGAAGGGTCCCGGGTTTGATTCCGGTCAAGGGCATGTATCTTGGTTGCGGTCGATGTTTCTCTCTCATCGATGTTTCTAGCTCTCTATCCCTCTCCCTTCCTCTTTGTAAAAAAATCAATAAAATATATTTTTAAAAAAAGATAAAATAACTAATTTGCAGACATAATGTGTTTTGTCAGTTGGTTTTCTTTCTGCATTGGCAAAGGTCTCACAATCCTCCCATAAAAAATAAAATGCATTTATTTATTTTTTATTGATTTTAGAGGTGGAGGGGAGAGAAAAATATTGATGTGAGAGAGCGACATCAATCAGTTGCCTCCCATATGCACTACTCGGACCAGGACTGAACCTTAAACCTAGGTATGTGCCCTGATTGGAAATCAAACCCGTAACCTTCTAGTGTAAGAGATGACACCCAACCAACTAAGTCACACAAATCAGGGCACATATTTTTATATTATATAAATCTTAGTCCTCCTTACGATTATACAGTGACAAATAGAGGTAGTGGTCTTAGAATGGTGAATGATACATATAAGGCCAGGATGCAAAACTACATGTCAAGTGAGGCCGTACATTGTAATGGAAAATGATAATGTATCAATCTGCAAATCCTTTGGTGAGCAGTCATCCCTCCCATCCATCAAAACTAAAAGTTTACTAAGCTGTGGGCAATAAAAAAGCAGAGACTGCTCATTTACAACCATCTTCAAGAGCATTAATTATCAACTCTTTAGTTAGTAATGGATACCTGTCTTAATGAAGTAAGACATTGCCGGGGGTGGGGGGTGTGGGGGGGGGATAAGTGCAATACCTAAAGAGGAGACTAATCAAAAAGCAAACAAAACACAAAAAAAGTGTCATCCTATGAACAAGACTTCAAAGACAATGTATTTTCATTTCTCACAGTAGTCTTTTTAATGTTGTTTTACATTTTTATGTCTCATTATGCCATTTTTAACATCTCGTGTCTTAATATTTCTTTTATATCTTAAGACATAATTGCCTTAGAGCCAATTAACTATGCACAGAAAATGCTTGTGGCAAAATACTTTTGGTAAAGAGGTTTATAGTAACTACCTAGAACCAGAAACTTCATCTTAGTCAAAGTCATGGACACTGCTCTCCCACTGCTCACTACCTGGCAGCGGAGCCAGGTCATAAACAGGCATTCGGTTCCATTGGGGACCATGCTGGGGATGGAGACTGTGAACTGAGTTCGCAGGATAGAGTGATCACTTAGCCTGGGGGTATGGAGACCTCTTGGTAGTCTTTGTACAGAAAGCCCTTGGTAACCTTCTCAAGGTGGCCTGACCCCTATTATGGCCTGTCCTCTGGCATTCAAAGCCACACATCCCAAGCTCTCTGCATTTGAATACTTAACACACTGCTGCTAACCTGTCCATTCAGGTGGGCACCCCTTGAAAATAGGAACTATATTGTTATGTTGTGTTTTTGTTTTTTTTTCTTTCCCTAGTACTTTGCTATATATAGTAAATGGCATATGGTAGTTTCTTAATAAATGTTAATGAACAAATGATGTGACATTTTGAATTTAGACTTAAATAATGAGACTAAGTGTGTCAGGTGTGAAATCCCAGAAAAGGCATTCCAGAACATAGAAATGTCCTCTCCTCTGCCTAGACCAGTGGTTGGCAAACCTCAGCTCCCGAGCCACACGCGGCTCTTTGGCCCCTTGAGTGTTCTAATGCCACTTCTTCAAAATAGACTCGCCCAGGCCAAAAACCGATTTCTGCGCATGGGTCACAAAGTTTCAATCTCACTGTATGTGCGCGCCTGGGCATGGTATTTTGTGGAAGAACCATATTCAAGGGGTCAAAGAGCCGCATGTGGCTCATGAGCCGCGGTTTGCTGACCACTGGCCTAGACTAAGTAAAAACTGTGATTTTTGTCAAGTTTATTCTATGCCCAGAACTACAATAAGAATCTCACAACAGAATTATTTCTAAACATCACAACAATTCACAGAGATAGAAACTGACTTCTAGGGGTTAAATAACTTCACCAAGATGTATAGCTCATAGATAGCAGAATCAAAATTTAAATCACAATTTTCTCCAATAGAATACTACTGTAAAATAGAAGAAAAATTTACCCTTTGCAACAGCATGGATGGACTAGGAGAACATTATGCTGAGTGAAATAAGCCAGTCAGAAGAAAGACAAGTAGCATATGATTTCACTTACATGGAATTTAATGAAAAAATTGAATTATCAAGCAAAATAGAGACTGACTTATAGATAGAGAGCAGGCAGACAGCTCTAGTGGTGGTGATGGGATTGAGGATTGATAAGGTGGAGGGACTGAGAGAGAGAGTTACTCCAAGCTGCAGTTTTCACATCTGTAAAATGGGAAAGGAAAAATAGTTCCTGAAAGAATGAAGTGAAGACATAGTATAATGCCTGGTACATAGAGAACTCAGAATTCATGGAAATGGAAGACAATGTGGTAATTGAAGGGAAAGAAAAAGGGTGGGTGGAGGTACAAGAGGGCATAGCGGGGAGAAATGGAAATGGAAAAAATAAAGTAAGCTTTTAAAAATAACAAAAAAGAAAACACCTAATTTTCTCAATTCAGATGTCATAGTTACACTGTTGTTCAACACCTCTTAAACTTGTGCACGTAGAATATAAATTCCAGGCATTTAAGACTTGAGGGGAATTTTGGATATTCCCAAGGGAAATTAAATAGCATACTTTTTAAATAAGGTTTCCAGAGGTTATAATGAATGCCGTGCTTACATGGTATGGACATAATCAATACTGATATAAGGCTCAAAGAGAAAATAGACTTCTAGAAATTTGGACATAAGGAAGTTGTCAAGTGTAAGTATGTTTGTGTGAATGTGTGTACATATGTGCCTGTGTGTCTAGGTTTGATTTGAAGCAAAATTTTGCTAATCCTAGTAGATGTAATTATCCTAAAAGCTCACAAGATACATCTAAACCTTTGATTTTCAGACACTTACATTGACATGTGCAACCTGCTTCGTCATTCAGTGAATTCCCACATACTTCCTTCCATACCTTCAGCCCAAGCAGGGCCTCCGGTATTCTGGAACCATGGTGAAGTATAGATTTCTCCTTCTGTCACTGGCTTTTCACTACTTCTCATTTATCCTTTAATGAAGGAAGAAACTATTGTTTACTGTCAAGTAGGCGTTCTTCTGTGTGAAGAATGTGGGAAGAAAACCTCTATAGTCAAGTGATCAGGTTGAGGGGACAGATGTTAGAGGCAGAGGGACCTGACTTCAAATCCCGCTCTACCATTTTCTCGCTATGTGATCTTGGGGAGAGTTACTCTAAGCTGCAGTTTTCACATCTGTAAAATGGGAAAGGAGTCATAGTTCCTGAAAGAATGAAGTGAAGACATAGTATAATGTCTGGTACATAGAGTTCTTGATTTATAATATTTTCATCTTCACAGTTAAGGTTTTAAAGGCTATAATGAAATGTGTGGTTGAAGGGAAAGAAGAGGAAGGTGTACTTCTATATTCATAATTCAGATCATCTATTTAACTAACAGGTTTGTATTAGGTATCAATTAGGATCAAGATGCTCAAAGTTCCAAATGCTTTACTTTTGTATGCATGCCTGCATATTCTTCAGTTTCTCCTTTATGCATTTGCTAGGTAAAAATTTAAGACCACAGTGGATGTGGAGTTTTCAAGTTAAAGGCCAAAGGTGGCAAAGGGCATCACTACTGGCCCAGAGGAGGTGGGCAAGGAACAGAAAAGAGCTCCCTGAGGAAGCCTCAGCAGAAGAGTAGCCCTGGGCCTTCTACCCAATAGTTGTCATCACCTGAGTTGTACCCAGGCTCTGGGTTTTGAGTCTGAATATGTTGATCCTGTTTATCCAATTTCTGCTGTCTGGGAAGAGCTAGAGAAAAACACTTTGCTTTCTTTTTTTCTTTTCCTTGAAGAACTTCTTAACTAAAGCCTTGTATTCTTCAAAGGATCAGCTGTTAGCTCTGTGCAGAGGCCCCGATTCACATCTTATCCTCCAGTGGCCCCTTAAGTTATTGTGCCCATCCGGTGAGCCTCCGGATTGCTCCTCCAATCCTTATTTATCACCTCTCCACTTCCTTGTTGGTTTTGAGGTTTTTCTGTATTTCTCTATTTTCTACATCGATGCCATTTTAGTAAAGGCCTGGTGTAAGCAGATTGAGAGAATAATGAGTGCTGCTGAAATTCTCAGTGCCTATGGGACACAAATGTGCTCTCTTAGCTGTGACTCACACTGCAAAACCCAAAAACCAACCAAGGAAGAAGGATGCCATTCATTCATTTGACATATTTTTTTAATACTTTCTGTTCTAATTCACTGGAACCCCAATAATTGAGATGAGTCCCCTTAATCCTAAGGATGGCCCTAAAGTTATATCTTTTTATAAAACAAGCTTGTTCCCCATCCATCCATCCATCCATTCATCCATCCATCATCCATTATTCAACAACAATGAAAAAGTATTAAGCATCTACTAATTAGCAGGCTCTGTATAAATATACATAATGAAGAATAAGACATAGGACATACCTTTAAAAAACTTAATAATTACAATACCACGTGAAAAAAAAATGGTATAACAAACTTTTAAACAATGTTGTTGGAGACCAGGGACAGAGCCTTATTGATATCTGAGGAGAGAGGAAAGGGGAAAATGTTTCCTGGAGTAAGTAATGGGTGATTTTCTCCTTAATGGATGATAGGAGTTATTTAGCTTTAAAAGGTGTATAGCAAGGGTTAGAGGTGGGCATGAGGAAGAATATCCCAGACAGAAGGAACAAGATAGAAAGAGATACAGGAATCATGGTAATGGCCAGTAACTAAGTGTGGCTAAAGTAAGTGATCCAGGGGGGAAAAGAAGAGTTATAGATGCAGTTGAGAAAGATAGATTGAGGCCAGGTCCAGAAAAGCTTTGTATAATATGCAAAGGACTGAATTTTATTCTAAAAACAAAGATGAACTGTTGAAGCATTTTGAACAAGGAGTAATTCAGTCAATTATCTATTTTAGAAAAATTATTCAAGCTGCAGTATGGAGAACTGATTGGAAGGTGTCCAGAATAATTATTGTTACTAGCCCCAGATTTCCTTTTAATGGCTACATTGTTAATGTACATGACCATAACCCCCTTTTTGCTATTTGAATTCTGTTCAGGCAGTCCTACTTTTGATCTCAAGAACAGAGGCCTATGTGAGTCTTAGAAGCTTATGTCTAAGAGTGGAAAGCTGTAGAATTGCTCAAAATCAGACCATAGTTACTGAATTTTGAAGAAGTATGTATTTAGTATGTTCTTTTATTTGTGAACATGAAAGACCTATGTTACCCAGACAGGGTGAAACCAAAACAGGTAAAATTTTGGGAGTATTGCTTTTTCTGAGCTAAGAGGAACTTTAAAACATGACCAGATTTCTAGTAGTATCCAAAGAGGTTAAGGGAGAATCTGAAGCTATAAATCCTGAAGTTTTAGTTATTAGAAAATGTTAACCTTTTCCTTATAGGATGGCTTAACTGGGTTAAAAGAATGATATGAATTTTGATTAAGTGATCTGTCTCCACTGTTTGTCATGGTTCACTTAGTAGAAGTTGGAGCACTTCAAATTTAAATCTGAGTTTTGACTGTCACTATACTGCTGTAGATGTTCCTCTCAACAACATTTGTAAAATGGGATTGAATCTACATGCTCCATGATATCTCTTCCTTTTCACAGAGCTTCTCTCTACTCTAAAGGGATGGACTGTTCTTTTTTTTAGGCCAACTGATCACAAAGCTAGAAAATCCATTGAGGTTCTGGTATCCAGTAATTTTTTCCCCCCCTTCAAACATGATAAACTAACCTCCAAATTTAAAGATACTGTTTTTGGAGGATTAGAGGTTCCTCTGTGGAATGATCCCTGAGGAATTGCCCGTTTCTGTCTTGGGATAAAGCAACATTGACAGGATTTCTTGAGTCTCTGCTGTTCTTATGAATAGGAGCTAAACTTTTGATAGAATGAGCTCTGAGTTTGTTTGAAGTCCGGTGTAAATTTTTCAACACAGCAAACTCCTTTTTGGCAGTTTGGCATCCAGGTCTGATAGTGGGTATGGCTTTGTGCAAAATTGTTGAATATGAATTAAACATTCTTGCCCCGGCTGGTGTGGCTCAGTTGGTTAAGCATTGTTCCATGCATCCATCAAGAGGATGCAGGTTCCTTGGGATATATTCCTAGAAGTGGGATTACTGGGTCAAATGGGAGTTCCATTTTCAGTTTTTTGAGGAAACTCCACACTGTTCTCCACAGTGGTTGCACCAGTCTGCATTCCCACCAGCAGTGCACGAGGGTTCCTTTTTCTCCGCAACCTCGCCAACACTTGTCGTTTGTTGATTTGTTGATGTTGGCCATTCTGACAGGTGTGAGATGGTACCACATTGTTGTTTTGATTTGCACCTCTCGGACAATTAGTGACTTTGAGCATGTTTTCATGTGCCTTTTGGCCTTCCTTCTGTCTTCTTTTGAAAATATTCTATTTAGGTCCATTGCCCATTTTTTAATTGGATCATTCATCTTCCTTTTATTTAGTTGTATAAGCTGTCTGTAAATGTTGGAGATTAAACCTTTATCAGTGGTATTATTTGCAAATATGTTCTCCCACATGGTGGGCTTTCTTGTTGATTTGTTGATGGTTTCTTTTGCTGTAAAAAAGCTTTTTATTTTGATGTAGTCCCATTTGTTTATTTCCTCTTTAGCTTCCATTGCTCTAGGGGCAGTATCAGTGAAGAAGTTCTTTTGGCATACGTCTGAGAAGAGACAGATATAGAGACAGTAAAACAACAGGCAGACTGTCAAATTACAGTGGGGAGGGGAGAAAGATCTGGGGGAGATAATAGATCAACCGAAGGACTTGTGTACATGCATATAAGTACAACCAATGGACATAGAACTCTGGGGAGGGAGGGTATGTACAGGAGGGAGGGAGGGGAGCAAAAAAAAAAAATCAATAAAATATATTAAAAAAAAAAAAAAAAAAAAAAAGAGGATGCAGGTTCCACCGAAACTGGTATGGCTCAGTGGTAAAGTGTCAGTCTGCGGACTGAAAGGTCCCAGGTTTGATTCCGGTCAAGGGCATGTACATTGGTTGTGGGCACATCCCCGGTAGTGGGTGTGCAAGAGGCAGCTGGTTGATGTTTCTCTCTCATCGACGTTTCTAGCTCTCTTTCTCTCTCCCTTCCTCTCTGTAAAATATCAATAAAATATATTTTTTAAAAAAGGAAAAAAAAAAAAAAGAGGATGCAGGTTTCATTCCCAGTCGAGATACATGTCTGGGTTTCAGGCTAGATCCCTAATAGGGGGCATGGAGGAGGCGGCCAACCCATGTTTCTCTCATAGATGTTTTTAATATCTCTCTTCTTTCCTATCTCTCTAACTTAAAGTAAGAAGAATTTACTCTTCTCACTTGTTCAGGCAGGGACTGAGGTGAGGGCTGCAAGGAAAGGTAAGTGAAATACCATTTATTGAAAATCTAGTATGCTAGGAACTTTATTATTTTTAAAAAAATAATTCTCATAATAACCCTATGGCACTATAAGAATTGTTATAAGAATTTTATCAAACTAAAAAGTATGGCATAGATGCCTGGCCATGTGGCTCAATGGTTGAATGTCGATCTATAAACCAGAAGGTCATGGTTTGATTCCTGGTGAGGGCAAATACTCAGCTTGTGGGCTGGAGGGCATGCAGGAGGCAGCTGATTGATGATTCTCTCTCATCATTGATGTTTCTATCCATATCTCCCTCACCCCTTCTCTTTCTGAAATCAATAAAAATGTATTTTTTAAGTGTGTCATTGAAAAGGAATTTGTCCAGAATTATGCAGCTAAAAAGTAGCAGACCCAAATGTTGTGCCTGTGTTTCTCTCCCAACTCCATCATCTTTCTACTGTTCCATGTTAGCTGATCCTCATTCCCTGGCGCCTCATTTCAGAACTTATTTTTCAGTGAAATAATTAATTTGTATTGTCTACTCATGTGTATATGTCAACCTGGGGGAAGGTAGTTGGAAATGAAATATGACCTACAGTAACATAAACTTTGGAACTGCAATTAGTTGTTGTCTTCTGAGGCCCTCAAGTTCCAGGTTTCTCTGATACTCACCATGCCATCACCTCATTAGATCCCTGTAACAGCTCTGTGGGTATGTTTTGTTTTGTGACTCTTTGGCAGACCAAAAAGGAGAATCAATGAAGTTGCATTTCAATTGTACATGTTAATCATGGATTGTTCACTAAATCCTGCATTGTTTTCTCAAAATATTATTATGTTCAGTCTTCTTACCTGCCTTTTTATGTTCATTCGCTATTCGTTCATTCACTCATTCATTCATTCAACAAGCATTCATTGGTGAATTGAAGGTCACTTATGGGCCAATTGTTGGTCCAGCCTGAGGAAAATGAGAATGAAGATGGCAGAGTCCCTACCCAAAAAGGAACACAAACAGTTTAGTGATGTCTTCAGCCTGCCATTACTTTAGTGCAGCCTGCCATTACTTTTGGCAGCCTTGTTTGCCATTAAAATTCCCCTCTTGCTACCCTGATATTCCATGAAGATAACCCATAGGAGGAAGAAAACATGTTTTTGTGTGAAGATGGCATTTAAAAAATACCAGACTGAGTTTAAAGGATTGACACCATATTTCCTGAGACAGACAAAAACAAAACAATACAAACATACACACAGAAAAAAACACGATAAGGTGGCACTTCTCCTGGCTGTCACCCTATATTAGGAGAAGGAGGAACAGTAAGTACAGATGTTGAAGTGAAGAGACAATGAGGCTAACTGCTGGAGTTCCAGAACTTTCTTAAATCCCTCTTTCCTGGCAAGACATGTCTGAAACATGGAGAGTTAGGCCATCAGAGTTTATAGTGAGATGAATTTTTAAAAATATATTTTATTGATTTTTTACAGAGAGGAAGAGAGAGGGATAGAGAGTTAGAAACATCTATGAGAGAGAATCATTGATCAGCTGCCTCATGCACACCCCCTACTGGGGATGTGCCAGCAACCAAGGTACATGCCCTTGACTAGTATTAAACCCAGGACCTTTTTTTTTTTTTTTTTAATATATTTTATTGATATTTTACAGAGAGGAACGGAGAGAGATAGAGAGTTAGAAATGTCGATGAGAGAGAAACATCAACCAGCTGCCTCTTGCACACCTCCTACCGGGGATGTGCCCGCAACCAACGTACATGCCCCTGACCGGAATCAAACCTGAGACCTTTCAGTCCACAGACCGATGCTCTACCTCTGAGCCAAACTGGTTTTGGCATGAACCCGGGACCTTTTAGTCCACAAGCCGGCCGACGCTCTATCCCCTAAACCAAACCGGTTTCGGCAGAGATGAATTTTTAATTACAGAAAATTTTCATAATGTATTGTTCAGTTAAAAACTAACAGTTTAGAAACTATGTACACTATCAATTTATTCTTAAGACAATAAATATATGTATCAACACATATAAAAAGACATATAGTATCAGCTGTTGTATTTTAAATTGTGCACTTATTTTTAATTCTCTTAATCATGATGTTTATATAATAGACTTGTTGCTTAAATGTCACATAGCAAATGACATTTAAATTATTATAGTTCAGTTTGTTATTTAAAAACTTAAAGCCATGCAAATGGTAAATGCCATTTGTGACAATGTGGATGGAGCTTGACAATATCTTGCTAAGCAAAATAAGTCAGAAAGAATTATTTCTTGCTAAGAAAAAGTGAAGAACCCTATAATTTCACTCATACATGAGACATATAACTGAAAGCAACAAATGAACAAATAAGACAAACAAAAAGTCATAGACAAAGACACAAACAGTATGATGCTTACCAGAGGGGAGGGGAAGTGAGAGGCATATGGAAGGGTAGAGGGGGTCAAGTGTATGGTGATGGAAGGAGTTTTGACTTTGGGTTATTGGGCACACAATTCAATAGACAGATGTTGTATCATAGAACTGTACAGTTGAAACCTACATAATGTTATTAACCAATATCACCCCATAAATTTAATTTAAAAATAAGACAATAATAAAAAAGCAAAAAAAAAAAAAGCCAGACAATATAGACATGCAAATTCCAAAGCAAAATGTACCTGATGGAGGTACCTGTTAGACTGATGGAGGAAGCAATCATACAGTGTTTCCCCAAAAATAAGACATCCTCTGAAAATAAGACCTACTTACAGGTTTCCTTTTGAGTGAAATATAAGGCATACTCAGAAAATAAGCCCCTCCCACCCCCAGGCTAAACATGAGAGATTTGGTCCACTGATTCTGAAAAAAATGGAGTCACAAGAAATTCACCAGGAAATTCAGGAATTGGATTGTTATGATGATGTTCCAGAAAATGATGACATGATTGTCATTGAATAAATGAGTAAATTCTTGATACTGTAGGATTCACAGTTTGTCTGGTTTGTGTTGACAACTACCGTACTACTGTACCATATACAGGTAATAAATTTCCTTTATTTTCATTTAACAATAAATGTGTACCGTATTCTTCTTCATGGAAAAATAAGACATCCCCTGAAAATAAGACCTAGCGCATCTTTGGGAGCAAAAATTAAAATAATACACTGTCTTATTTTCAGGGAAACAGGGTAGTAACAGCAAGAGCTATCCAAATCTCATTCTCTGCATTCATAAGGGGGTGAAAAAACTCCCCCAGTTTTTAAAAGACCCCGTTGCTGCTTCTGAGTTATTTACTCAGACTCTGGTCCTTATAGCTCTTCTCCTTAACCTAGGATACTATGTAATCACTGGATTTGCTGAGGCTGAATAGATGTGACCATATACCATGGGACATAAGTAGATGTTATGGTCAGGCAGTGGCACTAAGGATTTCTTGATGGGTCAGTAAGGGGAAGGATTGAGGGATATCACTCACAGCACGAGCCTGGCAGCCTTGTCAGATAGGGCAAGCTAAGGGGCAGGTAAAGCTTACTGAATGTATGTCTCTCTCTCCTTTACCCCAGTTGCCCTAGGAGGCAACACTGTCTGGAGAGGGAGCTTGGTTCACAGAAACTATATGTGATCTGGAGGCGTTTTGTTTTATTTTTATTTTAAGACTCTGTCTCTTGTAAGGTTAAGAGGAAAAGGTGTGAGGAACATTTTCTCCCCCTTTCCCTTCTCTTTCTCGCCTTCCTTCTTTTCTTCCACCTCTTCCTTTCCCTGCCTCAACAGCTCTTTCTGTAACTTCTCTCCCTCTCTTCAATCTTTTCCTCTCTCCCTTCCTCAGCCCTACCCTTCCTTCCTTCCATATGCCACATGATTATTTTGCGCACCTACTTTTCAAGTTTTGTTAGGCACTGGAGACACATGTGGCTAAGACAGACCCAGTGTCTCTCCATAAAATAATAGGGAATGACAAAAGAATTGTCAGAACACTTGCTAAATCTTAGGAGCTGCACAAGAATTTGAACTCTTCAAAATGTTTGTAGGAAGAACAGAAACTTTTCCCTGGCACTTCTGCCAGCATGATCAAGTGAGCCCAGCAGGTGAATCTCTCTGGGGGCTTCTGGGAGCTCTCAGCTTCCAGAGCTTGATGCTTCTTGTCTCCGGTGACAGCTCCCAGCATTCCCACAACTGCACCCCAAAGCACACAGGCTTATACTATTCCATGTGAATAAGGAAGGAAAGAACAAAGGGGAGTATTTTTCACTTTCAAATAATTTCTTAATAATGTTAGAGTAGCTTTGGCCTTAGTGAACTCATCTGGTTTTCTCGTTGTTTTTACAAAAGGGTTGGAGGCAGAGGAACTTGCTTTTAAAGGTCAAGAAAGTCTAAGTAAACTGGCTGTTATATCTCAGGAGATCCAGGAAAAGGCAGAGCAAAGGTGACACTCTAATTAACAGGCAGTTGCAGGAAAGGAAGGATTCATGCTGTGCAATATGTAATTTGGAAACCGAGTGTTCTAGTCAGAGAAATCTGGTCTTGCCAGAAAGCGATGGGGGTTGTTTTAGACAAATGAACTGACAAGACCCGCTTTGTGTGCTGGATAATCCCAGTCACCTGTTCTATTTTTCTGTCTTGGCCACAGCCAGGCCATTTGTTAATTTACTCAGTCATCCACTTAATATCTGTCAATCTTCAACTCTTCACCAGGCACTTTGCTATATATAGAAACACAAAGATGAATATAATAAATGCTTGCTCTCAAGTAGGTCTCTTATTTTATAGAGACAGACAAACTGACATTCTCTTCCCCCACCCACCAAATGGCTTCAGAGACAGAAATTTATACAGGTTGACATGGAAACAAGGAGGAGGAACTATTCAACGTGCCCAAGACTTTGGAGAGAGCTTCTGAGAAAGGCTTGATGTTTCTCCAGGAAGATTTTCCCAGGGAACCTGGAGGAGAAGAATATTCTAAGAAGATGTAGAGTGTATACAGGCAGAAAGATGAATAAGTACTCATCAAACTGAAGGATTTTTACCTAGTTATTACAGTAAGAGTGTATAATAGAGCCAAAATTGGTAGAAGATGGAAAACAAGAGGTATTCTAGGGCAGATATGAATACAGCCATGTTTATTAACTAATTTATGAAAAGAACACTAAATTAGTAATTTGTCCAAAGGTCAGTTTTGTTATGAAGGATAGAGTTGAAACCACTCAAGAAGAGAGATTACATTATACTTTCTTTGCATTGGCAGCATGTAATATAGTGCTGACATATAGGTGCTCAATAAATGTAAACCTTGCAGTGATCAGAGAATAATCATTGTCAATGTTGAAGCATTGATTCTAAAGGAGAAAGAGGAAAAAAAAAGAATTTTGAGCCCTTGTTGTATGCCAGGCCCTGTGTTTGGAGACTTACTTATGCTAATTAATATTTGCAATCACTTGAAGGGAATTTATACATTCCTCCTCATTTTTCAGAAGAGGCATTTGGAGCTTTTGGAAGTAGAATTTACCAAGGTCTCATAACTAATATATGGTCAGTAGCAGGATTCAAATTTCAGTCTGTCTTTCTCCACAGCCTACCTTTCTACTTTGAGGTGAAAACCTTACTGAATTATCTGCTGCAGGACTCTGGGGAGAATGTTACCAAGTGCATTTATTTATAATAGCATCATAGCATGGAATTACACAATCAAGTGCTCATTTAATTTCTGTAGTAAATTTTATAAATTTTGTAAAAGTTCAGAGAAATAGAGGTGAGTATTGGCTGTTTTCCTATATTTTGGAGGTTCAAGCGGCTTTATATTCAACTTACTACTGCTAAATGAGACATGAAACAAAATAAATGAGGAATAAATGAGACTGATGAATAAGTGATTGTGCATAGCCCTGTGCTTAGAGCAATGTTTCTGAAATGCCAGTGTTAGATTGCTGAGATGCTGTCTTCTGAATATTTTAATTGTGGTGACTCACGAGGCCGCCAAAGAGAGGGCGAGTATAAATATAACAAGTGTGGAGAAGACAGTGCTTCTGGAAAGCTGCTTAGAAAATCTTGGGTTGCAGTTTAAGCTCACTGTTCCTGTACCTGGCTCTCTCCCATCACTCCTCCCTGCTGGCCTGTATTTCCATATCCTGAGCCTTGATGCTGGTTTTCTTAGCAGTGTCTGACTTCTCATTATTCAAGGCTTATAAGGATATGGTGTTTTTTCTTTTATTTTCAGGCAAAACTTTTTTCCCCTTCACATATTAAAAAGTTCTCCTCATCCAGCCAGCATGGCTCAGTGTTTGAGTATTGACCTATGAACCAGGAGGTCATGGTTAGATACCTAGTCAGGGCACATGCCCAGGTTGTAATCTCAATCCCCAGTGTGGGACATGCAGGAGGCAGCCAAACAATGATTTTCTCTCATCATTAATGTTCCTGTGTCTCTCTCCCTCTCCCCTCCTCTTTGAAATCAATTTTTAAGAATACATTTAAAAATATATATTCCAAAAAAATAAAAAACAAACAGCTCTCTTGCCTTCAGACCTCTGAGTCATAGACAGTGACTGTTTCCACCCCAGGTCCCCACATGCTTCTAAATGCGCACATTTTCTGGATGAATCAATGATGCAGAGGAGGATTCCAGATAGAGTGGACCCTCCCACTGCTGTACGGGCTGCCAGTGGCTTCCCTCCCACCCCGGCTGTAAAGGCCAGAAGCATTGTGTTTTGCAGTGAAGAAGAATTCTGCCCAGAGCTTTGTTACCAGGGGTGCCAGAGATTAGGGATCCCCATGGAAAATAATTTGCCTCCCACTCCCCAAATGTAAATTTGGAAACCAACCATGAATTATACATACCTTCTTTTATGATCCATTGGCACAGTCGAAAGAAGGCCACATTATTTACTAAGAGCCCAACACACCTGTTTTATATTCATTGTAATAAAAGGTGATGCATCTAAATCACCCAAACTAGCCTCAGAATAATCAGTTTTAGTATTGTAATAAAAATAAACAATAATTATAATAAAATATTAAAATATTATTAAGTAATAGCACTTACCATTGTAATTATTGTAAGGCAATGGTGATGAGACAAAGAAGAATATATTCTGTGTTTGACACCTAATTCTTTATCCTGACCTAAATATTTTAATAAATTTCACATTTGAAATATAAATGAAAAGAGAAAATATTGATATGATTAGTAGACTGCAGCTGTTCTTATATTTTATAATCTAAATGATTACCTAGCTTCCAAATTATATTATTTTCTTCCACATGTTAGGCTATGATCTGGTTCATTGTGGGGAAAGTGTAGGGTTTGATGAATAAAGAAAATAGTTAAAATTCTGGATAATCTCAGACTTCAAATGTTTTATGTACTGATATTCTTAGTAAACTGTCTTCTACTTGGGTGTTCAGTAAAGGTAATCTAGGCCTAATTGGGTTTCCTTCTGAAGTTTTAATATCGTTATTATTTTCCTCCAGTAGAAATGGGGTCTGGTTGTATAGTTGGAAAATCTATTTCATGGATAAGAAGATTGTGTTTGCAGAGAACCTGGAAGCTATAACCTCGGACTTGATTTGATTTCTAGGTGACACAGAGCAGCCTTGAGTAGGGAAACCACATAATTAGCCCAGTCTTGATGGGAACTGGACATAAGTAATACAGAAGCAGCTTGTACAGAAAAATTAGAGCAGACCGTTTTGTCATTTAGCCCAGTTGCTGCTTCCTATTTCTGGTGCAGTTGCCAGGCATGAGTAAAGTAGACTCTGGTAAAGAGGGATTTATGTTGAATGGTGTCTTGGGGATATGCACTGGCTTCCGTGGGAGAGGGTGCTATTAAACCTTAGATTTGTAATTCAAGTTGTTAAGGACCTTTGATTTGGATGAAAGGTTGAGCTCCTTTTAAGGATTGACTACATTATTTGAGAATTTTATATGATATTTTTTCTTAAGAAGTGGCATGCATCAAAGGGGGACATGTACTAATGGACCATGATGGTCATGGGAATGTTAATGGTACATAAGAGGCAGGAGGCCATGGGGGAAATCTTGATGAGCACATCTCTATTCTTTAGTTTTCATCTCTGTTAAATGTGAATGACAATGTGGACCTTGTGGGATTGTTGTCAAGAGTAACAATAATGTATGTGGTAGACCTCACACAGTGTCTCAGCTATATGTGCTCAGTACCTTAAAACTCATAGTAGGAGTTATAGTCACAGTGGCCATTTTTATAGTTATTCTAATAGTGATAATAATAAAATAAAATAACAGCAATTAGTTGTATGTTTACTAAGTTCCAGGCAGTATGTTAAAACTTTACATGCATCGTGTTAATTATGAAAGTGATCTTTTAAATATGATACTGTTATCATCACCTTTTAGAATTTGTTGTAGCTGTAGCGATGATAGAATTAGTAATAGGAATGTTGTGATGATATTTTAATGCCCCAAATCCTCTGTAGACATAATAGCATTATACATAACAGGATTATACATGCACCAGACTTCCCCAAGTTCTTTGAAAAAGCAGTACAGTTCTTAGAACCTTGATATTCTCCTGAACTCTTTCCCCAACCTTCGACACAAGTGGAAAAACCAGCCAAATGAATGTCTGGCCACAGCTCACATTATTCAAAGGTTATCTATCAGAGCTTACTATTCTAGTCAGTGTCTCAAAAAATACTCTTTTGAGTATCTGCTCTGTGCAAGCACTCTGCTGGACCCTGAGGTTACAATGATAAATGTGTTGCTGTCACTGGACTAGGTTAGGAACTAGCAGAGAAGAATAACAGGTAACAAAATGAATTACAATACAGTGTTATATGCTTCTGCAATACTGAGGCAATTGTAGAACACATGGAAAGAAAAATGGTCCCATTATGATGGGAAAGGATATATATACACTATGGTTAGAAAGAAGCCAGGCTTATTTCAGACTGGTCTAGTCATTTGAAGTAGGGACATTAGCACAGCTTATTTATTAATTACATACTATGTGTGTGCATTGTGTTAAAAACAGATCATCAAAATAATAATTATTAAAACAATGTATATGAAAAGTTCATGAGAATTAAAATGAATAAGAATGATGTATGAGATTCAGAACATGAAATTTGGAGTCAGAAGGTCTGTAATTAACAGGAAGTCACAACCTCTCAAATTGTCTGTTTCCTCACCTGTTGAAATATAATCATAGCCCCATTGTACATCTGCCACACTTTCAGAGATTACAGTGTGATGCAAGCTATAAAATGCTATATGAGCTTAAAAGTAATATACAAACATTGTTTGTTTTTATTATATAGAGCTACAGAGATCAGGGAAGAATTTGTAGAAAGAATTTTCCTTAAATTGAGCTTTAATGAGTAGGGTTTGAGTATGGAGTGGAAGAGTTTGTGTTGAGGAGATAAAAAAGCTTCTCCATTCCCTCTTTTGAGAAGGGACAGGTCATCACAGTGACCATCCTCCACATGGTGGCGGGAATGTCAGAAGTAAATGCATATAAGCAGGAAAGCTTCTGACTAATTTAGTTGGGATGTAGCTAGTCATCAGGAGGGAGCCATTCAACGATAGGTAGAAAAGCAGCATAATCATAGAGCTGCGTTTTAAAGAACATTATGTGTAGAGTTAATAGGCTGCTCTGGAAAGCAGAGATAAAATGCAGAGTTGAGTTTAGGAGACTGTAGATAATGAGAACCTGGATGAGGCGAGAGGCTGTAGGACTAGAAAGGAGGGAATGGATGTAAGAGATACTACAGTGATAGAAGGTCCAGAATTGCTTTATCTCTCAAACTCCTTTGATGCCACCAGGGCCAACATAGATTTGAAAGAGGTTTGAGGAAGTAGCATAGTGGCTGATCTCCAATTTCTGAAAAACAGAGCCAGAGTATGGCATTCTTAGCTTTCCACGTTCAGGCCTTGACCTGCCCTTTTGGTCCTTCGTTAAGTCTATGCTGCAGCTATAGTAAACCATCCCTCATTCTGTGACCATGTCTAATGTTCCTATATGTTGTTTCCTGCCTGAAATACCAGTACTAACACATGTAGAATGCTCTCACCCATCAATTGCAAGCTAAATTGTCTCCTTTTCTATAACCCCCCTCCCTCGTACATGCTTCCTCACCTCCCCCTTTAGCACTTAAGACCCTTGTCTTCTTCCCTGAAACAGCTAACATGTTGCCGGACCTACTTCACTAGTCAAAATCAATATGTGCAAAATTTGAGATTTTTTCAGTAGCCAATATTGAATGAATGAAGTGTTTGATCCACTCTGAGATTAGATTCTTTTAAAGGATTCTGATAGCTTTTGGATTTCCTATTTAAGAATCCTGGTGGCCTTAGCCGCTTTTGCTCAGTGGTTAGAGCTTTGGCCTGCGGACTCAAAGGTCCCAAGTTTGATTCCAGTCAAGGGCACGTACCTTGGTTGCAGGCACATCCCCAGTAGGGAGTGTCCCAAGAGGCAGCTGAATTGATGTTTCTCTCTCATCGATGTTTCTAACTCTCTATCCCTCTCCTTTCCTCTCTATAAAAAAATCAATAAAATATATTTTAAAAAAAGAACCCTGGTGAACCCCTTGTTCCACTCATGATACCTAACATCAGTAGGCCTGCACTGCATTCGGAGTGTGCCGTGCAGTCATACACTCCTGTCAAGAAAGACTATTTCTGGTAGCACACTAAAAATTAAAGCAATTTATCTATCAAGGTTGTTAGAAAAAAAATAAGTCATTCAGGGTAAAGAACTTCCAAAATGTAAATGCTTTTTTTCTGACACAGGGAAGACACTTCTCTGCCTTTAATCCTGCTGGTATTTCCAGGGGTTGTTTTTGTAGCAAAATCCCTAAACACAAAGCAGCCTATTCTCTGAATATAAATCATGAAGTGGCAAGTTAATAACAGACAGTATCCTTTGATGTGGGAACTGGAGCCCCTACCTTTGCACTTATTTGTTGGCCTTTAAAAAGTATAAAAGCTTCAAAAAATTGTTCTTTGCACAATTTAAGCAAGAGACTTCCCATTTATAGGTTCCCTGTGCTTCCTAGCGGGTAAATAGGATTATTTTCTCAGTGCTGTATGTTGGTAATATTCAGACTGGCAGTATTCTAAGCAAACAAAATCCCCTTTCCCCCCAATTATCCCATAAGCATGCACTGTTTTTAGGACTCAGTTACTATCTTTATTGCTCAACCTAAAATCCACAGCTGCCCACGTTCCCCATCCCACCTTCACCTTTGTCCAGCTAATTCCAAATGCTTTTTAGTAGGAACTGACCAACCAGTTAATGGATCAGCCAACAGCCCCTGCTTTTAGTGGTCTTCCAAATTGCTCCTATACTTGTTTCTCTCTGAACCCTTGTCAGTGGCTTCTTAGAAAGTGTCTTCATGTACCTAAATTAATTTTGACTCTTCATAAATATTCAACTTAGTGAGTTTAAAAAGTGAGGAAACATGGGACACCATGGAAGACTTCTTTACTTTTTCAGCCAATAGATCACCAATACAATGGATCCCACATTTTTGTGGAAATCTATCCATCCCTTCTGCATACTCACAGGCACTGCTTAGCTGAATCACTGTCTTCTCTGGCCTGGCTGGTGTCCAGTCTTCCTTCACTCAAATTCATGTTTCTCATAGTAGCCAGTGATGTTGAATTTTTTTCTATAAAGATACTCTTATAATTTTGAGTGTATAATATTTGATAACAACTATCAGACATGTGAAGATAAAGTATAATAATAAAATAAACACCACAAATTCCTCCTCCAAATTAAGAATTAGGCACATGGCAGAGGTAGAGCAGGGATATTATGATTATACTATAGGCCTGGTGCACGAAATTTGTGCACGGGTGGGGTCCCTAGGCCTGGCCAGCAATCAGAGCCCATTGGGGCCAGGCTGATCAGAGCTGGGCCTGAGAGGAAGCTAAGATCCTGGGCCGGGTGAAGAAGGAACAGATGCTGGATGCCCAGGCCACCATTATCAGTGCCCTGCCACCAAGCAGTTCCCCACCTCCCCTCCTCCTTGCCTCGCTGCCACACTGCCACCGTTGCAGGAGGGTGGTGGGCCAATCAGGGCCTGCCAGCCGGGAAGAGGGGCGGGGCATGGGAGGTTGGTTGCCAGCCCTGAAGAGGGAGCCAACCCTCAGCCCCCTTGGGAAAGGAGCCACATCTGCCACCACTCACCCCTAGTTACCCATTCCAGCTTGGGGCCGGAAGCACCCAGTGGGGTTGGGAGAGGAGGCAATGGTCACTGGGCCGGGCTAAAGGAACAAATGCCAGATGCTGATGCTGCCATCATCAGCGCTCCACCACCATGAGGTTCCCCGCCTCCCTACCCTCCTCCTTCTCTTGCCCCCACACTACAACCATGGACCAATCAGGAACTGCTGGCTGGAGGGAAGAATGGGGAATGGGAGGTTGGCTGCCAGGTGCAAGGAGGGAACCAGACCTTGGCTCGTATGGGGAAGGGGCCACGTCCACCGCCACCCACCCCCCGTTCCCCATCCCATCCCAGGGGCTGGCCCCCATCAGGTGATTGGGTCCTTTCGGCCAGGAGGATGGACCGTGGGAGGTTGGCTGTGGGAGTGCACTGACCACCAAGGGGCAGCTCCTGCATTGAGCATCTGTCCCCTGGTTGTCAGTGCATGTTATACTGACCAGTCCTTCAGGTCTTTCTGGTCACTTAGCCTTATATGTATATAGATTTGACAGATGAAGGAACAGAAAATCAGAAAGATTTAGTACCTTAATGTTAATCATGGGTCTTCTTTGGAATTTTCCATACCTACATTGTTTTGATTATTATTTGACCACCTGTTTTAACACAGTGTATACACAGTATTTAATAATAATAAAAAAAAAAACTGCACTAGTATGCCTACTTCAAATGATTAGACCAATGAAAATACCTGTGTGCTATTCTAAAATTCTATTTCCTTGACACCTTCTTCTACTGTTAGTTTATTCCACTCAACAGTATGATTTTTAAGTCATACATGTTATGTGTGTAGATGTAAATTATTTATTTTTATTGCTGTATAATATTTCACTATGTATCCATTCTCCTGCCAGTATAGAGTCAGTATATAGTTGCACTATATCCACTATTTTTCATTACAAACAGTGCAGCAACATTCTTCCCATATTTCTGTGTAATAGTTTCCCTAAAATTGGAATTTCTGGGTTTTCAGTTTTTATTTATTTAATTTTACAATATAATGTTTGTGCCTATTTTCATGCCTATCAGAAGCGTTCAGGAGTTTCCACTGCTTACATGTTCACAAATCTCAAATTTTGCCAGACATATGTTAATTTTTGCCCATTTAGTAGGTGTAAAATGTCATTGATCATTTTATTTACTTTGCATTTTCTGGTTGAAGAGTAATACTGAGGGTCTTTTAATATGTTTATTCAACATTCACATTTCTATTTTTGTGAAATGACAGTTCAATGTTATTTGTCTACAATTTATATTGGATTGACTTATTACATATTGATTTATCAGATTGATTTATCTTCTGAATATTGACCCACTTCTGATTCTAGGTATTACAGAGACCTTCTTCAACCTTGCAGATTAAGCTCAATTTTAATGTGTTCAAACATGTCACTTTATGTTGTTTAAGAAATGTCTTTCTACTCCAAGATCGTATAGATAATAAACTATAACTTTTCTCTTTTATATGTAAGTATTTAATCAATATGGTGCTTGTTCTTATGAATTCTTTTTCCAGGTAAATAAAAAAATGTTATCGCACTATTTATTAAATAGCCTTCCTTCATCCTTCCCTTATTTATCTGCACTACTCACTCTGCCCTAACTTATATTTGTATAATATGTGTCCTGTTTCCATGTTCTCTATTCTATTTTACTGGTCAATTTATTCACCACTGTGCCAAATCCACACTATCTTAATGAAAAGTCTTTGCAATTAATTAGGATGTCTAATAGATCAAATTCTTTCACATTGTTTTATTTCAGGAATATCATGATTTATTTTAGTTTTACCCTTTCGTGTGCATTGTAGAATAAATTGGGAAAGTTCAACAAAAATTTTCATTGAGATTATCATTGGAATTGTTTGAATTTATAAGTTAGTTTATAGAGATTGATTTTTCTCTAATTGGGTCTTCCTATCTCTAAATTTGTATTATTTTACATTTATTTAGATATTCAATTCTTTTAATTAAATTTTATAAATTTCTCCATAAAGATTTCACATTTTAAATAATCATTGATTTTGAAAATCTTTCAAAATATGAAATTTTCATCAGGTTTTTATTGTTATTGATAATAAATATATTTTACTTCCATATTTTTTGAAGGGATCATGATTTTCTCCCATGTTCTGTTAATGTGATTAATTACACTAATTGAGTTGTGAGAGTTAAATCAACTTTGTGTATTAATGTAAGTCATTTTCCTCTTCTTTCTATTTTTGTTTTAATAGTATTATTATTTGCTGTTATTATTTTCACATTAGTTCTACCTGGTGGCATAATCAGTTTTTATTTGTGCAATTGCCTAAGATTGATGATTAACTCATTGGATTGGCCCCTTTCTTTTATATTACCATTAAAACAATACATTTCAAAATGTATTATAGGTACATTTGCATCCCATTATATTTGATATACAGTGTTTTTATTAACATTCAATTAAAACTTTGACAAAGATTTATTTTATGATTTTTTTGAACTAAGAATTAATTTAGAAATTTTTTTTTAAGTTTCAAAAGTATAGGAATTTTTCCTTCATGTTACTGATTTCTAATTTACTGAAATAATATCCAGAATACATTGTATGATAAGTATTCTTTTAAATTTCTTTTAGTCTAGATTGTGGTCAATATTTTGCAAATGTCCTCTGAGAAAAATGTGTGTTTTCTTATTGGATATAAGTTTCTAACTATATTCAGTCAATGGAATATAATTTTTTAAAAATATTTTTTACTTTTGTTAAATTTTTACCTTTTTAATCTATCAATAAGTCAAAGAGGACTTCTTGAATGGTGGATTTTTTGATATTTGTTAATATCTTCTTGAATTTCTCTATTTAAACTTTTCATATAGTCATCTTCTGGTAATCTTACATTAGAAATCTTATTTCTCATGGTGTTCCAGTATGCCTCCTTAATAGTGACTTTATATTTTTGCTGAATTTGAATAATGAAGAATATGAGGGTAAAAACTAGGATTGTTTTCTTTTGGAGAAGATTAGACTTTTTTTTTTAATAGGACTAATGGATTCTTTGAAATTAAAAAGCACTTTTTTTTTTCTTTCTGATGGTCCTGCTTAATTTTGGATTCTCTTGTTTTCTGATCTGAGACCTAAAAACTATATATATATATATATATATATATATATATATATATATATAGTTTATTAATAAATTAATTTATTAATTTATTTTTTCTCACAGCATCCCTGGCTTCCATTTTTCTACTGCTCACTTTTCTGGTTTTGGCTGACAGGATTTTGTTTGATGGTTTGTTGTGTGTTTTGGTCTTGCAGATTTTTCTCACATTCTTACAAATCTGTGATTCATTAAACGTGTGATGGTTAGACATTTTTAAAGATAGGAATTGCAGCAGGAGCACCCACTGAAGTGAGTGCCTTGTGTGCAATACTGAAGGACCTGCCGACAGACACTTAATACAGATAGTGATCATATCGGTTCCCTGCTTAAAATCCTCCAGTAGCCCTTGGGATTAAATACAACCTCTTTAGAAAAAGCATCAAGGCCTCAAAATCAGATCTCCTCTCACCTCTCAATCCCCCTTCCTGCTACTTACCCATATCATCCCCTAGTCTATGATAACAAAATATTTACCATTCCCTGAATATGGCATACTTTTTAAAGACTCTTCTGACTGCTTTAGATGCCTTTTACGATTTACTTATCTGGGTACTTCAGCCTTCAAGTTTCAGTGCACAAATTGCTTTTTCTTTTAAGTATTTTTTAAACCCCAAAGAGTCCTTTTTTCTCAATTCCCTTAACACCCCGCACATGCCTTAAATTTTGCTAGTATTTTACAACACTGCATTACTTCTATTCCTTGTTTTTGTCTATTCTTTCCATCAGTCAATGAAAAGAAAAAAAAGGGGGGGGGAGGGGCTGTTTCTTGTTTATTCCTCCATTTTCAATGCAAGACACTATGATCAAATATGCTAATCTATTAGACAGTTCAGGCTTCTATAACAGAATACTATTGACTGGGTGACTTATGAAAACAGAAATTTATTCCTCACAGTTCTGGAGTCTGGAAAAATCTAACATCAAAGCACCAACAGATTGGGATCTGGTGAGAGGCTGCTTCTTGGTTTATAAACAGCATTTTGGGTGACTTGAGTGGGGGTCCATGGCCTCACATGACAGCAGGGGCGAGGGAGCTCTTTGGAAACTCATTTCTAAGGGCACTAACCCTGTTCCCGAGGGCTCTACCCCATGACCCAATCACTTTGCAGAGTCCTCACTTCCAAACACCATTACATGGGGAATTCGGTTTCAACATAACAATTTTAGAGGACATCAATATTTAATCCATGCTAGCCAGCTAGCCCAGGGAATGTTTGGTTTTTCTTTCTGGTTTTCCTAATGTAATGATTAATAATGCTCTGTTTTCTAAAGTACCCACTTTGGATGAGGAATTATATGGTCACCCTGATAATATTATATTGTTTGTTGAATGAATAAATACATAAAAGAAAAGAAAAAGGGGAGGGATTCTTGGAACTGGACAATGAGATCTGACTTACCTTTCTAGCACCATTTCTTTTTTTTTCCAATATATTTTATTGATTTTTTACAGAGAAGAAGGGAGAGGAAGAGGGAGTTAGAAATGGAAACATCGATGAGAGAGAAACATCTATCAGCTGCCTCCTGCACATCCCCTACTGGAGATGTGCCCGCAACCCAGGTACATGCCCTTGACGGGAATCGAATCTGGGACCCATCAGTCCACAGACGATGCTCTATCCACTGACCCAAACTGGTTTCAGCTCTAGCACCCTTTCTTTGTAAAATTTATTCAACTTCTCTCTGCTTTAGTTTACTGCAACACACACACACACACACACACACACACACACACACACACACACACACGATATTTCCTGTCATCTTCAAAATGAAGCTAATAATAATAAAAGCTAATGTCTTAAATGCAGTGCTTTAAGATTTACTGGATACTTCACAAATATTATTCCATTTATCTTCTAATGACAGCCCTAGGAAGTGAACATTCCTATAATTTTTGAACACGTAAGGTGACCAGGAGCAGTAATTAGTGGGTTCTGGTGACTCCATTTGCTTACATGTCTATATTTTTTTGGAGTAAACTATTTATAAGATGCCTGTATTAGGTACAGATCAATGTCACTTTTTAAAGTTATATTTACTATAACTTTTATAGTATACTATCATACTATAAAACTAAAGCTACTCTTACTTTTCCTCGATTTCCTCACCCCAGAATTACAATCATGACACCTAATATCTTCCATGGAACTCAGTGACTCTCCCCACAGCAATTAAAAGTGACAGACAAACCAATGAAGAAATACTCCATTGAACTGTATTATCCTATGAATTGGGTGCAAGCTTGAGTGCTTGGCTGAGTAATTAAGTGTGGCTTTCAGTTAAGAGTCCTATCAGTTATGTTTATTTCCTTCATATTAGATTAACTCATGAAAAATGAAGAACCGTGGCAGGGCTCACATGGCTATGTTGAAAGTCCTGTAACGGCAGATGTAGATTACAGCATAATTGATTTAAACCCCTGTTGCTGAATTGATTGTCCAGATGTTCACCATGGCAAGACAGAATAACAATGATCTTTGGACATCTTGCATTATATACTGTTTTTCATCTTTAAAACTCTTCCACTCACATCATCCCTAGGCAATTTTGTTGATTATAACAACCTTGTGAAGTACACAGGTTTTGTAGGGAACAGATGAGAACAAAAAATTGTTCATTAGTTAGCACGTATTGTCTGACTCCATGCCAACTTATCTCCCTGACTACATTTTACTTTCGGACACAAAATTGCTCCAAAAGCAAATTTAACCTGTTGTCTTTATTATATAAAACCAATCAGCATGCCGAAACCAGTTTGGCTCAGTGGTAGAGCGTTGGTCTGCGAACTGAAAGGTCCCAGGTTTGATTCCGGTCAGGGGCATGTACGTTGGTTGCGGGCACATCCCCGGTAGGGGGTGTGCAAGAGGCAGCTGGTCGATGTTTCTCTCTCATCGATGTTTCTAGCTATCTATCTCTCTCCCTTCCTCTCTGTAAAAAATCAATAAAATATATATTTTAAACCAATCAGCAGTTAAAATCTAAACACTGTAACATTTGTCTATAGACTCCTCATGATCTAGCTTTTCCTTGCATCTCCAACCTTAATTTTAATAAAACTTTCACCTCCTATTTCTCTGGCCCCTTCTAGCTTTCACATCTCTCTTCCTTTTCTCACACTGCTTTTTCTGCTTGTGTCAGCTCAGACATTATCTTTTTCGTAACACCTTCACTGACCTTCCTTTGTTTTTTCAATAACCTCACTCTCTTCTATCAAGACATTGTCCTGCTGGTATGGTTCATTGATTGAGCATAAGCCTATGAACCAGGAGGTCAGGGTTTCATTCCAGGTGAGGTCACGTGCCCGGGTTGTGGGCTCAATCCCCAGTAGGTGACCAGTATGGTGTGTGCAAGAGGCAGCCAAATGATGTTTCTCATCAGTGTTTCTCTCTCTCTCTCCCTCTCCCTTCATTTCTTTGGATAAAAGTGTATTAAAAAATAAAGACATACCACTTATTTATTTATATTATAAATATGCATGTCTTTATTGGACTCACTGTCTTTTTGTGTCTGTTTCCCTAGCATCTTTTAGAGTTACAGGCACATAATAAGTACTCAAAACATATTTATTGAAAAGATTGATAAATGAATGAATAATATACAGTGCTATTTCTCCTACCTCACTTTATCTGAAACCATTGTGACATGTTCGCAGTTCTCTTCTTTTGATCAAATGTGTTCATCCCTCTCATTCTATCTGACGACAGAAATTATC
Organism: Pipistrellus hanaki; assembly: GCF_964339955.1. Lineage (NCBI taxonomy): Eukaryota > Metazoa > Chordata > Mammalia > Chiroptera > Vespertilionidae > Pipistrellus > Pipistrellus hanaki. The sequence continues at coordinate 34,348,691 of NC_140511.1, forward strand.
AGCGATTGATAGGGAGGCTAGGGCCTGGCTTACCTTTGAGGAAAGGCAGGCTCAGGAAAGATAAAGGACGGACTCCAACTTGGAAACCATACGATATCACTTTAACCTGAGAAATTGTGTTCTTGTTGTGAGTGCTCTAAGTGTGATCATTAGCTGTTCCTGGACAAGACATTTACATCATTGATTAAATTATTTGAGATTAAAAAAAAAAAAAAAAAAAAAAAAAAAAAAAAAAAAAAAAAAAGCTTAGGGCAGCAGGTTCTTAAAAAGCTTGAAGAATTCCAAAGAGGGATTAAACACTTTTGTTCTGTGTTCTTAGCTTATCATTTTGTCTTGGCAATCAGGCATTGGCCTTGCGGTATTTATGAAAAGCATCAAGAACACCTAGAGTTGTAATAAGAGTAGTTAATATTTAGTGAGAAGTTACTATGTACAGGGCATCATGCTGGCACATGCATGCCTTTTCTCAATTAACCCTCAAAACCAATTCATAGATACATTTTCTTCACTTTACAGTTGAGGAAATCCAGTTTCGAAGAGAATACATGTTGCTCAAGCCAAACAGTTACTGCATGGGAAAGCCAGAAATGTTCCCACTGAAGGGAGCTGGCTGGGACTATTGGCCTAGCATGAAATTTTAGGGGGGTACTTGCCAAGAATTGAGTTTTTCTTTGATGACTGTGATCACAGAGACTCTTTTCTAGCATAATTTTGATAAATTGGCTATTTAGTGTTTGTAAACTGCCTCATGGTATACACTGGATATAAAATGCCAATACTTTCCTTCCTGATTTGGTTATCCTGAACATTGTGTGAAGTCTTAGTGCCTCAAGAGAGAGCAGTTGTCCTGACAGTGTTGCTTGAAGGGATTCAAATTAGATCAAGTGGTCCCCAGGGTGCTGCAGTGTTCTCATTCAGCCCGGCTGCCTCTCGGAGCACTCCGGTGCAAGCTTCTTCACCAGAAGCTTGAGCACCCTGTACCTGCATTGAGGAATTCATAATGTTTCATCCATGCACTCTGTTTTAGAAAGAGGTGTGATCTGCTGTACATGACTAAGGTTTAAGATAATATGCTGGAAAAATGGTCGTGGGCTCAAATCACAAATAACTTAGTCTTTCTGAGTATCAGTTGGCTCATCTGTGACATAAAGCCAATATAAACATCTCATGAAGTTATGGTAAAGATAGATACCATATATCTTTAGTAAGTATTTAACAAATATCTGCTAAATATAGTAGGTGTTTGACAAATGTTTAGTACGTGTTTAACAAATATTTTTCCTCCCCTTTATTTTTATTTTAGTTTTCAAATATATCTTGATTTTTAAATTTAAACTCTTTATTGTTTAAAGTATTACATATGTCTCCTTTTCCCCCACTGACCTCTCCCCAACTACTCCCATCCCCCCGTATATGCCCTTACCCCCCTATTGTCTGTGTCCGTTGGTTATGCTTATATGCATGCATACAAGTTCTTTGGTTGATTTCTCACCTTCCATCCCCCTGCCTTCCCTCTGAAGTTTGACTTCAGAGAAGAAGGGAGAAGGAGAGAGAGATGGAAACATCAGTGATGAAAGAGAATCATTGATTAGTTGCCTCTTGCATTCTTGAATAATTTGCTCCTACTGGGGATCGAGACATCCATCTGGGCATGTACCCTGACCAGAAATAGAACCATGACTTCGTGGTTCATATGTTGATGCTCAACTACTAAGCCACACCAGCTGGGCCTCCTATTTCTTTCTAAAGTATTTAAAATAATGTAACAATATTTTAAAACATTAATAAGGTGAGAAAAGAAAAAATATTACCTATATAGTTCCACAACACAAATTAAGCAACCACTAGTGTTAATGCATTTTCTTTTTCATATGGCTATATTTGAATCCTGCCTTTTCACTTTTTATTACACTATAAGCATTCTCATATACATCAACAACTAAGCAACTCAGTCATTGCACTCCTAGGCATTTACTGAAAATAAATGAAGCCATGTGTCTATAGAAGTCTACAGAAATTTGCACTTGAATGTTTATAGCAGCTTTATTTGAAATAGCCAAATATCCATAAAGAGAAGATGGACCCATGTAATGAAATACTTTCAGCAAGAGAAAGGACTCAACTATTGATAAATGTAACAGCATGGGTAAATCTAAAATTAAATATGCTGAATGAAAGAAGCCAGACAGAAAAGAGTGCTCGCTATATAATCCCACTCATGTGAGAGTCTAGAAAACTCACATTAATTAAAAATGAAAAGCAGAAAAGGGGTTAATTAGGGATGGGAAGAGGTGGAAGGAAAGATTATGAAGGCGCCCAAGGAAACTTTTTGGGGTGATGGTTATGTTCATTCTCTTGATTGAGCTGGTGTTTTCATAGGAACTTACATAGCTCTATACTAACCAAATTGTGTTCTTTAAATATATGTACTTCATTATAAGTCAATTACACTTCAATTAAGCTCTAAAAATACAAAACTGATATATCTTGGGGAGTGGGAAAATCTTACTCTAATAGTACCATTGTATTAATACTTATAAACTATTGCCACTGCTATATATTTAGATTGCTTCCAATATTTTACTATTACAAGTAATATCACAATGAACATCTATATTCTATATAATAAGAGCCTAAGTGACTGTTATGGCAGAACGACCAGAATGACCTATCACTATGATGCACACTGACCACCAGGGGGCAGATGCTCAATGCAGGAGCTGCCCCCTGGTGGTCATTGCGCTCCCACAGAGGGGGAGCACCACTCGGCCAGAAGATGGGCTGGTGAGTGCAGTGTTAGTGGCAGGAGAAGCTCCTTACTCCACGGCAGTGCTGAGGAACAACGGGCTGAGTAGTAAGGAGCAGCAAGCAGCTGGGCAGTAATGAGTGAGGAGTCCTGGACTGTGAGAGGGCGCAGGCTAGGTGAGGGACTTCCCCTCCCTGCAGTGTATGAATTTCATGCACCTGGCCTCTGGTATATATATATAAAAGCCTAAGTGACTGTTATGACTGGACAACTGGCCGGTAGCTATGATGTGTGCTGACCACCAGGGGGCAGGAGCTGCCCCCTGGTAGTCAATGCATTCCCACAGCCAATCTCCCACAGTGGGCCAACCTCTTATGGTTCTCCACTGCCCCCGTCCTCCCACCAGCCAACCTCCTGTGGCTGGCCAACTTCCCATGGTCCAGCCCCAATCGGCAGCAATTGGGACTGGGCAAGATTGCCCCAACTGACCTCAAACATTGGCCAGGCAAAGGGACCCCATCATGCACAAATTTGTGCACTGGACCTCTAGAATTTGACATAAAGCTATTAAATATTATTTGCTTTCTCTTTAGAATGTGTTAATGCTGAAATAAATTTTCATTTGGCAAGAATGGCACAGAACAATCTTTTTGGTTCACTCCTCATTAATGTATTTTTATGAGGTAGTTATATATATAACAAATTCTCTATTTACTTTTTTTTTTTTTAGTGATTATAATCACTAGTTTCCAAGCACTACCACTTGGGCCACTGATAAAACATAATAAGTAGCAAGAGGCATCTTGGTAACAATTAGACTTGTAAAGCCAAGAGTCTCAGGCGGGCCCAGCTGGTGTGGTTCAGTGGTTGAGTGTTGAGCTATGAACCAGGAGGTCCATCCCCAGTGTGGGTGTGCAGGAGGCAGCCAATCAATGGTTCTCTCTCATCATTGATGTTTCTATCTTTCTCTACTTCTCCCTTCCTCTCTGAAATCAACAAAACTATATTTTTTAGAAAAAAGAGCCTCAGGCAGGAGAACAATAAAGATTCTATTTTAAGTTTCTTTAGGCATTTGGCCCCCTCAAGGATCCAGAGGCTTCATGAACTATGCATGTTGATCTGTATATTTTACCACCCATTCTATTCGATGGTTAGCTATTGTGATCATCCATTCACTTCTATGCGCTTCCTCTCCTCCCAATGGCATTTTCACTACTGGAAGAGTATAGAAATACCACATGGGACTTTTTATTCATGCTCACTATTCATTTATACATTCACTTAAAGGATTGTTCAGCTTGATCTATATGCCAAACATGGGATTTGTACTGAAGATAAAGCTATGAATAATTCTGGTCCCTGGTTTCAAAATGTTACAGTATTGTTTGAGAAACCAGTAAGTAAATATTAAACTAGAATAGAGGGTGATTAGCACAACAAGAGACATTAGTCATTGGGGAATATGTGAGAGATACATATATGAGAGACTTTAAAGAAGAAGTGGCACCTCAGTTAGTAACTAGAAAAGGAGGAGACAGGTGAAGAAACCAAGAGAGAAAGGGAGGAGAATGTTTTAGGCAGAGTAAATAGCATGTATAAGATATTAGAGGGAGAGAAGATATAGAAATACTTTGTGGGTATGTGTGTGACTATAGTTTTGTTGTTGTTTTTAATGTGTGCTTAGTGTGAAGGACTCATAAAAAGTATCAGGTAAACACTACAAAATATTATGTAAAGTATCTGTTCTCTGATTATAAAAGTTATATATGCTCATTATAGAACAAAATTATTAATTATGAGCTTAAGATTTATTAAAGGAAATTAAAAAATACAAAAGCATAAGGAAGAAAACAAGTATTACTTATAATATTTTAGAAGCAGCATATAAAAGATTAGTACAGTCAGTCCTCAGGTTACATTAGAGATCTGTTCTATGGTGCAACATAATGCGATTTTCCCCATAAGTTGGAACCCACCTACATAAGCACCTCAGTCACTCACATGGGGCACATACACAGAAGTAATGAAGTGAAACAGTAAAACAAAATTAAAATAAATACACCAATTCCTGACCTTTACTTGTGGTAAATAAATTAAAAAAACAAAACAAAACAAAAAAACCCATAAAGTTGCCAAAACTGGTTTGGCTCAGTGGATAGAGCGTAGGTCTGCAGACTGAAAGGTCCCAGGTTTGATTCGGGTCAAGGGCATGTACATTGGTTGTGGGCACATCCCTGGTGTTGGGTGTGCAGGAGGCAGTGGGTCCATGTTTCTCTCTCTCTCATTGATGTTTCTAGCTTTCTATCTCTCTCCTCTCCCTTCTGCTCTGTAAAAAATCAATAAAATATATTAAAATGACTCAGCTTTTTTAAAATAAATAAATGGGAGATGACAATGTAACCATGAAACAATGTACGTCAAGTCTGACCTAACCTGAGCACTGCCTGTACCATCTGCATACCTCATTGTCTCTAAGCCCTTGTGTATTTATTTAATCAACACCATACTAATAAATATTGGATCATTTTCAGCTGTTTTCTTTTACAAAATTATTATAATATTAACTCTTACATATGTAACTTAGCATAAAAGATTAATATGTCATACAATAAATTTATAAAGATATAAATTTTAGGGTAAAAGGCAAAGTAATAATTTTAAATGATTGCATGGAATAACGTATAGTCAACATATTGCCTCCTATTCCTAGACATTTAGTTTCCAAGTTTTATTTTTATGAATAATTTTAAAATATTCTTAAACCCTTAGATGTCTTTGGGGCTGTCAATTTAATGCTGCCAGTCTATGAGTCATTTCAGTTGGCAAATATGCTAGTTGATAACATCATTCAATGTCCTTTAACATTATATCCAATCATATGAAAGGAAGACAAGGATTCTGATGATCTTACTTGAGAACTGACCAGGTTACAGTTTCCATATTTTTATATATATTATCTCACTTAATTCTCACCTCACCTATGTTAGAGATGTGTTAACACATTCTACAGACAAAGAAACCAAGACTTGCCGAAACCGGTTTGGCTCAGTGGATAGAGCGTCCATTGGCCTGGAAACTGAAAGGTCCCGGGTTCGATTCAGGTCAAGGGCATGAATACCTTGGTTGCGGGCACATCCCCAGTAGGGGGTGTGCAAGAGGCAGCTGATCGATGATTCTCTCTCATCGATGTTTCTAACTATCCCTCTCTCTTCCTCTCTGAAAATATCAATAAAATATATTTAAAAAAAAGAAAAAAAAGAAACCAAGACTCAAAGTAGCTAAATGACTGTCCCAAGCTTACAGCCTGAATTGAAGTAAAACCTTAACCAAAGTCTATCAAATATCAAAGCTAATATTTTTCCATCTCTATATGTATTCTCACAAAAATCAATTAGAATTATGGTACCTCTTTTAGTAACATAGAGATAAGATAGTGCACTTTAGTCATTAACTCACTGAACCTTCCAAACCTAATGGGAGGGTCTATTATTATACCCAACAGAAATAAGAGGAAACTGAGGCCCAGAGATGTTAACTAAGTTACCCCTGAACCACTTATCTCATGAGCACAGAATGCAGGATTCAAGCCAGCAGTCTACTCTGGAGCAGCTTCTAAACCAGTCCCTGCAGGGCCTCTCAGAGGAGCTGCCAGTTTGTGCCAGAAGCTAAGTGGTAGGAGTTGTCTTAGTATATGTAGCAACATTATATCGTATTAAAAGGCAGTGTAAGGATCAAGAACACAGGTTCTGGAACCGAATTACCTCTGTTTAAATCCAGGTGCTGCCACAGACTAGCAAGATAACCTCTTTCTTTGTTAGTTCTTTATCCATAAAACAGATCTAATAACAATAACCATCTTGTAGGGCTGTGGTGGGAATAAACATTTGGATAGTAATTACAATAGTGCTTGGCATATACTTATCTGCCTTTGAGTATCTGTTAAATAGTTTGTAGTGTATGAGTCCTCTTCTGATTCCTCCCTCACCAACCACACTCTAGGAAACTGTGATCTCAGTGGTAACCTAAGGTGACCAGACACACCCACAGCGTCTGGCTTTTTCAAAGTCCCTGCTCATGAGTGATGCCCCAGCCAAGATCTAGGCTCTACAGCATCATAGTATCCTCTATTTCTGTGAGAACTGCTTTAAAGGGAAGAGTCAGACTTGCCAACTTTCCAAATTTAGCCATAACTGGGTCACCTAAAAAGCAGTGCACTGTTCCCTCAAGTAATCTTTTGCTTATGTTAAATTTATGTGCAGCTTTCCTCACCAAACCTTAGCACGTTCTGAATTTCATGAGTCACTGCTTTGGCAGATACGTGTGTGAAGAGCGCCCTTTCAGGACTGTTACCAGAGGCGGGGCAGCTCGCTGCTGCCCTTGGTCCAGTCTGTACCTCTTGGGACTGATCCCAAAGGTGCAAACCAACGGATAGTGGGATCTGGCCTCAGTATTTTTAGTTTTGTCTTTTATATCGTAAAAGCAGGAAGGTCCTTTGCTTTGAATCTGTTGGGCCACACCCTAATATTGCTTACCAACTGATACCAGGCTCTGTGCTAGGTGTTCAGGGTCTGGATAGGAATCTGATCCTTGTTGCCCTGCCATTGAGGCTCATGTTGATCACAGTGTCTGGAGAAATGCTTTTGAATAACTATTTTCAGTTTGGGTCAGAGGTTGATGATTTTCTAAGACTCAGAGTAGCTAAGTGACTGTCCGAGTTAGAAGTAAAATCTTAACCAGAGTCTATCAAATAAAGGAACGCCTTTCCTTTTAGTCTGTAGACAAGCATTTGTCTACAGACTAAAGGAAAGGCATTCCTTTAGCTTAGTTTAGTGGTCGGCAAACTGCAGCTCATGAGCCACATGCGGCTCGTTGGCCTTTTGAGTTTTTAGCAAAGGCCAGCTTAGGAGTAACCTAATTAAGTTAATAACAATGTACCTACCTTTATAGTTTAAGTTTTAAAAATGTGGCTCTCAAAAGAAATTTCAATGGTTGTACTGTTGATATTTTGGCTCTGTTGACTAATGAGTTTGCTGACCACTGGCCTAGCTCATAGAGTCACGTGACAAGTCCGCTGAAGAGCTACCGTCTTCCCAGTAGACAGAGGATCTGTGGGTTACTGTGAGACGAAGGCCACCGCCACTTTGAGAGTGTTTCCTGTAAGCCAAGCACCATGCCAGATATTTGGTTATCTTACTTGAACCTTGAGTGAACCCTGTGTAGTGATTATCTCTTAGAGCGGATGTGGAAACTGACGATTATTAATAATCTTAAGTGAGAATAACTTACTCAAGTCTGAGGTAGGAAGAGATAGAGTTCAGAATTTGAACCGTCTGTCTGGCTCTGGATTGCATGTACTTCCCATGGGAAGAATTATTTATTTAGAGGGATCATTTTAGAGAAAACATGTCTCAAATTTAGAATGTTAGAGAGATCCTCCCCAGAGTCTTTCTGCAACAGATTCAGTAAACATAGTGAGAGGTTTTAAAAGTCTACCAGCATCACTTTCTTGAAGAAATGGCATTTCTTCCTTCACCAAATGATCTTGTTCACACCTTTTCGTATGAGCGCAACACCATAGCCTGTTCTAGTGCAGACTATGCTTCAAAAAATTAAGTTTTATTTGCTTCTATTAACTTGACAGGATGGAAGAAAGACAGGGAGTTTGCAGCCTCACAGAATTGAGTTCTATCTGTAAACTGCCACTGGCTCTCAAATGGAGAGAATAATACCTTCTTTGTAGGCTTAGCATGAAACATAGAATAGCTATTGTTAATCACCTGAATTACAGCTGTGGCTCAGTATATTTTAGTCCTTCCCCATCATTGTGACATGGCTGAGTGAAAGGAGCTCATCTGAAGATATTTACTAAATACACACGGTGTCATATTATTTGAGATGATTAAAGAATACTAAAGGATTAAAAGTCTGAGTGCTCTGTCCTTGATGCCCTGGTGTCCAGGATATGGATAAATAATTGAAAAGGCAGAAATAATTTAGAGAGAAATTCTTAAAAATATGACACTTTCAGGGAATAAAATGCTTATAATTGTGGTTTGTCCAAAGGATGAAATAGATATTTATGTGCTAACCTACAATCATGTTCATCATGTGTTAAAGAACAAATCAAAACAGATGGCAAAGAATAACTTTGAGCTCATTTATAAAGTAAAAACAAAGAATGATATATACCAAATAGTTAACAGCACTTGTCTCTTGGAAGTAGGAATAAAAAGCAATTTCACCTTTGCTTTAAAAGTATTTTTTTTTAATTATTAAGAAAAGACTATCAGGAACGTTGTGTTGGCTACAGGTTGGTATGAACCAAAGTGAAAATAAAGGCAAATATGAAATTCAGTGTCCCCTGAGACACCACTTTATCCCATTTTCAGTCCATTATTTCATTTAGCAATACATCTTATTTTTCTGTGTGTGTGTGTTTTCTTTTAATTATCTTGTTAAGATTAGGACCTTGCTTATCTTGTTCCAAGCTGTATCTCCAGCACTTAGACATTTCCTGAGTGATAGTAGCCTCACATAAATGAGTTGAATGAAATAAATGCCAGTTGGGCAGCTATGGCAATTATTTTTATTTTAAAAGCTCAAGCATCTTAATTTGACTTATATAGACATACATAATTTATTTCCTGACAACCTCTCTAGCTTTTTCTTTTCATCTCCAGTTTCTTCCCCTCAGGATCTGTACAGTTGAACTTTTTTCAGTTACCTTAATATACCCTTCTCTTTCATCTCCAGAGCTTTGTATATATTATTCTTGCTTCTTGGAAAACTAATTGAAGTTTTCTATTTCTTACTCTTGTTTATCCTTCTGGTATCAGTGTAAGCAGTATTACTGCTTGATCACAGTGTCTGGAGTTAAATGTCAGATCAGTTATATGTTAAGTGATTTTTGTTTAAATATCCTTATCTCTAAAGTAGGAATAACAGTAACTTTCTCATAAGGTTGTTGTGAGGGTAAATGCATTAACACACAAAAAGCACTAAGAACAGTTCCTGATGCATGCAATTTATTACATGTTAGGGCAATGATGATGATGATGGTGATGGTGATAGTGATGGTGATGGTGATGGTGATGGTGATGGTGATGATGTTGATGATGATGACAACTTGTAGTGTAGTTACTATGGTGATAGTGATGTCATTATTTTGGAAAACCTCTTTATTCCAGGATGGGTTAGGTGTCATTCTTCTTTGCTGAAAAAAATAACTATTGTATATTATTGCCCATTTGTTTGCCTTTAGATCTCACTAGAATATAAGATTCATGTGATCAGTAGCTTAGGCCATTGAGTATATCAGAGAACCCACAACACCCAGTGCAGTGTCTAGCAGAGAGCAGGTGCTTTTTAAAATAAATGTTTTGAAAACTATTGAATTGAATAATCTGGAACAAAATAATAAAGTTGAGCTAAAATATATTGTAAAAACTGAGAAGACAGGTCTTTATACTGAAGGAGAGTGTGAAAGAGAGACTCAGGGATGACTCTGGTCCAGACACTAGAGACTAAGAAAATGATGAAGCTGCCGAAACCAGTTTGGCTCAGTGGTAGAGCGTCGGCCTGCGGACTGAAAGGTCTTGGGCTCGATTCCAGTCAAGGGCATGTACCTTCGTTGCGGGCGCATCCCCGGTGGCAGGTGTGCAAGAGGCAGCTGGTCAATGTTTCTCATCGACGTTTCTAGCTCTCTATCTCTCTCCCTTCCTTCTCTGTAAAAAATCAATAAAAAATATATTTTAAAAAAATTTAAAAGAAGAAAGAAAATGATGAAGCTATAGAGAGAGGAATAAAGGTGTCTTACTGCCTATGTGGTTTGGTTCAGTAGCTAGGGTGTCAGCCTGCGGACTGAAGGGCTCTGGGTTCAATTCCAGTCAAGGGCAAATGCCCCACAAGTGCAGGCAGCAGCCCAGCCAATTCATGATTCTCATCACTGATATTTCTATCTCTCTTTCCCTCTCCCATCCTCTCTGAAATAATTTTTTTTTTAAGTAAAAGTAAGTTACTAATGTGGCTTTTCCAGTTGACTACTAAGAATTACCTTTTTCTCTTTATGCTTTCATAGCTATTGTAAAGTGCTTTTAGATTTACTACATCCTTTGACATTCAAAATTTAATGTTGTAGGCACTACAGATGTACATGCCCTTGTACAGATGAGTAAATTGAGCTTCATGAGTAAATTGCTTTCTTTCAGTCATGTTTGAGTAGAAGGAAAATATTAGGAATAGAAAAAAAAAGATTTCTTAAAACTCATTTACTCATTCAGAAACAGAAGTTCTACTTTGTACAGAGAGTATTATGATTCGGGTATATCCTATATAATAAAAGCCTAATATGCAAATCAACTGAATGGTGGAATGATCTTTGAGATGACTGTTCGCTATGATGCACCCTGACCACCAGGGGGCAAATGCTCAATGCAGGAGCTGCCCCCAGCCCATAGGCCCCAGACTAGCCAAGAAGGGTGCCAGCGAGGAGGGCCCTCCTAATACCCCCCCATTGCCTGCCAGTCACCCCACAGATTGGCCCTGATCACTGGCCAGGCCTAGGGATCCTATCCATGCACAAATTTCATGCACCAGGCCTCTAATAGAGGTATAAATGGCCTTGTCACTGCCCTTAACAGCTCTATCTGTATTCAGAGTGACTAGTTACACAAACAAGTTTAAGACAAACTGATAAACTTCACAAAGGATTTAGGTAATGTCTTCTGCACATACCATGAACAGAGAAATTAGTTCTTAATCAAGAATTAAAGAAAGTTCTTGGATGATACAGCTGACCTAGGCTTATATGCTATTCATTTTTTAGTACTTTACTCCAATACATGTCTTACAAAGAAAAGCTATACTTTGATTCCAAATTAGAATTTTCTAATTTCTCCAATGTGCTCATAACAGATAATTCATTATCTAATGCATGCTTATCATTTAGCTTTGGTTTTAGTTTTCTGAAAAAAAATTTGCACTTTTTTATTTTCTTGTTTTAATTTAACTCATCAACAGTAGCTCTCTGTTGTGAAGAAACACTGAATGGATTAATGTTGGAGGTGACAATTGTCAGCATACTTTTAAGAACATCAAAAAGCTGATAACATATTGAGGAAACTGACTTTTTAATGCAAAATAAAGGTAGACACTAAATGACAATATTTGAGAAACCCAAGGTGATTATTATTCCTCCCCATTGCATTCTTAAGGGAATATCTAAACAAAAATCAATTACATCTGAATTTTGGTGACAACAGGAAAAATAGATTGTTTTAATATATGAAGAAGAAAGGGTCATTGGTATATTGTCTAGGGAACTAAATTTAGACTGAGAATAGAATCATAAGGTTTATGAATTAAAAAGGAAACTTAATGGTAATCTAGTACAGTCTTTTGTTTGTCTTTCTTATTTAAAAATTAATGGGAAGATTGAATTGAATTCATTTATAATAAATTCAATTCAGTGAAGCAATTAAATTGCTTAATATTATAAGGTTTCCATTACTAAATATTTTTCCGTTACTTAATTCCTTTATGAAATTGTGCAAGTCATTTAATATCAGTCAATTTTTTAAAACCAATAAAATGGGAAAATGGAAAAATAATAGATATCTCAGAGCTGTTAAGAAAGTGAAATGAGATAATGCATGTCCAATACTGTCTGGTCATTTTATTGCAGCCCACTCAAACCCCCACTTCCCTAGGGAGGTATTAATATGGGATTGGCTGCAATACAAGAAACTGTATCCCTGTGCCTTGCAGATAGGGGCAGAAATAAAATATTGAGGACCAGCTAGAATTGTAAGAAATATTAATCATGCTCAGTTAACCGTGATTATTATTTTTTTTTTATATTTTATTGGTTTTTTTACAGATAGGAAGAGAGAGGGATAGAGAGTTAGAAACATCGATGAGAGAGAAACATCAGCTGCCTCTTGCACACCCCCTACTGGGGATATGCCTGCAACCAAGGTACATGCCCTTGACCTGAATGGAACCTGGGACCTTTCAGTCCGCAGACCGAGGCTCTATCCACTGAGCCAAACCGGTTTCCCGCAACCGTGATTATTTTGTTCTGATTAAAGAAAGCATGCAGGACCTGGGAGCTCACTTGGAAATGCCAGCCCTTTGAAGACACCCAGCTCCCCTACCTTTTGCATATCACTAAGCTCTTTTAAGATATCTTGTCTTTTGTGTATCACAATTCCTTTGAAGACCCACAGGACTTTGCAAATCTCCAGACCTGTTAACTGCCCATTTGGCAATACTCTCTTGCCTATTTCCCCATGAAATCTTTGTCCTTCTACCTAATATAAACAGCTGGCTTATGGGGAGAGGCAAAACAGAATTTTGTGGATGACCTGCTGTTCTCCCATACTGCTGACAGTATTGGCATAAACACTCTTAAGTGATCCAACCCCGTCTCTGCTTAATTGGTTGAAGTAGGGCACAGGCAAGCACAGACCCATTGATTGTCCAGTTAGGTAGCCTCTTGTAGGTACTCAATAATTCTTTAATGAATGAATGTATGGACCTGACTTTCCTTATGTCTTTATCTTAACTGATGGTGTTTAAATTCCAGACCTCTGAAATCTAAGTTGCTCTTCTAAAAAGAGAGTAGATTGAGACCCTAAGTGTTAAGATTTTGGCTAATGGTAATGTTAAGGTATGAAAAACATTCAAACCTGTAAAGAACTTTTATGAGTTTCTTTGAGCCAAACTGTTGACAATTGCTGAGAAGCAGAATCTCAACATATTGTGATAATGCTCCAGAGAATGGTGGTTTCTGTTGTTTTTTTTAACCTTGTTTTATACATTACAATCAAAAGAGGAGATGTAAGTGGGTTACATGAAATCTCACTGGTAATAGATTAGAGAGGTGAGAGAAAGCAAAGTGGGTAAACCTCTGGGATTGGATGAAAAATAAAATGATAGACACTATAATTATAAGTTAATAATAAATACTTAAGGTTTAGGTTGAAATTTATTTTCCTCATGATGGTATGATGGCCAGGGACTCAGAATTGCCCTACCTTGTCCTTTACCTCACTCTCCTTCTTTTTCATAGGTAGGTACTGGATAATTAACAGTCCACAAGTGACATGATACCAATAACAAGGAAGGAATTGGTAGTCTCAGTTCTGGTACCCTGTCCAATTGCTTCTGGCCTGAGGAGTCCAGAAAAAGGGAAGTTACAAATTACCCTGACATTCCAAGGGTATGTTATCATAGATGCAAAAGACAAGACAGGCTTAGTTAGGGTAAAGATTGACTTTTGTCAGGGACTAATCTAGCCTAGGACGTGTCTGCCTGCCATAAACTGCTTTTAGTTAAAATTTTTTCATTTCAGACCATCCTTTGTGGTTACTTTAGGTCTCTAGAGTTTGTAAGGCCTCCAAGCAGGCCTTCCCTGAGCTAGTCATGTTAGCATGTGGCCCCCCTTTTTGTTCACAGTCACAAACATGAACACACTACTAATAACTCCATCTATTGAAAAAAATCTGCATTATTAATCGATACATCTAGTAAAGTGATTTTGGATTAAGGCTTTCTAATATCTACTCCAGTATGTTTTCTACCCTGGACTTTAAAGAGTATTAATGAACAATCTGTTTTCCTAACATTCTAACTATAGTCAAATATACACCTTGAGAAGAATTTGGAAAATACAATGAGTAAAAATCCAAATATATTGTTTTGTGTTTACTTATATTAACATTGTCAAAATTTAGGCATACTTTCTTGTTTGCTTTTAACATCACCATGACTGACCAAATACTCTCTTTAAAAATATTTGAATGGTTAATTAGGATTCAAATCTGCAGAAATACCAAATCTTGTCATTTCTTGTTAAATATGTAATTTCCTCTTTTTTACTATCTTAAATAATGCTCTCATACACCCTTATACAAAATTGTCTGTCTTGTGTTCTGATTATTTACTTAGAATAAATGATTGGATATGAAATAACAGTTGGATTAAAGGTTAGGTCCATTTTTAAAGCTCTCAAGCCATAAATAGTCACATTATATTTCTTTCCGGAAGACTTGTACCAATTTCTTTCTCAAAAGCACTGTCTGTGGGCATTTTTCTTGATGACTATACAACCAGGAAAATGTGTCAGTATTAAAGGGCAATTTCCTCTTTCTCTTTTTTCTATTTTCAAAATAATTATTTCAGGGGCAAATGCGTCACTGCGGTTTCTAGAATAACACTTCAATGCCAAACACCATTCCTCTTATCTTTGCTTAATAATACATGCTGATTACCTGGGTGTAATCTCCAGAGCAGAGACAGCTTCAGCATAGCAGAGTCACTACCTTTCCTCACATAATGCAGACACAATGAAGTGAACAAAGGCCAGATTTTAAACAGTCAAATATTAAGATTCTTTATGATCAGAAGTTTTACCTGCTGTTAAGCTATTCTTTGAGCATTTGTGTTACTTGAGAAACACCCAAGCATGCTAGACTAGGCTAGGAATAAAGATAATTAAAAATTCTGATTTATTATTTTTCTCAAAATATTAAACATTTGCTATTATATTTATATACAATAAATCCCCTATTCTGTTCCTGAACAATGGGTTTTACAAAATAATTAATAAGGTGTTTGTTTTAGTTATGGCCTTACCACCAGCTTGTGCTATAGAGCATGTTACTTAATTTCAATAATCCTGAATTTAGTAATCTGTAGAAAATAACAATTTCCCAAAATCATTGAGAGAATAGGGGATAAACAACTATAATTACAAATTAATAATAAATACTTAAGGTTTAGGTTGAAATTTATTTTCCTCCTGATGGTATGATGGCCAGGGACTCAGAATTGCCCTTCCTTGTCCTTTCCCTCACCCTCCTTCTCCTGAGGTTTCTGACAAGGGAATCTATACATGAGGCATGGAAAATCCACTGGTTTCAGAGTACCGCTCCATAACTGAAGACTAACTCTTCAGTGCATTTTTACCAATGCACCGCTCTGATAAAAAATGAGACATCAGTATGTCTTCAGCCTAAAGGTATAAAGGTAGGCATCTCACTCTTTCCTTTATGAAACTAAGATGTCTAAATGTGCCACTCAAATTCAGGTACAGAGCATCTAAAATAGAAAGAATGAGACCCAGCTGGCTGTACCCACAGGGCCACTCCTTCATCAGTTCTGCATAGACAGAAACCACAATAGCAAGAAAACAGAGAATGGTCCAAGAACCTGGAGAAAGCCTCCTCTACCTCGGTGAGCCCACAGCATGGAAGCAGAGGAAGAAGGGAGCATCACATTTAGGTGCTGACCTGTGAGGCAGTTTTTATAGTCTCTAATAAAACATGGCTCACTGACTGTCCCAAATTAGGTGAATCTGAATCACCATTTTGCAAATGGTGGTCCATTATTTATTTGATAACCACTATATATTCTAGCCTTTTCTGGACTAATATTTTATTTATTAAAAGGATGACTATATAACCCACTAAATTGTCTTTTGGTGCAATTTATTATTTTCTACCTACATCTTGGAAAACACTAGTTTTGCTCACCCCCAATGTGTTCCTCAATCATTCTAGTACCCTTCCAAAAGCAAAAGATATTCTCTGTTCAAATAATTTCTGAAAAGGTTCTATATGAATTTGCCTCTTGGAAATTTATGTGGAGTAATGTGATGAATTCTTTTAAAATTCTCTGGTAGCCCATACCCTTACGCCACCCCCACAAACATGCTTATTTAAATCTTCGTTTTTTTGTCACAATCTTCTTTCTCACTTCATTGCTCCTTGGTGATTTAAATATCCACATTGACAAACTTTTCAGTACTGTAGACCCTCAGTTTCTTTACATCTGCATTTCTTTTAGATTCTTTATTGTTCTTTTTTTTTCATCAAATTTTCAATTTATTCATGCATTTATTTATAGTAATATGGACTCATAGTTTTTTATTTCTCTTAAACTGTTATTAACTACTATTTATTTTGCTCTTAAATTTACCCTTTTTTTAAATAGGCAGAAATTTCTTTCTTTCTTTCTTTTTTCAATATACAAAATAAATCTATTGCCTAATAAGTAGAACTATTGTATTATAAATTATAGATATAAAATAATTAGCCATTTACATTCAATAAAGATTCATAATTCAAGAAAAACAATTTTAAATATAATAATGTTAGGTGCAATAAACAATATTTCAAGGAAAGTGATTTTAAATATAATAGTATTAAATGCAATGGACTAATATTTCAAGAAAAATATTTTAATTATAATAATATTACTAAAACTATACTAACATACCGTGTTTCCCAGAAAATAAGACCTACTTACAGGTTTCCTTCTGAGTGAAATATAAGGCATCCCCTGAAAATAAGCCCCCCCCCCAGGCTAAACATGAGAGATTTGGTCCACTGATTCTGAAAGAAATGGAGTCACAAGAAATTCACCAGGAAATTCAGGAATTGGATTGTTATGATGATGTCCCAGAAGATGATGACATGATTGTCATTGAATAAATGAGTAAATTCTTGATACTGTAGGATTCACAGTTTGTCTGGTTTGTGTTGACAACTACCCTACTACCGTATCGTATACAGGTAATAAATTTCCTTTATTTTCATTTAACAATAAATGTGTACTGTATTCTTCGTCATGGAAAAATAAGACATCCCCTGAAAATAAGACCTAGCACATCTTTGGGAGCAAAAATTAATATAAGACACTGTGTTTTTTTCGGGGAAACAAGGTAGCATAATATCACAAAAGTTGCAGGAAATATTAAAAATATGCAAATAACAGGATTACTTCTATTATATTCTAAATTGGTTTCCTCTAGCTCTATTTTTGTTCATCAGTTTGTTCATTATATTTCACAAATGAGTGAGATCATGTGATATTTACCTTTCTCTGACTGGCTTATTTCACTTAGGATAATGCTCTCCAGGTCCATTCCATTGTGTTGCGAATGGGAAGAGTTCTTTTTTATGGCAGTGTTGTATTCCATTGTGTAGATGCACCACTGTTTTTTAATCCACTCATCTGCTGATAGCCACTTAGGCTGTTTCCAACTCTTAGGTATTATGAATTGTGCTGCTATGAACATTGGTGTGCAGATATCCTTTCTGATTGGTGTTTCTGATTTCTTGGGATATATTCCTAGAAGTGAGATTACTAAGTCAAATATGAGTTCCATTTTTAAAGTTAGATTCTTTATTGTCCATACTGTCTCCCACAGTGGCTGAACCAGTCTGCATTCCCACCTATAGTGCACAAAGGTTCCTTTTTTTCCACATCCTCTCCAGCACTTATTGTTTATTGATTTGTTGGTGATAGCCATCTGACAGGTGTGACATGGTACCTCCTTATTGTTTTGATTTGCATCTCTCAGATGATTAGTGACTTTAAGCATGTTTTCCCCTGTCTCTTGGCCTTCTGTAGGCCCACTTTTTAAAAGTGTCTATTTTGGTCCTTTGCCCATTTTTTGATTGGATTGTTTATCTTCCATTTGTTAAGTTGTGTGAGTTCCCTATACATTTTGGAGATTAGGCCCTTATTGGATATAACATTGGCAAATATGTTCTCCCATGTAGTGGGCTTTCTTATTGTTTTGTTGATGGTTTCTTTTGTTTCACAAAAGCTTTTAATTTTGATGTGGTCCCATTGTTTATTTTCTCCTGAGTTTCCATTGTCCTAGAAGGTGTATCGGTAAAGATATTGCTATGACATATGTCTTATATTTGGCTGCCTAAGGTTTCTTCCAAGATTTTTATGGTTCCTCATCTTACATTTAAGTCCTTTATCCATTTTGAGTTCATTTTTGTGTATGGTGTAAGTTGATAGTCTAGTTTCTTTCTTTTTTTTTTTTTTTTTTTTTGCATCTATCTGTCCAATTTTTACAACACCATTTATTGAAGAGACTGTTGTGACTCCATTTTAGGCTCTTGCCTCCTTTGTCAAATATTGATTGAGCATAATGATTTGTGTCTATTTGTGGGTTCCCTGTTCTGTTTCATTGGTCTATATGTCTGTTCCTGTGCCAGTACCAGGCAGTTTTGAGAACAGTGGCTTTGTAATATATCTTGATACCTGGTATTGTGATCCCTCCAACTTTTTTCTTCTTTCTCAAGATTGCTGAGACTATCTGGGATCTTTTATTTATTTCATATGAATTTTTGGAGAGTTTGTTCTAGGTCTGTGAAATATGCCATTGGTATTTTAATGGGGATTACATTAAATCTATAGATTGCTTTGGGTATTATGGTCATTTTAATGATGTTGATATTACCAATCCATGAACACAGTTGGATAATTTTTCAATTTATTTATGTCTTCCTCTATCTCTTTTTTCAATGTCTGAAATTTTCCAAATACAGGTTTTTTCCCCCTCCTTAGTTAAGTTTATTCCATATCTTATTTTTTTTTTAAATTTTTTTAGTGCAATGGTAAATGGGATTGTTTTTGTTGTTTCTCTTTCTGTGAGTTCATTATTGGTGTATAAATAAGCCATAGATTTCTGGGTGTTGATTTTGTATCTTGCTATTTGCTAAATTCATTTGTATCTTGCTATTTGCTTTTTAATGGATTCTATAAGGTTTTCTATGTACAATATCATGTCATCTGCAAATAATTATAGTTTTACTTCTTTTCCAATTTGGATGCCATTTAGTTCTCCTTTTGGTCTAATCACTATGGCTAGCACTTACAGTACTATGTCAGACAGGATCAGTGAAAGTGGGCATCCCTGTCTTGCTCCTATTCTTATGGGAAATGGTTTTAGTTTTTGCCTATGGAGTATGCTGTTGGTTATAGGTTTGTCATATAAGGCTTTTATTATGTTGAGTTATGATCCCTCTATTCCCACTTTGCTAAGAGATTTCATTAAGAAAGGGTGTTGAATTTTGTCAAATGCTTTTTCTGCATTAATCGATATGCTTATGTGATTTTTATCTCTAAATTTATTTATGTGATGTATTATGTTCTTTGATTTGTGAATATTGTACCATCCTTGCATCCCCAGAATAAATCCAACTTGGTCATGGTGAATGATCTTTCTAATGTAATGCTGGATCCAATTTGGTAGAATTATGATGATGATTTTAGCATTATGTTCATCAGAGATATTGGCCTATAATTCTTTTTCTTTGTAGTATCTTTATCTGGTTGTGGGATTAGGGTAATGCTAGCTTCATAGAAAGAGCTTGGAAGTGTTCCTTCCCCTTGAATTTTTTGGAATAGTCTGAAGAAGATAGGTTTTAGTTCTTCTTTGAATGTTTGGTAAAACTCCCCTGTGAAGCCATCTGGACCAGGTATTTTATTTGGTAGAAGTTTTTTGATTATTGCTTCAACTTCTTCAAGTGTTATGGGCCTATTCAGATGTTTTATTCTTCTTGATTGAGTTTTGGAAGGTAGTATTTTTCTAGCAATATGTCCATTTTTCTAGGTTGACCAGTTTGTTGAAATAGAGGTGTTCATAGTATAATTTTTACAATCCTTTGTATTTCTGTAAGGTCTGTTGTTAATTTGCCTCTCTCATTTATGATTTTATTTGAGTCCTTTCTCCTTGTTTCTTGATGATCCTGGCTAGAAGTTAATCAATCTTATTTATCCTTTTAAAGAACCAGCATTGGTTTTATTGATTTTTATTTTTATTTTCTTAATTAAAAAAAAAATTTTTTTGCCTCTAGGTCATTTCTTTCCACTCTGATCTTTATTATTTCTTTCCCTCTGCTCACTCTGGGCTTTTCTTGTTGTTCTCTTTCTAATTCTTTAAGTTGTAGAGTTAGATAATTTATTACCAGTTTTTTGTTTGTTTGTTTATTTCTTTCTTTCTTTCAGGTAGGCCTGTAATGCTATGAACTTCCCTATCAGGACTACTTTTACCATGTCCCATAGATTTTGGATTGATTGTGTTTTCATTGTCATTTGTTTCCAGGATGTTTTTTTTTTATTTCTTCTTTGATCTCTTTGGTAACCCAATCATTGTTTAATAACATGCTATTTAGCCTCCAAGTATTTGAACTTTTTTGATTGTTTTTATTATAGTTCACTTATAATATTATGCCATTGTGATCTAAAAAGATGAAAAATATGGAATGCTTCATGAATTTGCATGTCATCCTTGTGCAAGGACCATGCTAATCTTCTCTGAATCATTCCAATTTTAGTATATGTGCTACTGAAGCAAGCACTTGACATCTACCTCTTAAGTGATCTTTTCCTCAATTCCACATTAGTCACCCACTTTCATGATAACACCTGGATTTGTCATCATGAAAAATTGCATCTGCTCTGAAATTGTGATTTCAAGCATATGATTGTGCTACTGTCACAATCTGTTTCTGACTTATTTTCTCAAATGACCCATTACCACAATTTATTAATTGCATCAACACATCCAGAGATTCCAATCTACTATCTTTCATCACTTTCTCACTATCTATTTATACATTCATGAGTTCATTATTGTTCTACCTAATTTCATCTTAAATTACAATAATTACTTCCTTTACTCTAAGTCAAAGACCTAGCTCCATTCTTCACTAAGAAGTAAAACTTAGAACTTTGAACTTTCACATCTTCTCCCATTAATTCCACTAATTCCCTTGCCTCGTTGCCAACAATCTGCTTTTCTTTCATCACACTGAAAACATCTTTTCTCATGATCCTGTCCACTTGTGCTTTGAATACCATCCACTCTCACTTTCTTAAGAATTTTGTTATTTCTAATATGCATGTTTATACAATAGCTTTGGCTGTGAATAAAATAATTTTAAAACTTAAGATAAAATGCACAAAAATATGAAATAGGTTTTGTACTCAAAGAATTTTGAGTTATCTGATACAAACATTAGGTACTTTACATTACTATTATTTTCATCTCTCAGAAGGCTCTCTCACCCCATTATCACACTCCATTAAAAGCAAGTCTCCAAAACCTCATATTTTATTTTAGTTTTTCATTTTACACCATTTGTTGAGACTGGTCTTGTGTTCCATGTATCAACATGTTTTTTAATCTCTCAGCTTTTTGAAATTGTGAAGTCTTCATATTTATAGTCAACTATTTTCTATGATCTTGGAATATAAGAATCAGGCATACCTCTCTATCACCAAGGGCAAGTGTTCTTTGAAAATGTGTATTATAGATACTTCAAATATAACGCCAAAGTAGACAGACTAGAAAAATCAACCCTATTTTTACATTTTTCTTTCATCTCTCCTGGCTTTCCCATTTATTTCAAAATCTGTTTGATTAAATAATTTAAATCATATGATTTTACCCATAAATAGTCCGGCATGTTTTTCTAAAATATAAGGATTTTCTAAAAGATATGCCCTAGCTGGTTTGGCTCAGTGGATAGAGCATTAGTTTATGGACTGAAGGGTCCCAAGTTTGATTCCAATCAAGGGCACTGCCTGGATTGCAGGCTCAATCTCCAGTGGTGGGTGTGCAGGAGGCAGCCAATCAATGATTCTCTCTTATCATTGATGTTTCTATCTTTCTCTTCTGTCTCCCTTCCTCTCTGAAATCAATAAAAATATATTTTTAAAAAGGATCATCCTATATTATAAAAGGGTAATATGCAAATAGACTGAATGGCAGAACAACCCAACAACAATTCAAAGCATAATATGGTAATGATATGCTAAGGGTGTTCAACTGCTTGCAATGACATGCACTGACCACCAGTGGGCAGACAATCGCTATGACGTTCACTGACCACCAGGGGGCAGATGCTTCAACTGGTAGATTAGCTTGCTACTGAGGTCTGGCTAATCTGGACTGAGCGGTATAAACCAGACACATCCTGGAGCTTTTCCAGGGTATCATCCCAGCCCACTCATGCACCAGTGGGGTCCCTTAGCCTGGCCTGTGCCCTCTCACAATCTGGGACCTCAGGGAATGTCGGAGAGCAGGTTTCAGCCTGATCCCTGTAGATCACCCAGCGGGACCCCACCCATGCTGAAATTCATGCACTGGGCCTCTAGTTTTAATATAACCAAAAGAGAATTATCAAGCTAAGCCAAATAAACAATGATTCATAAATAGTATTTAATATTTAGGCCATGTTTAATATTTCCCAAATGTCTTAAAACTGTTTTTCCCTAAGGTTAAGGATATTCTCTCACATAACTATAATACAGTTCTCAACTTCAGAAATTTAAGTTGATGCAATTATTTCATCTAATCACCCCATATCTAATATAGCAGTTGATCTAATATCCTTTACAGCATTTTTTCCTCTCCAGATTTGAAATATAATTTACAGCTAACATTTTATAAGTCTATGGTGTACAATGTGATGATCTGATAAACATGTATATTACAGAATGATTACCAACAACAACAAAAAAGACCTGTCTTTTATATAATTTGTTTATCCTAATTAGGATCCAGTCAAGGTCTACATATTATATGTGGTGGATATGATCTTAAATATTTCTTTTTAAAAAATCTTCATTGTTGAAAGTATTGTAGCTACCCCTCCTCCCCCCGGCATTGACCCCCTTCACTCCATTCCTGCTCATCCTCCACCCTCCAATGCCTTCACCTCACTATCGTCTGTGTCTATGAACAATGCATATATAAGTTCTTTGGTTAATTTCTTCTTGATCCCCTCTGGAATTTGTCAGTCTGTTCCATGCTTCCATGTTAAATAACTCTTAATCTACCAGTTTCCCCTCTTGTTTATATTCCTTTTATTATTCTGTGCATATTCAAGAAGCTAGGGAATTCCTGGAGAATTTCTCATACTCTGTATCTACCACTATTCTTGTGGTATCATTTATTTTGTTCCTTTTTTCCTATCCCTTTTTTTTGTGTAGTTTGCTAATTAGGGGTAGAAGCCTGATTAGATGACTTTAATTGGCAGAAATACTTTATAGGCAGTGCTGGGTACTTTCTATTGCTTCTCATCAGGAGGCACATGCGGCCTTGCTCAATTTTACTGATGCTATAATTGATAAATGGGCTCAGATGGTGTCAGGCTAATCCATGCATTATAAAGTTCAAAATTCAAGGACTTAGAGATAGGTTTTATTTATTTACACCATAGTAACTGATTATTTGCTCTAATGGCTCATGACTGCCATGGTCAGATCGTCCAGGCTTCCTCTTGAAAAGCATCTGCACTTTACAAATAAATTAATACCAAACCCTGGGAGTAGGACACATCCTTCCATCACCACCCACCTCATTGTTCTCATGAAAAAGAAAGACATTTTGATATAATTTTTGGACTCCAGCATTTGTAGACAGTTCTTTGAAATCAGGATCAGCTTTTCAGAGGGAACAAAGGATGCTTGTCTAATGGTAATAGGGGTTATAAGAAAGATAAATGCAGTAATACCTCTTGTTCACAATTTTGCTTTCTATAGTTTTAATAACCCAGGGTCAATCATGTTCCGAAAATATTAAATGAAACGTTCCAGAATAAGGAACTTACATTTTAAACTGCTTGCCATTCTTAGTAGTGGGATGAAATCAAGCAGTGTTCCACTTCATCTGGCCAGGATGTCAATTATCCCTTTGTCTATCATATCCATGCTGCATATGTACCTACACATTAGTCATTTAGTAGCCTTCTCAGTTCTTGACTGTTTTGATATCTCAGTACTTGTATTGAAGTAACTTTATTTACTTAATAATGGCCCCAAAGAACAAGAGTAGTGTTCCTGGCAATTAGTTATGCCAAAAAGAAGCTGTAAAGTGTATGCATAGGTGAAAACATAGTATATATAGGAATTGAGACTATCCATGGTTTCAGGAATCCACTGGGAGTGAAGAGTATGCCACATGGATAAGGGGGCTGCTGTACAACCCCCTCTCAGCATCCTTCCTTATACTTAATGCTCAAGTGTACATTTTCCCAATTAGACTCTAAGCTCCATAAGCATAAGAGAGTCAGTGTGTCAGTAGCATTTGGAGCATTTATACCACTTCTTCTTTTGTGCTCTTATTTATGGTTAAAGAAACCATATTAATATTTCATCAGCTAATCTGAACAAAGCTTGATATTACTTGAGGGAGAATTAAAACAGGAATAACCTGTCGAGTCATTACCACCTTGAACTGAGACCCAAACAGTGTTTCTTCTTTGCAGAATCGGTCCGTGGCATTCAGAAAACTGCGGGTGCCTGGGTAGCTTTCCGACTGCCCTGGGCATGACCAGGCTCAGCTTCTTGCATTTCATTTCATTCAAATAAGCAGAGAGCAAGTTCTCTTTCTACAGAGGGCTTAACCTCTTCATGAGGTAGCTCTGACAATGTGTAAGCTGTTCGTTAAGATGCAATTGGGGCCGAAACCGGTTTGGCTCAGTGGTAGAGCATCGGTCTGAGGACTGAAAGGTCCCAGGTTCGATTCCAGGCAAGGGCATGTACATTGGTTGCCGGCACATCCCCGGTAGGGGGGTGTGCAGGAGGCAGCTGGTCGATGTTTCTCTATCATCGACATTTCTAGTTCTCTATCTCTCTCCCTTCCTCTCTGTAAAAAAATCAATAAAATATATATATATTTTTTAAAAGCTGCAATTGGGGGCATCTCAAAATCAAAGCCCAGAAATAGAATTCTTTTGGTTGTAGCTACACTTTAAGAAAAGGATAAGAACAACAACAACAAAAGAAATACCGGTAAATAAATCTGACATGGATATCATTTTAAATTGCAATTCTCCACAGTGCTGCTGTGAGTTTTTTGAATGACCTACATTTTGTGATCTACTTTTTGCATGAAGGGCCATTTCCATGGTTCCAAAGAGCTATCATTGCAGCAGTTGATTTAAATGCTGAGTTTATATTTTGGAAACATGCCCAAGAGTTCTAAGGTAGGATGTTTCATTAAAGATCACGTGCTGTTCCATGCTGTGTTACTAAATAATTCCCTATGCCTAGTTGTATCCATGGAAACCTGCAAGAGTCCCATCATTGCAGAAGGCTCCAAACTGGTCTGTCTGTGGCAGGTCTCTCCACTTCCAGTCCATCACTCACACTGCTGTCAAGCGACTTTTCTATAAGACAAATATAACACTTCATTCCCTCTTTTATACCTCATAAATCCCAACCTTTGCCGTGCACGTCACATATCTTATACATGGCTAGTCTAATTGTCCAGCTTCATTGCCTATCAGTCCCACACATATTCTAGCCACAATTTCCTTTTTTCTACTACTTTGCACTTCCATGCCCTTTTCTCGTGCTTTCTTATGTCTCTCGTTTTTCTTCCTGGGAAACTCTTCACTGGTCTTTGAAAAACTAATTCAAATGTCACTTCTTGGGTGAGGTCTTTGCTGGTACCCCAAACGGCTGTTACTTCTCTTTGTGTGTTCCCATATTATAGTGGCCAAGCACATGGAAGATGCTACATAAATATTATGTCATGTTCAGTTTCTCCCCCTCTAGTGCCTTCTTCCTTTTGTTTTGCAAATGTGACTGTTTCCCCTTTTCTAAAGGTATAAAAATCTGAAACCATCAACAAAATAACAAGAGAACCCACTGTATAAGAGAACATATTTGCCAATGACACATGCAATAAGAGATTAACCTCCAAAATATATAGGGAACTCATACAATTTAACAAAAGGAAGACAAATAATCCAATTTAAAAATAGACAAAGGACCTTAATAGACACTTCTCTAAAGTGGACATATAGAAGTTAAGAGACATATGAAAAAAATGCTTAAAGTCACTTATCAGCAGAGAGATGCAAATCAAAATGATAATGAGGTACCACCTCACATCTGTCAGAATGGTTATAATCAAGAAACAACAAATGTTGGCAAGGATGTGGAGAAAAGGGAACCCTTGTACACTGCTGGTGGGAATGTAGATTAGTGCACCTCTGTGGCAAACAGTATGGAGCTTCCTCAAAAAATTAAAAATTGAGCTTCCATTTGACCCAGTGATCTCACTTCTAGGAATATATCCTAAGAAATCAGAAACACCAATCAGAAAGGATATATGCTCCCGTATGTTCATAGCAGCACAATTTACAATAGCTAAGATTTGGCAACATCCTAAGTGCCCATTAGCAGATGAGTAGTTTAAAAAATGATGGTACATCTACACAATGGAATATTAGGCAGCTGTAAAAATGAAAAAAAAAATGTTACCATTTGTAGCAGCATGGATGGACCTGGAGAGCATTATGCTAAGCAAAATAATCTAGTCAGAGAAAGATAAGTATCATGTGATCTCACTCATATGTGGAATCTAATGAACAACATACACTGAGGAACAAAATGGAGAAGTATCGGAAGGCAGGAGAAGGTGGGTGGATAGGAAGAGATCAACCAATGCATTTGTATGCATATATGCATAACCCTTGGTGGACAATAGGGTGGTGAAGACTTGGGATGTGAGTGGGAGACAGGGGTGGGCTGGAAGTAGTCAGTGGGGGAGTAAAGTACTTTTAACAATAAATATTAAAAATAAATAAATGAAGGTATACAAATCTTTACTCAGCTCCACTTTCCCCTACCCCCTCCTTCAAGCTACTTCAGTACTTGTACTCCCATTATCACCTAATTCTCAAAAGAAGAAAAAGTCTGTATTGTCATCTCTTTGGAAAGTTAATAAGTGTTAGATGGGGAAGAAATAGTGTTTTCAAGTCAAATAAGTTTCAAAAACATTAAACAACAGGGTTCTTTGTTGTATGATTGGTTAGTCCTTAATATGCTAATGCCACCAAAGGGCTGTTTCATAACTTAATTAGCTGTAGGCACAATCTCAAAAGATTAGCCTTCTACTGGTCTATACTTATTCCTTCCTCTTTCTCACTGCTTAATTTAACCAGTGAATTATGATTTATACCTAGTTCACATACCTTAAACCATACTCAGAAAGATTACTGTAACTCACTGAACCCTTAAGTCTATGGATTTCAATATTGACTACATTTTGCAATCTAATGACGAGCTTTATTTTTTTAAATAAAAAGTATTGATTTTAGAGAAGAAAGGAGAGGGAGAGATAGAAACATCAATGATGAGAGAGAATCACTGATTGGCTGCTTTCCTCACACCTCACACTGGGGACCAAGCCCACAACCTGGGCATACGCCCTTGACTGAAATCAAACCTGGGACCCTTCAGTCCACAGGTTGATGCTCTATCCACTGAGCCAAACCAGGTAGAACCTGATGAACTTTAAAATTATTGCTTCCATTATATTATTAATGGAATATTAGTGTCCCTAATATTTCATTGTGTAGATGTACCACTGCACTCCCCAGAGACTCTGATTTAATTGATTCTGGATGCAACTTCGGAATAGGGATGTATCCTTCCTTCCCAGGTATTTCTTAGAGCAGTCATGGATGAGAACCATTGCCCATTGCCTCAGGCTGTTAGTACATTCTCTCATTCATCCCAAATACTAAGTGCTGAGGATAAAAAGCAAATAAGTCTTGATCTTTTCCTTGATGAACAGTATGGTATAATAGAAAAAGACAAATATGCATGCGATACAGATACAAAGTGTAGCATTTTTCACCTAAAAATGTCTTATAGGATACCGTGTACACACAAAATCATAGTCAGTTCTACTCGGGGAACTGAGATAGATCAGAGAAGTTTTGTGAGGAAATTTCTTTACGAGGTAGGCATTTGTTAGGCAGGCAAGAGCGCTATTTGGGGAAGGTCAGTCATTGTAGGTTGTGTATGGGGTGGCCATCATGAGAAAAGCATGGAGCATGGTTGTTAGGGTAATTGCAGCATCTGCTGTGAGGATGCAGGTGGGGGTGAAAGATATCATTGAAGATGGAGATGAGGCCTTTATTCTGGAGAGTTTTGTATGGCATGAATAAATGGCCAACTTCAATGTGCAAGAAATGAGGAAGTGTCCCGGTGTTTGACACCGGGTGGCATGATCCAATTTGCATCTTTTATTTGTCACCTCAGTGACTTCTTACTTTGTACTCCTCAGGAGCAGGCTCTTGCCTTAATCGTCTCTGTGTTCTGATCACCCAATTCTAGGCTTCAATCTCTGAGATTATTTGGCTAATCAATGTATATCCTCCCCTCCCAAAAGATTGATTGTGTGCTCTATTAGGGAAGAGCTGCGGCATTATTCACAGCTGGACAGTTCCAGGGATAGGCAGGACATGGCAGCGGCATATATTGAAGGAAGGCAACAGCCTCGAAAAGGTGATGAATGCCTTTAATGTTAAAATACGGTACTTTGCCGTTGGCTTAGAACAGAGTTTGGAATTAGATCTTTATTCCTGTTTATCCCCTACATGCCATCACCCCCCAATCCCCACAAAATTGAAAGCAAATATTTACAAGATGTCATTTTAAATGTTGTTATTCTGGATACTGTCAGATCGTTAATCAGCATGTGTTGACTGAGTGCCTGCTTATTTTATTCCAAAGCACGAAGGCCTATGCTGTCGGAAATGCTGAAAAGTTCAAGGTACCTCTCCTAACCTCAGAGCTTATCTAATTGGGGGGCGGGGAGGAAGTTGCCAAGTGAAAATGACAGCTTGAGAACACAGAGAAAGGAATGTGCTGAGTATCTTAAGATTTTGGAGAAGAATGGGATCTCTTGGGGCTTGCAGGGCAGCAATAATCATGGCAAATTTTCTGCCGTCACCACATTTCGATGGTAAATTTGGAAGCTGATCCCAATTGGACACTGTTCATTACACACTAATTACTATTTGCTCTGCAGTGATTGTTATGTGCGACTGCAAATGCAAATGCAAACCCACATGCTCACCATTGCCCTTCCGATGCGGCAAAAAGGACTGCTTTTGCAGGTTGCCACATCACATTTTCCCCGGTAATGTTCAGAGGTGAATATTTCCAAACTGCATACCCGTATTTTTGGAAGAACATATTAAGGATATGTGAAAAATCAAATGCTACAATTAGAAAATCCTGCTGAATTTGGCTAATATCTGTCTGAAGCTATAGAGACATACTACAAAGGAAATGTATTATAAGTTACATGATTTTTAAATGAATTCTGTCTTTACAGTTCATTTCCATGCACGTTTGCCATTTTGATATTTCTTTGATAAACATTACCGAGTCCTTGTGGTGTGCAAAGCCTATGTCATGGCCTGAGGTGACAGAATAATTAAGCTACCATCCCTGTCCTTAGAGAGTTCAGAATTTAGGGGAAGGTAAGTGATTATAGAATTAACTAGAGGCCCGGTACATGAAATTTGTGCACGGGGGGATGTATCCCTCAGTCTAGCCTGCACCCTCTCCAATCTGTGATCCCTCTCACAATCCAGGACTGCTGGCTCCCAACTGCTTGCCTGCCTGCCTCCCTGATTTCCCCTAACTGCTTCTGCCTACCAGCCTGATCACCCCCTAACCACTCCCCTGCCAGCCTGATTGATGCCTAACTGCTCCCCCGAAAACCTGTTTGCCCCTATCTGCCCTCCCCTGCAGGACTGGTCACCCCTAACTGCCCTCCCTTTCAGGCCTGGTCACCCCCAACTGCTTACCCCTGCAGGCCTGGGTTCCCCCCAACTGCTCTTCCTGGTCGCCCCCAACTTAGCTCCTCTGCCAGCCTGGTCACCCCTAACTGCCCTCCCTTTCAGGTCTGGTCCCTCCCAACTGCCCTTCCCTGATGGCCATTTTTACCAATTATCAATGAAAACTGTTTAATTGGTAAGAATCTCAATATACAAAATTCGGTGTGCATTAAATATATTCTTTTACTTCCTTTCCTACTATTAGCCCTCAATACTATGTAGAAGAATTCTTGACTTCTAACTCTTCTAGGAGAATTATCATTCTCTCAGGAGTAGGAAAAATTTTGAGGACATTCACAGGACTGACTTTTCATAAGACTGAGCCTATTGGGTATGTGGTCAACACTGTATGGTGGTTTCCATTAATCCATAATGTACTGCTTCAATTCCCATGGTTTTTTCGTGTCTCATGCCTTCCTGCTTCTTTGGCACATGTGAGGCATGGAAATCAATGGTGAAACTGAGGATCTCACTCTTCAAGACTTGGCTGATCTACAGTCAAACCTTCTTCTCTAGGTTTCCTTCTCTCCATACTTATAGATTTCTATGTTCTTCTCAAACTCCTGCAGTTTTCCTCACCTATTTCCCAGGATTTCAAAGACACTCTCTCTTCTCTACCTTCCATCTTCAAACCATAATGTCTTCACTTTTTTCTCCAAAGCCAGGACACTTGGAATAGTTCTTTCATAGGACATCAGAGCCTTTAGACTGTGATGATTCTGCCACCAGACTTGTCAGAATCCAGATGCAAAGAATACAGCATGGTTATGTGTTTGGAATTAGAGAAAAAGAAAAAGTAGTAATGAAAACATAGTGGTCAAATTATCTTGATACCAACATCAAAATACTAGGAGTATAGAAGATGACTTCTTCTGAAAATGATATGGTTAGGAAAGGCCACAAAAAGAAAGGGACACTGAGTGGCTTTTTGAGGATTATTGAGAATTGCTAGAGAGTTATTCTAGGCAGGGGAACAGCATGAATTGGGGATGAAATTGCATCTCTGTATGCTCTGTATCCCCAGTGTTTGGTACATAGTAAGCAGTCAGTACTGTAAATGTTAGTTGAATGGAGAGGTGGAGTTGTGAGACATGGGCAGGGAATGGCAATAGGCTTGGAGAGCCTGGAACACAGATGAAGGGGGTAACTGGACACCAAGCCCAGTTATGAAATGATTGCCATGGTTCAGATCAGGAAAGTATGAAGTGGGAATCCAGAGGAAAACAATTGCAAGTTCCTTACTCAAAGGTAATTGATTTTTCACCATTTAGAACAGTGCTAAAGATCAAAGATTTGATAACATAATAGACTAGGTTTTCATGGAGTTCCTTTTACTCATAGGAGTGGAAGCCAAATCCTAAGAGTATTTTGCCAAACACTGCAGGAGTGAATCTGAACGAGGAATGAGCCTGCCCACTCATGGAAGTTTGGAGGTTGGAGCAAGTCAGCTATTAGATGAACTGTTGGCATTTAAATGCCAGAACTGCATTTTTAAAGACCAGAAAGGACATCTATTAAAATCTCTGTCTAGAATAAATATAATATTTTGTTTTTGAAATGATAATTTATAAGAAAAACATAAGTGTCATGAGAGGAAAACATTTAATAGTAGTCTATGCATACCATGAGTCTTGACGTACTGTTTTAGTAGTAAGTAAATAATAAGTAAACAGTAAATTCAATAAAATGTACCCACTTTTTGGTCATTTTCCAGACTATGATTTATACATTGTTAAATGTCTTATATAAAATGACTTCTGCAGGAGGTGATGTACCCATATAAATGTTGGCTCAGGGAGCATGGTATCAGGATATAGTGATGGGATAAAATATGTATTGGGAACCTCCTTTTCACCAGAGGTTTGGCCATAAATTACCTACAAGGTAGAAAAATAAATATAATAAATGACAGGAAGACTCTGACAGTTAAAGCCAGAACACATAAGCCAAAGAAACTAAACTCATGATTTTCTTACCCTGTGACTCACCTTCCTTCTGCTGTTCCAACCACAATGACTGAAAGGGAATTGAATAGACAAATTGGATAGACAGACAAAAATCTATCACCTGAATAACTTTTCCAGCCTTAGAGTAGAATAACAGTGATTAGAGCTAGAGCAGGGAACAGAGAACAGTAAGACACTGGGAGATCAAAGTTATCCTACAGAAAATGATTCAAATGTCTTTACAAAAAGCAATTTGTGTCCCTGATTTTACTGATAATCCTTGAAACTCCATGAAGGTGGAAAGCCAAATGTGAGATTCTTATATTAACTTGGTAATAAATGGATTTTGATTCTTTGTTTTGCTTGTAAGTGTGTGTGAGCCTGTGTATGTGTGATGGGGCAAAGGTTGTTGGTAAGATACTAATAAAGTTTACATTTTAAGTAATAGATATATGGAAAATTTAATATGTAATTATTAAAAGATTAGAAATAGTGTATGGATGTCAAACTAGTAGATTGATAAAATATAAAGAAGAAAAATAAATTATAATCAATCAAAAAATAATAAAGGATACAAAGTAAAATTAGAGCATGACAGAAACTCAAAACAACATAGGAAAACATTTTCAAGTAATCACATAAAGTGTGTAGATTAAATTTGCCATTTAAAAGAGAAAAATAAGCATTTAAATAACACAAATCCACCTTATATGCCATTTGATAAGACACACCTAATATATAAGTATGTAAAAAGTTTTAAAATAAACAAGGGAAATGTGTGTGTGTATATATATATATATATATATATATATATATATATATATATGCTTTGCAAATGCTAAGTAAAGAAAGCTCGGGTAGTATACAAATATTAGACAAAATTCACTTTGAAATGAATTATTGGAGGCAAAGAAGATAATTCCATGATGATAAAATGCTTATTTCATGGATAATATTCTAAAATTGTGTACATTTAATATATATCTTTAACATATAGGAAGCAAAACTATCTATGAAAGAAATTAACAAATCTACCATCATAAGATGCCTCTGAATTATCTCAAGTGGTTAAAAAATTACTATTTCTAGTAGTGTGGTAGACTACCTTTATGTAAAATACAAGTAAAGCCATAAATTAGATATTTAAGAGTTAATCAAATAAAGTATTTGCAAAACCTTCATGGAAGTAATGTATGTTAACCTTTATTTAAGTTTATTATGCAAGGCTTAAATGTAATGCATGCCATGGCCATGGATATAAAGATTTCATAAAGATATCATTCCTTCCAAATTGACCTATCTAAATTCAATGCAATTTACATAAAATCCCCAAAAGGATTTTTGAAAAGCTTGACAGCCTCATATGAAATATATACAAGATCAAAGGCTTAGAAACATAAAGATACTCCAGAAAAGAAACTGATTCAAAAGAAGATAGTGTGGTTTTAGAAGCACATTGACTAATTAAGTAAAAAGAGGACCTTAAAACAAAAAGTAAGGATGCCAGTTTCAGACCCAAGTTATTCACTCTCCATACCCCTATTTTCTTATTATTTAAAAAGAAATGAAAATAGTACCTACTTCATAAAGTTATTTTTGGGATTTAATGACTATAAAATTACCATAAAACACTGAAGAGATTACCTGGAACATGGTATAAGCAGTTGTTAACTACATGGAAGCTTTATATATGATAGAAATGTAATACTGAACATTGAAGAAAGGAAGATTAATTATAAATAGTGAACAAAGAAAGACAAATTAATAAACAGGGACAAATCAAATTGATCCTGACCTCACATTAGGCATAAAATTAACAAAAGTTTGGTTAAATACATAAATGAAAAAGGCAAAATTTTAAACATTTTAGAAGAAAATAGAGAATATCTACACAAACCCATGAATGTAAAGATTGGTAAACTCCATCAAATTCTTTAAATTCTATATATCAAAAGATAGCACAAAGAAAAAGAAAATCCAAGTCCCCAAATGAGAAAGAGTATTTGCAACTTAAATAGTTAACAAAGGGTTTTACTGAGAATATATAAAAAACTGTTACAAGTTGATAAAAATAAAAACAACCAATAATAGGGAGACATTTCAAAAAGGAAAGTAAACAAAAAAATGAATAAACATATAAAAAATACCAAATAATAAAGGAATCTAAATTATGCCCCATTTTATATAATGAACAATTATATGAGCAAAAATTTAGGAAGCCTGACACTGCAAATGCTATTGAGGTTGTTTCTTATATACTACTGAAGGGTACAACATTTTTTGGAAAAATAACATTATCTTATACAATTAAACATTATAACTTGTACTCTCACTCCTGCTTATATATTCTAGAGAAACTCTTGTACATATTCATTGATGGTAGCAGCTTTTTTCCTAAAGAGAAAAACATAAAAGTTGGAAAATCACAAATGTATGACATTAAGAGGATGTAATTATAATTTATGGTATATTCACACAATGGAATAATATACAGTAATACAAGTGAATGGACAGGGATGCATCTTTGAAACAATATTTAGTGGGAAAACCAAGTCAAAGAAAATTGCATATAGTATAATAACGCTTGTAATAAGCTTGAAAGCAAGCAAATTGGCACAATATGTTTTGGGGTAGATTTATATGTAAGTGTTAAAATCATAAAATGATGAAGAGAGTGCTTAGATTTTGGGGAGAGTTGTTAGAGCATAGAGCATAAAGAATACAGAAGCACAGGATTGATAACAGAGAACATATAAAATTCTTTATCACATTCTAGTTTTTAAATTGGTGTCTTTTTATTATAATGCTTCAAAACTTCCCTTTACATTACACATATTCTTTTGCATATATCATGTATAACATAGTCAAAGATATTAAGTTACATAAATGTAGGTAGACATCTTAGATGTTATCCTTATAGATAAACCTGTAAGGACTTTTTGTTCATTGCACTGGTATTGCCTGGAAGTGAACTTGAGTTTTACTTTGAACAGATGACAGAAATGAAATTCTGCTATTCCCAATAAAGCAGTTGTTCATAGTGACATATCTTCTACATCTGAGATAGCAGATGCTTTTAAAAGCAACAGAAAGAGGGAGCTGTAGTAGGTGGAATTAGAAGCAAATGCTTATTCATCTGCTGCCATGTGAAGCAGATCGACCATGTGTCTTTCAGATACACTTAAGAACAATCTAATCTTAGCTGGAATTGAAAGATCTGGGACTGTTAAATTATCATTGATAGGAGCTGCCACTGTGGCTATTTTCTGAGTATTTCAATGATAAAATGAAGCATAAAACCATAAAATTATCAGGCTAGAATAGACCTTTCAAGGAAGCTTTAAGTTCCTATCTCTTTCTTCCATTGGGTCCAAAGTAAGCAAAACCATTAAATTTATATTCTTTACTCTTGACAGCCATGATATTCCACAATTCTTTAGGTGAAATGAAATGGAATCAGGCGGACCTGGCCCTAAGCTGAATTGCCTACAGCTTCTATACATGGATGCTTGTCCCAACCCACAAGGAATTCTAGGAAAGGATATGCTATCCTGATTCCAGATCAAAACTACTCCCCTGTTCTACATACCCATAGGGGCCCAATGCACGAAATTCGTGCATGGGATGGGGCAGGGGTACCCTCTCCAATCTGGGAGCACTCAGGGGATGTTCTACTGATGGCTTAGGTCTGCTCCCTGTGTTTCTCTGCTCTCTGTGGACCTGCCTGCTTGACATCACTGCAGGTCCTGGCGACTGCTCAATGTGGGGGCTCTGCAGGGAGCTGCTTGCCCCTTGTGCCATCCATGGCCAAGGGCAAGCAGAGCCCTGCTGTCTGCTGGCTCACTGTGGGGGACGTTCCCACCTGGACCTCAGCTGCTTGTGCGCGCCAGCTCAGAGTGCCTGGGTCCTGAGGATGTTCCTGCCCTGCCCCCGGCTGTTCCACACCGTGCTCATAAACCTGGAGCAGCCAGGGTCATTCCAGGACCGGCCAATGTGCTGGCCTATAGGCTCAGAGCGGCTTGGCTTCTGAGGACGCCTGTCCCCAGGATGCAGGCCTCTTGGCACCAGCACATGCATAAGCAACCATGGGGTGGGAACATCTACTGCATTGCCATGGCAACATGGTGGATTTTCCAGCCCCACCCCTGGCTGCTCCATGCCTGCATGCAAAGGCCTGGAGTGGCTAGGGGTCTTTCTGGGACCCCAAGTGCTCCAGGCCTATGTGAAGGCATATAGGCTCAGAGTAGCCTGGCTTGGGAGAATGCCTGTCCCCAGAATGCAGGCCATTTGACACCGGCATGCATGCAAATGACCACCCCGCCCCCAGCCACTCCACACCTGTGTATGCAAATTAACCCACCATCTTTGTTGGGTAAATTTACATACTCACTCCTAATTGGCTGGTGGACATTCCGGATGTGTGGTCAATTTGCATATTTCTCTTTTATTAGTGTGGATGTCCAACCTAAATCTTCCTTTCTACTATTTATGACTCTTTCATTTCATCTTGACCTTACAGAGGAGAATAGCTAGCCTCAAAATATATGAAACATTCTTTCCTATAGTAGAAAGATTATAAAATCACCCCTTAATTTTTTTACTGATACATCAGTATAGATGTAGATATAGATAATTTACAATTTAGTCTTGGTTCATCCTTCATTGCTGACATCTAATTATAAAATTCCTTCCATAATTCTATTTATTGTTATTTTGGATAATATTGAATCTTTCAACTTTTTTTTATATATCTTATCTTTGCCCCCTCCAAGCTTAGTATAGTTTTTTTCCTCAACAATTCAAGTCCCTAATATTAATGAGCCTTCCTAAAATAGCATTCTCATGGCCTTACTTTTTTAATCAAACACTTGGTATCTGAGTCTTTGTTCTATCAAATTCAGCTTCTCAGACTGCAATTAAAGTTATGTATCATCTCACCTAACTTTGCCAGCCTTTTCTCTCTCATCAGATAGACCTGAGTTTGAAGCATGGTCCTACAACTTTCTTAGTGGGCAGCAGTTGCTTCTACCCAGAGCTCCAGTTTCTTTTTTTGTGAACATGAGCACTAAATAAATGTTGATTTAAAAAAAAATAAGTTGTCTCCATTTGAAAAGATGGCAAATTACTTTTAAAATGTAATTAGTAGACAGGATATGTTGTCATTCATAATAGATTGGCATAGAGAGACACTGTAAAATTAGAATAGTATCATGCTTTAAAACCAGATTAGACAAATAGTTTAGCAGAGTCATCCCACATTAGGTGCTAAGTGAACTTTAAAGAAAAATTACCCTCCCTCCTCTTCCTTTTAGAAAAAGAAATATTGGCTTAACACTGGAGGAGTACTCGTGATAAGAATGACTCAGTTAGGAAATAAATAAAGCACAAAGTGATTAGATTTCCTTTTACTAAAAAAGGCCTGGCTGGATGAGGAGATGCCGGGGAGAAAAAACCCGACTCTGTCAGACTTTACAAGATGGAACATCCTTTGCATTCATGTCACAATCTACATCATGGGTCTAAGAAGTAGGATGTTTCTCATTAAAAACAGGACCCAAAATTCTTATGGTTGCTGCATGCTGCACTGTTACTTCTGTTCATTAACTATTTGTGAAAGGAAATAAAACTTATACCATGAGGCAGGCAGTAAGCTGCTGTTTAACCGCAAATCCTGGAGTCATTGTGCATAAAGATAGAGGAGCCATCCCCATGCTTCTCTCAGACAGAAGGCCTTCATTAGCTGGTTTTAGCACATTTAAAAATAGCGTTTCTTTGACTCAAACCTATCACTTTGAGGTCAGTAAGTGCTGAGTATTCTTCACATTGAGACTACCTGGTGGTAAAGAATTTTTT
Organism: Pipistrellus hanaki; assembly: GCF_964339955.1. NCBI lineage: Eukaryota > Metazoa > Chordata > Mammalia > Chiroptera > Vespertilionidae > Pipistrellus > Pipistrellus hanaki. The sequence goes on from NC_140511.1 coordinate 34,386,700, forward strand.
TTTATACTTTATAATATGTATTTTGAAGGCAGCAGGTAACAGCGAAATACAAAAGCAGCTTCTGACCTCTCAGCAGGACCCTTTCAAAGTGCATTCAAGATTTGTGAATGACAGGTCTTACGTAGTGTAAGAATGAAATTGCAACCCAAGTGCTATATTCACTCCAAAATACTGTAGTCACCCCAAAGAAATGATAATGTCCAAATAGCTTGCTGTCTCTTTCCACAATTCAAAGTTTCACCAGGGATTTTTTCAGTCTCTACAGAGATGAGGAGACAGAGCTGAGTGAGAACACAGCAGCAGTTCGCTGCCTTTTAAACACTCACAGCTAGAAGGGGTGTCAAAATTCCTCTAGGTTGAACTCTTGAATGGACTACTCACTGGGACCTAAATCACAGAGGGCCTGTGGACTGCTTTAGTGCAGAGTTTGTTTAAATGTTCCTCCCAAACGACCAAAGACAGAGTGTGTGGACCCTCCCCCCCCCCCTCCCCCCCCCGCCAAACACACACACACACACACACACACACACTCGGTCTTTGGCTCTTGGCGGGGTGGAGGGAGGGTGCTTCTGTGGGTGTAGTGTGAGACTGAGATTCTATGTGCAAGTCAATGAACCAGCAATTTGTTTGGAGACTTTGGTTTTATCCTAAAAATCCATATATAAATTTTATACTCCAGAACATAAGATATTCATGTTAGAAATATCAGTGAGAGAGAAACATTGATCAGTTGCCTCCTACACGCCCCCTATTGGGTATGTGCTCACAACCAAGGTATGTGCCCTTGACCAGAATCAAACCTTTCAATCCACAGGCTGATGCTCTATCCACTGTGCCAAACCGGTTTTGGCGTCATTTTTAATAATAATAAATACATTATCAAATTTAGTCAAAATTTATCAATTCTGTTTTGTTTGTTTTTTTTTCAAACATTACTTGACCACTGCACTCATCCAAAATAGTCCAGGCACTTTCTCAATTTCATGCTCAAGCTGTTTCCTTTGCTTTAATTGTCTTTTGGTCTTAACAAATATGTTGGACTGTGAACTGTGCTTACCAAAATACTATTTATTTTAATAAGTTGCCATCTTTCTCTGCCTAGAAAATCTTTCAAGGCTCAGCTTAATTGTCTTCTCTTCCATGAAGCATTTCTTATTCACAGAAGCATAATTAATCAGTTCCACTTCTTCAAACTTTCATAATTTTATAAAAATATCTTTGCACTAAAGCAGAAATGGCCAATAGAATCCATTCATTCATTTATGAGAGAGAGAGAGAGAGAGAGAGAGAGAGAGAGAGAGAGAGAGAGAATAATAGATAAAATAGATACTGTAGCCTAAGTGTCTGGCACCTACTATGTCCCAAGCACTGATGCTACATTAGTAAACAAAATTGATAATTCTGCACTTGAGGATGCAGACAATAAACAAAACCATAATTGAAAAGTGAATTGTATAACATGGCTGCATGATGTGTGCTATTAAAAGGGATAGAAGAGTGTGGAAGAAAGGTGCTCCCAAGTTTAGAGAAATAGGAATTAGCCTCCTTGAAAAAGTGACACCTGAGAAAAAAGACTTGAGGAAGGGAGGATGTGAGAATGGCTCTTTAGGCAGAGGGATCAGCCAGTGTAAATGAGTGTGTCTTGCTCTACTCCTAAGATTCTTATTGATCTAGAGTGGGGCCTGGTCATAGGTATTTTTAAAGTTTCCCCAGGTGATTCTCTTATTTTGCCAGAATTTAAAAAACAAAAACAAAACAACACTATGTAGGATGTATTGTGATATAAATTATCTCGTCTCAAGAAGCCTATAGCCTGTGAGATAAAGGCACATGAACACAGACACTTGCTATTGAACACGAAGAGTGAGTCCTACAAGGGATTTGGTTTGAAAGTCTTGTAGATGGGCTTGCTTTGCTCCACTTTACTGAGCCTGGGAGTTGGATCCGGGGCTAGGGGTAGTACAAAGCATTCTGGAGGAACTTATCTGAACTATCTTGATGAATAGGAGGTATCTAAGAAGATAACGGTTGGGGGAGGGATAGAGTGTACCAGGTATGTGGTTACTCTATGAACAGGGAAATGGGAACATGCACAAGAATCTGGTGTATCAGAAGGAACTAACTATAAGTAATTCATTATTGATAAAATGGACACTTACAGGAGATGAAGCTAGAAATATGGAGAGGGCAAGATCTCAGGTAAAACTTGATAGACTGCTAAGGAATTCAGATTATATCCTGAGTGCAATGGGAAATTCGCAAAACTAGTGACAAGATTCAGTTAGCTCAAATGGCAAATAATTTCAGTTGCAATGAGAGGAAATGCATTTGAAAGGAAGCTAGCTAAAAGTAGGGGACAATTGTCAATGTGTAACAGTAATCCAGGAGGAAGCTGATGATAGTCCTAACCAGGGAAGTTTTGTAGAGATGGCTGAATGCTGTTTGGGGGAAGAGCAAGCAATGGGAAGAGTCAGACAAGGACATTTTAGATAAAGTCTAATCCAAAAAAGGAAGATACCAAAACAGATAAACATGCATAGCAATATGTTAATTTGACATTACTGTTTAAGAAGTTGAAGTTGTTTTTTGTTTTTGTTTTTGTTTAAAATGTATTTTATTTATTTTGTACAGAGAGGAAAGGAGAGGGATAGAGAGAAACATCAATGAGAGAGAACCATCGATCAGTTGCCTCCTGCACACCCCATACTGAGGATGTGCCCAAAACAAGGTACATGCCCTTGACTGGAATCAAACCTGGGACCCTTCAGTCTACAGGGCACTCTATGCACTGAGCCAAACCTGCTAGGGCTTAAAGGTGTTTTTTTTATTTTTTTTATTTTGTTATTTATTCACTATAAAGAAACATTAGCTTAAGGGAATAATATATGTCATGTAACATCATTTTCAAGATATAAACACCATAGCAGTAAGAGTGTAGATAGCTTTCCTCTCTTCCTTCTTGGGGAAAGGCAGCTTTTGGAATACTTCGCTTTGCCTAATTCCCATTCTCTTCGCATCATTCGGTTACTCCACTTCACTCAAGAAACCACAGGGAAGGAGCAGGGGCCCTGAGTCATGCAGAAAGCTGAGCAGAGAGACAAGAGATCTGGGGCCTCGTTCTCTCACCACTGACTTGCTGTGTGACTCTGAACGCCCCCTCTCTTATCCTCACCTCCTTTTCTATGAAATAAAGGCATTGTTGAATAGGTGATTAAGTCCTTCTTATATTATAGTTTTCTATGATTCTCTTATCACAGCTGCCTTTAAGAAGTCTTTATATTTCTTCTCAGGTGTTCATAAGGAGCTTTGAGAGTGACTCAGAGCTTGCCAGCCTAGAGCATGAAGATGAAATATTACTACAAGCTAACATTTTTCCCTCTAGAGAAGTGCTAGGAGAAATGGGCAGTGCCGTAATAACACCCATGGGCAGCTTGTTCTGCCTGTAGTATCTGTTCTTTGATGTAACAGAAATGGAACATTTGTTTTTACATTAAAGATTCTTCTGTTCCAACAGAATATGTATAGTTCCAATCTAGGTGCTTGTGGTATTTGGTTCTTTCCATGAATGCCTATATTTGAGGAAAAACGCTTTCTTAAATGTGTGTGGTTTCTAGGTAGAGCAACTTTTCTCCTTAGTCGTATTTGAAATGTAATCATCACTCATGACCTACCAGCCCATGTTAACATTTGTTAAGCATCCATTAGAGATATGCTATTTCATTCCATCAGAGACAATCTGAATTTCTATAGTGATGCCTACTATGTAATGCCTACTTCTTTGTGTTCTGTCATCAGTCTTTTTCATGTTCAAGTTCCATCTTAAATATTGTTAATGCTTTTCTTTATGTCAATTCACTTCTAATTTTATGTAAGTACAAAAATGGAAACTGGCATAATAAGTTACTTCATAGGTAGCTGTAAAAATGGTTAACATTTTAAAAATAGAATTAAAATAAAAGTTTCAATTTCATTCATAACATTATCTGAGTCCATTTATGGATCCACAGGTTGGGCAACAATGGCGGAGGGGTCAAACTGCAGGCATTTGTACCAATTAACTATTGCTGCCCAGTGAAAATGTAGTGACTTAAAACAGCCACCATTTATTTTGTTTACAAATATGTGTCAATCTAAGATTTTATTCAACTCTCAGGCTAATAAGCTTACTGGTACTGTTTCTTAAATGATGGCAGAAGACATGTCACTCCTGGGCCAAAGATAAAGGGCTTTATAATATATGGCTTAGAAAGCATGAATGAACATCCGTCACTATGATGCTGCTAGTTTCTCTTAGTCCTCAAGGACCATGGGGACAAAAGAGAGGGGTCCAGGTTGGATGCTGCACACCCAGAAGTTTTGCATGACAACCATAGAACATTGATTTTTGGGAATGATTTTTATAGCAAGCTACTTTTTGTCCTAAAGGAAAAAGCATTACCTCATCCCTCAAGGTTACTATGGCCCAGGTGAAGAGTGGTCAAAGTCTTACCTGTTTGCATACCCAGCAAGAGCATGCAGGAGCTGTCTTGGTTTGTGGTAAATTGCCTCTATCAAATTCTAAAGACCAGCAATTTGGGCTGGGCTCAGCTGGGTAGGTTCTGCTGATTGATTGACTTGGCCCATCTCAATTTGGCAACGATGGATCATTTCTACTCTACATGTTCTCATATTCTCTAGGAGGCTCTCTCAGGCTTACTCACATGGCTCTGGTGGCAAGTGTCCCAGAAGAGAAGAAATGAGGCCTCTTAAGGTCTAATATCAAATGGCCACATGCTGCATTCTATTGGCTAAAACATGTCATGAGCCACCCCATTTTCAGGGAGTAGATAATAGGATGTACTATAAACTCTTGTTATTTTTTACAATCTACTGTAACATTGGATTCAAAATGATGCAGATTTAAATCTAGACTCAGCTTAAGCTTTCAGAGCCTCAATTCCCTCTGTGTAAAATGAGGATAGAATTGTTTACCTAAAATAATTTTAAGTACAAATTGAAATGGAATAGAGGAGGTGCCCAGAGCTATGTCTGATACATAATGAGTGAGCAATACATAAAAGTAGTTGTTATTAAACCCCAGATGTCCACATGTTCATTTAGTTGTGGTATACTTTGCCTTCCATGCTTATTTTCCATCTATTCCCTGAAGTGATGAACATGCTTGGCAACCCAAGACCCCTTCTAACCCACAATCTCACCAGTCACTCAATCCGTCTGGATCTTTTCTACCAGAATTCTGTGACTTTTTGCATCTACATGTTACATCTCCTGAGCTGTGTGGGAGAAAAATGTGTTGTTGGTCCGTGAGTGGTGAAAGAGCATCAGGAATGCACAAAAGGAGGAGGTAGTCAGGGGAACTGATATTTGGTGAACAGGAAGAGGGGAGGATGCCGTGCTGAGTCATGAAGAGGAAGACATTGTAGAGACCAAGACTGACCTCTTCACAAGCATTCATTGACGGCTTCTGTTGGTATGCTTCTCTGTAAAATGGGTGTAACATAGTTTTAGGTTTCTTCTCAATGCAAGGAGAGGGGAAGTAGGAAAAGAATGTGGAAGAAAGAGGAGGAGACGGAGGAGGAGGGAGAGGAGGAGGAGGAGGAGGAGAAGGAAAAGGAGGAGGAGGAGAGAAAGCTATCCAAAGTAATAAATAGCTTACCTATCAGCCCAAACCTTGCAGTTATGACAAAAAGAGTTTCTCTTTTCTTTTCAGTGTAGGCCTATTTGACTGGTAAGAACACAGAGCGGGGTCGTTTTGAATGTTAATAAATGTGTGTGGCCTCTTCTCACTATTAAATAGAAGTGCTAACTGTTCTCTAATTTTATCACATATCTTTTAAATGTCAAAAGACAGATTTTCCTCCAACCCCCTTTTATAGTCCTCAAGCTTTGAGTCACGAGGATAACTTTGCTCTATGAAGAAATTGGCAGAAAAGCATGGAATGAAATGCAGAGGGAATTTTTTTACAGATTAATTCTAAGACTTATTTCTAGTCCAGTATCTGGGAAAGTTGGCACCCAAAATATATTTCTGAACTAGTTGATAAGGGGGAGGGGAAAGAAAGAAAAATCTCCTCAGAGACAAGAGTGATAGAAATCACAGAACTGTCTGTCACAGTGTTCAGGGAAGATTCAGGCTCTAAGAATTGACTGGGTGTAGATTTTTGTCTTTCATATAATGGAAGAAACACCAGTGATGGAATGTGATACCTAAATGAGGTACCTATTTGATACTACAGGTGATGCCTACTATATGATACCTACTATGTGCTAGACACTGAAAAACCTCTCAGGAGCAGGAGGAGTGGAGAAGCCCTCAGGGGTGATCTGGGCTGGCAGCCACTACGCTCACTTACTGATGGTACCAAGTGATTGGGACTGGCACTGGGCACTGGCAGCAGGTATGAGTGGTGTCTCTGGTGCCGGCTGGTGGTGTGAACGGGGCCGGTGCCAGCAGCAGGTATGAGCACTGGGTGAGACCATGCTGTGTGGGAGAAAAGAATTTTCAGTAACCACTAGAGGCTTGCCTGATGACAGCGACCAGCACCACCCTGCCTTGGTCAGGCACCCCCGGCTCACCTGCTCCAGCAGCCTACCACTGCCTGCCATGTTATGACATGCCCCCTGGTGGTTAGCACACATTGTAGTGACCAGTGTTTGGTTGTGAGGTTTTTCTGCTATTTGGTCTATTTGCATATTAAGGTTTTATATATAGAGATATTGTGATTGGATGGCCATTGATGGCTATGTAAGATCAGAACTCAAGGCTTCTAACCTGGAGTGGTCCAGCAACAGCATTCAATTATAACTTTTAGACTTAGGAGCTATGATTTCTTCTAATAGTAGCAAACAGCACCTGGCACACAGTAGATAAAATAAAGATGTGTTGAATTTAAATTATTTGCATAGTCTAGCAATGAGGTAGAATACATAATGACATATATCTTATTCATCCATCTGTTTATGCAAATTGATTAATTAATTCAACTAATACTTTTTGAGTTCTTCTTAAGGGCTTATATGATGACAATTTCTTGGGGGATTATAAAAATGATCAAGCTATAGCCTCTACTTTGAATGAGCTCATAGTATAGCAGTTAGGTGGAAATATACACAATTCATGTGGCTAGTTTTGTTAGTGCTACACAACCACAACACTGAGAAAGTGCAATGAAGATGTGTTATTTCCACCTGATAGTTGGAAAAAGGCATTCCAGAGGTGGTATTACTTGAACTCAGCCTTGAAAGATGAGTAGGAATCCATCAAGGAGTCATCAAATAGATGAGTAGCTCATTTAATATCACATAGTTCCTAAGATCTATTCCAACACCTGGTTAAGCAATATAACCTCCCTTCCCCAGGAAATCCCCTTCAATGCTATGCTCCACAACTGACTAGTTACCCATTTGTATACTTTTTAGCTTGTTTTCTCATTGTCTAGGACAGTGGTCGGCAAACATGTGGCTTGCGAGTCGCCATTTGCCATTCTGTTGACTAATGAATTTGTCGACTACTGGCCTAGGGTACTTTTGAGTTTTCATTTTTACCTAAGAAACCCTATGTTGCCCGCTAGGTATCATCATCATTCATAAACCAATTACTCAATATTCTCCATCACGCCTTTTCCCCATCTCCCTCTCTATTTTGTTTCAGAACATGCATGTCTTGTGTCTAAGTTAGCGGTTCTCAATTATACCCTGCAGCAAGACCTTCACCTTGTCTTATTTTCTGAGGTGAAATTGTTTTAGCTGTAGTAAGCACGCCCCTGGAAATGTGTCACTGCTGCTCTTCCCTCGCCAGCAAGTATTTTCTGGTTTTCATAGCAAAGTAGTTATGTGCTTCAGGCTTTGAGCAACATCTGAGTCTCCACCAGCTGTGTTTTGCATTGTCCTCATTTTGTATAATTAAGAAAAACAGGAAGCCAATCACTTAAGGAAAGCTGACCCTCTTCATTCTGTAGACCCGAGAAAGGACTGAGTCAGGGTTTTTTATAGTACATCGTTTTTAACAGGATTTATCCTGCCATCCACTTGAAAGTGGAACAAGGTTAGAGGAACTGTGGCAGCATGGTGGCCTGGCTCTTGACTGCAAACAGCTGTGCTTTTCAGAAACCGCAGTCTGGTTTAACACTCTTCTTTTATAGAATCAGTTGTCAATTCAAAGGATTTCACCTGCCATTTTTTTTCCACCAACGCAAATCTTGTCAAACAGGGGGTGGGGATTGACCTAGCCCTTAAATCCACTATGTATCCAAACTTTTAACATTTTGTTAACCTCAATTTATATAAATACTTTTGAATGAGTTTATAAGGAAGCCCTAGGCTGCTGTTTTGTCTTAATAAGATTAAAACAAATAGTATGTATCTGAGAAAGTGCTTCTGATCCTATTTGACTAGAGTTTCATTTTCTTATACAGAGGAGAAAAAACAATGACCCTATGTACAATTTCATCTAGAAACAGTGGTTATATTATGCTAGGAGTTGGCAGTACTCAGCTAGATCAAAGATTTACTGAAGGAGGTCATATTTGTTGATTACTATGGTTGGTATGGAGGTTATGAGACATTTAAAATGTAGCCATCAGGAAGTTTATAAGCTTATAGGGAAGCTGATATGAATACAATTAAATATAATTTATAGCGATATGGTCCGTGATCTGAGTCCTATTGTCATAAGCACCTGTTTTGTGATCAGACCCACCTCCTGCTTAATCTGAGCTGGAGCATCAATGCCTATGATGCATTCAACCTTAGCCAGCTAACATTTTTATGTTATTCATTAGCCAGCTAATCATTCAGTCATTCAGCAGTTGCTATGAGACTTGAGCACATACTATCACTCAGGCTGGTGCTGTGTTTCTTGGAGTTGGAGATTTTTCCTTTAGCTTCATCCATAGTGTTCTGTGTGCCACACAGGACTAGCTGACATGTGTTGAACACAGTCATGTTCTAGTCACTGTAATCATCACATGAGCCCTCTAAGATGGAAATTGTATCCCCATTTATAAAAGAAAAGTAGCTCAATCTCCCCAATGTTAAACAGAAAATAACTGGTAGATTTATACCCAACCTCCAAAAAGCATTATTCCTCATTCTACTTCTTTGGAACAGCCTGTGCTTTCAGCTAATGGGACATTTGGGGTGAGGGGGTGGTTATTTATGAGGGCATGGCACTGAGAGAGAGAGAGAACTATTTCATGTATTTCATGTCAGAGGCCTTTATTGGAAACAGTATTAATACCAATGCATATGGACAGTCATCCACGTATATGTTCTTTTAATTCCATCTAACTAAGATAAAAATACTTTAGTTTTGTTTTAGAATTTTAAGATTAGAAGGAAATTCTTTAAAGATATACATCAGAAAAGATTAATACATTAGGAAGCACTTCAAACGTGGTTAAACCCAGAAGTTGTGATGAGAGAAGTTGGAGAATCGATCTGCAGAGGTCTTTAAAATTAGCATATAGCTTTGTATGTCTCACAAAAGGTCATAGGTAGTAGATCATCCTTTGAGGCCATTTACACTTACAAATTCAGTGTGCTGTGATGTTATTGCTAAATCGGGTCGAAACTGCAAACACATCTAGAAAAAAGAAGGCCTTTCTGGTTTGATATCTACTATCGATAGTATAGTTCAGGGCTGCCAGCAGATTGCAAAGCCAGGCATTCAAGTCTCTGCTGTTTGAAAAAAATCACTTGGAGACTCTTCAGAGTGGCCCTAGATAATACCTACTCCAAGCCATAAGACCATAATCATGAGTCAGCATAGTTCTGTTAGAATTGCTTTTCATTAAAGAAAATCCATGTAAATATTAATTAAACCACACTGTATGCAGAATGAAATAGAAATGGAGGTATTATTTATGGCAATAGTTAAAGCTAGAGGTATTGTAAGTTTATTCACCTTCTCTTTCTTACCATCCTCTTCTACCCAGCTCTCTTCCTGCCTCACCATGCTGAGGAGCAGTACCTACACTCTTGATGGACTTCTTTAGAGGGTGGAAGTCTTCTTCGGTGGACACTTGCTGTGTCCTCAGGGACTCTGCCAATCCAGTCCCCTAAGGTTGACTCTCATCCAGATCACTGCGGCTCAGGACTCACAGGGATTTAACCAGCCTCTTGCCTCTGTTCTCAGCATCCTTTCTTCACTGGCAGGCAAGAAGGGGCAACTCTTTCCTAGAAACATGCCCACGTTTTTAATGAACTCTCTCAAAACATTGTGGCAAAAGAGAGCACTGCAGGCACCTCTGATTGTCACAGCATATCACAGTCCCTTCGTTAGTTTTAAGCCAGATAAAATATCTGTGCTTTTTGTAGTTGAATGTGCTGCAATCTGATTCCTTCCTATTCCTTTGAAGCAAGCACAACAGTAATGAGGGAGATTTGATGTTACATCCTCTTAAATCTGCTCTCCTTCTTTTTAAGTAAATGGTTTCCAATCACTGTATTGATGATATCAGAATACCTGCAGTGCTTCCCACAATTAAACGTGGCACAGCAGTGTATCTCCGCAATACAACGGAGAACCACTGTCCTAGCCTAGTTCCCTAAGAAAGTTCCTATGAGGAACCCACCTACAGGGGAAGAGAAAGTGCTTTTGTTGTGGCAGATATAGGCCCAAGGCCCGAGCTTCACTGTTGCCATTCTGGTGTTCACTCACCCTCTTTACTTAAACTTTCTGCAGCTGGGAACCAGCTACGCAGGAGTTACAAAAACAAAACTGATTTTAACTGCTTCAGAAATAGCACCTGAACCCCATCTGTCAGCTCTGCCACCTTGTCCTGTGCCATGACATGGTCCAGCCCTTCTGGTGAACTCCCCGTGCTGCTGCTCACAGCAGAAATGCCAGGTTCTGGGAAAAACATGACTTCTTCCAGCTCTGGGGATTGCTGTCAAAAGGTCAGCCCATCTTTACTTCTTACTAATTATGTTAGAAGAAGGCTTCTAAACAGGACAGGCTTATGGAAAAAAAAATCAACATTTATGCTGAACACAATAGAAAAAACAAATGACAATTGTATTATTAAACAAATGACAATTTTCAAAAGTGTTCTCTGGATGTATGAATATCTTGTGGGTGTGGATCCATTCATACATTCATTTTCTCAGCATGATGTTTTGAGGCGGCTCACTGTCAGATGTGGCAGGTGTCTGTGGATTCTTCTTTCATTCACTCAATCAACATATATTTATTTTGAGATTCTCATATTCTAGTCCCTGGGCTAGACACAAGGAATAGGGCCTGACAGTAAATATATATATATATTTTTTTATATAAATGTTACCCAAGGTAAACTTATTTAAAATGGAATTGAATTGCCCATGTCAGCTTGGCTCAGTGGATAGATGATCAGCCTGTATGGACTGAAAGGACCCAAATTCAATTCTGGTCAAGGACACGTACCTACGTTGCAGGCTTCTCCCAGGTCAGAGACTCCTGCAGGAGGCAACCAATCGATGTGTTTCTCTCACATCAATATTTATGTCTTTCCCTCTTTCTTCCACTTTCTAAAACCCAATGGAAAAATATCCTTGGCTGAGGATTAAAAAAGAAAAAAAAAAAGGAATTGAATTGTAGTTTTTCTTCCAAGAAATACATTTTTAAGGTATCTTTTGTTTGTTTTGTTGTTTGTTTTTGCATTCTTAATCTAATACAAGGTAAGTCAATTACTATGGTAATTGCTTGCAGGGGCATTAAGAAATAAAAGACAAAATTACTGCTAGAAGTAATTTAGTTGTAAGGCAGAACACATACATCTCTTAGATCCTAATTTAAATAAATGATTTAGCATTATGCTAAAATGTCATGCTATAATTTTCAGGCGAACTATTTTAAGCACTGAATGATAGAACGTAGAGTGAGAACGCATTTTCAGATGAGGCAAACATGGAAGGCTTCATGTAGGTGTTGGGAATTAGAGTTGAGTTGGTCTTTCCCTCTGAGATGAGTTGTCCAAATGCAAAGAAGGAAGTAGATAGCAACATTATTTTCTCTTTCTTTTTCTTTTTCTTCTTCTTTTTCTTTTCTTTTCTTTTCTTTTCTTTTCTTTTCTTTTCTTTTCTTTTCTTTTCTTTTCTTTTTTCTTTTCTTTTCTTTCCTTTCCTTTCCTTTCCTTTCCTTTCCTTTCCTTTCCTTTCCTTTCCTTTCCTTTCCTTTCCTTTCCTTTTCCTTACCTTTCCTTTCTTTCTTTCTTTATTTCTTTCTTTCTTTCTTTCTTTCTTTCTTTCTTTCTTTCTTTCTTCCTTCCTTCCTTCCTTCCTTCCTTCCTTCCTTCCTTCCTTTCTTTCTTTCTTTCTTTCTTTCTTTCTTTCTTTCTTTCTTTCTTATTTGTTGTATTTAATAGGGTTTTAGGGTCTAGTATGAGGTACTAGCTGGCATTAAGTTAGGAGTTAGGAAACATACATGGTAGGCATGCTCTAGCCTGTGAAAGCCATCAGGCCTGAGTAGATCCTCCTGTAGTCAGGAAACTGAACCAAAGGATGCTTGAATTCCTTTCAGCTTCAGGGTCACTGATAATGTTAGACATTGATTGGTATTTTCAAAACACATTTTGTCCCATTATTATTGGCAAAAGTCAAGATTGAAAAACAAGGCTAAATTATCTAAATGGATTCTATTTGGTTGAAACCTAGTTGCTATTTTGACATTGATAGTGTTTGTCAACACTTAGGAAGTAAAAAAAAAAAAAAGTCCATTTTAAATTGTCAGTTTAATATGTATTGTTTACCAGGTGCCTGGTCTATTCTAGATATTTATTAACTAACAATTTGCCTTTCAAATATTTTCTCAGCAATTCAAATGAAATGCTATTTGTTTCCACTATGTGGTGCAGTCTTTCTATAGACTACAAGAACAAATTTTATTTCACTCAATAATGATTTAATAAATATTTATCCAGTACCTATAAATGTCAAGTGCTAAGATTGCAAAAATGCACGGAGCAAAGAAATAAATAAAACACAGTTAAATTTTAATCTCCTTCCTCAGGAACATTATAGTCCAATGGGGAAGTCAGATATGTAGCTAGATGAACTGCATTTCAACATATTGGAGCTTAAACCAATATCACTGGAAAGCATAAAAGAAAGAACATTGGCTTCTTGGAAGGAAGACTTCTCAGACAAGATAACATTTAAACAGAGACTTAAAAGAGAGATGGCAAAAATGGCAGCCCTCAGGCAATAACCAGCCCTTTGGTGAGATATGGTAGGCAACAACTGGCATCATGAAATCCATAGGGCAAGAGTCTCATCTGTGACGGAAGGTTATTTGCTTCTTACTCACAAGGTATAATATATCCTGTGTAATAAAAGGCTAATATGCAAATCTACCTAAGGGTGGAACGACTGGTCGCTATGATGTGCACTGACCACCAGGGGGCAGACACTCAATGCAGGAACTGCTCTCTGTGTTCAGTGTGCTCCCACAGGGGGAGCACTGCCAGACAGAAACTGGGCTCACGACTGTGAAAGCAGCCGTGGTGGCGGGAGCCTCCATGGCAGCGCTAAGGATGTCCAACTGACGGCTTGGGCCCGCTCCCTAAGCTGACAGTCAGACATCCCCCAACGGCTCCCAGACTGGGAGAGGGCATAGGCAGGGCTGAGAGACACCCCATTCCTGAGTACACACATTTTGTGCACTGGGCCTTTAAGTGTAAAAATAAAAAAGAATGCCAAGGGCTTTAGCAAAGTGTCTAGAGTAGGTGATAAGTTAAGGGTAGCTCTCCTTTATATTATCATCCATACTATTGAATTACATGTATTGCTACTTCTTGGTACATACTCAAAATATCCAGTGTGCTTTTTCTTCGTAGCTTATGTTATGGCTATAGTTAAGCAGTGATGTCTGCATTTAACATTTGCCTTTCTTACCAGACTGTAAACTCTATGAGGGCAGGCGATACAATTATTCTGTAGATTATTGTCTTCTTAGTACCTCGCAGAATGCCTAGCTCATTAGAGATGCCTAGTACACATTTGTTGAAAGAACCCATGACATGAATAATTATAATAAAATAATGACAGGAAGCCACTAGTAAGGATGGGTCTATCATTAGGAAAATGCAATGTCAATTCTTATGAAAAAGTGTGAGTACTCCAACTCCAGGATATCAATTTATTAGTTTTCCTTTGCAACAAAGAAAGGCACCCAGACCCCTTGGAGTGGTGGGTACTCCATCTGTAACTCAAGTTCAGCGTGCCCCTCATTTCCTTCTCTTAACCCTCCATGCCCTCATCCATAAGTTAGCTTCAAAGGGAGTAATCCATGGATGGCCAGAGAAAATAGTTTGGTGATTTTTTTTCTGGTGCTTTTGACATAAAAATGTAGATTTCATTCATTTTATTTTACTTCCCCACAACTCTTAAAATTTTAGAAGAGGACCCCTCTTCTCCTTCAACCAATCTCCCAAGTCTCGTGTGATGTTTATTAGAAGAACCATTCAGACCCCCTGAGACTTCATTACTTCCCAAAGCCATGAGGAAGCATTATTCTGAATAAAATTAAGTTCTACTTCTTCCAATTAACAGCAGATGATGAAAGTGCCTGCCAGTTCTGTTGCCTTCAGCTGGGTGTTTTTCTCTTGCTTGGTCATTTGTAAAATGTGAACCCTCCTAATGGGGACCTAGTTATTCACTGGAATTAATTGAGTTTCAGTTGAATTAATAGTGCCTAGCACACTGTGGGTATTTAACAAGAGTCAACAGCCATTTATATGCTGACTTAACTAGATCCATTTGAGAATGTTAGCTAAAATCAATATAAGGTGGCTATCCTACTAGGTTTGACTTGAAGAAAAAGGTCAAGTTCCCAAATTCGGGGCCTGGGCTATATATATGTATGGTCCTGCAGTTGCTGTTTCTGAAAGTATCTGAAAGGATTCTGTTAAAACTGCTGGGATGGATTTTTTCTGTACATGCCCAAGTCCACAAGATCCTGAAGTATACTAGCATAAATCTTTTAAGGTTTAGACTCTTCCTCCCAAAGAATATCTAGCTCAGAGTAGGCCTTTATCCAGATAATACCTAAAAAGCAATATAAGAAACATGTCACAAGCAATATGTTGGAGCGTGGCTCATTCCCTTGCACCCAGTAGTTACTCAATAGCTATAATTATTAAAACACCCTACAATAATTTAATATAGACAGAAAATCTCCTGGGTCTTAAACCAAGAAGACAAAATGCAAAAAATGTTATCAGGGATGGAGCTATATTCACAGAACTAAAGAGGTGAAGAGGCAAATTCAGATTCCAGTGCAGCATGGGGCACCTATTGCCTTATGGCACATATTCACATGCCAAGGCTTTTAATTAGAAGGAGCCACCGTTCTGGTGAGATCCTCATAGCTCTGGACTGAAAGCCTTGGGGGAAAAAAATCAATATTATGTATTTGTTAAATTATAACCTTTGTGCAAAATCAATATTTTTGCTGAGAAAAATATTTGACGTGTCAACTGAATTATGGAAACTTATGCCAACAGCTAAACCCAATGATTTATTTAATCATTCATTAAGTGAACTACTTTATTGTATTAGAATATTATGCTGATTTACATATGTACACATTGCTTAGGTCTCTAATTATTTCCTGAGCTATGCAGTCTTTCCAGCTGTTCTTGGCTTACCTTCTCATGGGCAGAAGCAAGGTTTCCTACCTCGTGTTGACAATTCAATGTTTGTTTACTTTTAAATGATTTTTCTAATGATAATAATAATTAATATTGGGTAAAAATTCTAACAATATAAGCACTGTGTTAAGTACTATATATACTAATATAAGATAAAAAATATAAATCACTTAAAATGAAAATATTTATTTTCATATAATCTTAATTCATTCAGTCATTCATTTAATTATCCATTCAGCAAGCTAGTCAACATTCATTGAGACTTACCAACTGGCCGGGCACAGGCCTTAGATTTAAGAAAAAAAATTGATAATGATTTCTTGTTATTAACTAGCAGATATTTAGTAGAAGGAGAAACAAGGCAAAAATGTCATAATAAAACATGATAGCTCTGCCTGGCTGGTGTGGCTCAGTGGTTGACCATGATTCAAGAGGTCAATGGTTTGATTCCTGGTCAGGTTGAAGGCTGGATCCCAACTAAGGAGGCAGCCGATTCATGTTTCTTTCACATGAATGTTTTTATCTCTCCCTTCCTCTCCCTCTTAAAAAAATCAATAAAATAAACACATATTTTAAAAAATCAATAAATAAAACATGAAAGCTCTAATGTCAGTATAGAAAAATGATTTAGGGGGCTTGGCAGAGTCAAGGATAGCTGTTAGAGGAGACGCTGGCATCTTCTGAAGACTCAAATTTGAGTTTCAGTTGAATAGGTAGACAAAAATGGGGAGTATTGGAAGTCAACAGCTCTTACCATGACTAGTCTTACACTGACCTGGGAGGAATTTGGTGTGGCTGGATCAGGCACTGAGAGCTGGAATATGCTGAGAAGGAGAAACAGTGTATGTGTGGGGGTGTATATTTGGAGTGGGGGGAAGTAAGAGGAAATGAAACTAGAAATGCAGGTTCAAAACAATTTGTAGAAGGTCTTGCATGTCAGGCAAAGGAGTTAGAATGTATGCAGTAATAAAAGGAAGCCAAATAAGCATACTAATAGAGCAATGACAGATTCCAAGTTTTTAAAAAGAAAAAAGAGTAAAAAAAAAAAAATCATGTATAAAGAGAAGAATTGGTAAATATGAAGGTTTACAGTATGCAAGAAGCATATTTATTATATCTATAAAGAATCTACTGAGGAATTATTCTTGCTTTATAACTTTCCAAGAACAGTCACATTCACAGGAATCTCAGCCTTGAACTTTAATTTTGAGGATGCTTAGCTTGCCACCTGGTGGCTGAAGGAAGATCTTGCACAAAGGCAATACTGAATCTGAGAAATAGTATTTGTTCAAGTTTATCTCAAGTATCTGAGATAAAGAAGCAAAAAGATGACAATTTGAACAAATGTTAATGATTACAAAAGCCAAAAATCTGATAATTATCTTTTATTTCTTTTTCCCTTTCACCTCTCACATCTAACTACACTTAAACCCTGTTGATTTTATGTACCCAATACATGTATATCTATCTAGGTTAGAAGTATTTTCCTTGATAATGCTGGGTTTTATTTAGAACATGGAACAATCATAGATCTTATATGATTCTGATAAATTGGTATGTTTCTGAGGATAGATGCAACCATTTCAGAACAATTTGGTTATCTAGTAAAGCTGAAGATATGATCCAGAAATTTCACTCCTGGGCATCTGTCTTAATGATATTCTTACATATGTGCACCAGGAAACATATACAAGAATGTTATAATAGCATTGCTATAGTTTTGTTATTCCAGGAAGGAAGCCCAGTGTTCTTTAGCAAGAAAATGGTCTGTTGTACCATACAGTGGCACTCTACAAAATTAAAAAAGAAATGAACTAGATTGGTACACCTTAATATGAATACATTTCACAATATTTATTTTAGAAAGAGAGCCACAATATGAAACTGCTTATGTAAAGTTCCAAAACTTCCCCCCCAAAATCCTACACCTTTTTTAGAGGAGTAATATCAGAGAAACAGAACCAGAGTAAAAGAAAATGTTTACTTTATTCTAAAACTTTAAAAAATTATCTCAAGGAATTGGCTAACAGGATCGTGGGGGTTGGTGAGTCCTAAATCCTTCGGGTAGACCAGCAGGCTGGGCACTCTCAGGCAGGAGCGAAGCAGCCATCCACAGTGAGATTTCATATCAGAAACCCTAGTTTTGCTCTTCAAGCCTTTCAGCTGACTGGACAAGGCCCACTCAAGGCCCATTAGCAAGGCTAATTTTTACTTAAAACCAACCTATTGTAGGAGTTAATAATAGTTACAAAATTCCTTTGTAGCAACACCCAGGTTAAATAACTAGGTATAATAGTTTAAGTTGACACATGAAAGTAACCACCACGGAAAGGTACCTATATAATAAGACCATTGAGAGAAGCAGGAAATTGTGAACACATCACAGTGACATCTGTGGAGATGGAGATAGATATGGCTAAGGATGAGTACCCAGGAGTTTCTACTCTATTTACCATACTATTCAACCTTTTAAGCTGAGTGACACATACAAGGGTGTTTGTTATATTACTCTTTATAGCTTGTGGAGTTTATCTAAATTACCGTGTATGCATAAAATATTTCGTAATGCATTTTAAATGTAATTTTTATGAAAGTAAAAAATTATTATCTTCTAAGAATGTACGAGTCCCCCTGTATAAACTGAGAATTTTGGGCTCTTTTCTCTGCCCTCTGTGCTTTAACCATTTAGGGTTGCTGCTATGATCCAAAACAGAAAAGTGAGTCAGTAAGAAAAAAAAAAAAAATTCCTAACTTGGTGTTACGCCAGTGCCCACGTTTATTAAAAACAACGAGAAGGCCATTTCTGTGGGAGACAGACACAGAACATCTAATGCCCAAGTCAGGTTGCATACAATTGCTTAAAGTCCACCTGTTACCAGACCTGACCTCTTCCTCTTTCTTCCCTACCCCTACCCCTTGGTCAAAAGATGGGCCCAGGTGAGAGTTGATTTTGTCACCCACTGTTATAAAGTCTAATTTTTGTTACTTCTTTTCTCTTCTGATAAAAGATGTTGAAAGGTTGAAGGGATGAGATACATGGGGATTTGGAATGTTTTTGTGGGTGAGAACTTGGAGTCTGTGGGCCTTGGATGTGACCTTACTGTAGAGAGAACAGAGGCATTGCTCACTGGGTCCCCTAAGAGCCTCCCACTGGTCTCCACCCCTTTCTCCCCTCCACTGGAATTTTGTGGTGAAAAACACATAACATGAAATTTACCATCTTAACCCTTTTAAGTGTACGTGTCAGTCATGTTAAGTATAATCATAATGTTGTGTAATAAATCTTGCTATCTTGCAAAACTGGAATTCTCATACCATTCTCCCATAGTAGTTGTGCCATTTTACAGTCTCAGAAACATTGAAGGAGTTGGCTTTTAAAAATATAAATTATGCCTTGGCTGGCATACTCAGTGGTTAGAGCACTGGCCCAAAAATCAAAGGTTCATGGGTTCGATTCTGGGTCAAGGGGATATACCTAGATTCAATCTCTAGCCCCATTCTGGGTATATGTGAGAGGCAATCAATAAATGTGTCTCTCACATGGATGTTTCTCTTTCTCTCTCTCTCCCCTTTACTCCCTTCTACTCTCTCTGAAAATATCAATGGGTGAGGATTAATAAAAATAAATAATTTTTTAAAAAGTTGTAGATGTGTGGAAAAGGAAACAGGTAAACAATTTATATATATATATATATATATATATATATATATATATATATATATATATATATATATATATTAGAGGCTCAGTGCATGACATTCTTCAAGAGTAGGCCTTCCTTCTCCAGGCTGCCAGCAATGGCTTCCCTCTGGCACCCGGGACCCTGGCTTCCCACCAGCCGCCCCAGGAAGCCATGGCTTTGTCCATAAGGACATCTAGTCTAATTACCATATTACACTTTTATTGTTATGGATTATATCACATCACTTTGCTGTTGAAATCTTTGTTGCCTTCTCATTTTTAGCAGGATGGAAAGCTTAGTCCTACCTGAGACCTAAGATTACACTCACTCACCTTTCTTCAGAAAGCTCTGTCAGTCCTAAAACCCACCAAGCTCTTTCCCAGCTCAGAATCTCTCATGGTTGTTCTTCCTTTTATTTGCAATGTGGCCTCTCAACTCTTCACCCAGAAAATCTTTCATTCTTCAGGATTCAGCTTTCACATCGTTTTAGAAAGTGTCCCCTGACCTCTGTGGAATAAGGTTTCCCCTCTGTGCTGTCTGGGAGCACTTTCACATTTCCTTGACAATCTGGGATTTTTTATTTATTTGTGTTTTGTCAGTCACCTCTGCTAGAAGGGATGCTCTACGCAAGAGAATATTGTCTGCCTAGTTCATTATTGAGTTCCAGCCGCTAGTGCATGCCATCAATCTACAGATTAGTCTCTGCTCAAGACTGAACAAATCCTATTCCAATTAAGGAAGGGATAACTATTTTTAGGCTAAAGAGTGACACTTTTGAAAAGCTTCACTATGATTGTTAATTTTTCTGATCCAGAAGAAAAATCTTTACTGAATAGATACAAAGAAGAAGAAGAAAATGAAACACACAAAGGTAGAAATCATGAGCTGCATGGACTGCGCAGGTCAGAAGTTGCTCATAGATTTTAGAGCTCAGATTTTTATGATGCCTGCGGAATGTGCGTTGGATGACCTCTATTAGCCTGGCCAAACCTACAAATAAATGAAAGTCCAAGCCGTGCAACAGTCTAATCATTCAGACCCTGTTCTCCTGGATGGCAGGTTTTTCAGTTCTATTTCAGATTTCAAATTGGCTATTTATCCCAAGCAATTTATTTCTTCAAAATCCCCTGAAATGTTAGCTCCACATTGAAATTTTAAGGAGACAAGCTTATTTATATTATAATACAATAAATGACAATATCCTTTTGCTAATAATTCTATGGTCCAGAATACATTTAATTTCAATCTAACACAAATGGTTATATCCTTTTGCTAATAATTCTATGGCCCAAAGTACATTTAATTTCCATCTAGCACAACCATTTAAGACTCTGTCTGAAACGCTCCAGAGGAAACATATGTAAGAACACTCCTTCAAGCATGTTAATATCTTAAGAGAAGTTATGCTCCATTATCACTCTTCCCTGGCTTTGAACTTGCTGTTCCTTTGTGCCTGATGACTTTTCACTCTGTAAGAGAAATCAGAGGTGCCTTATTCTCCAGGAAGCTGTCCCCAAAGCCAGGTTAAGTGTATCTTCCTGGGGACCTGTGTATAATGTACTTTAATATGCCATGTGAACTTTAAGATGCACATTTTAAATGTTTATCATCTCTGTAATCAGATGTGTCTTATCAATGACATCTTTGATTAGTCGCTGTTACTCTAAAGGGAGATCAGTGAGAGCTGTGATTATGTTTTGTCTCTAAATATTGTCCGTGTCTATTGCAGGGCCTTGGTAGGCCCTGTGAGTGCTTAATGAAAGGGTGGATGGACAGAAACAATTTCAAACTCGGTGATGGACGATTTCATTGTAGGAGCAGCACAGAGTGAAGATAAGGAGGATCATATCTGTTTGGGAAAGATCAGGGGAGATTGTGGAAAAGGTGACAACTGAAAAGAACTTCACAAAAAGAGCAAGACAGTTCCCCGCCTGTGATTCAAAAGCCATCATCAAGGCAGAAGGAAGAGCACAGGGAAGTGGGTAAAATGAGGGAGGCTTTAGAAAAAGAATTCACTTGCTAGTTTGAATGGAGTTTAAGGAACGGTCACCGCTCGCTAAAGACAAGAATAAGTTCTGAGAACTGTATCCCTATGCAATGTTGTCCTTGTGAGAACATAATAGAGTGCACTTACACACACCTAGATAGTTCCATTCAGCTCACAACTGTGGTCGTAGGTTCTATGCTTTCATAGGATTGCAGCATAGTACCCTGTTTCCCTGAAAATAAGACAGTGTCTTATATTAATTTTTTCTCCCAAAGTTGCGCTAGGTCTTATTTTCAGGGGATGTCTTATCTTTCCATGCGCTAGGTCTTATTTTTGAAGGATATCTTATTTTCGGGGAAACACGGTAGGTGTGTTTACACCTGCATCACTGTGAACTCCTGAATAATGGTCCTGGAAGCCCTGACAGCTGCTGAGCCATCACCTCCAAGATGACTCTCTCCAGTAAATTCTTTGCCAGCACTGGATAAAGAGCCAGGCCTCCTCTCCTTTGTTTTTGAGATCTTGGGTTGATTTCAGTAACTAACCATTTCGCTGCTTGTTTTCTTTTCTCTTCCCCATTAAATTCCCATTCTTAGGTTTTCAATTCAACAATAAACAGCGAGCCCAAGAAACACTTGACCCCAGTAGCAGCAGAACTGCAGCCCTGTACCTGTGCTCTCCCTCTCCCTTACCTTGACCTGGCTGTGTGCCCCAGGCTTGCCTTGTAGCTCCAGGGCCTATAAGTAAGAAACTCATTTTTTTTTTCTTTGAAGTTCCTAATGGCTATCGCTGAAAGGTGTCTCGCAATCTTAACAAAACCCACAAGGGACAGTCCAGTTGTAACACTGGTTTAGAAAAGAGTGATTGCTGGGAAGCTCTCCACAGCCCAGATGAATGCCCTAGGCATTTCTAACTGGTAACATCACTAGGCATAGTCTGGAATGCACCCTGCTACTTCCTCATCTTACAGCTACAAGGTCAGTCACTAGGCCTTGCAGTGACTTCTTCAGCGACAAAAATATAATTTTGTCGCCAACTTTTTCGAGTCGGGGACCCAAAATTGTGTTTGTTTTGCCCATGTAGCTAGCACCAATAGAATTAAATGGGTAAAGCAGGTCAAAAATTGTATTCTTTAGCCAAGGAATGGAGAAGGACGAGTTTGTGCTTTAAAGATCCTTTTCCTCCCGATTGTGGGAGTTAGGGAAGTCTTAAAGCATTTGGGAGGAAGTTAGGAAGTCCCAGGGGCAGATATTTCTGAGAAAAAGGTGGAAATTTCTTGGACTTCCACGGGACATGCATAGTTCCTAAACATGCTTGGAGCTTGCATAGTCATACATCGCATGTCTTATTTAAACATTAAATCCCCATCCCTGGGCATGATTTTGATAATACGCTAAGGAAGAAAAATTGTCAAAAGGTTCCTTAGAAAGGGATTTCAGAGACCATTTTGGATCTTTCAGGTATAAACTGGTTTCTTAATTGTTGTCCTTGGGTTTCTTATTTTGAAGCTCAGCTAGCCTCCTTGGAGTTTCTTTCTTTTCTTGACTATTTCAAACTGCTTGTTTCAAAGCATATGTTGTGGAGAATTCAAGGAAGTTAATGGAAGTTTGAAGATTAATAATGTGGTAGCACAATTCTGTGACAGTTTTATGGGACCACTTGCATACATACAGTTCCTTCTTGATTCAAATGACCTTATGCTGCACCCAGATTTAAACAGGCAATTAAGCACTGTAGGAAACAGGACTTTAGGAGAGATTGAGAGTGGCACGAACACCATGCACAGTGTCCATGTTTCATTCCGGAGCAGGAGTGAACTACCGAAGGGCTTTAAAGGGTGACATGGCCAAACTTGTGCTTCAAATGTCTCTGGGGTGGTTGTTGAATAATTGGTTGAGGGAGAGAATGCAGATAAGGCAGCTAGTTACTCGGTTAGTATTAGTTACTTAACAAATATTAACTCAGTATCTACTGAATACTTGGCACAGGTGCCACAACAATACATAGGACTTTACCCTTCCATTCAAAAATCTTATAGTCTATGAAGGTAAATAATCAAGCAAACAGGCATAAATTATAACATAAAAGTGTTCAGTGTGTACACAGGTTGCTGTGAGTCCTGACCCCAGTGTGGGGTAGGGACACAGCAGGCAGGTGATGTGGATCAGTCAAGGTGGCTCCTGGGAGGAGGTATCATCTTAGCTGAGCCCTGAAGGTGATGGCACAACACACCAGGTAGATAGCAAGTGCAGAGTCCCAGAGGTGATAAGATGCTCTTACTCTGAATTGCAAATAATCTAGAGTGGTGGAACAATAGGTTGTGGAGGATGGGGGTGGGAAAAGATGGAGATGCAGGAAAGGAATGTGGTTTTGGAAAGGGAAGTAGGAGGCTAGTGCAATAATCTGGGAGAAAGAACAAGGGCTTGATGGGGCAATGGAGATGAAGAAGAAAAAGTCAGAACAAGAGTCCCTGCTGCAGCAGAACCCATTAAACTGAATATAGACTCATTCACCTGACAAAGTGTACTAAATCCCCCCTACCTGCCAGAGGCCTACTGAGATGGCTATGTACTCTAGCTTCACTGCCTTCATCAAAGAACTTTCATTCTAATGTAAAGTTGTTTGGCCTTGACACTGATATTACATGTTGCATTCTGCCGGCGGAATTAGCTTGGCTCTGCTCTGGAAGTCATGAAAAGCAAAAGATGCTGAAGGATCTTCATCATCTTTCTAGTTTTGTATTGGGGTGACCAGGTAAATGGCAATGTCATTAACTAGGTCAGTGGTTGGCATGGCTTTTGAACCGCGGTTTGCTGCTCTGTTGACTAATAAGTTTGCCGACCACTGAACTATGTTATCTCTCTGCTCTCTCAGTTATATTCTAGGGCCCAGCAAGGAAAAAGGGAAGTTTGTAGAACCGGACATTTCAACTAAAGGATCAAAGTATCAACCATCCTCACAAGAAATACCTGAGTCAGAGAATAGGAAATGCACAATGCCTGGGAGGCAGTAAATGCAGGAGAAAATGTGGGGATTGTGAGGATAATGAGGCATGAATTCGCTTCTCATTCATTTTGTGAACAATGTACTTAATCTCTCTTTGCCTCTAATTTCTCACCTGTAAAATAAGGGGGAAATAGTAACTAGTTTATAATTTTGTTGTAGGGGTTAAATAATTCGATAGTTGTAAAGCATAAACACACATGCATTCCATATCATAGGCACTCATCTGAAAGTTCCTGGTATATAAATAAGAAAACTTTCTAGGCTTTCTTGACTTATGGCATATGTCCTAAGGATATAATAAGCACAAAATAGCACTCTATAATTGGGCTCTTAATTACATATTCAAATACCTAGATTAAGTCTAATAAGCCTTCCCAAATGAAGTAACTCTTATTTGGGGATTAAACCACCTAAATGAAGCAGCTTTATTTGAGGAAATATTTATATTTCTATGACAGTATCTTATTGCCAAGTAATCCTTTTTGATTGAAGCCCACTGTTAATGAGGCCAGAGTCAAGTTCATATGTTCTGTCCTGGTCCTTCACCTATTCCATGTTCCAACGTCACTGAAGCCAGCTCACCCTGAGGGGGCTCTGGACAAGGCAGCTGGACATGTGCAGCTAATGTGTCAAGCCTATTGGGATCACCACAAGAGACAGTTTAGAGTGGCTTCCCAGTGGACCACCTCGCATCTTCCCATGGCGATGACAGCTGCTCATGCCTGCTGCTGGATATGTAGAGAAAAAAGAGAACCCGGACAAACATTTATTGTACCTTATGCAATTAGTATTCAAGCTCTAAGAGGTAATACATTTTCACCTTTTTCTAAAATACTACACTCCTATTACTGAAAAGTTAGTGATGAGTACACATAACATGCTGGATAAATATTTTCTTGAATGAATAGGTGAAGATGCTCATGTTAAGAAGGGATTTCATACTCTATATGTCACAGAGCAAGCACATGCCAACGGGCTGCCCAGAGAAAACTAAAAGCAGGCAGACAAACAGCCAGAAAGACTTCGGGAGATGTTCTAAGTTTAGGTCAAATATAGATGGAAAGACAGGGCAGGTGCCAATTCCACAGCAGGTGTTAAGCTTCAGAAGCCCCAGGTTAGGAAACTCAGCCCCTGTGTCTGAGATCATCCTTTCTCTGCTTGCTGGATAGACATGATATCATAGGCAAATGAGTCCAGCAGCAGGTAGAAGCATTGGGTAAAGATGATAAGACATCCTCACGTATAGAAAAGAAACTGAATCTCTGAGCAGTGGAGGCAAGGTGTTAGCAGGCCAGTCTGTCTCCTTCAGGTGTTTGTGCTGATCTGTCATGATGCTATGATGCCTGTGGTAGTGGGGGTGGAGGAAACCAGCTCCTATAATAGAGGTAAGGTTTAGCTGTGTGTGTGTGTGTGTGTGTGTGTGTGTGTGTGTGTGTGTGTATGTGTGTGTGTGTGTGTGTACGTGTGTTGACCCACTGATATTTCTTGGAAAGATGAATACCTGACACTGGCAGAAATAGGGAGAGGCTTAGATTTCTTAAGTATCAAGCAGGATTCAGGCCCTATGCCAAGACATTTATGCATGTTATCTCATCAATTTCCCATAGAAACACTCTTCTATGGACTAATAGCCCCATTTTACAAATGAGAAATCAGCTTTTCTGAGAGCTTCCATATTTACCTAAAGTCAAATTGTTCATTAGTGGCAGGAACAGAAATGAAACTCGGGAAACTGAGGTATTTTTATCACATGATTAAATATTCAGCTGAAATACACATTTCATCTGTCCTAGGCACTGGGTACTTGGAGCACAACACAATTCTAGTCTTTGGCAGTGAAGGGCTTTCTCCACAGAAGCTACAGCGGGTGGATTGAGTCACGCAGTGACTGTGTACAGGATCTTACTGCCCTCGCTTGAATCCAGCACAGCTATCCCTGGAGAATTACTCAGACGGTATTTGAAATTGTATTTCAAATGGAGAAACTAACTGTTCCCAGATAATTGATTTGATTTCTTGATAACAAAGAAATTGACTTCAAGGTCTCTTCCTTTCCTGTGAATGCCTTCCCAACTCTCCCCACTCCTTCCTTTGACTGGATATCACCCTTTAGCCAGCTCTCCAAGGTAACTAAACTTATATAAACCTTTTCCATGGCTGGAGAATTTCCTCTTGCCACCTAGCTTTACAGCCTACTGGGCCTTCTCCTTTACACCAAAACAAATATGTGATCATGTCTAACATAGTTTATTGTGTTAATTTTTATTCTCCAAGTAACACAAGTAGCTCAAACAATGAAGTTAATAATCACTCAGAGACAAGCAGTGTCGGCATAGTGTATATTCTTCCAAACATCTCCCCTGGCCTACACATAATTCAGTATATTTTATTATGCTTATCAAGGTTGGTACTCTTGTCTGTGTGTCTGGGGTTTAGAGTCTCAGGTAAGATTACTTGGGATGGTCCCACTTATGTGCTGTGTTTCCTTAGTTGCTCTAACTCGGTGCTGGCAAAGAAGGGGGGGTGTGAGCGGGGACGGAGGGGGGGAGGAGGACGCGGGGTACTTACTCAGTTCTTTCTTAAATGTTACAATTTTCTTCCTTTCAACTCCTTGCTCCAAAAAGCCACTAGCCAACATTCCTTCCAATGCTCCTCAAACCAAAAACTTGATTTCTTTTATTACTGTACTACACAATGAACCGGTTATTCATTTTCTTGCTAACCATCTTATAGGGTGGTGCTCAATAACCAGATCTCTTAAAGCAGTGGTCTGGAAACTGCAGCCCAAGAGCCACATGTGGCTCTTTGGCTCCTTGAGTGTGGCTCTTCCACAAAACACCACGTGTGGGTGCACATGTACAGTGTGATTGAAACTTCGTGGCCCATGCGCAGAAGTCAGTTTTCTCAAAAAGAAATTTCAATCGTTATACTGTTGATATTTGGCTCTGTTGACTAATGAGTTTGCCAATCACTGTCCTAAAGGATCCAGATGGGTTTCTTGAGCACATGCTCCTTCTGGGATGTGCTGTATGGTGGCGTATACAAGAGTTCAAGTCCACCAAGGGAAGTTCATTTCAGAAACATTCATTGAGCACCTAATTCTACAGGATCCCAGGCAGAATGTTTGCTGCTGGCGATACAATAATGAATCAAGAAGTCTTTATGTTCCCATGAGAAAAGCAGATACATAAATGTTTTTAAGAAAGGGAGGGATTATCAGGGTATTGGTCACAAGAGCAAACCTGGCTGGCCAGAGAAAGCATCTGGGAAGAAATCATACAGGAGTTAAGCTTTAAGGGGATTGGCAACTGCCAGGTGAAAGAGATCGGAGGGGTTATTAGAGGTAGGAAGGCATCAAGAACAAAGGGTAGGAGGGAATGTGTCTTTCTCATTCAATATTGTATCCCTAGCACTTAAAATGGCTGGCACATGGCAGGTGCTTAACAAATTTATTATTTTTTGTCGTTTTGTAATAGTGTTATTAACTATAGTCACCATGCTGTCCATTATATCCCTGTTACTTATTTTATAACTGGAATAAATTCTTGGTAAGTGCAAGAATTGGGAGGAGTCCAGTAGCTGGAGTGGTCAGGGCAGGCTGAGTTGAGTGGAGAGAACTGGAAGGTTTTCAAGCACTGAGGATAGCATAATGAATCAAGAAGAGTGCGTTGTGGGATCAGGAGAACTGTGAGATTGGAGCACAGTGTTAGAGGGTAATGGGAAAGTTGTAATTGTATGTTTTGAAGAGGTTGAAAGCAACATTTAAAAAAATGGGCTATAGTTTCCCCTTTAATTAGGTTTTTAAAAAATATTTTCATTCTTTTATAATCAATTAAAAAAATCCAATGTTGCAATAAGATCATCATAGCTGATATTGTGACCACGCTGCTGAGTCCTCCCATGCATTATCTCACTTGAGAGTTTCAGAAAGGAGATCCTTAACGTTGGTCAAGCAGCTACCGTCCGTGTGCCAGGAATACAGTCTCATTCAATGTTCATACTTCTGTGGGGTGGGGTCTGCAATCACCCATTTAGACCTTCATCAGCTGAAAATCAGAGATGCCCAGCAACTTGACAGATGTCTCTCAAGTTTCATTAGCAAGTGGCATTAGCAAGATGTGAGCCCATGATTCTAATGCCAGGCTTCACCCACACTTCACTACATTGTGCCATTGTGCTGCCTCTTGGAGTCAGCTGGCTAGGTTGGTTTGAAACACAGATTTGCCATTTATTTAACATTTTGGAGATTCTCAAACCCTCTGTGTGTGTGTGTGTGTGTGTGTGTGTGTGTGTGTGTGTTTCATTTGCAAATCAGAATAACAGTACTGTCTTCTTCCAATTCTTGAATTACTCCAGACAATGTTTCTGAAAGTGCTTTGTGCATGGTAATTAGCACCCTGAATGTGTGACATCCTATACAAAGTCATTGAACAATTCCACATGCATCATTTTCCTAGATCATAGGTCTGTGCTCCCATTCAGAGTCACTCAAAGAACGAGTCTAATTGGCTGTCTAATCAGACAATTGCCAATCCTGTGTGACCCTGGCCTCCCCTAGGTCTGGGGCATAGCTCAGAGTTGCAGGAGAGAAAGCACTTCATACCACATAAGCCCAGCATCTTCACATCTCCCGTTCGCAGATGGAGGGCAGCACTGAGCCAGAATAAATTCCCTCACAATTATGTAAATCACCAGTTCTTCAAAAAGGATCTTAAGATCCCATTAAATATTCATGCGCGCGCCCTCCTTGGCAGCTCCTCCTTCGTAGGTAATTGCAGAGGGTTTAAAATATCTGACGTTGCTTGGAAGCACGCAGAACTCTGTCAGCTGCAAGCAGGCAGCTGATTTGTAATTTAATTAACATCCTGGCTTGTCCTGTCTTCTCGGCAGAAAGCAGGAAAGCATTTCCCCTCCTTTGTGAGTTTTGCTTGAAAAAAAAAAAAAAATGGAACACCTGGCAGAGCTTTTCATCTCTCACATCGCTCCTGTGACTTACATCCTGCTCCAATGTCCAAAAAATGCCTTTAAAAGAAATCCCTTTTTCTGGTTTCCTTTGGGCCAGCCGTATTGCTGATGGTGGGTCATTTTTTTGGAAGGGTAACTTCACTTGGGGAGATCTGTGTATCATCAGCGATCAGTGAGTTTTGACCCGCTTCTATTAACTCATTGAGTAATAAAGGGTTTTAAGGAGAGATTTGGTACAGAGGACATTCTTTCTTCAGCGAACACTGATGGAAAACTGCCATGTTGCGGGCACCAGAGGGCAGCAGTGAGCCACGCAGGCAGGCTGCCTGTCCCCATGGAGGATTCAGTCCTTTGTGGAAAGCAAACATCAAGTGAGTGATCACAGAAATAAAGGCAGATTTAAACTGTGATGAGTTTTATGAAAAAAATAACTATAGAATAGCTTAAATCCTGTGAAGCAGGGAGTGGTGTGGTAGGGGGCGGAGAACCAGGAAGTCTCCTTGAGGAAGCAGGTAGAAAAAAATGTGTGGTCCCTCTTGTCCTTCATCCTCATGTCCCTCTTATGCCCTCCTCCCCCAGATTTGCAACATACTTGTGACTATTCTAGAAGGGGAAAGAGAACCCCGCACCAGCCAAAATATCATTCAGAGAATTTATTTCCAATCAAAGAAATGAATATACATACTGGTCTGATCACTGCATTCACCACTCTTTACCTTCTCTTCCCTTTCTCTTTAACCCACACGTTCCTTCCAGGGAGGGAGCAGTGAGTGGCAGGAGGCAGCAGTAGGCTGGGGCCTAGGAGGGGTCACAGGTCACAGATGTGCTGGATGTCCTAGAAAGAGGAGGGACCTGCAAAGGAGAGCTGGCTGGCTGCATACTGCACACACC
Organism: Pipistrellus hanaki; assembly: GCF_964339955.1. Lineage (NCBI taxonomy): Eukaryota > Metazoa > Chordata > Mammalia > Chiroptera > Vespertilionidae > Pipistrellus > Pipistrellus hanaki. Next base: position 34,416,861 of record NC_140511.1, read on the forward strand.
TCCGGTGAATAAAATCTCTGCAAAGAAATAGCAACGTGTTTAATATTTCCTTCAAAATGAGAGGGTGACTGGCAGAGCCTGGGTGAGATCACCCGATTGTGGAGGCTAAACTTACAGTCTTGAGAGGAAGGTTAAAACCTTTCCTTTTTGTGTACTTCGTTTTTTTGAGACTGCTTTCTTCACTCTTTCGCTGTTCTCTGTTTTCTGAGCTGCAGCCACTTCTTCCTTAGAGACTATTTCTCTTTGCAAGTCTATTATTTATATAATGTTCTTACTGACACCAAGCTGCTTCTAAAATATGTCCTTCTTTTATGCCAACACACAAGTTTAAATCTAAGGAGCTTCCTTCCAGCAGCAGCAATTGGTCAGCCTGGTCTGGTGGCCACACACTATTTGGCCGGTGCTCTGCCCTGACCCCTGGGGGGGGGGGGGGGGAGGCGGTGACAGAGATAGGCTGTGGGTTCCTGCCCTCAAAGAATTTAGATTACAGATAAGACTCAACACAGAGAGGGCTTTGTGGCAACATAGTTAACAGAAGCCTTGGAACTAAAAAGGGGTTTTGAGCATTTCCAAAACGTCTTGCTTGGTATAAGAAGCTAACCATTCCTTAACTTTGTACCTGCTTCATAAAGTTGTCCTAAGCCTTAAATGGAGTCCTTTCTATGACACTCTTAGAAAAGCCTTCATGAGAGACACACATCCCTAGAATGTCATCATAGGGTCCTGATTCCATATCTCCCAAGCAAAAACAAACAAGACCCTGTTTTCAACGTTTTCTTTTAATTTCGATCTTTCTGAGATTATTGTATATGACATACCTGATATTGTAGAAGACCGAAGAAAACCAAGCGATGCTTACAGAAATGGAGTTATATAGCTTTATTACACTGGCGGTCTCAGAGGAATCACCTCCAGAGTCTGAGCAACCCAATATGGTAGAAGCCCTTATTTTATCCTTTTAGTTTCTTTGTCCCCCAAATATGGGTGGGGACTCCCGGGTCTTTTGTGGGCTTTGAAAAAAGCCCCATGTGTTGGGATGGGGGTCTTTGAGATCTTATCTAAGGGCCTGGCCTGGCGCCAGTGAGTGCTGATAACCCCCTCCTGGGTTGTATGTTGTTCATGGTTTATGGCCTCTGTAAAATGTGAGCAGAGGTAACAGGTCTTGCAAGACCATATTGTGGAGGAAAGGGGCAGTGACATAATTATATGTTATCAAGAATGTACATTAGGTTGCTGCACAGATTCAGATTGCTAGCCCCCCAAACATCTGGGTTACATTGTAATTAGCCTTTTAGCCTATTCACTATCACTATGTGCTTGGCCATAGATATATTTCTGTGTGGATATATATATATATATATATAGTCATAAATTCTTACATCTGTACATACAAGTAGAGAGATATATAAAGTACATAAAATGTCCTTACCTGTAAATAGACAAAAGATACTGACATGAATGATGAATTTTCACATTCAAACAGTCATCAATCTACACAAAGCCATGTTTAATGCTTGTATAATGTGGTGCAATAAAAATTTAAAATAAAAATTTTAAGAAGCCTTCCCGAGTTTGCTCACCATCAGTTAGGTATTCCAATGCTACTTGCCTCTCAAGAGCATGCAGACATGCACTGGCTCTCCCTGAATTTGGGTCATTTCTCTTTAGAACAAGCCAGCTCCTACTGCAAGGGGGAAGCAGAGCTCTTTTATGCAAAAACAGAGAGACCCTGGATTTTACTGATGAGGCCTTCACAGATGTGTGACTTGTCCCTCAGTTACCACACCATACAGACCCTCCAGGGAAAGAGCAGAAGCATGTAGGCTCCTGTGTGTAAGTTCTGGGTAATTCAGGATGTTTCTGACTCACACAGGCATTGGTGGAATGTGGTGAGCAGAATTAGTCAGACTTCCTAGCCTTTGCCTGCCACTCAGGGGCCCTGTGATGAGAGAGGAGTGTGAGAATGATTGCATACAGGTTCAGCTGGGAGGCTCTTTGATCAGGAATGTCATGATATTTCTCAGATTCTTTAAGTTCAGTTCAGTTCAAGTCACACGTGTCGGTCTTTCACTATGTGTTAGTTATCAATGGGGCACTGAAGAGTCAGAGGTGAACAGTACCTCATTTCTGCTCATGGGGCACTCATGGTCTCCTAGGAGAGATAGGTCATTGAGTTTATACTTGTTATTCAAGGACAGAAATCAGTGCAGAGCACCATGGGTGCATAAAGGATAGACATCCTTTCAACCTTAGCAGGCAGAGCATTTCTGAAAGAGATGACACCTGACCTGATTATCAAGGACCTACAAAAGTCTCCCTGATGAAAGAGTTGGGGAGTGGGTGGTTAAGCTTCAGAAGGGAGAAGGGAATAATTTTCCAGAAGTCAGGGACACAATCAGTTAAGACAGTGAGACAAGAAGATTATGTTAGTAGTCCCTGTCTTGAGCATTTCTTCTGCCTTACTCCCACTGGAGCCGAGACAGGAAATATAATCTGTTCACAAAAGTTCTTTTGCTCTGGAGTCCCCTCCAATGGACCAAGCTGAGGAGAGGAAAAGAGGAAGGTACTGATTTCAAAAGAGAGGTCTTTTTCAAAGGGCCCTCCTTTCACAGGCAATACTGACCTAAAAGGTGCCCAGGAACTAACAGACAAGCCCTGGAAGGAGAGATGACTCAGAATTGCCCAGAACATTAGAGCTGATTCTGAGATCGGGGTGTGACCTCTGCAGAGGTGTTTCATCTTTCTTGTTAGACAACTTGACTCTTCAAGATTTCCTAAGAATTGCATTTTCTGAGGACAAAGTTTGTCAAGATCTTTGAGTCTTTACCAGTTGAGAAGAATCTTTAAGTGCTCTAGCCCTAGAGTCAGACTAACACGTGTTTGAATCCCAGTTTGCCACTCACCAGGTATGTAATCTTAGGGAGAAAAACGCCCAACTATCCAGGCCTCAGATGAGGAGGGTCCTAACACCAATCTGTTAGGTGTGATGACGCATATAAAGCATTTAGCACAGTTCCTGAAAGCAGGTATAACTACTATTTTTACTGGCTGATATTGGCATTAATGTTTCCTTTAATGTCACCTTAGTGATAATATTAATATTAATCTTAGCATTACAAGTAAAAAAAAATCATTTTGGTTCAGCCAAAGTTAATCCTAGTAGAGATTCTACTATGTGACATCTGGGTTATTTCTTTGGGAAACTTCCATGTGAGTTATAAATGGTACTTTCACCAGTTCTTGTCTTCTCTTGCTTAGTCATCAGTCCCAGATATTGGGGGGAAAGAGAGGGAATATTGGGTTGGCACCAGGGAGAGTCTGTTTAGATTTCCTGGGTAGTTCCCTGCTGTCTACAACAGGCTGTCTTTCAGGCTTGTCTACTGCCACACCCTACCTCACATCTCACATGCCAGGCTGCATCAAGATCTATGGCAGGCTCATCTGAAGCAGACCTCCAATAGGGATTAGTGTGAGCATGATTTATGCTGGGCAGTTCCCAAGAGAAATGCTTACAGGAGTGAGGAAAGCAACAAGGGGTTCTCTAAGAATGTAGGTTCAGGTGCTGTCTAGTTTCACGCTGATCCTGTCAGGTGCTTTGCAGTGGAATTCGCAGCCCTGTGGTTTGTTTCACTTTGAGGTTTAGGAGTTGCGAGTTACAGCTTAACTCCCAGTCCTCCTAAGTGAGGAGGCTTAAATCAAGGGCAAGCTTCCTGAGAAGTATGAAGTATATAGATGTGCGCCTTGAATGTGTGAAAAGGATTTCCAAGGATTTAGGTGATGGTGCTGGTGTGGAGGGTGAGGGGGAGAGGGAATGGGGGGAGGGGACATTAGCATCTGCTACAATCCATTTCAAGATCTCACTGTTCCTTTAGAACAGGGATAGGGAACCTTTCTTCTGCCAAGGCCATTTGGATATGTATAACATCGTTCACAGGCTATACAAAATTATCAACTTAACAATTAGCATGCTATATTTGGTCAGACATCTAATTACTTTACAGGGGCCAGACCAAATGATTTCATGGGCCTTATATGGCCCTCAGCCTAGATATTCTCCACCCATGCTTTAAAACATCATCCCCTTTTAACACTTATCTTCTCTGCACACGTTGTTGCCTTTGCTTAGAGTATCCCTTACCTCTTTTTATTACCATTCTAGATCCTATTTCGAATGATAAATTATTTCTACTGCCACAGACTCAGTTTGTACTCATAGTCATTATCATTAAGTATCATGACTTAGCTGCACATACATATGACTCACTCAATAACTTCTTGTCTTCTTGAGGTCAAGAACTGATTCTCATTCGGTCTGTATTTTTAGCATATAGTATTTCTGAAAGGAATGATGAGAGAGAGAGAAAGAGAGAGAGAGAGAGAGGGGGAGAGAGAGAGAGAGAGAGAGAGAGAGAGAGAGAGAGAGGAGAGAGAATGCTGAAGGATCTGATGTTCTTTAAGGTTATGTGAAACAAATAATGTGGTTGACTTTTTTTTGCCTGAACTTGAAATTATAATGTTTTGCAATGAAACAGTTTGTATTTAGAAGCTGGAATACCTCTGTAGCTTAAGCAGCCCATGCTTATTTGATCCACTTGTTCAATTGTCATGTATAATTTTATTCAAAAAATACTTATTGAGCATATTTGCCAGGCACTTGGCTAAGAACTGGAAACATGAGGATAAACAAGACCTAAATGATCTCGGTTCTTACAAAAAAAAATCTTATGATTCAATGACATACAAACAAAAATTATGCAACCATACAGCATGATAAAAGCAGTGATTGGGGGAGTGTAGGGAGCTATGGAAACACCAACACAATCGAGATTTCAGTTCACAAAAGCTTTCTAGAAAAGGAATGTGAAAGCTGGGCCTAAAGGATCAATGAATGTTAAAATGAACAAATTTTACTAATCTAATATTGATTGGTTTCTTCAGTCTAATTTGAGGCCCTATCAGTCTTTGAACTGAATCTTAAATTTATGAAAATAATTTAAAATAAGTTATTTGTGACCTCACATAAGTTCAACTAAGTTTATTATCTGTATCATGACAGGATTTTTTTTTTTTTTCAATCCAAACCAGTCAGTGAGATGTATACTTTTATGGATAACATCTTTCTCTAAATCAGCTGAATCCTACTATAGGAATCCTTGAGGAGTCACAGTAATTACTTGAACTTTGCAACATTTTACTTATCGTATCCTTGGATCTTTATGTTTCAGATTTTTTACGTATAGCATAAATATGGCTTTACATATGTTAACTCTTAAAAAGCTTAAAAAATTCTGCAAGAAACAAACAAACAAAAAAAATTGAATTACCATATGACCCAGAAATTTCACTTCTGGGTACCTATCCAAAAGAATTGAAAGTAGAGTGCTGAAGAGATATTTGTATACCCGTGACCATAGCAGCATTATTCACACAACCAAGTGATAGAAACAACCAAACTGCCCATCTACAGATGAAAGAGTAGACAAAATGTGGTTTGTGCATACAATGAAATATTACTTAGCCTTTGAAAAGAAGGAAATATTAACACATGGAACAACATGGATAAAGCACAAGGACATTATGCTAAGTGAAATAAGCCAGCAATAAAAAGACAAATACTGTCTGCTTCCTCTGATGTAAGGTGTCTAGAGTAGTCATATTCATAGAAATAGTAAGTAGAATGGTGGTGGTTACAAAGGGCTGGGGAAGGAGAAAATGAGGAGCTTTTGTTTTATGGGGAGAGAGTTTCAGTTTTGGAAGGTGAAAAGTTCTGGAGATTGGTTACATAACAATCAGGATATGCTTACTGTCACTAAACTATACATTAAAATGATTAAGGTGGTAAAATTATAATATGTGTATATTATCACAATTTAAAAAAAAGCTTTTAAAAATGAAAGTAATAATTGCTAGCATTTAAAAAAACTTTTAAAAATGAAAGTAATGATTTCTAGCATTTACTTTCTAGCATTTCTAGCATTATACATTTAAAATTATTAAGGTGGTAAAATTATGTGTATATTACCACAATTTTTTTAAAAAGCTTTTTAAAATGAAAGTAATGATTTTTAGCATTTACTCCACTATCCTGAGTTGGGTTGGTGAAATAAAAGAGTTAAAAAGTAATGAGGCTCAGCTCATGTGGTGGTGTTGGGGGTAAGGAAGCTTCAACTCTGCCCTGTGGGTGGTGGCAGCCACTAAAGGGTGATAAAGAGAAGGACTTTGTCAGTTTGTGACTCAGAAAGGCCCCTGGTGCAGGGTAGAGGATAGTTTGGCAAGGGGCAGCTTCAGCAGCAGCCTAGCCAGCTTAGAGCTGATGAGAATCTGAATGTGGGCAAATCAGTGGGTTGGTTTGTGATAGTGGGGGATGAGGATGGAGTAGTTTCAAGATATAAATTCGACAGACTCAGTGATTTATTAAATTGGCAGATGGTGGGGGGTGAAAGAGAGGATGGAGTCAGAATGACTCCTACTTTCCTGGCTCAGATAACTGAATAGGTGGCAATGCCTCCCTGAGAGAATTGAATACTGGGAGGTGTGGGGGGTAGATGGGCTGAAGGCCCAGACACTGTACTGGGCATATGCACCACCTTCTCCCACTCCCAGTGAACACATAACTGATCAAGAATGAATGTTTAACCAGATCTTTATTTCCGAGGCAGGTTACCTTCCCAAATCATTCACAGGGCTAAGAAAACAGACGGATGGTATTGTGCAGTCCACAGAAATGCTCTAACCTCATTTTGAAGTGTGTTCTCTCTCCAAGAGGCGTTATCTACCAAATTGCTTATTCAGTTATCAGATGTGGGCTTCCTCACCTCATGGGAGCTGGGAGGGTTTGGTGATTGTAGAGAGAGATTTCTGATGTAAATGAACTGAACAAGGTCCCGGCTCTGTTGCCCATTACTTAGGTGACCCTGGACAAGTCTCTGAACCTCTGTGAGTGTCAGTTTTATCATAAGAAAAATGGAGCATCGCCGAAACCAGTTTGGCTCAGGGGATAGAGCGTCGGCCTGTGGACTGAGAGGTCCCGGGTTCGATTCTAGTCAAGGGCATGTACCAGTAGGGGATGTGCAGGAGGCAGCTGATCGATGATGATGATTCTCTCTCATCGATGTTTCTAACTCTCTATCCCTCTCTCTTTCTCTCTGTAAAAAATCAATAAAATTATTTTTAACAACAACAACAACAAAAAGAAAAATGGAGCATCATACGGTAGGTAAGAAGGATTGCAATGGAAGAAACAGATGAGAGTCCTCTGCAAACTGTAGACAACATGTTGTTTGCTGTGTTTTTGTTTTGTTTTGAAATTAATATTAAGCTTAGGACATGGAGAAGGCCTCTCTGGGAAATACAAGCGATGATAATCAACTTCAGAATAAAAGTGGACAACAGATTGAATGGCCAACCCTTCTTGTTACTCAGATTATGAGTCAGACTGAGAGCCGATGTTCAAAAAGGTCATATTTTCACCTAAAAAAATTAAAGAAATGCAGGCATGCTTTTGTAAGAAAACATGTTCTTGGCAATAGGTTATGATAAAAATAACTGTTGGTGATAATCATGGGGTACTGGGATAAGGTTAGACATTACAGTTAAGCTTGAGACGATGGTATGACAGTATTTGGACCTCGGCCCATAATATTATACCCCATAATATCGTTCACAGAGAACAAAAGCAAAGCAAGGCACACTAATATTTTACTAGCTCGGTTGTGAGTGGTACTTAGAATTCTTAAGAGAAATGATTCCCGATATTGAACATGACCGACACTGTTTTATGAAACAAGCTGACCGGCAGTTCCCCCCAGGAGGTTTAGACCCCTGTCACCCGAAAAGAATAAGCCGGCCCATTAAGTTGTTTACTGCTTTGGATTAAACAGTTCTTAACAAGCACTTGCCTCTCCTACAAGCCACCTGTGCTAGGCCGTGCCTCCGGGCACCCTTCCATAGCCCATACGTAGAGCTAGTATGTTGTCAGGTGAAAGCAATTCATCAGTTTTGGTCCATTTTGATGGCTGGTTCGCTTCTGCTTGCACTTGACCTGGTGTGTGGTGACCACCAAAAAGCGTCTTCAGCAAAGCCCATCTGGATGCCAAGGACCGGTACACTGCGTCCTGCAATCGCAGTTAGAATGTGAGGTTCAGGGCTATACCCTCTGCAAGCACTCACGCTAGTTTTCTTTCTTGCCTTTTCACCTAGAAGTATCGATACCAAGATGAGGACGCTCCGCATGATCATTCCTTACCTCGACTGACCCACGAAGTGAGAGGCCCCGAGCTCGTGCACGTGTCAGAAAAGAACCTGTCGCAGATTGAAAATGTCCATGGATACGTCTTGCAGTCCCACATCTCTCCTCTGAAGGTCAGTCTGGTTGGCCTGGGAACTGGCGGCTGGCTGCGGTGGGTCTGCTTTGCTAAGGGCAATGTCTGCGGGCCTGATAAAACGAGGCTTTTCAAAAAACGCTCCGGTGGACTGTGGTTGCTGAGCGGTTGTTTTCTGTGGTGTGGAGGCTTTACAGGGAAATCCTGGCACAGGGTGGTGGTTCTTGCAATTGTGAGAAGGTGTGGAAAACCTGTTTAGGTGCTGAGAAGGGGCTAGGGACAGCCCCAGGGGAATAACTGGAAGGGAAAGGAAGTGAACCTCAGGTTTAAGAAGGCCAGGACTATACCAAGGTTTTGTTCAAATGGTCTTTTCCCGTCTCTCTTCCTGGTCTCAGATCAAATGATGGGAGTAAGTGCAACATGAAAACACCTTAGTGTCATACTTTTCCAACACTCTCTACCTTCTTATTTAATGTTAAGCAATGTCATGATAAACAGTATTTTGACAAGGAGAGAAAATGAAATGGAAGCAAGGGTTTTCTGTGCTCCTCGGTTGCAAATTACTCTGTCTTCGCGGATGCAATGGGATTTTTGTGCTTTGAATAAAAGCTTATGTGTTGATTAAAGTTAAAGGAAAATTGAATGTAATAGATGTAATAGAAGAGAACTGAAATGAAAAAAACAAAACCACAACAAAACTACCTGGGAACCTAGGTTACCGGTAAAGAAAGTTTTATTTCGTTAGCCAGTACACTCACTCCAGCAGTTCTCTGTACGGTTGTTTTACAATAAAATATACAGCCATACGGTGGCTTTGATGCTTTCTGGAATCTTATACTTTCTGAATTATCAAAGAAAGGATAAATTATGTTTAAAATAGCTCCAAAATTGGATACATTTTAAGTAACCAGAATCCTAAAAATGTATTATCAAATTCACTAGCTCTTGTTACCATTAATTAATTAAAATAGGTTAATTCTAAACATTCATTAAGTACTTTATAATATGTAAAATGTTATGCCTCTGGAAATCCTTGTTCAGTTCGTCCCTGAGCCTTTTGGAAAGGATTGAATGGCTGATGGGAATAAATATGTTTAACCTGGAGAAGAAAAAATTAAAGGGATTTACCTTTTAGACCTCAAGGGCTGTCATATGACAAATACAGCATTGGTGTCACCTAGAGGGTAGAGCCAGAGCCACTGGGCATAAGTAATAGAAATGTTCATTTGTGATCATTATGAGACCACAAATCCTGACAGTGAGAGTACACCCACCCCAAAGTGCTGGCGTTCCCCGTCCTTAGACACCGTTCTGGCCTGGATGATGACCTGACAGTGGTGGTGTTTAAAACTGTCCCTCAGGCTCAGCCTGATTCTAGGAATCAGTAATTCTATTCTGTGGGCAATACCCTTCTTCTTTAAGGACTTCTTTTGTAAAGGAATACTTATTCTGTGTGCTGACCAGCATAAACTGATAGGTGGCAGAGCTGGGAGATGGTCCGCAATGAGAAGACTACAATTTCAGTTCACTATTTTTTCTAACTTGTTGAAAGCTTCCATGGAGCTTTCCTTCTTATTTTCCTCCCAGCATGCATTTTCCCCTTCTTTGCACTTCCTTTTTAATCAGCTCTATAGCATATCTCCTAAGTGGGATAATCAAGGCTGGTCTAAAGCTAGCCTGTTTACAGGCGGGAGTGAGGGGGTGGGGGGGGAACAAAGAAAGGAAACAACCATAAAATATGATAGGATCTTCATTCTGTATATTGTGTCTTCAGCATATATATGATGCTATAATTATTTGACCATCTATAGTTTGGGTGATTGCACAATGTGTTATGCTACTTAATGCCTTGTTTGGAAAATGTATATTAGAGCTGAAGGCAAAGGTTGCTTTTTATGGAGGTTAGACCAGATCTCAGATATAAAAAGGTATTTCCTATTTTGCCTTTATCCCTTGCCTTCCAGGGATCTGAGTTGTGCCTTCAACTTCAGTGGCTTTTCTTAACTTAGGTTTTCAATTTCTCCCTTGTATCTCATTCCTTATTCTGTTCTTGAAAAAAAAAATGGTTTCTATGGTTTTTGTGGTGATATTTTTATTGAATGGGCTTCACCTATGAATAATAAGCCCCTGATGTGAAACATTAAGGTCAGAATAGATTTTCCCTCCTTGTGGGAACCACCAGGATGTGAGCCCCAAGGTGCTGTGAAGAGGATGGGAAGGTGAGTTCACCCAGGACTTCTGCACCCAGGCTGTGAGGTAGCTATTGGGAGGCCAGGAGTTTTCCCTCATGAATGGCTAGAGGTGTTGTTTCTGCTGAACTCTTGTACTTTTAGATTGCCTTAATGAAGAGTCTGTGCATCTTTCTTCTATTAGCAATAATGTGAGGAATAAAAACACAACATTCGGATGTGTAGAGTTGGCCGATTTCCTAGTGTAAATGCTCCTTACATGACTGATTTTAGGCTACCAACCTGAAGCCCCTGGATGTATTTAGGAAGAGGGGCACACAGGCTCTAGCCAGCCTGCAGGACCATAGTACCACACACCAGGCTCAAGCGCAATTGTTTTTATAGCATCAGGACCCATCTTCTAACCAAGTTGCTAAAGCGCTATGATACTATCCCCATTCCAGTGTTTGGAAAACCTGCCATGATTGAAATCTAATGTGCTATTTTCTCATAAAGGAAGCCTATTAGAGTCGGAGGAATGCTAAGGAGATATAGTCCTCCATCAGAGCTGGCATATCATTAACCTCTTTGCTGCTTCCCTCTGTCTGGTGCTCTTGGGTCAAGCACTAAAAGAGGGAAAGAGTGAGGAGGCAAAACACACAATCAGGGACTGCCCCCTGAATCCTCCTTAGCAGACACTGTAGCTCTCTAGTCTAAATTAGGAATCAGTGCTCAGCAATTCAGCAAGAGTGCGAGATGGCTGGCTAACAGTTTAAATGTCCTGGTGAGCAGCCTCTGGGTCATTAGCTGAGGAATCCCACTGCCGCAGGTTGCACAATAGTTTCTTTCATCCTGTGTGTCCCTTGAAGCCTGGGTTCTAAAATTCATCTGCGTCCGGCCTGCCCCGCTGCCTGGCTGATAGATGGGCTTGCCTGGCTTGTTTTCCTTGGAGTGGCTCAGCCAGTGTGAAGTATGGGGTTGGAAAGAGAAATGCAATTTAGCGGTCAATTCAAGGGAATTTGTTTTCCTTGCCTCCAGATGGGAATGCTTTCTTTTTAGATGTTATCTAGACTCTTCCACAAGAGAAATTGGCCTATACAGGAAGCAGGAGAATTTTTCTTTTTCGGTTTAGATCAATTTAATTAATATTAATTGAGTGCCTATTATGTGCATCATAATAAGTGATGGGGAAACAAAGGATAGTAAAACATGACATATATATCACTCTCCTATGGGAACCCGAGTTTTAATTATTCATTACTTACTCTTCAACAGGAATTCAAATTCCTGAAGCTTAGATACAATGAGACCCCAAGCATCTGAGAGTACTCTCTAAAAAGAAGAGGGAGAGGGAGAGGAGAGGGAGAGGGGAAGAAGGGAAGAAGGGCAGGCTGACTTATTTTTAAGAATCTGAACACTAGAATACCTGGGTTTTAATCCTAGCTCTTTCATTTATTAGCTGTATTACCTTCATCAAATTAATCCCTCTGTCTCAGGTTCTGCATCTATAAAATACAGGTGATAATAATTTATCTCATAGAGTTTCTGTGCGAATTAAACGCTATAAGAGATGTACACTACTTAGAAACTGCCTGGCACATAGTAAGCACTCACCAATATTGTTGATTTTTATCTTCTTATTATCATCAGCCAGCTACCATGACAAATACCTTAAAATCACTTATTTCATTTACCTCATTTTATCGCTAAAATATATTACACCTGGTTTTAAAATTAAATAGTTCCCACCTGGCTGGCATGGCTCAGTGGTTGAGTGTTGACCTTTGAACCAGGAGGTCATGTTTTGATTCCTGATTCCCAGTCAGGGCACATGCCTGAGTTGTGGGCCCAATCCCTAGTGTGGGTCATGCACAAGGCAGCCAATCAGTGATTCTCATAATTGATGTTTCTAGCTCTCTCTCTCCCCTCCCTTCCTCTCTGAAGTCAATAAAAATATATTTTAAAATTAAATAAATAGTTCCCTTCAACCACATAACTAGTAAATAGGATTCCAATATTTTCAACTAAGGTCTCTCTGAATCCAAAGCCTGTATCCCTTATCACTCCTGTACTAGATCACTTTTCTAAATTGGTCTGATATTTTTTAAAATATCTAAAATTTAAATTTTTATTCATTGTTTCCATGAGTATAACAGTTGAAGCTCCTTTTCTACTTAGAACCTTATTCTGTAAAATTAAACAGATAAAAAATGCAAGGGGATGTCTAAGAAATTTAGTTTTCTAAATGAGAACCATAGTAAGTGGTGACAGATGGAAATGAAACGCTATGAGGAAATAGAAGGAAAACAAGTTCTATCTTGAAAATCTTTTTTAAAAAATATATTTTGTTGATTTTTTACAGAGAGGAAGAGAGAGGGATAGAGAGTTAGAAACATTGATGAGAGAGAACCATTAATCAGCTGCCTCTTTGACAGCTCCTTCTGGGGATGTGCCCACAACCAAGGTACATGCCCTTGACCAGAATCGAACATGGGACCTTTCAGTCCCCAGGCCGACGCTCTATCCACTGAACCAAACCGGTTTCGGCATTGCAGGTAGGTTTATTTAAAATGTGTTCAAGCCCTAGCAGGTTGGACTCAGTGGATAGATCATCAGCCTGTGAACTAATGGGTCTTGAAAATCTTTTAATCCACCCAGTAGAAAACTCCCCATTGACTATGTTCCACTCCCATAACAAAAACTAGTATTTAGGGGCTAGCTTCCTTTTAAAAAATCTTTTGAGAATGTAAGAATTTGTTTCTGAGCAAGAGAGACACACTTTGTTTTGAGCAATGAAGGATTTTTCACATTGAGATACACTGCTCACACTAGGTGCCTGTGTCATTAAAAAACCCAGCTGAGCCCAGCTGGCATGGCTTAGTGGCTGAGCGTTTACCTATGAACCAGCAGGTTGTGGTTTGGTTCCCAATCAGGGCACATGCCCGGGTTGCAGGGTCAATCTCCAGTGTGGGGCATGCAAGAGGCAGCCAATCAATGTCTCTTTTTCATTATTGATGTTTCTATCTTTCTCCCCTCCTCACTAAAAAAAAAAAAAAACACAAACATACAACAGCAACAATAAATCACAGCTGAGTCCAATCTCATTTCTCCTTCCAAGTGTTCTGTAATTTCTATTTGGTTTTTAACCTTTTAAAGTGTTTTTTCCCGATTGCTACATACCATATCTTATCATTTTCAGAAATAATGCAAAAATTACTCATTGAACCATCAATCAATAAAGGAATAAAGCTACTCTTTATACTATTTCATGTTACCATGACATTTGTTAGACCAGAAATCTAAGTGGTTGTTTGAATTCTACTTTTATTCATAACCATCAGTTTTGTTTTATTTTAGTAAATTTGCTATCAGTATTACCATTATTCTGTGAATACCCTCAGGTGAGGGTCTATGTTGATTTTGTTCATTATACCCTCAATTCTTCAACAAATACTTGTTTTTAAAATTAACTTAAATGTTAACTATTTATAAGGTATTGACACTGATAGTAATTAAGGCATAGACTTCTTGCTTTTCTGTTCTATTGTACTCTTCTTTTACCTAATTATCATCCATACAGAATTCCATCAATGTTAATCCTGCTATTTTTTTCATATCTAAAATCTGGTTGTATCCTAAAATCAATGGTATCTTGCAATTAAATCTGGGAGCATCTCTTAGGGTACATAAAAATGTTGTTTCTTATCATTAAAGCCATCTTAGATTTAATGACTTTTTTCAAGAAAGATTAAAGCTCTCTTTCATTGATGGGTGGGAATTGTTCTGATCAGATAAATACAAGTATTCTGTCTTATAATTCTCTTTGAGACTAGAATAAACAGTTCTGGGAAGGTTTATTGGAAAGTGGAAATATGAGATGTGGGGATAGACTTGCCAGATGGAGAGCAGAGAGGGAGAGCTGGCAGCTTGCAGGACTTGGCAGAGCAGGAGGTCCTGGGATGGAGACAGAGCAGGAAGGGAAAACCAAGAGCTCAGAGAGCACCAGGAATTCTGGGAATCATAGTTTTGGTGGCAGAAGGATCTCCTAGACACTAAAGCAAAGTGAGCCTGGAGCAAGTTACTATTGCAGTGAGGAACGGAGGGAAAGCAAAGGTGAGAGACATAAGTAAAATTAAAGTGTCTAGGAGAAATTAAAGGGAAGATATCCTAAAACTTTCAGGAAATCTCCACCAATGAAGCAAAGGGGGGAAAAAAAATGCCTCTACTATTCTGTGAGCAACAAACCAAATTGGGTTGGAGACACAGACAATTGGCTCATATGATTGCAAAGGCAGACAGAAACTCCGGGATTGAAGAGTGCTCCCCTGAGGGCTCCCAGATTGGAGAGTGTGCAGGTCAGGCTGAGGGGCCCACCCCCTGTGCATGAATCTTCATACACCAGGCCCAAAGTTTGGTCATAACATTGTATGGCAGATGGAGTTTATACCACTTCATTATTCTATTAGTTTTTCTAACTATTTTTTTTGTGGAACGATATATTGTCCTTTCTTCTATATATTCTGTTTTTCTTGCTCTTAATAAATGTATAAACTCTTCCTAAATGGACCACATCTTCCTTTTGTTTTATTTTCATTCTTCTCTTTAATTGGCATCTACAATGAAACTAGACCTGATTTTCCAAAACACATCTGGTGGGATTTTGTCATCATTATAGGAAAACTAAATGGGTGAATGCTGAAAACATTTACCTGTTGAAGGATTTCCCAGTCTTTAATATGATAATGTGCACTATAAACGTCTAAGATGGAGATATGGTTAACACACTGTATTTCCCAAACATGTTGGTCATGGAACCCATTTCCCACTAAACAAACAATTGTTGGTTGGGCACCATAAAATTTTAAAAATACTGTAATAGACACATAATTACAGCTAATACAACCAATAGAAAAGTGTAACTTAAAAATTCATTCCAGTCCTGGAATCAGACTCAATCAGATTCAAATACCAAGTCCTCTACTTACTAGCTGTGTGAGCATTTTCAAGTTATTTAACTTTCTTAAGCCTCAGTTTTCTTTAATTTTTAAAATAGTGGCATTCTCTCATCTGCTTCTATGAAGTTTGAGTGAGAAAAATCTATAAGAAAATCTTAGCTCAGAGCCTTTGGCCCACCCTGCATATTTGACTTCATTAGCCATGAGATATAGACTATTAATTTTTTTTAAAATGTAGTTTTTTTTCTTTGCATTTATATTGCATTTGGCTATATTACTACTAGAAAACTAAGCTGATTTTGCCTTTTAAAAGAAAATCAGTAATTTTCAAAAATGTAAAATCTGTTCATTTCTGTCTCTTGCCACTAGATGGTGGAAGAAGCTGAGCTGATGGTTCAGGAAGCATCTGGTCTCAGAGAAGAAACTGAGATTTGTGAGGCTAAATTGAGAGCTCTCGGTTAATAAAAACTATAAGAAAGATTTAGCAGAGATGGTCAGACTTGTGAATAGTTCATTTTGCTTCAGTCCCAGACCTTGAGGAGAGGAAATTGTTGAGTGAAATATGGCCTTGACAGATGTATCCTGAATCCAGGCATCAAAGCACCAACATTCTATGCCTATGAAACATTTCTTGCTTCAATTCTTATTAGTTGGAAAGCTATTAACTGGTAGTATACTTTAAATAATCTTGGATATTTAAGCTTAAAGATAGAAAAATAAAAAGGAAATGGTAGGCATAGGGCCTATTGCAGTATCTCCCATTCACCAGTGCTCTCTAGAACCAGCCCACCATGGATTAATGGGTTCCTACCATGGCTTTGGAAAGATAAGACAATGGAATGACATCCAGATCTCAAATTTTTCTTATCTGTAAAATAATTATAACAATAACAATGAATTTTCTCTAAGAAATAGTAGCTTGTAATATATATTAGAGGCATAATAAGTTTTTTAAAAAAATAAGTAATTGTAATAATCCTACATAAGCATCATTGGTGGTTATTTATAGCTGCAGATATTCCTAAAGAACCAACTCAGTTACCCACAAGTTTTTCTCAAGACTAAGATTTTACTACTATCAAGATTTGTTATAACAATTAGAAACAATGTACATAAAGCTCACAGAGGCTGCCCATCATTAAAGGGTATTTATTATTAGTTTTGTTAAGGCTGATTGATACCCTAAAATGATACATAACTGTTGCACCTCTCCCCTTTAAAAGAATTAGAATTGTAACCTCTTAGTGTGTTTTTAGTTCTTTTTTTTTATTAGCAAAGATATATAGAAACTATTTCAAATACCATGCATACATTTTTAAATAAGTGTTGTCATGGATTGGGCTCTATCATTTTTAATTTTTTTCTAGCTAATCCAAAACACTAATAGCACAGAGTGGAAAGCAGCCTTCAGCATCAGACTTACTTGCATTAAAATTCTGGCTCTTTTTCTCTCTAGATGTGTGACTTCTCCCCTATTGTAAATAGTATGGAACACACAGAATTGTAGTATTGATTACTTGGATATCTTTCGAATGCATTTGGCACCTTAGCAGATGCTCAATAAATGGTAATTATTTTATATTTAAAAATTAGAAACTTTAGAGCAAATATGAATTTAAGCCCAATCAACCATTTGAACTCTCAGTAAAGATTGCACTTGTCATGTCCTCACTATTGCTGTCCTTGAAGGAATGTCTTTATACTACAGAATACCTGCATCTGAGCTAAGCAAAGGTACATAACCCAAAATTATCTTTCAAATGATTATGAGTGTCGCCTTGATTTGTTCAAACAAAGTGCAGCAAATAAATTGGGGACATTAGCCAGGTTTTGAGTAAGACTTACTAACGAATAAAGAAATATACTTTCCTTTTGTAGGGGTGTCGAACTCAATCAGAGAAGGGGCCAAAATCTAAAATCCAGCCTAAATCGCGGGCCGAATGATTTACTGAACAGTCATAAACTGACAATGTCATAAACTGACAGCGGAGTGCAGTGATGACAGCGCGGTGCGGGCCACATTGCAAGGCCTGGCGGGCTGGATTTGGCCTGTGGGCCTTGTGTTTGACATATGTGGTCTAGAGGATGCTGAAACATGTGTAAACTCTTTCAAGATGGCTACCCAGAGAGAAGCATTGATTAGATATATAATTCCTGATAGGTTTACTTATTTTATTTTATTTTTTTAGTTAAAATAGTTAAAAAGCATTACTTCATGGTAACAAGTTGATATCTATTGATAGTAAGCTTTGAGTAATAAAATGGAGATACTTAACAAGCTTATTGCATTCATATATTAACCACATTAAGAGTCTAGAAACATTATGAACCCATGAAAATGGGACCAACTTTTATTCTATGTCTGACAATGTATTCATAATTATAATCTACCAATTTTAAATGCAGATTAAATTCCACTTCTGTAAACTGTAAGGGATCTCTCTAGCATCATTCATATGGTATACTTTTATTGCTTTGAAATCAAGTCTAATTAACTTGGTGTTCTCTTCAACAGAGAGGTTTTGGCAGTATTAATAGTATTTGTTGATTTATATTTGTTCAACAAAACTACTAGGTTCTGGGGAGAATGGTATTGAGGTATCTTCTATGATCTAATATATAATTTCATGAATTTTTATTTATTTGTGTTTCTATCTACTGTCCAAGCTTTCTGTGTAGAGGCTGTTTTAGGAGGAACACTAACAATAATAAAATATAGTCTTTATTAAACTTCTAATATATGCTGACAGAAAAATGGGCACAAAAAAAAGTTATAAAACATTTCTAAGGCCACACAGCTCATCTTTGATGTGGGATATGAGATCAGACACCTCACTCTGAGTGCTGTATTATTCACCAGCAAATGAGAATCATAGTTTTAAAACTAAAGGGGGCAGTAGAAATAATCAAATCCAGGATTTTCAACCTGCAACTGACCCATGAGAAGATGTGAAATCAATTTACTTGGTGATTTTAGAACAGAATAAAAGAACAGAATGGAAAATATGAGAGTACATCACAGGTAGAAACCTTTGCTTCAGTTAAGTGTGGGTGTGTTTGAGTGTGTGCTGGCACACAATGTAAAATACATTTCTTATTATAATCAAGGTCAGGAAAGTCGGGAAGCCACTGATTGTTCCAATTTCCCCATATCACAAAAAGGGGTGTGGTGTGAGAAAGAAAACCTTTGGTCCAGAGAAGGTAAATGATTCCCTAAAATTCATTGGTCAGAAATGGCAGAACCTGGAATTGAAAACTTGACAGTATTAACTACTGTTGTTTTCTCTGCTCAGCCTCTATTGTAGCTGCCATGACTGCCAAGTAAGTTACTTAATTGCTTCTCAAAATTGGGTGTGTCTCAGAATCCCACAAAAGCTCAGCTCCATCCTAGTTTACTGAGCCTGGGGCTCTGTATTTTTATTACCTCTCTGGATGACTTTGTTATGTACTAGCTTCAGAGAACTGCTGTCTTGGACTCCATGTTGTCATAGCATTTATTCAATGACCAGAGGCCCGGTGCATGAAATTCATGCATGGGTGGGGTCCCTAGCCCTGGCCAGTGATCAGGGCTGATCAGGTTCACCACCTTCTCACAGCCCCCCTCCTCCTTCCCTCTCTGCCTGCATATGCTGTCACCACCCCCAGTTCCCCATCCCAGCCCAGGGCCCAGCGCTGATCGGTCAATGGGGACCTGCCAGCCAGGATGAAGGACTGGGAGGCTGGCCAGCACACCCTGATTGGGCAATCAGGGCCTGCTGGCTGGGGGGAAGGATCAGGAGGTTGGCCAGCAGGCACCATCAGCGATCGGGCCTGTGAGCCGGGGGCAGCTTCTGCATTGAGCATCTGCCTCCTGGTGGTCAGTGCATGTTATAGTTACCTGTTGTTCCGATCATTGTGTGGTCATTGTGTTTTAACAGTCACTTAGGCGTATATATATTCTCACATATGTTACCAGAGCCCTGCTTAACATCATGAGAAACAATGAGACAAGTTAGAAAGCTTCTCTCCTTACAAGGAACTTAAATTCTATTGGGGAAATTAAGATGTGCATGAATAATACAATAAACTATATAACTAAGAGCTTATTTAACTGTATTTAAATAAGTACAATGTTATTTCAGGAGGCAATTTTTTAAGTTCCTCTATACAAAGAAAACCCTGCAATATGTAAGGTTAAATAACGCTTATTTAAGAGAGAATGTTTTATGAGAAAGTGTGGTAGAGAAAGTTAGATTGATTTTCCCCAACACACAGAAGAATTGCCAGTGTGGAAATAGTGGATCCCAGCCCAATGCAGCACTCCCGAGAAGTATTCCCCCAGGCCAGCTGACTCAACAGAATCAGTCTGACATCAGATGAGCTGTTCCTTTTTTATTGGCAGAACATTGGGGGTGTTAGAGCTTGTGGCCAATTTTGAGGTTGCAGGAAGGTTTTTTAAAATATATATATATATATATATATATATATATATATATATATATATATATATTTTTTTTTTAATTGATTTTTTACAGAGAGGAAGGGAAAGAGGTAGAGAGCTAGAAACAACATCGATGAGAGAGAAACATCGACCAGCTGCCTCCTGCATACTCCCTACCGGGGATGTGCCCATAACCAAGGTGCACGACCTTGACCCGAATTGGAGCTGGGACCTTTCAGTCCACAAGCCTAAGCTCTATCCACTGAGCCAAACCAGTTTCAGCATTGCAGGTAGGTTTATTTAAAATGTGTTCAAGCCCTAACTGGTTGGACTCAGTGGATAGATCACCAGCCTGTGGACTAAAGGGTCCCAGGTTTGATTCCGGCCAAGGGCACATGACATATTGCGGGCTGATCCCCCCCCCCCCCCCCCCCCCCAGGTAGGAGATGTGCAGGAGGCAGCCAATCAGCGATTCTCTCTCATCATTGATGTTTATATCTCTCTATCTCTCTCCTTTCCTCTCTGGAAAAAATAAAATAAAATGCATTCAAGAGGCTCTTATCCAAGTTCCTTTACCTACAACACTAATGGAGAACAACCTCCCCATCCCCACCTTAAGGATCATTAAGCCATCGGGCACATAGAAGTCAGGTGTCTATTGTAAAAATCAGCTTGAAATTATAGTGGTTGCACTTCAGAACTGGTGCTCTGGTGATAGTTCTGTGTTTATCTCCTCATTATACGTCAAACAATTTAATTTAATAAGTTGTTTTGTTGGTGGTTTATTTTCTCAGAGAACAATAAAACATTTATATTACCAGGTTTTAATTATAGACAAGCAATATAAAACTTAAATATAGCATTTCTAAATACAGGCTCTATTTTCCTGTTATGGACAATAAAAGCAGAGCTGCCATTAGCCATTCTACATACTTACATGAATTTGAAAAAGCAGCCCTAAGCTTATTATCTGTTACCTCTGATGTCACTCTATATATTTGCCCAGCAGGAGTGGCTCAGTGGTTGAGAATCAACCTGTGAACCAGGAGATCATGGTTAGATTCCCAGTCAGGGCACATGCCCAGGTTGCAGGATCGATCCCCAGTAGGGGGCATGCAGGAGGCTTCCAATCAATGATTCTCCCCCACGTTTCTCTCCTTGTTTTCCTCTCTCTGAAAATCAATGAAAACATTTAAAAATTGTATGCATGTATATGACCGTTGATGAGATAGATTTATAAAATCAAAATTGAAGGGTCCATGTCTGAAAGACCAATCTGAAGAGAGGCCTTACTGTCACAGCTCTTTTTTTAAAAAAAATTTATTTATTTATTTTTATTAAGTTATTATCTGTGTACATATTTTAACATGCCCCCCCCCATACATACCCTCCCTCCCCAGAGATTTGTGTCCATTGGTTGTACTTGTATGCATGTATACAAGTCCTTCAGTTGATCTATTATCTCCCCCAGATCTCCCTACCCTGACTTCACTCATTTATGGATAATAAAGAACATTATAAACTGATGAACCAAAAGATAATAAAGCAACAAGTAGACTGTCACAGCTCTTATTGGGCGTTTTATCAGAGATGCTGGGCAGGCTTTGGCTCTCTGTCAACTGCGTGCCATTTGGAAATCACTGAGTCTCTCTGAACCCTCATTTCCACATTTGTATGTTGAAGGTAATAATAAGCCTATTTAGGGCAATTATTAAGGTTAAGTAGGTTTCTGTTTGTCAGCTTGAATTTTACTATCTGGGCTTACAGCACCGTCACCCTGCCCGACTCCTGTGACTAGTCCCCCTTCCCTCTTCTTTCTCTAGTCTCCATTTCCTCTTCTATTCTCCTTTCATTCCCACTTTGTAGAATCATTGGAGAAGGAATCAGCAACACCAGATAAAGAAGTAGGAATTGGAGGAGAGGGGGGTTAGAGCATACAATCAGTTCAAGGAGTTGTGAGTATGTGGAGCTTTCAAAAAAGTCCATGTAATTTTGGCTATACTAATGGCATTTTCTTGTAAAAAACAAAGAGGTGATAATTTTGCACTGTTTCAAACTGTGGCATTAGGATCTCAGAATCATATTTCAGGGAGAATGTCAGCAAATTGGAATGCTTCCAGAGAGGAACTAACATGTTGGTGAGGGGATTAAGACATGTCAAATGGGAACATCAGAGGCCCGAGTGATGTCCTTAAAGAATAGACTCAGCTCAGGGAACATGGTAGTTCTGGCTTCAGACTGTTTACAAGAAGCAACTATTCTGTATATTTTTTGTAGACACCATGACCTTCAGAGTAAACAATGAGGAGACAGAGTCCATGTAGTAGATTTTTTGGCTTGTCTGTCTGTTTTTCAGACATGGTTTCCAAAGATTAAATGGCCTGCCACATAAGGTATTGAGCTTCCTGTCATCAAATATATTTAAACAAAGGCTGGAAAATCCTTAATGAGATATTCAGATATGAAATATGACTTTGAACAACAGTGTTTCTCACCTTTTTGAAATCATGAGTCCCTTTGAAAAATTGACAAAAACTGTGAGTCCTTTCCCCAGAAAAACAAAATAAAAACAGAAAACAAAGTAACTTTGTGGGTATATGCCCACAAGATAGTTGCATAGAAATTAATGGATAATATGGATCACTTAAAGCCCATCTCTAGACTCCTTAAGGATAACAGACAGGAGGTGAAGAATTTCTGGGTGGAATGAATTTCAAGTTCCCTACAATCTTTGAGAAACTATGATTGTTCTTACTCTACCTCACAGTTTGTGCATGGATAAGAAATGCTTCTATTCTCAAAAAAATATTTTGTAGCCCCACAAGCATGGCTCAGTAGTTGAGCATTGAGATATGAACCAGGAGGCTGTGGTTTGATTCCAGATCAGGACATAGCTCAGGTTGTGGGCTCAGTCCCTAGTAGGGGGCATGCAGAAGGCAGACAATCAATGATTCTCATCATTGATGTTTCCATCTCTCTCTCTGTCCCTTTTTCTTTGAAATCAAACTATATATGATATCTAATAAAAGAGTAATATGCAAATTGACTGTCACTCCAACACACAAGATGGCTGCCCCCCTGTGGACATATGATGGCTGCCACAAGATGGCCAGCAGGGGAAGGCAATTGGGAAGGACCAGCCTGCAAGGGAGGGCAGTTGGGAGAGATCAAGCCTGCAGGGAAGGGCAGTTAAGGGTGACCAGGCCGACAGAGGAGAGAAATTGGGTGAGACCAGGCCTGCAGGGAAGGGCAGTTGGGAGGACCCAGGCCTGCAGGGGAGAGCAGTTGGGGGGTGTGGTTGGCGGGGGGGGGGATCAGGCCTACAAGGGAGGGCAGTTAGAAGCAATCAGGCTGGCAGGGGAGTGGTTAGGGGGTGTTCAGGCTGGCAGGCAGAAGTGGTTAGGGGCAATCAGAAAGGCAGACAGGCGAGCAGTTGGGAACCAGCAGTCCTGGATTATGAGAGGGATGTCTGACTGCCCGTTTAGGCCCTATCCCAGTGGTAGTGGGCATAAACAGGCAGTTGGACATCCCTCGAGGGTTCCCAGATTGGAGAGGGTGCAGGCTTGACTGAGGGATACACCCCCATGGACAAATTTCGTGCACTGAACCTCCAGTGTGTGTGTGTGTGTGTGTGTGTGTGTGTGTATTTTTTTTAAAGAAATATTTTGTATGTGTAAAAAAAATACAATAGAAGGAGGCCTCTGGATCCAGCATGTCAGTGAGGTTCAGCTGATTCCACAACAGCTCTCAGCCAGAGACCCTCTGATTCCTCCAAAGCAGAGGGACTGTGGGCACACTTACTCCAGGAAAGAGTTCTCTGGGCAGAACTTCTGCTTCTGATCCCGTTCCTCTCACTGTTTCTGATGTGTTCTCCTAAGGCAATTTTCTGTGTTTATTAGCATTATAAGCTTTTACCAGCGATGCAAGCCAAGCGCTATATCTTGCTTCTCTGAATTCAGTTTTAACTGTCATATGATTGTTTTCTTCATGTGAAATGGAAGCTGCATCATAGCAAAAAAACACCAACCCCCCCCCCCCCACACACACACACAAACAAAACAAAACTGATTTCAAATGACCCCATCCATTTGCTAAAATGATGATGCGTTTTCAATAGGATTGAGGCACAGAGGGTATCCGATTATGTGTCTGTGCTGTTCATGGAAATGTCTGTCATAACTGGTGCACTGGATATTTATTCTTTCATCAGGATCACAGAAGTTGACTGGAATGGGGTTCTTCTTCTTTTCTCTGTACCATTAAGGTATTGATAGGTTCAGAGTTTCTGGGTTGGAAATCTTAAGAATAGCCAGCTCATAGCATTTCACTTTCTGCTCCCAGGGCAGGCCGAGCTGCTTATAAATCAGGCTGCAAATGTGATGAATTGGATGCCTCCAACTCAATTAGCTTAATGTGGGCAGGAGGATTTCCAGGTTTTGCAGCCTCTGTCTTACTAATCCTCTAAGAAGACTGTTATATAAAATGTGGCTGTGTATTAATGCCCGATTCTCAGAGAAAATGGCTGGCATTTTTCACGTCAGCATCTAATGCCATGCTGTATTTCATAGCTTTGATTGGGGTCTGAAGCCACTGAGTGATGGTTCTTAACATGATTTATACTGTTGCAAGCCTTACCTTGTTATCTCCCTGCCTTCCCACAAAGTTAAGAAAGTGGACTGAGAGAATTGTGGTTGTCACTGGGTGATTTAATTTGGGGTGTGAGTGGGGGGATTTCTTAGCAATTTAAGGAAAACTGCAGAAACTGGAGCTCTTCCTCTGTCAGCTCAGATGAGAGGGGCCCCAGCCACGCAGATCCTGACAGTTTCAAGAGCTTTCAACACACTTGCCATCTATTGGAAGTGAAATTTGTTGGAGGAATTGATTACAGAGTTGGTTCACTTTTTGTTTTCTTAAGGAGAATGTATTAAGACCATGTATAATGCTTCTTTTAAGGAAAATATTTTAGATTTCAATATATTGTTAAGTTAGGAATATTATTTGACATCTACTCTATATGGCCTATCTGTGAGCATACGTTAGCTGAGTTCTTACCCTGTGTATTTTCTTCTTCACCCCCTTCTCTTTCAGTCTGTCAATCCCAGCTCCATTCATGCTTCTTAACTGTTAATGACAAGAACTTTGAGTTGATGCCCACAGGGTTCAGTCCAAGTTTTTCCACAACTCTCTGTATGTGACCTTGGCCAAGTCATTGGTCTCTCCAGGCTTTGCTTTTTTATCTGATATTACATGATATTACATGATAATATCAGTAAGTGCTTTATGGAGCTAACATGATAATTTAGTGAGATTGAGCACAGTGTTGCTGTGCTCATGGTAAATTAAGGTTAAACATTGTTTGAGTCCCTGCTTTGGGACAGGCACTGTGGTAGATGAATGGGACACAATCCATCTGTCTTGAATCCATATATGATATTTTCTGGTTGACCAGATGTTCTCACATGTCTCCTTTCATTAGCACAGTGACCCTATGCAATAGGTGGCCAATAATTATTACCCGTCCAGGAACTGAGACTGTATGAGAATAGGCAATTTGCCTAATCTAAATTCTTTTGCAAATTCATATTACAAGCATGCTGTGCATTCATTATGTTTTGCCCTGTGCAAACCCCTAGAAACTCAAAGATAAATGAGAAACAGCCCCTGTTCCAAAGGAGTTCAAAGTCAAGTGCAGAAGGAAAGCAAATAAATAAGATAAATAATGTGAAAGCACATGGGACAGAGTTACCAGTAGCCTTTTCCCTCCCTCATATTCTCTCAAACCTGTGTTTCAGGCACTGCCTTCTGATCATTGGACCCACTTTGCCCACAATATTCTCTGTGCTCCTGCAAGTTCTTGGGAAATATTGACATGGTTGACTCAGAAACCTGAGAACTGCTAGCCATTCTCATGCAGAAGAGCTGCAGAAAGCTTAGCACACTATTAAAGGCACAATGGGGCTCCACCGGGAGGGCACAGGCAGAGCTGTCTTTATGGCTTTTGGAAGAAGTGCCTTTGCCTTCTGTAGTACTTGCCTCTATGTAAGAAGGAGCAGCAGTGATCCTAAAGCTCCGTGCTTGCCTTGGCTGAGAAAAGAGCTTGCCTTTGGATGCAGAGAAAAGGGCAGAGGTCCCAAAGCAGTGGTTTGTCCTTGTCAGTCTGGAGCAGAATTTAAAATAAACGAGCCTACTTTCTACAGACTTTGCCTGTTAGGTTGTTTGGAAACTGGCTTCCCATCACCCAAAGGCCTCGTTCAAGGGCATTCATGGCTTCCTCAAGTTTGAGACACAGCAATAACCCTAAAGCCTTTCTCTTGCCTTCGCTGAGAAACTCAAATAGTAGACTTGAAGGCTTTGGGCATGTAGAACTAATTCTGAATGCCAGGCTCTGTCTTTGGCTGCGGGTGTGTCCTTGAATATGTCACAAAATGATTCTGAGTCTCAATAAGTTCATCTTACCTCAAAAGGTTGCTACAGGATTAAAATAGCTTCTCTCAAAATGTACCTAATTGTAAAAACCATACTTTAGCCCTGACCAGTTTCGGTCAGAGGATAGAGCGTTGGCCTGCAGAATGAGGGGTCCCAGGTTCAATTCTGGTCAAGGGCATGTACCTTGGTTGCAGGCACATCTCCAGTAGGGAGTGTGCAGGAGGCAGCTAACTGATGTTACTCTCACATCAATGTTTCTAACTCTCTATTTCTCTCCCTCCTCTCTATAAATAATCAATAAAAAAATTAAACAAAACAAAAAATCCTTTATTTTTTATTTTATTTTATTATTTTTTAAAATATATTTTATTGATTTTTTACAGATAGGAAGGGAGAGAGATAGAGAGCTAGAAACACCGATGAGAGAGGAAAATGGACCAGCTGCCTCTTGCACACCCCCTACCGGGGATGTGCCCGCAACCAACGTACATGCCTCTGACAGGAATTGAACCTGGGACCTTTCAGTCCGCAGACCAACGCTCTACCACTGAGCCAAACTGGTTTCAGCAAAACAAAACATCCTTTAAAAACATCTTTGTATCAAGCCCATTTAGACTTGCCATACCAGAATTTCAGGCAGGGGCCCAAGAGTCAGCATGCATATATAGCAGATGATTTCTATCTATAGGCAAGTTTGGGAAACACCAAGAAATAGTGTCTAAAGAGCCAGCAAAGCTGTCTGGCACTCAGGAGTTCCCAGGAGCACTCTTTAGTGGTTACTTTATTTATCACCGAAGGCTGTTGATATTAGCATTTATATAAACGCTGGACTATTTAGGCCCTTGCATTGTTGTTGATTAGCATACTACTTGGCATTTTGGTCATTGTCAATCTATGTAATTAAATGAAATCACATAACTTACTGAGTACTGGCATTATTCCAGATGCTGTAGGAGAGAAAACTATATATAAATTCTGATATAATCTGAGGCATAAATGCCATCATTAATTTTCAATAGTTCCTAAAAGAGGTATTCATTCAATCTGGAGTCCAAAGTAAAGGTACTATTAGGATTGATTTAAGGGAAGCAAATTTTTAAATATATATATATATATATATATATATATATATATATATATATATATATATAATTGATTTTTTTTTACAGATAGGAAGGGAGAGGGATAGTTAGAAACATCGATGAGAGAGAAACATTGATCAGCTGCCTCCTGCACACCTCCTACTGGGGATGTGCCCACAACCAATGTACATGCCCTTGACCAGAATCGAACCTGGGACCCTTCAGTCCTCAGGCCAATGATCTATCTGAGCCAAACAGGTTAGGGCAGGAAGCAAACTTTTCAAAGTTTGTGTTTATTTTATTTATTTATGCATTATTTCATTCACTTTTTCCTTCATTATATTGAAGGGAAAAGGATATTCTACCTGAAAAAAAAAATATTCAAAAAGCTACATTTAGAAAAAAAATGTTTTTCACCCTTGGCATCAAGAAACTGTAAATGGAGGGTTGCAGTCTCCTTTTAATGCATTATCACCTTTCTGCCACACCCATCAAGCCCATGGAGAGATTATTAATGTCTATTTTTCTTACTCAGAGAAGGTCTTCTGAGAAACGGACCTACTTTTTTCTTTTTTCTTTTTCCCTGCTGGATATAGTTAGTATTTATTCAGCCATTGAATTCTGAGCATCAAGGAAGGACATATTCCTTATAAGAAGTCCAGAAACTTTAGGTTTGTTCCTTAAACTGTTACAAATTACTTCATCAGTTTTTATGGGAAAGTTTCCTAATGAATTTCTTTTTCGTCTTAGAGATTACCAAAGTCTAACCCTATTTTGTTGTTCAATTGTCAATATTATGAACATAATTTATCATAGTATTTTAATAATAATTTAGTCAGTGTTAATAAAATTCCTATTATGTAGGTATATAGAGAACAAAAGATGAAGACTGTCAAATGCCATAATTAACAGTTGATAACACAATTAGCTAGCATTTAAAAAGTGTGCATATGTGTCAGGTTGCATATTAATTACATATGGAAACTATTGCTCACAAACTAGTACTATCCCATAAGGTTAGTACTATTGACTCCCATTTTACAGTTAAGAAAACAGTCTTGGGCATATGACTTCTTTAAAGTCACATGTTAGTAGCACAGCTATGTGACTTTGTTCTGTTCTGAATTCTTGTATTTGTTTAGTGTAATTTGGAGCCAAATCCTTAGGAACTCTGGTTCTTTCATTTATTGCTAGCATGATTGGGCAAGATACATATTTCTGAACTTATTATTTTTGGCTTTATTTTTATTTATTGATTCAGGTATTACATATATGTCCCTATCTCCCCATTACTCCCTACTTCCCCCCACTCATGCCCTCACCCTCCTGGTGTCTGTATCCATTAGTTAGGCTTATATGCATGCATATAATTCCTTTGGTTAATCTCTTCCCCTTACCCCCACCCTCCTCTACCTTCCCTCTGAGGTTTGACATCTGATCAATGCTTCTCTGTCTCTGGATCTGTTTTTGTTCATCAGTTTATGTTGTTCATTATATTCCACAAATGAGTGAGATGTGGTATTTATCTTCCTCTGACTGGAAGATAAATTCCTCTCAATATGCTAAGATATTTCACTTAGCATAATGCCATCCAGTTCTATCCATGCTGTTGCAAGAGGTAAGAATTCCTTCTTTTTTACCACAGCGTAATATTCCATTGTGTAGAAAACTGTACTACTGTGGTAGAAAACTATATAACAGGTTTTCTAATCCACTCATCTGCTAATGGGCACTTAGGCTGTTTTCAAATCTTAGCTATGGTAAATTGTGCTGCTATGAACATAGGAGTGCATATGCCCTTTCTGATTAATGTTTTAGCTTCATGGGATATATTTCTAGAAGTGGGATTACTGGGTCAAATGGGAGTTCCATTTTTAGTTTTTTGAGGAAACTCCATACTGTTCTCCACAGTGGCTGCACCAGTCTGAATTGCCACCAGTGCACAAGGATTCCTTTTTCTCCTAATCCTTGCCAGCACTTGTTTATTGATTTGTTGATGATAGCTATTCTGACAGGTGTGAAATGGTACTGCATTGTCATTTTGATTTGCACCTCTCAGATGATTAGTGACTTTGAGCATGTTTTCATATGTCTCTTGGACTTCCTTATGTACTCTTTTGAAAAATATCTATTTATGTCTGTTGCCCATTTTTTGATTGGGTTGTTTATACTTATTTTTACTTTTACAAAATGTGGTTAATAATGATTTGGGGTATTAAATTCAATAACACATCTAAAAATAAATCTAATTTGGTGTACGACACATAGAATTTATACATCAAATATTAGCTTTTTCCTTTCTAGTTTTGCCCAGCTAACAAGTAGCATTTCTTTGCACTTCTGGGATGGCAGCTTTACCTTATTCAAATTTACTGTTTCTAATCACTGTGAACAAATGAGCTCTGATTAAGTCCTAATTGATTTTAAAGTTTTCTTTTTATCTTTGGCAGTCTGCAGTTTCACCAAAAGTGAATTTATTTCTCTTTGTATTGTTTAGAATTTGGTATCCTTCTTCTAATATAGTAACTATTCATGTTTTTCTTTAATTTTGAAAATTTACAACTACTGAATCTTCTAATATTGCCTCTTCCCTATTTTTTCTATTGTCTCCTTCTGAGTAGATGTAAATTGGGCTTTTCATTCTATCCTCCTTATCACAATCTTTTTCAAATATATTCCATCCCATTTTCTTTTTAGTTTATATTCCACATAATTTTCAATTCACCAATTCCCTTTTCAGCTATGAAAAATCTGATATTCAATTTACCCATTATTCTTTTTCTTCCTTTTAAAACAGATTTTGTACTTTCTCACAAATTAGTCAATATTATTTTAAAATTGTTTGTAAACTAATCCTTCAATTTATTGTGTGTGATGATGCGTCTTCCTGGTGGGACATTTCTCAAGTAGTTTATAATTTAACTAGAGGCCCGATGCACAAAATTTGTGCAAGAGTAAGCCTTCTTTCCCGCAACTGCCAGCACTGGCTTCCCTCTGGCACCTGGGACCTGGGCTTCCATCCTCCTGCCAGCTGCCACTAGGGACTCGGGCTTCCCTGGCAGCCCTGGCTTCGTTTGGAAGCCAGGGCTGCCAGGGAATATTATAGATATTGTGAATTCAAATATTATAGATATTGTTGAATATATCTTCACAATATTATAGATATTGTGAATTCAACTTTGATAGAAACTGTTTTATCTGTGGTCATCACGCCTGCCATGGTTGGGGAAATATTGCTAGAGAAAAAGGTTGAGTTATCTGAAACACTCCAGAGGTTTCACTTGACCAGAACCACAGTGTTTTGTGTGATATTTTTACATTAATTTCTCAACTTAGCAGAGCCTCATATCACATGGGAACTGTAAAGTTGGAATACACATTCACAGGAAGACCTGGCTTAGAGATTCAAATTCCCTTAAAAGACTTTTTATTTAAAGTGAAGGCCATCTTCCCTGCTACTTCCTTAAAGCAAGGTCAAAAATTTTTTTTTTTTAAAGAAGAGTCTTTAAAATATATATATATTTTAATTGATTTTTTACAGAGAGGAAGAGAGAGGGATAGAAAGTTAGAAACATCGATGAAAGAGAATCATCGATCAGTTGCCTCTTTCACACCCCCTACTGGAGATGTGCCCGCAACCAAGGTACATGCCCTTGACCGGAATTGAACCTAGGACCTTTCAGTTTTGCAGGCTGACGTTCTATCTACTGAACCAAACCAGTTTTGGCTCAAATATTTTTTAATCCCTTTATTTAAAAGGCAGCTTTGCCAGAATTTGAACTTTCTGCAAGGGTTACATCTCCTATCCTTAGGTAGGCATTGAAGCTTCAATTTCAAACTATTATGGTTTATATAGTCCATATGCAATACTATTTGTTTATCAGCTGATTGCTCTGGCTTCAAGTTTCTGCTATATTCCTGGCACCTAGGGATTTCCAATTCTTGTATTTGAGCTCTTCTTTCTACATTTTATGCAGAATTTCTGTACATTGCTATTAGGAGGGTCAGTCATGTTGTGTGAGTCCATATAGTTGTGTCTCTACTTTTAGTAAAAAAAAAAATCTGTCGAGCACCACTTTATGTCAAGCATCCATGAAGTCACTGGAGACAAAAATGGTGAAT
Organism: Pipistrellus hanaki; assembly: GCF_964339955.1. Taxonomy (NCBI): domain Eukaryota; kingdom Metazoa; phylum Chordata; class Mammalia; order Chiroptera; family Vespertilionidae; genus Pipistrellus; species Pipistrellus hanaki. Next base: position 34,448,355 of record NC_140511.1, read on the forward strand.
GGAACAGAAGTTCCTATCTTCACAAATTGTAATTATAGTGGGAGTAGGCCAACAATTAATAAATATGCATATAATATAATGCCATATAATAACAAATACTATGAAAAAAAAGCAGAATGATGATGTGGGAAAAGTTATAGTGGGAAGGATGGCAGTGAGGACTATTGTAGATAGAAAGGGGAGGGAAGAAATTTCTATTAAGATGACATTTGAGAAAAGACCTAAAAAAATAGCAAATCTTGATATGCACATAATGGGAGTGTCCCAATGAAAGGCAATAGATAGTGCAAAGGCCCTGAGGCTCGACCTTGACTACTATGTTCTAGGAGCAGCAAAAAAGGCTGTATGGCACAGTGAACAGGAATAACGGTGACAGGAAGTGAGTTCAGAGAGATGTTGTGCAAGATAAATGAATAAGGTTAGAAGCTCTTATATGTAAGTGTCTTATAAACCAAAGTAAGGACTTGTGGTAAGAATGAGGTAAGAAAGCAGTGGGAGGGTTTTTGAGCAGGAGAGTAAAATGATGTGATTTGTATTCTGAAATGTATCTTTTTGACTGCTCTACGGAGAATCAGCTATCTATATTACAGAAATCAAATAGTTTCACCTTGTTTGCTAAGCATGACTAGTTTAGAAAAAGAATTACCCAATAAAGTTTCACTTTTATAGGTCTGAGATTATTTCTTTTTTTACTTTTTATAATATATTTTTATTGATTTCAGAGAGGAAGAGAGAGGGAGGGAGAAATAGAAACATCAATGATGAGAGAGTTATAGGTCGGCTGACTCTTGCCTGTCCCACACTGGGGATCGAGCCTGCAACCTAGGCATGTGCCCTGATTCGGAATAGAACTGTGACCTCCTGGTTCATAGGTCCACACTCAACCACTAAGCCACACTAGCTGAGCCTGAGATAATCTCTATAAGACAAACTGAAACTTCTAGCCAACTATGAAAACAACTTTATCTTCTCCCTACCATATCTTAAGAGTTTCATTGGAAACAGTGATACATAGAAATCTAATTGTTTCTAATAAAGTGTAAATCAAGTTTGAATTGAGAATTCAATTAGTGCAAATTACAAATTTAATCATGACCCTAAACTAATTTAATGGTTTCTTAAGATACATTTTAAGATTGAAGGACTTGTTTTGAATACTTTTCTCGATAGAAACTTATCAGGCTTCTAGAGTACATAGCATGGGATTCTTTTTGTCTTGAATTAAAAGACCTACAAACAAGTCAAGATCTAATTATTCTTAAGGGTATTTTATACTTTATAATGCTTGTATGAAAGCTTAATCAACCATTACTATCAGACTACCTGTTAGTAGCTATGACATGTACTGACCACCAGGGGGCAGATACTCAATGCAGGAGCTTCCCTCTGGTGATCAGTGCACTCCCACAGCCAACATCCCGTGGCTGGCCAACCTCCCACAGTCCCTCCCCCTAGCTGGCCCTGATCACCAGCCAGGCCTAGGGACCCCACCTGTGTATGAATTCATGCACCGGGCCCCTAGTTTATAATAATAAAAGCATAATATGCTAATTAGACCAGACAGCCAAAGGACCTTCCACACAAAACCACCTCAGTGGGGGCCACGGCAGAGGTGGTTGGGGGTGATCAGACAGGCGGGTGAGCAGTTAGGGGCGATCAGGCAGGCAGGTGAGCGGTGAGGAGCCAGTGGTCCTGGATTGCAAGAAGGTGCAGGTTGGGCTGAGGGACCTCCCACCCCATGCATAAATTTCATGCTCTGGGCCTCTAGTATTACATAAAATGCTATGATATATGTAAAGATACATCAGAAATGTCAGGCATTCCAGCAGCACTCGAAACTCAGAAACTTATTATTTGTTAGCATCCAGTTCTTCAACTCTGCAAAGCCAGGAGTTCAATTTTGTCAGTATATCCAGAAGTGATCAGGTCAAAGTATCAACTCATGTTAACCAAGTTAATAAGACTTTTAATCTCAATATACACAATACTTCTTTTCAGAGCCTTTCCAGATTCCACAAATCTGAGTTAGCTACCCTCCTGCTGCTTTCATAGCACCCTGCATTTATCCCTGTCTCAGCACTACCATCCTGCCTTCTGATTGCTAGTTTCTAGCTCTTCAGACTATTTCCCTCATCAGACTATGAGCTACATGAGGGTAAGGACTGGGTTTGATGTATTTCTGCATCTGCAAAAGTGCTATACCTGACACATGAGGAGGCTCAGTGAATAATTGTTGAATGGGTGAGTGAAATGAGTGAATAAGAAATCTGATGCCGACCAATTAATCTGCAGTGAGGGATAAACCTGTCTACGGGCAGGAAACTTTATTGGCAATTCAGCCAGTCTTTCCAATAGAAACATCTACTTAGGAAGCCAAATTATAATAAAGAAGATTATGGGATGGGCAGATTATTAGCGCAAGAGAAGTACAATGACCTTAACCACTGATACTGTGAAGCCATGGTTGCCCCATAACAGCCATCTGCATTAAGGATAGGCGGGCTGAGGAAGCAGAGTGATTGGCAGTCATCTGCTTGCATATTATCTCCTCTGGGCAGTTTTTGAAGTTGTAATAAATTATTAATTTTTTTCTCCTTTCAGATGTTAGACTTATGAACATAATTTACCTTTTATAAGTAACCACACATTTTTGGCTTTAAATAACATAAATGTATAGTTACCTTGCAGTTTTGGAAACCAGAAGTCCACAGTGGGTCTCACTGGTTTAAAACCAAGGTATGTGCAGGGCTCAGTGCCTTCTGAGGGCTCTCAGGGAGAATCAATGTCTTTGCCTTTTTCATTTCCTGGAGGACAGCTGCCTTCCTTGGCTTATGGACCCTTTCTCCATCTTTAAAACCAGAAGCAGAGCATCCTTAAATTTATCTCCAACTCAGCTCTGTCCAAACATAGCCCTTCCTGATTTTTGTAAGGACCCTGTGATAACACTGGCCCTGCCATGGCTAACCCAGGATAATTTCTGCATCCCAAGGCCCTTAATTTAATCTGCCTGCAAAGTTACTTTTGCCATGGAAGGTAACACATTCACTCCGGGGATTAGAATTTGGGCATCTTTGAGGGGAATTTATTCTGCCTACCACACCCTTTAATAGTCTCTTTTGGAAAGTTAGAGCAAGATGTGTGATATTGGACTCTAAAGTATATCATTCTTTACTTACATATTATCCTGCCAGTATACCCAGGGCATTTCTTGTTTCCCAAATCTCAACAACAGTCACAAGCTATATTCTAAGGTGTCTGAAAATAACTCACATTTTTATTGATATTGCTACTAATAAACAATGATAATAATAGTAGTAATAATAATATTAATAAACTACCATCTTTATTGCTGAACATGAGGCACTAGCCTAGAAACATTTTATTCCATTTGGTACCTATAATGGTCCTACAAGGCAGATGTTAGCTTCCTGATTTTGCAAATAAGGAATATGAAGTTAGCAAAATTGAAATACTTGCTCAAAGCTATTTAACCAATAGATGATGGAGCTGGAATCCAAATTTAGCATCTCTTTCAAAGCCTACAGTGATTTTTACTAGGTTTGGAGTCTTAGAAATGCTATGTAACCTTGCCAAATCTCAGGTTGCCTAGTGACAAAATGGAAATAGTATCTATCTCACAGGAATTCTGTGAAGACAAATAAGATGTTGCCTGCAAATGTTTGGTATATAGTACATTCTCACTAAATGTTACTTTTTATTTAAAAACTACAATTTAAATTTCATTCCCTACAGTATGATACCCTATACCAAGTTGGGGCATTGCTCTTGTTCCATTGCTCCTTAATACTCAATATGTGAAATAGATAGGATATGTCTTTAATATAACCATTCCATCATGGCCAGGACTGAGGCATAGAAAGATTAAGTATCATATAGGAAGATACCAACAGAGCCAGTCCTCCTAAATCCAAGTGCAGGGCTCCAACCCATTGGCAATTTTGATTAATTTAACCTAAAAAAATATAAAACTAAATGGCAAACACACTGCCCATAATACTTCATAACAATGAAAACAAAAGTTTGTTATGTAAGTTTGTATGCAGGTGTGTGGTGAGGGAGGGTTATTTTTGCACTTATTTGTAAACTAGAGGCCCAGTGCATGACATTGTGCACTGTGGCAGAGAGTCCCTCAACCTGGCCTGCACCCTCTAGCAGTCTGGGAGCCCTCAGGGAAATGTCTGACTGATGGCTTAGGCTCTTACCACTGCCGTTGTGCTCCATGAGCTCGGCTTCTGGCTGAGTGGTGTTCCCCCTGTGGGAGTGCACTGACCACCAGGGGGCAGCTCCTGCTTTAAGTGGGATCCGGCTGAAACCTGCTCTCTGAGATCCCCCGAGGGGTCCCATATTGCAAGAGGAACTCCATTGGTACACAATCAGGACTGTCGAGGGACACAGCAGGTTGGCCAGCCAGAGAGGGACTGCAAGAGGGCTCCAGGTATGTCTGGCCTGTCTCAGTCCCAATTAGCCAGACCCCAGCAGCAAGATAACTTACTGGTTGGAGCATCTGCCCCTGGTGGTCAGTGCACATCATAGCGACTGGTGGACTGTTTACCCCCTGGTGGTCAGTGCATGTCATAGCAACTGGTCGACCAGTTGACTGGCCCCTGGTGATCAGTGCACATCATAGTGAGGAGTTGAGCAACCTTAGCATATCATTAGCATATTATGCTTTGATTGGTTGAATGGATGACCAAAGACCAGACACAGTATATTAGGCTTTTAGTATATAAGATGGGTGACTTACCCAGTCTAAGAACAACCAAATTTTAGAATTAACCCATAGATGTTGCTGCTAAAATATTGAGTCAGCACATCCAATGACTTTTTTAAAGGATAATCTCCTCAACTGTCAGCCTCCATATCTATACTTAATCTTTGCCAAAAGGCCAAGAAGTGATTCCATTATCTATACAGGATTCTTTGGATCATCACTTATATTTCTGACAAGAACTAATGCTCCATGGAGATTTCAGTGTTAAAATGTGTTTGTTTTTGTTTGTTTGTTTGTTTGTTTGTTTTTTGTTTGTTTTTTAAAGATTCATTTAAATTCCTGGAAAAAAATTATGACACAATGTCTTTACCTTTTAATCAACTTTTCAATGTTGGGTTTTAAGCGGGGGAAGGAGGGGGATACTCTTCAGATGAAAAAGAATATTGGCAATTAGGTCAGCACAACTTCAGATTTTATCTTTGAAGTCAGGCTTAAGTTCTATCTTTGATAAATAAGTAATGAGGTTTCACACACTGGACTAAAATGTCTAATTGTGAGTGTTGGATAATAAAAGGGATGTTATTAATAATTGAGAATTAATAATGCCCAGAATGGCTCCTAATAAGACAAACAGAAGTTAGGTAGGATGTGGCATTGTGAATTCAAATAATCATGCCTGTACTTCCTGTTCGTACCTAAGTGTTTAAACCTTTCTAACCCTTTGTAGTGGAAGAGCATAGTGGGGAGACTAGGAACTTCTGTGCGAAGCGAACTTGAGCTTGAAGCTTGGGCTCTGCCTAACACCTCTGAGCTTCAGTTTTCTTATCTGTAGGATTTGGCATCATACCACTACTTCACAGGGAAACTAAATGAGGTAACATTTAGAACATGAAGAAGGCCTAAGATAGGGTCTGGTCTGTGGCGAGTGCTCAGCACATGGCAGTAGCCATTTGTGTTGTTATTATGTTCAACACTTACATTAATGCCACATTTGGGGGAAGACCTACATCTATTTTGCAGTCATAAGCAAATTTTCAAAGTCACCTTCAGACTCATCAGAGTGCAGAGCGGCCTCTAAGAAAAAAATAAAAACATGCAGAAGCCCCAGAATTTAAAGACATCTTAGCAACTTAAGTTCTGGTGATAAGAATGATGCAGTTATGCTTACGGAATAATATTTCAATGCGTTCATTGAGGTCTATTTCACGAATATGTCTGGGTATATATTAAAGTTTTGAGATAAATGCAAATATTGGTGAACCCACTGAATCAGACTTTTCTTAAGGACCATCTATCACTTTAACCTATTAGGCAGTCTAGCCCTGGAGCCGGAACCTGTGGCAGAAACAGATTGCTCCGTCGGAGAGGAGGGTGACTTGGCCACCAAGGTCTCTTCATCTCATCTGTTCTCATGAAAATACCTGTGACACTCTGAAGAGACTTGGTCCCCAGAGAACCTAGAAAGGGTGCCCTCCCAGTGAGAGCCTGGGCACCTATCTTACTGAAGGTTTGACTCTGACAGGCAATTCACCTTCAAATAATTTCCACCCATGTGGTCCACTCCTTACTCACCAGCCTTTACCCAAACAGTAATCTAGGGGCATTTATTATACATCTACTCTATCATGTCCATTATTAGGTCCTTTGCACATAATAACTCATTGAATCCTGAGACAACACTATAAAATATTATTGGGTATTCAGATATGAACAAAGTAGTTTCTTTTTTAAAAATATATTTTATTCTCACAGAGAGGGATAGAGAGTTAGAAACATCGATGAGAGAGAAACACCGATCAGCTGCCTCCTGCACACACCCCGCTGGGAATGTGCCTGCAACCAAGGTACATGCTCTTGACTGGAACCGAACCTGTGACCTTCGAGTTCGCTGAGTCAAATAGGCCAGGCTGAACAAAGCAGTTTCCTTCTCTTTGAGCAGTTCTCTACCCAAAGAGATTCCTGCAAGTGGCCTCTTCCCTAGGAAATTATGGTACATCCAGCCCCCACTTTTCCAACTAGCTACCTGTCTTCTCTATACCACTAGCATTTTCTTATCCTTCATTATTGGTATGGCCTCACTCTCCAGGGGTGGTTCTTCAAGGCATTATTAGAATCACCACTTATAGGAAGACTTTGAGAATGCCTATTGGGAGAATCACTTCAGTTCCACTTTGCAGGTGTCGGTTCTTGTCCATTCTCTGCCTTTTTCTTTCCTAATCATTCTGATTAGATGCTTATCCCTTACCTTCCTCCCCACAGATATCCTTCCTGAGATGGCAGTGTTGATACATTTATTTTTCTGCCTGGTTTTCTTTGAATTTAGGTGTTGTTCTCCTTTTCTGCTCTTTAACTATTCACCTACTTCTGTGTCTTCCTTTTCTTTCAAAGTAAAATCCTTAGAGAGCTGGATAACATCTAGGCTTATAATAAAGAAGTAAAGGCACCTAGAAAATATTCAGAGAATTTTAAGATGAAAAAACTTCAGTGAGGCAGGTCACCTAGTTCATAACATGGAAGTGAGGGGTGGGGGAAGCAGATCTAAAACCAAAAGTCTCTTGGGCATCAAATGTTTAAAGCTTAAAAAGAAGTCTTACACCCTTATTCTAATGGTCTTTCACTGTATCATATATGTCCCCTTAAAAATTGCTTTCATGACATCTTGACCAGGTAATTATATTATTGAAGACAATTTTATAACTAAAGTGTAATTTAGAGATTTAGTCCAATTCTCATCATTACAGATAAACCCCTTACATTCACATTGCACTGAAAGTTTACAAACACCTACATACATCTGACTTTTCTCACATCTCCATGAGGTAAGCAAAGATTTTTATCCTAATTTCAGAGATGAGGTATGAAATCAAAAGTAAATGCAATAAGGAGAAAGGATCCTATAATGAAAAGAATTAACCCCTTTCCCCCATTACTCAATTTCAATCATTATCAGCTATGTTCAATCTTTCCTCCTTACTCCCAAACCTCAGATATTTTACCATTTCTTCTGTAAACATTTTCATCTAATAAGTAAATGACTATTTTATATATATTTTGTATATATGTTTATAATTTAATGCTTTGAAATATGGATTTACTTATTTGGGGATTTAGGTTTTCCTCATTGGAATAGTTAGGTAGCAAGGAATAGAAGCATTGGAAACATTGTGTCCACTAGCTTTTAAAAATATATATATATTGCCCTAACTAGTTTGGCTCAGTGGATAGAGTCTCTGCCTGTGGACTGAAAGGTCCCAGGTTCGATTCCAGTCAATGGCATGTAACTTGGTTGCGGGCATATTCCCAGTAGGGGTGTGCAGGAGGCAGCTGATTAATGTTTCTAATTCTTTCCCTCTCCCTTCTCTATATGTGTGTGTGTGTGTGTGTGTGTGTGTGTGTGTGTGTGTGTATATATATATATATATATATATATATATATATATATATTTATAATTGATTTCAGAGAGGAAGGGAGAGGAAGAGAGAGAGAAACATCAATGATGAGAGAGAATCATTGATCCGCTGCCTCCTGTTCGCCCCACACTAGGGGATCAAGCTCACAACCCCAGCATGTGCCCTGACCAGAAATCGAACCATAACCTCCTGGTCCATAGGTTGATGCTCAACCACCGAGTCACACCAGCCAGGCCTAGCTTTTGTTTGAGAACCTACTATGGGGCAAACAAGAAAGAAACTGGATTTTGGGTGGGGTGGGGTAGATGCACTTGCCAAAAACCACATTGACTGAATTAAACAAATAATCTACATCATTACCAGTTAAGTGAGAATTATAATAGGGCCTTTTTGAATATCTTTGTAGATTGCTCTTTATAATATCATCTGGATCAGGCAATGAGGGCTTTTAAGTGACTTTAGGGCAAGTTTCTGTCCACCTAGAAAAGTTGGTTAGCATAGGTATACTCATCGTTTGTGCTGTATTGCTTCGGGGTTCATTAGCTTTTCAATTATTGGTCAGGTTTCCGGGTCCCAATGTACTGTGGACCTTGAGTCGTACTATAAGGGTGTGGGGATTGACTTTACTTGGCTTTTGCATGGTCCTCCCCAATCCAAAAGAATAGGGCTACTTCCTTGGTGCTCTGGGGCTGTAATGCAGGTGCCCTAACCTGCCTCGGGCAGAGGGTGCTTGGGTGACTCAGGCTGGTTCACACTTTCAGCCACATCCCCAGAGGCTTTTTCAATTTTTGTGCCTGTCTGAGCTAGTTCTCTAACGTTTCCATCGATTCTTTAAGCTATCCAATTTTCTACCAATAATTTTCTCCCTTAACTTAGCCAAAGCCATTTGTTTGTTTGCTTTTTTATTTTTTGACACCTTTGCAACCAAATAGCACTGACAGAAGCATCATGCGAGTGTGAACAGCCTCACCCTTCCCATTACCCTGTCAAGAAGGAATTGAGCTCAGAGTGGAATGCTCTTCCTCAAGGAAATATCCTGGGTGACTGGCTCTTCTCATACTTCAGGTTCCTACTAAAAATCACCCCTTTAAAGAGATTTAAAAAAAAAAAATCCTATGTAATAATCTCTCTTCAAATCACTTTATCACATGACCATGTTTACTTTATTTTCTTTGTGCCTTTTCTCCCAATTGTGAGCTTCTTGAGTAGAAGGTCCTCTCTCTCATTCACCTCTGTATCCCTAGAAATGCACATAGTAGATCACCAGTAATTATTTTCAGTCAATGAATAGATGAATGAGTAAGTAATCACACGGGTTGTGAGAGGCAGAGACTAGATTTTGACTCAAGAAACTAGACTCCAGTGTCTACTCAGCTTGTGTGGGCAGTTTAAAACAAGTAGTTAATGTGTGTGCACACAAGAAGTGGAGAGGGAAGGAAGGAGGGGGGAGAGAATAATGAAAAAAAAAGAAGTATCTACATTGATCAGCTAACTTAGAAAATGTTTATATTTTGTGCCAACCTGAAGCTCTTAAGTAAATAAAACAGTTCATCTTTGCTTTCTGTTTGACCAGTCAAGCGTTTTTATTTGATGGTCATTAAGGTGGCAAGGACCTTTTCATGGAGTGTAGCAGTTTTGGTAAGCAGTGTGGCCATGGGTCTGTAGATTGCACTTGTAATACATAATATGGGCCTTGTGTTTTAGCACATCTGTGGAATAAAGGTCATCAGATGTGGTTGTGAAAAGTATGGAATTTCTGAGTCCCAGGGTAAATCTGAACTGCTAAATGGTCACTAGTCTACTAGTATTGTGGATTAAATGGCTAGTCAACATAAAATCTGCCACTAACAAGGATTTGTGTTAGGCACAAATAGCCATGTGAGGCAGACATCATTATTCCATTTTTATAGATGAGGAAATCAAGGTTTAGAGCTAAATAAAATTACCTGGATAAGGTCACTGACATCAGGTATGGGACATCAGGTTTGGGATTCCTGAGTCCAAACTGTTAAGCACTCAATTATGGAAACCTTTGAAAAAGGACATCATTTATATTTATTTATTTAAATATATTTTATTGATTTTTTTTTAACAAAAAGGAAGGGAGAAGGATAGAGAGTTAGAAACATTGATGAGAGAGAAACATCAGTCAGCTGCCTCCTGCACACTCTACACTGGGGATGTGCCCACAACCAAGATACATATCCTTGACCAGAATTGAACCTGGGACCCTTCAGTCCACAGGCTGACATTCTATCCACTGAGCCAAACCGATTAGGACAACATCATTATATTTAAACAGATTACTAAGGATGAAACAGTAAGTGAGAATCAGCATTGTGGTGGTAGCAACCCGAATTACAAAATGTATGTTCCAGGCATAGCTTTCATACTATGTGTCTATGTGGCCTTAAACAACACACCCTGTAGTGTATTGGAAACAAATCTTATATTTGTCCCTCATATGCCTGCCTCCAACCCCAGCTTCACCTTTTCCCTTTTCTGTGACCTGTATTAAACACTTTATTTCTAACTGCTTCAGTGTCATAACTGCAGGATGAAGAAAACAATATCTGACACATATGAGAGTTAAGAAAGATAGTAGGTAAGAAAGTGTTTAAAAAACTTGGGGATGCTCTAAGAATGCCAGGGATTAAGATTTTTAGATAATGGCCAGTGAAGCATTCAATTGCTATAATTTTTTTTTAAATCCTTACCTGAGGATATCTTTTCCATTGATATTTTAGAGAGAGGGGAAGGAAGAGAGGAAAAAAAGGAGAGGAGAGGAGAGGAGAGGGGAGGGGAGGGGAGGGGAGGGGAGGGGAGGGGAGGGGAGGGGAGGGGAGGGGAGGGGAGAGACGAGAGAGAGAGAGAGAGAGAGAGAGAGAGAGAGAGAGAGAGAGAGAGAGAGAGAGAGAGAGAGAGAAGAGGAGGGGAGGGGAGGGGAGGGGAAGGGAGGGGAGGGGAGGGGAGGGGAGAGAGAGACAGACAGACAGACAGACAGACATGAGACATCAACTGATTGCCTTCCACATGTGCCCCCACAGGGGCCTGGGAAGAACATGCAACTAAGGTACCTGCCCTTGGTGCCCTTGGTCAGAATTGAATCTAAGACCCTTGGGTCCAGAGGGCTGACACTGTCTAACCGCGGAGCCAAACCAGCAAAGGCTCAATTGCTATCATTTTTAAAAGTAGGGCTTTATTTTGGCACAAGAGATTATTGCTTTGTTGTTTCAGCCAAGACCTCCATTTACACTTTTTTTTTTTTTTTTTTTTGCTTCATTTTGTTTTGATTTTGGTGTTTGACCAGTAGTTTTAACATACTATTTAGATGATTAACTATTGTTACTGATATGATGTGTCTGATTCTTTATCAGAGCTTTAGAATGTTTTGGGGTTTTTTTTTGTTTGTGTGTTTGTTTGTTTGTTTGCTTGTGTCTCAGAGGCTGTATTTCATTAGGATGGGGATAGTGGTTGACTCATTTGCCACCCGTGAACCCACACATCACACCTGGCACCCAATCAGCCCCTTAACATTGGGTGAGCTGAATTAGCCTATTACATAGGCTCTTTTTTGATCTCAGCAATGTAAGCATTTTTGAAAATTTAACCCAAAGCCCGGAAATGGTCAATATAACACCAAGACATTGCAAAGCCAATTTGCTGTTGCCTGTCACAGGTTATCTCTTTTAGTTTTAGTGCCAACAGATGCACTGCGTTGATAGCCAGGCAGTGAGTATCGCAGTTTCCACCCTGCTGAGCAGGTCTACCTTCAGAAACAATCTGTGGGAAGCTGCCATGTAGAAAATGACTGTCTTTTCATGTGTGGTTTGTAGTCGTTTGCTTTCTTACCTTGAGTGCCTCCGTCCCGTAGTCTGTGTGTCTTGCATTTTGATTGCCAGTTGGTTAGAATCCACAGCTCCTTCCCTGAGACCTGTGTGGCTGCCTCCTGTCAGGTCCAGGGAATGTGGACCCATGACAGACCTGAACAGAACTGACATCCAGCGGAGGTGTGATGGCTTTTGAGTGTCAGTGACAAGAGATGATTAGTTACTTTAATTTCCATGGAGGTTGACATATTTCATTATGCAAAATAATAAGCATGTTTTATAGGAATTCCGAGGTTCCCAAGTTCATGCTATAAGAATTCTAATTAGTTTTATGTGAGCCACGCGGAGGGCAAATGAGCTTATAATTTTGCTTGACTTAAAATTTCAGAGATTTCCTTAGGGGGTCTTCTTTGGAGATAGTAAGATGCTTGTAGGAGAGTCTAATGGCATTCTGGGTTTGTAACTCTTCGGTCCCTATCTCTCTTATTATAGAAAAAACATTGTCTTTCTGATTGGTCAAATCTAAGGTATTTCAGGTGGAGCCTCTAAATCTGTAGAGGCCACGGGGTATAGTTGTAATAACAATAATCTAGGATTTGGGAGAGCTCAGAACTTATTAGCTGTGTGACTGCAGGCAAGTCGTTTAATGTCTTAAGACTCTCAGGTTTCATATTTGAAAAAATGAATATTGTAATTCCTCTGAAATCCCATAGCAATTTATTCATATCTCTCCTATGAGAAGAGAAAGGAAAAGATACTAATATTAATTGGATATCTTCTATATGCAAACCTTATGCTGAACACTTTCATATTTGTTATTTAATCTGCATAGCAAAGTTAAGTGCTGTTATCTACTTGTTTAGCAAGTAAGGCCACTGAGAATCAGAGTTTGAGCACTATCCAGGAGCAGAGAACTGGTCAGATAGTAAAGGGAAAATTCAAACCTAAATTTCTTCTACTCATTAACCTATATCTCTTCACTATAATTTTCTGACTCTGAGATATTTCTCTTACTGACTCACAGTAAATAACTAGACTTTTCCTTCATTAAAAAATTGTCACTACCTTGGCCCTGGTCTGGACATAGAGATACAATGTAAGGTAATTATTAAGTCACAGCTCTCATGGGACTTCCATTTTTTCCCAGTAAAGTGTGAATCATATGAGAACAAAATAAGGTAATACAAATGAAAGAGTTTTAGAAAGCACAAAATGCTAAGTAAACTTGAGGGATTTTTTTTTTATTTAAATAAAATATATTTGTATAGATTTCTGAGAGCAAGGGAGAAGGAAATAGAAATAGAAATGTCAATGATGAGAGAGAATCATTGATCAGCTGGCTCCTGCATACATCCCACTGGGGATCCAGCCTGCAACCCAAGCATGTACCCTGACCAGAAATGCAATCGTGACCTCCTAGTTCATAGGTCAATGCTCAACCACTGAACCACACCAGCTGGCCGGCTAGGGCTTATTTTTAATGTAGAAGGAATTTTCCCCTGGACTGTTTTTCTGTATTTTTCAGTAAGAAGCCCCTTACTTTTCCTCTTCTATGATAACCCAGTGTCTGAATAATAATAAAAGCATTCATAAAACAATAAAAGCACCAATCACTCCAAAAGGAATCTTGCCTGCCAAGGTTATAAAGAATCCAGATTCAGTGACAAGAGATATGCATATTCTAAAAGCTGGGATTGTTTTGGTAGGTGATTATTAAGATAAAGACTACTTACTCTATGGTCCATTCACTTAGCAGGCACAAAATGCAACCACCAGCACCAGTGATTAGAACTCACCACTCTGACTCAAGTGCTCTATTCCTCTGGCAACTTACAGAATTCACACCAAGCCACATGATAGCATACATCTAAGAATGTAACAGCCATTGTTTACCAGTGATTTGTGATCCCTGCAAAGCAGATTTCTTCCAGGCTATTCAGAAAACATGCAACTGGATGAAAAGGTGATGAACTGTTGATTCAGTATGTTGGTATGTTCTAAACTTCAGTGCCCTTACATAGGCAGCCAGGAAGTTTTAGGGAACCAATTTCCTATGAGCAGCCAGAATATTCTCACTACCTACTCAAAGGTGCTCAGCTCAGTTAGCTTAGCACAGCTTAGACGCTTGGTGGCACTTAAGAAGGCAGAGACTGTCATGACCATCCTGGTCCTCAGTCTCAGATCCTTACCAGAGCTCCAGTCTTAGACTTAGTCCTGCTCTGGACCTTGGAAGCAGCCGTGACCCAGCAGAATGTGAGGAGCACTAATTCTCTGGCTCAGAGGAATCATCAGTACCTACGCCTGTGGTGCCATGCCTTTTCATAGACCTTTGCTCATTCTTTGAACATACAATATCATCACTTACTATGTCCCACATCTACCTGAGTAAGGCTGGGTTCATGATTTCACAGAGTTTGGAGAGCAGTAGGGAGGTCATTCTGTCTAGTGTGAATGTGTTTGGAGGTCATTCTTTCTAGTGTGAGTGTGTTTGGTTAATATAGCAATAAGCACAATATTGTGGGAGCAATAAGTACAATGCAGAGGAGGCAAACTTCATCTACACTGAAGGTAGACAAAGAGTCTTCTCAAAATAGTGGATAACTAAGCTAACATTCATTTATTCAACAAAGATTTACTGAGTGTCTAGCAGCCACTGTTTAAGGAATTAATGGCATGTATTAATGTTAAAAAACACACACAAAAAACAAACAAACACCAAATTCAAACCTGTAAGGAAATTTTTTGAGTTTATTTGAGCCAAACGAATACAATTGCCTGAAAGCAGAACATCAACAAATTGAGATTATGCTCTGGAGAATGGTGGGTTTTCCTCTGTTTTTATACATTGCAATCAAAGGAGAGACAGAGGTGGATTACATGAAATCCACTGATGATAGACTAGAGAGGTGGGAGAAAGCAAAGCCAGGAAACCTTGTATTGGGTAAAAAGTAAAATGATAGACAGGTTCTTAAATTAAGGAATTTGTGGTATCTGCCCTGGTACCCAGGCACATTAGGTTGTGCCCCAAGGGGTTCAGAAAAATAGAAGTTACAAGTTATCCAGACACTTCAAGGGTATGTTATCATAGATGCAAAAAAGAGAGATAGGCTCAGTTAAGGTAAAGGCTGACCTTGTCAATGAAGATACTGGCCTAGCACATAACTACCCACCATAACTGCTTTTAGTTAAAGTTTAATTTTAGACCATCCTTTGAGGGTACTTTAGGTCTCTGACTTTGCAAGACTGTCATGTGGGCTTCCCTGAGCTTTTCAGGTTAGCATGTGGCCCCTTTCATCCACATATATCAGGAAAATGAACATAGTCAAGTTCCTTTTCTTCTGAAGGGGAGACATGCTAAATACTATATATTTGAAGGTGATATTGAGTGCTGGAAAGGAAAATAAATCAGGAGAAGGGGAATGATTGTCCTTTGTGCACTGAGTGGGGTGGCGCATTTATGTTAAGGAGGGTCAAGTCAGGCTTCCCTGACTCAGATGTAGTATTTTGAACAGAGACCTGGAGAAGATGAGAAAGCAAGACAAGATAACTAGTACAGGAATCCAAAAGCACAAGGACCTTGAAGCAGTAACCATTGTGTCAGAAAAACAGCAGGAGTGACCCAGGGGGAGAGTAAGTAGTAAGAAATGAGGTCATAGATGGCCTGGGGGAAGATTACATAAGCCCTGAAGGACATAGTGGATCTCTAAATGGAAAGCTTTTGGGGGATATATGAGCATAGCAATGTTACAATTACACAATTGGGTTGTTTTTAAAGGTGTGTGTGTGTGTGTGTGTGTGTGTGTGTGGTTCAATAGTGGTAGGAGCAGAAAAGAGAAAATGTGTGGTGCTGAATGATTTAGGAATTAGTTTCAGAGCAATGCAAAGCCACTGAATGGTTATAAAAGAAGAAAGGTCTGGATATGCATGGAGTTGCTGATAGTGACACTCCTTTGTAAACTGTTGGAGCCAGTTAAACTTGGCTTTCAACCATATTCTGGATAACCCTGGATAAGCCATCCAGCACTGAGATCTGGTGACTCTGCCTGGCTCTTGCTTCTTCCAGTCATAGCTGAGGTTCTGCTACCCACTAGTCAGTGTACCTATGGACAGTTTCTGGCTGAAATCATTGCATTCCACTTGGCCCTATTCCCTGAAACCATACTTATCGACCATTCATCATCATTTTGTTCTCCCAGATCACCTTCCTAGTCTGCAACCAATCCCCTAAGATAGTGCTGATTCTCAACTTTTCCCATCTTCCTGGGTCAGTTTCTAAGCACAGGGTCCACTCTCCTGGAAGTGGCCCTGTGTTTGAAGTCTTAGGCCTTCCTGATGTGGACAGTTTCTGAGCAGCCACTCTAGAATAAAGTCTTAGATTTCAGCATTCTCCTTTCAGGCCAAAAGTGTGTCATAGACAGTCTTTTCAAATTTTTATTTTTTAATTACAGCTTATACTTAATATCATTTTGTATTAGTTTCAGGTGCACAACATAGTGGTTAGACAATTATATACTTTACAAAGTGTTCTCCTAATATTTCCAGTATCCAACTGGCACCATCCAGAATTATTACAATATTATTGACTATGTTCCCTATGCTGTATTTTACATTCCCATGACTATTTTGTAACTACTAACCTATACTTCTCAATCCCTTCACCCTTTTCACCCAGTCCCTAACCCCCTTCCCTCTGGCATTTGTCAAACTGTTCTCTGTGACTATAAGTCTATTTCTTTTTCATTTGCTCATTTATTTTGTTCTTTAAATTTCAAATATAAGTGAAATCTTACTGTATTGTTTTCCTCTGTCTCATTTATTTCACTTAGCATACATCTTCTACTTTCCCCATGCCACATACAGGAAGCACTTGCCTTCTGCAGGACACTGCAAAGACATTGAGGGCAATGTATATACAAAGGACATGGATCTTCAATGATGGCTATTCATGTTCCCAAGAGGGTGATGATTTTGAGTATAGATGTCTTCTCTGCCTTTTGTATGCCATGCCAGTGGTGCTGTTGAAGTGCCTTTCCTCTCTTGACTGAATCCATTCATGAATGTAACAGCATAGGCTTTGACAGGGTTCTTAAAAACTTCTCATTAGTTCTGTTCCAGGTCAAGATGCTCACTTTAGGCAAATATGATTCTTTCAAGCTTGTTCCTGATAAAATGAATGAGGAAACGTAAAACATCATTATTTTCTTGAAACTTCATTTTTATTTATTTTTGAAATTTTATCATGGCCTAGCAATTGTTCTAAACACTTTTTATACATTGTCAGAGACCTAAAAAGGTGAAAAATATTATCCCTAATTTATAGTTGAAAACACCACCATGTCAGTGACAATTTTCTGGGGGAAGGGAGTGTGAGGGGTGTGAGAAGAGAGTGGACAAAAATCTTATACCTATGGATGAAGACAGTGGCGAGGGGTAAGGGTGTGAGGTGGGGTAGGGAATCAGGTGGAGGAGAGCTATTAGGGGGAAAAAAGAAGAACACCTGTAATAATCTGAACAATGAAGATTTATTTTTTTAAAAAAAGAAAGAAAACACCACCATGTGCTACATGGGCCTATGTAATCTTGCTCCCAAGTTCAACTCTAAGCTAAGTGAGTGGTAATGCAGGGATTTGAAACAAGTCTGATTGATTCCAATGTTCATGCACTGTTTACCTAGAGTTAAACTCTGTTGGAGGCTCTTTCTTCTGCCAGCCACAATATCCAAGGACCTGACCAATGTATGCTACATAAAATCACAACCCAAATAACAACAACAACAACAGCAAAAAGAAGCCACTATTAGGCCTCATCAGGCATTGGCCAAAGATAATGGGAAGGAGGAAGAAGAGGTGGCAGTTGATGGGTGAGTAGGGAGGAAATTGCCAAACATGCCAATTTTAAAACCTGCCACCATTTCCATTTAAAGAAGCAGAGACTGCACATTGCTTTTGTTCTGCTTAGCAAAACTAATTTCACTGCTTAGTAATGGCAAACTACTTTAATGCAGATAGTAAAACACATCATCAAAGTCTGAGCCTCTGCCAAAGGCAGAGATTCACAGTGAGACCGTAGTAATCGACTAGGTGATCTTTGAATCTGACCTGAGTGATCCACCACCACACTATGCACCTAAGGTACTGGACATTATAGGTAGGAAAGGGAATGTGACTGAAAATCAAGTCTTCTCATTCCATTTTATCTCTTGTTGTCAATCATTATTCTCCTACATGCTGCCCTCCCACATCCAATGACTTTTTCATTTTAAGATAATGGAAAGCTATTCCCTTTGTCAGAAATATCAGGAAATCCATGATTAGACCATGACAGAATTCTATAAGCATGTTTTAAGAAAGTTTCCTGGGAATATCATATATATATTCCTTTGGTCAGATGGTTAAAAGTATCTATTGAAACTTAAGTGAAAAATCATAAGACATTCCACTTAAGCCAGTAGTTAACATTCTAAGGTTACCAGGTTCATACATTTTTTGAGTCTGTTAAATATGAAGATGGCATGATGATGTTGATGGTGATGGTGGTGATAATAATGAGGATGATAATGATGACAAAAACAGCAATAGCATTTATCAAATACAGTAGGCATTGCACTAAGCATTTTATATTCATTATCTAACAACAATTTTAGGCATGATGTACTATTATTTTTCTCATTGTACAGCTGAGAAAAATGAGGCTTAGAGGGTTTAGATGCCTTGTACCAGAGACATTAAATGATAGAACCAGTATTTAAATAAACCTACTTAAAAAATCTAAGTCCTTAATCATGTTACTTTCAATATTTCAGAAAGCCTAATCCAGTGGTCGGCAAACTCATTTGTCAAGAGAGCCAAATATCAACAGTACCACGATTGAAATTTCTTTTGAGAGCCAAATTTTTTAAACTTAATGCTACTTTTTCAAAATAGACTCGCCCAAGCTGAGTATTTTGTGGAAGAACCAACTCAAGGGGCCAAGAGGTGCATGTGGCTTGCGAACCGCAGTTTGCCCACACTGGCCCAATCCAAGAGAACATTTGTTCTACAGTGCAAAATCTGTGTTTAAATGAATAAATTAATTTCTTTGCTTTTGGCTGGAGTTATTTCACCCATTCTGCTAACAATAATTTGCTCAGCCTAATCAGAAGTTCTCATGATGGTGCCAGATATACTTGAATGTAGTTTTCAAAAAACTAATCAAATTATCACTGATTATGTAGTTGAATAGGTAGGAAAATTCTTCAGCACATGGGAGTTTATAGAGCTAAATAATAAATGGAAACCTCAGTTAGTACCTGTGTTCTGAACTGTGATATATTCCAGCCTGAAAATTCTTGTATATCTCTGGTGTGTGAAATTAAATCAACACCCTATTTTATAAATTCTGTTGGGTCATAACTTTTTATTTCACATTTACTTAAAATGTCTCTTGAAAAGTCTCCAGAATGCCACAAGCCTTTTTTTTTTTTCTTTTAGTAACCATCTCTACAATAGAAAAAAACAACAAGGAGTGAGCAGTGTTGTCATAGGAGATAAAATAAAAAGATTTTTAAAAAAAATATTTTATTGATTTTTGTACAGAGAGGAAGGGAGAGAGATAGAGAGTTAGAAACATTGATGAGAGAGAGTCATCGATCAGCTGCCTCTTGCACACCCATTAGTGGGGATATGCCCGCAACCAAGGTACATGCCCTTGACTGGAATCGAACCCGGGACCTTTCAGTCCCCAAGCCGATGCTCTATCCATTGAACCAAACCGGTTTCAGCAAAATAAAAAGATTTAAATGTGAATGGATCTTGGGGAAAGAGCTTAGTCAATGAGCAAGCCATAGCGCCAGGGAAAGTAAATTAGGTGGAAAACCTTTTTGACTCTGACAGAGTGAATTTTAGAGAGGATTATAGCAAGAAAACATTTCCATGATTTCTAAGAACCATGGAACTTGGCTGCAAGGGAGAATTGAAATTATGTTTAGAACTTTGAGGTAAACATTACAGGCCATGAGCAACTACCATTTGCCTTGGCCATCAGAAATACTTCATAGAAAAATTCTCAAATCTGGTGACTTTATGGCAGCTGCTATAGAGCCATAATAGATACTTGATTATAACAAGTAAGGTGTGGTCATACAATTATATCATTCTTTTCTGTCTTATGTTGGATTAGGCCTCCATCTTGATGGTACCTGCTGCTAGCTTCAGACTTCCCTCACATGGGCAATGTGCCATGACATTCTATCTCTTCCCACCCTTTTGGTTTTATATTGAAAAGTAACTCTGGCATCTTAGACTTGCTGAACTTTCTCTGATCACTTCTTTGGCAATTGGGAAATAATTACCTTTGTATGTTATTCAAAGTATTTTGACTATTAGTCATTTACTTATTCATACAACCAATTAGTCAAATGAACATTTGTTACTATCTGTTTATTCCAGCACTGTAATAATGTGTCTGTATCCCAAGGAATAAGCAAGGGAACCCAAAAGATCTATAAGGGAGATGAGAAAGGCATTGGCGGTATCTCTAACATAATGAGGAAAGAAAGACTCCAAAGGTTTTAAATCACTTATCTATTCAGTGTTTACCATTGACCAACTCTACCTCTAAACTTAGTCACAGACCATCACAGGTGCTGTGACTGCTAACTGTAGTCTTCTTAATGGGTTGGTATGACTTAGCGGTCATAGTCTCAGAAGGAATTTCTAACCTAGAGATGGCATTTATTGCTGTGTGTATGTCCTTGACTGAAAAACAGAAAAGTTAAAGATAGAAGTTATGAAACACTACCACTGAGGTGATTCAGGGCTCCAGAAGATACCTTTTCATTATTTAGTGCACAGGACTGAAGCAACCCTACTTGGCGTCACACACACCAGAGCTTTACCACTAACTTTTAGGCCACTCCAGTAAATTAGTAAATATCTTAACTTCTTTGAGCCTCAATTTCACAATATGAAGATAGTAACAGAACCAATCTCTGAGAGTTGATAAGCATTAAATGAATTCATATACACATGCACACCACTTGGAAGATCTAGTAGAATGAGCTCTGTTAGCTGTTATTATTTCATCTCTCCAGAACTCTAGAGGAAAGGGGATGGCAGAAGGAAAGAACTAGACACCATTTGGTTATACTGGGGTTTTTTTACCTACCCATGTATGTTTCTATTCCTTTGAAGCAATGCTTACATTTTCCCAAAGTACCTCCAATCTGTTCTTCAAATCCAAGCTTCTTTAGATGAGGCATCTATTCCTTTTGCCTGTTCCTGTTGACCAAGAGCGAATTGCAATTCTGCTTGTTTTCTGTCAAGATATCAGTAGTCTATTTCTAGAGACCAAAAATTAATCTCACTGAAAGTCATCAAGAGCTATGATTAAACAGATGCTAGGAGGTTATTAAACCAGGACTCAGTTCTCCTGAGCATTTCATTTAAGAATATTAATTATCCCTGACTGTGACCAGCTCTTGGTCATTTTACAATAATGGAATTTAGAATATGTATATCTCAGCTCTTCTCCTGATCCCCAGCTATCATCCTCCTGTTTTAAGGGACATTGTAAAATTACATCTCCAACTGCATATGAGAGCTCTTTTCATTTATAGAACTTGATATTATGTGTCAGATTATGTCTTTGCACTTTGCTAATATAGTCTTACTCCTCAAAACAAGCTCTGAAATAACTACTATTATCTTTTCCATTTTACAGAGGAGAACACTGTGGGCTAAAGAACTTGCTCAATACCACAGGTCTAGTAAATCATAGAACTGGGACTTGAACCCATTCTCTCTGACCTAAAAGCTCATGTTCTTATTAACTACTGAATATCCTGGTTTCCCAAGTTTTTTTAAAAGAATTTCTTATACTTAATAGAATTCCTACAAAGAATTCTGAAATTAATTTCAATTTTCTTGACTTTACTTCTATTCTTTCTTTTCCTTTTCTTTATTCTTTTCCAAACTTTTGTGGCCTTCCTCTTTGTTTTATTTATCTTACTTTTACACTTTATCATCCTTTTCATCCTCAGGCAAAAATAATGCTAATATATGATAGAAAGTATTGTTTCATAAAGGAAAAAAATACTTTGAATATAAATGATAAGGAAGGGTTTTTGGAGGAAGTAAAATCTGAGCTGAGAATTAAAGGCGAAGTTACATTCAGATTCATGAAAAAGTACAAAAACATTCCAGCCCTGGCTGGTTTGGGTCAGTGGATGGAGCATTGGCCTGCAGACTAAAGGGTCCTGGGTTTGATTCTGGTCAAGGGCACATGCCCAGGTTGCAGGTTGATCCCCAGTAGAAGGAAGCAGCCAATCAATGATTCTCTCATCATTGACGTTTCTCTCTCTCTCTCTCTCTTTCCCTCTCCCTTCCTCTCTGAAATCAATAAAAATATATTTATAAAAAGCATTCCAGAAAGAAAAAAAAATGGTATGAATACAAAACATCATACTGCCATTAATGAGGAAAAGTAGAGCCAGAATTTTGCAATGACTGAAGGAAATTATTAGGAACTAGACATTGGATAATTAAGTGGAGATAAAATGACAAGAGCTGAAATTGGTATAGCAATGTCAGAGGTTTGGACTAAACTCTGTAGGTTACAGAGAGTCACGGAATATTTTTAAGCTTGGGCATTACACTAATAGAGAATTGTCCTTAAAAAAATGATCTTTTGGCAGCATAAGATGAAGAGAAGAAAAAGAAATTGTAGGTCAAGTGATAGTTTGGCTGTTGTTGACAAACTTGTCTGCCAAAACTGAACTGAAGGATGACATTCCCATTCATTCAGATCAAGGATCTAACCTGAAGAAGATACAATTCAAATTTAATAGCTGTAACTTCACCCCTTTCTCTACCCTCAATAATGTGTTTGAGAGTCAGTAGGGATGTGATAAGTTAGAATCCCATTACTATGGGAGTAGGCTTAACTCTTTGCAAATTACTTTTCAACTGTATTATGTTCAAACTTTGCTTTTATTAATAATAATCAATTTCTCAAAATTCACATCGTTGCTCTTTACATCATACAAGAATATCAAAGTTTCATGTGAAAACACCATGGTTAAAAGCCATTGGCGTTCATTAGGGTCATGGTAGCGGGGGGCGGGGAGAAAAGAAAAGGAAATGGATATGAGAGAAAACATAGAAAAGACCTATATTAATTACATTTGGGACAAAAAATGGAGGCTTTGGGAAAAAATTTAGGGATTCAAACTGGAGTAACTAGAGGATGGTGGTACCAATGAGAAGTTAGTAATATCATTGTAATAACCTGATTATTATATAACAGGAAAGGAGTGAAAGGGGAGACTAATTAGGATAGGCCATTTACACAGCTTTGCAAAAAAAAAAAAACACAAAAAACAACAAAAAAACTACATTTAACACAATACTAGTCTATTCCCTACTAATTGATGGAGGAGAGGACTATACAAAGGCAGTTTACTAGTAGATGCATGTCCCAGGTGAGAGTGACATGGGAGGATAATTGCCTGTCAGTCACACCTGGAAAAAGGTATTGGGCATGTGAGCATGGCCACAGCAAGCTTGAGAAACCTAAATACTTAAACTTCTAAACAAATAAGTGAGCTCGTTTTCTCTCTCCCTCTCTCCCAATCTTCCCTTCCCTTCCCTTCCCTTCCCTTCCCTTCTCTTCCCTTCTCTTCTCTTCTCTTCTCTTCTCTTCTCTTCTCTTCTCTTCTCTTCTCTTCTCTTCTCTTCTCTTCTCTTCTCTTCTCTTCTCTCTTCTCTTCTCTTCTCTTCTCTTCTCTTCTCTTCTCTTCTCTTCTCTTCTCTTCTCTTCTCTCTCTTCTTTCTCCTCTCCTCTCCTCTCCTCTCCTCTCCTCTCCTCTTCCTCTTCCTCTTCCTCTTCCTCTTCCTCTTCCTCTTCCTCTTCCTCCCCCCCCCCCTCTCTCTCTCTCTCTGTCTCTCTCTCATCTCCCTCTCCTGCTGCTGCTGCTGCTGGGGGCTGCACTCCCTTGTGCCCACAGGGTGCATGGCCATGTTGGGCTCCACACATGGACTAATTGGCAGTAATCTGCCTGAATGCTGAACCATACCCAGATGCAACAGGGAACAGAAACTCTGGACATTGATCCTGTTTCTGGCTCTGCTGTTACCCCAGCTGCACCTTTTCCAGGACTGGCTAAAGGGCAGGGGACTTTGACACCTGAGAAATGTAACTTTACACAAATAAAATATTCTGTTACCTCTCATACTTGCATGGGAGCTTCTGAAAATTCTTATTTGGGCTGGACCCCAAGAACCCCACAAACATTGGAGGGTCCCCACTTATATACACCTCCAGCATTATTAGGAAAAGGAAAGTAGGAGGTATGGGAGAAAACTGTTGAGACCAATTTTGGTAAAGATAATTTAATCAGACATGAATACATCTATTATTCTTATAAAAAAGAATAAGTGTGGCAAGTATATACTGAATATTTAAATAAGTCTGCACTTCTTCGAGCCAGATCTGGAGGTCATGTCTTTACCGTTCCCACCTGTAATCACCTCCCCGTCCATGGACTCTCCTCAGTAAAGTCACTAGGTGCTAGGCCACTCTCTGCCTCCTTCTTTCTCTGTTTTCTTTCTGGTTCCCTTGTCATAATGAAACTCCTTCCTAGAGCTTCCCTTTGTTCCTGGATCTTAACTTTCAACAGCTTGTCTTGTAATTCAAATGACTAAACTCTGGTTCTATTTGGCTTTCTCCTTTTGTGTTCTTGGAGGAGTGGCAATGCAGGAAGTTCCTTTAATGAACAGGAGGAAATGAGGTAACTAGAGACCACAAATATTAAAGACAGTCTTTTTTGATACCTACAGATTTAGAAATAACTCTATACCCTGTCATTCACATTTATTTCTAATTTGGTCTAAGCCTGCCTCTTTAGCCATACCCTCTGCCAATCCCCCTTTTCCAGTAAATTGGCTTATCTTACTAGATTCTATTAGATGCTTTCTGCCTCTATGCTTGTTTATTTAGAACATGTTTCAGTTTTTCCCAATTTGATAAATCTCTTCTTATCTCAGTCTGTTAAAATCCTTTCATCAATTATTTAATGCCATTAAAATATATATTTTTAAATCCTCACCTGAAGATATGTTAGGGAGGGAGGGATGGAGGAGGGGAGAGAGAGAGAGAGAGAGAGAGAGAGAGACAGACAGACAGACATCTGAAACATCCATGGGGAATTGAACCAGCAACCTACATATGTGCCCTGACTGGGGATCAAAACCACAACTTTTCAGTGCACTGGACAATGCTGCAATCAACTGAGCCATGAGCCATGAGCCATACCAGCAAGGGCTCAATGCCATTTCAATGGTACCTTCATGATGAAACTTTTCCTCATTTTTTGAGCTGTGTCCTTTACTGAATCACCAAGGTTTTCTTAACTCTCCTCTGGCCCAATCTCACTATAGTTATCTGCATTTCTCTCTTCATATTCCTATTGATTTGTAAACTCCCTAAGGGCTAGAGCAGTATCTTATTGTATCTAATAGATCATATATTATCTTTCACAATACCTCTATTTAGAAATGATCGAATGGAAAAAAGAAAATACCAAAAGTATTAGGCCATGCTGAAATGAGTAGCTTTATATTATGTTAGAAATGTGGTAAAAAAAAAAAAAAGGTTACATGTAACCCTTTTCTCCTGATTATTGTCCACTGTATACACAGACATTCTCCACACTATATTATTATTGGGATTGTGATGCCAGTAATATTAATTCTTGTGCAAGTATAATTACAATGGCTAAGTTGTAGCAAGCATTTTATTTCTGCTAGGCACTGTACTGAGTATTTTAAAATATATAATCATTTTACAAGCAGTGAGTGCATGGTTTACCTGGAATTATTAGATGAGTTTTATTCCCAATGGAAGCAAAATGGAAGTAGAATCTGAAGACTGAGTTGCTACTTACTAATAAGTTAGTTCATTTTACCAACATCTGTCCTGTTTGTTGTTGTCTAAGCAACTAGGTAAATAAAGTCAATTATGACACACATATTTCTTCTGGGTAAAAATAAATTCTATGTAATTTTCCCTATTAAGCTCCCACCTACTTTGATACAGTGGATTTCTTATGTTTATTTTTCTTGGCCTCCTTCGGTCAAATTTAGAAGAATTTATATCCTCCTTATATAGAGCTTTGTTAATAGCACTACATTATCAATTAAGCAGAAAAAGCATTGTGTTGCTATGTGTCTGTTGAGGATGGAGGTACCAAATGAATATTGAATATATTGGATGAGTAGAAAGATGTTTCTGTACTTTATCTAGGAACTAGAGGCCTAAATGCACAAAGATTCGTGCAAGAATAGGCCTTTCTTCCCCTGGCTTCCAGCACCAATTTTGTTTAGGTCAGAACTGCCTTCCGCCTCTTGCCTTGTCATGTCAATTTGCATATTCCCTCCTTATTGGCTATGGGCACTGCCATATTTGTCGTGGAGTTATGGTCAATTTGCTATTTTGTGTTTATTAGATAGGATGCCCAATTTTTAAAGCCTATTACAATGAGCTTCCTGAGTGGTAGAGATTTCTCCATTACTCCAGGCATACCTACCTCAAGGACTTTTCACCTACATTTTTGTCTCTCGGAATTAAAATTGTTATTAGCAAGTTTTTATATCTATTTTCAATAGTTGGAATTCATCTTGTTACTCATATAGTCTATAAATAATTAACACAGCAACTCACACCACCTTGCAATCTAGGACTTAATCTTGCTATACTCCTAGGAAGGACCTATCAAAAAGCAGATTCAACAAGATCATTTAGCCTAGTAAACCACCTTGAAGAGGCCTCTAATTTTGGACAATTTGTTCAGGGGGGAAAAAATAAAATAGCGTGTGTTGCTTTTAGCCAATCTTAACTAAAACCCGTTGACTTTGGGTTAAACTTAGTTGGGAGAATGACCTAATAAAACACAGTCTTCAAAAACTCAGCTCTTCAAGCCTCACTGGAAGGTTTCTAGAAGATTTACTTATAGGAAATATTTGTATCAGTCAATACCTTATTAAAATCTACTTTGTATATAGGAATATAGAAGCTACGGAAAAAGAGAGTGGCACTATTCTGATCTTCCATTCTACATTGCTTAGACCCTTTGTAGTTAAAGTGGGTCATATGACTAGCTTTGGCCAACAGACTGGAAAACTGACATCCCCAGGCCAAAGCATATCAGTGCATCTTCCCTCCAGTATTCTCTTTTTAAAAAATCTTCACTCAAGGATATTTTTCCATTGATTTTTAGAGAGAGTTGAAGTGAGGGGGAGAGACACACAGAGAGAAGCATCTATGTGAGAGAAATACATAGATTGGTTGCCTCATACATGTGTCTTAACCAGGGCCAGGAATTGAGCCTCCAACCAAAGTTAGTTCCCTTGACCAGAATTCAACCTAGGACCCTTCAGTATGGAGTCTGAAGCTGTATCCACCGAGCCAAACCAGCTAGGGCAAGTATGCTCTTTTCTTGACAGATCAAGAAGACCTCATGTTCCATATGCTATAGCTACAAATTGTGGTGTCTGTTAGTCTAGGTTCCTAAATGATATAGCATGACTGAGAAGTAATCTTAGCCCTAGTAAGTCACTGAGATTTCAGGGTCACCATATTTTTACAACAAACCTAACCTGTTCTGACTAACAGAGGGAGAGGGTATGAGAATTAATAGTTATTAAGTATCTACCAAATTCCTATACTGTATTAGGACATTCATATGGTCTATTGGTTTTGTTGTTGTTTTATTTATTTCTCACAAAATCTTTGAGGTCACTACTATAATTTCTATCTTATTAATGAGTAAATTAGGACTCTGAGATTTGGTAACCTCATTGAATGATATGTCAATAAATTTCTGTTTGAGTCTCAATCCCACCCTCTTTCAGTGGCATCCTGTTGACCTTCATTAACATGTACATGCTTACTTTTAAGGCCTATACAAAAATTAGGAAACCCAATTAGTCCTATGATGCTATAGTCTATAAAGTCTTTTACTTCCTAAGGAGGGATCCAGGATCCCAAGGTATGGTATGAGTACAAGGTGTCACCTAAAATGGGGACCAAATACCTTGAAGGCATTAGGAAGTGAAAATTCTGTGGCCCCAACTAGGGTTCTTTGAGTGTAAAGACTACTGTAATAAGAATCCAGCCCAATTATCAAAATTAGAATTAAGGGTACTGAGGCCAGAGCTAAAGGCAGTCAGAAAGGTTAGGGGTACCAGACAGAACCAGAAAACATAGCAGCAAAGTGATAGGGGCATCTATGTACACAACTGCTTCCACTCTGCTGTTCTGCCTCTTTTACTGTAAAGCAGAAATATTATAGACTTGCCTTCTGACAGCTGCATATATTGGCTATTTATTCAAGAAACAACAATATTGATTGAGTGACCACAATGCCAGAGTAAACCGCTGTGGAAAGAATTAAGCATATTTGTGTCCTAATGCATATTCAGTCATCATTCTTTAGAGTTATTTGGATCTTTCTTGCAAATTATTGCCGATGACTCACTTTGGCTCCATAGGAATTATGTTATTTAGTGTCATTACTGGGTATTGTTCATTCTTGCTAATGAATAAAATGAAAAATAGAAATATGATGCATTCAAAGTATATCAAATTAAGTACCATAGATAGAGGGTAAATAGGGATGTGTTTATCAAATCATTGCATGTAGGAGGCTCTTTTAGCTGAATAATAAACATCCAATCAAATTCTTTACAGTATGTAATGATCTCTGGACTCAGAGTCATAATACCTGGTTGAAATTCTGGCTCCCTATAATCTTTACAACCAGATTACCTAACTGACCCATGTATTTCTCCTCTTTAAATTGAGTATACAGTAGATTAAATGTACCCTGTATGATTGTCTTGATAATTATAGAATAGAATATGTATAAATGCACATGTGATCTAATGCATTATTAGATACATAATAAAGTGTTAAGACTCTGTTTTTCCCCCTTTTAAACGCATGGAATATATTATCCCAGTAGATTGTTTAAGTTTAAAACATCAGTGACTATTATTGACTGTTCTTAATAAACAGGTATGGGCATAGCTTAGATGGGTGAGCCATTTACTTCAAAGAATTTGCAAAAGGGGAGCATTACCTTGGTGAAATCACCAAACTTGAGGGTCAGGCTTTTGATTTGCAAGCTGAGAAACTAGCTTGGCAGCTTCCCAGAGTCAATCAAACTCACGGGTACAGATTCATATTAGCAAAGCTCAGAAGACACTAATGGAGATAAATAGATACTTATTGAAGTTTATAAATTTTAATGAGAAAGTTTCTAAGTGGCTAAATGCTCACATAAGCTAACTAGTTTTTTTTATCCCTTGGTACAAAAATGATAAAGGTGGGCAGGATGCTAACCCTAAGCTTACCTGTATCCAAGTTCCAGTGTAAGCTAGGTTATGCTGGGACAGACAACCACAAATCTCAGGGTCTGTAAATAGCAAGGCCTATTTCTCTCAGACTCCCTGTTCTGTAGCAGTGGGTAGTAGGACATTTGACTTTATGCATCCTCACTCAGGAACCCAGGATGACAGAGGTTCCACTTCACAGAGCTACATCAGCAAGGGGGAAAGGATCTTACACTGTCTTTAAAATCTTCCACCGTTCCCTGTATCTATTTGTCTGAAATGACACAGACAAATAGATACAGGGAACAAGCTTGTGGTTGCCAAAGGGAGAGGGTGGGTCTGGGAATAAAATATGTAAAAAAGGAATGATACATTTCATTGGCAAAAGTAAATCAACTGCTATAAACCTAAGTTTCACGAGGTGAAATGCAATCACCCCATGTGCCTCTAGGGCCGTGGTTGGCAAACTGCGGCTCGCGAGCCACATGCGGATTTGGCCCCTTGAGTGTGGCTCTTCCACGAAATAGCACGGTCTGGGTCAGTCTATTTGGAAGAAGTGGCATTAAGAGAAATCTAAGTTTAAAAATTTTGGCTCTCAAAAGAAATTTCAATCATCATACTGTTGATATTTGGCTCTGTTGACTAATGAATTTGCCAATCACTGCCCTAGGGGAACTGATATGGGTGAGTTCACTTGGTAAAAGAGGTAGGTAGATCACAGGTGGTTTCATTGTAAGTTTTGAATGTTTAACACCCTCATACTCTGAAGTCTGATGTCCTCTAGCCAGATAAATGTGTAATTGCCAGATGCCCACACTGTCATACATTCTCTTGGTAAGGCCTTTTGCCCTGGCATAGGTTAGGATGAGCTCTGCCAAACTTTGCCTCAGCAAGTATGTTTCTACCTCACTAGCTGGACAACCCTGCTTCGCATAGATTTTTTATTTATTTAAAACCATTAATTCAGTCATTTAAATGACATTCAGATCTTGCTGACATGGGAGTCCTCCAGTCTCGTCAGATAATTTACGTATGTAGATTTATTAAGTCTTAATTTTATAACTTAACTCTGAGGATAATCTCAATTTCATCATTTTGAAGTTTGAGGCTACCTGCTTTTTTTCTTCTCTCCTTCCCACAATGTACTACTGACAGAATAAAAAAAAAAGTTTTTGAATAGCTTCATAATGATGCATCTGTTTCAAAAGCTAGTTAAGAATATTTGGGAGGGCAACAGATCCTCTTATTATGTAACATCTGCTTTCCAAGTATTTTAATTGTGTCAGAATAACTGTAGTTCCAGCTTCCTTAGTTGTCCAAAGTGAGTTGATTCTGCTTAGAGAGACTACATGTAAATGGGGTTTAATTGTAATGGAACCATCTCATGTCTTTCAATTAAGAACTTTAAGGTCTCCATTAATAAATAATGACCTGTACATTAGCAAAAACACTTATATTTGTACTTATATTCCAGGACTCCAACGAATTCATTGACTTTTATTTTGAACACATTTTTGTCTGCATGAGTTTATGATGTATTCTATCCCAACCTTTGAACAGTTCTGCATTTAGTAAAGTTTTTTCTCTCCTGCTAATGTATTTTAGCAAATAGTTGCAAGTCAGAAGATTTATTTATGTATTTATTTTTATGTTTTAAAAAATATATTTTATTGATTTTTTTACAGAGGAAGAGAGAGGGACAGAGAGCTAGAAACATTGAGAGAGAAACATGGATCAGCTGCCTCTTGCACACCCCCCACTGGGGATGTGCCCTCAACCAAGGTACATGCCCTTGACCGAAATCAAACCTGGGATCTTTCAGTCTGAAGGCCGATGCTCTATCCACTGAGCCAAACCGGTTTCGGCTACTTAATGTTTTTTAATTTAATTCTTTTTCATTCTTTCATACATTCAGCAGACTTTAAACCACCTATTATGTTCAAAACTATAAGTTTTGGGAAGCAAGATGAGGAATAAGGTAACATTGCCCTCAAAGGACTTCATTTTTAGGAAGAGACAGAGATTTTGGTTTGAATGATTAAAAGTAGTGAGTGAAAGCAAGAAGTGGAAGAGTACTTTGTGTATGCTGCAGTTCTGAAGAAGAGTTCCAGGCTTTACAATACGTAAGCATCCTATTCCAAGGTTACAAAGCACTGTCTCATAGATGGTCTCATGTATATCTTTTAATGGTTCTGTGGGAGGACAGTGTTGCCCCCTTTACAGATGAGGCAATGTAGATTTATTGAAGTTAAGCAACTTGCTCAAAAGTCATTATTATTAGCTAACATAATCCACATTTTCTAAAATGTTCTCATACTATAAGGCTTAGTTGGAGTCCTGTGCATACAGCATATTTGATCATGGAGTCCTTTTGTTCGGAATCTTTGGCACTGCAAGTTATAGGACTACCAAGATGCTCTGATTTGGTGGAAGTTCACTGCATGACAGTACATTACAGGAATTAAAGTATGCACTAGATACCCACACTTGTTTGGAGATAGCTACTTTTAAAAATTGTCATTTGGACACTGGTGGGTGTGGCTGAGTTGGTTCGGCAACATCTGGTGCACCAAAAAGGTTTCTGGCTTACTCCCCCAGAGGGGGCATGCAGGAGGCAGCTGATCAATGTTCAGTTCTTTTTTCTCCCTCTCCTTTCTCTTCTGTCTCTAAAAATCAATAAGCATATTAAAAATTGTCTTTTGGGTTAAATAAGTGCTTATTCTTTTATCTTTTAAAGAACAATATTTTGTTTGTAATTCTCTTTGTTTGTAATAATTTTATTATTAAATGTATTTATCTACATTTCATTGCCCAGCTTATAAAGAAAAGTTAGAAGAATTCTAGAAATGGATTTTTTTAATAACTAAAAGTGAAGTAAAATAAAAAAATATATAATGTGATAAAAGAGAAAAGTTGGCTTAAGTTAAAAAAAGACTAAGGCAAACATGTCAGAGAAGACTCCTGGATACCCACATAAAGCCTCAGGGGCAGAGGCTGGATGAGTTGTTGAAGTCTCTGTCTTATCTTAAGTTTGGAGGAGCAATTTAATAGATTTGTTTGGAGTGCTTATTTTACTCCATACCGAGTTAGATAAAGAAGTTACAACAGGACATGCTCCTGACTCTCAAAGACCTTGCAATTTCATTGGGGGAGAAACAGAAAAGCAAACAATTTCAATTCAATAGAGAAGATATTTGAACTATAGAGTTTTGTGACCCGGAGATGGGGTGTTGGAAGGTTTAACAGTAGGTTGGGGAATAATGAGAGAAGGCTCTTGTAGAAAGCCACTTCTGAGCTAATACTTAAAGATTAACTGGGGATTAGCCAGCAAAAAGTGGAGCAAAAGACATTGTAGGTAAAAATATTGTTCACTACCATCAATTGGGTAATTCTATGCATAGCACTATTAATGGTCTTAATTATACATTACTTCATGTGGTTATCTCCCTTACTTTGTGAAATAGGTACTATTTGCAAAAGATAGGCAAGAGAGAAATTGTGTAGTTTTGCTCAAATGGTCAGAGAACTCTGGGAAGGAAACCTTTGAGTGAAAGAAGACCCCACCAAATAGATATAATGATGCAGAATTTAAAAATAATTGGAAATAAGGTAGGAAAAACATGATGAAGTGTTTGAAAATAATTGAAGCTAAGGAAATAAATAGAAAATAAAGGCAATTAAAAACTACCACAATAGTAAAAATGCAAGTGACAGTCAAAATATTAACAACAGATACTAATTGTGTTAGCTATATTCTAAGCTTTGTTTTATGTGCTTTAATACATTACCTTTCTTTTAATCCTCAAAAAAATCCTATGAGAGGATTCCTATTATCTTTATTTATATACTAGAGGCCTGGCGCATGAATTCATGCACCAGTGGAGTCCCTCTCCCTGGCCTGTGGACATCCCCTGAGGAGTCCCGAATTATGAGAGGGTGCAGGCCAGGCTGAAGGACCCCATCCCCCTCTCTCTCCCCAGTGCACGATCGATCGGCACCAGGGAGGGACTGTGGGAAGGTTCCAGGGCATGTCCGGCCCATCTCACCCAGTCCCAATTGGCTGGACCTCAGCAGCATGCTAACCTAGTGGTCAGAGTGTCTTCCCCCTGGTGATCAGTGCACATCATAATGACTGGTCAAATGGTCAAATGAATGGTCAGACACTTAGCGTATTAGGCTTTTATTATATAGGACTAGAGGCCCAATGCACAAAATCCATGCAGGATGCTCAGTCCTTGCAGCCGCAGTGGCTTGCCTGGGCCCTCACAGCCCCAGTTTCATCTGAAAGGTTGTCCAGAAGGACATCCTGAAGGACGTCTGTGTTATACTTTTATTATTATAAATGAGGATACTGATGGAGTTTAATCACACTCTCAGAAACAGATATTCTGACTCCAGAGCTCCTGTGCTTAATCACTATTTCCTTTGAACCTCTTGGTCATCAGTGGGTTTAGCATGATCTGTCCCTTTTTAGGGTAACATTATATTTCAGTTCCTGAGATTAAACCCTTTGGAGCTGGTCCCTCTTTTCTTGTTTGATTTGGGAAGCATATTTTCCTAAGTAAAAATGACTAAATCCATCCACTGCCTTTTTCAGTTTCAACTCTCAGGACATAAACTGCTTAATCCCCTCAAAACATGGGGGTGGGGGTTGTTCACAGCTCCATATATACTGATAACCTTCACCAGCTGTAGAGCAAAAGTTTGTGTTGACAAGACAAAAAGCATAATAATGGCTAATGGGTCATGGTTCAAAAACAACTGGAAGGTTTAAATAATTTTTAAAAATTAAAACCATATATTTTCATATAGCTATGAAGTTGCTAAGGAGTGCAATGAAGGCTCATTTAAAATCATTTTCATTCTGTGCAGTGTGTCCCTTAAATAGTATAGTATACGATGGGAAAAGTGGAAGCAAAACCATCCCTTAAGAATCTGAGCATTTCATGAATTATACATATTTAAGAAACAAGGGAAATGAGAACCAAGCAAAGAAATGAGGAAGGAAGGATGCATTAAAATAGAAAATTGCTATTTTTATCACCTAAGTGCCAACAAAATTGTTTCTCCCTCAAGATAAATAATTGTTTATCTTTATAGCAATTGTAGCACAAAATTTTCATTTGATCATATTTTTAGTAGGTTGAGGGGTCATAATTGGAGGCACTTAAACTATACAGTCTATCTATAATAATAAAAGTGTAATATGCAAATCAACCAAATGACTGAACACAATACAACTGTCCAGACAACCTTCCAGACAACTACTCTGTGACATGCACAGGCGCCAGGCCAGCCACAGTGGGTGCAATGAGATTGGTTGGGGGGCTCACCATTGCCCCATGTTTGCCCCATAGAGGGAGACCGAGGTAACTGGGCAGTGTGGCAGTCAATTAGGGGGCTCCATGATTGTCCCAAAGAGGGAAATCCAGGCCATCCTCTGTAGGGCATTTGATGGGGAGCGACCATGGAACCAGGGATCTGGGTGTGTGTGTGGGTGAATGCAGGCAGCACCAGGCCAATGCAGGTGTGGGGGTAGGGGTTAGGGCCTGCCCTTGAATGCATTTTGTGCATTGTGCCTCTAGTTTTATAATATTGAAGTTCCACAATAATGTGTATTTTTATATTTGCCATTGGCATCAATTAAAAATGTATTTTCTACTGCCTCTCTTTGGTTAACATATGTTTCCTCTCTGTTTTCTTTGTGTTCTTTTTTTTTTTTTTTTTTTTTTTTTTTTTTTTTTACAACAACATATAGTACCTACTATGGCCTGGTTTGAATTTCTAAGGCTTTATATTTCAGAAAAATTTAAGGACTAATTATTCATCTTCTACAATAAGTGTCTCCTGTAGAAACTATAGTGTCTTCAGATGTTATTCCTTGGACATGGTCAGCCATCAAAACATATATTTAAGAAATAGGAGAATTAATTGATTGGAAAAATATGATTTATTAAATTGGTTTGTATATAAACAAGAGTGGGATAGAATAATGTGAATAAAAAGTCCACATTAGAAACGATAGTTCGGAGAGATACTTAATGTCACTTAGGATTCATTTTGGCACCTCTTGATTCAAACTTGAGAGAAATAGTTTGTACTAATCAGGCATGTTCATGGAGTTTTGCTAGTGGCACAACAAGTTACTGAAAAAATAATTATTTTTTAAGAACATTCTTAAGTTTTGTTGTGTTTCTAAAATACTGATGAAGGGCAAGAGCACATGTTGGTAAATGGGTGTTTGACTTAATGATATTTGTGGTGGAGTTCATGTCAGACATTATTGAAGAAGATACTTTTTCCTTGTTAGGAACAAACAAATACTGTTCCAGCAAGGCTGTCTTTTTATGGACCAAAGTTTTTATTTCTTAGAAGCATTCTATCTAATAAAGAGGAATATGCTAATTGACTGCCCTGCCCTCAAATATGACAGCACCAACAGCCAGTAAGGAAGAAATATGCTAATTGACTGTCATGTCTTCAAAGATGGCAGTGCCCACAGCCACAAGATGGTGGCACCCAGTCCCCTCAGCCCCACTGGGGCAGCAGGCATGTAACAAGTCCAGGTTTACCCTTGCTGTGCACCTGCCTCTGGAGTCGCCCAGTCCCCTCAGTCCCCCAGCCACCTAGGGCTGCCTGAGGCTCAGGTAACCAGGGCTGGACTAGGCTTGCATTGCCAACAGTGGCAGCAGCAGAGATGTGATGGGCACAGCCTTCCCCTGATCATTGGGTCACCTCCCACCCCTGTGGGCTGCTGGACTATGACAGGGCAAGCTGGGCTGAGGGACACCTCCCTTCAGTGCATGAATTTCATGCACTAGGCCTCTAGTAATAAATAAATAGTAGTGCTACACCAGGATGTAAAGAATTGAACACCTAAGTCTATTGAAGCTTTTCATTTGAATGTGCCAAGGCACCTAAACCAGTTATTCAGATTTTATTATTATTATTATTATTATTATTAAGAAGAAGAAAAATAGATGCCTTGTACAAGTCACCCTTTATAAGTTAAACAGTGAAGTTAAGAATCTAATTGATCTGTATTCAAATTTAGCTTGGCCTTTACTAGCTGACGGGCCTTTTTTCCTTTTGAATCTTTGCATTGAGAAAAAGAGTGTATTATGTAATTGTGTTTTTTGGAAGCTATTCTTTCTAATTAGGGCACTAACCCTGGTTCTGTAAGATCTAGGATAGGTCATTTAACTCCTCTAAATGGTTTTCTTCTCTTATTAAAATTCAATTACTGCCTTCTAAGTCAGAAGTTCCACTCTTAGGGATGTATCCTAAAGTAAACTATGCAGAGATCCCTGATAAAGGAGATCCTGTGCATCGCTGTTTACACTAGGAAAGAAAATTAAAGCAACCTCAATTTCTCACAATAGGACAATGATTGGATTATAGTATAGTCATACATTAAAAGTATAGGCTATCAATAAATATATTGATAGCTGAAACCGGTTTGGCTCAGTGAATAGAGCCTCCGCCTGCGGACTGAAGGGTACCGGGTTCGATTCTGGTCAAGGGCATGTACCTTGGTTGCGAGCATATCCCCAGTGGAAGGTGTGCAAGAGACAGCTGATCGATGACTCTCTCTTGTCGATGTTTCTAGCTCTCTCTTTCCCTTCCTCTCTGTAAAAAATCAATAAAATATATTAAAAATAAATATGTTGATAGATATATTTAATATTTATTGTGACATGAAGAAAAAAGCAAGTTGCAAAGAAAAAATGTATAGTATGGTTTTATTTTTTTAAAATAAATATTAATGGAAAATATATGTTTAAAAATATGTTTAAAATATATATGTTTATCTCACTACATCAATGTGAATCATTGATCAGCTACTTTCTGCATGCCCTCCACTGGAGATTAAGACTGCAATTTGGGCATATGCCTTGACTGGGAATCAAATCATGCCCTCCTGGTTCATAAGTCAGTGCTCAACCACTGAGCCATATCAGCTGCACAGTCCTTATTTTTTTCCCCATTGATCCCCTCCACTCCACACCCACCACCTTCACCAAGCCTTCACCACACTATTGTCTATTTCCATGGGTTATTGTCCATATCTATTTGGTTAATTTCTTACCACCCATCCACATCTTTCCTCTGAGATTTGTCAGTCTATTCCATGCTTCTATGTCTATGGATCTATAATAACTGTAACAGGCGTTGGTATTAATGTGTGTGTGTTTGTGTGTACACTGAAGCACTGGGACTTTAAATAACTTGTACAAAAACATATATTCAGTGGTTCCAGCACTTAAACCTGATCACATATTCTTTACCACCCTGATATTCTTTTCCATTGGCTCCTAAGAAAACCTATAGCCCTAGTCAGTTTGGCTCTCTTGATAGAGCCTCTGCCTGTGGAATGAAGGGTCCAGGGTTCAATTCTGGTTATAAGCACATTCCTGGGTTGTGGGCTTGATCATTAGTGAGAGGCATGCAGGAGGCAGCCAATCAATGATTCTCTCACATCATTGATATTTCTCTCTCCCTTCCTCTCTGAAGTCAATAAAAAATATAATAAAAATACTATAAAAATGAACAATAAAATATTAATAGAATCCCTCTCTTAACCTCTTTAGGTGATCACATGGAGCTTAATAAAGATGGAACATCACTCAAGAGTATGGGCTCTGGATCATGTCTCTGTTACTTATTAGTTATGTGACTTTGACATTCCTTAGCTTCTCTGGGCCTCAGTTTCTGCATCTGTAATACAGGATGAATAATGGTTTATAGTTTCTATGAGGATTAAAAAAATAATACATGTAAATACTTAAAATGATGTCTGGGACAGGAAAACTATTTTCTAATGTTAACTACTACTAACTTTGCCATTAGGCTGATAAGCAGTAGATCAGATTTTGAAACTTGGTTTAACTCCAATACATCTTTCATCTCTACTGTTATTCTTCTAGACCAGTATTCCTGTCTAGCACTCTTATTCCCCCAAGAATACAAATGAGTTAATTCACCTTTGAGTTCTCCCCACTGAAGGGCTAAAGGATATTGTTTGATGGGATCTCATGTGGAATAAACCAAACCAAATAAAACTGCCTTATGTATTTGCACTCTAATCTCTAGAGATTTTATAGTACTTTGAGTTATTTTTAGAGCTTTCTCATCCTGAGGATATTGTTCTCAATAATATTGTGGGGGAAGTTTCCATCATTTAGGTGGAAAGGACAAAAAATATATTGCTCACTAAAAGTTATGGTCCTTTTCAGACTATACTTAAGAGCCTATGTTATTTTTATATTTGGCTTCTCTATTTTTACCCAACACATATTTATTAACTGCACA
Source organism: Pipistrellus hanaki (assembly GCF_964339955.1). NCBI lineage: Eukaryota > Metazoa > Chordata > Mammalia > Chiroptera > Vespertilionidae > Pipistrellus > Pipistrellus hanaki. The sequence goes on from NC_140511.1 coordinate 34,487,009, forward strand.
GTATAGTTCTAGGGTCTGTCTACTAGCACTTTTGGTTTCCTGCCCAAAGACGAGTCTAGTATCTAGTATTTTATAAGAAATTACCTGAAATCTCAGAAGCTTGAATCAATGCAACTGGTGCTCTTTATTTCATAGCTTTTGTGGCCAGGAATCTAAATAGGATACACATGTGGATCACAGGATGACATATCTGTGATCCGTATGTGTGTGGTCTCAGCTGGGAGACTCACGGGGTTTGGAAGGCTCACAGGGGCCGGAAGTGCACACACTCAGATGTTCGGTAGTAGATGCTGGCTGTCTGCTGACTTCTTAGCTGGGCCTGGAACATCTTCACATGGCCTTCCATGGGACCTGGACTTCCTCACAACACAAAGGATAATTCCAAAGGCACGCAGCCCAGGACTGGGAGCCAGGCAGAAGCCAGATCCTTTTTATAACCCAACCTCAGACACCACATAGCATCACTTTAACTTTGTTTTTCTCTAATAAGGTAACATGTGCAAATTAAAATTCTTTACCATGTTACTTGTTCAGTATGATTGAATGCCACGACTGTCCAGTGTTTATGGACAATTTTCAACTCTTTAACTTATCTGAGCTGGGATTTTCTTCGCCACAAAAAAAATCCATAATTGTAGCATGGATAATAATTACATTTAAATAACAATTAAGAAAAAAAAATTACAAAACCCTTTAAAAAAATGCAATGCATGTGTTCATTTTCTGGTGTCAGTTTTTAAAATCTTTCCAGGAACATGTATTCTAGATAAATAATCTCCATAGTACCATATCACGATCAGAATACAACTCATTGGGGAGATCTTAAAGTCAAATAGATATGGGTTTGAACTCCTGCTGTTTTACTGGCTACAAGTTTGGACGAGTTTCCTAACCTCTCTAAAATACAGAGTACTCATCTATCTATTCTGAAAGCTTAGGTAATATGAACCAGTCAGTAATTTTAGCTCTTGCAATTTGAAGTAAGGGCATGCAACGAATGACATGACTGACGTCATTAGCAGTTGTGACACTGGAGGTGCCTTGTGGAATGGCTGTGTAGGAACATACGCAGTCTGACTTAAACAGAACCACTGTTAGCTCATAAGGCAGCTTTTTGCAAAATGGGGAGCAGGGAGAGACCTCATCTTGGAGGTCATAGCACCATGCCAAGACATACAGCTCCGGGACCAGAGTGTAGGCTAGATGTCAATCCTCACTTGTACTCAGGAGGGTTCCTTGAGCACAAACTAGATGGCACAACCATATACTATGGCCAGTGCCTTCCTATTTGATGACTATGTTACAATAGTTTTATTTGTGTGTGTGTGTGTGTGTGTGTGTGTGATAGAGGTCCTTATAACCAGAGTTAAATGCAGCAATGTGCTATAAACAGCCTCTTAAAAAAGGTTTTGATTTGTAGCATTTACTGATATCTATGATATAAATCTCCCACCATAGCTGATTTCAGTCTACCAACATTTTAACAAGTAGCTCTCAAAAATTGCCTCTCACTCACCTGTAGAAGCCTGCTCCAGCATACAAAATTCAGGCAAGAAACCAGCCCGAGACCTCCTAATTTTCCTTTGACACAAAGCATCATAGGAGCAGGCAGCTCCCATGGTGGAACAGAAGGGCTTTTAGAGCTATGGGCAGTTTCAAAGGAGAAGTGCCTTTTTCTCCCTCAAGATTTTCTGCATTTGACTCGGAAAAAATATTAACATTCCTTCCAAAATTCTTACTGAGACCTTATGAAAGACAAGTAGAAACATTTTAGAACATCCTATTTCAGAAAAGAAACATGTGCTATAATCATTTTTTAAAAATGAGATACACTTCTACAAGTAATTTGGGAAAAGAGGAGATGGGATGATGTCACATGTCTTGTCTTGGAGATAAGCCAGGCTAGAGCAGCTAAGAAAAAAAAAATAGCCTCTTGGTTATAACTCCTTAAAACTCAACATGCCCTATCAGCTCATACTTCCATTTTTTTATTCGCATCTAGTAGACTTTATGGTTACAGCAAATGTCATATTTCATTTGTCACCAGAAATGAAGGTTAAAGTATAATCAAAGACTTGGCTGTTTGATTATTTTTAGTGTTTTCTGTTAATGGTTTTGTACCCTACCTCCAAGGAAGTAGAAGAATTTAGACAAAGGTGTTTTTTCAGTATGGGGAAGTTCTTAGTTAGCAGGCCATTGTGACTTCCTTTTGATTAAATTATATACATTTGAACTCAACAATTATAAATAGGAGATGTTACCACCGCTCAAAAAGATTATGGTTTGGAATTTGAACCTAAACAATTTCATATATAACAATTACTTCTGCCATTGGTAGTAATAATTGCTAGTAGAAAACTCAAGTTTGTATTCAGAATCAGGTGTCTATTGACTATGTTAACTTGGACAAGTTACTTGATTCCTCTGAATCGGCTGCCTCATCTATAGGGTGAGAATTATACCTCATAGGGTAAAAGCGATATATGTCAAGCTCTCAGTACCCTATGTCAGTGGTTGGCAAACTCATTAGTCAACAGAGCCAAATATCAACAATACAACGATTGAAATTTCTTTTGAGAGCTGAAAACCGGCTTCTGTGCTTGGGCCACGAAGTTTTAATCGCACTGTACGTGTGCGCCTGCATGTGGTATTTTGTGGAAGAGCCACACTCAAAGGGACAAAGAGCTGCATGTGGCTCATGAGCCACTATTTGCCAACCACTAACCTATGTGATACAAAGCAGAAGTAAAACAAATGACATCTATAGTTGCTAACAGTGTCATCATATAAGTATTGTTGTGAGGATTAAAGTAGATAACATCCTTTTAAGAGCACCCAAGAACTATTTAATGAATGTCTACTGTGCATTGTGTGTATCTGTAAACTAGACCACATCCATATATATCAAAGCCTAATATATAAAGTGTCCCCTCGGGAGTTCAACCTACCAGGAGTTTGATTGTTGGCTGTGATGTGTGCTGAGCACTAGGGGGAAGTGTGGAATGAAGGAAGGCCCCAGCCAGCAGCCAGCAGCCAGCAGCAGCTAGGGTCCCTAATCTATGCACAAATTTCATGCAGTGGGCCTCTAGAATTGATTATAATAATGAAGGAACATATGTATTTATTGATCCATTTCTCTTCCTCAGTAGAACTCCTTACAACAAGGGAAGGGCTGTAATAAACAATGACAAAGACTATGGGGAGTCTGAGCAAGAGGAAATCCCACTTGATATAAAAATTCAGAGATCGTACATTTGAAACCTATATAATTTTATTAACCAATGTCATTACCTACGTTTAATAAAATGTCAAGAAACATAAAAAATAATGACTACAAAATAAATTATAAATAAATTAGCCTTAACTTGAAAAAAAAGGAATGGGTTTTAAGATGGAATATTGACAGGAACATTAATGAATGAAAGAGAAGGTAGTGAGAGTTTTACCCCAAGTGGAAACTACTAATTGAAAACATGGCCATAACCACAGAATATCTTAAATATGAGAATGAACTGCTTCTATCACTTTCCTCAGAGACACAGGTGAAAGTCTATAGCTTACCAACAGTAGATCAGGTAAATGAGTTTTACCTAAACAAAGAGATCAATATTTTAATCAAACTTTGGAAAAATAATTGCTTTTAAAGTTTAAATGTTGGGAATGTTTGGGAGAGCAACCAATTTAGAAAACAATTCCATGTTTCCAGGTATTAATAGATTCCTTCTTTTATGTAAAGTATTTAGTCCAGAGGATATTTGGTCAAATATCTATGCCTTAAAGTATTTAATACCATTTCTTCAAAATGTAAAGGAGACAGGGAAACTATTGCTTTTCAGAGTTCTTTTTTCAATGTCTTTTTGAAAGCATAACTGTTTGGATATACTAGATTTTTGTAAATTTTAATTATTTCTGGAGAATATGTCATTAGACCCCTTCTAATAGAGCTCATCCTCACTTTTCTCTGCTTATTGACATTACTTGGTAAGAGTGATCTGTCACTCTATGTGTTACCTGTTTATTGTGCAATTTCTGTCAATGATGGTCAAGTATACTGCTCGGATGATCTGCCTTTCCCAGGCATGATGTCTTAGAAAAGAAGGGACAACTGATACTTTCCTCTGGGAAGTTTTGTGCTCATTCATGGAATCCTCTCTTCATATGGAGAGGGGGAAATGCTGTTAGATTCACGTAGGCTATTTGTGAGTCAGTCTTTAGTGGCTTCAAAATGAGGCCACTCTAATACAATCCTAATGGACAAAAATGCATCACTGCTCTGACTCTCTTTAATGAAGTGGGTAATACTTTAAGGACACGGCTTTGGTTCATTTTTGTCTATTACTATCTACAAAGTCCAAAATTAACAATATACTATAAAAGCCCTTTCCAATTTGCCTTCTTCCAAGTTCTGCATATGCCTTTTCTACCATCCCTCTGCATATATTACAGCCATCCTGAACTCCCTTTACAATTCATTCCCCAGGTATTTATTCATGCTTTTGAATATACTTTTTCGGGGGAATATGATCCTTCCCAGTTCCCAGTTATGCAAATGAATCTCTTATCTACAAGTCTTGTACATACAGATAGAATACTTCCTCCCCCGCTTTTTTTTATGCCCAGAGAACTTTTATGTAGCCACAAATTTTGATTTTTTTGCTTTTGTTGTTAATCCTCACTTGAGGATATCTTTTCCATTGATATTTCAGAGAGAGTAGAAGGGAGAGTGAGAGAGAGAGGAACATCAATATGAGAGAGAGACACATCTATCTATTGGTGTATCTCCCACATTTGCCCCACATATTGCTGGGGATCGAACCTCCAACCGAGATATGTGCCCTTGACCCGAATCGAACCTAGAACCCTTTAGTCTGAGGGCCCATGCTCTATCCACTGAGCCAAACCAGCTAGAGCAGCCACAAGTCTTAATTAATTGAAGTCTTCTTTAACCCTGAATTTCTCCCCAAGCATTTGCCTTAGTGAATGGCAATTCTTATTTTACATAATTTTCTTCCTTATTAGACTGTGAACTCTAAGGCAAGAGGAACAGTTGCTTATTTCTGAAACTTTTGCATAACATGGCTGATGCAAAGAATATTCTTGTGAGCATTTTGGTGAATAAATGGACTAATTAAGTACATTTAAATGAATGTTCACTTTACCCACACTGCTTCTTTGAAATCTTTCTTGACTTACCCTTACTAATCCCCAGTCTCCTCACTTCCTTGTATTTCCACTTACCTCTTATTTTTATGTATTTGTGTTCAACTATGCTTGCTAACCACCTGTGCTTAATACATTTCATTTCATTCGCATCAGACCATATTTTTTATATACTTTGTCATTGCATACAGCTCTGTTTATGTGACTATGTAATAAAGCTCTAAATATTTCATATGAATCTTATTTTTTGACACTTTGTATTCATATTATCTGTTTTGTCTATAATTAGGTAGAAAGATACATTAAAATAATTTGCTACAGCAACTTAGCAGAAATGCTGGATAAATATTTAATGATGGTAATGTTGATTCGCTACAATCTATAGAATGAAAATAAAGCAATTTCCACTACTGTGCAATGTAAATCTCCAGTGCAAAGATTTGCTGCCACGGAAGTAGCTGCCATACAATATCTTACTTTTATTTTGAGGCTTGAAAGGTTTAAATGATTTCCTGAATTTTAACGTTAATTCCAAGGCCACACAAGTAAATCACTGGGCTTTGCTGTGCCATCAGACTAACGTGTTAAGGATAGAAATGGATTGTCCCTGATTTTAGTTCAATCCTAGATTTAAAAGAATTTCTGTGGCGTTTTGTACAAATGATTTATAACCAGCCTTCTCTCTTCCTTCAATGTGTTCTTCCTTAAACTCATCCTAGAAATTCTTGCCAGGTTAATTTTTAATTTTACTAAGCCTATTCTTCATCATCTCACTCTACCAGGATACAAACATTCAACGTTACATCTATTGAAGTTATATTGAAGTGAACTATGAATGCACTCCAGAAACATTTAATGAGCCCATGCTAATTACTGGGGTATAGATTGATTTGGTCTTTGCCTATGTGCTTGGGAAGGCTCACAATGGAAATCTTTTGCCAGTTGGAATTTGTAGTTGCACTAGGAGTTCTCTGCTTGATTCATATGTCTTAATACTTCCTTACATGCATGAATGAATATCTCTTCCTCTCTCTTCTCTATATCAAAATAGAATAGTTCTGATAGGCAAAGTGGCAATGATTAAAATTTTAAAGCAAAATGGAATAACAAGGAGAACCTGGACCTTGATCTAATATATGAAACTTTTAAGTTGTATATTATCCTGAATATTTTAGCACCTGCTGATAGATTGATTTTTGTTTAAACCTAAGTGAATTTGAAAAACATAGCTCTATAAAGAAATATCTAAACTGATCAAATATGGCTTGAGTTAGTCCCAGTGATGAGCAAAATTGAATGTTTTGAAAAAGGGCTCATCTTAAACACTAAGAGCAATTCTGGCTGCCCTGGCAGTAAGGGATTAAAGGCAAAAATAGAAAAATATGACAACTGAAGTCTGCAATTCCTGTGTTAAATTAGTGTAGCATAGGTATGTGTGTGGAAGCTTTGGTGTGTCCAGGGGACACACACAGGGAAGATTACTGTTGTTCTTCACTTGGCTGAGTGTAAATGGAAAGGCTGGAGCAGAGAGTGGGAAAATAAACATTCCTCTCTTCTTTTGGGAAATACAGAGCTACCCAACAAGAACCAATTACCATGCATGGAAGTCAAGGGACCATTTTCTAGAAATTCAACCTACTTAATCACATGTTCACTAAACCCCAAATTGTCCACTCAACCCCAAAAGCACCCCCAATTCCCTCCATAGGTTAATTGCATTCTATTATAAAATGTAAGATAATAGAGGAAGAAAGTAAAATAACATTCATTTGTAAGCTGAATCTTAAATGTTACCACCATGAATTTTACACTTTATAGATACTTACTGCTATAAAAACCTCCCAAATACAATAGATATTGTCTTTAATTTTAATTTTTCTAGCATTATTATCATCAAACTAAATTTTAAATTTAGTATAATGTTAAAATAATAATAAAAAGAACACCCACTTTTTCTGGATTCAACAATTGTTAGCAGTATGCCAAATAAGTATTTTCTATCTTCCTATTCATGAAATTATTAATCTATCAATCTATTATCCTAATTGGCAAATATATTTGTTTTCACAGAATCATTTTAAAGTATTTTGCAGACATAGTGACTTTAATATTTATCTGTTACATAACCATAACAGTATTACCACACAGACAATTACTTTCTAACACTATTTAATATCCAGTTCATATTCAAGTTCCTCAACTATCCTCTCAAGTTGTTTATAGTGTTTTTTTTCAAACCAGGATCCAATCATGGTTCATGAATCATATTCAGATCTTATATCTTTAATATGTTTTAATCTAAATGTCTCTTCCTCTTAAAAAGTACATTTTATGTATGTATGTATGTATGTATGTATGTATGTATGTATGTATGTGTGTATTAGAATCTTTGTTGTTAAAAGTATTACGTATGTCCCCCTTTAACCCCTTCCCATTGACTTCTTTTAGCCAGCCCATGAAACCTGTCCCAGGCCTTTGATTTCAGTGAGGAAGGAGAGGGGGAAAGAGAAACCTCAGTGATGAGAGAATCATTGCTTGGCTGCCTCCTGCACACTCCTTACTGGGGATGAGCCTGCAACCTGGGCATGTGACCTCAACAAAAATTGAACTGTGACCTCCTGGTTCATAGGTAGACATCCAACTACTGAGCCACACAGTCTGGGGCTCAACTTTTTTTTTTTTTTTTTTTTGCATGACACTGAACTTATCTGTCCCTCTTATTAGTCTTGAAATTGATTCTTCTTTATATTTTTAATTATAGAACTTCTGTTCAGCTAGATTTTAGCTGGTTCTGAATATGGTTATTCTATAACTTAGTTGTAATTTTGATGTGGCTATGAGAGGATGTGAGTATTGTATTTACCTACACTGCCATCTTGACTGGCAGCCCTAAAGTGTTTGTTTTCTTAATAATATTTATACTTCTTTGTTTTATTCTACATTATACACCTAATAGCATCCAAATTACAATGCTAATAATACAAATAAACAGTGAAACTATTGAATAAGATGTAGGGTTTGTTTTTCAATCAACTATTTCCTTGGAATACACTTCAGATAAGATGAACTATATTCAAGAGTCATTGAAAATTATTATTTTTTCTCTCAGATTGAGTTATCTATTTGTTACACAGCTAGGTTATTCCAGTTTGTTTGCATTGTTAGAATGTATTGTTTCTCTTAAATTTTATTTATTTTGAATATTTACATAATTCTAAAGTAAAAATATATTAAAAGATACAGATAGCAGAGAGCCATTAGTTCCATTTTATTTTTCTCTCCCATTGCTCTGTAGGGACGTACAGGCATGTATAATTCATTGTCTAAATAGGATTATTTTGAGAAGAAAGGGAATTGGTTAAAATAGTTAGATTTCCTAACTTATAAAATACTTATATCTTGACTAAAACCTAATTTTATCATATCAGAAGACTAGTAAAATATTTACACACTAAAGAAATTCTTGATTTTTTAAGAGTATATGCAAGTATATATTCAAATTAATGTGTGTGTGTGTATGTATTAGAATCTTTATTGTTGAAAGTATTGTGTGTGTGTGTGTGTGTGTGTGTGTGTGTGTGTGTGTGTGTATAATATACAGCAAGTTTAAAACCAAAAGGATCTATTCTGGACAAAATGGTTTTCATGACAGGCTCATATAATTATCCATTTTTATTATTTCCTATTTACCATTTGGTATTTCTCTCCAGAAAAGTCATGAAATATCTGTGTGTATTCTTATTTCTCTCCCTTGCTCATGAAAAAGGTAAGCATCTTGCTTGTCATTTCACTTATTAGAATATACTGAAAATTACCCTAAAACAGTCTAAAGAGTTCTCATTTATTCTTTTTAATAACCGCAATAGCACTCCATTGGGTAGGTGACCATAGCTTATTCCACAAATTTCCCCTTGGTTGGATGTTTGAGTTCCTTCAATATTTTTTAAAATATATTTTATTGATTTTGTACAGAGAGGAAGGGAGAGAGATAGTTAGAAACATCGATGAGAGAGAGTCATTGATCAGCTGCCTCTTGCACACCTCCCACTGGGGATATGCCCGCAACCAACGTACATGCCCTTTACCGGAATCAAACCCGGGACCCTTCAGTCCCCAAGCCGACGCTCTATCCATTAAGCCAAACCAGTTTTGGCGAGTTCCTTCAATATTTTGTTAATATAAACAAATAATCCTGTGGACATGAAGTTTAGTACTTATAGAGGTATGATTGTAGGGTAGAGCCCTACAAATTGGATTTCTGCATTAGAGCAAAATAGCATATAACTTTTGTTAGATATAATCAAATGCACTGTCATTGTGGTTGTAATACTTTGTACTTCCACTAACAATATGTAAGAATTCCTACAGCTTTTTGTCCACTGAGTATGTTTTTAAATTTCGAATTCTTGCAAATCCAATGGTATGATAGAATATCTCAGTGGAATTTTGTTTCTGAGAGTTGTTGAGCATAATTTCATACATTTGAAGGCTATTTGTCTTTCTTTTTGGGTGTAGTCTGTACATGTCCTCTGCCTGCTGTTTTCTTCAGTCTTTGAATTTTTTCTTCCAGATTTCTGGAGGTTCTTCCTATATTAAAGTGATTAGATTTTTGTGCCTATGATATAAATTGCAAATATATTTTATAGCTTTTTATTCATGTTTTGTAAAACATATGTTTCTATTTCTCATATGTATGTTTTGACTGCTCATGGATTTTGAGTTATGCTCTTTGACCCATTTGGATTTTATTCTAGAATGTGGTGTGAAGACTAAATTCTTTTATCTTTGTTCAAGTGTCTATTCAGTTAACTTAACATTACTCATTTAAAAATTCATCTTATTCTCACTGATTTAAGATATTACGTTATCTTGTATTAAACTCAACATATATATTTCAATAATTTTCTCAACTTTTTAAAAACTTTAATCTGGTCTTAGCCCTGGTTCAGTGGATAGCTTATGCTCTCTATCAGTGGATAGAGCATCAGCCTGCCAACTGAAGGGTCCTCAGTTAGAGTCTGGTCAAGGGCAGGGTAGTGCAGGTGGCAACCAGTCAATGTGCTTCTCTCACATTGATATTTCTCTCTGTCTTTCCCTCTCTCTTCTACTCTCTTTAAAAAATTAATGGAAAAATATCCTCAGGTGAGGATTAGAACAAACAAAAACTTTAAGTAATGTGCAAATATCATTTGTTTTTAATTTTAATTACACCCTTTTGAAAAAAATACATATGAAGGAATCAAACTCAGAAGAGATATATGGTTAGCCCAAGGCCAATTTACTAAAAAAATGTTAGAACCAGGAATGCATCTATGGCCACCCATGTTGATATAATTTAAATAAATTTATAGGCAGAGTATTTGTCTCTGTTAAATAAGTCTATCTGGTTTAGATATTTATATCACTGTAAATAAGTGGTTAACTACAACAGTAGTTTTTGTAGCATGAAATGATTATTTTGTTAAAAGTCTTTTGACCTATTTCCTAATATATAGGTTATCCTATAGTCTGATTCCAAAAGTTCTTGAAGAGCTTTTTACTTCACAGAAATGGACTTTTACATTCATACATAGTATTAGAGCTGATTTGAATCAAAATGGAGATGGGGGTAGGGTAGCAAAAAAAAGAGAATCTCTATCATTGAGAGTTTCTATTATGAATGCATTCTTATATAAATATGAATATGACTGGCTAATAAACAGATATGAGGCAAATAAATGCTGTATCCTTAATGTTGAGCCATTTAAAACAAAAAACAAAAACCCACTGGCAGAAGCCATCTGGTCCTGGCAACTTTCCTGGTTAAACACTTTTAATTGCTTCTGTGATCTTGGTGGGTTGGCATGCCATGGTTTCCAGGGATTTGGGAGAATTGACCTTTACGAAGTAATCACAGTTTGTTGTACAAAGGAACTCGGAGTTACGAAAGCAGGCAGCATGTTCTGCTGTGGAGTCCTGGTAATGAGAATGGATCAAATGTGCAATGGTTTTCCATATGGATGATATTCACTGCAGTATTCTATATATAGGGGCATTCTGATGGCCAACAATATCCCATGTGGAATGTTCTATAAGCCTTGGCAGTGAATCATAAATCTAGTATAGTTTGGTCTGCAAATGAGATGTTTATTGTTAGAGTCACTCTTCTGAGCTGAGGTCCCTTTTCCATACATCATCTTGAGATTTTTGCTACTCTATTTGAAGAAGACATTTCCTGATATAGCATTAATTGGTATATCTTTTCCTGTTATCCAAATCTATTGATGTTGTATTTTATTCAGAATAAATTTAATTCAAGTCTACTATAGGATTGTTCTCTCTGTTTAAACTAATATTAATAATAGTGAACATATTGTATATTGAGCAATTACTATGTCCTAGGCATTATGAAAAATATATTTAATATTTTATCTAGTCTTTACAGCACTATTAATTAGGCACATTTATAATTTTTGTTCTACAAAAAGTTAAAGCTTCTATCTAGTTAAAAATCTTATTTAGGATTAAACAGATACTAAATGGTAGAACCATTTAAGTCAGGTCTGTATGATGCCAGACCTAAACGATTACAGAGTTAGAGATATAAATACAGGGACATTATTTCCAACAAAACTACCATTAGAACTCATGTCTACGGTCTCCCAAACCCCTCCACTGAGAAGCTATTGATAACAAGGTGAGAAGCCTGAACCCTAGACTTAATGTACCCAGAATCGTTTGTTACCTCCTCTTTATCTTTTAGTTCTTTTTCAGACCTCAGTTGTAGCAACTATCATTCTGTATATTATTCTCTGTTGACATGTTTGTCTATCAGACAATAACATGCAAAACTTGAAGCCAGGGTCCTGTATTATTCATTTATGTCTTTAGAGCACACATTATAACTCATGATACATAAAAGGCTGTCAATAAATGTTGAATAAGGGAATTCAGTCCCTAGTGGAGATTGGCTATGCATCTCACTCTAGGAGAATTCATGGTAAGGGTAAGAGTTTTTTAAATATCCTACAGTAAAATCACATTGTAACCTGATACACTTGATGTTGTTATATTTATAATTGCTAATTCATTCACTAAAGGTGAGTTTCAGTTTAGGCTGGAAGTAGGGGGCAAGAGGAGATGAATTGCATGCACTGTTCTCTCATTCTCTTTCTGAATCTACTCAAGAGGAGAGTATGGCAGGTTGATCAAATCTGGCATTGTGGTCCTGGTAAGTGTTTATTGCAGTTAATAAAGGATATTGAAAATGATATCCAGCTTCACTAAAAATGATATTATCAGAAACACAAACAATATTATAAACCACAGGTATGTTCTAAATTGGGGTTCTCTTTCAGGTACAACATATAACTTCCCTCTTCCCTCCCTCCCTTCCTACCTTCCACTGTTGCTCTCTTTTCTGCTCTCCCTCCCTTCCTTTCTTGCATCCAATATTCAGTGAACACCAAACATACAATAGACCCTGAAGATCTGAAGATAAATTGGTTTAATCCCTCCCCTCAGTAAACTCATAATCAAGTTGGGTATCATAATCAGACTAGAGGCCTGGTGCATGAAATTCATGCACTTGGAGAGCCCCTCAGCCCAGCCTGTGCCCTCTTGCAGTCTGGGAGCCCTTAGGTGATGTTCAACTGCCAGCTTACCACTTCCGTGGAGGTGGGAGAGACTCCAACCAAGGCCGATGCATTCACAAGCCATGAGCCTGGCTTCTGGCACAATGACTACCAGAGGGCATCTCCTGCATTGAGTGTATGCCCCCTGTTGGTCAGTGCATATCATAGTGACCAGTTGTATCCCCATTTGGTCGATTTGCATATAGCCTTTTATTATATAGGATAATTAAAGTACAGCAAGCTCTAGCAGAAAGTCAGTCCCATATATAGAGAAATAATAATTAATCAATACCACTTTCTCCTTTGTCCACTTTTGCTCCAATTGATGCTGAGCCTCAAGCACTATCTGCAGATTATTGGCCTCCGAACAATAATAATATTGGGGGTAGATCCCTCAGCCCAGAGGACTCAGACATGATCAACCTATAGGATGCCTCATTTTGAATTATCATCTCCTTTTTTCTTCCTCCTCCTCTTCAAACCTCAGTGATATTTCTGATGAGAATGGGTCATACCCTGACCCTCTGTTCCTGACCTATGTTTATTCAGAGCTGTTGTGTTCTCAGAGTCTGCATTCAATGGGGAATATTGTAATACACACACCTCTGTCTGAGGAAGAGAGACTGTGGTAATAGAAAAAAGAATGCTGGGCTGGGAAGTGGGAGAGAAAAGTCAGATATCAGGATCTGCTCTTAGGAGTTACCTTGGACAAGACCCGAACCTCTCTGAGACCGGTATCTTTCCTTTGTAGGGCAAGGGGACTGGTTCAGAGACTTCCTTTTTTTCTTTTCCTCTTTTGACATTCAGTCTCTTTGAAGGTTGCTTTGTAACCAACATAAGGACATTTGTATTCTGTATTACAAATACCTACTTCCATCTATGCATCTGTATCTGTCAGTTCCAAGAATTAGCTCTTATAGTGCTGAAATTTGGTACAACTCAATATTCTTTCTTTGTAACAATAAGATTAAGTTTGTGATTTTTCTGGGTGGCCTATTTAACTCTTTGCAGATTCTGTGACCTTCCCTAAAAAGATAGAGGTCAGTTGTTAAGCAGGCTAATAACAGTTCTGCTCAGCTGAAGTCTAATTAAAGTTAGACACTTTATTGAATTTTTATATTTCCAGTCCCTATGGGTAATGATGTAGTAACATTCAGTTCAGCATTAAAAAAAAAAGAAAGAAAAAGAAAAGAAAGTGAAAGATATTATGCAATTAAGTAATCCATAATTATCTTCTGATTTTTTGTGGAACTAAACTGGCATCCCTCTAAATACTTATAAATGTTTTGCCCTAAGTGTAGAAAAGTGATCAATCCTGATTTTAGAATAGCTTTGTGTAAGGAGGCAGACTGGATAATGTATTTTTGCTTTCTAGAAAATTAGATTTATATACATGTTTAAAAACACAGTGCTTGCTGAACTTATTAATTCATCTAAGCTCTTTTATATAGTTGGAAATGTTTTTTTTTTTTAAGTTATCATTTATAGTCATGAAATAGAATGTCTAAGTAATTCAGCGATAGCGGACTTCTTGCATGTAATTCCAGGAAGACTGCAAGTGATTTAGTTTGTGGTTGGAGAGCCCCTGACTGTCAGGGAGCCATTTTGATACACGGAACTTTCCCCCTTTGCAAGTAAGGCAACTTTGTTAAAAACAAAACAAAACAAAAAAAAGAACTATAATAATTTTTTTACAGCATTATAAAAATGGAAGTTTAGAGTTAATAAAGGTGTGTGGTATCACTTAGTTCAGCTTCTTCATTTTACTGATGAGAAAACTAAGTCATAGAGAAGTGAAAAATCTACACAACATCAGTGATACTAATTAGTAGCAGAATCAGGCCAAGAAACTGCGTCCTCCTGATTGTCTGTCTTTCTTCTTTTTTTTTTTCTTTTTTTTTTTTCTTTCTATCGTCTGCTCTGATTTCTCTGGGGCCATAGAGATTCGTTTATTCATTTACTTACCCAAACATTTACTGAGTGGTTACTATGGCAAGTGTTGTGACAGGTGCTAAAAACCCAACAATAAATAAAATATGGCTGCTTCTCTTCAAGAACTCACTGTTCCATCTATCAGAGAAAAACTATAAAGTGGTACTCTACTCTAAAAAGAACATTTCATGATGGATTGATTCAATAGACTTGAGTTTAAAGCTCTGTCAGTTAACTTTCAACCTTATGTTCTTCACTCCTTAAATTACTTCTTAATTCTAACCCAGAGCATATTTGAAAGTTTTTATCAAGGCTTCAATGAAGTCCTGACAATATTGAGCCCATTATATTTGATAGATTTCTTTATAATTTTTGGACTGCTGCCTATGCATGATTGATTTTCAGGTTAATTAACTTTTCCCCATTTATGGCCATTTATTTTTAATTATCTAAAAGTATAAGTTAAATAAGATTTTTAGAAGCACTTATTCATCACATAATATTCCTGCAGTTATTATCGTCATGACACATATATGAGAAAAAGTGTAGCAGAGAGGCAAAAATAAGGCTGTGGTGACAGGTTGACCTGGTATTAAGTTCTATGTCCCTTACTTGCTACATGTGTGGCATGACCAATTTATTTTCAATTCCATGCCTCCATTTCTCGAGCACAAGTTGATGATAATCATACCTGCCTAGAAATATTTTTATTTTTAGGATGCTAAAATGAGTGCATATATAGTAAACAGTATAGGGCCTGGGTGAGAATGTGCTCAACATGTAAGAACTGTAACACCTAGCCATTGGGAATTAAAAGTCAGTGTTGTGATAATTTTGCTATTTTCCAGTGTTCTTGATAGTGTAGTTTTAGTGAATTGGAGGAGTTTATGACCTTGCAGAATCAGAGCTTAAAGAATTTCCAGAGGTCATCCTATCTACTTCTCTGACTTTAGGTCAAACTGATTATAAAACGCTACTCATATGTGAAAGCTATTTTCTGAAAATTTGTTCAGTGAGTTTCTCATAAAATAGGAAAATAAAATAATTTCTTCACCTACAATATATGTGAACTTGTGCAAATTGCTTTATCAGATCAGCTTCACGTTCTTCATGTGTATGTGATAGTAGCTTCACAAGGGCAAGGACCTCACCTATCTTAGTCTTCATTTCAGCACTAGAAAATTGACTGGCACATAATACATAAACATACTGAATTAATGAAAAAGTAAATGAATTGGGCTACTGTGAAACTTACATGAATATTTATGTGTTCTTCACTCCTTTATATATATATAAAGTCGAAGCCACCTTTATGACAGAACAACTAACCAGAATGACCAGAATGACTGGTCGCTATGACATGCATTGAGCAGGGAGGCAGGTGAGTGGTTAGGAGCAAGTGGTCCTGGATTGTGAGATAGATATCCAACTGCCAGTTTAGGCCTGATCTGGCCAGGTTTACTGAGTTCATAGGTGACTGAACCTAAATGCTAACTCACTAATCAAATCAGTAGGTATTTATTAATTTGCTCACAAAAAGGCTCACAACAAAGGTGTTGGGGGCCAATTGGGGGCTAGGCTGGAAGGGGTGGGGTCCTATTGGGGCACTGATTAGGCTGGTTGGCTGCCACAATGCATGTCATAGCCACTGGTCATTCTGGTCATTCCGCTGTAATGACGGCTGGACTTTTATATATATATATATATATAGATGTATAAACAGGGCAACGTAAATATAAAACCTTAAATATAGTCTTTAATGTCTTAGTTTTGAGAAGGGCTTCATAATCATATATATTATCAGAATTCACAAAGAAAGATATAGACTTGACAACATGCAAACTTTACTATGTTTAAAACAAAAAAATAGTCACAAATAAGACAATTATACTTAACCTATAATGAGCTCTTATGCCTTAACATAAAAATCACCAGCATTCTAGATAATTCATAAAGATTGAGGTAAATTCATAAAGTATTCTCAATCTGTATTTAAAACAATTAAAATGTAAATGTGAATGGGCACCAAATTAGGAAAAGAACATGGCAATACTCCAGGTGACAAGAGTGTGGGAAGATGATCACTCCAGGATACTGCTGGACAGGATTTATAGCATGTAACATTTTGGAAGACAATTTGGCAACACTTAATAGAAGTCTTGAAAAAGGTTTTCACCATTTTTGTAGTATTCTAGGAATTCATCCTAGAGAAATGATCAAAAAAGAAAACACTTTTGTATACTTACTTTAAAATATCGATAGTATTATGTATAATTAGAGGCTTGGTGCACAGATTTGTACACTGGTGGGGTCCCTCAGCCTGGCCTGCAGGGATCAAACCGAAACCAGCTCTCCAACATCCCCTGAGGAGTCCTGGATTGTGAGAGGGTGCAGGCCAGGCTGAGGGACCCCATCAATACATGAATTCTTGTACCAGGCCTCTAGAATGCATATAAGATCTTAGATGAATCTCTTTCTACCCTCCATCCTCCTCACTTTCCTCTGAGATTCATCAGTCTGTTTCATGTTTCCATGCCTGTTGTTTCTGCTCCTGCATTGAGGATCTGCCTTTTGGTGGTCAGTGCACATCACAGCTACCAGTCAGTTGGCTGGTAGGCCAGTCAGCCAGTTGCTTAGACCTTTATATATATAAATAGTTGGCTTAATAGTTGGCATATCCATGAGATGGGATATTATGGAGCTAAAAGAAATCATGTCTATGAATCATATTGAATGGTGATCTAAGTGATCACAATAATGGCTAAGATATTATGCAAATTATAACCAGTAACAGTATCACAACAGTATCTATGTTTATCACTAAGTCTGCATCTATATGTGTACTTATATACAGAAGGTTCTATACTAATTTTCTATCGTTTAGGTAGTAACAGTATTACAGATAAATTTTACTTTTATGTTGTGTGTTTTCAAGTTTTCTACAGTAATTAATACCACTTGTGGAATCTGGAAAAATAAGGCAAATAGTTGAAATAAAATTACATTCTGTTTGTCTCCCTTCTTTGCAAGGTAATGCTTCCTGGTGATGTAACAAATTCAGTTGGGATTTTGTGTGTTTAGTCAATTTTGCATGTATATAAGTATAAATTTAACCTTTTGGAAATTAATACTAGACTTTCCCTTTAGTTTGTTTGCAAAACTTGGGAGTGAACAAAACCGAGGTTATGGAAGTGCTCTCAGGAACAGCTGGAAACATCATTCAGGGTTGTCACTGTTTAATGTTCAGTGCCCTTTCACAAGGAACTAAGAGAAATATGAGTCTTGGCATATGTTATTTTCTGCATGAAAGCTTACCAAAATCCCTGGCGTATTTCAATTGCAGGAGTGATAGGCAATAGCATTTTATCGTCTCTAGCATGCAGTTTGTCATTCGATTGCATTCAGTTTAGCACTTTATAATAAACTGTCTTTGTAACTTCTTCTTATGAACTCTCAAGGCATTTTATCTCTTTACTCAGTTTTGTCACATTTTATTCCACTTATCAAGTTTTTATTCACTGAACAAGTTTTATCTTGTAGTATCATCCTATCTCTTCTATAAGACTGTAAGTGCCTTAAAGTTGGGAACTATGTTTTACTTCTACACTTCTTGCACCTAAACCAGAAAGCATGTGAAGCTAATATTTTTTTTCTGTGAATGAATGAATAAATAATAACTATTTAATAGATTGCCTTCTAATTGCTTCAGATTATATTTTCTCTCCCAGCAAGATTGGAAGTTTCAGGAGGGCAAAGCCTAGGGTGACACATAGTATTTTGCATGGGATACTGGCTAATAAACTCAGAAACACTGTCCAATCAGTTCAGTTGTTTAACTTGTTGTTTGCAAAGTATGTTTGGGTGAAGTTATCTGAGCAGAAGTATTGCTTAATCTAAACTAAGAACAAAGATTTTTTTCAAAAAAGTTTGCTTTTGTTTTTAGCCTTCTTATTAATGACTAGTGGCCTGGTGCACAAAATTCACGCATGGGGGGGCACAATGCCTTGCACATGTCAAATAATAAATAATACTTATAATTATGTAAATTATATCAGAATAGGGTCTTAGAACATTGCTAGGGAAAAAGCCCCACAAACTGATGGTGTTGTTCTAGAGCAGTGGTCCACAAACTGCAGCTTGCAAGCCACATGCGGCTCTTTGTCCCCTTGAGTGTGGCTCTTCCACAAAATACCACGTGCGGGCGTGCACGTACAGTGCGATTGAAACTTCGTGGCCCATGCGCATAAGTCGGTTTTCTGCTCTCAAAAGAAATTTCAATCATTATACTGTTGATATTTGGCTCTGTTGACTAATGAGTTTGCCGACCACTGTTCTAGGGTAACAACTAGGAGGTTCTTCTACTACATGTCTGGGTCAAGCCTACCTATTTCTCATATATATATATATATATATATATATATATATATATATATATATATATATATATATATATATGATTTTTTTACAGAGAGAAAGAGAGAGGGATAGAGAGTTAGAAACATCGATGAGAGAGAATCATCGATCAGCTGCCTCTTGCACACCCCCTACTGGGGATGTGCCCGCAACCAAGGTACATGCCCTTGACCGGAATCGAACCTGGGACCTTTCAGTCCACAGGCCGACGCTCTATCCACTGAGCCAAACTGGTTTCGGCAAGCCTACCTATTTCTGATACAGTATTTCCTCCTATAACTCCTTGCTAATATTCGTATTTCTGGCAGACAACTAATTATTCATGGTTTAGATACATTTATTTTAAACGTGGTCTATGGAACTTCAGTGAGTGAGCTGCAGGAGTTTGGATTTGTTCTACCCAAATGCCTAAGATATCTGGCATCAGATAGGTCAGCAGGCTTTTCACACATTACAATACTGAGCCGAAGGCCTGCTGCTCAGAACCCCATGTTCCGTTGTCCCCTGGCGAGGGGTAAGGTCCTTCTCATAGACATTAGGTCCTACAGACATCCTCAACTCGAGCCAAGTTCCCTTAATGGATGTGCTGGAAAGAGCTCAGTGTTACTGAATCAAGAATGTAAATTGAGCTGTGCCGACAGGAAACAAATTGATCATTTTGGACCACATTCCTGAATCTGAAGCAGCCCTTCCCCACCAGGGAAGACTTTCCAACATGATGCAGTTAAATTCCCAAATGTTCCTGTATGTGGAGTCCTAATTTAGATTTGCTGCTAAGCCCTTGAATATATTTTCAAATGTTCAGTGGAGAGGAGGATGAGATTCTAGTATGTGTTACTGCATGGCTGATCTTTAGTGCTATTTTTTTCTTTTCCAAATTGGGGCTTGGGGAACAGCTCTGATTTTCTTGTATTGGGGCAAAGAAAGGGAGCACAGAGCATTCCCAGAGTCTCTTAGAATTGTTTGTCTAACAGAGATTGCTGAGATTAATAGAGTATAGACTTCGAAAACTTTGTTTCCTAAGCAACAGCAGAAAATAGAGTAAAAATCAATTACTGAAATAAAAATTAAGTACCATTGTTAAGTCTGTTTCTATACTTAATCCAAACTAAGTAAAATGGAAAAGAAAAAAATAGAATTAGTTGGATTTTCTTAAATTCTTTATTGATCCACTTGTAATGCAGACAGACAGAAACATATACCCAAAATGCACGGTTAATAATTGCTGTTACTAAATGTTAAATGGTGTCAGAAATGGACAGGTGTGAAATTTCCTTAGGAAAATTGCTGTGAGAAGGAAGAAAATAACTGAAATTAGGTAGAGATAGCATAAAAAAGAAAATAATTTTTGCTACATTGTCCCAGTTTTTTTTCTTCATTTTTATATTTCTTCTTAAATGAAGTCATTTTGTCTCTTCTAACCCCTCCTTTTTAAGAAAACCAACTATTGTTATGTTTTAGATGCTATGTGTCCTTTTGTGTTTTCAATAGCTTTATTGAAGTATAATTAACATTCAAGAAGACGCACATATTTATAGTGTGCAATCAGATAGATTTTGATATATATCAACACCTGCGGATCCTTTACCACAAAAAGACAATGAATGCCTCCATCATCCTCTAAAGTTTCCTTGTGTTCCTTTGTAAACCTTCTCTTCTCTTACCCAATCACCAGTCAACAACAACAACAATGCTTTCTGTTGCTATAGATTTGTTTGAATTGTGTAGAATTTCATATAAATGGAGTCATATGGTATTTTCTCCTATTTTCTTTGGCCTATTAAGATGTAGACTCATTGTTTTGGGATTTGTTCATGATTTTGCAGGTATAAATAGTTCATTTCTTTTTATTCTGTGTAGTATTTCATTGGATATTGGCTGGACATTTCCTGTGTATAGCTGGTAATAGGAACAGATCTATCCCTCAAGGTGGACAACCATACTCGCCATAAGGATAGCTCCCAAATACATTCCTCTAGCTAGCATCTTCCTCTGAAATGTCAGCTCTGCAATTCTTATTGATAATTAGCTAATCATTCAATATATTAGTACTTCCATTGGACTACGCATCCAGGGCACTAGATCAAGTGTCTTAACTAAGTCCCCCTAAATGTCTTTGTCTTAGAAAAGCCCATAGTAGAATTGCTTCCTGACGTGAGTTAGGCCTATCATGAAGAAAAATGTTCTTAACTCTCTTCAACTCCCCTAAGACAGAAAGGAACTTTCACAAAGACTTCACCAAATTGTTCACCAAGGACATCAAGGGATAGAAACTAAAGAGAGGGGTTTTTGATCCCCAGCTAAGCATGTTCACATGGACTGCTAACATATGACAGGCATCCTGCTTCCAATTGTGGTTGGGTTTCTCCAAAATTTTTTAATGAATATTTTAATTTATTTTATCCAACTTGTGGAAGTAAATGGCCATCTTAATGAGAACAACCAGTGGCTGTTTATTCAGAGCTTGCCTATAACAAGAAAGTGAGCCACCATCCCTTGCACTTGGCAGAGACTCAAGGGCAGACTGCAGAGTGGGAAAGCTTTATGGTAGCAAAAACATGAAGGCTTCAGGTATGCCTGCTTGGAGGCTGTAGTTTGGGGAAGCTGTAGTGCAGGCAGGCTAATTAGAAGCAGAACATCCTATGGGATTGTTTAAAGATGTATTTTTTTCCTTAAAATTTTATTTTTAAATTATAGTTGATGTATAGATTATTAGTTTTGGTTGTACAACCCTGTGATTAGACATAACTTACAAAGTAATTAACCTATTCAATCAATACTTTCTTTAACTCTCTTGCTCAAAAGAGTTTAAGCATCAAACTAAGACTAGCTGCAGCTAGTGTAGGACCTGGGGCCACTTAGCAAGAGTTATGGGGCATGCAGAGACCAGATGCTGCTTGTTTGAGATATTTTAGGAAAGTCATAAGTATGAATCCAGAGAGGTCATTTGTGTGTAAAAGCCACCATAACAGGCTTGGGTGAGCCTGCAAGCTGGGTGGGACATGGTCTCAGAGAGTCACTAGGGATGGTGAACAAAGTTAGTCAGGTTGATGAAGACTCAGAAAGGACACCTGCCTGCTGGAGCTGTGTGAGGATGACTCAGCAAGAAAAATGGCCTCTGCCAGCACTTCTGTCTGAGATAAACCTGCCCCTCCAGACAATTCAATTCCTCCCTGTATGTCCCCGGCATCTTTTGAGCTGCTGCTCCAGTACTGGAGCTCACAGTGAGTGAGTCTACATAAATCCCATGAGTGGGCCTTTAGGAGGAACTTCTTGGGACTCCAGCAGACTCCATGTCACTCAGCCACAATCTCTGCTGGTTTTTATAACCAGAAGTTATGGGGATTTCTCTTCCTGGAACTGAAATCCTGGGATAGGGGTTTTGGTGTGGGTCTGGATTGCTGGCTCCTCAGGGTAGACCTCAGTAGCCTAGACATGCATCCCAATTTTTAATCACCAGACAAGTGTATGACCAGCCCATTCAGCTTCTTTGTGCCTCCTACCAATCTCCATATGGACTCTTCTTTAAATTCTTAGTTGTAGGATTTCTGTTCAGCTAGATTTCACGTGGTTCTGAATAATTGTTGTTCTGTCGTTTATTTGTTATTTTGATGTGGTTGTGGAGGTTCTGAGTATCACATTTACCTATGGTGCCTCTTAATTTTGTGTCAGACATTGGCTGGCATTCAGACCTTGCCACTAAGTTGATTGACCTCCAGCAGGTTACTTAATTTTTCTGAGTCCACTTATGTAGACTGGAGCCACATCAAAGAATTCTTTGAAGATTAAATAAGTAGTTAATTATTTGTTTCATATTAAAAACTTGATAAATGTTTGCTTTGATAAGCATATTAACCACATAAAACATAGAATCTATAATACAAATCTTAAGTATCTATATGTAACTTGACTCCAACAATCTTTGGACCCCTATCATTTCATTAAGCCTATTATCTTTTTTTTTTCTGGTTCTCTCCTGGCATAGAACTTTCTACCCAGCTTAAATTCCATGGGCATTCATCATAATCACTTCCATTGCCTAGATTCAACTTTCTTGCCCTTTTTTAAACTTTGTACATTGCTTTCACAGAATTCACAGTTCAGTAAGGAAACTATATATTAAATAGATAACTGTAAGTGTCAAAATACTCAAGGACTAGGTCTTTGAGCCTTTTCACAATCTCAGCCAGTTATCATGACTCTAAATACCATTTATATTCTTTGAAATGCTAGACTTGTATATCCAGCAGACTACTTGATGTCTGCATTCAGATGCCCAAAAGATATCCAGAGTTAACATGGCCAAATTTTTCCCCCCTGAAAAAATCTGTTCTATTCACGACCTTAATTTCAGCCAGTGGTAAGTTCAGCACTCAAGTTGCTCATGCCAACAGCTTTGAAGTTATCCTTGCCTCCTCTCATATCCCACAGCCACTACCTCCAAAACATGTTCAGAACATGACCACTTTATTTTTATTTCCATGTGCATTAGCTTTGTTCAAGCTACAGTGACCTGTAAACTTGATAACTGCAACAGTTTTTAAACCTTTGTCTCTACTTTCAGCCTTGACCTCCTACCATCAAAAATTTTAAGACAGCAGCAAGAATGATCTTATTAACACATTAGTCATATCATATTACTCTTTTGAAATTGCTTTCTACATCATTCATAGCAAAAACCAAAGAGCCCACAACAGTTTTTGAGGCCTATAGGTTCTACTTTCCATATTCTCCCTTGACCCACCTTCTTCCTCTCTGACCTTATTTTGTACCATCTTTCTCCTTGCTTTGCTTCAGCCATACTGACCTCTTTACTATTGTCAATCAAGCCAGCCATAGACCCTTCTCAAGGACTTCACATAGATTATTCTTTTCTCAGATATCTTTTCGGCTTACTCTCATTTCCTTATAATATTTACTCAAAAGTTACTTTTGAGTTTTATCTTCATCAACTTACCCAAAAATTTCACCACTTTCAAACTTTTTTTATTCCATTTATTTGTTTTATTTTTTCTTTAGCACGCATTAATATTTAATGGACTATATATGTATATATAATAAAAATATATGGTCCATTATTATCTTTCTTATTGTCTCTCCCCTACACTAAAATGTAAATTCCAGAAGTTAGGGTTTGTTGTCTGTTTAGTTTATTATTTTATTCTGTTGCTTAGAAAACATGCTGGTACATAATAACACTCAAGTAAGTGTTGAACAAATGAATGAATGGAGAACGATTTAAAAAAAAATCACATTTCTTATCACGCATGTATACTCCCGTCTTTTCCAGGGCTATCACAACTTGAACATTTTTAAACATTGACAAATCATCACTGCTTTTAGTTTTTATACAGATGTGGAAATATTCAAGTCCCATATTTAACCCCATAGAATACATTGAAGTAGAAAATGTAAAATTATTTGCAATACTTCCTTTTTAAAAAAAATCAACTGCTTTAGAGAGTTTACAAAGAAAATTTAAAACCCTCACATGTAATCTACTGATCATGAGAAAGAATCAGCAGTTTTAAAAATAATAAAATTAAATCTCTAAGAAATGCATTAATGAATATTTCAGAAGGAGAATATAAAATAAGAATACTTTAGTCTAATCTTCTCTAGCAATCCTAAGTGACTGTTTGACTGTTCAACTGGTAGCTATGATGCTCACTGACCACCAAAAGGCATGGAAACATGAAACAGACTAATGAATCTTAGATGGGAGGGGGTAGAGGGTAAGGCAAGAAGAGATTAACCAAAGATTTTATATGCACACTAGAGGACTGGTGCAGGGATTGGGCCTGCAGGGATTGGGGTGAAACTGGCAATTCAACATTTCCTGAGGAGTCCCTAGTTGTGAGAGGGCACAGGCCAGGCTAAGGGACCCCACTGGTGCATTAATCCATGAACTGGGTCTCTAGAATTATTATATATATATATATATATATATATATATATATATATATATATATATATAACTTATACGTTATAAAACATATAGATCTAAAGTTCTATGGTTAATAACTACATAGTTTTTCACAGGCATTCTTGGAGGATATTTATGTTGCCTATAATTTTTAAATATTATAAATATAATATTTTGTATAAAAATAGAATACTTAAAATTAAAATGAGACTAAGGGAGAAATATAAAGTAAAATGAAAGAAGAGAATACTTTAGTTTTCTCCTTGTCTTAGAGCTTTCTCTAAGTCCCCCCCAGATCTTCAGCTTCTTTCAATTCCATGTTCTCAGCCTATAAAGCACCTATCACATTTTATAGATTCTATTTCTTCAGTTACTCCTTCTTGCATTCATGCATTTTATAAATCTTTTCAGAATACTATGCACCAGGAACTTTGTTAGGCACAGGGGATTAAATAGTGAAAAGACAAGCATAGTTCTTGCTTTCATGGATGATCCCACAAAGAAAATACATATACTTGATAATTGTCAGTATGATCAATATTGTGGAAATTAATGTATTGTCCTAAGGAAGTGAGTCAGGGATCAAAATCTAGTCTTGGGTGTACAGGAAAGAATGTTTCTTATATTGCTCCTTGCTTTTTTCCTACCATCATCACCATAATTAAGACCCCCATGATCTCTGCTACCTCTATCATCTAACTCTGACCATGTTTGTCATGATGAAGCATTTACTGGTATTATCTAATAACAGTATGACTATAGCTTTTTCATCATGATTTTCCACTACTCCTCATACACAACTCATGATTTTCAACAATTTACTTGTATTCACACTATTTCCTTTGGCATATAAATGTACGTTTTGTTTTGACTGTTTTCTAAGGCCCAACTCAAATTTTCTTTCTTATATTGTAGAAAGCCTGTCATTTCCACTCCAAAAATGGGCTAGTGAATGTTGTCTGAACTCATAGCACTCACCCTTTCTGTACTTCATGTATTTTTATTTCATTATAAGGCACTACATATTATTATTTGTACTGTCACACTGTGCTTTAAAAATAGGGGCACTGAAGATCAAACAAGTTTTCAAAATTGAGAAGAAAATGAGGCAGAAAGCAGGATGTAAAGCCTACTTTCTTCTAGAAAAATGGGCTTCTATAAGTTACTTTATTAGAAATATAGTTTCTTAATTTATAAAAAAAAGGTAATATCTGATTCAGAGATTTTCTGAAATGATTAAATGAGCTGTAAATATTGTCTAAAGTGTGGTATACGTAAGATGGAATGACAAATACTTAAAATAAATACATTTTTATTTTAATTTTTAATTTAAATGAGAAAACAAGTAGTAACTAAAATATAAAACACGGATTCTCTTTTCAACTACACTTACATGAATTACTATGAATCTGTTTTCATTATGTTTAAATATGAGTATTCTATTGTCATCTATATCATTGTATTTTATTGTATGCTTTTATTATTTGTGGGTAGTGTGATTTATTTTTGTTAATTCTGGTGATAAGTTATCTTTTAAATTAAATTTATTTCAAAAGTGAGTCAAGTGAAATAAAAAATAATAATAATAACCTTGCCCTAGCAGGTTTGGCTCAGTGGATAAAGCATCAGCCTGCAGACTGAAATGTCTCAGGTTCAATTCCAGTCGAGGGCGTGTACCTTGGTTGCGGGCACATGCCCAGTGGAGAGTGTGCAGGAGGCAGCTGATCAATGTCTCTCTCATCGATGTTTCTAATTCTCTATCTCTCTCCCTTACTCTCTGTAAAAAAATCAATAAAAATATATATATTATTGATTTTTTTTACAGAGAGAGAGGGGGATAGAGAGTTAGAAACATCGATGAGAGAGAATCATCGATCATCTGCCTCTTGCACACCCCCTACTGGGGATGTGCCCGCAACCAAGGTACATGCCCTTGACCATAATCAAACCCAGGACCTTTCAGTCTGCAGGCCGATGCTCTATCCACCGAGCCAAACCGTTTTCGGCTAAAATATATTTTTAAAAATAATCTAAATGAACAACAAAGAGGTAGTATGTGAATATGATAAAAATGGTTGAGGTTAGATAAGTATTGAGATAAGGCACTTAAGTACCTTAGTGGGTAAAATATTTATGTAGCTTAAAGAAAAAATACTTTCATTTCAGATGCTTAAGTTAAAATAGCTTAAAGAGGAGGCACCTACCAAGTCAATTCCTTCCCTTTTCTCTCTATTCAGCCCTAAAGGATACTATTATACTTTCTTTAAAATGTATATATTCCTTAAGATGAAGAAAGGTTGCAATTAATATCAGGACTATTTTCAGTAACACTATCTGCAATTGACATTTGCACTGAGGATTTCAACAGCTGTTGTTTATGTTTTGTGTAGGTGACAGGATGGAAAATGAATAGTTTTTCATCCTGTATAATTTGTATAATTTCATTGGTGGCTCTCATTTAAAAAAAAAATTAAGGAGTGAGTTTATTTATTTACTTATAAATATGGCTTTTTTTGTTAAATTTTGTAAAAGATATCTGGTATCTATCTATGAAGAAGAGGAATTGCAAGTGAAAAAATTGACAGATGGTAGATCACAAATCAACAAGTCTAATTGGTTTACCTTTCAAAGCACTTTGAACCCTTCTTACAATGACTTTGATTTATCTTTTTTACTACAAAAATGAGTATGAGGTAAAAATATAAATAGAGAGTAATAATAAATGCATAATAGGTGTCTTTATAGTGCCTTCTTTTCTTCTTCCAGTTTAATTAAAGTGGTGTGCTCATTCATTTATTCATTCATTCAGCAAATCGTACATAATAAAAGCCTAATATGCTAAGTGTCCAGTTGTCCAGTCATCCATTGAATCAATCAAAGCATAATATGCTAGTGATATGATAAGGCCACTCAACTGCTCGCTATGATGTGCACTGATCACCAAGAGGCATAAGCTCTGATCGGTAAGTAGGTTAACTTGCTGCTGGGGTCCGGCAGATTAGGACTGAGCAAGACAGGTTAGACATGCCCTGGAGCCCTCCTGCAGTACCTCCCCAGCTGGCCAACTTCATGTGTCCCTCCCCTGCCCCAGTGGTGCATCAATGGGGTCCCTTGGGTTGGCTTGCATCCTCTTGCAATCCAGGACTCTTTTGGGGATGTTGGAGAGCTGGTTTATGCCCAATTCCGCAGGCTATGCTGAGGAACCCCACTGGTGCATGAATTCATGCATCGGGCTCCTAGTAACTATTAAGTTATTCAATTATTTTCATTAAATGCTTGCCACATCCGAAGGACTATCTAAGGGACTATTTAGATTTCTGGGGATGCAAAAATAAATAAGGCATGTGAATTTTAGAGGGAAACATTGAAGTTCAAAGTAATCATATATGTAATAGAAGTAAACCTGAGATATGTACAAAGTACAATAGGAAAATTTAACTTTAGTGCAATAGAACAAATTGGATCTGTCTAAGGGTATCAGGAAAGATTCCATAGAGAATTGTTGAACCAAGTCTCAAAAATGTGTAAGGATTTCTCACATATAGAAGGCAGAGAGCAGGAAGTGAAATGGAAGGCTAGGACTGCAGGCAGAGGGGACACCGTGTGCAAAAATATAAGTACATTGAATTTGTCATGGAAACAGAATATTTTTGTAAAGGTTCAGAAGACAATATGGCAAGACTGCAACTTTATGAAATAATGGCCATTGGACTTAAATGTTCATTGTCTTACAGATCAATTTTTGGGCCATAATGTCATGGACTAATAGATTAGTTAAGAGGACTTTGGAATATAGTCCAAAACCCAGAGGTAAGACAACTGCTTAAAAGTAAAACAAAATTCATAGTATTGACTCCCAAATTAACACCTTCCACCCCTCTATGGAAGGAAATGATTCTGTTGAGATAGATAGGATACTGGGCTAACTGAATTATAATTCACTAGAGGCCCAGCACATGAAATTCATGCCTGGGGAGTGTGTATCCTTCAGCCCAGTCTGTACCCTCTCCAATCTGGGATCCCTTGAGGGATGTCCACCTGCCCAGTAGGATAGGGCCTAAATGGGCAGTCGGACATCCCTCTTACAATCCAGGACTGTTGGCTCCCTAATCGCTTCTGCCTGCCAGCCTGATCACCTCCTAACCACTCACCTGCCAGTCTGATTGATGCCTAACTGCTCCCCTGCCAACCTGATGTCCCTAACTGCCCTCCACTGCAGGCCTGGTCCCCCCCAACTGCACTCCCCTGCAGGCCTGGTCCTCCCCACCCCCCAAATGCTCTACCTTGCAGGCGTGGGTCCCTCCCAACTGCCCTTCCCTGCAGGCTCGGTCACCCCCAACTTCCTTTCTCTGCTAGCTCGGTCATCCTTAACTGCCTCCCCTACAGGTTTGATTACCCACAACTGCCCTCCTTTGCAGGCCTGGTCCTCCCAACTGCCCTCCCCTGCTGGCCATCTTGTGGCAGCCATCTTGTGTCCACATGGGGGCAGCTATCTTCTGTGTTAGAGTGATGGTCAATTTGCATATTATCTTTAATTAGATAGGATTAGAAAGCTCCCATGCCAGAGGGCTCAGTTTAGATGAGTGATGTTTAAATGCCTGTATTTGTGGCATGCTTTGGTAAGACAGGTATATTTGAAGGTATAGAATTAAACCATCTGTTATAAAATGATTTAATTATCCATCTACTATCATTGTGTAACTATTTTAGGAAAACTGTATGTACTGCATGTTTTGTTTTGTTTTGTTTTTTACTCCCAAGTGACAGATAACGCATATTCCATTAGATAACCATATTTTGTTGGTTTCTGGCTTGATGTTCTTCCACTTTGCTTCTTACTTATTTCCACTCAGTTATAAATTCCTTTTGGTAGCCATTGCATTATCAGTCTATACCAGTGTTTCCCAAACTTCTCTCATGATGAGAATCACCTGGTGGAGTTGTTAAAACACAGATTCCTGAATCCCAACTAAGAAGTGCTAAACTAGAATTTTTGGGAACATATATTAATAGGTAAAATTGTATACTTAACTAGTGCTCTAAGACAGATTTTATATACAGAGCACTAAGTTAGGTATGCAATTTTACCTATATGTTCTCTGTATATAAAATCTGTCTTAGAGCACTAGTTAAGTATACAATTTTACCTATTAATATATGTTCCCAAAAATTCTAGTTTAGCACTTCTTAGTTGGGATTCAGGAATCTGTGTTTTAACAACTCCACCAGGTGATTCCCATCATGAGAGAAGTTTGGGAAACACTGGTCTATACCCTCAGTTATAGAAAACTTTATTGCAAGCATGGGGGCAAATCACAACATGTGGATCCAGAATTACTAGAAGTTCAGAATCTATTTGAGTTGCCTTATTATGAAAGATTTTACAATGAAAAGGACCTCTAAGAAAATTCAAAAAATTAAAAGCATTTAGGAAGCTTAAGAAAATATTATTAAAATATAATTCAAGCTTCAGAAAAGAGATGCTTTTGAAACTAAAAATATTTAAATTATGAAAGATATTTATAGGTTGTCTTCACTTGTGGAATCAAGAAGAGAAAAAAGACTTGAAAGAGAAGGGTGTGAGGGTGGTTAAATACAAACATAGAGTTTTAAAAAGCATGTTCTGCTTCTTCATAATAGTACACACACATACAAACACATATTGTCTTGACTGTTGTGCTTTTTTTTCTTCTCTGAAGATTAGAGGATGAATAAAAATAAATAAAACATCTTTTATCTTTACTGTTGAAAGTTTTACAAATGTCTCCTTTTTCTCCCCATTGCTCCCCTCCACCTCATTCCTGTCCTCCCCTAGGCCTTCTCCACCCATTGTCTGTGTCCATGGTCAATGCATATAAGTTCTTTGGTTACTCTCTTCCAACCCCCCCACCCCCTTTCCCTCTGAGATTCACTAGTCTGTTTCATGCTTCCATGCCAATGGTTCTATTTTATTTGTCAGTTTATTTTGTTCATTAGATTCTACATTTAAGTGAATCACGTGATATTTGTCTTTATCTGGTTGGCATATTTTGCTTAGCATAATATTGTAATATCCAGGTCCCTCCATATTGTCTCAAAGGGTAATAGATCCTTCTTTTTTAAAGCTGCATAGTATTTCATTATATAAATGTACCACAGCTTTTTTTTTTCATCCTAAAAACTCCACCAAAAAACTACTAGATTTAATAAATATATTTGGCAAATTAGCAGTATACAAAATTAATATCCAGAAATTGAAGGCATTTTTATGCACCAATAATAAACTCTGAGAGAGAGAAACTTAAAAACATAAAAACACAACAATCACATTTATCATTGCAACAACAACAATAAATAAGATACTTGGGAATAAACTTAACCAAGGAGGTAAAAGACCTCTACTCAGAAAACTACAGGACACTGAAAAAGAGATATAGGAAAATATAAACAAATAGTAGTATATACTGTGTTCCTGGATTGTAATAAATAACATCATTAAAATGTCCTTTCTACTCAAAGCAATCTATAAATTCAATGCACTCCCTATCAAAATACCAATAGCATATTTCACAGATCTAGAACAAACACTCCAAAAATTTATATGGAATCAAAAAAGACTCCAAATAGTTGCAGCAATCTTGAGAAAGAAGAACAAAGTTGAAGGGATCAATACTGGATACCAAGTTATACTAGAAAGCCATTGTAATCAAAACAGCCTGTTATTGGCACAAGAACATGCATATAGATCAGTGAACCATAACAGAGAACCAGAAATTGACCCAGGCTATTATTCTCAATTAATATTTGACAAAGGAGGCAGGAGCATACACTAGAGTGAAGACAGTGTCTTCAATAAATGGTTCTGGGGAAATCGGACAGGTACATACACAAAGAAAGGAAGGAAGGGAGGAAGAAGAGGAAGGGGAGAAAGGGAGGAAGGGAGAAAAGGAAAGTAAAGGAAAAAAGATAGGAAGGAAGGAAGGGGGGAGAAAGAGAGAAAGGGAGAAAGATAAAGAGAAAGGAACTAGACCACCAACTTATACTATATACAAAAACAACATTAAAAATATATATATTTTACATAATATATATATATATATATATATATATATATATATATATATATATATATATTTGATTTTTTTACAGAGAGGAAGGAAGAGGGATAGTTAGAAACATGGATCAGCTGCCTCTTACATCCCCTACTGGGGATGTGCCCAAAACCAAGGTTTTGATGGGGATCAAACCTGGGACTCTTAAGTCTAAAGGCCAATGCTCTATCCACTGAGCCAAACCAGTTAGAGCTCAAACCAACATTTTTATTACACCCATAATGTATGCCAGGTTCAGGTCTACATAATGTATATGTATATGTATTTTCACATTTGAAATTTATTATCAACACAGTGGTTTCCATTATCACCTCATTTTATACACTTGGCATTACTTGTCCAAGTTCTCAAATGTGGTAGTGGTCTATGTTATTGCTAACTTTAGGTAATTGATTACGATATGATAGTGATTTTTGAATACCATTTGACTTAGGTGAGTTCCTGAAATCTCTTTTTTTAATATTGACACTATTACGGATGTTCCCAATTTCTCTCTACCCCCCTCTACCCTGCATCCAATCCCCAGCCTTCACCATATTGTTGTCTTGCATGAAACATTTTGCAATAAATCTTACATGTACTATTGTCAGACATGTTTATCAAACACTAAAACCTCATGTGCAGGCCAGTGAAATTCTCCAGTTTGCTTCTGGGTTAACGCCACCCTGAGTGGAGTCTGTATAAAATGATGGCCAGTGCAGCAAGTTCCTGAGCTTACTAAGGTCTCCCAAGGTATATAGGACTCCATAAGGGCCCTTGAAGATGAGAATGTGAGATTCTGATGCAAGACAGTTGACCTTGGAATTACCCAAGGAAGAGAAATGAAACTGAAATCCCTGTATATAACTGAAAAGTTAAAAGGGTTCTCATTTAATGAGAGGTCTTTAAAAAAACAACACTTTATTTATTTTACCAGGGAAACAATAAGGAAACATGTTTCTACTGTGAATGGAAAAGAAAAAGAAAAAGTAAATTTAACCCTTTTGTATGGGAATATTAACACTAAACATGAACTCTCTGGGCAACTAGCATATGTACAAAATTAGTCTGTACTAATGGTTGCATAACTAAAGGTCCCTGGGACTCCCATAAGAGGTAACTTTTGCTAAAGAAGATCTTAGAATAAAAATATATAATGTCACATAGAAACTATCCACCAGGAGTGGAATCAGCAGAATTTGACTTCCAAAATAATTAGATAATGAGAGTATCAGATAAACGTAGTCATTAAAAAGTATGGTAGAGGAAGGAATAAAAATTTAATAGAATAACACACCATGAATCAATCTATCTATCTATCTATCTATCTATCTATCTATCTCCTCTAAAATTAAAAAGTATAATTTATTAAAAATGAATACTGTGTAGACAGGCAAAATGAGATTAAAACTTAAAATAATAATAATTGAATAGAGAATATAACTATGAAAACAGCACAACACAGAAGAAGAATAGAAGTTGTATGAAGCAGTAGGATAGATAAAATGAAATGGTCCAGGAAAAATATAAGAGGATTTTAGGAGACAGCAGAGAGAATGAGAAAGAAGAAGATTATAAAAGATAATGACTGGGTTTTTATTTTATAACTCATCAGATTAAAAAATGATGAGTTCCAAGCAGAATTTTAGAAAAATAATTATATTGAAATAGCAGTTAAAAAGATTTTTTTTAAAAAAAGAAAGAAACACAACTAAAACAAACCTAGAAAGAGACATTGCTTACAATGTAGCAATTTGAATGACAGCGGACATCTTATCATAAAAATAGATTCCAGAAGACAGTATGAGATATCTTCAAAGTGCTGAGGGAACATATTATCAATCTAGAAATCTGTTTACCTCTGCTATCCTTCAAACTGTAAGGTGAATGTAGACAGTTCAGGAAAAGTATAAGGAAAAAAAAATTTAATAGAATAACACGCCGTGATAAAAGACAGGATATTCCTCTAGAAATTAAAAAAAATTATTAAAATGACTGAGTATGTTTAACCATCACAGATTTTTACAGAAATAACTATTGAAATAGGTACTTCAATAAGACAGACATTTAGGAGGTTTAGACTGCTAAAAATAATGATGAGAAAATAAATTTTTAGCAGTAACTTTTAATTAGAAAAAAACCATG
Source organism: Pipistrellus hanaki (assembly GCF_964339955.1). Taxonomy (NCBI): domain Eukaryota; kingdom Metazoa; phylum Chordata; class Mammalia; order Chiroptera; family Vespertilionidae; genus Pipistrellus; species Pipistrellus hanaki. Next base: position 34,521,268 of record NC_140511.1, read on the forward strand.
ATGGTGATAATAATAATGACTGATTTGGTGAGGAATGGAACTAGTACAACATATAATAGCAGGTGTGGGATATACACTAAATACATAGTACTAAATACTATAAAATAATAATGGATTACTGGGCATAGTATATACAACTTTATAAAATTAATTTGAAAAGTTAGGTAAAAAAGGATTGTTAGTCCTTCAATTATCAATATTTATCATAAAGCATACCAATCAAGGTAATTTAATATTAGCACAGGTAAATAAATATAGAACAATAACAAAAGAGCTCAGAATAATTATATGTATACTCATATAATCTAGACATGACTAAGAAGCATTACAAGTCAGAAAGAACAGGAATAAAATTTTTATATATCACTAGAAAGAAAGAAAAAGGAGGGAAGGAGGGAAGGAAGGTAGAAAGGAAGAAAGGAAGAAGGAAGGAAGGAAGGAAGGAAGGAAGGAAGGAAGGAAGGAAGATAGATAACTGCCATACATATAGGAGAAAATAGATTCCTATCTCAAACCATATCTTTAATTGAAAATCTGTAAAAAAAAATTAAATTGTTTAGGAGAAAATACAAGATACTTATAAACTTGGAATAGGGAAAAATTCTCATGTACAAAATGTACAAGCATATAGGAAAATGTTGATAAATTTCAGTATATTTAAATTGTTATGAGGACTGTATAACATACAGTGATTTTAAAAGACAAGTCAGAAGTTGGGAACAGATATTTTCAGTATATGTAATAAATACAGAATTAGTGTCCAAACTACATAAAATGTTTTTAAAAATCAATAAAAATATAACCTAATCTTTATTTTTTATTTATTTTATTTTTAATTAATGAATTGGGGTGATATTGGTTAATAAAATCATATAGGTTTCAAGTGTTCATTTCTATGTACATGATCTGTGTATTGTATTCTGTGCCCACCACCCAAAGTCAAACCATCTTCCATCATATATTTGGCCCCCTTTAACCTTTAGTACCACCACCTCCTTTCCCTCTGGTTACCATCATACTGTTGACTATGTCTAGGAGTTTCAGTTTTACATTCCACATCTGAGTAAAATCATATGGTTCTTAGATTTTTCTGACTGACATATTTCGCTTCTCATAATATTCTCAAAGTCCATCCATGTTGTAGCAAATGGCAATATTTCATCTTTTCTTATGGCTGAGTAGTATTCCATTGTATATTATACCACATCATCTTAATCTATTGAAGGACATTTTGAACCTAATTTTTAAATGTTCAAAAGTTATGAACAGAGGGAAGTTAAAATAGCCCGTAAACACTTTAAAAGTTTCTAAATCTCACTAGTAATAAAGAAAACTGCACATCAAAACTCCAAGGAGCTAAGCATTATGTTTTATGTTTGGAAAATTTTAATGTCTGATTATACTGTGTCATCTAGAATGTAGGACTGCTACAAACTAGTAATGATGTAAATTAGAGAGAGATTTGTTATGAAACTTTAAGATGGACACATTCTGTGATTCACAAATTACATTTTGAAATAACTACTCTAAAGTTGTATATGCTTACAGAGGTACAAGAATGTTTATTGACCATTATTGTGAGATGAATTTGAGGCAGGGTGAGGTGGAGGGACTTTGAACATATTATGAAGGGTTTATTTCTTTAAACTAATCTGGATCATATATACCAAAATGTTAACATTTATTAAATCTGGATGGCAGCTATATGGTGATGAGTGCAATATAAAGTTGTCACATCTCTGGGTGCCTAAGTATATCATGATACCACATTTAGAAGAAAGGAAATGTGAGATACTCAAACAACAGTTAGTTTTGATTTTGAGAGCAGAAAAAAAAAGGTAGGTTTAACCCATTATAGTCATTGGGATTATATTTGCAATGACTCAAACATTTTTGTCACACTTGTCCATAACCAGTTGATTCTGTGGGGCAGGAATATATCTATCTGCAAATGGATCAATTTGTACACATTGGTGTTGATGCATACACATAAAGTTATAGTGACCATTTTTCCGTTGTCCATGTAGATAAAACAGGCAGAGAGAGTTAGCTATTCCTTTGCTTTTTATATACACTCACACTAATTATTGCACTTTTTATAGATAACATTTATTATTGGTCTTATAGAATATAGAAACACAAAAGTATATTTTTTCCTGAGCTCCCACATAATTTTCACATATCTGTTCTAGTGCCATTCTGCATTAAAACTCATCTCTTAATACAATGTGCCCCCAACCTATGGGACTTCTTAAGAGGAGGAATTATATCTTATTCAATTGGTGGTCCCCAGAGTTTGATGTTGAATAAATAATCAGTACATTTTTGTGGAGAAGTATTGCTTAACTTTTTAACCATACTGGTAAAAATATTAATACATTCTCATTGTAAAAGACAAATAACACAATGTATAGAACAAAATGTGATTGTTTATTTAACTGTGGCTTTTTAAATTGATTTTACAGAGAGAGGGATGGAGAGAGATAAAGAGATAGAAACATCTGTGAGAGATAACATCAATAGATAACATCAAAAGATCAAGCCTGAAACTTAGGCATGTGCCCTGACCCGGAATGGATCTGGTGACCTATTGGCTCAAGGGCTGATGATTAACTATTGAGCAACACTAGCCTGGCACTGTTTTTTTTAATCTTCCCTTTCCATTTCTTTCTACAGGGGTGACTAATATCAATATCTTTGAGTTTTCTGTGAATTGAAGTTAAATATTATTTTTATAAGTTTTAGTAATAAATTGTATGTACTGTAGTGTATGTCCTACACCTGCTTTTTAATAATGGACTAATATCAGATATTAGTCAAGGGGCGATCAGATATGCAAAATAAATCAGACAAATATTTGAATATTTATTTGTTTTGTACATTCGTTTGTTTATGTCTCAAGCATGCATTTTCTTTGATGTGTATTAAACACCTACTCTAGAAAGCTTTTCAAGCTAGCAGCTTCTTGGGTTTAATGTTAAGTCTGTTTATATAATTATCGATGATCTACCTAGATGATTTTCAAAAGAAAATTGTCCATGTGCTAGATAGAAAATGTAGTTGTTTAATACTTAATTGCTTGATTTAAACATTGCATTTACCTTGAGCATTCTGAGAACTCACAGTGTGTCTGCTGAGGCATGAACCCAAAGCTACTTAAAAGGATTAATTTTGCATCTCAGACTCAGCTGTACTGTTAGGCTTCTGTCATATGAGAGGTATTAGAAATGAAATTACAAAAGAAACGGTCTGTCCAGGTAGTGATGATATACAGATGGAAAGCCTCTGAAAAACTGGTTTTCCTGACGGCGTAACTGCAAAAGTTGTTTATCTCAATCAGGAGAGCAGTGGTTAGAGATCATTAGGATTTATGATAGGCATCTGCCACCCCTTTGTAGCAGGCGCATGTGTGCAGAAACCCAGGGAAAGAGGTTGTATAACTACAGCAACGATGCCATTTCATTAAATGGTGCCCATCTTTCAAAAGACTTTTTACACTCAAATATCTGTGGATATGCTTCTATTGGACCTTCTATTCTGTAAAGTTCCTGGATTTTCCTTTGCATAGATGCATTCGACAAATATATTTTGAATACCTACATTATGCTAAGCATCTACAGAACATACACTGGTATGTGGATCTTGACTACAAATGTCCTACTTCTCTTTTCCTTTTCTGCCTTCACCTGTCTATTTTAGGAACGGTGGTTACTGTTATTTGTTAAAATATATTTTTATTGATTCAGAGAGTGAAGGAGAGGGAGAGAGACATAGAAACATTAAGATCAGAGAGAATCATTGATTGGCCTCCTGCATGCTTCCTCCTGGGTGGAGCCAGCAACCCAGACATGTACCCTGACTAGGGAATCCAACTATGACCTCCTGGTTCATAGGTTGACACTCAACCACTGAGCCATACTGGCTAGACTATTATTGCTATTTTTAAGTTAATCTTAGCTGGCAGGCCAATTTATTTTCTTCAGAACTCCATCCCATAAAAGTTTATAAAGGCTCCGGGTCAGATGTGTGAAGAAGGTCATTAAAGTTTCAATATAAAAGTAAAACCAACCAACAAAACCATCAAACATCAAAGATCTCTCCAAGCCCCAGTTTTAGTGACCTAAGAAATCTTAACTTATGAAGAAGGTGCAAAAATTACTTTATGATCTGGTAGCCCCATCATATTGAATTAACATTCTTTGATTTTCTCCCTTTAATATCAGTGGTTTAACAGCTCAGCATTTTTTCTCACCTCTTTATTGTCTGAGTCCATCTTAAAATGTTTTTAAAAAAAAGAATTTATTTTTACTCGTTAATTTAGGGAGCCTTGCTCCCTTTTCCTTTTCATCTACTTTATTCTCAACTGAATAGTCTTTCAACTACAACATGGCTTAGACAAACTTTATGCAGAAATAATGACTACTTTTAGCATCATGGCAATAGTAGGGTAAGCTGTGTTCCTGCCGAGCGGCTCTTTGAAAACTAAGCAGGGGTGATCATTTATTTATTTGTTGGATTCGTATGTCCTTTTTCCTCCATGGAGTATAGGGTGTGATGTGGAAAATTTGGCACAGGGTTGTCTAAGAGCATCGAAAGAAAATGAAAGAAGAGGGGAGCTCATAGGAGTGAAAGCACAGAGAAGCAGAAACAGTTGATGGCCAAACCAAACCCTAGGTGGCAGCTAGGCTTGCTGTCCCCAGGGTGCCACTGTTGGCTTTTCAGAACACTGAGTCATTTTCCCAGAGTGTACACCACTAGTGAGCACCAGACAATTCTGTTCAAGATTCACATGAAGAGGCATAATCAGAATTATCGACTCATAAGGCAGGGAGGCCTTAAAAACCATCTGCCCAGTTCTCAGAATGTACAGACGGGCCAAACCAAACATAGAATAAGCAATCAAGGTAGGAGCAGGGCCAGAGTTAGAACCCAGATCTTTCTTTCATTCAGCAAACACACATTGAATGCATCCTGCGAAACATTGTTCCAGCACCAGGGTTACCTTGGTGATTAACAGGGACATGCATTCTGACTACCATTGTATCCCATACTGCCAACTATCCAATTGCCAGCAAGGATATCTGATACACCTGGTCAGACAGCATTCCGTAGACTGAAGGAAGACCCAGCCTCTTTTAGGGTAAACCTCACAGGATGTATGGTGAGAGAAGGGAGGGCTATGCCAAATATTCTGGGCATTCTTTGGGCACCTCTGTTCCATCAACTGGAAAACAATTACTGGATTAAGTCTTATTTGTATGCCACTGGAAGGAAGATTTTCCAGTTACTTTTCTTCTCTAGTTTGTGTGTAAAGGCTTAAATGTTCTTTCATTGGACAAAACACATGTTGTTAAAACTTTTTACCTTTTTATTTTTTTTAAAGGAATTTTTAAAAATTGGTTTCAGGGAGCAAGGGAGAGGGAGAGAGAAATAGAAACATCAATGATGAGAGAGAATGGAGAGAAACATTGATGGGCTGCCTCCTGTATTCCCCCCAACCTCCCCCCACTTCCACCCCTGGTGATCAAGCCTGCAACAAGGTATGTGCCCTGACTGAGAATTGAACCCTTACCTCCTGATTCATAGTTCTATGCTCAACCACTGAGCCACAACACCTGAGCTGAGTTTACCTTTTCAATGCCTCAAAGTCTAAAGTTCTAAACCAGTGTTTCCCAAACTTCTCTCATGATGAGAATCACCTGGTGGAGTTGTTAAAACACAGATTCCTGAATCCCAACTAAGAAGTGCTAAACTAGAATTTTTGGGAACATATAGGTAAAATTGCATACCTAACTTAGTGCTCTGTATATAAAATCTGTCTTAGAGCACTAGTTAAGTATACAATTTTACCTATATGTTCCCAAAAATTCTAGTTTAGCACTTCTTAGTTGGGATTCAGGAATCTGTGTTTTAACAACTCCACCAGGTGATTCTCATCATGAGAGAAGTTTGGGAAACACTGTAATCTAAACCCTAATAAAATCATTGACATTGAAAGCACCTAGGGTAGAATCAAACGTGAAGATTCTTCAAAGGAGCATGGTTTAGGAGCTACCAGAAATCATAAATTTACCTTCCCAAAAGTGACATCACGGTCCTCCACCTATCACTGACTATCACTGCAAGAAGACTGGAGGGCTCAAAAAAAAAAAAAAAAAAAAAAAAAAAAGGAGTACATTGCTCTGCTTTAGTGTAAAGGTAGGTTTAAGCTCCTCCCCATCCCCTCCTCCCCAGGCTGAAAACCTGTGTGTATTCATGGAAGAGCACCCAATAGGTTTAGAGGCAGAACCAATGAGTTTGAAAACTTAAGGACCTTTATTCAGGCTCACTTTGTGCTTTGTCTCTAAGAAATAAAGTCTCAGGTATCGATAAGCCTGGCTCATGAGCAGAGGCAACTTTCCTTGAACCAAAGGGAGTTGAGGAGGGGGTAAGGGAAGGACTCCTCTCTTCCCAGCCACCGAACAGCCAGATGGAATTCTCTGAGGGGACCAGAGCAGGGTATGGGGTCTAGGGACACCTGTTTGTGCCCGCGGGGGCCAGGTTCCTGGTGGCCCTGTCTCTCCCTCCCTTGTGCCTGGCAGCTCCTGTATTGGCTGATTTACCTGGGAGGCTGTCCGTGGGTCTGTCTTTCCTGGGCTCCTGCCTCCAGCAGGAACAGTCAAGACTGAGGGAAGCCAAGCAGGCGTGTAACTCCCGGAGCCCGGGGCGGGAGGTGAGCCGCCTCCGGATGGGATGAGTGGACTGCAGCTCTCCTTCCTCCAGACACACATGGAGTTTGGGTGGTGACGGTGCCCAAGAGCCGCAGACAGATACCTAGCTGACTGGTTGTGAGAGCCAGCCACCGGGAGGAAGGCAGCGCCCGCCCGGCCAGCCCAGACCTCCTGCTGGCGGGATGTAAATATACCTGCAGACTGGCCAAGCAGGACTGCCTCTCCCCTACCCCTCCCTCCACCCACCCCCTCCCTTGGCTCACCAGCATGAGAGGAACTGAGAAAGCAACAGCCTGCGAGTGACAGCTCAGCCCGATCCCGCTGGCTGTCTCTGAGCCGAGGTGGGGAAACTGTTTGTGCAGCAGCTTCATTGTGAATTTCTCCCGCCGGCCTGGCGATGTTCGCCTCCATCTGGTACGCCAAGAAGCTGGGTCGCAGGTTCGTGCACAATGCCAGGAAGGCGAAATCTGAAAAGGTATGGAGCTGGGGGGATGGAGATGATCTTTTTTTTTTTTTCTTTTTTTTTCTGGTTTGCAAACTGCCTGCTCTGGACGGCTGGTCTGGTCGGAGCACAGACGCAGTCGCTATTCGCTTGGCAGGAGAGCTTGCCTCTCTCTCACGGGGGATGTGGTCCATGCCACTTAGAGAAGGGGTGACTCCTGGAGCCCAGCTACTTAGGAGGGGAACATGGGGGGGGGGGCTACGTCAGATGGATCTTGGTTGTTGTAAATATTTGGGGGCAGCATCAATGGAAAAAGGGTCTCCACAGAGACTTAGAGTTCCTTTACATGACACAGGGGGGAAGCCCTGGAGCAGCTGAAATGCTTGCTCCTCCGGGGAGCTCTCTAGTAAACTTGTTGCTACACTGCATTATTTTTATGAGTATAGTCCTTGATTCCGAAGGAGGGGGGCATGATAAACCCCCCAGTGTTTCTCCAGCACTTGTGTCCCAGCTTGTGTCCTAGGACCACATATTTGGGACTCCGAATAACAATGACCAGATCCCACATGGGTACCAGGTAGTTTTTTTTGTTTGTTTGTTTTGTTTTCAAATCAACAAGAGCCATCCTTTAAAAAGTATTTACAATGAGCCAGAATTGTATTTCTCACCACATAGTCATTTAGAGGATGGCTTTGTATTTCTTTCATTCGGCAGGACTGACTGGCTGTTTCAAGAAAACCTCTGTGTAGATTTGCCTCATTAGTTATCAATCTCTGGAAAATGTAAATGGCCTGGAAGTCCTAAGATGCATTATAAGCTTGTCTCTCTGATTTGCCCTATGGTTTTGGAGCAAACTGTCTTGTTTAGGAGATCTGTATCCGGTTTGAGAAGTGTTGGGGAGATTTCCAAAGGTGACAACATTTTGGGAATTGATATTTTTCATATTACTCTGAAGGTGCAACCTTTGGTACATTGTCCTTTCTGTCTTTACTGGTGAGATGGATCCGGAGATGGCTTTTCTGGCCTGGGGCACAGTCCTCCCTCTTCACTGCCAGCTTTCTTCACTTTCACTTGCTATTTGTTTCTTCAGAGTAGGGATGTTGCTAACGTGAGCAAGAATCCAGTGAAGAACCAGGATACAATTGTGTGTAGTGGGAAAAGAGAGAACATCAGTGGAGTTCTGACTTCAGGGTTGTAGCCTTTTAGAATGTCCAGATCTGAAGAATGTAGAATGAAGACAAACTCATTACTTAATGGCATTTTGGTGGGGGAGGAGGAGGCAAGAGTGGGGTAGAATTGATCTCTTTTTTGTTTTTTTTATATATATCACAGGCAAAAGCCTGCAAATCTAATTGTCATGTACTAGCACCTTTTATATTGAACAGTTGGGCTTGAGGTTTTTTTTGTTGTTGTTGTTGTTTTTTCGCTTCTCCAGTAATTTTTAAGAGAAAAGACTTGTAAGTAGTTTTTGTGTGTGTGTGTGTGTGTGTGTGTGTGTGTGTGTGTGTGGTGTTCTTTTTAGCAAATGTGTTAAAAAAGTGCCTTCTTCTTATGAAAATTATAGGTTGTACAGATGAGAGGACTGTCAGGGACCACAAATGGCTCTGGGAGCCCCTGGAAAATAATGACTATGCCAAATTAGCATGCAAAGAAAAGTTGAATGTCCCAGTGACACTTAACTCAGGCTCAGCCTGAATGTGGAGAAGAGCAGCTCTATGGAAGTCAGTGTATAGCACCTGAAAGGATGTTGATCTGAGGAAGTGACACGGCTTCTATTTCTTAAGTATGGGAAGAAGCTAGTTTGGGAACTTCTGATGCCTCCTTGTCATGTCTGTGATGGTGAACGCTTAGAACAGGCAAGAGGATGCCAAATGTGGGGTGAAGGGTTTTAAGTGATTTATCTCAGGGAGTATGGACATCAATATGAGGGAACTGAAGTTTTGCCGAGTGATAAAGACCAAATTAAAAATGATCATTTCTAATGCCCTTGTCCTTGCCAGAGGAGCTAGAAGGAATTAATTTTGAATACTAGGTGATACCGAATAACAAGGAAAAAGCATTTCAGGGTTTGTTTGTTTGTTAGTTTGTTTTTTATGAAATTTATATTCACAGAGTTCCTGGAATAAATTGAAAGGTGTGCTACCTTAAACAATGAAGGCCCTTGGTCCAGGCTCGATGAATGGAAATAGTCGATTTATTCTGTGTGCCTAGTTTTATCACATGACTATTCAAGCTAACTATTGTGATTACTGTTTGTATAACGAGTTTAATAATGTACTTTAACTGAGAAGACAGTTAACAAATGATAGAAAAAGATATATATACAGTGTTATTATAACATCAGAGGTCATATAATTGCAAATGCGAGTGGGGTGTAAAGGGTTGCTGACTATATACTGTCATGCTTTATTGTAAAATGAAGGAAGATGAATACAATAAGATTATTATTTTGTTATATTTAGAAAATGAGTAGTACACTTAAATGGGAAAGAGCTATTGATAGAATCAGAGCATAGTTTAGCTTTGGAGATATAAATCTGTATCACAGAGAATGATTCTGATTTTGTTTTAGTACCTTCTGTAAATTGCAGCTTCTTTTTGCAATAGGTAGCATAGTTTACTTCCTCCTACTCTAGTAGAACAACCTGCACCCATAAGAGCCCATCAGTCCTATTTTAGCATTCAGATATGGTCTGGGTAGTATATTCCTCAAGGCTGGGGTTAATTGAAAAGCTAATTGGGAGTTTACAAGCCTAAATGCCATCTCTAAAAATGCAGTGTGCCTTATTCATGGTTGCCTGGTCTACTGTTTACTTCATCTAATGCCAATAGAATTAAGTAGAAGCATGGGATGTAATAATAATCACAAAAATAATAACATTAACAGTAGTCCCTACTCACACACATTATGCCTCACTTGCTTTAAGCATAGAGTTTCATTTAATCTTCATGGCAATTCTGTGACGTAGAAATTGTTTTTCTGATGTCCCAGAGAGAAGAGTAGCTAGTCCAAGGTCACAGAATTAGCAGTATCAGTGCTGGGACTCGAGCCCGAGTTTACCATTCTAAAATGACTCCTTCAGTCTCTGGCATTCTCTTCTAGCCCCCTATCATTCACCAGTCTTGTGTTAACAAGGCCACCATTCCTTCTCTTCCCCACTCTTTAGAAATTAAAATTCCAATGTCATGAGGTTTACAGAATCAAAGTTACTGATTTAACCCCTTTATATCCATTAAGATGGCTATGTCTACACTATATTGAGTAGACTGCTGTCTGTCCTTTTATTAAAGACTTTACACTCTTTGTCCCCTTCAGTTGAATTAGTGTAGCAAGCTATCATCCTGGCACCTATTATTTCTTTCAAATAGCTGATAATTGTCATCTCATCATGACCTAAGCATTGGCATTTGTACTCATTGCTTGTCCTCTGGAAACGAAAGATGTCTCTGATCAAAAAGGACCTCCATGCTTGTCAGTCATAGATGCGCTCCCTTTTTGAGTGAGTCAAAGATATTAGGTGATTCATGTAGTTTTCTTTCTAAAAAAGAAAAGCAAAAGGCTCTTTGTTATTCTTTCATTAAAAAAGACAGCTTGTGCCAACCAACAAATCCTGTGAACAAAATTATTTTAAATGCGATAATAGGAGTCAAGACTGTCTGGCTGGAATAGAATATGTTTATTCAAATATTTTTCTTTTTTTCATTTGACCCTGTGTAATTAATTCAAAAGTTAGTGTCTTCCTATTATGCTTTTATGTCACATTTCAACTAAAATTGCTTACTTTAGTCAAACAAAGGATTATATGACTTTAAAAAGCATCTGAAAAAGCCTTAAGATAAATTGAAATGAATTTCTTGTGGCATAATAAAATGAAAGAGTATAAAGATGTTGTGAACCTTTACCCCTCTCCCCCCATAAGCATTGCCTCTTTCATTTGGTTTTGTCTTATTTATTCATATATTTATTTGTTTGTTTATTTATTTAATTGGTTAAGCATGCACCATGAAAGTGAATGCATGATTTATTTATAAAAGACTGGCAGATCCATCACCTAATGACAAACTGTGGATGACCTTGGCAGTGATTGATCACTTACCAGTGATTTAACTGAACCCAAATATCTGGATACTAGGCCACATACACCTTAAATAATTTTTTAAGAACCAACACATTGGTTCTACCCTCCTCTCATTGAAACCAAACATTAATTTAATATAAACTAAAGAAAGGACAATTTAGTAATGCATGCGCTGGCAGTATAGCCAGTGAGAGAATAATGTCCTGGGTAATCCTGATATAACATAAACATCTGGCTTAAAGTAAATCTCAGAGGGAGGGAATTAAATTATTCTTGTTGTTTGCTCTCCAGCCTAAAGCCAGTCATTTGGCTACTCTAGGTCTTAATTTTTCTAGATTGTCAAATGGACGTAACACCTGTGCTTCAGTAGCACTCCAAAGCCCCCAGGATGCACTTCAACATGTCTGCAGGACCCATCAGGATACGGCCTCTGCTTTCCTCTCTGCCCTCACACTTTGTCATTCTTCCATGGATACTCTAAATCCATTCTTAACCATTTCAGATTTCCAAATGTCCCATGCTTTTTTCAGCTTCTAGGATTTTGTTTATCCTGTTTGATTGGATGACAATCAAGCTGCAGGCTAATTGTAGTCCAAGTTAGGTAACATCACCATCACTGGGAAACCTTCGCTGTCCTCTACAAGCAAAGTATCAGTCTCCATTGCTCCCATAACAGTTGTACACATGTAGAAACCATCTTTTGTTTCTCTGTATTACTAATTAGATTGGATTCACTAAAAGAAGGACTGTTCAATCTTGTTCACTAAATTGTTAAAAGACTGCCTGCAACAAGGTTGTCTTTTATACTCTATTTCATTGATTCTAGGTTTTCATCAGTTTATAAGTTGCACCATTATTTCATGTATTACTAAGAAAAAAAAGATTGTCAATAGGACTATAACATATCATTTGCAAGACACATCTTGATTATAGAGATGTTAAAAATGTGGGGGAAAAGTATATATTTAGAATAATAAAGTATGGCATAGCTGGAGAGAATGAATGGATTTATTTTAATGATAAAATGAGTTAATATAAATATAATAAAGTGTTTAAAAGTTACACACTTGCTATCAAATCATTTTTATTTCTTTCAACTCATATTATTAGTTGGGATAGGGAAATATAGAGGATAATCCTAAAATATATCATGCATTTATTCTTTGCTGATCAGACTCAACTGGCATTATATGTTTTATTCTAGACATAGAAAGGCAAATTAATAGATGGAAAATGAAATTGAAGGTTATAGAAAAAAAAAAACACAGCTTAAAAGCAATAATCAGGAGTTTAGATTGCAGAAGAGGAAGCTCATGAAGCCAACTGGCCTCTCACTATATATTTATGTGTCAGAACCACAACAACGATAGTTAACTTTCATTGAGTTCTTTCTGTGAGCCAAGAACTGTCCTAATATAAGGATCTAGTGAGACTATTGTAATCAGTTTTTAGAGTACAAACCCATCAACAGTAGGTAGCTGGGATTAGATACCATGTCTGACCAGAGTTCAAACTCTTAACCAGTAAAAACAAACATACATACAGAGTACTCTGTATTATTTAATACTATATATTGTGTATTGGTATACTGTATATGTGATGCATGTTTACAATGAGTTATCTTTCTCTATGAAAGATAACTTTAAAAAGTGAATTTATATGCAAAATCTAAAATCTAGCTTGGGGATAAAAAGCAACATCCTGATGTTAAAGACTCTTCACTCCTCAGTGAATAATAGCATCTTCCTTTGTCTATTCCTGCCTCCTGGAAGATTGAAGAGTAGCCTGACCTGGAGAGAGAGATGGCTAGATTGTCCTCTCAGGTCCCTATCTCCTGAGTTTTGAGAGCACGTTGGTGGTGAGCAGCAGCATGACTCAGCTCCAGTGTCTGCCTAGCTGTGGTGATACAGAGGACAGGTGTTTGTCCACGCTGAATGCAGCCCTGCAGTTCTTGCCTGTCACTTGGCAGGTGAATCACATAGCAAAATGGACAGTAAGTAGTCCCTGTTCTGAGATTCCCACCCTGCTGTCCACCCTGGCAGAGAACAAGGCACACCTGTTAGCACAACAGGGCGAGAGAGAAAGGGAAAGACGGGATCAGAGAAATGGCTGAAATGGAGAAGGAGGTGGGAAAGAGAATAGGCTGGAGAGGAAGATAGCAGGTCACAAAATCACTATAGAATTGTTACCAGTAATAGTAATGACATATACATTCCATGCATCATCTCATTTAATCCTCATTACAAACTTCTAAGTTAACCTATTATTAGCCCTCTGTCTTATAGATGAAAATGCTGAGGTATAAGATGTTATGGAATTTGTCCAAGGTCGCAAGTAGTAGAACCAGCATTCAGAGATAGTTCTGGCCAAATCCAGAGATTATCACTCTAACTGCTCAGACTACATGCTCTTAGCCTTTCCATGGGTTGGGTTAGCCAGTGATTTGGAGAACAGATAAACCCAACACAACAGCAGTCTTCTCAGCTACCTGTCCTCCTCTCTGTTGAGTGACTGTGTGGCTGTCAATAAGATTTGATTTCTCATTGGGGATCCTTCAGAGATCAGATGTCCAGGTAGTTTACTTTCAGTCCAATTTATAGAACTTCAGTTGTTTGTTTGTTTGCTTTTGTCTTCAATATATTTTAGAACAGGCTTCCTCTCCCTGGTAGTCTACGGGGTATTATATTGACTGAAAAATATGGAAGGGGAAACTCGGCCCTCCAGCAAGATTAGCTCAATCATGATGATCCTTGTAAAGATAAATTCGATAATCTGATAATGTACCCATTTAATTTGCATATGTATCATATATATGGGGTTAATAGAGAAACCATCTCACTTTAGATAAGACCTGGTAATTGCTAGTAATTTCCTCAGAGGTAGTCTTATTTCATTAAATAAATTGTTAAACTGTCAATTAAATTATTAAGCCAATATAAATTCTGTCCCATTCACTCAGCACATAGTAGGCCTTAAATAAATACTAGTGAATGATTAACTTAAATGGAGGACTTTAAACTCTGTAGGAATAGAGACTGGAGCAGGGGTCAGCAGGCCTATGTGTTCACTGGCGCTATTCCAACAAACCTGCCACCTGGACTAAATCTCTTAATCTCTCTGGGCCTGAGTTTTTCATCTGCTGTCAGAATACTTCCATTCTAACCGTCTTTGATTCTAATTTCATTTCGTTATAAGACTGCAGAGTCCTTAAAGGGAAAGATTTGATCTCATTCATCCTTGTGTTTCTGGCACCTAGCACAATGCTTAGCACTAAGAAAACCCAAGAACATTTATGTCAAATGAATACATACAAAATGCCTGGAATGTCTGTAAGCATTAGTAAGAAAAATATAATGGAGAATCCACCTATTTTCAAAGTGGAGCAAGATAAGAGACATTCAAGGCTTTTCTTTCTTTACCGCCCCTTTTCTTTGAAGAAGGAGGGAATACAAGGCATTTTCTAGCAGTGCGGTGGGAAGCTCCAGGTCTCATTCTTTCCCACTCTCCTTGGCACTAACAAAGAAGTGAAACAATTGTCATCAGAATACCAGAGTTCTCTTCAACCAGCAATAATAATACTTCAAACTATGACATTTCCCAGCTGTTTTGTCCTATATGCTAAAATATTACAGGTTTATGTTTGTGCATGAGTGTTTATTTCTTGTAACTTCTTCATCTGAAAATTCTAGTTAAGTAGAGAATCCCCCTCCCATCTACTGTGGACTAAATTTTGCCCCATCCCCACTCCAGGGATTCAGATATTGAAGCCCTAGCCCCCAAGTGTATGTGGAGATGTGAAAAAGGGCACTTAGGAGGTAATTGAGGTTAAATGAGAGCATAGTAGTGAGGTTCTAATCTGATAAGATCAGGGGCCTTATAAGGGAAGAGAGATCTCTCTTTCTCTCTGCCATGTGAGGACACACAAGAAGGTGACCATCTGCAAGCCAGGCAGAGAGCTCTTGCCAGAAATCATACCCTGCCAAAACCTTTACCTTGGGCTGCCCATCCTCCATATTTGTGAGAAAAGGCATTTCTGTTGTTTAAGCCACCTAGTGCATGGTAGACTCATATCTAACGATCCATGATTGCTGTGTACAGTGATACTCGATGAGGAGTGATTTTTCTAGTACCCAGGGTGAGGATATCATTAGAGAGAAATATGTAACCCCTTATGTGTTCTTTTTTATCCTAAGCATGTAAATTCTAACAAAGACACAGCCTCTGCAGGGCCAACATCATCTGTTCTGGTGAAGGACCTAGGAGGGGCTATTAAAATTAGTAATATAATAAGAAAAGAGGGAGGAAGTAGGATGCAGGGGAAGAATGAGTTGTTTTTGGAGGATCACTATGCTGGTCTTTATATTCTATGGTCTAATCCAGAGAGGGGTGAGTGCTAACTGTTCACTCAGCAACCTTGGTACAATAAGAAGAGAAAACTTATCAACTACGACTCTTCCCTTCCACACCAATTTGTTGCCTTAGGTCACTCTGATTTATAAACAGAATTGGTTTGCTTTCCATACCTTTCACTCCATCATTCCTCAATATTGACTGTGGAACTCATCTACTATGAGAAGGGCTTCTGACTTTTATAAGGGTTTGCAGGCAGGGACAATGAAATGAACACTGTCCATTCGGGAAGTTAGTATCCATGGTGTTGACCACCCCCCATAGCAGCATCAAACTCTCATTTATCAGGAGGACCTTTGGTGATTCTCTAGCACAGGGTAAACACTGATGAACTGGGGGAGAGGACATTGTTTTGGCGAATTAAGGGAAAGTGGTACTTGGGAAAGTTTGAGAGAATAAGAAAAATAGTTTTCTTTCTCTTTCTTTGAACACCATTTTGGCCTAAGTCTTATTTTCCTATGTTTTCTAAGCTCCTTGAATAAGTTCTTTGCCACCTTTATTGCCCCCTTTCCTCCAACCATTCTATAAATCCTCTTATTGGCACACACAGGAGCAACAGTATGGCAGTGAAAGACTATAGACTGGAGTTCAAATTTGACTCAGTATTTTGTTGTTTGGGTGACCTTGAGCAGGTAACTGCATCTCCCTAATTGTTGATGTTCTCATACATTAAAAATGGTTTGAACTATCCTTGAATGTTTTGATCCAATTAAAAACTGCATGTAACATATCTGGTCCATTGTAAAATACAACATTGTCCCCTCCCTCCCTTCTTCCCTCCCTTCCTCCCTCCTTTCCTTTCTTCCTCACTCTGACTTCCTTTTTACCTCTCTCTTTCCTCCCTCCCTCCCATTCATTTTAGTATTCTGCATAGTTCCAGAAAGGATGCTAAGCAACTTTTGCTGACTTCTTCATCAATGATTATTCTTACTCTTCCACTCCCATGAACTTCAAAATGGACTTGCCCTCCCATTCTAGTTTTATAGAGTGAGGAGATGTGTAAGTCTATCTCTGCCACTAGATAGAAAAAAAAATATGGACATGTTAACGAGTGAAAATTGTCAGTATACTGACTTAGAGGAAATTTTAAGTTTTTATTTCCTTTTTAATACATATATCTTAGATCATCTTATGAAAAGTCTCCCAACCCCCCACCTTTCCCACACCTCCCCTCTCTCAAAACACACCATGCAGTTTTTACAAGAGACTGATTCTCTGTGTTTGGGGAACATCAGTCAAGGCACATTACGTCTCATTTGAAGTGAAGTGGCTTGTGCTGAATGACTCAAGGATCTTAGTTAATCTCCCACCTGGGGGATGCATCACATCACCTTTGTGGCTTTATTTAGGATTTCAGGGGGAAAAACTTGGGGGGAGAGGAGCTGCAACATGCAATGTTACATTCAATTTTAGGACCAAAAAGAACATTCTTTTAAAAAATGATAATAGCTTATTGAGTCCTTTATGCTAGGCCAGTCACGTGTTCTAATTTAGCTAATCTTCACAATAATCCTATGGGGAAAATAATATTCACATTTTTATAGGAGAGGCACAAAAAGGTCAATAAAGTGCTCAAAGACATACAATTAGCATGTTCTAAAGCCAGGATTTGAACTCAGGCAATCAGTAAACGAACCCATATTCTTAACCACAGAGTTGCATTATTCTCCATGTCTTTCAAGATGGGCAAAACTTCTTGTCCAAGAAACATGAAGTCTGGGAAGTTTTTTGCCTGGTAGCAGTTGTTGGCAGCCAAACTTGGGGATTTGAACTCAGATCTTTTGAATATCAGTCCATCAAATATCCCGAGTTTCAAGCACTATTCTTATTGTCTGATATAACCAGCAGTTGATAGGTTCTTCTATATCACAGAAAGTATTATGGGTTGTATTCATATTTTGAGTGGTGGTATTAACAACATATGATATTTTCAGGAAGTAATTGATCCAAATTGACTGTGACTTCTGAGCCCTATTTCCATTTAAAATAAAACTAAAGAGATTAACCAAAGAACATATATGCATAAGCCAAGCGTGCAGACAATAGTGTGGGGAAGGCCAGGGATGAGCCAGGGGCTGGATGGAGGGAAGCAAAGGCAGGGAAATAGGGAACATTTGTAATACTGTCAATAATAAAAGCAAACAAACAAATAAATAAATAAAGCAAGCAAGCAAAATGTCACCCAACAGGAAAGCACTGGGAAAACAATTCCACACCAGTGGTTGCATTAATTGCTACTTTGGAAGTTCCTGCTGTGCATTGAATGGAGTCACTTTGGATCTATTTCTTAGAAATAACCATCTTTATTACTTCTGCTCTAGGATGCACACTTTTGAGATTTTTAGAGGCAAACATTTTCACTAATCTGTTTCTGGTTTTCTGTTTCATTCCATAAGTAATCCCTTTGATTGTTATCATCATTTTTTAATGTTTTCAGATTTAATGTTTAGAAGGTTTGGGACATTATAGGACACTTTTGTTTCTTAGCATATAGTCTAACTCCCCAAATGTAACGTTTCAAACATCATGTTTAATTCAAATAGGATCCATTATTTTATTAAAGTTGGTTTTTTTCCCCCCTGGCATGTCTCCAGAATTTCCAAGTGCTTTATGGAAATGTTTTATGTGATACACAAGTAAGAATTTCTTTCAGTATCAGTCATTTTTCCAGTATTTTGAAAAACACAGGATGGAATATAGCATAATGAAGTGGTGCTTGTTGGCAGTTATGAACTACCCCAGGTAAATTTAAACACATTTCAGATTAATATATGCTTTCTGTCTTCTAGTTTCTTGTAGTTCACCTATCTGCTGGTCTTCAATGACATATATTTTCCACATTTTAAGTTAATGATAGGCTGGTCCCAGGAAAATAAAATTCAGGCAAATGAGTTATCTGTGGCCTTTTAAATCAGTCAACAATTCAACACTTATTTAAACCTTGGCATTGAACAAAGACCTCCTTGTGCACACCTACTAACAATACTATGCTGAGATTTATGTAGTATGTGGAAATGATCAAACCATGATCTCTGTACTGGGGCAGTCCAGGTGTAGGTTAGGAAACACAAAAGAAAGCATGCACATACAGTTAAACTCTAGGATGTGCTTTAACAGCATAACAAATGCTTTTATTCTTCTGTTTTGCCAGACAATCTGTGCAATTTTTTAAATGATTTCAGAGAGGAAAGGAAAGAGGAGAGGGAGAGAGAGAAACACCAATGATGAGAGAGAATCATTGATTAGCTGCCTCCTACAAGCCCCACACTGGGATTAAGCAGGAAACCGGGGCATGTGCCCTGACTGGAATTGAACCGTTGACCTCGTGATTTATAGGTTGACACTCAAGTGCTGAGCCACACCAGCCGGTCTCTCTTTGCTATTTTGCTGACTCTTAGCATTCTAGACCTGTGGGATCATGCCTGATTGCAAACCACCTGGCATATCTCTTATTCATAGAGTCCCACTCTCCAAGATTAGAATAAAGCACATCTGGTGTGATAATGCTCTTAGGTAGCATAAGTGGACATGCATAATGTCCTTCTAGGGGAAAATGCCTTAAAGAAGCATTTTTATTTTTAAATTTTTATTGATTGATTAGTTTTTAGAGAGAAGAAGGGAGAGATAAACATCAATTTGTTGTTCTACTTATTTATGCATTCATTGATTGATTCTTCTATGTGCCCTTACCAGAGATCAAACATGAAATGTTATATTGGGTCAATGCTCTAATCAACTTAGCTACCCTGTGAGGGCCTCTTTTTATGTTTATTATTTCTTTTATGACGTATTGAAACTTCAGAGTGGAGTATTTAAGAACATGAGTCTGAATCCAGACTTCTTGGTTCAAATCTTAGCACTGCCACTTCCCACCTATGGGACTTGGAGCAAGTAACTTAAACTTTCTGGGCTTCAGTTTCCTCCTATATAAAGTGAAAATAATAGTACCTCTCTCATAGAGTTCTGATGAGGACTGAGTGAAGAAATATTTGTGATATAATAGGCTTTTAATAAGTGCTTTTAATAAATACAACAGGACAAGTCAGGTAAAGGAAAGTGATGGTTGGGCCAGTGAAGTTCTGTGGAACCTCTCAACTTAGTGGCCAATTCTTCCATCTTATACCCTGGTTCTGATTTTGACTCACACTAGGTCTACTTTGAATGGTTTCATTGTCATGTGCTCCACATCGGCATAGATAGGCTAGCAAAACTGCCCCAGTACAACAACCCTGGTCTTGACTGAGCAGTGCTTTTGGAAGGTTACTCTTATCTGCAGCCCCAATTTAAGCAGTTGATTTCAGCAGAGATGCTAGGATTACTGCCATCAGGTTGCTGAGTCATTAATTTGAAAAACGTGTACCCAAGAGAGTCTGCCTTGATATCTACCCAAGAGAACATCCTCTGAGGAGGTAGGGCAGGGGCCTCTAATTAGTATAATGAACTTCTGTCTTCTCAAAGCACCAGCTCTGCTTCTGGAAAGGAATCAATATCCATCATCGCTGTTTGTTGCTCAGTGTTATAGATACTTCGTGTGTCTCTGTGCTCTTAGGGACTGTTCCCTGGATGAGAGAACATTCAAATATCAGAAGATGACTTACTTTTGCTTTTATAACTCACATTCTACATTCTAGAATGTCTGTTGCCTCTTTTTCCATATTATACCTATTTATAATTTATATTTTATTTTTTTAAATTTATCTTTATTGTTGAAAGTATTATAGATGTCCCCCTTTTTTCCCCCACTGACCTGTTCTATCTCACCCTCCAACCCCCCATCTTCAGCCCTAGACCTTCACCACACTATTGCCTGTGTCCTTAGGTTATGTATATATGCATACAAGCTCTTTGGTTAATCAGATAAATATATTCATGATTTTTTTCTGCCACTAACTGGAAGTTAATGTCTAGTTTCTTTAAAGAAGAGTTATATTTTATAAAGACAAGCTACTTGCTAAACTAGTGATAAAATTGTAAACATAAAATTGAATATATTTTATTTTTATTGTGACTAAATATACATAACATAAAATTTACCATTTTAACCACCGTTAAGTTTATAATTAGTGGCATTAAGTATGGTTACAATGTTTGGCAACCATCATCACAGTCACTTTCAGAATTTCCATTTTCCCAAACAGAAACTATATAACCACATGAATATATATATATATATATATACATATATATATATATATATATATATATATGTATATATATATATATATATATAGTTTTAATGTAAAAATTTACAGACTCTCCACATTCAACCTTCCTAAAAAATCGACTAATTAATTTACACTAATTCCGCCTACCTCTTAAATGTTTCAGAAATACTTACAAATGCCTAAATTTCCATTATTTATTGATGAGACTTTATTCAAGGTAGTGATGTGAAGCATTTTGTTGCAAATAATGCAATTTAATTTTAGCTGAGTACCTTTAGCTTTGCTAAGATTAGTGATTAAATATTTAGTTGTGTAGTAAATTAGTCAAGCTATGTGATCATTGGAAAGTGGGTACTCCATTTACCACAACATAAATGTTTTACAAGGTATTGTAATGTAACTAGTAAATTAATAATGGCAATTTAGGTTTTAGCTAATTCAACTCTTCCTTAGTATATATTAATTTGGGTTCTGAAGTAAAACAATTTTGACAGTGATAACTGTTACGATGGTTTAGCTGCACCAACCAGAAAGAAAATTGTGAAAATATAATGTGTGTAAAGCTATAAACATAAGTCAGTTTTCAACTGTTTTCTTTGTGAATTTGGGTTGACAAATCTAAACCAGGATTAAATATGCATTGAGGAGAGAGACCATCTTATGGTCAATTTTATACCCTTATTCAGTCAACACATTTTTTATGAGAATTGAAAAAATTGAAACAGCAAATAGTCAATCAAATTTTAAAGAACATCATGAATGTACCCAGATTGAACAAGGCAATTTAAATAGTATAAACAAACACAAAGAACCCAGTTCACAATCATAGATTATTAAGGCGAGAAGTTATTATACTAACATCAAATAATAGTAGATGAATATTATGGGAAATATATACCAGAGCCTTTCTGCAGATGAGGAAATTGAGACCCTGAAATATTTGGCTTCATATATCTAATATTTGTTTTCTTAGAGTTAGCTCAATCATAATCTAGATCTTTATTTTATTTATTGTAATGAAAACGACATGTAGGAAAATGTGAAAACACATGAAAGAAAATAGCTGTGTATAGTCTGTCTTTATTTTATTTGGAAAAACACTGAGATTTGGTTGAGGGAGCATCAGCTTTAGAGTCCAAAAGATCTACACTTGAATCAGCTATTCCTTTCACTAGTTAGTGAAAATGTTAATTTCTCTGAGGCTAGGTATTTACATCTGCAAAATAGGGGTAAAGTAGAAAATCACTACCATAGCAGTGCTGTAGACAGACAGTGGGTATTTAAAAGAAATATAATTTGAATTTCTAATTTACTCTCATTTAGTTTATTACTAATAATAAGATAGACATAATTATTGTATCCTCCCCAGATTCTCTAGAGTTCAGGCTAGTGAGGGAGACAGCTATGTAAGCAGACTACCACATAGCATGACAATTCAAATGTGTCCATCAGAGTTGTGTAATAACAGAAGTAGTGCAGACCGAACATGATTTGGAGGCATAAAGAGAGAAGTCAACAAAAAAGAATGGAGCCAGAGGAGGCCTCGGAGAGGGGGTGATGCCTGGGAAGAGTCTAACAGGATGAGAAGGAGTTTGCCGATGGACAGGGTGAAGAAGGCCATTCTGAGCAGAGAAAACAGCTTGAGCAAAGCATAGATTCCTCGGAGAGCATGGCCTTTTCATGGAACAGCAGCAGCTTCATCACGGCCCAAGCATAGTGTGCACACCGGGGAGTGGGGGGGGCGGGGGGGCTGACTTTGGAAAGGTCAGATAGAGCCAGATGTGAAAGACTTAGTTTGCCATCTAAGAAGTTTGTTTTTTTGTTTTGCTTTTTTTGAAGAGGTATGGAGCACCAGGCTCACTGAAGGGTTTTTGAGTAGGGAGGGAGAAACAGTCAGGGAGGGAGAGAAAGTTCGACATGGTCAGATTCAGATTTTAGGGAAACGGATCTGATGGCAGTATGAAGAATATATTGGAGAAGAGCAAGAGTAGAGGCAAGGAGACACTTCAGGGAACGTTGACAGTGTTCTCAACCTTGAGTGTGCATCACAGTCACTGGAGGTCTTGCTTGAATACAGCTTGCTGTGCCTGTCCTTGGAGTTTTGCATTCAGTAGGTCTGGAATGAGAAACACAGATTTGCATTCTTAAGGAGGTGCCCCTGGACCCCATTTTGGAATTGTGGGCATTAAAATAGTAAGAGGCGAATCAGGGCTTGTACTGGGGGAGGAGAATGAATCTTATTGTAAGGGCCTCATTAATTAGAAGCATCCTTATGGTGCAGTTTTGGCTGCTGAGATTTTGCTGGGACAGTGTGTCTGTGCCTGAGGCATTGGATCATGCTGGAGGGTGTTAAATGAAATAAAATGTTCTAGTTGTTTCCTGCTGGGGATCAGAATGGGACAAAGTGACCTGTGGCCCTCAATGAATGTTAATGCAGGAAAGGGCCTTGGCAATTTCATTATTCAAATTCCTTTTTGTGGTTGTTGTTAAATGAAAAAGTCAATTGAGCCCTGGCTAGGTAACTGGGTATATAATCGAGATACTCAAGGATGTAGGTTCTGTCCCTGGTCAGGGCACATACAAGAATTAACCAATGAATGCATAAATAAATGGAACAACAAATTCATTCTCTCTCTCTCTCTCTCTCTCTCTCTCTCTCTCTCTCTCTCTCTCTCTCTCTCTCTCTCTCTCTCTCTCTCTCTCTTTCTCTCCTTTCCCTTCCTTCCTACCTACCTCCCTCCCTCCCTCTAAAATCAATCAATCAATTCAAATTTTTAGATAGTAGTCATTTCAGATCAAAGAGCAGAGAGATACTTGCCCCCAGTCACCGTGCTGGTTATGTAGGATTGCTTTCTGATATAAATTAAGGGTCTGCTAAGAAGAATCTTGCATTTGGATCTGTTCATATTCCCTGTGTTTCCAGCAATGTAATGGTCAAAGGGGAGTAAAATCAGAATGCATTTTAGATCTTCTCCGTTTCAATTTTTTTTTAAGTAAGCATATACTTTCTTAAGAAGGTTTACATGATCCTTTTCTTTTGGTTCGATAAACATTTGTCCCCCTTTGTTTATTTGGTGCATGTGTTTGCTTCCAAGCCGAACATGATCTCTCTAATTACCTTTCATTGCAACCAAGGTTTCTTTTTCTTGTAGTCCCATTGCTGTTCTAGTGAAATGAGCTTCCTCTGCCGATATAGAAAGAAGCTTTTAATTGACATAATTAACTCCGGGGTGGTTACCTCGGATTTGAAGGAGGCAGTTGATTTCTCCCCGAAAGTGAAGGTACTGCCTGAGAGAGCCAAGCATGCTGTGTGTAATAATGAAGGTGGTTTGGGAAGAATTTTGTGCTCCTAATTAGGAACAAGATGAGGTAGCCTTCTGTCCGCAGGAGGCTCAGGACTCGGGCCTGTAATTGCAATGAGTATAATGGGATTACCTCACACTTGAGACATTGCTCTCACGAAAGGGGGCACAGAGCCTTTCCTTTAAACCAGTACTCCTGTGTGGTAGGGGGTGTGGTGGGGGCCTTTTGAAGAGAGGGATGACTGGAAGGGGTTTTTTCCTGTGTGTGTGTGTTTGTGTATCCATAGTAGAAAAGAGGAGCATGAAAATATTTGCGTCTCTCAAATATAATGCTTCAAATGGAAGGATATTTGAGGGTTATCTTGTATGTGAGACAGTATGTTCAGGATGCTGTAAATGATGTCCGGCATAAATACATTGTACAATACTTCTGCAAGCACTTGGTGCGATTTGCCTAATATTGCAGTTCATAACTGTGAACTACAATAAAATATTATTATATTAGTAGTGTAAATTTCTCCCAGGTATAGGAATAGATATTGAACAGATATTATTACATGCAATAAGTATTTTGAAAGCCCATATAGAACTTTGAATGCATTTTCATTTCAAAGTAAGAGTAGGTTGGATTAATTAAGCACCAGGGACCTTGTATGAGCTGCCAAATTAAGTAATCCCTCTTTTTCTCTTTCTGTTCCTTCCCTCTTTTTTCTTTCCTTTTTCCCCCTTCATCAACCATTCATCTTTGAATACATGCTTACCAAGTAATGTGTGAGGCACTGTTCAGAAAACAGGACTCACAATATCGAACATTTACCTATAAGGAGTTCGCATTTGAATGTAAGAGCCAAGCAAGTCACTATTTAGTCACAAAGCAGTTTGTATCTCCAAGCAACAACGGGGAGTTTTAGACACATCAAAGAAGGAATAAATAATTCCAGCCTGGAAATAGAGAACACTTTATGGAGAATGTTGAAAATGGACTGCTCAGAAAGAGTCTGAATAGGCAGAGTTGGGTAGGACAGCATTCAAGAGTGAGAAAAAACAATAACGACAAAACTACTGGAAAAGCAAAAGGACAAGAGCATTTTAGGGAAACGAGGCATATTTATTTTGGTTGGTAAGCAGGGTATGAGAGAGTGTCAAGTCACTTCTGGAAAAGAAGAGTTGGGCCAGATTGGGGAAAGCCTTGTGTATTGGTAAGGAGCTGGAATACAATTCCACAAAGAGTAGGTAGGCATTGCATAGCTAGTTCAAAAGCACTTGGGCAAGACAGCACAGTCTAATAATGGTTAATAGCACGGGTGCCATCACAGATTTAAACGTAGGCTTTTTTATTGTTTAACTTTGAGGAAGTTATTGAATGTACTGTGCCTCAGTTTTCTCATCCCTAAGAATAATGAAAACTTCATGCTATTGTTATTAAGAACTAAATTAAATGGTGTGTGTAAAGTTCTTAAATATAGCACCTATTATTCTGAACCAGTATTTCTCCTCTTCTTATCCTCCTTAGTCACTTAATGTTAAAAGAACTTGAAGCATCTCTGTATTTATAGAACTAGAGTAGCAAATAACAGATATTCTATTCAGGTTCTTTTTGAGCCTTACTATGTGTAAGACACATGGAAAACATTGGTAACACAAAGATGAGTAAGAGCACAGCATGTGAATAAGGAATTTTACTACCATATGGTCCTGCTATAAAGCAAACTCTTTATATAAAAAGTCCTTTTGGAATATGAACAACCAATACACTCTAAGGGCTTATAGTCAAAAGAACACATTCAGATTGCCTCATGATACAATTATAAGGAACTTGGGCATAGACTTTGGCTCTTAATACATTAACAGATAATAAGGAACTTACATTGTGTGTAAACCAAAGGTATAAGTCAGGATTGAGAAATACTCTAAATGTATGAGTGGAGTGAGGGCTAGGGAAATGGGAAGTCCATCTCTTGATGACATAGAATAAATAAAAAAAGAAATTTGTGTGAATTTCATCCAGGAAGGCTTCCTGCAGAAGGTGGGTTTGTAATGCTGTTTGAAAGGTTGAAAAATAATATGTTGACAGATAGGTGGGGAAAAGCATGTCAGGACCTTATGAAATCTGGCACTGTTTTAAAGAAGGCAGAGAGATGCCAAAACCGGTTTGGCTCAGTGGATAGAGCATCAGCCTGCGGACTCAAGGGTCTTGGGTTTAATTCCAGTGAAGGGCATGTACCTTGATTGCAGGCACATCCCCAGTAGGGGGTGTGGAAGAGGCAGCTGATTGATGATTCTCTCTCATCAGTGTTTCTGGCTCTCTATCCCTCTCTCTTCCTCTCTGTAAAAAAAATCAATAAAATATATATATTTTAAAAAATAAATAAAAAATAAAGAAGGTAGAGGGAGACAGAGAGAAATGAAGAGGTACAGGGAGGCTATGAGACTATATCCTAAAGAAGGCCTAAAAAGGCAAGGTGGGCAGAGGCGATGGGCATGAATGGAGATGGGGTGTTTGGGGGCACCTCAGAGAATGGCTTTCAACTAAGAGAAGGTATTACAGAGTCTGGATTTTCACACTGACCTGGAAATCAATAAATAATTTTCTCTGGAGAGGAAGTGCTAATTATGGACTATCTATGGTAAGGAAAGGTGAGAATTTGGGAAAAGAGATAGACTTTATTACAAGGGGACAAGGCAAGGATATATTGAGTACTTACTATATACCAAGCATGATGCTAGATGCTGTCTCATTTCATCCTCACATTAATTCTGTGGGGAAGATATACAGGGGTGAGCAAAAATAGGTTTACAGTTGTGAGTTCTTTTTTATTTATTAATTATTATATTATTTTCCATGCAAACAACTGTAAACCTATTTTTGCCCCACCATTGTATTTATCTCTATTTTACAGACAGAAAAACTGAGGTTCAGATGAAACAACTCTATCATGATTACACAGTCAGAAAATAAGAATTAACAAATCCAAACAAAATATTCACAAGCAGAAAGTTTAAATTTAGTGTTTAACTAAACCATATCAGGTCCTTCAGAAGCCTATTCATTCAGTAACCAATCACTTCCTGTGGGCGGGACCCTGTATCCCTGTATTTGCATTATTGCTCTGCACCTACTAGCTGTCTAATTTTGGAAGATTCACTTTTCTGTGAGTACTTTCTGAACTGTTAAATAAGCTTTTGTGAGGCCGGGGCCAGTTTGGCTCAGTAGATAGAGTGGCAGCCTGCAGACTGAAGGGTCCCGGGTTCGATTCTGGTCAAGGGCATGTACCTTGGTTGCAGGCACATCCCAGTGTGAGGTGTACAAAAGCAGCTGATTGATGTTTCTCTCTCATTGGCATCGATGTTTCTATCTTTCTATTCCTCTCTGTAAAAAACCAACAAAATATAAATAAATAAATAAATAAATAAATAAATATAAAAATCAATTAAAAATCCTTTAAAAAAATAAGCTTCTGTGAGAATTAAATGCTGTAATACTTGCAAAGATGCTAACTCTTACATACAGTGGCCACTAAATCAGTGTTGGTTGAATTCAAATTTGTGATAACCAGGTAATTACAAGCTATTCTTATCTATTCCCCAAGGAAACACAAGGGCCAACATTTGTTATTTTATTTGTTTCTTTCAGTTCTTTCTGCTTATGTGCAGCACTATAATGATGATAAAGATGATGTTAAGGATAATACTATTAGTAATAATTGCAGCCACCTTTTATTGAGCACATACTCTATGCCAGGATCTGTTAACATGGTACTTTATATTATTTAATTTACTCCTCAGCAAAAAGAAGGCAGAGGGATGCCAAAACCGGTTTTAACAATTTCTTACCTATTTTACCTATGTGGAAAGTCTGGCTTCCAAAAGTTAAATGACTTTGCTAAGAGTACACAGACAATAAATGTTGGAGCAGGTTCTTAAATCCCAAGATGTCTCACTTGTTCTTAATCATCAGGCAATACTGCCCCCCTCTTTAACACAATGTGTTTTTTGAATCAGAGTTGTCAGTGATTCAGGCTCCCTTGCTCCCTGTTAGTCTGAATTAGCAAACTTTCCCTCTAATTCATGTCCTTGGCAGTTGGTTACTGCTGTTCTAAATGCCCTAACTTAAAGGAGACAGTTTCATTTTCTTACTTAAGTGAAACAAACAAACAAAAAAACAGTTTTCCTGAATATCCACAGACATCCCACAGCACAAATCTGCTGAAACACTGATTTACTTGGACAGAAAATGTGAGATTCAATTTCTTCCTGGTTGGGGAACATTTTTCTTAACAGCACTGAATGTTAGTCTTTCTCTCTCTCTTGCTAAGCTATCCAGAAGTAATGATCATGGCATTGATTTTCGACATGTATCTTGGAAATACTGAAATAGAACAAAGAGGCCTGAAATGAGATAAAGAAATAAGGAATATTGGTGTCAAGACTGGGGCATGGCAGAAGGGGGTTGCATGAAGCTTTTGATATTTTAGGTTCTGCACATCTATAAATTGAGAATTAACTTGCAAAGGGAAATAAATGGAAGGAGGTCAGTTAGTACGTAGAAATCTAGAAGAATAATTAAAATTATTAGAGAAAGAGAAAGGAAACCCTCCCACAAGAATCACAGCTACTATGTACTAATGTCTATGGTATGTGGTACTCTTAACAAAGCAGTCAATATGTTATTAACTTATTTGATCATCTCAACACATGTGTGAAGTAGCTACTATGATTATTGCTTTGTAGATGAGAAATTGAATTTTGAAGCAGTGAAATAACCTGAAAAAGTCATGCAACCAATGGAGTCAGAATGAAGCACATTTTTTTTTGTCTAGCCCTAGTGTTGGCCAGTCACTGTCATCTTGACCAGCAGAAAGAGTCACTCAAATCTCAAGGTCCTGAAATAAACCAAATATCTTCCTGCAGCTGGCCACACCTGCTCCAAATTCCCACCTAGAGATCCTAATTTCTAATTTTCAGAAATAAGACATCATTATTGATAATGAAAGAACTTGGCCTTTGGAGTTGAGTGGCTGATTCACTTAGCTGCAGGATCTTCAGCAAGACACTTTTCTGATGCTCATTGTCTGCATCTATAACATGGGAAAATAATATGTGGAAAATATAATATGGCAAATTTTACATAGTGCCTTATACTTTATTAGTGTTCAGAACATTATGTAACATAGAATATTATTGATAATTTCCTGATTTTAGCACAATGCCTAGTTCCAAGAAGGTGCTCAAAAGTGGTATCAATAGATCTTACCGTAAAACATGATCCTTCTCAGCCTCTAACTCTGGGAAAATCAACTGGCACATGCAATGACATTTGTAGTCCTACCCAAAGAGCTAGGTCATTGGTCCTTACTCATAATAATTACTTTTTTCCTAGACAATTTCTACTATGTGACAAAGCTACAGTAAAGCTTCTTTATTTAACATCTCTATTAAATAAAAGCTGGATGCCTTGAGGGGGAGAGTAGTGCACGCTGAATAATCCTCTGTTTTGCATATGGAAATTCAGCTACCAGATTTTGCAAAAGAAATTCAGAGGCATCTTAAAGTAGAGGATGACCTTCACATTTTCATAAAATAAATGATTAATGTGGGGACCACTAATTCCACCCATACTTTACTCCCCAAACAACTTTATCCATCCTGAGAAAGGCCTCTCACTTTCAAGGATAAATGATACATTTAAAAAACACACAATTATGAACAATCAGGTATGTAATTTATATTTGTTATGCATAATAAAATACATAATTAAACATCACTTCATAATTAATCAAGTCATTAAACCCTGGAAGTGTCAAGAAGCTCCTCTGCAGCAGCATCCTGAGTTGGGGAGATTATTTATAAATAGTCTCACAATCCTAGGACTATTTTCATTCCTGTTTTATTTTCTCCAAGTGTCGTTGGATAGGTCAGTCTTGATTAAATACTGCATTTGGATATGCACTTTAAGCAGAGTGTTCCAAGGCCATGCATCTGAGCTGTTCAATAAAATCCAAGGAGCCAAATATTTAGCCCACATATAATGCGGATCCATTTCAAAATAATAAAATAGAATGGATTTTCCTTCAGATGTCAATAAGTTAGTACAAGTTTTGCCTCAGACAATTTGTGCATCAAACCTGATAATGGATAAAATGGGGAATAAGCCATTTCTTTCATGTCTGTGCAGCAATGGTACAAATGGAAATTTCAGATTCGCCTGCCTGCCTTGTAGATCTTGTCAGATGTGATGAGCGAGGGTTCAACAGGCTGTACTGAATATTTTATTAACAATGACTATTACAATAAAACAAAAGAAGAGGGAATATTTGCCAGGTCCTATGTGATACACATTAGCTACACACACTTATTTAGTCTTCACCATAGTCCAGTAAACTAAGTATTGTTATTTTTCTCCTTGTACTACACATGAGGAATCTCTATGTCTTATAGATTTTTTTTAAAAAAGGGGGGGAAATAAAGAGCAGAATAGGTATTTTAGGTGGTGGTTTTCTGCATGTGTAAGAAATGGGTGTTCTCTTGCAACTGGCTGGGGTTTGCCATTGAATTTAATGTCGATGCCGTGATAAAGAGGACTCGCAGGTAATAGATGTTCTACACCATTGAATGAAATTGAAGGTTCCCAGCAGGCTCCCAGCAAGTTTCGCCCTGGAAGAGTCAGAAAGTCTGACTTGATGATTATACTGAAGGCGAAAACCTTCTGCATTACCATATCTGTCAGGGTGAAGGATGGATCAGTGCGGAGGAAAGGTTCACCGAGCTGCCCTCATCAGAGGTAATCATATTCCGTATTTTCAAGTAATGCCCCATTTGATGGCTGATGTCGGCAGGTATTGATTGAATGTGTTCTGAAAACTGGTGACTGAACCCTGCGGGGAGTTTACTGAGTACGGAGGCTCCTCACATCACAGGGCAAACTGAGCACAGCCGTGTGGGCTGGACCATGTCTAGCTCATTCCTGTGAATGCTTCATGTGTCTTGGGGAGGAGTATAATGGTGTGGGTACATTATATTTCAGGCTCTCTTTGCTGTCTATGCTTGTGCTACTCTAAAAGCACTCTGCCTCTTTCTCATCATCCCACTGGGTGCCTGACATTCTTCAAATATAACATCTCCTGTTAAAACTCTCTGCCATTGCTCCCTCCCCTCCCCTGGGGGAAGCTCCTAACTATTATTTGGGACCCATGTCAAGTTTCACTGTGGGCCTAGTAGTTTGTTTATCTGTGTTCTTTGCAGTGCTCTTTTCACATCTGTAGACTCATGTGGAGGCCTGATGGTTACAGGTAAGAAAAGATGGAGGACTGGGCCAGGTTTGGAGGGCCCTGCATGGAATAATGGATCCAGGACTGAGACATCCAAGGGCAGGAAGTGGATCCAGTTACTGTGGCAGTGACCTCTGAGCTTGATAAGGTCATTCCTTCATCATGATTCGGTGTCATGATGGCACTGTCATTAATAGAATGGCACTGTCAGTTAGTGGAGATAGAAAGACTTATTCTAGTCTTCCAAGCACCTAGACTAGGAGGAATCTTAGAGAAGTGTGAGTGCCAGGAAGTTGTCATCCTGGGGTCTCCTGTAGACACCCTCCCAACCCCTATGGTGGCCTGTGCTGCTGGAATTGGACTCCAGGCCTAAGGACAGAGACCCACTAATGTAGGGCATGAAAAACCCTGTCTTTGGAACTGGAGGGTAGAAGGTTGAGGGAAAACTAAAGCTCAAAACCCTGGGCCTTTGTGGGGACAGGTGCTTCAGCTGGCAACAGAGCAAACTCAGAACAGTTTGTTTTAAGGATAGCTGGTGCTTAGCTCCCTCACATGAGGCCCAAGTCCCTTTAAAATACTCTTTGCTTTATAACCCTACTAGAGGCCTGGTGCACGAACTCATGCATGGGTGTGGTCCCTCTGGGTGGCCTGCAGGGATTGGCCAAAACCCGAAGTCCAATGCCACCTACAGCTCCTACCTGCTGCTCCCACTCATCCCAGTCCCATTGTGCCTGCTGTGGGCCTGTGCCCAATCAGTCCCAATCGGGAGAGGCTCATGCTGCCACCGCAGTGCTTGCCAGGCATGAGCCCCACATCTGGCATTCTCCCAAGGGGAGTGGCCAACAGGATAAGACTGAAACAGGCTCTCCAACATTCCCCAAGGGGGTCTCAAATAGTGAGAGGGTACAGGCCAGGATGAGGGACCCCACTGGCACACGATCAGGCCGGGAGGGACCATGGGAGGGCCCCAGGGCATGTTCAGCCTTTCTTGCTCAGTCCTGATCAGCCAGACACCCGCAACAAGCTAACCTACCAGTCAGACTGTCTGTCCCCTAGTGGTCAGTGCACATCATAGCAAGTGGTTGAGCAGCCTTAGCATATCGTTAGCATATTACACTTTGATTGGTTATTCTCCCATTTGGCCTATTTGCTTATTAACCTTTTATTATATAGGATTAAGCTGAGACCTATCTTCCCCCCCCTTAACTTTGTCACTTAATAGCTCTGTGACCTTCAGCAAGTCTCTGAAGTTCACCAGCCTAGGTTACTTCATCTAAAATGAAAACTATGATTAATTCTATGGATTATTCTGAGAGTTTAATGGCTATTTAACTCATTATATTGTGTCTCATGTACAGTAGGATCCCAATTAATGGTAATATCATCATCATCATCATCATCATTGCTCTCATTGCTCTCATTTCCACCCATTACAAGATAAATTTTAGCTGAACCCAGCTATAGAGCAGTAAAGATTGCAGATGCAGAAGCAGGAATTCACATACTCCTCCATTATGACACTTATATCTAAACCTTTTATCAATGCTATGGAATTTCCACCGTCTGTCTTATTATTATAGATTATAAGTCATAGTACATAGTACTGACACAATCAGAGTATGCTGAACAAAAGAATGACTCAGCCAGAAAAAATGTCCCCAAAATCTAGAGTAAGAAATAAAGCCAGTTTGTTCATTTTTATGTACTGAGATTTCTAAATTTAAGTAAAGGAAATATTAGGAAACAACTGTGGCATAATAACAATACTTAAAATGTGATACTATGGTACTATTGACACTTAGTTCAGAGCTGTTGAGCATAATCTTATGCTCTCTGTACTACTCACCAAAGGAAAACACGTTTCATTCTATTAAATAAATTATTGAACCCTAGTCCTACCATTCATCTGCCTTTTTGTTCCTTCCACACTAATCTAACAGTGAATAAGACAGAAAACACATCACGGATGTATTGGAATTGTCTTAAAGAGAGTCATCATCTATTTTTCTCATTATAATTAATTGAATTGGTGTGTGACTAACATGTGTATATATATGTGCTCCATTGATTTCAACTTTATTGAAAATGCCACTGTCCATTTTTGGTAGAGTTCTAGCTTTAGTAATCATAAGGAAGAATGCAACTGCCTACCTTGTTATTTTCTGAAAAGATACATATGTCTACAGAGCCTGTAAGTTTGTATTTATAAACATCAGCATATAAAGGGCTGCTGTGTCAGGAACACTGAAATGTGATAAATATTAATTTCTAGTATGGTATTTTGTGAAGGATTTTTAGAATCAGCATTTCATGTTTATGCTTTTCCCCTTGCAGTTCTGGAAATGATAGAAATAAAAGGTGATGATCTTTAACAGGGTCTTATTTTCATTTTTTGAGGTCTGCCAATATTTTATTTTTTTACATGGTGCAATAATATCCTTGATTATTGAAGAGTTGTATTTTATCCCTTCTCACTGGTTTTCATACATGTATAGAGCAAGGATATGTGTTTTTACTTTCTATAAATCAGTAATCATTTTTTTAAGCACAAAAACACATGAAAATGGCATTCTATAAGTAAAATAACAGGCAATAGTATTCTGAGACCTTTAGTATGCTATACATAAGCTCTTACAAGAAAAAAAGCCTTAGCATTTAGGTGTTTAAAAAAATGATTGTTCACATAGTGGAGTCATTGATTGATGGTTTCTATCTTGTTTGGATTGAGCTGCCAAACAATTCATCTCAACTGACTGGCGACTGTTTAATCACAAGGCTCTCTAGCCTCTTGTTAAAACCTCTTCTTTTGGTTCGTGGATATTTTTAAAAGGAATTTGAAATGTTCATGAGGAGTGTGGCTCAAGCCAGCAGCTCCACATTGCAAGCCCTGGGTTGGAAATCCCTATCTGCCACCCCTAACCAGCTGTGTGACTTGGGTTGAATTGCTTCACCTCTCTGAGCTCACTTTCTCCATCTGTGATACAGAGGTAATACTGGCTACACTGCAGGTTTGTGGCAAGGATGGACAGAAGCAACATGTGAGAGTGTTTACTTATCAGGGCTCAGGAAATGATGAGCTCTTCTTGCCTGGGAGGTTCTAGTCCAGCGTTGGCCATTCACATATTTGATGATTATTTATTTGTGGTCCCAGTTTTCTCTTCTGCAAAAGGATGACATTACATTAGTTTCTCAAGTTACTATGGGTTCTATAAAGTCAATTCTAATTCTCTTTTCAAGAAAGGAGACACTGGAAGCTGCTTACCTGGTCTGTGCTCTGCCTTTGCCTCTGGTTTACCCGGAAAAAGAGGAGGAAGGAGCAGGTGTAGCACATCTACAATATGCAAATACTCCATTTTCCATGAAATAGGAAGAAATATGATTGTGCTAAAATCAAATTCAGCATGTTTACCTTGAACAATTCAGAAAGCAACTTGGGGTCATGGCTGGCACCAACAAGGAGGCGCTGGATAGCAAGAGAGTTGGGTGGAGATCCTTACTAAGTGATCCTTCCTCCTCCCTCTTTCCTCTTTCTTCACTGTGGGGAAGCAATCCCTCTGTGTAAACCTTGTTTTCCTTATCTTTAACATGGAACAAAGATTGCTAATTTGCTGTAGAGATTAAATGTGGTACATATAGAAAATAGAATGGGTTACCAGTATGCATGAAACACACTGTAGGTACTTAAGAAATGTTATTTTCCTTTTTTATCATCCTATTTACTTCCCTGTAACAGGCCCTCAAGAGTTCTCTGCCAATAACTCTACCCTTACTTGAAAAAAAGGCTTCAAGCCCTAACTGGTTTGGCTCAGTGGATAGAGGTCAGACTGTGGACTGAAGAGTCCAGGTTCAATTCCAGTCAAGGGCACATGCCCAGTTGAGGGCTCAATCCCCAGTAGGGGACAAGCAGGAGGCAGCCATCCATGATTCTCTCTCATCATTGATATTTCTATTTTTCTCTCCTCCCTTCCTCTCTGAAATCAATATAAATATATTTAAAAAGAAAAAAAGAAAAAAAAAACTTCAATGAAGGAGCCACAAGAAAGGTTGAGATCCCACACTTGCTGCTGACTGGGGCAAAGTGATGTTGCCAGGTAAATTCTATGCAGGAGAAATGCTGCCATAGAGGCCCCTTTCTGTGCTGTGATGAATGGGGTTCCCCTGATTGCTGAATGGCCTTGTGTTCATCATGCACTCTGGCTAGTGCTCGGTGTGCAGAGTAGAACAGTGAGGCACCAAGGGGAGGATCCTAGAGGTACTGAAGAGAAAGGCTTTTGGGAAGGAGGTGCAAGGAATTCCAAATTTCCAGAACATAATGTGCAAGGAGAGGGACAGGAGTTGAGACAAACAGAAGATAAGGGCCAGATGAGGGAAGGCCTTACACATGGTGAGTCATAGGAGGAGATTAAACTCCAGATGGGATCAGAATCACAGCAAGATCTTCCTGTCAGTGGCATGGAGATGGATTGAAGGAAGGCGAGACTGTAGACTTCAGATCAGAGCAGGGCCTTACTTAAGACATCTACCGGGATGTGAATGACAGGGCTCTGAACTAAGGTGGCAGCACAGGGGGAAAGCTCATTTGCAAGATATTTTAGGTGTTGGAACTGACAGACTTGATAACTGTCTGGAAATAGGAGGTGAAACAGAACTGGCACCCAGGTGGCTCTCAGGGCTCAGGTTGGCCCAGGGTTAGGGCAGCCTCTGAGATCCAAATGTCCTTGCTTCCATGACTCTGACTAGTCCACCATGGTGAGAAGTCACTTCTTTTTGAAAAATTATGTATGTACATATATTTAATTCTCACTTGACGACACTTCTTTTTTTATGGAGAATTTATGTGAAAGAGAAACATCCATCAAACATCCTTCAGTTGCCTCTCATATGCACCGACTGGGTTTGGAACCCACAATCTGGGTATGTGCCCAGATTGGGAATCTAACCACAGCACCTTTTAGTGTATGGGACGATGCTTCAATCAAGTGAGCCACATGGCCAGGGTAAAAACTCACTTTTTTTTTTTTTTTTGGCAACAATGTCATTGCATTCTTGCTTATACAGCAGGTATTGTGTGCCTTGAATTATAGTTATTTGTGTGTAGAGCCATTTCCCCCCATTAATGTTAAACTCACCAGGCTGAAAATATTGTTTAATGCATCCTTGAATCCCCAGGAGGGGCTGGCCAGTTGTCTTACATATGACAGGTGTCATATCATTAGATAGATGTATTTGGCATATGGTCTATGTCTTCAGGCCACAGGTTAAATTGTTTTTAAAGGCTTTGGTCTCAGGAATGTCCCCTGTGGAATGCCACCTATGCTCCAATGAATGATTTATCTTAACCACTTTCTGATTGTTTTTCCCTTCTTTTCATTGGTTAATGCTCTGGGTCCCTAGACCTCCTTTTCCAAGTTTATTGGCTTCCTCATAATAAACTAAAAAATATTCTATTTGGAACAAGTGAAAGTGATTGTCTTTTCCTGGTTCTTCACATATTTCTATGTCCTTGACAGAGATTAGGTTAATCTAATTGGATCTGTTTGGCTTGAAGAGGTGCTGGATGTAGATTAGTACCCTCATTTCTTCAAGGCACCTGCTAGTGTTCTACAATCCTTTTTTCTTTTTACAGACCTCTTATTTGTGAAAAGCCTGTATACAAGGCTGAGAGTACTTCTGCACTACAACACAGGAAACCTGGCCTCCACCTATGTTCCTGCTGCAGGCTCTCTGTGCAGCGTGGAGAAAGCCATGTCGCCTTGGGGGCTTCAGTGTCCTCACCTGTAAAATGACAGTGTCAGATAAAGCCCCACAGTATCCAAAAACTGTTAGATGCCTTAAAGTGAACTGGACAAAGTTAGTGTATTCCCCAAGACCAGCTTTCTCATTAAAGAATGCTGGGCCTTATCAGAGCACGGAACAAGGCAAACCCAGGAGGCCAAGGATCTAGAAGTCGAAGGAAAAGCAAAACAAAAAAACAACAGACCTGCATCCAGAGTTTTTCAGGAAGCAGGCCAGTCGAACAGCCACAGCACAGGATCCAAAGTGGACGGCCTTGGAGAGCAGGTGGCCATCTAAGCAGTCAGATGGCAAGGGGGTGGGGGGGCGGTGGCCACAGCAGGCAGGCAGAGAAAGGCAAAGCAGGAACCCAGGAGCATGCAAAGTCTAAATCAGGGAAGTCTGTCAGGGATTAGCAGGGTCCTGGCCACCTGCCTGGGTTCACGAGCAGGGCAGAGATTAAAAAGGGAGACAGGGGAGGGGGATAAACGAGAGCAAGACCGGGCTCCAGGTTTGATGAGCCTGACATATTAGGCAGGTCTCCAAAAGAGATTCAGGCAGCGAAGAGCAAGACAGAAGGTGAGTTCTCAGAACTGGGCCACCAGGTGGGGGCTGAGTTGCAGAAGCTGAGTTGTAAGAACTGGGACAGAAGGTCAGACCTAGAATCATAGAAGGAAGGTGAATGCTGAGGCCTCCAATTTTAGATTTTGAGATGCTGTAAGGTATCTTTTAATGCACAGCTTTCAGGAAGCAGTTCTTTCTGCATTTCAGCTGCTCACTTTCTGCAAAGTTTCCTTTCCCTCCCCCATCCTCTCCTTTCCCCTCATTATCTCCATCCTCACATTTTGACTTACTAAATTCAGAGTATGAAGGAATAAGGAATGCTCTCCAAAATGATAGGTAGGAAAAGGAAAATGTCAAATCACAGTAGACTGTGATGAATGCAACAGAGAGGTTTATGCAAGGGACCAAGGGTGCTGAGGAGAAAGAAGTCTGTTCCATCCAGAGGAAATGAGGAAAGTGCCCCAGAGGGAGTGCCTTTTGCACAGAACCCTGAAGGGCAGGTGACAGTGTGCCAGGTGTGAGGTGAGGCCCGGGCAGAGAGGGCAGAGAGAACTGTGTCTATGTGGGTATGGAATTAAGCAGGGAATGGACAAGTGCAGGGAATAAGGGGTTAAGTGTGGCGATAGATATGAGGGTGGAGGGAGTTGTCAAAAATCAATGAGAGAAGTAATTGGGTAATTTTCAGAAAGCAAATGACCCTAGAGTTGATTATAAGGAAGATAGCACACTTGGCAGGAAAGAGGGGGAGATGGAGTGGGAGAAGGTGGGAACAGTCAGAACAAGAAGGAGGCCATTGCTCATGGTCCTGGCAAGAGATGACAGAGATGAAACCAAGGCTGTAGCAATGAAGATGAGCAGAAACATCAGGTTTAAGAGAAAGAAACACTCTTGACAAAAATGAACTAAGTCAGAGGCAGTTGCCATGGGTCAGGGGCAGAAACTAGGAAACGTGGACTGAGTATTTCCTTAAATGTCACTTTCTCAGACAGGACTTCTCTGGATATGTGTTCCTTACCATCCTCACCACATTCCCAGTTTCCCTCACTGCTCTTTTTTTTTCTTCATTTTCTTTTAGTTGTTTTTTTTTTAATAGTTGTCATACCACATATTTTATTTATCCTATTTTATTGTGTATTTTTTTTCTAGTAGACTGTAGCTCTCTGGGGGCAAAGGTTTTGCCACTTAAGAATATTGTTCTATCCTTATGTTTTTAGCACTTAGGACACTTCCTGGCATACAGTAGACAATAATAAATGGCTGAAATCAAGGCACAAGCAGCCATAGATTGAGACTTATTGCAAGAGAAAAAAAACACACAGAATATTCCATACTAAAGGAACCCTAGAGACCAGACTGGTCCC
Organism: Pipistrellus hanaki; assembly: GCF_964339955.1. Lineage (NCBI taxonomy): Eukaryota > Metazoa > Chordata > Mammalia > Chiroptera > Vespertilionidae > Pipistrellus > Pipistrellus hanaki. Next base: position 34,560,341 of record NC_140511.1, read on the forward strand.
TGCATTTTGCAGAAGACATAGTGTTTTGCCCAAGGTCACACACAAAGCATGTCCAGCAGAAATAAAGGCAAGCCAGGAGTCTGTGAGTGTGTGGAGCCTGGTCTCCAAGGAGCTGACTGACATGCAGGAATGGAAATAGGGGTGAAGATGCTGTGGCTGTTGAAAAGACACTGTAGCTACCGGTCATTCCTGATAAATCATTTGATTTTTCTTCTGTAACTGAAACTTACCAAAACAATTATTTATTTCATCCATCTTGTCTTTTGCCTGTCCCTGTTTGTAAGTTTACCCCTTCCCCCACACACATTGTTACAAGAATAAAGGATCCTCTGGATTAAGGCATCACATATCAGCACTGTGTCTTTTCTGTAATATAACAGTGTTTCTGTTTCTTTCCTTTGTTTTTTTATTCCCCAAGAAACAGCAACACTCAAGAAACACCAAGCCATTGGTGTTTGACAACATTTGGCTATTTTCCATATCTAGAGGTATTAAAGGATTCTGACAGATAACAGGACTTGCAAATGATGGGAACAGTTAGATGTCCACTTTATTTCTTATCCATCTGTTCATTTGCCTATTATTTCTTTACTTCATTTATTCTCTTGTTCCTCACATATTTCCTTAGCTATAGAAGGTTGGGTTGTTGGGATGACAAGGGGTTTACAGCCTGGAAAGAGAGAGAGGAAATAAAGCAAAGGCAAAAGCTTCAAATATATTTTTAAAAAATCTAAACTTGGTTTTTATTCTACTCATTTATATTTAAATAATTTAACAAGTATTTACCAGTAGCTCCTATTTATACAGACACTGAGTTAGACAATGTGGATCCAACAGGATATAAGAAAAACATGAGTCCCTGTCCTAAATGAGATTACATGCTAGTTGAGGAAGCAAACATTGAATGATGGTGGTATGTGGTACAATGGAAAAGTATGGGGTGTCGGATTTGCTAGGCAATAAGGGGGACTTCTTCAAAGAGGTGATACTTGAGGTGAACTCTGAAGTCTGAATAAAAATGAACTAGATAAGGAGAGGTGGAGATGGAGAGGAAGAGTCTAGGTAACAGGAACAGCGTGAATGAAGGTCCAATGACAAGAAGGGCATGTCTCATTAAAATATGAAAGAAGACCCTTGGATGCCAGCTGCAGGGGGAGAGGAAGTATACACAGACCTCTCATGTAGAACACTATAAACCACAACAAAGATTTTACTTTTCTTAAGGTATTACATATGTGTCCTTAACTCCCCACTGCCCCCCCACCCCCACCCATACCCCCACTCCCCTGATGTCTGTGTCCATTGGTTAGGCATGCAACATAATAAAAGCCTTATAGGACAAACCTACAGCCAACATCATACTCAATGGGCATAAACTAAAACCATTCCCCTAAGAACAGGAATGAGACAGGGATGCAATGGGAAGTTAATAAAGGTTATACATGCAGGAAAGTAATGATACAATTTGATATTTGGACGCTGGATTGGGGTGAGGCAAAAAGTAAGAGGAATAGAAAAAAAATAAGGATCACAAGAGAGATGTAGAAATGTTACAATAAAAACTCAGAAGACTACGATTGCTTCCTTCTGAGAATATTAAAGATTCATGGAAGAGGTGGCTTTGGAGCTGCAGGGATGGAGGAATGGGAGCTGTGGTTTTTCAAGGGCATTTTCAATAGGAGGTCAGCATGGAACATCAAGGAGATGTGAAAGCAAAGGTGATGTATGGAAAACAGCAAGCCGATCGTTCTGGCTGGAGCATAAGACAGACATCTGAACTACATGAGTGGAAATCAGATTGAAATGTAGAAGTGAAGGCAGAAGGATTTGGGTATTGTGCTATTTCAATTATATTAAAACAAATAGGAGCCACTGAAAGATTCTGAGCCCACAAGAGCATACTCAGATCTGTTTTCATGGAGATTAATCACATAGCGAAGTATAGGAGGGATTGGAAAGGAGGCTGGAGGGAATGAGAGTAGTTGGGAGCGTGGCATAAAAAACTTGGCTGGAGCCAATCAAAGCTGGCATGAAGGTGGTGGCAGTGAGAATGAAAAGAGTGCAAAGATATTGCAGAGGCAAAATGAACAGGACTAGGCTACTGATTAGATGCCAGGAAACATAAAAGAAGTACATATACTTCATAGCATTGTCAAGACTTCATTTTACTTGTTATTTGGTGCAAATAGTTGAGGTAGGTTATAAATTCAGTGCTCTGGAATACAGACTGATAACCACATGATATCTCGTCCACATGCAACGAAGAACTGTGTCAATACTTGTAGCTGTATGGTGGGTGACTCCCAAATGGACTGGGTTTTAAGTGTTAACCTACTAAGAGTTACTTCCGTGTTCTATTAGCAATCAACTGTAACATGTGTTCCCACAAATAGAGGATAGCTTCTGGAAAATGAATTTGACAATGGTGAAATAGTAGATATTAAAAAAAAAAAAAAAAAAAAAAAAAAAAACCAACCCAGACTGAGAACATGATTTTATAGCACTCTATAGTCTAGGAAAATAAATAAATAAATAAATAAGTAAATAAATAAATAAAAAGATAGTTGGGCTAGGAAGGACTTTCTCCTTTTCTGTTATATAAAGTGGGTGGTAAAATATGTAAGACATTCCAGATGAATTTTTGGAGAGTTTGTTCTAGGACACATGTGTCAAACACAAGGCCCGCGGGCCAAATCCAGCCCGCCAGGCCTTGCAATGTGGCCAGCACCGCGCTGTCATCACTGCACTCCGCTGTCAGTTTATGACATTGTCAGTTTATGACTGTTCAGTAAACCATTCGGCCCGCGATTTAGGCTGGATTTTAGATTTTGGCCCCTTCTCTGATTGAGTTCGACACTCCTATTCTAGGACTATGAAATATGCCATTGGTATTTTAATAGGGAGTGCATTGAATCTATAGATTGCTTTGGGTAGTATGGGCATTATAATGATGTTGATTCTACCAATCCAAGAACATGGTATGTCCTTCTATTTATGTCTTCATTTATCGCTTTTTACCATGTCCTGTAGTTTTCCAAGTACAGGTCTTTTACCTCCTTAGTTAAGTTTATTCCTAGGTATCTTAAATTTTTTTGGTATGATGATTAATGGGATTGCTTTTTAATATCTCTTTCTGTAAGTTCACTATTGGTGTATAGAAATGCCATAGATTTCTTAGCATTAATTTTGTGTCGTTCTACATTGCCAAATTCATTTATTAAGTCTAATAATTTTTATGGAATCTGTAGAGTTTTTTTATGTACAGTATTATGTCATCTGCAAATAATGACAGTTTTATGTCTTCTTTTCCAATTTGGATACCTTTTATTTCTATGATATGACTAGCACTTCTAGAACTAGGTCAAACAGGAGTAGTGAAAGTGGGCATTCCTGTCTCATTCCTGTTCTTAGGTGAAATGGTTTTAGTTTTTTCCCATTGAGTATGATGTTGGCCGTAGGTTTGTAATATAAGGCTTTTTATTATGTTGCATGCATATAAACCTAACCAATGGACACAGACACCAGGGGGGTGAGGGCATGAGTCAAGGATGGGGGGGACAACAATGAGGGAATAAGGACACATATGTAATACCTTAATATGTAATACCTTAAATAAAATAAAATATAATGTTGTAATATATAATATATAATGAGTTCTAAGACTTTATTCATTGCCTACTTTTTTTTTTTAAAAAATGTGAAAGACTAATCATGAACCTATTTAAATGGGAAGGCAGTAACACTGTTGGAAAAATACCTTAACTTGATATGCAAAACACAGAATTTGACTTCATGTTTGCTGTTTATTAGCAATATAATGTTTTCCCTTAATATCTCTCAGCCTAGATTTTCCATTTGTGAAGTGAGATACTACTAACAGCCTTGCCTAAGTCAGAGAGTTGTATGAGGATCAAGTGAGTTGATGTATGTGAGAGTGACAACCAAATAAAATCATAATATCATCAGATCTGAAAGGTACTGGATGATAAAAATCCAAACTGTCATCCAACCCAATCTGTGAACCTCTAAGCATGTATCATTGGCCAATAGGGCAACAATGTCATATGACGTAATACAGGTTGATAAATAACAAAAGCTTAATCACAAATTTGAGAGATCCTTACTAGAATTCCAAAATAATTGGTCACAGTTTGTTTTATGTCACCAAAAAGGTTCTTGTGTAGAGCAACGGTTTTTAAAGTGTGGTCTCTGTACTAGCAGTATCAACAAAACTAAGAACTTGTTACAATGTAATCACATTACAATTGCCTGAAAATCCGTACAGGCAATTGTAATGTGTGTTAAAGTTGGAGAACCATGAATACAGTGGAAAGAACCTGCCCTCTGTAATCAAAGCTGAAGTCAAATACTAGTTCCAACCTTTAATGGCACAATGACCTGAACTTATTTTTTGAAAATAACTGCCCCAGGATTTTCCTACTGTGGTAGAAGATTAAGAGGGACAATATAGATATGCTGGAGGCCTGGTGCATGGATTCGTGCACTGGTGAGGGCATGGCCTGCTGTGAGATTGCTGCTGTGGGATCGACCCACTGATCAGCCAAGCAACACTTCCACTGTGGAAGTACACTGACCACCAGGAGGCAGCTCCTGCATTGAGCATCTGCCCTGTGGTGGTCGATGTGCATCATAGTGACTGGTTGACCGGTTGTTCTTATTGTCCTGCCATTCAGTCACTGGGCTTTTATAGATATACTAGAGGCCAGTGCACAGAATTTGTACACAGGGGCAGTGGGGGTGGCCCTCAGCCTAGCCTGTACCCCTCCAATCTAGGACCCCTCGAGGGTTGTCCAACTGCCTGATTGGGTTTAAACGGGCAGTCAGACATCCCTCTTACAATCCAAGATTGCTGGCTAACCAACTGCTCGCCTGCCTGCCTTCCTGATTGCCCCTAACCACTTCTGCCTGCCAGCCTGATCATCCCTAACCACTCCCATGCCAGCCTGATTGATGTCTAACTGCTCCCTTGCCAGCCTGCTTGCCCCCAACTTTCCTCCTCTGCCAGCCTGGTCACCCCTAACTGCCCTCTCCTGAAGGCTTGATCACCCCCAACTGCCCTCCCTTGCAGGCCTGGTCCCTCTCAACTTCCCTGCCTTGCAGGCCTGGTGCCTCCCATCTGCCCTCCCCTGCTGGCCATCTTGTGGTGGCCACCTTGTGTTCACATGGGGACAAGATCTTTGACCACATGGGGGCAGCCATCTTGTGTGTTGGAGTGATGGTCAATATTCATATTACTCTTTTATTAGACAGGATAGAGGCCTGGTGCACTGATGGGGGCCAGCTGGTTTGCCCTGAAGGGTGTCCTGGATCAGGGTGAGGGTTCCCGTGGGGCATGGGGCAGCCTAAGTGAGGGGCCTGTGGTGGTTTGCAGGCTAACCACACCCCCTGGTAACCCAAGCAGAGGCCCTGGTATCTGGCATTTATTTACCTTCTATAATTGAAACTTTGTAGCCTGGAGTGGAGGCCTGGGCCAGCCAAGGTGTGTGGAAAGCTTTGCTTCTTCCATTGCCAAGGGCAACCCTAGCCTCCCACTCTTTCCAGCTCTGTGGTTGCCACCATTTCTGTTTGGATTTGTTTACCTCCTATAATTGAAACTTTGTAGCCTTGAGTGGAGGTTTAGGCTAGCAAGGGCAGGCGGAAAGTTTGGCTTCCTCCATTGCCTGGGAAACCCAAGCCACCCTCCTACTCTCTGTGGTTGTAGTCATCTTGGTTTGATTAACTTGTATACTATTGTAGTTCTGATTGGCTTGTGAGCGTAGCAGAATGATGGTTAATTTGCATATTACTCTTTTATTAGGTAGGATATTTTATTCCTCTAAAAATACTAGCCTACTACCTAGGTTGACATACTTTTGTTAGTTCTTCTGCCTACATAAAGCTTTTTTGCCCACCATCTCCCTTCCGTATTTTTTAAAACATTTCTTTGGGTGGAACTAATTTTCAAAGAATTGAGTTTTTGGTTGAGCTGTTTGACTACAAAGAGGAATGGGTATCTGAAAAATCAAATATAGCAGGATAAAATAAGGCCATATTTGTTTTTGAAAATAAAAACAATTTTCAAAGTGTATAGGCTACTTGTTAAAAAGTACAACCTATACTATTAAAATTCAGTTGGTGTCTATACCTGTGAAAATTCCTCTGCCTCACACATATCAAACATGCAAATGAAAAGTAGCTTCTATAGAGATGACTTGCTTCTCTTCAAGAGTGTATCTATAGCTAGAGTATAGTAATTAAGTTATTTGGGAACATAACCCAAAATGCCTGTTTCTAAGCATAACTAATAGGATATAAGATCAGGTCTGGGTCCAGTATACTTTTTCTTTTGCTAAATATGCAATCCATAAATATTTACATTGAGTCTTAATATATTAACAGCACCAAAGAAATTCTTAACATAGCATTAGACAGTAAGGCCAGAAGAGATCTATCTATTCAATGTCTGTGTATAGAATGCCAACCCTTCTTTAAGCACTTTGCTTAGCACTGGGCCAACACAAGTGAACAAAGCACAGTGATTCTTGTCCTCACTGAAGGAACAGCATGGGGGAGGAGGATATTTAAACAATGATCTCAAAAATAGGTACAGAGATTATAAATTGTAATAAGTCCCATGGGGGAAAAATACAAAGTATTTTGAAAGGATGTAAATAAGAGGATCTGTGAGTCTCTGCCCTTGAAGAGCTTACAGCCTTCTTTAATGTGCTTTACATCTTCTGTGCTCAAAGCTCTTTATTGCTATCCATTGGACAGAATGACCAGAGTTCTACCTGCCAAATAAGTTTCTTGCTGTCTGGCCTTAGGAAAATTACTTAATCTCACTAGGCTTGAGGTTTTTGTTTTTCCAACCATAAAATGAAATATAAATGCCAGCCTGGTAGGGCTGTTATGAGGATTGAATGAATAAATAAACAGAACTGTGTGTGCTTTGCACACGGTAAGCGCTCAATGAATATTAACCATGTTAGCCAAGAGAAGGCCTAGGAAGAGGAAGAGGAGGAAAATGGGGAGGGTGGTGAGATGGTGACAATGGTGATGATGTAGTACCTAGGGCAGGGGCAAAGTTAATAATTTCAAAATGCTGTGCTCTTGATACTCAGGCTATTATTTGTTCCTTCGAAGAAGATATATGCATGATAATTATAGTAAAAATATTAGAGAAAATATCTAAACACACACACACACAGGTTTAAATTCTGCTATCTATTCTATTTTTCCCCCCTCTGTGCTAAAAGAGTCCAGAGAATTTTAACAACAACAACAACAAAAGTTTAGTGGGGAAATGTGGAGTTTCAAATTCTGATCTGCACTTTTGGTGATAAAAACAGTGGTAATACTCAAGTTTGGAAGCTAACTATCCATTTAGGATTTAGAATGAGGGTGTTCCTGTTAGAGTGGACACGGCAGCATAAAGGCACATGTTAGAAAGCCAAACTCACTAACACTGAGGTCCTGAAACATGAGAGCCGTGAATTGGAAAGAGGAATAGACTTGAGTTGGCAATGCTTGCTTTTAGTCCTGGCTCTATGGCTCCAATGAACATTGTGATCTAGTTTGTCTCCATGAGCCTCTGTTTCTTCTTTTCTAAAATTGGGATGGAACTCAATTTATTTAGCCAATAAATGTCAAGTTTCCTTTATGAAATACTGGAGGCCTGATGCACAAAATTCGTGCTAGAGTAGGCCCTTACAGCATTGGCTACCTGGGCCCTCGCAGCCCCAGCTACCTTGGGGCCCGTGGCGGCCCTGCCCATTGCCCACTGGTTATTCAGGAAGGTCATTGTGCTGTCTGGTCTAATTAGCATATTAGCTCTTTATTATATAGGATACCTACTTCAGGTAGACTACAAGTCTCACTAGGGAAAGTGAGCATCGAATGAGATGATATGTATGAATGTTGTTTTGGAAAAATGGAAACAAAGATAGGCACCTTGGACATTGGGAGGATCACAAAGGAACACAGGAATTTCTCACATATTTTCACTCACAAAATAAACTGAGTGTGTGTAAGTGGATGAAAAGATAGACATTTAATCATGGTGCTTACCCTCCATAAGTCCACCATGTGGTGGAGGAGGAGAGAAGCATGCATAGAGTGCAATTAGATGCTCTGAGATGTAAGTATTGCTAAAGGGCTATGATATCAAAAAGGAGCCCTCTGGGGAGACTAGGAGGGGGAGGACTTGTGTATAGAAGGGGGGACACCAGTAGAGCACTAAAGGGGAGGAGGAGGAAGGGGGATCCCAGGCATTTTCAGTCCCTAAGGAACTGATGACCTAATGAAGTCATGGTTCCTTGTTTAAGCTAAGAGATGTGTCCCCTCATGAGAGACATAATTAAGATCTCAATTAATTAATTTGTTAGTGATGCCTCCCTTTTTATGCACGCCAGCCCTAATTTATTCTTTATCTGTTACATACATATTCAAAGGTGAAAATGTGAAGCTCTGAGAAAGTGTCATAGAGTTCTGCAAATGAATTCACTGTAGGAGTCTAAATAGAAAGTAAAAATCAGCTCTTTAAGCTGCTTCTTTACTAAGAGTATTTGGAGTCAGCAGTAATTCTGGGTACAGGCCACACATTGTGCTTCATCAATTGGGCTGACCCAGAAAGTTGCAGCTGATGTTACAGCAATAGATCGTATGGACTCTTACTTTGCACAATGAGAATTGTATACGATAAGCCCACTACCAACCCTGGCCTGCACCTGGAGTGTAAGTGATGTTTGTGAATCACATTGTCTGATTTATCTTTGTTCTCCCCTCAAACATCTGAGAATATCAACTGTACTGGACTTCTTAACACATTCTTAATATTTGAAAAGAGGTTTTTATCAACAAGGGAAGGTGTTTGCATACATATCTATATTAATTTTAGGGGCCTTAAAATTCATAGTTATTGGGTAGCTGGACTGAAGAATGACAATGGAAAAGGACCAGCATTCCTTCCTGGCTAGGAGGGCATTATTAATTATTCAATAGCTTATTTCCAAAGCACCCTAGATTGCTGTCATGAGCACTAGTCTCTTTCTTTATAGTACCACTAGAGGTCCGGTGCACGAATTTGTGCACCAGTGGGGTTCCTTGACCTGGCCTGTAGGATCAGACTGAAACCAGCTCTCCAACATCCCCTGAGGCAGTGGTCGGCAAACTCAGTCAACAGAGCCAAATATCAAAGTACAACAATCAAAATTTAAGAGCCAGATTTTTTAAACTTAACTTTCTTCTAACACCATTTCTTCAAAATAGACTTGCCCAGGCCATGGTATTTTGTGGAAGAGCCACACTCAAGAGGCCAAAGAGGCACATGTGGCTCATGAGCTGCGATTTGCCGACCACTGCTTTGAGGGGTTCTGCATTGCGAGAGGAGGGCATAGGACAGGCTGAGGGACCCCACTGGTGCACATCGGGCTGGGGAGGGATATGGGAGGTTGGCCAGGGAGGGACCATGGAAGGGCTCCTGTCTTCCTCAGTCCCAATCTGCCAGACCCCAGCAGCAAACTCACCTACCAGTCAGAGAGTCTTCCCCCTGATGGTCAGTGTATGTCATAATGAGCAGTTGAGCAGCCTTAGCATATCATTAGCATATTATGCTTTAATTGGTTGAATGGCCAGCCACTTAGCATATTAAGCTTTTATTATATAGGATTAGTGTCTGTCTTCTCTTCCTCCTGTTCCTTAACATTTCTACCTCTGGTTTCCTCCTTCTTCTGATTCTATCCACTCATTTTATTTGTCAGCTTTCAGATTTTTAAAAAAATATATTTTATTGATTTTTTTACAGAGAGGAAGAGAGAGAGATAGAGAGCTAGAAACATTGATGAGAGAGAAACATCGACCAGTTGCCTCTTGCACACCCCCTACCGGGGATGTGCTCGCAACCAAGGTACATGCCCTTGACCGGAATCGAACCCGGGACCTTTCAGTCCGCAGACCGATGTTCTACCACTGAGCCAAACCGGTTTTGGCCAGCTTTCAGATTTAACATTTGGCCATCACACCCTCTACATGTGATCTGATAAATACATTAGAGTCACCCCTGCTCAGTAACATTCCTTCCAACTCTAGTTATATGTTGCCAAAGCTCTGTACTATCTGGTCAAAAGAAAGAACTGTAGCAAAAGTACAAGGAAGCTTTCAGATTTGAAAGACATTTTAAGGAGGAGCATCACTTGGATTCCCATTGTGTATTTTTTTTTAGATAGAATTCATTATTATAAAAATAAAGCATTATGAAGGAAGAGTTAACATATAATCGATTTTTGCATCAAAGCAAATTATGGTTCATTTATCCCAGACGAAAACAGAACCATTGTTAATTTTCATGGATGACAAAAGAATTTTCTTCTAAACTATAACAGTAGTTATTATAACCTGTAAAATCTAACAATAAGCCCTAGTCCTTAAAAGTAGAGGAGACATTGAAATGCCAACATGACATTAATGGCTTGGTTGAATATACTTTGTCATGGCTACAAGGTAGTGTTCGAGGCTGGGTAAAGCTAACTACTGTAACAAGCAATGGTGACATAATGTAGTAAGGATTTGTAGCTGTCACATCAGTGCCCAAGGCAGGTAATGGGACTCTGGACCAGACAGCCCTGGTCCTTTCAGCTTTGTCACTGTCATTTTCATCACTTGACCACCAAGATCATCAAATAATGGAAAACGAGGGCTTGGAGACCTATATAAGAGGTTTCATGGCAATGCCTGTCCATGGCCCACATTCTCTACCCACATTCCATTGGGCAGAATACAGTCCACGGTGCCAATCTAACTGCAATCAAGGCTGGGGGAGATCATCTTCTTGTGGGTCCAGGAAAAAGGAAATTGTTTGGTGAACACATATCAGTATCTTTGCTGGAGTTTTGTGATCTCTAATGAAGCAGCTGTTTTATAATTTTTCAATATAATTCCCATCCTCTTTTCCTATTTCAAAAATTAATCTCAAGAAGCTTTAAATAAACTGAGATAACATAGTTGAAAGCAAGGACTTGGAGTTATAATAATCTCATTCAAATGTCCCTTTATCAGAGACTTTTGTCTTCTTTGAGCTCCTTTGCTTTATTATTGAATTTTCTCATTCATCAACTGGGAATCTTGGTATCTAATAAGAAGGTTCCTGTGATGATAGCATGAGATAATCTATACAACATAGGAAGTAGTCAGGAAATGATAACTGCTATTATTTATATGATTAGTAAATACAATGTAAAAGATGTTAATGAAAGTGATATTTATAAATAAGCCTCTTCCAGTTTCTTACATGCAGGACATTTTCCTTCATTCAAAACACTTTTTGCTCCCAAACCCTTAAGCCATTTTCAGAAAAGGTTTTCTGCAGTCCTGGAATGAAGGAATTGAGTGGGGAGAGGAGGGTCCATGGCTGTGGCAATCCACAGAACTCCACAGATTCTGCATTCATGGGGGTCGGGTTGATAGCTGCTCAGGCTGCCTGAATGCCATGTCCCTCTTCCCAATGCCAATGGCATTCATGATGACTCACCAGAGAACTTGTTTTCGCCAACTCTCCCATCTCATCTGTGTGTTGGGGAGGAGACCCAGTTGTACCTTGCAGGCAGAATGGCTTACTGAGATTTTTTTCTCCCTAATTTCTGTGAAGTGTGATTTCTCATTGATGTATGCACATAAATCACAAACGATTGCAAAGCAAGTGAAATATTAAGTCTAGGGCTCAAGTGAATTTATCACAATTAAGTGGGAGAGTTCTTAGTCAGTGCCCATGCAGAGAAGCAATTTTGTTATCTGGGAATGAGGGTTTTTCTTGTGGTTAAAAAATAACAGCAACAAAGCAAAAACTCAATACAATGCCACCATTTATTTACTTGTCCTCAAGCTTCTCTAAAAAGACATGGTTAAGAACGTTTGTTGTTAATGGTTTTCATTTTACAGTGAAAACCAGCTATAAAGACATTCAGCTTATGCAAACCTAGTACTTTGAATTTATAGATTATCTTCAAAGTTGTTGCTTGGAACTATTTTATTTATGGGGGAAAGGAAGCTGTAAATAAAATAATTCATTCTGGTTTACAAGTGGGAATCTTAAAGCAATAAGTATATTAAACATGTAGCTGGCATCACAGGGCAGGATGTCAGTGGCCAAAAAGAAAACTCAGGTTTCTTAATTTCAAGGTCCAAATGCTCATATTAGAACCATCTGTCTTTTATTTGCCCTCTTATTGTTTGTTGACCATAATGATTCTATAAATATTATAGGAAAAGGAACTTGTGAAAGATTATCTATCCCACTGCCCTCGGGTAACTAAATGATTAAACAATTCAAAACAAGGCTTGTTGTTTCTGGTAATATGTTGGATTAGCTTATTTGGAACATCTCTCCTTCTGACTACAATTAAAAGGGTTGGATATACTATATTAATTTTTTTTTCTCAAAAGTACCAGACAACTAATAAGAAGTAATGATTTGTCAGGCAGAAACCTAAGTCAAGGCTGATCCCAGAGGGTTGTTATTACTCTAAAGCCACTTCTGCCATGATGGCATTTGCTGAACCAAGTGAACTTAAACTTTGCAACTGACCAACAAAGGCTTTAGATTGGAATTGTAGAATATAAATTATAAAATACTTTTCCTTACTGTTTAAATTAATTAAAGACAAGCTGAAATAAATAGTACAAGAAACTCTAAAAACAGTACAAGAAACTCTGAAAACAATTTAAAGAGAATTTCAATTAAAAAATTATAATTAGAGACAAAGTTGGGAAGTCTAACCACAGATTGGTCAAAGCAGAAAAGACAATAATTGAACTAGAAGATTGAGAAGAAGAAAAACAAATACCTACTAGTAAGTGTTGGAACAAGAGGCATAAGGTGCAAGGGACACAGGTTCAGAATAAATGATCTAGAATGCAGAGAGACAAAGAAATGGGAACTATTAACAGCTAAGAGACCTTGATGATGAGTGAGAAGGACTGGAAAGTATTCAAAGGAATTGCAGAAGGAGTGCATGTACATAATGTGGCAGAAGCAATATTTGAAAAGATGCATGGGCAAGATACCATACCTGTTTCTGTTTGCAAATCTGTAAATATAGAACAGTGATAGACTTGATGGGGCTGCTAAGGGATTAAATATAAACTGCCTAAAACAATGTCTGACACATTGGAAATATTCAGTATTTGTTTGCAAATACTTTGTTATTACAAAATGGACCAAAATGGATTTAACGTCAGTACCAGTTACATGCCTTGTCACATCATACATACAATCAGTGAAATCGGATATCGCCAACCTAAAAGACAAATACTAACTTATTCTCCAGGAAGCATTGACTAACTAATCTCCTTGATGTTCTGCCCTGAGGCGCTCTAGTGGTTAGTGTTGACCAAGGGGAAGGAGTGTGAAGCAGAGGATCAATAATGCTTGTAGTTACTCATTTAATTCAATAATGAATTACTGAGCTACATGTCTGACATTGCAGTAGACACTTGTAAAATGCTAATATTCAAGGCACTGCACATGAGCAGAGGAGAAAAAAAAACAAACACCTACTAATAAGTGTTGGAACAAGAGGCATAAGGTGCAAGGGACACAGGTTAACAGGAGGTCTGACTCTCATGGAAAACATCAAGGAAAGCTCCCTGGAAATAAAATCGACATTTAACACTTACCAGTGTACAAATCACTGACAGATAAACCAGCACATCATTGATTCTTCCCAAACACCCTGCTAGGTAAATACCCAATCCCAATTATAGAGCTAGGGAAGTTGAGATTCAGACAGGAATGGATATATGGATTTGTTTCATTTCCAGAAATACACTGGGATTCCCATGAAGTGAAAAACCTGCTTAGGTGGCACTTAAGAGTCTCTCTGTCTTCCTTTACAGGCAAAGTCTAGAGTCCCTCGTGAACCAAATTCTAGCACACTGAGCTGTAAGCAGCAAACAGCTGCTGTTGACTTTTTTTTTTTTTTTTTTAAGCCTTAATAGGAAATCCCAAGCTAAATTTAAATTGGGCTTTGGGGAAGAAACAATTCAAGAAAAAAATAATCAGTATCTAGTTTTGTTTGCCCTCCATGAAGAAGTCTCAGAATATAAATCAGCTGTAGTCTCAATAGTAAATGTTCAGGATGTATTTAGACACATTCACCTCTCTACTGGCATTCTACCCCTAGTTTGTAGCTTTGCAATTGTGCTTGGATTCACTGGTTATTATATTATAGTGAGAGATCTAGTGGTTGGTACTTGTTAAAATAGAATGTAAACACTAATTTTTTGGGGGGAAAATAACCAAACTATTTGTTAAGGCTATATTTTAGGTAAAAATGAAACCAGGCAGGCTGCCTTGAAAGGTATTCTATCTCATTTTGCCCCTCTCCCAAATAGGTAACCATGGTCAATGGTTTCTTACATGTCCTTTCAGAGCTTCTCTATAATTCAAATATTCCAGATTTGCTCCTTTTCACATGAAAGTTTACTTAATTTATACATACTTGCTTACACTTTATTTGTTTTTACTTAATCATAATACATATTTTAGATGATCTCATATCAGCACTTATTTTTAGAGCTTCCCACTATATGGATGTAGTGTGGTTTATTTGGTGCTCGATGGATGAGTATTTGGGTTGGTCTAATCTTTTGCTCTTACAACATTACTGGTCACTGGATATATGGTGCACTCCTAAATTCCTAGCCTTGTGTGTGGTGAGGATGGATATAGGCATCCGAGTTATAGCCAACGAGGTCAGGGTAGAATGAATAGAAGTCATTTCCAGGCCTGACCCTTACAAGTATTATCTACAACTCTCTTCTCTTGGACAAACCCCTTGGAAGTCATGTCTTCCTGATGGTGCAGATGAAGGAGGGCTGCCCCCTGTCATTTGTGCTGTGACTGAGCAATGGACTGCCATTGTGTTAGGCCTTCGAGATGTTGTGGTTAGTACATTTGTTGTTTCCTGACGAATCATTTATTGTTTCCTACTACAAACCTATCACGTCCCATGTGTACAAACAAATTGATGAAATAAATTCCCTGCAGTGGAATTTCAGCTTTAGCTTGACCTTCTCCTCCTCACAATCTCTCAGACTAGGTTTTCATTAGAGACTCCAACTTATCCCAGGGCTCCTCATCTCCTGTCCTTGCATTACTGTCAACAGGGCCCTCGTTTAGTCGCTTCTTGTTTACCACCCAATGGTCCCTTTCTTGCTGATCTTGAGCTCTTAACTGCCCAGGCACATTGATGCCAGATTCATCTTTCTCATCTGTTCTCAAAATGCACGCAATCTTTCCTGACCCTCTTAAAAATCCTTTAAGAGTTCCCAGCTGCCTACAGGATCAGCTCTATATTTTGTAGCCTGACATTCAAGCCAACCCACACTAACATATAGAAGAGGTTACCCAGTACAGTGTCTGGCACAGGGCAGGTACTCGATAAATGGTGGTAGCTATTCTATTTTGTAGTGTTAAACTAAAAATGATTAACTTCCATGGCTGAAAGTCTTTCCGTAAGTAAGGTTTTATTGAGCCAAAACATGCTAGGCAAAGGATGGGTCTCAGGGCATGGAGCATGGCTGGGTGGGAAAGACAGCTTCACCAGGGACCCAGAGTTTTGCAAGTGCTTTATCCATCAGGTAGGGGGAAGGGAGAAAAAAGATGTAGTCTGAAAGAATTTGTATGAGCTACAGGCACAGGGATATGGGGAGGTGAAGGGGCCAGTTCTGAAATAGCAGAGTCTGAAAAAAGAAATGTCCACTCCTATGGATTAGCTGGGATGGCAGTGTGGAAACCTCCATGCAAACAAGTGTGTGTGTGTGTGTGTGTGTGTGTGTGTGTGTGGTGAGGGTGGAGCAGGGAGGGCTTCTGATGCCCAACAGGCAGAACAGAAATGTGAGAAATATTTTGTCAGCTGGTCAGCAGCCCTTAAAAGACTAACAGTTCTGGCTTTTTCTTCTCACTCTCCAGCCACTGTAAATTAATTTAGAACATTTCAGAATGTTTTCTTCTAATCGATAGTGGACAACAAAACCATACCTTGTGTACAGCTGACATTCAACAAATAATTGCTGGCTGGTGGACTCAACTAGGGAGAATTCATGATTCCATAAGTTACATTACCATAGGATCCCTTGGTATTTTTCTGGAACAGCTTGGTTTTAAGAGGAATCTTTCTTAGTGTGTTGATTAATCAGAGAATTGGGTGGCAAGATTACAAAAAAGCAGCTCAGATAATTCTGGGTTGAACATCTAGGGAAACATTTGTTCCTTTGTAACAGGGATGGATTATGTAATAGTACATGCGGCATCCGCCATGGATGATGGTGCCACTTAAGGCAATATTAAAAACAATGTATCACACTGAATATTCATATTGAGCATCTATACCTAAATGCTGCTGCTAACTCCTAATCAAGTTGAAATTGCCGTTTTTAGCATTTTTGAACCATAACATTCTAAGACATAATTATTCACATGTTGTTATCTCATGAATTTGAAGTGAGCCCATACATAATCTAAACTGCTTAAAAAATGTTCATGGATTGAATGTGATGTTGCTTCAAAAGCTAGATTTGAAGTGGAATTTTATTTATGTTGACAAAGACTTATCTATTCAAGAAAGAGACACGTATTTAAAAATGTTGGCTATTTTTCACATTGAGATAACTGATTTAACTGTAGAAAATGTGTGAAATTATTCCGGAGGATAATCCAGTTGTCTTGGAAACTTTGAAGAGATAAAAAATGAAAACAAGTTTTTGTCATGCTTAAGTTGTAAGGGCTATGAATATAAATCAACTCTAAATTTCTTTAAATTTTATTCCAGAGTGAACAAAACTCATTACTAAAGACTAAAGAAATATTAAGGGTTCGATGAATATAAAACAATACATACCATGCATGTGATGTATTTTCTTTATATTACATGTACCAAAAATTTAAATCCAGCATTTTATTATTGATTTGGGACTTTTTTTTTAGAGGTTCATTTGGAGAACAGAAATAAAAAATAACTGGTCTCTCACTCTTGCTCTCTCTTTGCTGATGATTTCACATTTTTATGCTTTACAAAGCTGTGCAAAGTACCCTACCCTGAAGCCTCATTTAGCATTTTAAATAGGTTACGAACTTTAAGTGACACAAGGAAATAATATCCAATGAAATACTGTATGCAACTGTTTGCATTGTATTTTGTTGAGGAAACAAACATATTAGCAGGTCCTTAGCAAATGACTCCTCCCAGCAGCATTAGCTGCAGAAATGGCCATGGTGTTCTCTCATATCCTGTAGACAATAAAATGCAAGTAGGGAGCTAATATATTCTTCCTCAAAGACTTTTAGAAGCACTAACCTATGTGAAAGCCATGGAAATAAAAGCACATCCAAAGTTAGATGCAGACAAACCTTAAACTAAAAAAGTAGAATCTAAAAAAGTAGAATTTCTGACAGTCTAAGAGTGCATCCAGAGATTGTCATGTAGTTATTACGAAGAGGAATGCATATTTAAAGAAGAACCAAGAATAACAATTTTATTATCATTATTAACAACTAAAGGCCTGGTGCATAAAATCCGTGCATGGGTAGTGTCACTAGGCCTGGGTGGCTATCAGGGCCCATTGGGGCCTTCCTGCTGCCAGTTAGGCCCTTCTTTCTTTCCGTGCTGGCCCCTGGTGGTCAGCACACATAATAGTGAGTGATGGAACTCCTGGTCTCCCAGTTGAACTGCAGATAGAGCACTTTGCATATTAGCCATATACATATGCCTTTAATAACAGAAATAAAGCTTCTTCATATTTCTATTCCATATACCTGACAACCACTTTTTTATTTATTTATTTATTTATTATTTTTTAATAAGTAAATTACACTTAATATACTAAGTGTTTATTTTATTTTATTTTAAAATATATTTTTATTGATTTTTTACAGAGAGGGAGAGAGGGATAGAGTTAGAAACATCGATGAGAGAGAGTCATCAATCAGCTGCCTCTTGCGCACCCCCTACTGGGGATATGCCCGCAACCAAGGTACATGCCCCTTGACTGGAATCGAACCCGGGACCTTTCAGTCCGCAGGCCAACTCTATCCACTGAGCCAAACCGGTTTCGGCCACTTTTTTATTGCTTTTCTTTTCTTTTCTTTTTCCTGCTTTCTTTTATCTCACATCCTCTCTTGGGAGATTTATTTCCTTTTCTCCTTTTTTTAATAGCCAGGGATGAGTACTTCTGAACTATAACATTTCTGGAAACACATGGTACTAAAAGAATTACAAACTATACATTTTAAATTTAAGTAAATTAAGTAGCTATAAATTCAAAAGAAATAACCACCTTCCTTCTCATTACAGAGCTAGGAAAATAGTCCACCAACTTGTCCTCCCTCCCTAAGCCATCAACACACACACACACACACACACACACACACACACACACACACACACAGAGAGAGAGAGAGAGAGAGAGAAAGAGAGAGAGAGAGAGAGAGAGAGAGAGAGAGAGAGAGAGAGAGAGAGAGAGAGAGAGAGAGAGAGGCACAAACTAAGAACAGTTGAGAGATATTCTGTTATTATACTACATCTTTGGTTTTCCCCCAGCAGGCAACTTGGAAAGTTGCAAGAGATGGAAAAGATGTTCTTGTTTGGGTGGGTGCTTTGGTATTGATGGTTTTTAAGGATTTAGTTTAGTTCACAAGACAGGATCTGTCGCCTCTGAGTAATTAATGGCATGGCTATTAAACTATATTTATGGTATGTCTCTCCCATGCTCTGTTACTATTGGGATTCTGTATCTCTCAAGGATAAATGAAATATGTGTTATTCAGCTGGCTGTTTTTCATTTATATGGTCCTCATGGATGGTTGCACTTTCAGTGTGGTGTTTGACCATGGCTGGAGAGCAAAGTGTTACATGGGTGAACCAATAGGCAAAAAGTAGGGTGTGAAAGTCAGCTTTTTCTGGTTCACAGTTGAGAGCTGGGAGTTAGGAGTATCTGGGTTCAAAATCTCTAAGATGGGGTCAAACACAGATATCTAAGCTATAAGAGGTATGCAAATTACATATCTGTGTTTCAATCTTTCTTACCTGAAAGGGCTGAATGGTAAAGAGATATAATAAAAGATCTAAAATATTTCAGGTAAATTTGGGAACTTGAGAATGGAAAGATTTTCCCCTGGTTATAACACTAGCAGTAAGGGGTTGCTGAAAGAGGGTGACAGCTCTCCCTTGAGTTCTCAGCAACTCAAGAAACAAATGAGACACTTTGGCTGGAAGAGGAGAGAGCACTCAACACTGAAGGTGATTACCCTGAAATTGGCTCAGACAGTGTGTGTCTGGGCTTTGTGATGATGATGATGGCAAGGCTCCATCACACCATCAGCCAGCCTTTCTGACTGTGTTGAGGCTCCATCAGCAGATGAGCAGACCCTGAAATAGTGTGACTGTAGCTTGATTTGCTTTTAGGGAACACAGACCCTTTGGTCTTATGATTAAGTAAAAAGAAACAACGAAAAGATGCTTGTAGTATAGGTGAGGCAAGGGGACATTGTCAACATAAAAGAGTCTGATGTACAAATGTAATTCTGACCTTTGATCTTTATGACATTTGTGGACTTCTTAGAACAGGAATAGGGTCTTTCACTCTTATTTTGAATGTCTCACCACACCCCGTAGAGGGCCTGCCATGTCTTAGACATGGTTCTTTGTCCAAGTGGCTAGTCAATAAAGCAAAACATTAACCCATATCTGCTGATTTATTTTCTTGTGGTGGTGGTGGTGGTGGTGATGGTGTGTGTGTGGGGGGAGCGGGGGCGGTTTCAGTAGTTTCCTCTATAACCAATTTATTTGTTGATATTAGAAATTTTGGTGACATTGGTAATAATATCATAAAGGTTTCCGGTATACAACATTATAATTTATTATCTGCTATCTGGAAACACTACAATGTACTCACCACCAACAGTATATTTTCCATCCATCACCATACATTTGACCCTTTTATTCATTTTACCCTTATTCTACGTTCTTCCCCTCTGGGAACCACCAATTGTTTTCTGTAACTTTTGATGAGTTTTTGTTTTGTGTGTTTATTTGTTTTTGCTGTTTTATATTTACGTATGACTGAAATCACATGGGTTTAGTCCTTTTCTTGTTTCACTTAGCATAATACCCTCAATGTCCATACACATTATCGCCAATATCAATATTTCATCTTTTTTATGGCTGAGTACTATTCCAGTGTGTGTGTGTGTGTGTGTGTGTGTGTGTGTGTGTGTGTGTCTGTGTCTGTGTGTACCACATCTTCTATATCCATTTTCTGTTGATGGACACTTAGGCTGTTTCCATATCTTGGCTCTTGTAAATAGTGTTGCAGTGAGCTTAGGGGTGAATGCATCTTTTCAAATTAGTATTTTTATATTCTTTGGATAAAAGCCCAGGAGAGGAATTACTGGATCATGTGGTAGTGCTATTCTTCACTTTTTTGAGGAACCTCCATATTGTTTTCCATAGTGACTGTACCAATTTACAAATTCACCACTAGAGTATGAGGGTGACCTTTTTTCCATATCCTTATCAACACTTGTTATTTATTGTCTTTTTTTATAGTATTCTAACAGGCATGTGGTAATATTTCATTATAGTTTTGATTTGCATTTCACTAGTAATTTGTGATGTTGAACAACTTTTTATATGCCTGTTGGCCATTTGTATGTTTTTCTTGGAAAAATGTATATTCAGATCCACTGTCCATTGTTTAATCAGATTGTTTTGTTATACTGACTGCATGAATTCTTTATACATATTAGATAATCTCTTGTCAAAAATATAACTTAAAAATATCTTATCTTATTTAATTGGTTACCTTTTGGTTTTGCTGAGGTTTGCTGTGCTATGCAGAAGAGTTTTAGTGATGTAGTCCCATTTGTTTATTTTAATATTTGTTTCCCTTGCCTTTGGAATCAAATTGGCAAAAACATTATTAAGATAGAAGTTTAACGCCTATGTTTTGTTCTATGTATTTTATGGTTGTAATTCTTAAATCCAAGTGTTTAATCAATTTTCAGTTAATTTTTGTGTATTGTGTAAGACATTAATCTAATTTCATTCTCTTGTGTGTGACTGTCCATGTTTTTGTTGAATTTTTTAATAGTTTTGGTATAAATTAGAAGTATCTCAAGAAATGAGATTTTATGCACTGCTTGAAATATATAAGCAACCTAAAAATTAAAAGTTATAGCATCATACCAGGGAAGAATCTGTTAGAGTTAATATTTCTAATATGTAGAAATTAATAAATAATACCTTTTATTTTCTACATTATGATACTTTTCAGTATTTTGCTGTTTTACATATTGAATGATTCAGAAAATGCATCTTCTGAATATGCACTTGATTTTATATTGGCAACAAATTTTAGACTAAGAATGGAACTCCTCAATTCTTGGATGGATTAAAAGTTTCCATTGAAGTATTGTCAGGATTAAGATGCTTCTAATGAGATTTTAATTATGGTCCTGGTAATTTTTCTTTTGATATACATACTGGTAATACTTATTCAAAAGGTAATTCTTGTGTTTGGAAATGTTCCCATGTTATTCTTATGTTAAATGCTTTGCAAGTTAATGGAGAATTATAGACAAAGATGTTCATTAGGTTCATAGTTAACATAACAAAATGATTCATTTAAAAAAATTCTAAAAAGTTTAAAGCTTAAGAAAATAAGCACTACACTTTCAAAAAACTCACTTAGTGATTTTCATATTTAATCTTCCTTATCTACAAAAATGAATTATCCTAAATGCCAACAGTATTTGAAAAAAAAAAATCAATAGAAGTTGAAGTGCTGAAGTTAAATGGAAAGAATCACCTTGTATTAAGCCTATATATGTTTTTAACTTAATTGAATTCTGGGGGGAAAAAAGGTAGAAACATTTCTGACTCCAATTGTGTGTGTGTGTGTGTGTGTGTGTTTGTGTGTGTGTGTGTGTGTGTGTTAGAAAACTTAAAGGAGAATAGAAAATATAAAAATATTCAAGAAAGAGATTAATAACCCAGGAATGGAATTATTAGAATAGCTTTTGTTTGTAAAGGAAATTTCAGAATGGTAATAGTGATAATTGATAACATGCTTCTTTTTCTTTTATGTTTTCCCCCCCTGTGTTTTTAATATTATGTTTCTATTATGAAAATAATTTAAAATGTAAAACTCTATACTAGAGCTGGAATTTATAATGTCAAATTTATACTATATTATGCTCTGACTGGTGTGGTTCCGTTGGTTAAGATCATCTAATGCACCGAGAAGTTGCTGCAAGATCAATGTTTTCTCTCTCCTCTCTAAAATTAATAAAAAACATAGTAAAAATTATACTATATTAGAGCCATTAGATTTATTAATTACATCTATTCAATTCATATTCTAAAGTTACATACGACATCTTCAACAATAATAAACCACATATCATAACCTTAAGACCGAGGCTGGCAAACGGCGGCTCACGAGCCACATGCAGCTCTTTGGCTCCTTGAATTTGGCTCTTCCACAAAATACCACAGCCTGGGTTAGTCTATTTTGAAGAAGTGGCATTAGAAGAAGTTTACGTTTAAAAAATTTGGCTCTCAAAAGAAATTTCAATCATTGTACTATTGATACTTGGCTCTGAATTTGTCGACTACTGTAAGAGAACTAAAACTATGTATTCACTGATATACCTTCAGTAACTTCTTACCTGACTAATTATTGCTTGTATTATGTTATTTAAGGGCATCTAACTTCTCTATATCTCAGTTGACTTGAAAATTTGGTGGTTGATTAGATATTTTTCAGTCTTAGAAGTTGATTGTTGCTTAGTCAACTTTTGTTCCACTTAATCATGACAAATGAAATTATTATCTGGATATATTTGATCCATTTAATCATGTTCCTGTGAGATAAGTTATCTGAATATTAAAATAGATGGATTATGCAATATAATTATCTTAATATAAGAAATCCAAAGAAATTACAGACAGAGAGAGCAATAATATCTCTTTCATAAGACAATTGGGAGGATTAAATGAGTCAGTACATGTATGTGATTAGTGCTGTGTGTGTGATATAATAAGCATTCAATACATGTTGTTTTTTCTTAAATAATTGAGTTTATTATTACTCTTCTTTTTTATCTAGCAAAGCCACAAATTCTCAAGTTAGATTGGATTCATAGTGTTTGAGCTGATAAAGTTGTTATGAGAATAATTGTAATTATATATTTACTAGAGGCCCAGTGCATGAAATTTGTGCACTTGGGAGAAGGGGGTCCCTCAGCCTGGCCTGCACCTTCTTGCAGTCAGGGAGCACTCGGGGGATATTATACTGATGGCAGTCAGACATCCTTAGGTGGGAGAGGCACTCACTAGCCTGAGCCCAGCTTCTGGTGTACTGACCACCAGTGGGCAGCTCCTTTGTTGAGCTTCTGCCCCCTGGTGGTCAGTCAGTGTACATCATAGTGACTGGTTGTTCCACCATTTGGTCAATTTACATATTAGCCTTTTATAATATAGGATAGTGATTTGGTTCCTTACAAAAAAGAACTAGAAATTTGAGGTTTCATTATAGAAATTTATTTTAGAACCTATGACTGTTCATGTAGAATAGCATGAAGTTAAAGGCAGTGTAGTAAGTGCAGAAATCATGGATGGTTTAGGATCTTAACTCTTATTTACTACATGTGTGAGTTAGCACATTTCTGAGAGTTTCTGAGCCAAACCTTAGTTATTATTAGATACTAACTCTATTATCTTATAGTTATTATAAGATTATTTTGCAGTCTGCAAATTTGTTATGAGATACCAGTAAAGAGAATATGTGAACATTTCAAGAACCCATAATTTATTTTTATTAAATTAAATTTATAATTACATATTATTTATTCTAATTGAAAGGGAATGTAGTACCAAGTTTTTTGTTTTTGTTTTTATTTTTTGTTTTTAGTGTTTTGTTTTTTTAAAATATATTTTATTGATTTTGTACAGAGAGGAAGGGGAGAGATAGAGAGTTAGAAACATCGATGAGAGAGAGTCATCAATCAGCTGCCTCTTGCACACCCCCTACTGGGGATATGCCCACAACCAAGGTACATGCCCTTGACCGGAATCGAACCTGGGACCCTTCAGTTCCCAAGCCGATGCTCTATCCATTGAGCCAAACCGGTCTCGGCGAGTACCAAGTTTTTTAAAAAATAAGTTGTATATACTGGTGATTGCCCTACATACAACCATTTTCTTGTAATTTCATTTTTATCAGATTAAATTTAATATTTGATGTTTTATAGGTATTTTAGTTTTAATTGTAGATGGTTTTATTACTTTATATTCTATATAATATTTTTCTTCAAAGTAATTCTAGTTTTAAAAGTGTGTTTCTGGTCCTCTATCTACCTTTCCCCCTCATAAGAGCTCTATCTGGACCTTGTCTATACTTATATTAGAAAACATTGTTTTAAGTAATTGATTCACAAAGCTAATCAATTTGGGCAAAGTGATTGATTTTCTTGGTGTTGACATTAATTTAAACAAACTTGTGAAAGGTCCATTCATCATTTCCCAATTCCCATTTTATTTGATGTGAAGTAGTAACTAGTCAAATCTGGTGATCTAAAGAGTCAGCGGAGCTTAACCATAATTATATCACCTTCCCCCATGCCCTATACCACTTATACTGATAATGCTAACGTTCAATTTTAAGGTCTAAATTTTCAAAGACATGGAATCACCATAGGTTGATCAAATGTCAGAAATGGAAATAACCTTCTAAAAGAGGAAGGAAGTTTCTGGATTGTTGTTAATTCTCCTAGAATTGAATGAGCTCCATTCTGTAGATGATAGAATAATGCTTTCACAATTTTGAGGGAAACTTTTCTAAACCTAAAATTCTATACTTTGCCAAAGTATCAATCCAGTCTGAGAATAGATTAAAGGTATTTTTTTTAATGGTATGAGCACTTGGAAAGTTTATATGATGTGTACTCATGCATTTGAAGTTTTATGGAATACTGTACTCAGAGAGGGATAAACCCAGGAAGAGGAAGACACATATGTAGGAAACAGTGGAGTCAACTTAGAAATGCAAGGAAGAGCTAGTGGTGAGAGGTCCACAAATGACAGGTGTACAAATGGATTGGGGAGCAATTTAGATTTTTTTAAAAAAGTTTAGATGCTTCTGAAAGTAGCTTAAAGGAACAGTGACTTGATTGAATAAATTATATCACTGAGTCTATAAATTACTGAAAATATGATGATAAAGAAAATAGTGTAGGAAAAACATAAAGGCAATTAAAAACTCCAGAGTGGGAGCCTGTGGAAGAACTACATTTTATAGGCAAACTATAAGGTAAACTAAATAAGACAGTAGAGATAGCAAACAAATTTTGATGCATTTTTTAATGCAGGGTTTGTAGAGGGATAGAAGTATTTGACCTAATATGAGAAACATTCTCTCCTGAGTGATCCAAGAATCATAATGTGGGATCTATAGAGAAAAATACATATTACCAAGCCAGGTAATAGCATATTATTATGTTATTACCTGACTTTCCAATGAACAAATATTTATAAAATAATTATAATATGAAAGCCATTTATCAATTTTCAACTTTTAGAAAAAACCTATAACAAAATATAGGAGGCATTGTAATGGCTGAATGACAAAATAGAAATACCAACAATCTTGAAAATACAGATATAAAAGTTTAGCTTACAGAAGAAATGATGTTGAAGAAAGAATAATGGCTAATATTAATATCTTATAAAGCATGGAGTTGAGAGAGTCTATTGTCATAAATTATTTGCAGTTATAGAGATAATTGATAAAAGAATAAATAATGTTACAAATATCAAACACCTAAAGGAGAAATGGGAATAGGAGATTAATGTAAGTTTAAATCCCCATTTTTCATATAAGGAAGTCAACAGATATTAAAATTGACAAATCAAACATTAGTAGTTCAGAAATAAAAAGAATAGGTTAGGATGGGAGATTCTAAGTGTTCTAGACAGTTTATATGGAAATATAAATACATGCTTTTGCATGCATTACTCTGAAAAAAAAAGTTAAATAACCCTAAATTAGTTAAAGTAATATGCTGCTCTGATTTGATTGCTTATTATCATCTCTGTTTTATCTCAACCACAACTAACTCTTTGGAGTTAGGCATGGCATTTCTTGTGGTTTACTCATAGAGTCAAATGCATGGGTTTCTCAATAAAAATAAATAAATGCATTGGGATTGATTGAGCTTTTATATCAACTTCCCCTATAGAAAATACAAATGTATATGGGGTTATATGTCTGTTAATTCCTCTACATTTACTGAGAAACTACCATTTGCAGATCATGATGGTAGGCTCTCCATTAGCTCAAGGTACAAAATTCTTTTGGCTTGATAAGTATACATATAAAGTTTATTATTTCATCAACATTATTTGAATGTCTATTATGTGCCACTTGAGGATACAATGGTTACTCTTCATTCTCTTAGTCTACTGGCTCCCTCAAAAAGGTGCCACATACTAATTGGTTGACTAATGTGACAGAACTCTAAATATCTGTAGGAAGGAGGAAGTAGAATGTTCTCCTTCAGATAGTATCAAAGAGTTCATGAACCCTGAAGAAAAGTCCATTTTTCAGAAGAGAAACAAGTTTAATGGAAGTGTGTCACACAGTAGAGATTTCTGAGCCCCGAGCTTGAAGAATGAGAAAAAGCCCCACACTTGTTTGTAGCATTCAAATAATATTCATTTGTGGCTGTGACCTGTGGCAATGTAGGGGAATAACCACAAGCATATACATCTTTGACTTTTAAAACCCTTTTAAAAGGTCAAATAATTTTTGATTTTTGGATGATTTAGGGATCTAAATGGGTGTTGTGTATTTGTGAATTGGCACCAGTTTATGTGTGGGAGGATGAGTGTTACAGGGAAGATTAGGGAAGACAATGAGCAGGGTGGGTTAATGATAATTTTTAGGGTCACATGCAAATTGGGAGTTGTATCCCTGAATAGTTTTTCTTTAAATATATATGATTTTATATCCTGTCGTTTCCTTTTCCAAGAGCTTCCAAATATACATTTTAGTTCCTCCAGCTAATCCCTGCACCTGGCACAATGGAAACAGATGGAAAAATCCAAAGTCTTAATTAAAGCTGCCTTTGAATGTATAACAAATTCATGTTTTGAAGTCTTATGATTTAAGAAACTGTGCCAGCATTCTGCCACCGTGTGGCTTCTGAAGTCATTGCAGGACATACAGAACTCAAAATCTATTCCCAGTTCCTTAAGATTTTCTCTAGGGCTGTATGTTAAGTTTTATGGACAGACATTTTATTTAAAGGGACTGCACAGAGTTTGTGAAAATATATTTAAGACTTTGTTTTACAATAATTTTGTATAATATACGGTAGATATACCATGCCATTGGTTGCAAAAAAAAAAATGATTTTCAAACTGCAATTTTAGTATCATGGAGCCTTAGAACTGGGAGGGATCACATTGATCGTCTAATCCAGTATTAGCATCCCTTCTGTTATCTTTCCAACAGGAAGGCCTGCAATCTCAGCTTAGCCATCTCTAGAGCAGCTTGTTTAATTTTGCAAAGCTGATGGTCCTAATGAACTTTGACACTATCTGTCCAAAGAGGTAAAAGTTATCTAATACTGCTTGCATACAGTTCATATATTTTCATATAAACTATACACACATTTACAAAGTATGTTCTTTACCTGCATTTTATAAACCTATTAGGTCAGCACTAAGTACATAATAGGCACTTAATAAATAATAGCACTGCTTAATTTTCCCATATTCATTTTTTTAAGCTATACATTTATAGATTGTTGGGAACTGCATTCCCAATGACAACAGTTTATCACATTTGCTTTTGTCCTTTTGTTTATTGCAACGAAGAGTCACCAAGTACATCCTATGCTACATGATGGAGATGCAAAATTAAAAAGACATACTAAGTGCTCTTAATTAAAAAAAATCTATTGGGAAACAATTTGTTTTGTGTAAAAATTTAACTTTCTTTTTGGAGGTATGTGAAAAGTGCAGTATAGCCCCCATGAAAAGTATCTTGGTTTGCTAATGTATTTATTACCTGTGCTGTGTAATCAATTATCATTAATTTAGTAGCTTAAAATAATAGATCTTTGTTACTTTATAGTTGCCATTGGTAAAGAGTCCAAGTACAGTTTATCAGGATTATCTGCTTCAGGTTCTCATTGGCTGTAATCAAGGTGTCCCTTAGGGCTGTAGTCTCATCAGAGGCTCAACTGGGGAATATTCACTTCCAAGATTCTGCAGGTTGTTGGAAGAATTTATTTCCTCATGGTTGTAAGACTGAGAGCCTCAATTTTTTATTGGCTGTTGATTGAAGGCCACCTCAGACATTACAGGCCATCCATAGCTTCCTGACATGTAGCCTTCTCCATAGGCAGTTTGTAACATGTCTGTTTGCCTCTTCAAGGTGATCATGAAAATCAATCTCTTTCCCTTTCTCTATCTCCATCTCTGTCTCTATCTATATCTCTCTCTATCTCTATCATCTCTATCTATCTATCTCTATCTCTATATCTATCTCCATCATCATCATCATCTCTCTTTTCACTGAATCTGCCTGAACTCAAGGGGAGGGTATTACAGAAAGGCATGGACAGTAGGAGGCAGGAATTATTAGGCATCAATTTAATTTTACTCTGTAAGAGCTAAGGAAACTCTATCTGGACAGTCATGGGAGGTTTCTCAGGAAAGTGGACATTGTGATGATATGTAATGTTTTCTATACAGATAAGAAATGGGAAAACTCATGAAGGTGAGAGAATAGCTTTGTAGAAGTGTAGGAGTGTGAAGGAAGGTTGGATAGGTTGGTCAATGTCAGATCACAAAAGGCCTTGTTTTGTAAATTATGGAGTACATCAGAAGTAAAGGGGGAATGGGTAAGTACAAGGCTGAAAGTACCATGGTCAGAAGTCCATTTTATGCATGTTATTCTGGCAGTAATATGGAGGACAAATGGGGGAAGATAAGATAAAAGGCAGAGGCGGGGATGTCATATGGCATACAACTCAGGCAGTAGAGTAGCATCTGGAGACAGGAAATATTTAGGAGGTGCAATCACAGTATATGGTATCAATCATACAGATTTAGTGGGAAGAGAGAGGTTATGGATATATATATTTACGTGTGTATGTGTGTGTGTGTGTGTGTGTGTGTGTGTGTGTGTGTAAAGCCATTGCACTCGTTTCAGGTGATATATGACTTAGTGTACTGTTGTTTCTGCAAATCTTTACCTCTCGGGTAAAGCCAGACTGGTTTTCAAAGAAATTGGCAATGGTATGATCTGTAGGTTGAATTAACTCACCTATAGCCAGTTGCAGGGCCCAGAGTTGATAACCAATTCCTACCTTGAGTGAGTAGAAGAAGATGGAAAACTTTATAACACTTCATCATTTAATGTCTTATTTCAAAGGAGCTTCTTGGTTACTTTTGCTTCAATATTAAAGTGTGGACATAACCTCAGGTCATAATGTCAGGTAGTTTCCTTATCAGCAATAAGGAAAGATTATGTTCTGGCACAGAATTAGAGAGGCAACTGTAAAAGTATTTTCTTTAATAGACACTGGCCTGATACATACTTGATGATCTCTAAGAGGAGCTTGATGAGAGCTGTCTGGTGGTTTTACCAGGACTGGGAAAGGACTCCTCTGAGGTGGGAGAACTGGTACCTTTATAGACATCTATATAGTGAGCAAGAACTTCATTAGGGAGGGTTTAACTCATGCTAGCAGAAGAGCTGATTTGTGGGAGCCTGTTTGTTCTGCTCCATATCAAGACTGCTTCAAGCTAAGCAGGTTAGAGTAGGTATTTCTTGTCCTTTTGTCTGCCCACCATCCATTTTTTTCCTTACTGCATGCACTCCATTTTCTTCAAAGGCATTAATTGCCTCTCTCCCAGGGAAGACAATTGTTTTTTAATATATTTTATTAATATTTTTACAGAAAGGAAGGGAGAGGGATAGAGAGTTAGAAACATTGATGAGAGAGAAACATCGACTAGCTGCCTCCTGCATACCCCCGACTGGGAATGTGCCCGCAACCAAGGTATTGTACATGCCCTTGACTGGAATCAAACCTGGGACAGGCCGATGCTCTATCCACTGACTGAGCCAAACCGATTTCTGCTCAGGGAAGACAATTTTGATGTGACAGTAAGTTAAAAGATAGACCCCATAGTCCAGAAGCTAAGCATTCTTGCAGATGCTTTTCTTTCACGGTCAAAATTCTATTGGAGTTTAACCATTCTAACAGCAGCTTCTCTTGGGATGTTTGGTGGGGTTTTTTATGTTTGTGTGTGTGTGTGTGTGTGTGTGTGTGTGTGTGTGTGTGTGTTTTAATCCTATCAGCTTTCCAATATCTTTATAATAAAATTTCTTATGTTCATCAAAAAAATTTTTATACCAAAGAAAATGATACACTGGTTCATTAGCATTTTAGAAGTGAAAAGGAAAATAGTGTTTATTGGTTTTTATCAGCTGTCACTCTGTAATATGTTTTACATATTAACTTATCACCAAAATGACACATTTTTAAAAAATATGAACTGGCAAGATGCTTTGGTGGTCATAGAGGTTCTGGCCTACATAGAGTGCCCAGGGGAGGAAAGAAAGAAAGCCTGAATGCCAGCCCATGCTCCCTTGCCAACTTGGGAGCCTAAGGATCTGTGTATATGAAACTATCCTGCTGCTGCTCTGACTTTCTCAAAAGTGTTTTATGGGCTACCGTGTTTCTATATGCTGAACCATTTTGCTCTATCCTCCACTTTCTTAACTGCTTTTCCTTTTTTCATCTTTTTATACTCTATGGTATCTTCTAGTGGAATTTATCCAAATCGATTTTCATTTCCTAGTTCTCTAATCAGCTGTATTTAAGCTATTGCTTATTCTTTAAAGATTTATTTACAATAACTTTCTTTTCATTTCAGGAAATGTGTAGTTATTTGAATATTCTTGCTATTTTTAATAATCTCTTATTATTAACTCATATCTTTGATTTTCTCTTTTATGTCTTTGAACCTATAAAAGAGTTATCTATCATAATAAAAGCATAATATGCTAATTAGACTGGACAGCTGAATGACTTTCCTGATGTCATTCCAGATGTCCTCCCGGATGAAGCTGCAGTGGCCGGGGGCTGAGGCAGAGGCAATTAGGGGTGATCAGGCCGGGAGGGAGAGTGGTTAGGGGAGATGAGGCAGGGAAGCAGAGTTGGTTAGGGGTGATGAGGCAGGCAGGCTGGAAGTGGTTAGGAGCCAGTGGAATTGGGCCTAAACCAGCAGTCATATATCCCCAGAGGGGTCCCAGATTGTGAGAGGGTGCAGTTCGAGTTGTAGGACCCACACCCCACCCCTGGCTCCCATGCATGAATTTCATGCACTGGGCCTGAAACTTTATAACAAAAAAAAAATGATATATTTACTTTGTATAATATTTACCGTGTAGTTTAAAGTGTTTGTATTTTACTCTGTTGTTTTCTTGTGCTGACTCTCAATAATGTCGTGCTAGTACACCTTATAATATTAATCAATATAAATCTACTAATAAAATATTTTCTATATAATTACCTCAAAAGTTTTCAATAAATCTTTAATATTATCCAATACTGATTTATATACAAGTGTCTCTTATTGTTTCAACATGTCGTTTTACAGTTAGTTGGTTTGTTCAAATCTGGATCCAAACAAGGCACACATCTTACCTTTTTGTTTGTTTTTGTTTTTACTTTTCAATAGCCTTTAATTTTCAGTGGTCCTCTTCCTTTTTTATTTTAATTCTTCCAAATCATTAAAAAATAAGTGATTTGCTTTGTAGAATTATCTCATTTTAGTGTAGGAAGTTATAGTTTCTTCTTCATGTTTTGTATGAACTAGAAAACAGGCTGCATTACATTTGGATTCCATTTCTTTAGCACGGGTATTTCATAGGTGGCGCTGCATGCTTTTATTGC
The DNA here is from genome assembly GCF_964339955.1 of Pipistrellus hanaki. Taxonomy (NCBI): domain Eukaryota; kingdom Metazoa; phylum Chordata; class Mammalia; order Chiroptera; family Vespertilionidae; genus Pipistrellus; species Pipistrellus hanaki. The sequence continues at coordinate 34,592,370 of NC_140511.1, forward strand.
ATAAATCAAAAGGCACACATGTCTGGTAACCAAAACTTTAGTGATGTTGAGATTGGTTACTGGTTCAGGTTTTATCAGTCTCACCCTCATAATGTGAAGTTCATTAACCTTTTCACCTATTGCTTTACCATCTATTAATTGTTACCTTCTTCAGTTTTTTTCAACAGAGTTTGCCAATTGATGGTTTCTTAATTCTATCATTTTCTCTACATGCATTAGATAGAAATTTCCTTAAAAGATTTTTTTTCTCTCTCACAAACTAAGGTGATTAGGTGTCTCTGAACTTTAGTTTATAGACAGAGATAATTAATGTTTAATACCTTTTAAAATTACCAGTGATCAGAGTAAATGGTTACCACCCTCCTCCTTCCAGTGCTGACCAGTGAGTTTTGTTTTAGGTTTGTGTAGTTTATAATGGATGCTTCAAGTTGTTTTTATAAGATGAGGGGATATAAACAGAAAATAATCAGGAATACTGACAAAATCACTATATTTTAGATGAGTATTTCTTGGGTTCATGAAAAGTTGGATATACCATTTTCTAGGATATAAGCAAATATCTTATTATTGACACAAGCACAGCTCTTAATTAGATAAACATTCATAATTAAATTTCCCAGGGCTTTTAATTCTATAATATTCTTAATGTTGTTACTCTTTTTATCCTTTAAGGTCAGCGTGATCCTATATTTCAATAAAGATTTTCCTATTTAAAAAAAATATTTTATCTCCCCACTCCTGCTTTCACCCATAGAATTTTGGTTGATATAAATAACAAGCCTATTCTTAATCTTCTTTACTCAGGAAAGGATTAATATGAATAACAAAACAATCAAATCATGATTTGTTTTTGTTTTTAAGTCATGCTAGTAAAAATTAAAAAGAGAGAGAATTAAAGCTGTAGAAGTGAATTTCTCATCCTCCAAAAATATTGATGGTACTTTAAGCAAACTTAAAATTAATACTTTGTGAAAACATTCATTAATATGGCTATTTCTCTTCTTGACCTTATATTTTTGTCAATATCTTATTATGTGGAGAAAATGGAGACATCGACATAGTACAAAAAGCTTATTTAAAAGGCAAGTGGGTCAGGCTTATATGAAATAGCAATTATGAAAATAATCACAAACAAGTCACTGATAAGATTTAATTAATTAGGTTATACTCAAAGAAAGGCTCTGCATTAATGTATTTAACAACCAAAAAAGGGCACATTCTGGTCACAATCCACATATGATCATCTATAATAAATAATAGTAATATAGTGGAACTGTAAATAAATTATATAAATGAGAAACCAGAGGAGAAATGTTGTTTTAGGTAGCAAGGATCTGGCCTCAGTAATTATTAGTATTAAAATATGAGTTGATGTGGGAGGGGGGAGAAGGAGACATATTTAATGCTATCAATAATCAAGATTTTTTTTAAAGTATGAGTAGCTGAGACTATAAGAAAAAAAATTACACCAGTAGTTCCCCCCCCCCCACAGGCAGCCTCTAGTTTAATATTAAACAGGTGAAGTCATGTGACAAAATTTTAATATTCAATTTATAGACAAACATATGTACATTTAAAAAAACATCTAATTTGAAATGTTTTGTTGAAAAAGCCTCCTTTTATATTTATATTGGACAAAAGAAGATGTAAAAATGAAGTGCACAGTGGTTATTGTAAGATGAGATTAACACATATTGTCCTGTTATCAGGCTGGGCTATAAATGCTATTTTTAAAGAACCAATTGGTAAAGAAAAGCAGCCTAGTAATTATGACAGTCATTCACTCATTCCATTCATTCATTCAGCAAACATATGTCAAGTATCATGTGCCAGATACAGTTCTGAGTGCTAAGAAGAAAACAAGATTAATAAGACAAGGACCCTTCATTTAAGGAACTCAGAGTCTCTGGAGAATTATGCACAGAAACAGTTAACAGTAGTCACCTATGAAAAATGTTATGATGGAAATAAGGACTGTGCTGTGGGTGACTTGCAGAGAAGGGGGATTCTTTTATCCGGGTAAATCAAAAAAGCTTTTCCAAGGTGTTACAGGTTTTTTGGGTGTTGAAGGTTGAATACTAATCCACCAACTGGAGATTTGGAATCACAATTTAGAGTTAGAGAATCAAGCACATTGGTGAAGAAAGGAAGTTATAAAACAGCAGGTAGTGTTCAGGGCTGATAAGTTGTTCTGTGTGACTGGAGTAGAGGGTGTGCTAGAGAAAATGGTAGGAGATGAGAGTCCATGCAAGGCTGAGTGCAATTGGAGAAGAGTGGGTGCCATGGGAAGAAGCTTTTGCTTATGAACTACAGTGTTTTTAGGTTCCCAGCAAAGGTTTTGATATAGTTTCACTCAGTTACCAATTCTGTGTTTTATGAGGGGCTAGAGGTGCAGTGCATGACATTCGTGCACTGAGGATGGGTGAGTGGTCCTTCAGCCTGGCCTGCACCCTCTCACAGTCTGGGACCCCTCGCTCCTTACTGCCTACCTGCAGCAGAGGCAGGAAAGAGTCCTGCCACTTGCTCTGTGCTGGCCAGCCATTAGCCCTGCTTCTGGCTGAGTGGCGCTCCCCTTGTGGAAGGACACTGACTTGCAGGGGGCAGCTCTACATTGAGCATCTGCCCCCTGGTGGTCAGTGTATGTCATTGCGACTGTTCAGTCAATTTGCATATTAGGATTTTATTATATAGGACCTTGGTCGGTAAACTGCGGCTCTTTGGCCCCTTGAGTGTGGCTCTTCCACAATATACCATGGCCTAAGCAAGTCTATTTTGAAGAAGTGGTGTTAGAAGAAGTTTAAGTTTTAAAAATTTGGCTCTCAAAAGAAATTTCAATCATTGTACTGTTGATATTTGGCTCTGTTGACTAATGAGTTTGCCGACCACTGATGTAGGATAACATGTGGAAAGATTATAGGAAGAAAGATGAGTTTTGGAGGACAATATTAGAATTGATGGGCACCTGAACCAAGAAAGTAGCAGCAAGAATTTCCCAAAGGTGACAATTTCAAAAGTTACAACAGAGGAGCAATTGAGCATTCTTGGTTATTGAGAGCAACACTCAAGAATTATTCTAAAGCAGTTAAATTGAGCACATTACAATGACATTGAATCAAAGAGAACAGTTGGGGAAATAAGTTTTAGGGAAAAGTTCTCTGACCTTGGTTTTGGGCATGTTGAGGTTTAGGAAGTTAAAGAATACCTAGAAAGAAATGTGAGGGATAGAGGCTTAGAGATCGCCTCCTCCCCATAAAACATAATTTTAAAGGGAAGCATCAAACTGTCCATTTGGAGTTTAATCACCTTGGTGGACTTTCATTAAAAAAAAAAGGATTAATTTTCTGCCTGTGGGAGAAAAAAGCTAGCAAAAGTTATGAATATGGAACAAATGTGTTCATAGGCGTCAAAAGACTCAAAGGACATTTTGATGCAAATTTCAATAATGCAGATATGAGAAAATTATCTTTCTTTTGTTTTCATTTTAGAGCCATATTGTGAGATTAGGCCCAGGCTTACCTTTGATCTTGATTGATAGATATTTAATGTAAGACATTTATTAGAATACAAATTCTGTACAAACTTTATAGAAAGACAGAAGGATGTAAGAAATTGAGGGTGGAGGGTTAAGGATTTTAAGGACTCATAAAAACATCACTAAAACTCTAGTCAGGTTTCTCAGTGATTAGAGCATTGGCCCTCAGACTGAAAGGTCATGGTTTGATTACAATCAAGGGCATATATCTTGGTAGCAAGCTTGATCTCCAGCCACATGTGGAGGCAACCAATAGATGTGCCTCTCTCACATTGATGTTCCTCTCTCTCTCTCTCTCTCTCTCTCTCTCTCTCTCTCTCTCTCTCTCTCCTCTCACACCCACTATCTTGAAAAAATAAATAAATGGAAAAAAATATCCTTGAGTGAGGATTAACAACAACAAAACAACAACAAAAATATTCTTCTATTGTTTTATACCTTGCTCTAGTTCTATTTTAGATGTCCTGCAATTATTTGAATAAAAGTTTTTTACCTCCATGGTTAAGTTTATTCCTACATATCTTAGTTTTTTTGTTGCCAAGTTTAATAAAAATAGGCAATATCCTGTAGAAAACAATACTTTAAAATAGGATTTTTAAAATTTATTGGCAATGTGATAACATAACTATCATTTATTTCCAGATAGTATTTGTCAAGCAAGGTTTTCCCCTCCATTTATTATGTCTTTTCTTACAAGTATTGTAATAGCTATATATTTTTCTCTTAATTGAAAAACACAAGGTCAGAGAAATGAAATAATATTGTTGTGAACATCAAACAACCAACCAAATTGTTAACATTGTTCTTTCATGAATCTCCTTCACAAGTGATAAAAGTTTACTTTTAGGCCCCTCTCTCTCTTCTCTCTCTCTCTCTCTTCCCTCTGCTTATTTTTTGAAGTATTCACCCATGTGGAATCTATAGTTATTAGCTAAGGTCATTCATTATTCAAATGTGCCAGCCACTCTGTGGTTTCATTCTTTGCTATATTTTTGAGTATTCAGTAATATTACCAATTATTTAATAAAAGGCCAAAACATCTCTCTCAATAGCATTTGGTAAATGAATATGAATGATTAAGTGCGATCAAAAGTACTGAATCAGAAACTTAGTTGGATTTAACTGAACTGAATTCTGTAGAAGAATGACAGTAATACCAGGAGCCATTCAGCATTAAGGTGTCCTTTAGTTAAGCCAATGGAAGCTAAACAAATAAGACTACATGTAAGTAAGGAATAGATTCCCAGGATGCACCACTAACAGAACTTGATTTGTGCATTGGTGACTTTCTAGAGAAACATGTATTTAGAACACTATTAAACAGAATAGCCTTAAATCAAAAGCATGAAGTGTGGTTTGACTAGTAGCATCTGGAAAGAATCAATCCCTGTGCCTATAAAGTTTCAGAGCAACCACAAATTGGAGCAATGCAAGGATAGTTCATGGGAAGTTAAAGCTGCAATTTTCACAATTTTGAATCTGCTATAGGCGGGGGGGAAACACACTGAAAACTAATTTACACATTCTGTTTTTACTTATCAAATACAAATTGTATGTGATCTCAAATAATCAGTGTTTTGTAAGGGGATGGGCCTTATCAGAAAATCCAATTTAAGCCTTTTTGTTATGCATAATTATAACTTGCATATGTAGTCTAGCATTATTATTTTGTGAAATGTAAAGCAACACTGAAATTAAGGTACATTTTTTATTAGGCTATGAATTTACTAGCATATTTCAGAGGCTTTCTGAACTTTTAAAATTCTGTCTGGATTGAAACCAGTCATTATCAAACAATTCTTCAATGACCTTTTTACAATATGAATCTAAATGTAATTAATTTTACCCTTCTTTCTATGCCTTAATTTGCATGTTATAATATTAATTCAAATGTAACCATACACAAATTACCTCCTTAGATCCTAGAAGGTAAATCTCTAAGGTCTGCCACCTAGCAGGATGACAGAAAAAGAGAGACTTTCTTATAGCCATTGTAGAATACTATAATTTCTCAAAAGAAATTTTTTTTCTATGAAGTAAGGTTTCTTTTTAATGATGTAACATTATAGACTAGCTTAGAAGAAATGAAATAAATCTTCCTCAGGTATTATTCAGAAGAGATTCATGCCGAAGCTGGTTTGGCTCAGTGGTAGAGCGATGGTCTGTGGACTGAAAGGTCCCAGGTTCGATTCCGGTCAAGGGCATATGTACATTGATTGTGGGCACATCCCCGGTAGGGGGTGTGCAACAGACAGCTGGTCGATATTTCTCTCTCATCGACGTTTCTAGCTCTCTATCTCTCTCCCTTCCTCTCTGTAAAAAAAAAATCAATAAAATATATTAAAAAAAAAGAAGAGATTCTTTTCTCATAAATTTAGAATATATTTATAAAAGTTTTCCATATAATAAGAGAGAATTTTAATAAAGGCTCAGGTCTTTAATATTAGACTAGAGGCTTAATGCATGAAATTCGTGTATGGGTAGGATCCCTAGGCCTGGCTGGTGATTAGGGATGATCTGCCAGGCAACCGTGGGGCTACTGGGGGGCGGGGGCGGGAGTGGTCCTTCTGGCACCTGCCTTGGCTGGCTTGGGGCCTGTGGACTGGGGGAAGCTGCCCCTGGTGGTCAGTGCATGTCATAACAACCAGTCGTTCTACCGGTTGTTCTGCTGTTTGGTCAATTTGCATATTAGGCTTTTATTATATAGGGTAACCCGTTGAGCTCATCATAAGAAATATAGAAATAAAAATTATTAATTGATCTTAATATATCAATTTTTACTAGTAAATAAGCAAGGTTTATATGCTGGTATAAAATACTTTGACATATAATACATACATACATATATATAAAATCACTGTAGCTGGGAAGTCCTCTTTTCTGTCTGGGACACCACTCCAGTAGCTCCTTCTCCACCCCCCTTTCCCTCATAGCAGGCTTCACTCCACTCTGTGCATACATATGCAAATTAACCTACATATTTGGTGGGTTAATTTGCATACTCACTCTGATTGGCTGTGGGCGTAGCAGAGTGATGGTTAATTTGAATGTTTCTCTTTTATTAGGTAAGGTGCTTATTGGAAGGTTAATATTGGAAGTAACTTGTCATTTACAAATAACAAAATAACACCATATTATAAAATTCAACAAGATGCTTTTCTTTTTAGTGATGTAAACCAAGGTCTGAAAGAAACCAGTAGAAGTTACCTAGTCCCAGCTCACTAGCCCCCTTAGATTGAAAGCCATAGACTTTGGTCCCTTAGATATAAGTGGGCAACTGGATGTGTAAAACAGCCAAAATGGAAAGTGTAGAGATTGACTGAGGGTACAGTGGGCACATTTCTCCATCAGCTAGCCTTTCCTAAATTATACCCTAAGACCTCTCTTCCCCCTACCTGCCCAAAGACCTGTGATCAAAGCATTTTTCATTAGTACTTACTAGCTATGTCTGCTTTGGGCTTTGGTTTCTTCATTCTGGCCCTGAAGCCTACTGCCTGTAACTTCAATTCACCAAGAATCCCTAGAACCCCTAGAATGCAGCTGTAATGTAGAGACTTAATATTTAATTAAGATCCAGACACTGCTTTCCAGAAACTGACCCTCCTCTCGGCGAGGAGGATGGATACATGTGTTATGAACGCTAACTTCAGTCTCCTGCCATTTGCTGATCATAATGATACAAAGAAGAAGGCATTGTTTCCCAGGCCCCTGCTGGGTGCCACATTTTATCCTCATCATCACACCCAATCCTCCCAGCAAGGCTGTGCGGATGAAGGATTTCAGAATGACCTCGTTAGCTACTTGTGTGCCAGAACTGTGTCCCAAGTCTGCCTGTCTATCTGACTCCAAAATTCCTACTGTTACCTTGATGCTTCCTGTATTTCCAATGGGGGAGGGTCGGGGGGTTCCTTCTGAAGGGTGAATTATAAAGTTGTACTTGCATAGCTTATTTTTCTCTTTAAATGAATAACAAGTTTGCATAGAGAGTCTAAGTATCTAATAATGTTTAAAAAATCCATCTCCACCACATGTCACTCTTATGTTGGTGAGAAGCAAAGAAGCAGCTCAGATCTGTGAAACTTAAATATTAAAGTCTGCGCATGGATCGTGCATATCAAGCAGCTGCAACCTGCGTGAGAGGAAGAGGATGCATACAGTGTACAGTGTCTTGCTTAGGGGAGGAGAAAAACAAACAAACAAACAAAAACCCTCTTTTTTTCAGCATTATCATACTTATGTATATTATTAATTTGAAATTTGGCTGATGGTATTTTTGTGAAAGCATGGATTTAAAAACTGGCCCTGTCATTTGCCAGCTGAAGGGCCTAGAGCAAATTAGATAGCTTCTCTGAATATCAGTTCCCTCATTCTTAAAGGAGGGGATCAAGCTTGCTTCACATGTCACTGTGAAGATCAGTTGTGCCTGCATGTCCTTGGAGCATGACAAACATTCAGTGCATGCTCATTCCCTGTCTCAGGCCGTGTGGAGTGTCCGGCCCTGAGAGGTCTCAGTGCAGGGCGGGAGACAGCTGTTCCACCCAGCATTCACTATGTGACTTTACACAGTTGGGAAAAGGTATGCGCTTCAGTCATGTCTTTGGCATGAAGCTCTTTATTGCTTTGGCTAAATGCCTGATAGAATAGCGAGCCAACTTGTTTCAGGGGCCTATATTCAATAGAATGGCCAATTTTCAATAGAATGGTTAAAGTAAATGATGCTGTTCTCTGGGTGTATGCATTTTTAACCCCCTGAAGAAAGGCAATGTTTGATGTTAGACAAGTTATTTAGCCTAAGTATCAGTTCCTTTATATGAGAATTACAATGACCATATTTGCCTCAAATGTTGTCATAAGAACTAATAAATGAGATGTTTTAGAAGCATGAGAAATATGACATTTTCCCTCTCCCTTTTGTTGAGGTCATTGGCAATGTGTAATAATTTGTTCTTCTTATGGCAGACACAATAGCATAATAGTTTGAAAATGAATTTTAAAGCATATCAAACCTAAGTTTCAAACAAATTATCCTGGATGGTGTGCTTGGAATCCCATCTCTGAAAGTCTTTTTTTTTTTTTTTTTTCCATTTCTAAGTTAGAATAGTAGTACCCAAACTCACAGTTGTAAATATTTACCTAAACATAGGTAAGGTTATACATTAACTAAACATCTGCCATATTATGATGTAAAAATGTAATTTGGAGTGAGGGAATCAAGTTGAAGATTACAAGTGAGCCTCTTGTGTCTTGTGTAATGGGAGTGATAAGTGATTTAATGACAAAGCCATCATAATGTGCAAAAAGAAATATATATATATATTCTACCTTAGAGGAGAATGTTAACACCAAATGCATGCTTTTTCTGGAGTGAATAATTACTTTAGGTAGAATTTGTTATTTATTTGATATAGAGGATGGTTTTTAGTGACTCTTGATCTTGGATCTGTAAAACATTATTTTGAAAGAATATTTACATAGAGAGCCATGAGGAGTAGGCAAATATATAAAACTTTCTTATTATAGTAATTATAAGTTAATGACAAAGTTATAAAAAGATGGGAAAGGAAGTCACAACTTGCTGATCAAAAGGCTAATACCATGTTTCCCCGAAAATAAGACATCCTCCGAAAATAAGACCTAGCACAACTTTGGGAGAAAAAATTAATATAAGACATTGTCTTATTTTCGGGGAAACAGGGTACAAGATATTTTGTAAAAGCATATTGAGTAAAATATTGCAATGTGTACTAATGATCCGGGATGTAATTGAGCAAATCTTCAATCCCATGGAAAATAAGAGCAGACAATGGTGACATTGGGCACTTTTACAATTTAGAGTTGTTTTCAAAGTCACTAGCTGTATGGGCTATGACAATGCAATAAAAGCATGAAACAGCATTGAAGAGCTTTGATATAGGAAGTAAATGACCTGTCAGAGTATAAGATTTTGTCTTTTTTGTTTGTGTGGATCAAGAAAAGTACATACAGTGTACATTTACTGCTGGCTGTGAACTAAGCTTTTTCGAATAGCAATAAATGTGCAATTCAAAGAATAGATAATACATAGACAAAGAGACTATGAGCAATCATCTTGTGCTTAGAAGGGGCTTAGCAAACTTCAGTATATGGGCCAAGTCTGGTCTACCACTAGTTTTCATAAATAAAGTTTTATTGGAACACATGCATGCCTGTCACCTAATTACAACAAAAATGTTGTTGACACCTGACTTAGAGATTATCTAAATTTTACTGTTTTTAGATGAAGTAGATAAATTAGCATAAAACAAACACTACAAAGATAACCATACAATATTTTCTTAAAATAAAAATTTGATCTTTTTAAGTAGTTTTCATGAACCCTCTTTTTAGGACCTTATTAATTTGGAGAAAGTTATTATTTCCCCAAGGCTTTCTGGGAATTTTCCTTATATGTCTTATGACATAACAAGTTTAAATATAACCACACTCTGTCAACAAGTATTTTGGAATAGAATTTTTTTTCTGTTTTTTTTTTTAAATATATATTTATTGTTGATAGTATTGCCCTCTTCCATCCCTTTCCTCCCCAAACCTTCATCACCCACTGTCTATATCTATGGGTTATGCATATATACATATGAGTTCATTGGTTCAGCCAGTCAGAATAAAATAAATATCCTATGATCTCACTCATATGTGAAATCTAATGAACAATATAAACTGATGAACAAAAATAGACCCAGAGACATAGAAACATCGAACAAAATGTCAAACCTCAGAGGGAAGGCAGTGGAGGTTGGAGGGGGGAAGAGATCAACCAGTGGAGTATATTTTTAATACTAGTGCTGAACTTGATACTGAAAATACAAATTGTGTTAGATATAACCATGTCCTTAAAGAATTCCAAATGTATGGGGAGTTTATACTAAATATTTTTACTTAAGTTCAGTTTTTTGTAGATATCATCTAGTTGGATTTGCTCTATTACTCAACCCTTCAATCTCTGCCTTTTAATTGAAGAGTTTAGACTAATTATGCTTTGATGTAATTATTATTGTACAAGAGCTTAAATCTGCCATCTTGCTATTTGCTTACTGTTTTTACTCTTTTTACTTCCCTCCATTTTTTACTTTTTTTCTGTTGTGTTTTGCATTGATTTTGATCATGAGGTAAGTTTGTATGTGTTTTTTTTTATGTTCATTCTTCTTGTGGTTTGTTGAGCTTTTTAGATCTGTGAGTTTATAGTTAAATTTGGAAAATTATTGGTCACTATTTCTTCAAATAGTTTTTCTTCCCTGACCCACTTTTTGGGAATACTTTTGCACATATGTTAGAGTACTTGATATGTTCATTATCTCTGTGTTTAATTTTGAATAATTTTTAGTATTATTTGCTCAAGTTTATCAGTTGTCATCTTCTCTGGTATCATATTTATGATTACTCTCATCCAATGTATTTTCACTTAAGGTTTATATTTTTTACTTCACTTAGTTTATCTTTTCTCATCCTTGCTTTTAATCTTTTAGTAGGTAAGGCATCCCTAAATCTAGGGTTAATTAGTATTAATTTATTCCTACAACTGCTAAGGCAATATCCTTCTTAGTCCTTGACCTGCTGCCCAAATACTATATATGAAGTCTCTCTCCTCTGACTGGTAGAAATGTGAAATATTCCCAGTTGTTTAATCTATTGTTTTCTAGTAATTCTTTCCCCAGCTTCATGGAACCTCAACCCATGCATGTCAAGATAATTATACACCCAAAGAATTGTCGGGATGGGGTGGTTTCTCTTTAGATCACTGGGACCTGCTTATCCCTTCATCCCTCCTCCCTTCCTTTTCTATCTCACATTCTTCCTACAATTCTACATGCGTCAGCCACCCTAAACTCTAATTTCTGTCTTTTCAGTGTATTGAATAAAGTGGGCTTTATTTGAGTTCCATATTTCTTGATATTTTCTAGAAACTGTCTTCAGGCTGTAAGCTGGGGCAATTATCAAGCTCACCTCATTTATTTCTTCTTGGAGATCACAGGAATATATTTTATTAAATGACTGAACACAGTTGGTTCAAATACTTTTTTTCTGGTTTTCCAGCTACAATATTTATGGTTAGAGGGAAATATCCCTAATGGGCATTTCTTCATGAGTAGAAATGGAAGTAACAATTATTACAATTGAATTGTGAGATGTAATAGGTAATTGTACAATATTCATGTAGGTTTTCAGAGCCACAAACTACTAAATAACTAGAGAAGTTGAGGAAGAACTTATAAGTTAGATATGGTAAGTGAGGTTTGAAAGAAGAGGTAATAAATGTGGCCCCTGACAGTGATTTTTATTTATTTACTTATTTGTATTTAGCATGTTTATTTTCCATTCATTTAATTGATTACTGCAAGTATTTACTTCTCAAGCCTCCTATCAAAATAATCACACCTTAAGAACTGGTCTTCCTTAAAATATTGAAATAATTTGGTATAAAAGTCTTTTTCTCTCCTTCATCTTCTCACTTTTCCTTAATAAGGTATATTTTCCTCCTGTTGAAAGCTCACCTTTTTCACCTGCAGCATTGATTTTATCCAATTAGTGGATTTTGGGTGACAGGGAAAATATGTATTTCTAGGTTACCAGTTAGATTTTCATTGAATTTGAATTTAGAAACTCCAATTATTTTTCCTTGGTCTTAAGAATTAGCACATCAAATATAGCAGGAAATTTACTGTAAAATATAAATTACCAAAATTTATGAACCAACTGTATAAATTTAAAGCCAAATGTTTATTCTGAAGGAATCAGAATGTGTTTTATGATTTAGATTGGTGTGGGAAGCCCTAACAGCCCTAAGAAGAAAGAATGCCAATTTATTCCTCATTCAACCTCAAGGAAGGCTAGAGAAATCAGAGTAGAAGGCAAAGTGTAATAAGCACCTTTTTATTATTTCTAAGAAAAGTTGTTTGTAAGGGTACTGGGTGATTCCATGCTTTCTCCTTAGTTCCATAAAACCCCATGTGCTTTGTCTCTTTCTCATGAAAGTGTCTTTCTGACAAAGCAGAAAAAACAGTGTTTCTGAACTCAATAGTCTACTCCTACTCTTCTAAGGACAATACTTCTAAGATGTCAGTGAAGCAAGTTTCTAAAGTTTATTCACTTTAGTAAGAAATCTTCCTTCATATAGCATCTTTCTCATCCTCAAAAAATAAGTTATTTGACCAGAAAGAAAATGTTTTGAGAAAAAAAGTGCAATTCCTTCTCAAAAATAGGGAAGTAAAGATAAATATAGGAAGAGAAAAGACCAGTATTCAAGAAAGTATGTTGTGAGTTTTAATTTACTAATGCAACTTAATTGCTTAACAGTTGATAAATCAGTAATATAATATACCTATAATGCACCGGGTATGTAATTTTAATGCAAAGATTTGGCTAACATCTTCTACTTTGACACGTCTTTTTTGCATTGGATTTTATTTGGTGTTACACTATTCTAATCAGATACTAAAGAGAAAAATACTTACATTTATAAACTTAATGGAGGAATAAAGATCGAATCAGAACTTCCATTAATTCAAAAATCTATTGAGAACTTACATTATGCTAGATGCTAAGAATATAGTAGTGAATAAGCAGGACACAGCCTGTGACCCCTGGAAGTTATATTTGAGCATTTAAATTACTTTCAAGGAGAAATGTAATGAGTGCTAAGGAATTGTACATCCAGGATATCTGACCTATCAGGGAGTTTAAATATGAGGATTGGAGTTGGTTAGGTAATAAGAGAAGCAAGGCTACGGGAGAAAGCTGTTAGAAACAGAGGAATCAGCTTCTGCAAGCATTCTGAGGTGGGAAGGGATATGGCCAGAATGGCGGGAAAGCAGAAAGCCAAGAAGAGAGGAGGAAAACGAAGATAGGAACATACCATACACAACCCCGAGGGGTTCAGTAAGGGTTTGTGATTTTATTCAGAGCAGTGACTGCCATTTGAAAGTTATTCCACAGATTGTGTTTCATAAAGCTATAGCTGCCATATGGAGATTGGTTTGCAATAAAATTAAGCCCCATGATCTGGAGAGAAAGGAATATGCTTCATGGTAGAAGAGACCTTTTATTTTGACAGGAAACCATTGTATAGGCCAAGAAGTAGAAACAACAGATTTCTTTCTCCCTCCTCAGTTTTCTGGTTAGTGCAGATGGGGGTCTGGCAGTGCAGCTCATGGAAAGAAACACTGGGGGAACATCAGGTTTAGGGAGAAATATGTGAGTTCAGTTTGGGATACTTGAAATGTGAGCTATTGCGAAGGCTTTCAAATTGTATTGCTAAATAAATCATAAAGCTATCCATTGCACTTACGTACCATGGAAATCTTCCGTGAAGTGACAAAATAAAGAGAGCAATTGTTTTTGAGAAGTTTTCTTTTAAATAGCAGAGGGAAGCATAATGATAGCAGGAAAAAGAATTGATTTTAAAGATGGGAAAGAGATTGGAGCACATTTAAAGGCCTGTGCAAATTATCTAGTACAATGGGAGAACTTGAATATTCTGAAGCAAGAATGAGGAAGTGTTGTAATACAAAAAAAGAGGATAGGACCTAAGTTGTAGGAATAAGGAGTAGAATGCTCCTGTATTTTCTCTTTAGTCATCCCTAAAAAAAGAAATATATACATTTGAGACTCTACTATCTGCCAATCATTTTATAAATCCTTTGTCTGGCTCTTTCATAAAGCGCCACACAATATGTTTTAATCAACAGTTGCCAAGTGGAATGTTACCCCTTCCTAGCATTTCAGGGAAGATCTAAGATACTGTTAAGACAGTTAATATAATAAAAATATTAATGCCTTGGTCTATGCCAGTAAAGTGAACTAACAGGTTTGTGTGTTGTGAAATGGCTCTTCCACCCTGCATCTCCCACAGGAAACCCTTTTGTGGCTCAAGCTAACAAGAAATCTACAAGAAATGGAAGTCTGGGAAATGTAGTTCAGTCTTGCCACGTTGACACACTACTAAATCACTAAACAACTTCATTATTTCACTTGGTTTCACTATGTGGTTTACTTTTCTATAATTTCCCCCTTTTAAACACTGAGACACTCCAGCACAATAGCCTACACATTTTGCCAAGTACTGGATATCTGTTATCTAATATTCACTGATATCCGATGAGTTGTGTACTAGGTGTACCGGTTAATAATGTGGATTTTTTTTCAATAGATGGAGTTACATATATGTTGATATATATTCAATTTGATATGTATCCAATTTTGTTGTATTGATAGCAAGCTTCAAAACTTCATAGGTCAAATTTTCTGAAGGTGTTAATATCATAGATATTTTTACACTTAAAAATGTCAAATTTTGTGCCCCAAAAAAAGAGCATTTGCGCAAAGTTTTAATCATTACTTTATCTTGAAGAAAAGTGCTGCTGAAAACTTCGGGAGGCTTATGGTGAACATGCTTCATCTCAAGATACTTGTGAACACTGGTTTAAATACTTGAAAAGTGATGATTTCTATGTGAAAGACAAAGGATGTCCAGGTCAACCAAAAAAGTGTGAAGACCAAAAATTATAAGCATTACTGTATGAGGATGAAGATGCATGTCAAACTCAAAAACAACTTGCAGAAAGATTAAACGTTGCTCAGCAAACAATTTCCAATCATTTACAAGCAATGAGAAAGATTTTAAAGGAAGGAAAATGGGTGCCACATCAACTGAATGGAAGACAAATGGAAACCAAAAATTCATCAGTAAAATGTTGCTTCAATGGCACGAAACACAGGTTGAGAACCACTGCTGTAGAGTCTAAGAACATTGGAAAACACAGACATTTATATTATGATTCATAATAGTAACAAAATTACAGTTATGAAATAATTTTATGGTTGGGGGCACCACAACATGAGGAACTGTATTAAAGGGTTGCAGCATTAGAAAGGTTGAGAACCACTGGTTTATAGGATGATATGGTGAAATTTAGGAAGATGTGTATTTATCTGCTTCAAGCAATTTGTTTGCTAAAACTTCACCTGAATTCATCAATCCTAATATTTCCTCCCTAAAAACTTCCTGCCCAAGAACTGATATTATTGAGAACTATTACTATATTTTAATTACTATGTGAGCTTATATATGGAGCACAGTATGTCCATTTTATTTCTCCCCCATTGTAACAGTCTGTTCTAATTATTGTTGCAGCTAAATCTGCTGAGGCAAGACCCTTTTCAGTTTTCGCTTCATGCCAAGAATTAGAATGACCACTTTCCTAGGATTATGGGCAAATTAATATTCCTGCTGACTACTGATTTATTAAACTTGTAAGTTCTTTAGGAGGACAATAAAAGTACAAATACTAATGAGAACCCATTCTGTCCCAGACTCTCACTTAAACATATCAATCAGTCAAATGTAATATACATTATAGTCCCATGAAGTACATACCATTAACATTTTTAAGTATAAAAGAAATAAAGATCAGAGAGATTAGTTATTTTGCAATGTAGATGGGTTCCATGTATTATTTATTTTCATATATGTATGTATGTATAATCTTATTTAAGAAAAAAATTGAAATTATTTTATAAATTTGATATATTACAGTATAGTAAAATACAAATAAAATTAGGAGCTATAAGCAAAACTATGATAAAATATGGGTTTAAACAGATGGTATCATCTATAGCATTATATGTAAGAATATGTTCCATGGGGTTCTTCTCTATTTGCTAAACGTAAATAAAAACTCCAAATCTGGGTCTTTCAGAAGCCAGTGAAAAGGAAAAAAATTAGAATGGTTATTATTCACAATAATATTGTATGATTTTAAATAACTTTTTTTTCCTGGAGAAACGTATTTTTTCCTAGAACTGAAAGCAGAGCGATATTTCCTGTTGTCCTTACAAAAAGAACTCTATATAATAGAGTGTACACAGCCCTCAAAAGTATCTTCATAATAAATACAATAGTGAAATCTCTAGGGCTTAAAAATATAAAATTTTTAAATAGATGTTGATGGGCTTATGCCAAACCCTGACTCTAAAGCAATTTTTTGTCTTGAGAAGAAAGTGAGATATGACTAGGAGCATATTGATTTGTTCCAAACATATTGCTCACTGATGACCTTGATTAGCTTATATATTGTTAGAATATCTAGAAGACCAAATAAAGAGCAAATTATTTAGTACTTTATAAATATAATTTTGTTCAATTCAATTTTGATAAGTATGAAATAAAACTGAGTGAGAGATTATACCTGCAGGACAGGTACTTTGTGTGGTTGGTTAAAAGCAGAGCCATATTCCTTAGGAGTCAGCCAAACTAGGGATAATGATACCGGGGAGCATTTGCTGACTCTGTGTGAGGTGTTCTTCATGTGTCATCTTGTTCAATCATCTCCAGTCTCTTAGGAGAGTTTTGGAATCCCAGTTGACAAGGTCATGAGTGGAAAACCACTCCATCTCTGCTTGAAGGTTGGCTGAAGGACAATTTGTGGAATGAGGCAAGTTTTCAATAAGTCCTCCCAGGTGTACTCTCCCACATATACATGAATGAGTAAGGCCTCAAGGTTTTACATTATAAAGCAGTGGTTTTCACCTATTTTGTGACAAATGCCCCTTTGCATATCTGGTAAAAGCTATAGAGGTCAGCCCTGGAAAAATGCAAATGCATATAATTTCAAGAGGATTCAAAGCCTCTGGAACAAACCCATGAGTCTCTTCAGATTAAAAATCTATTGAAGAGCATGACCCTAGTTATTTTAGGCTGTTTTTTTTTTGTTGTTGTTTTTTGTTTTTTTGTTTTTTTTTCCTAAAAGCCTGAATAGTCACAGATCTACCTTGGCCATATTTTTCTTAAGAAAGCATCCACAGAATTTAAAGTTACTGTAATAAAGCAACTACCTGCTATGTCTATTGTGATTAGCTGGGAAAATCACACCCATTTAAATAAAGGAACATATACTGTGTGTAACTCCCAGTCAGTTAAATGGTTAGGGGAATCTCTGTCAGATGTGACCATATCTATACTAATAAAAGGGTAATATGCTAATTAGACTGGAGGTCCTCTGGATGTCCTTCTGGATGACCTTCTGGATGAAGCCAGGGCTGCGAGGGAAGCCCAGGACCTGGGTGCCAGAGGGAAGCTGGTGCCAGCAGCTAGGGGAAGGAATGGTGGATTAGGGACACAAAGGCACCAAGAACACCTGTCCTGTTTGTCAAGACCACAGAAGCTTCTGCTTATCTCCCCGCCCCGCCCCCCGCCGCCCACACACACACCTAGAGTCATATGCTGATAGCTCATTGGTAAATATTCAGATATATAGTCACCCTTTCTTGTAAGAAAGGCTAGAAATACAAATTTTTATATTTTCTAGAACATATAGTGATGATAGTCAAGGGAGAAGGTAAAAAATAGATGCTAGCCAATCTAAAATGCTTTCACATATTACTTCCCATTGATTTGATTGATTTCTTATTCCTCACAAATGGGGATAAGTAGCTGGGAGGGATCTGCTGGCCTAATGTAAATTACAAGTAGAATTCATTAGCCCTGACATGCCCATTTGACAATTCGAATGTATGATACTTTATGAATATGACAAAAATATCAGTAAAAATAAGTTGAGTATCTTAATCACAAGATTGGGGCATATCTAAAAGGTCACCCAATCCCCCTTCTGCACCCCCCCCCCCCGCACCTCTTTTCCATCCCCTCAATGGATGTATTTCCTTTGGGGGGGGGGGCGCCTTTTTATTTATTTTTGGAGTGGAAGGGAGAGGGAGAGAGAGATAGGAACATCAATGATGAGAGAGAATCATCGATCAGCTGCCTTTTGCACACCACCTACTGGGGATGAAGCCAGCTATTCAGTCATATGCCCTGACCAGGAATCAAACCGTGATCTGGTTCATTGGTTGATATTCAACCACTGAGCAACATCAGCCAGCCCTTAAATGTACTTCTTAAGAAGCATCCTAACCAGTGACCACCCAGCCTTTGCCTGTACATAGCTAGGTGGAACCTCCATATCATTCAAAAATGTTTAACAGCCAACTATTAGGAGGTGATTGGCCCATTCTTTAGGCAGGCGTTTTAATTAGATAAGCGGTCTTTTTTTTTCACCCTAATATAAACCACAATACAGCCATTTGCTGTAATTGTTTCTTTCAGTAGTCTCTGTGATGCTTTAATGAAATGACTCTTAGTGCACATTGAATGTTAAGAAGAGATCTTGTAAGATATCTCATTGTGCAACAACCTTGTTTCATAGATAAAGACACTAGACTATATTATCAATAACAGAAATAAAATGAAAACACCAGTCTCCTTACTGGATTTATTAAAATAAATGGGAAGAACACTGAACTTGTTTTCATTTCTACATTCAAATCCCAGCTCCATCACATACTGGTTGTGTGACCTTGAGCACGTTAATTTCTCATACTTCTGCTTATCACTTTATTGTTTTCAGCTAACTTCCATAAGCATTCACTGAGCACCAGCCAGTAAGAGACAAGATACAAAGATGATTAAGACACCAGGCTAAATTTTCAGGAGCTTACAAATTTGGGGGAAGAGTGAGCATTAAAAAAACAACAAAGTGAAATAGTCTCTAACACAGGAATAAGTGTGAGTGAGACATAGACAGGGTTGGTTAGATCCATTTGCAAGTATTGGCGGCTTTTCAGACAGGATATGACTGAACTGAGGACTTTGAAGAAATGTTGGAATTCACCTCAGTGATTAGTTTCAGAAACTATATCCTAAGCTGAGAAATTATATATAAAAGACACGAGTTTCTATTCATAAAAAGGAAATACTATAGAATTCTGATGACTAGTGATAAAAAGTAAGATCTTAAGAAATATCAGTGTTTTTTTAAACATATATTTTATTGACCTTTTACAAAGAGGAAGGGAGAGGGATAGAGAGTGAGAAACATTGATGAGAGAGTAACATTGATTAGCCGCCTCCTGCACACTCCCTATTGGGAATGTGCTCCCAACCAAGGTGCATGCTCTTGACTGGAATCGAACCTGGGACTCTTCATTCCACAGGCGGACATTCTATCCACTGAGCCAAACCGGCTAGGGCAAGAAATATCAGTTTCTTATCTACATCTTAGCCATGGCTTTTCCCTCTATACCAAAGGTCAACAAACTTTTTCTATAAAGGTTCAGATAACAAATGTTTTTTACTTTGTAGGCCATGCTGTCTCTGATACCACTGCTCAACTCTGCTGTAATAGGGCAAAAACAATCACTAATAATAAATAAACAAATGGCATGTTATGTTCCAATAAATCTTTATTTGCAAAAGCAGGAGGTGAGCAGGATTTGGCCCCTAAGTGGCAATTTGCCAGCTCTTGCTCCACACCACAAAGCTGGCAGGTGATCTGTCTCTGCTAGCTCTGTGGGCGAGTCTCTCATCACACAGTACCTCAAAAGGACTATGAGAACTAAGGAAGAAAACAACAGGAATATGAATTGTGACATCATCTTCATTTTCAACATGTGATTCTCACTAAAGAATATAAGTGTTCATGTGACTCTCTAGGACAAGACACAATCATGATCAGTCCAATTTTTTTTTAATTACAATTTTGTGACCTAGCTCCAAAAATCTAAGAGGATTAATAGTTTTAGAGCCTCAAATTAGGGCCTAAAAAAAACTTAAACATCACAACTTTTATACCAACCAGTCTTGAAAGTGCTTTGTTAAGACTTAGTATTCACTTATCTATAGAATAGTTCTTTATTCTAAATGTAACTTTCACATTCTCCAAGTATACTGGTTTTGAAATTTCTAAATCCAGATTTCACATACAATTTGTTGCAGTTATTTTCTGAAGTCGGCATAAAAATTGTTCTTGATGGCCCACATTTGGAAATATAATCTATGGGGAAACAAACGATCTGGCCAACATTTCTTCTTTTCCCTTTCCTTAATTGCATGAGGTCGCATTTACAGTACCTCCTTCAAAGTATTTTCTAATGCAATTGGACATTTCAGCCAAAGTGAGTTCTGCTTAGGGTTCTAAAATCCTGGGGATTTGGGGAGAGAAAGAGAGAGAGGGAGAGAGAGAGAGAGAAAGCGTATTAGGATTGCTTGGCAAAAGATTGAGAAGTAAAATGAAGAGGCTTGAGTTTTTTTTTTCTTCCACTTTTACTTTTACTAAATTTACAAGATTAGAATATCATATAGTTTCCAATATATGAAATCAATATATACTCTGTAATCCAAACAAAGGACAGCGCCCCATCCTAATCATCAAGGAATTGGAAGAAATAATGAGTGAAAATTTTTTTTAAATAGTACAGAAAACATGATATTGCCTTTCAGCCATCCAGTTGCTTTTTGGCTATAGAATTTTGCTAAACTGAGTACCATCTTGGATACCTGTGTTTTTCATGCAGGCAACCTCAGGTGAACAGGAATCATTTGGAATGGTTAGGGATACTTTGGACAGGTACATCACTGTCTTACATTAGAATATTTTTTTTCCATGTAGAAGAAATTGATTAACTTGTTCCCTTTAACAGGTGAAAAAAACAAGTTGGTCAATGTCTGATTACATTTTTACTTGATATTCTTCCATTTCAAAAAGAAAAAAAAATACGTAAGAGCTCTTAGGTAGTTTGTTTCTCTATTTTCTTTCCATTAAGAGAGGTTTAAGAGTAATCATGATAAGAGTGATGATAGATAATGTCATGAGTACTTAGAACAGACTAGGCACCATTCTGAAAGCTTTGCCTATGTGAACTCATCGAATCTTTTGAAAAAGCTCCTAAAATAGGCACCGTAATCGCTCCAATTTTAGAAATGAGCAAAGAAGAGTACAGGCGATTTATGTGGTAACCCAAGGTCATGTAGTTAACAAGCAGAGGAGGCAAAGTAGGGACTTGGACAGTCTGGCTCTTGCACCTGCTGGCTTTGCCCCTTTGTCATACCAGCTCCACATTCAAAGAGGCTCCCAACTCGACTCCATATCAGTGAGGCTGACGTTGTTGTTGAAGTTTACATTTTCATTCTTCTCTGGCATTAATGGATACATCTTTGATAGGGTATACTCTGCAGAATATAAAGTAAGAATATTTGAATTCCTTCCTCACTCTCCCATGAGTTTGGGCATATTGTATCACGGGGATATATATATATATATATATATATATATATATATATATATATATATATATTATATAATTTAAAAGGTGATAACTAGATGACACTAAACAAACATAGTCATTACACTTGATTTCTCACAAAGGATGTAAATAGTTGGCGCTAAATAGAATGATATTTCAAGACATAGTTTTCCGTTGATAAGAATCTGTCTATATTTAGGGGGGAAATTTAAATTTTTGGTTTATTTTAAATAAATTTAATTAGGTGAATAGAAGTCCATGTCTTTGAGCTCCAAATGTCACACCTCCTCCCTAAAATGTTTCTTCCTTCAAAATCATGGCATGTTACTTGTAAAAAATTGCTACTTTGATATGTTGCTTTATTTTTAATAGATCTCTAAGGCAATCAGTAGGCATTGTTGAAAAGGAGCTCCGAGATGCTGTAGCTGTGCAACTCGGCCTCTACCTGATTATACCCCACTACCATCACCCAAAGGCAAACACAGGCCTTAGGGAAATGGCTCCTATTAATTCCTTACCTCTAGCAAGTGGGTTCAGCCAGGGCTCAGAAGCCTTGAGACAGAGTCACCTTTGGACAGAGTTGCCCTGTTAGGCAGTGCTTCTTACAACCTTTCTTGCATATTTGACTTACTAAAGACTTTAAAACCCATAGAAAAGCAGATGCCTGGGTGCCTCTCCAGAATAATTACCCAATCTGGAAAGGTAGATAAACATTGTTATATTTTTTCACAAGTTTTCTAACTGATTTTTCTGTGCACACAGGGTCTCAACCCCTTTGACTAACTGGAATTAAAAGCCAATGAAAAAGAGATGTGTTTATTTATTTATTTATTTATTTAGTATTGACATTATTACAGATGTCCCCCTTTTCCACCCTCTTTGTCTCCCTCCACCCAGCCTGATCCTCTGGCTTCACCTTAGGCTATGCATGTATGCATATATGTTTTTCAGTTAATCTCTTCCAGTCACATCTAATCCCTCCCCTTTAAGATCTGTCAGCCTGTTCCATGCATCCATACTTCTGGTCCTATTTTGTTCATTATACGAATTTCTCACTAATGATTAAAATACTTGGTGTTAAATACTTCATCAGTTTGTTAATTAGATTTCACATACAAGTGACATCATATGGTATGTGTGAAAAAATGGTGAGAGAGGAGAGGTAATAAACAAATAAATTATTTTTTATTACCTCTCCTCTCTCACCATTTTTTCTTTTCAACACCACCATCATCACCCTACAGTAGGCACCTGTGATGAAACCAGGTTTTAATACATATCTCAAAAGCTAATAAGTATTCAGGGATCATATTATAATATCCACTTTACAATGAGGAGATTGAAACTCAGACAAGTTAGGTATTGGTCTCATAGATGCTGTCCAATGGAGGGAAGACCCCAAAGCCTCAACTTCTCTATCTCACCCTCCTTCCCACCTATATGCCCTTGGAGACCTGGCTTAGCAGTTGCTGTGTTTCCCTAGCCCTCCTGGCCTGCTGAAAAATGTTTGCTAACTAAAGATGCTTTCCTTTTATCTATTCATTTGCACAGGACCCTCTAGTCAGCTTTCCTTCAGTCATACAGACTCCACTGCTTGTCTTTCCAAGCATTCCCGGTGCCCCATCTTCCTCAAGCAGCCAGGATGTTTTCTACCTCATTCCAAGAGTGGTCCCTTTGATACTACTTAATTTTCCTTCCACATCTCTCAGTCTTGCACCTACCTCCTAATATATGCCAGTTACCCCAAAGTTACCTCATGGCCAGACATCAGTGAGTTTGTTTCCCTGGAAGAGATAGGAAGAGTAACAGACATCAGAATCAAGGGTACCTGTTCAAATCCCTGTTCCATTTACTAGCTGTGTCCGTGGGCTGTTGCCTGTATCTTCGTTGGTAAAATGCATCTGTAAAATGGATTTAATAATACCTGCTTTCCTAGAGGCACATGTCCTGATTCATAGGAGGCTCTAGGTAAGTACTTATTTCCTTTTTACTCTCCTTTCTATCTCTCACATCCAGGTCTGAGTAACGATAGCTAACAACCACAACACATGCTGCTGAGGTATTGCAAAGCCACTAACATTTATCTAGCAACCCACTTATTTCCCCGGAGGATCTTTGAATTTAATAGGAGCCTAGAGTGTGTGCAGACCTAGGCTTTATGTGTCTGTCCCTTAGAAGACTGTCTCTCTCCTACGGCAGTGTGGACAGTGGAACTCTGGGAGATTAAGGGCAACTGGTGGGGTTTTGTGTTAAAAGCAATTTTAGGTTATTGGCTGAGAAATACTGCTAATGTGCCTGCATTCTCTGATAGTGCCTTCTTTTGTTACTACCAATGAGCAAATAAAACAGATTCTCCCGAGAGATGCCACATTATTTTCTTTACTTTTTCTCTATGACCATATTTCTGAAGGCTGAGCTTGCTGGGAGGCTTTCTGTAATTGGGTTCAAGTAGCTCAGTAAACATACTAGTCCCTATGCACACACAAACTAATCTAAGCAACCAGTGTGGCTCTTAGTTAAATGTATGGTCAGGAGATTTACTGATAACTAAAGAAATCAAACCCCCCGTAATTATTTTTCTATACTTCATTCTCTGGAGATCAAAAGCTAAACTCCCATATTGATAAAATTTAGCTTGTAATCTTCAGCTCTAAAAAGTACATATAACAACAATTTCATCTACATAAAAATAAGACTCTTTTCTAAAGGAGATTGTTGTAATGAGGCCACCTTTTTTGGAGAGATAGTGGAACTCCAGTGTCCAGAGTTCAGATCTGCTTCCTAAGGGGTGATCTTGATAAAAAAAAAAAAAAAGAAAAAAGAAAAAAAAGAATGAGCAAAAGACATTACACTAGAGTCCAGACTCTCTTAAATTGGAAAATCTGTGTATAATTGCATCAAATGGAGGTGGCAGAGATGATGGCATAAGACAGGTGCAGCCAACTGAAAGCAGGACAGATCCTCTTTTAAAATACTTTGCCCCAGGATTTTCTTAAAAATAAAAACACAGAGGAACAGATATCAGCATTCATTTATTGACTCTCCATTGTGTCTATTATACAATAATAAATCTTTATAGTCTCATATTAAAACTATAAAATGGAAATGAGGAACAAGGTCCACGTCAGAAAATGATGATGATGATTTAATGAATTAATGGTTCTAATAGTGACTGGCAAATTAATCCTTCATAAATATAGGTTTCTTTTGTGCTATTACTCTTGCTTTTAACACAGTTCTAATAGCTTTTATCATCTAGCTCAGTGGTTGGCAAAATGCAGCTCATGAGCCACATGGGGCTCTTTGGCCCCTTGAGTGTGCCTCTTTCACAAAATGCCTCTTGTGGGCACACACGTACAGTTCGATTGAAACTTCGTGGCCCATGTGCAGAAGTCGGTTTTTGGCTCTCAAAAGAAATTTCAGTCGTTGTACTGTTGATATTTGGCTCTGTTGACTAATGAGTTTACTGACCACTGCTCTAGTTGATCAGCATGTTATGGTCCTTCCCCTAAGGCTGATTGCTGTATAGAGAGAAATCTGGGGAATTTAGTGACCACTGAAATGGTGCTGTGATAATAGAATGAAAAATAAATACTAAAATTTGTTGTAATATGTGGGGATATGTGCTCAAGATATCATAGCAACTCTTGGATATATAATATAAAGGAAAATAAGCTAGCATAGTCTATGTAGAGGACACTTAAATCCAATCCATTACAATAGTGGGTGTTTGTAACAAAGGATCTTAGCAAGTTCACATTAATTATTAACTAGTACAAAATATAATAACTACTATAATATACTAGAAGCCCATTGCATGAAGAGATTCATGCAATAGGCCTTCCTTCCCTTGGCTTCTAGCACTGGTTTCCCTCTGGCATCTGGGACCCAGGCCTTCACTCTGGCCAGAGTCTGCCATCTTCGTTTTTGCTGTAGACTCAGGCCGGGGTCTGCAGTCTTATCTTCACTGTGGCACTCTGCTCCTGTAGATCCCTTCGCCCCCCACTCTCCCTTTCACAGCAGGCTTCCTTGCCCTGCCTGGCCACTCCACTCCTGGAGCAGCTGGGCAGCCACCATCTTTTGGCCTTATAATTTGCATACTCAGTCTTATTGGCTGTGGGCATAGCAGAGGTATGGTCAATTTACATGTTTGTCTATTATTAGGTAAGATGGGCAGCTACGATAGCTGTTGTATATATCATTCTTAATTCACACATGAGCACGTCAAAGTATGTACTATTAACACTTTATAAGGAAACTGAGGATCAAGATTTCAAATAGTGTCACTAGGAAAATTTTTAACAATCTGGAAAATTCCCTTATTGGGAACTTCTCTATTTTCGACATCCCAGAAAAGATGAGTTGCAAATTATTAAGCCAAATGTTTGAACCAATTATTTCTGAAAAATTTCAGGAAGAATGATCAGGTTGCTTCCTGAGATTGGAGGTTTTCAAAGAAATAAGGTTGGGACTGGTACACTGAGTAACTGATGAAGAGAAAGGGCATGCCAGATAGGTTAACCTACATGGACAGTTGCACCATGGTGGGGATAGAAAATTCATGTGGGTGGGGCCTTTGAACTATTACCTGGCTCAAACTGTCTTTTTAAAAAATGATTCATGTAGGAATGAATGAATCTTCCTCTTTTATAACTTTTGGTTCCAAGATTCATGCTGGGTGTTGTGGTACTTCAGCCAACCTATGCAACCAGTGAGTTGTACTTTTGACTTTATATTTTCATATTTCCAAGTATCCTGATAAAGTTTCCTTTCTACCTGTTTCTTTTCTATCTCGAGGAGCTCCAATATGGGTTTTGCACCAGATGCTGGCTAAATTGAGAGCTTTTAGTGAAATCTATGGTCACTGTGCTGTAATGATATTTTATGAAGTGCTGTTTCTTCCTTAATATTTGTGTGATGGAGAGAAAATCTCTTCTGTTTCTAATGTCTTATGTCTACTGTGGCTTCTATCAGCTAAGTCCTTTTGTGAGTCAGTGAACTGGGGAACTTGCCCATAAACCTTAGAGGCTTAAGCAATAAAAGAAATATGGGTTTTAAGACCATTATCAGAGATAGGACCTGGTCAAAAATATAAAAGTGTCTGGTGACTCATAACAATTTTTTTCTCTTACTCTATTAAATCTACTGAGAATGACATTTATTGATATAAAAATATCAACAATATATACAGTCATAAAATGGGAACCCAGAATCCATACCTATGTAGTCTGACTTAAAAACAGATGAAAAACAGTAAGCATAGTATGATACTACTTTTGGACAAAAAATGTGTAGGAATAAGTTTGTGAAAGTAGTACCAAAATATTAAAAATTGTTATTTATAAGAAAGGGATTGTGAGTAATGTTTTCTCTCCTTATGTGAATTTTCTAATTTTTCTATAATGATTGCAATCCTATAAAATAAAAGGCTAATATGCAAATTGTCCCCTTGATCAGAGTTCAACCAGGAGTTCAACTAGAGGACAGGGCCACTGGCCAACCGCCCATGGCCCCTCCCCATGGTTGGCCCCACCCCCACCAACACCCTCCACCCCAATCAGGGCAGACTGGCTGGACCCCACTCATGCACAAATTCATGCACTGGACCTCTAGTAGTTACAATAATAGTAGCAATGATTTCAAGTAGTCATTATAATGAGCTGACCATGGTCTTTGCTCTGAGGTCAGATTACATGGGTATTGATCCTGGATTCCCCTTTTATTACCATATTAATAAATAGACTAGGTATCTCACATGTATTCTCTCACAATATCTTTCCAGGGTAGATGCTACTATAAAGCTCAATTTCATTAAAAAAAAACAAAACAAAACAAAAACTTGAGCTTATAAACTTTAGTATAGTTGCTCATGTTCACATAAAAAGTGCACATTTAAAACAATAAAATAAAGGTTAGGGAAAATTATCCTGGTAAAGAATGTCCACCATTTATAGTATATATATGGATGTGGTATGTGTAGAGAGAAAGAATTCAAATGCTCCTGTTCCCTTAGATTGAGTTTGGCAATTGAAAGGAGTGAGGATAAGGTTAATAATATTCAACTTGTAAATACTCAGTTTCATCTCCCTGCAGCAAGTTCATCAAGCTTGTATTCTCCTTCTCTTCGTTTATTATAGTCATCCATGCTCTGTGTCTCTTCAACCCAGAAAAGCTGCATAGCCATGGGCCTGCGTTAGGGTGGAAAGACTGGCTGTCTTCCCAGACTTGGCTCTTGGTGAGCCATGTTGGTTATTTAATGTGGTTGCTGACTCAGAGCTTAGCACTAGACATGATGGCCCACCAGTGGGAGGGGCCTTATGTGAGCCAAGAGAATGGGTCAAAAATTAGAAGCTAGGAGAGGAAGTTGATCCAAATGACTGTCATGGGGCTCAGTGGTCTTGGTAAGAGGACTCTGTAAGGCCAAACTGTGAGTCTAAGGGAGCAAACTTTACAAGTTGCTGGCCACTGCCTGTATAGGTACTCTTTCATGGCATAATGAAAAGGCATGGAGTTAGGTGAGGGGTGAAAATATTTGGGAGGAACATAATTGAATCAAACACAGAAGTCCCTGGATTTATAGTAGAAGACTGGGAAACAGGTAGAAATAGAGCTAAAGCAATCAAATAGTTCTTCATCACGAGGCTTTGACAGCCATCTCTCAGTTGCTACAGCATTTAATCAAAGAAATCACCTTCCTTAATCTTATCTTTTAACTAGAAGCCCAGTGCATGAAATTATTATACTTGAGTTCCCCTCAGCCCAGCCTGCACCTTCTTGCAGTCCAGGATGCCTGACTGATGGCTTAAGCCTACTCTCCACCAAGGAGAGGGCCTAATCCAGCAGTAGGACATCCTTAGCACTGCCAAGGAGGCAAGAGAGGGTCCAGCCACCACCACTGTGCGTCATAGCAATTGGTCATTCTGAGGTTCTGTCGATTTGCATATTAGCCTTTCATTATATAGCATAACCCCCAATCTTTCTGTTGAATTATCAGATAGGAAAATAAAAGATGTGCTTCCAGAACTAGCAAAGCATGGGCACCAAAAACTGATAAAAGTCCCTATTGGTAAACACACTCAAACTTTTGATATCAGAAAACATCTAGAAAGAAGCATTTTAACTGCAGCTTAAATATGAATAATCTACACTAATAAAAGAGAAATATGCAAATTGACCATAACTCCGTCATACCCATCAGTCCATCAAGAGTGAGTATGCAAATTAAACCAACAAAGATGGCAGGTTAATTTGCATACACAGGCACAGAGAGGCTGGATGGGTTGGGATGCCTGCTATGAGGGGGAGAGCAGGGGACGGAGGGAGCTATAGGAGCAGCACTCTGGCCGGAGCAAGGACTTGCAGGCTCCTGGAGTGAAGCCAGGGGAAGGAAGGCCTATTCTTGTACAAATCTTAGTGCAACAGGCCTCTGCTATTAAATAAAAGAGTAAAACTTTATTTTTAGTTATATTTGTGAGACTAGTAATCTTCAAAGGGCTGAGAGTTTCTTAAATGTCTTAATCTAGCCTTGTCATTGTAATAGGCTTCTTCATCATTGTTATGCTCTTCCTCCTTCCCTTTCTTCTTCTTTATCACCACCTTCACGATAAATAACTCTAAAATTTGATCCTTTGCAATGCACCAGTTAGGCATGGTTCTAACTGCATTACAAACATTATCTCATTTAATACTCAAAACAATTCTAACATGAAATGACTGAGGCTGAGAGATGTTAAGGGACCTGTCTGAGAAGCCACAGCTGTCAAGCTCAGATTTAAATCCATTTCTCTCTTCAGAGCTTTTAAGAACTCAATAGTCAAAGGTCATATAATAAGCAATGTAGGGAGTTAAAAATGATATACAAACTCCAGGTTTAAAGGATTTGAAATGGTTAAAAAAAATCTTCAGCATACTTTAGAAGAGTCATCTCAATATGGATGTTTGGTTCCCAGTTTCCTGAGATATTGCCAATAGTGCTATCCTTTTACTTAATGAATACTTCAGTAATTCCCACCTGGGGCACACCTTACTATCAAAATAAGAGAGCTCTGCTTTTTGTTTTGTTTTGTTTTTAGATTTTGTGCTATCTAGCACAATATTGCTACCCAGTGCAGTGACCATCAAAGGTTTAAACTTCTTTGCATTATTTCTGAAGTCATGTTAAAATTGTTGCCCATCTTTTTCATCCCTTTTCCTCTCTTATTTGGCTTTTTGTTTTATTCTTTCTTCTTTTGTAGTAAAGAACTTTACTTAAAATATAAGACTGGTACCCGTTTTTTAGTAATAAGAAAACATACATTTGAGACTGTGAATTTTAGCTATTTGCATTTTTGAATGTGTGTGTGTGTGTGTGTGTGTGTGTGTGTGTGTGTGGCTATAAACATGTCAGATTTTAAATTAATTTAACACCTTCTGATTTTATTTGCCTAGTAATTGATCAAGAGTGGAATTCATCTTACTTTCATATATGCCAGCTTTCTCAGTTGAAATGTCACTCCCTCAGGAAAGCTGTCCCTAAAATCACTCTTAAATATTCTCATAGCTTCTAAACTTTTTTTCTCTACTATAAAGTTGTATTAGGGATATATGTGGAAAAAGGAGATATTATAAAATAAATCAGTTACCACAAGTAGCTTTCCATGTGGAAGCTAATAAAAGTGTACAATACAGCTAATGCCTTATGCTAAAATAAAAACTGATTAAAGATTTAGTGAAAAACGATAGGAAGATTTACTTTATGTTTACCTTCTAGTTAATAAAATAGATAACTTTCTACACCCTAGAGTTGGGAGAATCTTCTTATTACTAAAGTATCAAATAGACAATGTCATTTTAAAGGATTTAGGAATACATACCATAAAGTCAACAGACAAAAATAATTTGGGGAAGAGATTTACCTTTTAGAGGACATACATAGAGTTAATATCTGAGTAATTAATAAATGAAAAACAAAAACAAATGAAAGACAAACCAATAGAAAGCAGGTAAAAAAATTTATTTGTGTCTAGTTATTTGTTCAAGGTCTCCACCATTGACCTTACATCAACCTCAGGGTAAGGATGACATCTTGGTTATATATGGCTGTAAACTGAGTAACAAGCCAATGCTGGATCAAAGTAGGCATTCAATTAATGTTTACTGAATGAGTAAATAAAATTCTCCATCCCTAATTGTCTCCTATATTTTGTTCTTAATGTTGTGGTCAACTAGATTTCAACTATTTCAGTATTTGGCTGCCTTTGAGAACTGAAAATATCAGCAGGCAACGGTATATTTGAAAGCTAATGGAGACTGAGAAAACTATCTCATGCAGCACTTTTCTCTGCTCATTGAACACCTCTGTGTCTGCTAGTGGGTCAGAATAGCATTCAGTCATGTGGAAGAACTAGCAGAATGCCCAGGACCTCCATACTTGCAAGGTCTCTAATGCAGGTCAGGCCTTAAAAGTTGTAGGTTTTATCTCTGGAAAAGTATGAGTATGGTTTGCACAAAAGCCAAACACTTCAGGATTTCAACAACAATAGCTTCCTCTAGTCTGACTTTGTGTGAAATTCCAGGAAACTGAAGCGTAAGATTGGAATAATCTTACGGAAGGAGGCTGTGAACATAATTTCCAATTTAAATATTGACCTAGTGAAAGTCCTAGAGTCTGTTGCTCTGGGAAACTCTCTTTCATATTTGGATATTTTAGGAATATGCCAACCTGCAGGACATGTGGAAGATCCCAAATCTAGGCAGATCCTATAGTTTGGTAGCAGATACATCTGGATATCACTTTCTTCTCTATTCTCACCCCACCCCCAACACACATGCTCCATTTCTCTGAACCCCACCATTCTTAAAAATTTCATTGTATTTGTAGTCACAATATCCTCAGGCACTTTGAAGCTTTAAATGATTTGTCTAAGACCTCATATGCTTAGAATAAGGTAGGTAATCATCATTTATGTGTGATGTTATGAAGATTGGAGACCTAAACACTTAGGCTCATAGAACCGTCTTTCAGATCATTGGAATGTAACACTAAGCATTATGGATTTTAATGTTAACATAATGGTGGTATCATTTCTATTTAAAGACAGATCCATTTTATTGTCAATGTTGTACTTGTGTGGGTTTCTTCATTCTCAATTAAAGAACTTGGCATTAAGAAAAAAAAATGTAAATAGCCCTTTACTTTTCTGTAACTTAATTGTACATGTTAACTGCCAAAGTTATTAGGAATCAGATGTAATTGCTTTAGATTTCTTTTGAAAAGAGGCCAGCTCCTTTCTGGACCAGTAGAGGGATATAGCAGAGATCAGCAATGTCACAAAGAATAAACTGTCAACCAAATGCTAATTAAGTGGACCAACCATAATTGTTGACACAGCCCTAAATTATAAGAGAACATACTTTAGTCCTAACCAGTTTTGCTCAGTGGTTAGAGCGTTGGCCCACAGACTGAGGGGCATGTATTCCAGTTGCAGGCTTAATCCCCTTGAAGGAGGCAACCAATTGATGTGTGTCTCTCACATCGATGTTTCTTTCTCTCTGCCTCCTCTCCCCCTCCCTTCAACTCTCTCTAAAAACCAATGGAAAACTAAAGAGGGAGAGGGAGAGGGAGAGGGAGAGGGAGAGGGAGAGGGAGAGGGAGAGGGAGAGGGAGAGGGAGAGGGAGAGGGAGAGGGAGAGGGAGAGGGAGAGAAACAGAGCACACAAATTTTAGTCAGCCTAATTTAAATCAAAAGCCATTGTTTTCTCACTTATTGGGGAACTGTTTGTAATGCAGATGCTTAACAGCATAATTTAATTTCCAGACACAGTGTAGTTTTCAAAAGACCTTTTCTTGGACCAAGACACCTAAGGAGTATTAGTCCTTTTCATTTATCCTTGTAGAATTCTTTGTAAAGCAACAAGGACTTTGTGTGTGAACAGTCAAAAGGCAGTGGGCAGGAAAAGCCAGGAGGATGTCTGAGAAGTGGGCAGAAATGCAAGGTGTACGTGCCAATGATTTTCAGGTGTGTGTGCAAAACTTCCATTCAGCCTCTCACCTGGGCTATACTGTGCCTCACCAAGATGCTCTATAATTGGGACCTCCTGTTGGACTCTCCTTTCTGGAAGGATTTGTCTTACTGCCATTAATTCACTTTCTTTTCTGTCCTGGAGGAGATTGATTTCTATCTTGAATGGTCTGGTGCTTTCTGGAGCTAAAAAGAGGCCTGCCTGCCATGGCACTAGCCATATTGACTAGCCATTTCTCCAGATGGAATGAGATGCTGTTTCTGATGTGCCTAGTTGAAAAAGGCAAGATCAGATGCAGTAAGTTCCCCCATTGCTCTTCAGACTGGCCTCACATCACCTGCATCAAGAAGGCAAGCAGTGCCATTATTTTCAATGGAACATTGTAAAAATAAGGAAGGAGAAATTTCAGATAATTGATGTCATACTTTTCTTTACTAGCAGATGACTATTTAGGAAATAGCCTACAAAGTGATGTGCATTCTTCTTGCACAAATTTCACCAGAAGAACATATTCCAAGAATGAAATAAATGACCTTCCTGCAGAAAAGAAAATGTTTTATTGTTTATTGCATGCTAATAAGTTTGCATGAGGTGAATTCTCCCAAATGTATCTTCAGTGTCAGTATCTGGGCTCCAAGCAGGGTGTCCAAGCAAGTTTGAACTGTACAGTCCTATGACATCAAGACCCAAATTCCAAATATTTGCATATCTGTTGGCTTATGAGTGAGAGCTAGAGTAAAGATCTGATCTGCTTGAAAGGTCTCGCAGCCGAGTGAACAATAGCACATTTTATTTAGCCCAGCAGGCCTAAATGAATATTCACTGTCAGGTGGTGAAGAACTGGACCCACAGCAGCTGATAAGTCATTTCTGCTTGGACTTCTCACAGGTTTTATATAATTAGAATTTGCATTATTTTCCCAAAGCCTCCACAGTTTGACTCGGAGTTTTAACTTCCAAAGTATGCACATGGCCCTAGCTGGATGGCTCAGTGCATAAAGCATTGGCCTGTGTACTGAAGGGTCCTGGGTTTGATTTCAGTCAATGACACATGCCAGGGTTTCAGGCTTCTCCCAGGCCGGGTCCTGGTCGGGGCTCATGTAGGAGGCAACAGATCAATGTGTTTTTCTCACATCGATATTTCAAAATATCCTTAGGGTGAGGATTAAAAAAATAATAATAGCAAAGTACTTACATGAATAAAGGAAAGTAGAAGACTCATCACTTTGATTCTCTTTTCTTTCTTTCTTATTTTAGTTATTTATTTACTTTTTGAGAAGCAACATGGTAGAGTAGAAAACATCATAGTTGGAATCACACTGACCTGGACTTGAATCATGAATTTGCACTTAATGGCTGCATGACCTTGAGCAGTTACTTAACTTCTCTAAACCTCAGTTGTTGTTTTTTTCCATCTAGAAATGGGAATAATAACATTTGCCTTTCAGAGCTGTTGAAAGAATTAGGTCTAGTCTATGTATTTCTTGGCATATTCATGGCTGATAACCATTAAACAGTAACAACAGCAGCTATGATTAAAGCTGTTCTTTAGCCAAAAAAAATGGATTTACAAAAACCCAAGCCTCTTTCTTATGGCTGCAAGAAACTGCAGATGCTCCTGGACTTGCAAGAGGAAATATAATTAAGACAGAAGCTTTATTTTTATTTCAGCCATTCAAGTTGAGGAAGATATTTCTTTCAGATCTCTCTAAATCCTGATTAAGCCTTTCCTTAGGATCATAAATAGAAACAGAAAAGAGGAATGCAAATTATTTTGCTAACACCAAACTTAAATCCTTAAATTCTAGGTTCACTAAAACTTTCTCATCTTTTACCCTTTTTTTTTATGGCAAAGGGAATGACGAGACATCATGTGTTCATCTTATGGAGGAAAAATGCTGTGGGAGAAAATAGGATGGAATAGTAGAATGATTTTGGACAGAACCCTGAGGTTTGAATTCTGATTCCAACAATAGCACTTATCAGCTGTCATTATTTTACAACCATGATCTTCAGTTTTTCTCCTGGCTGCCTACCATGTGGGGCTATTTCAAGGAATAAGAGAAATCAAGGATATAATAGTATTTTCAAAAACCAAAACCTAACATAAAAATGAGATTTTATAGTTAGAATATTTTTATTAAATTTATTGGGGTGACATTGGTTAATAAGATTATATAAGTTTTAACTGTAAGTTCTATGACACATGATTTGTATATTGCATTGTGTGTCCACCACCCGAAGTCTATAAAGAGGGTCATACATATGGTGACAGAGATGATGAGTACAGTTTTCATGTTCCAGCTCCAGTGTTGTATGAATCTCGATTTTGTTCCTGGTTTCACTTCTTACTGATGCTCTGACCATGTATCTGAAATTGGTGCCTCAGTGTTTACCATGTAGGGTTATCAGAGTCAAATGAAATACTTATGCTCAGGACAAATTGTAAGTACTCAACAAATAGTAAATATGTTGTCAGTGATGATGTTATTGAGAACACAGCCAAGGGGAAGAATGCCCTGATCAGAAATAGGAGTTAGAGAGGTAAGTTTAGTACTAATATAGAATTCTGACATTCAATAGAAATCAATTAACCTTTACTGAGTGTCCATATATAGGCACTACATGATTTTTTTATGTCAGCCTCTGCAATTTATAACTGGAATGAGGGAAGTGATAATGATGATAAAAAATTATAGGTAAAGCTTGTTGTGCATTATTAAGTGCCAGGCATTGTACTAAGTAAAGAAATGAACTCATGTTATTCTCACATCAATTCTATGAGGCAGGGACTATTATCATCGTTATCTATAGAAGAGAAACTGGAGACTTGGAGAGGCAAAGTAAAGTCAGATGTCTAACCTTATGCTTCATCTATTTTGACTGGGAGAAAATCTATCTATATAAAACCCTAATATGCAAATTGACCAAATGGTGGAACAACCTGCAGAACAACCAGTCAACCGGGGACAGGGCCAGTGAGTGAGTAGCACCAGGCCACCAGTCAAGGTGGATGCCACCAGTGCTCCCTCCCCTTCTTCCCACCCCCTCTCCCCATAGCCCCGCTGGTTACTTTACAGAAGGGAGTGACAAAGACCGGAAGTACACCCCCTCACACAGCCTTCCACTCATGACTCCTCCCAAGCCCTCGTCCACCCCACCCCTTGCTCATCGGCAGCCAATCACCCCCCACCCCAACCTCCCGCAGCCCCTCTCTTTGGCTGGTCCCATCCCTAATAAGCCCCCCCCCCCTCATTCCAGACCTTGATTGTAAGAGGGCACAGGCCAGGTTGAGGGACCCCTCTATGCATGATTTCATGCACCAGGCCTCTAGTAAGTACATAAAGGTTGTACAAGGCTTTAGCACATTATGCAAAAATTAAAAAAAATATCCCTAACAAGGGAGAAATATTCCTAACAAGAGAGACTTCAAGTATGTATGCAGCAATTAAAATGTTCTGAGCTCTCAGGTGAGCACAGTAAAGAGCTATTTAGGGAGGGGAGAAGGTGCTTGTCTTAGCCTATGAATAAGTGGTGGAGGTGGAATGGCTTTAACAGTCTGACTTCAGAGGCCCTGCTTCTCACTACTATGTCATGCTGCCTCTCTATTTGGCAAGCACTTATTGAAAGAATGTAAAATTTAGAAAACAAGTCAGAAAATTCATCATGCCATACTTCTTAACCACCCTGCTATGTGTTAAAAATAATAATAAACCTAAATATTTATTAGAATAACATATTATATCTAAATTTCTCTAGTTATATTTGGTAGGCACTGTGATTAAACCTCAAGATGTTGACAGGGCATCACTCATCAGCTATGCCTGTCTTTCAGCAACCACTGAATGTGGTTTCATAGACTCTGTAGTCCACTCCCTTAATTTTACAAATGTGGTCACTAAAACTTAGCAAGTTAAAGAAAATTCTACAAGGTGAAAGCTAGTGCATGGTAAAGCTGGAACTAGAGCATGTTTCCTAAAACCAAGTCTCATATTTTACAACTTTAATTCAACATGTGTTTATTGAACAATAAGAATTATATGATGAGGCAAGGAGAGTGTTAGTTTACAAATAAAAGATGATTTTTGTTCTTAGAAGTATATTATCTAGAAGGAGAGACAAACATGCCCACATATAATTATAAAACTCGCCACAACGGAACATGTACAGTAGCAGGGACATTCCTCCCTGTATGTCTCCCTGTATGTCACTCAGCACACTTGTTTATTCAAGGAATTCTGCCCTGCCAAATTGCTACCCTGAATACAGTCCACTACTTTACCACAAGTATAGTTCCTGGTACAGAACAGTCGATAAATCCTTATTGAATGAAAGGAAAAGCACGAAAGCAAAATTATGTAAATTAAAGAGGAGGCAATGATTAATTAAAAGTAAATTTAAAATGCACTGGCCAAAACAAAGCCAATTAGGTAAAATTTTACTAAAATGTCAAGTCTCCAAGGAGAGGAGATCATTGAGCTGCCATGTCTATTAATCCATACCCTTGCCTTTAGGCCAATCCACACACAGATTAATTACCTCTGACAAGTCAGAATCTGGTTTATTTTTAACTCAGGAGGTTTTTTGATCTTTTGATAACTTTAGAAAATATCTATTACAAATCATTCATCAGTGGATAGAGCGTCGGTCTGTGGACTGAAAGGTCCCAGGTTCGATTCTGGTCAAAGGCATGTATATTGGTTGCAGGAACATCCCCTGTGGGGGGGTTGCAGGAGGCAGCTGGTTGATGTTTCTCTCTCATTGATGTTTCTAGCTCTCTATCCCTCTCTCTTCCTCTCTGCAAAAAATTAATAAAATATATTTTTTTAAAAATCACTCATCAGAAAAATAAGAGCATGTAGAACTTAGACCAAAGAGAGACTGATTCTAGATCATGGTTCTCTCTCAAATTCTGGGTGTGACAAGAAAAAGCAAGCCAGGCAGACTGCCTTAAGGGGACCTCAACGGTGTGTGCCAGACTGTCCCATAGTCAGAAGAAGGTCCATTTATATTTGTTCCAGTTTAATTCTATGCATAGCATTGTTCACTCCATCTCAGTGTTTTATCTTGAGACCAGAGGCCCGGTGCACAGATTTGTGCACATATTGTGTCTCTCAGCCTGGCCTGCGGCTCTCTCACAATCCAGGACCCCTCAGGGTATGCCAGACTCCTGGTTTTGGCTCAATGGCCTGTGGGGATCGGGCCAAAACCAGCCGTCCAACATCCCCTGAGGGATGTAGTAGTGCCCGAAATGGTAGGCAGCCTTGAAGGAGCCCAAGCCTGGGCCAGGTGCCACTCCAGTCCCGCTCATCCCATCCCTGCTGTACCTGCTGCAACTGCTGCTTGGTAACACTGCCACAGAGGCAGGAGAGGCAATCGCTGCCACAGCTGTGCTCGCCAGCCCTTAGTCAGTCAGCTGAGCGGCTCTCCTGTGGTTGGAGTGCATTGACACCAGGGGGCAGCTCCTGCATTGAGCATCTGCCCCTTGGTGATCAATGTGTGTCATAGCAACAGGCCAACCAGTCTTTTGGTTGTTTGGTCATTGGGTCCCTTAGGCTTTTATAGATATAGATATTTCTTTACTTATTTTGTGACTTTTCCTTCCTCCTTTCCTTTGTTTTTTGTTATTCTTTTTTTTTGTCTTTTCCTCCCTTCCTCCCTCACTTCCCCCCTCCTTTCTTTCCTTTCCTTTCTTTCCTTCCTTCCTTCTTTTTTTCTTTTATTCCTTTCTTCTTTCTCCCTCCTTGTACTCCTTCTCTCTTTTATTCAGTTATAAGTCAATACCATAGTGTTATTTTGGCACATTTTATTATTCATGCATTTTCTCTCACATTAAACTCGGAGCAGGAAATGGCATGTGTAGGACCCCATACCTTCCCACACTACCTTGGCTGCTCCTGGCAATAAGGGAAGAATCAGTTGAGCATCCAGCCCTGGAAGAGTTGGAAACAACACATGCAGGATGTTACACACATTAGGTTCCTAAGAATCTGACCAAGAGTCAACAGCCCCCACCATTTAAATCAATGTACTTTCAATATTTAAATTAATTTTCCAGCCAATGAAAACTTGGACAAGAGCATATTGCTACATGCACTAAGCTCAGTGTTCAGTGCTAAAGAAATTAAAAGTCAAAAGTATAAAAAATAACTATAACCATAAAAATATGTTAATGGATTCACAATACAAAATATGTAATTTGTGACATTAATGAAGTGTGGGAGAAAGTAGAAGTGTAAAGTTTATAATTGAAATTGCACTGTTATCAGCTCTTCAGTTTAAAGTAGATTACTATAGGAATAAGGTGTTTTGTTTGAGTTCTATGGTAATCAGAGAGAAAATACCTATGGAAGATAACCAAAATAAAATGAGAAAGGTATCAAATCACTCCAGTACAAAAATTTAAATAGCCAAAACCAGTTTAGCTCAGTGGAGGGAGTGTCTGTCTGCTGACTGAAAGGTCCCGGATTGGATTCCGGTCAAATGCATGTACCTTGGTTGCAGGCACATCCCCCGTACGGGATGTGCAAGAGGCAGCTGATAGATGACTCTCTCTCATCAATTTTTATAACTCTTATCCCTCTCTCTTCTTCAACAAATCAACAAACGACAAGTGTTGGCGAAGTTGCGGAGAAAAAGGAACCCTCGTGCACTGCTGGTGGGAATGCAGACTGGTGCAACCACTGTGGAGAACAGTGTGGAGTTTCCTCAAAAAACTGAAAATGGAACTCCCATTTGACCCAATAATCATCAAATATTCTTTATCTATGAGATTCAAAGGTACTTCAACATAAAAAAATAATAAGATATACCACATTAACAGAAAAGGACAAAAATCACATGATCATCTTAAGAGATGAAGAAAATCATTGACAAATTTTAATATTTCATGATATAAATACTCAACAAACTAGAAATAGAAGGGAATTACCTCAACATAATAAAGGCCACATATGAAAAGCCCATAGCTAACATCAGACTCAATGATGAAAAACTGAAATTTTTTTCTCTAATATAAGGGTTCCCATTGTCACCAGTGTTATTCAATGTTGTGCTGGAAGTCCTGACCAGAGCAATTAGGCAAATTGTGTCATGACCAATTTTTATATTACCCTTTTATTAGCAGAGATAGCACCGAGGTGGAAACAGCCTAAATATCCATTGATGTATGGATAAAGAAAATGTGGTATATAGAAACAATGGAGTATTATTCAGTCATAAAAAGGAAGAAATCCTGTCATATGCTATAACATGAATGAACTTTGGGGACATAATGCTAAATGAAATAAGCCAGTCACAAAAAGACAAACACTGAATGATTTGATTTATATTGTATGAGGTATCTAAGGTAGTGAATTCATAGAATCAGGAAGTAGAATGGAGGTTGCTGGGGCCTGAGAGTAGGGGAATTGAGGACTTGCTGTTCAAAATGAATATAATTTCAGTGGTTGAGCATCTACCTATGAACCAGGAGGTCACTGTTTGATTCCTGATCAGGGCACATGCTCTGGTTGTGGGCTAGATCCCCATTGGGGAGTATGCAGGAGAGAACCAATGATTCTCTCTCATCATAGATGTTTCTATTTCTCTCTCCCTCTCACTTCCTCTATGAAATTAATAATATATATATTTGGAAAAAAGCATTTAAAAAATAAATAAAAGCAATAGAATTTCATTAGTTCATGATCAAAATGTTTTGGAGATTTGCTATGCAACACTCTGTGTGTGGTTAACTGCATACTTACACTTGTTAAGAGGGTAGATCTGCGTTATGTATTTTAACCATATTTAAAAATATTTAAAAATATGTAATTAAGGTACTGTTATAAATACTAATGCTGTTTAATTTTTTAAACTTTTTAACTTGATTAATGGGGAGGAAGAGGAGGTGTCATCTTCCCCTTCTGCTCTCTATATACTCTTTCTGGATCCTGAACTCATTGTGCCTCTGGAGTATATCACTTTAAGAGGGTCAAGACTCTGGTGATTGGAGTTTGGGATCTCTCCCTGCTTTCCCACTGAATGGCTTTTTCCCCCCACTCCCCCTTTTTCACTATCTATATAAAGGAAGAACCACTTGAAAACACTTGAGAGAAAATCACAGCTGTCAGGAAGTATAGCTTTTATGAATGAATATCTTACTAAAATAAACAAAAGCCATTTCAATTTCTTAGTATTATAAGACCACTATCAAATTTCTTCCCCCAAATGAGTTAATGCATTCCACTACACCACTCAGCCACACAGAATGTTTCACTTAAATGATGACCTTCAGAGC
Organism: Pipistrellus hanaki; assembly: GCF_964339955.1. Taxonomy (NCBI): domain Eukaryota; kingdom Metazoa; phylum Chordata; class Mammalia; order Chiroptera; family Vespertilionidae; genus Pipistrellus; species Pipistrellus hanaki. The sequence continues at coordinate 34,633,291 of NC_140511.1, forward strand.
ACATGGCTAGTTTGTGTTTAAATTCACAGTGCTTATTTGTTCATTTTACACTGAGAGGAAGAACACAGACTTGAATACCAATGTTGGTATAATCACTGAAAGAAAATTTTTATCTTCTTTCTTACTTGATTTGTTTTAATAAATACTGTACACTTTCTTTGCACTTGGTTCAGAGGGTGCAGATACAAAAAGAGCCTTCTCCCTTCCCTAATGGCATTTACCTATATTCTGTGTGAGAAGAATGGCCCAGAGTGAGTAAAAGTGTAATTTTCAGTTTAAATACAGACATGTAAGTATTGAAATAGAAAGGCACAGGTGTGTCTAGCCAGTGAGGCTCAGTGGATTGAGCATCATTCCATGCACCAAGAGGTCACTGGTTCTATTCCTGGTCAGAACACTGGTTTGATTACTGGTCAGGACACATGCCTGGGTTTTATGTTCAATCCCCAGCAGAGGGCCTGCGGGAGGCAGCCCATCAACATTGATATTTCTATTTCTCTCTCCTCCCTCCCTCTCTCTCTAACAAAAAGCAATGAAGGTATATTAAGAACAAGAAAAGAAAAAAGAAAAGCACAGGCACTAAGTGAGTGTTTCATGGGAGGATGACCTGGTCTGTTCTGGGAGAAGGGTGGGGCACAGTGTCCAGGGAATGGTTTCTTGGAAAGGTGACATTTGAGCTGAGCTTTGAAGGAGAGGGAGGACTCCAGAATTTCTGAATAGAAGTCTTTGGGATGACAAGCTGGTGTGAAGGAAGGTCTGGGAGACTTGTTTTGGAGCTGTGTTGCAGAGTAGGCCGACCCTTCTTGAGTGTATTGAATGATACCTTGGGATGGCTTTCAGGAGGTGTTTCTTGAAGCACCTTATAGAAGGGTGAGTAAGAATGACTTATGTGAAGGTGTGGGTAAGGGAAGAGAGCATGTGTAATGGCCACAGGATAGTCAAGGCCTGTGTGGTTGGAAGGTGGATGGGGCAAAGGGGTGAGGCATGGATGAAACTGGAGAAAGCACAGAGGCCAAGCCACACAGGCCATAGTCAAGGACCAGGCAGGCCAGTTTGAAGATGTAGTGAATGGGGATAAAGATCCTTAGAGATTTTATTGACCTGTGTTATGCAGAGTGGGACCTGACTGCCTTCACATTTCGGAAGAAGCCACTCTGGCCACTGTGTGAGAGTAAGAATTGGAGTAAGGATGGAGGTCAGAGACCAGCTCAGAAGCTGTTTTACCACCTCTGTGGAGACGTGATGGTAGCTTTGACCAGGGCGGTTGTCATAGTGGTGGATTGAGAGAAATCGACCACTGTGAAAGGTATTTACACACACAAGCTTACAAACACTGTGGAGTGTAACTGAATATGCCAGGGGCATCTGGAAAGCTTCCAGGGAGTGACATTACTCTAATCTTGAAGGACAAGGACAAATTTCTTGTAGCAGTGAGCTCATTATTTAGATTCAATAGCTACAATTTGTAAATTATAAATGATTATTACCTTTTATTAGTGTTCTTTTCAGAATCTCTAAGAAATGTCACATGACTTAAGTCCTTATTTCCTCCAACAGTGTTACTGTGTTAGATTATAATACATCTGCATTTCCTGATACCCATTTTACAATTCAGCCTTACATTAATTCAGATTAATCCCCTCTCCAAAACACCCACCAAAATCCAAGCATATTGGTGAAAATTTGGAACATTTAAAAACTATTTTTGTTTACTTCCTATTAAATTCTATGTCCAGGTGAAATCTCTATTGCTCACTGTTAATTCCTTCTTGCTTTGCCTCCTAAGATGTATGATTAAATTGGTTTAAGTATTTTCAAAATAAATTTAGAGCCTGAAATACTTTAAATATTCTTGGCGCTCTCTTATTTTGAAAGGTAAATGTGATTACATCTGGAGATTGCCTAGGCTGGAGGCTATTAGATGTACAAGAATATTAATTTGTTAGCATTTATAACATCTCTAGAATTTGCAGCCCCAGGAAGAGACTATATACAATTTTGAAATCAAGATAAATTGTATCTAATACTTTATATCATTTTGTGATTAACTAACACATCACTTACGAATGCTAAAGGGTTTCTCCTACCCAGTCATCCTTTAGCAAGCACCATTTAGCTCTTCCTTCATAATTAATAATTTCATTTCCCATATGCAGAGAGAGCCTGAGGAAAATTTTATCTGGCAAGAATATCTGCATAGTGTTTTAGTGTGGTACAATTTATTTAGTAAGTCATCGTTGCTATTTAATTTTAAACAAATCAAGCCAGGATATTCATTTAAGCCTCTGCTTTAAAGCTAGTGGTGGCTCTATGGAGACAGGTCAAAGAGAGGTCAAGAACATACATCTCATCTAGGCATTGCTCTGTGCACCATCTGCCCATGTTAAATCATAATGATAAGTGGGATGCGTACTCGGGCACCACTAATTCTTGTTTGGCCAGAATTTCATGTCATCTCATGGTCATTACAATTGTCCAATTACAGTTGATCAAATTGAATTATCTTTAATTAGTAGGTCTGTCTCATAGTACAGTGGGCTAGTTGGACACATTTATCTGTTTAAGTGGTCTGTCTTCAGACCAAACATTATGTTTGAAAAGGAAAAAAAAAAATAGACAGGAAGAGGAAGACAGGAGGCTGGAATTACGTTATATGTATTAAAGTAAAGAATAATTTCAATATAGTATTATAATGAGTTTAATGGAAGTTTGATATGGTCTTTAAGATCCTTCAAGGCAAGTAATATTAATTACACAACATATTTATCAATATAGGAATGACATATTGGGGTTATTAAAATAGGAATTCTGTTGTCCTTGTGTTGAGAAGAAATAGCTCATTAAAAATGACCCATTCAACCCTGGCTGATGCCTCAGTTGGTTGGAGCATTGCCCCGTATATCAAAAGATTGTGGGTTTGATTTCCAGTCAGGGCACATGCCTAGGTTGCAGGTTTGATCCCAAGTTGGGGCGCATATATGGCAGGAAACCAATCAGCATTCTTCCCTTATATCAATGTTTATCTCTCTCCCTCTCCCTCTCTCTCTAAAAAAATGGGTTTCCCGCACTGAGTATCACATAATGAACTATTTCCTCCAATTTTACCACTTTCAAGATTGATCTTGATTTCTTTCAGGAAGAAAGACCATTAATACCACATATTTCTTCCCAATAGTTAAAGTATTAAAGTAATCTCCTCCTTCTCCTCCTCCTTCATCTTCTTCTCCTTCTTATTCTTCTTCTTCTGCTGCTGCTGCTGCTTATTTCTTTTTCTGTCAAAGTTCTTTAACACTTCAAAACCAGCACTGAAGCTAACCTTAATGGAAGAGCTTATGATTCTATAGCACTGCTGAATTAAATATTGTCTCAAAAATGTTAATCAATGCTTCATTCCTCTATTCTTTCTTCTATTTATACATCCACCAAACCCTCCATATGTCCATCCAAGAAATGTATTTATAAGCTTGCTATGTGCTGAGCAGTCAGTGCACTAGGTGTTTTGAAAAAAAAAAAAAAAGATCAGTAATGGACCAGGGCCTGCCTTTTGAACTTAGTATGATTATTTAGCAAGGATTTTTTGGATGCCTACTGTGCCAGGCAATGTCAACCTCCTGTAGAAAAATTGGAAAAGTATACTTTTTGTGGAAATACATGGAAAGAGAAGATCATGCTTAATTTATTCAGGGTTTTTATATACATTAATAATTTATCTAGTGAATCCCAGCATTGAAATGTAGAATATGATATAACCCTAGCCTTTGAAACAATAAGCTTGCCAGCTTAGTCAGAAATGAGGTCTACACTACCCCAGCCGCTGGACATTCCACTGAGAAGTTAGATCTAATATTGGGTCGGCAACTAAGTAATTGCGGATTTTTAAAAGAAAATCAAAGACAATTTTTTCATGGAACTAAATAACTTTATTCTGTAATGTATTGCCCATTTTGATCAATGACCTTTTGCCATCTTTCAGGCAGCATCATAATCCCACGTTCAAAAAACTTCTGGTTTTTATTAGCAAAAAACTGAATCAGGTACGATTTGACATCATCATCATTATTGAAATTTTTACCATTCAAGGAGTTTTGTAAAGATCGAAACAAAAAGTAATCAGATGGTGCAAGGTCAGGACTATATGGTGGATGTGGCAAAACATCCCAACCAAGCTCCATTAATTTTTGCCGAGTGACCAAAGATGTGTGTGGCCTTGCGTTGTCATGATGGAATACAACACCTTTTCGATTTGTCAATTCGGGCCGCTTTTCTTCAACTGCATTGTTTAATTTCATTAGTTGTTCAATGTAGACATCAGAATTGATCGTTCGGTTGGGTGGTAAGAGTTCAAAGTAGACAATTCCTTTGTAATCCCACCAAACTGATAACAAAACCTTCTTTTGATGAATATCAGCTTTTGATGTTGTTTGAGTTGGTTCACCTGGCCTGCTCCACGATCTTTTCCGCTTGATATTGTTGTAAACAACCCATTTTTCATCGCCAGTTATCAGTCATTTTAAAAATGGATCATTTTCATTACGTTTCTTTAGCAAATCGCAGCTGCTAATGCGTTGCGTTAACTGTGATTCTTTCAGTTCGTGAGGAACCCATGTATCGAGTTTTTGAACATAGCCAAGTTGTTTTAAGTGATTTTCAATGCATGTATGTGATACATGAAGCTTCTCTGCAATCTCACGTGTTGTACTGTGACAGTCCGAATTGATTATTGCTTTGATTAGGGCGTCATCAACTTCAACTGGACTACCAGAGCGTTTTTCATCTTTGAGTGAAAAATCACCAGAACGAAATTTGGCAAATCAATTTTGACACTGCCATTCTTTTAAGGCTTCGGCACCATAAACAGCACATAACTTTTTATGAGCTTGCGATGCGTTTTTCCCTTTGAGGAAATAAAAAAGCAAAATATGACGAAAATGTTCCTTTTGATTTTCCATTTTTCAACGAACGCCAAACGAAAACTACAAAACAGATCAAAAAACTTTTTTTACTGATTAACAGCTGAATAGCCAACTATCAAATAACAAAATGTGTTTTACATTTGTACTACGTCTGCAAACCTAAAAATTCAACTGAAGCCATATATGTGTGAAACCCGCAATTACTTAGCTGCCGACCCAATAGTATCTGATGGTTTGTAAGATAAAATTATTATAGCATCATTTTTGGTGCTGCATAGATGGCAGCTTGCTTCTCAATTAAACCAAAATTATGTCCTTAGGATATGTAATAAGCATGTATGTTACAAAATTTCTGTTACAGATGGAGAAAGTTTCAAAAAGAATACAAACTCTAAGCACCTTTTCCTTTACTGAAAATACTATGGGTGGTTTCTGTGAATCATACTAAAATTTTAAAACAGTCATGTCCTCTCTGGAAGGCAATTTCTTTAAATTGGATAGATTTCACTTATTTTTCAGTGAAAGAATTTGAAAATTCTGTCTTTGGAAACCAAAATGCTGGATGGCAGAGTTGGATGTGTCTTTTACTTTAAAATGCAGCCCCTTCCTGTGGTGAATGTATTTGTTGTGGTAAAGTATTTGAAAGGAAATCCTCAGAATAATTTTGGGTCAGGAAAAACACTGTGTTAAAATAAGCCAACCCCTCAGTTTTGAACTTTTGAAATTTGCTTTTTTTAAAAAAATCAGACAGAAATAATAATTGTTCATAGCATAAAGAATATTTGCTTAAATTGCAGTGAGTAATCGTGATCTAAAACACATTAAACTTTCAAATTTTAAAGGACTCTAGTAGCATATTGTGACCTCAGCAATTTTTCTAAATGAATTGAGCTTCTTTGGAGTTAATACTGATGCTCTTATTTAGTTGACTCATGATTTGGTCTGTCTTGGCAAATATCACTCTCCATAAGTGATTCCTGTAAATGTTGGAAATTCCTTGACAGGTTAACTTTCCCATCACTTTAAATGGCTTCTGCTATGTTGTTTCAGCCTAGATGCATTCTTTCCGGAAAGAAGGGTCCTGCTAGCCTGATAAGAAGCTCTCTTTCCTGAGTTCTGTATTTGGCGTGGGGATCAGCCAGGAGAGGGAAGAGCCAGAATGCCAAATTGCAGAGAGTATTCTTTACGGTGGGGCTCCATCCAAAAAGGGCTTGTCATGCAGTGTACAGTCTTGTAGCCCAGCTGTGTGGAGCATTGATTGCTTCTGCCTAGAGCAGGGATACTGTCAAGTTGCTCTGTGAGTTGAGTCATCTATTGACAAAGAGCTACCAGCCCGCAGATAATGCTGTGCGGAGCTGCTCTCTCGCTGCTCCCACTGCTCCCAGGATGCACTGCTTATAGCAGCTGTCAAAGCTACTGAGGGATCCACGCGAGGGGGGAAAAAAGAGACTTTTACAACTGCCTGGAAGCAAGGGGTGTCAAGGAGGAAACATTCCTGGGCAGAGCTGACCAAAGGACAGAGTAGACATCAGTGCACTATGAATGCATACCTCACCAAGCAACACAGCTGCAGCCGGGGGTCCGATGGGATGGATGCCGGCAGGAGTGCACCCACGGTGCTCAGGGATGCCCACTGCGCCTGTGGCTGGCAGAGGAGCACTCAGGGGCTCGGGTACAATTCTCAGACCATGCCTTCTTCAGGACCTGGAGGCCCAGCTTCAAACAGGACCAGGCTGGTCACCTTGTGGGACAGTGTGCGGAAAAGTCCTCACAGGATGAGCACCAAGGGCAGAGGGACTTGTGGGGAGCACTGTGCCTGTCCACATGGCTGGTTCAGCCCAGCACAGGTGAGCCTTTTCCTTATGACTTTCCCGTGAGTGTCGGAAGAAAACTGCCAGCAAGTTGTGTCAGGTTAGGATGGTTTGGAAACTTTGCTGGGTCTCCTTGCTAAGTGGGGATTTCTGTTTGGAAAATGGTAGGCCGAGAAGACCTCTCATTTTCACAGGTTTTGGGGGCTCACACCTCAGGGTGGCTTGTGGAAGTTCAGGGATGCTGTGCTCAGTTTCTTTTAGTGACTTTTCCTCAAGTTCAACTTTTCTAGTCTTCAGGCGATTTCTCTATTTTGCATCATGATCTTTTAACTGCACTTTTACTTCTAATCATTGTCAGCTTTTCTATTCTGCCTAACCTAGGGTTTCTTTTTTTGTTTGTTTTAAGGAAGAGAAATGATAACTTTTAATCAGATACTTTCCAGCTCTTTAAAGTTAAAAGAAGATAGATTTATTCAGTCATGGAAAGTGGTGATTTGAATTATACTATTCTAATTTTATTCTTATAATGCTGTGTACCTTTTTAGTAATAGAGGAGAAATTTTGTTTATACTAGATAATTTATTTTTACAAGCACAAGGAGTAATTTGAAGCAAGCTATACGATGATTATGCCCAAAATAAAAAAAATGAAATATTTCATTTATTCATAGAGAAGCAATAGGTTATTTATATTAAAAACTCTCTCTTCTAGAATACATATCTGAAGCAAATATGCAGGTTCCCTTAATTTGATTCCTAGCTGATTCTTGTCCCAAACTACTAGCATTTTACCAGAAATTAAATTGTTTGTTGTTGTTTTTTTTTCCTGCTTCCATCTAGGGAGGGAAAACAACTTTCTGTGAATTCTGTAAAATATAAATAAAATGCACCTGTAATCACTGTCATAAGTACAGAACAATGACAGTTCTTAAATATTCATTGAAAAGAGAAAAGCTGTGCTTGCAGAAAAAATCCTTTCTTGGTTTTAATATGCTTTTAGTATAATTGAGAAGTGAATATTGATCATGAGTAAAACATTATGGTGTGAGAAGTGTAGAGAACATTCTAATTTTAATGTTAATTTTATAAAAGGTACTTCTAATAATATCATATATCACTAGATCTTAATGATATAGTTATATATACCTGGTCAAATATATGGCTTTTGTTGCATTAACATCATCTTAGTATTCTGCTTTAAATCAAGAACATATTGTCATTATAGTATTAAATTCAGTTTGAAATTGAGCTTGACATTTGACACTTAGTTAATTTTTAAAGTTAGCATAAATCCCAAACTGAACAAACAGTCCTGAAAATTTTGAAGTATCTATTGATATATAGTATTTCACAAATACATGTGTTTAAATGTCTTTAACCTATATCTCTGTATTGATTGCATTCTCAAGGTTCCCAGAGCAAAGCATACAAACTCACATCTAGTTTATTGTTTTTATAAAGAGTAGAGAAAACAAACTTGCTTTAGAATAAAAAAGAGCAAACTTGCTTTATTATAATTTTTTATTCAATATGTAATAAAAATTTATTTCATAAATGATAATTTTCCAACCCCACATTTGAATACTACCTTGTAATAACCATTCTCTAGAATTCATATTTCTTCAACCAAGGAAAACTTTTTCTTCCTTAGTGTTTCACAAACTCAGCCTCCTACTTGCCTTACATTTATAGCTATTGCATGCTTTAAAGAATTGAAATAGAGTCTCTGCACTAATAATTAAAGATCCAGTGACATATGAGAAGGCAGTAAATTGAAGCAACCACCATTTTTCATTATTCCTTTGCACACAAATTTCTATACCTTTTCTCCTTTATGCACCTGTGCTTTATTATTGGCTAGGAAGAACAGTGATCCTTAAATATTGGAGCTATAATACTGTATCTTTTAGGCTCTTCAATGTTGTGACATTCTTACCTGATCCTTTCACTCTTTTGCCATCTCCATCCCATAAAGGTGCTAAGCTAGAGTGATCAATTTATCTCTTTGTCCCACTCCTGTACACTTTCAAATATATTATGTTGAATAGTTTCTAATTTGTCTATATACATATGTGCACAGATTTTAACATATGCATTAAACATCTCTAGAATACCCAACTACTTGCATTGCATATATTAAGATTTTATGTATGTTTAAGTATTTATTCAGACATATATATACACATATACATGCATGTATATACTTACATCTAAAAAAATAAAGTTCAATATTCTTTTTATCTAGAATATACTAACTTGTTTTTATAAAGAATATTTTATTCTTTCTGTATAAATATATTTCATTTCTGATAGGCACTCAAAAATGCTGATATATTTACAGAAGTATATATGTTGATATTCATTTAAATATTAGAATAAATCTAATATTTAAAATATACAGATCTGTGTATGTACTATATGCCCATGTGAACTATCACAAAAATAAGAGTCTATAAGTTTTTTATGAATATGTCCATTAAAATAGTCTGTCTTTATAATTTTGTTATACTATTTCTACCCCTTAAGGTAACTGGAGATATTGTGTGAAATATTGTAAAACAAAGGCTGGGGCTGATACTAAACATTAGAATCCATGGAGGAGTAGGGAGAAGGGGAGTGTGTTTTAGAACAGCCTAGGGAGCCGCATGGGGTACAGAACGTGCCTGAGGGCTGGTGAGCCTCTGGGAGCTAGGATCCTGCCCTCGAAGATATTTGCTGTATTTCGTGGAAACCGGCAGTGTGATTTCCGGCTGCTGTAATGGAGGGCCTGGGTAATGACGTGAGTTCCTCCCAAGGCTCTTGGCCAAACTCCTGTTATTGGGGGGGCTGTGTACTGACAGGACTCTGTCATTATGTTTTTTTCTCAGCAGGACTAAAAAACAGCTCTGTCCCTGCTCAAATCAGTTTTCATTCCATTTGGATCTGTGGAATTAATATAACCATAATGATAGGTAAGAAAATGGAAAATTATAGAGTCTAGAAATGAATTCTAGAATGCACATCTCAGATAACAGTGTTGGCCTTGGGAGGAAAAACATGTCCGTTGTTGCTTATGTGGCATTTCTCCCCAACACAGGCTGATCTGGAGAGGCAGCACAGAAGAACGACTTGGAGACTAGACATTTATGCATTTGCTCTTTATTCATATTTAATTAACTCATTTCTAATTTGTTTATTCAACTATCATATCTTGGGTGCCTACTCTGTGCCACTTTGTCAGGCCCTGTGGATATAATAGTAAACAAAGTAGATACATACTCTCCTACCAGGGTGGAGTGTATAGCCTTTAATAGTATATAATATTTAGCAAATATATCCTTATATACACAGAATTATACTATCAGAAATTACAATTTGGAAGGGAAATAAAGTTCCATGAAGTCCTGCCAATTCCGTAGTAAATGTATATTAGGACACGGGAATGAAAGAGAAAGATACATTTTTCCTCTTTTTTTTAAAGATACCACATCTCTTTATGCCTACATTTTTTGTTTTCTCAAATGAGGATAAAAATAATACCTAACTCATATGTTGTTGGTGATGAATGATTAACATAATACATGTGAAGCACTTAGCACAGTGCTTATAAATAATACAGGCCCAATAAATATTTGTGGAATAAATGAATAAGGAGTCCGCCAAATGTTGAAAATTATTAAGCTATCCCATAATTCATTATACCTAATTTTCTGGGAAGAGAAGAGAAGTGAGTCTGTGAAGACTTCCTAGAGGTAGTGATACATGGGCTGAATTGAATTGAATCTTTTAAAAAAATATTTTACTTATCATCAAGTGGTCAAAGTGAAATAAGCTTTGGGAATAAAAAAAAAAAATAACAAAAACAAACACACGTAGCACCCTGTTGCCTGAGTGGAATTGCTCCTGGTTGTCTGTGAGCGTGGAGGGATGAACTGGGATTGGCCACAGCAGGCCTGGTGGGCCTTGATGAGGACTCCATTGCGACAGCTGCAGGGAGTTCCCACAGGGTTCAAGTGCCTGCTCTGCCACTGTCTGTGTTTGGCTTCATGGTGGTTAAACCCTCCTGGGCCTCAGGTGCTCTGTTTCTAAGAAAACTGGTTTTCCCTATATGAACCTCCCTATCTCCACCAATACTAATATCTGGTGACTGTCAACGGACACCATTAATTAATGGGAAGCACGTGAGAAAGGGTGTATGCTTTAGAGCTAGATAATCCTAAATTTGAACTTGCAGCGCTATATGACCTCACTTGTTTAACTTCTTTAAGGCTCATTTGTGGCCTCTCTAAAACTTAGGGTGCTAACATCATAGTGTAGAAAAATATAACACGCATTGAGAATACCAGCGTGATGTAGAACACAGACATTTTTCAATTTAAAAAGGTGGTTATGATGACTCGTAACAGGTAAATTATCGATAAAGTTAATTGTTATTGTTATTATTAATTGTTTTGTGTTTTATTTGAGCTTCTAGCTTGTCTCCTGAATTTATTGATGTCTTCTTTATAATGATGAAGGTTAGGCTAGGCAACTGTCCAGAAACCTTTGGCACAGGACCACAGGAGGATGGGGTGACATTTTGTCCTTCAGGGTTCTAAGAGATTTACACTAAAACAACAACATCATGTAAGATAGAATTGTACTAATGAAGTAGCATTCCCATAAAATTGTATTCAGAGGGGGGTGATATTAGATTTTTCTCAGTAAGATTCTACTGGAACAATTGCATTTGAAGTATTTAGCCAAAATCTGTAAATCTTCCCTAATAGTACCTTTGAAGCTTCTCCAGAAGCAGCAATTTGCAGCAACTTGAGTGCAAAGGACTTTTTTTTTTTTTTTTTTTTTTTTTTTTTCCAAGAAGTAGGGATGCCCTAGGCTGAAATTTCAGGCGCAGCTTATGCCCAGCCAGAAAGATCTGACAGCTTGTTTTACCTTTGTGGCTGCTTCTCCTGATTCCTTCTATGAAGAGAGCCCCTTACCACGAAAGAATAATAAGACGTTTTAGTGTCTGGAAGACATCAGCAGCCCCTAGGCAAAGGAAACAGAAAAGAGTTAGAGGTATTGCAGAAGGTATTAAAGCATTCCGTGGGCAGCCCGTGAAGCCACTTGGTCACCACTCCTGGCAGCCCTGTTTCTGGATGCTGACATCAGCAGAGCATTCTTTCCAGGGCAGGATGGAGAGAAACAAAATACAGAAGGTGGAAAAGAAAAGAGCAGACATGACAATATTTATTGAATACTCACAATATCCACAATGTGTGAAGCGCTGTGCTAAGAGATTTCTGTTAGTCATTTTGAATTCTCTGAACAACACCAAAAGAGTGATATTGTAATCCCCATTTTACAGATATGTAAATTGAGATTAAGAGTAAATTGCTCATGATGGCATAACTGATAAGGGCAGAACTAGTTTCAACTATAGGTCTATCTGACCCCCTTAAGCTTTCTACCATATCTTACAGAAAGGCCTGTTTGAGGTATTCTCAGAGGCAGAATATCCCTAGGGATCTCTTTAATTCTCTAGTTTTTGTTAGGGATTTGAGGCACCTAAAGAACTCTTTCCTCTATGATCAAGGCTAAGAACTGTGCTGATTTGAACCAGACATGAGAATAACTACTTGAACCTAGAAAGTTCTCCTAATCTGTGGTTATGTGTACAAATTGGATTCAATCTTGCAAATGTTTGTGGTAAATTTTATTAAATTTATTAATAAAATTATGTAGGTTTCAAGTGTAAAATTCTATAATACATTATCTATATTGTCTGTTTACTACCCAAAGTCAAATTTTTCATATTTTGCAAAATTTATGGTGAGGCATTAAGAACTACGTGCTATAAACTTAATAAGTTCTATGACTTTGAACTCTGTGGCTGCTTCTACTGATTCCTTTTATAAAGAGAGTCCCTTAGCAAGAAAAAAATAATAAGATTTTTTTTTAGTCTTTGGAAAATATCAGCCGCCCCTATGCAAGGAAAACAATAAAGAATTAGAGGCATTACAGAAGGAATTAAATAGCTATAAACTTAATACATTGATAGCACATGGTTTATTTTCTGTATTTTAATCACAGAGCATCATCTTGCATTACTGAATGTCTGTGAATTATACTCCTTTAGCCTACCTACTTGTGTATCTATCATGCCAAGAATCAAATACCTCTTTTTATTTTTTTTATTTTTAAATATATTTTAATGATTTTACACAGAGAGGAATTGAGGGGGATAGTTAGAAACGTCTATGAGAGAAAAACATCGAGCAGCTGCCTCTTGCACACTCCCCAACCAAGGTACGTGCCCTTGACCGGAATCGAACCCGGGGTCTTTCAGTCCGCAGACCGACACTCTGTCCACTGAGCCAAACCGGTTTTGGCTCAAATACCTCTCTTTAATACCACCATCTCCATATCCTGTCCTCTTCCTTTTTCTGGTAGTTTCATCTGTTGCTAATGTAGCCTTGCCTGCTTTTCTTCTCCTCTATTCTCTACTCTGTCCCAACCTTTGAATTTCCCAAAGGCCTATAATGTTTATAATTATGTCAGAATTGTATGGAAATTTAGAGGTTATATAGTATATTTTCTAAAGTAGTACCTGAAGTCTAGAAAGGTTAAGGCTTGCTCAAGGTCGTTACATTTGTGACAGAATTTATAAAAGTATTTGAACTCAGATTTGAGTTTTATTTTTACCATTCCAGGCTACACTACTTCTTTAAGCCCTTACGTGCTCCTCTTCATGAAGCATAATTGCTGACAGAAAATTATTAAGCATGTAATTTGTTGATAATGTGGGCTTGGGCATTATACAAAAATTACATAAACCTAATTTCTACTATCTCATAATTCAGACCAACAGTCCCCAAGGGCATAAGGAGAGAGAAGAGCCACTAAAAATTATTTTAGGAATGAATGGGGATAATTATTGGGAAATTATGCTAGCATACATTATGATGTGCAATATATAATGTGCAACAAAGAATTGTCCCATGTACTTCACAATTGTTAAAATTCCACTGGATGTTCATGAAGATATTTTTTAGTCTATTATTTTTCAAGTGTTAAAAATCAAATGTGGAGTTTCAAACAAACTATTTTCTTAAATGATTTAATAATCATTAAATATTATAGGAATGTAACTCCTGTGCAAATTAAGGAGTCATTATACTTAGTTCTGTTAAGAATTTTATCAAGAATTGATTCCCATTTTGGAAAATCACATCCTTAGAGCAATGCTGCTGCTTTTGGTATTGTGCCATTTGACACACTTCTCCTGTATCTGTCTACATTTGCATGTCACCTGCAAAACATATGTAATTGAAGAGACCTAGGGATTCTTTGAATAGAACTAGACCAAAAGATTTTTAATTGGTAGAAACACAAAAATCTCATCAAATTTCACTAATAAGATTGTTTCTAAAATAATTCATTTGATTTACATACCACATATTAATTTAAAAATATATTTTGTTGCACAATAAGGAATCTATTTTGTGAAAATTATTTGAAATTATTTATTTTAGAGTTTTCTGTTGTTTTCAATATTACTCTGGTATTGTCTCAAACATCATCTACCCTCAATTTCCCTATAAGCCCTTAGGCTGCTAGGATTTTGTTGTTTATACTCCTTTTCCATTTCCTATTTATTTTTTTTGTTAAAGGATAAAGTTTAAAAGTCTTTTGAAGTACTAGAAATTAAATGTATACTTTTACATTAGTGGGGATTCCAAACAGGAGTAAAGATGTATGTAAACAGGGATAGCTAGATGGTGATGATAGATGATAGATATATAGATAGATAGATAGATAGATAGATAAAAACTTTCTCACTGGACTGCCCTATAGTAAATTGAATTATTTTTATGCTAACATTATAAATAAAGGCCAGTTTGTGTGCAAAAATATGACATTTTTATATTCTCTATTTACATTTTTACTTTAATTATTGCCAGTAATGTTAGATTATATTTTAACTAAAGTTATTTCCTTTGATTTCTTATCATATAAAATGATCTGTTATCACTTCTTCTAACACCAGTTTTCAATCTAGAATCCGTTGCATGTCTTCACTTTCACTTTTTCTATGTTTCTTAGAAGAATTGGTATGTCATCTTTATTCCATTGAAATCTAAATGTATTCATTATTAAGTATATGTAAGCTTTTACTACATTACATTGTCTAGTATGGTTGGGGTCACAGACTACCATATGAAAACATTATAATATAAAGTAATTTCTTTGCATTTTTTCTTTTACTTGAGTTAGAGTAAAATATATGAAATTGTATTATCTATGAGTTTCATTTCAGATGGAGAAAGGAGGGTATTATAAAATATTTATTTTCAAATGGAAAGGTTGATAATGATAGAATTGAGAACTGCTGGTTTAGATATTTGATATTATTATGTGTGTGTGTTTAGCTTGCCTTCCAACAAGACCAGGAGTTAGAAAAGTATAACCTACAGGTCAAATCCAATATGATAATAGTTTTTGCATAGTCATGAGCTAAGGATGTTTTTTTTAAAATATTTTAATAGTTGAATAAAATTAAAAGAATAATATTTTATGATACTTGAAAATTATATGAAATTTCAAGTATACTATCTATCAATAAAGTTTTATTAGAGCCCATCCATGCTTATTTGTTAACATATTCAGCTACAATGGCTATTTTTGAGCTGCAATGGCCAACTTGAGTAGTTGCCATACAGACTGTAGGGCCAGAAAGTCCTAAAATATTTACTGTCTGGCCCTTTATAAAAAAGTTTGCCAACCTCTGCACTAGACTATCAGCTTCCCTTTTCCTTCTTATGGAATATCCCATTCTGCCTAATAAATCCTATTATTTTTTAAAGATCTAGTTCAAGCATATGCTCCTCTTTAATCCTTTCTGGTCCATTTTAGCTTACAAAACTCCTGCTTAACTTGGTGTCCTGAACAATTAGCATATTACCTTGCATTATGGTTAGTTGTTTCCTTCTCAGTCTCCTGATTAGAGAGTGAGATTCCTCATATGCTCATCATAGAACTTAATTCACAGTAGCCATCTGTTCAGTCACTGCTTTGTGACATTTCCTGAAGTATTATTATTGAATTATATATGTGGACCCAGACTTGTCAGCTGCATCTGTGGCTGTGGAGTGGAAAGGCTGCATCTGCTTTATTTTTATGTCTATCTGCTTTGCTAACTAAATTTCATGAGAGTGCGACCTATGTATTTACCATATTTCCCAGAACCTCGCATGTAGCAATAGGTCAATAGTTGCTTTGAACTTCTGAATGAATATTAGCATAAGGCCCTGTATATAAAGGTACTTAATCAGATTTGGATTTAATTTATAATTATCATTATTATTAATTATGCAAGTGCATTAAGATCAAAAGGGAAATCTATCCTTACAGTAGCTTGATTTAATAATAAAAAGATTTTAACAAAAATTTAATATAGATTTATCATTTTATTTATCTTCTATTTAGTTTTACTCAGATTCTTATTTTGTTCTGTGATGCTGTTAAAATGTTGGAATCACTGTTCACAAATTGGTTCTACATTCAAATAGGTCATGATGTTCAATGATGAGAGGAATAGTGCTGAACTTTGAGAGGATAACAAGAAAAAAAATCTGATTCTACAGTTTCTTTGTCTAATTTAGGAGTCCCTTGTTCTCTAGAAGGTTGAAGTAATGTCCTAAAATATTACTTATAATTAGTTTCTGTACTGCCTATTGTAGAATGCATGACCTTTCCTTTCCATCATTTTTGCTATTAAATATAAGTGCTCAGAGTACAGTAGCTGACACGCCACCATATTAAAAAATCCAAAATTGAACACATTTGTACTTTATTTTGAAAGGCTGTGCTAGTTAATGGTCACATTAATTGTTATAGTTTTTTAGTAAGTGATTTTTTCTTTAAAAATGAGCTAAAGAGCTCTGGCAGGTGTGGCTCGGGTGGTTGGGCATTGTCCAATAAACCAAAAGGTTATGGGTAGGATTCCCGGTCAGGGCACATGCCCAGGTTGTAGGCTTGATTTCTGGTGGGGAATGTGCAGGAGGAAGCTGATCAATGTACTCATGCATCAGTGATTCTCTCTCTTCCTCTCTCTCTCTCAAAATCGATAAACTACTCTTAAAAAAAAAAAAGAAGAAGTTTCCTTGAACTTACTAGTACATGCATATATGCATAAACCATGGGTACAGATAACAGTGTGGTAAGCCTAGGGATGGGATGAGGTAGAGGGAGTCAAAGGGGGAAAGATGAGGGGCATATGTAATACTTTGAATAATAAAGATAAATTAAAAAAAAAAAAGAGTGGGAAGGAGATTTTTAATTAAAAATAAATAAATAAATAAATAAATAAATAAATAAATAAAAGACTCATAGACACAGGAATTGGATGATTGTCAGGGGGAAGAGGGGTTGTGGAGGGAGGTAGAAGGAGGTAAAGGGGGGATAAATGGTGATGGAAGGAGACTTGCCATATAATACAACTAGAGGCCCAGTGTACGAAATTCATGCATGGAGGTTGTCCCTCAGCCTGGCCTGCACCCTCTCACAATCTGGGACCCCCCCTCGGGGGATGTCTTACTGCCAGTTTAGGCCCAATCCTGGCAAGCAGACATCCTTCTCACAATCAGGGACTTGCCTGCCTGCCTGCCTGCCTGTTCTCCCCTAACCATCTTGACTGCCTGCCTCATCATCCCTAACCACTCTACCTGCCTGCCTCATCATCCCTAACCACTTGCCTTCCTGCCTGATCACCATTAACCTCTCGGTCTGCTTGCCTGATTACACCTAACCCTTCTCCCTGCCTGCCTGCCTGATCACCCTTAAGCCTTCTGCCTGATCACCCCCAACCACCTCTGCCTCAGACCCTGCCACAGCAGTATCATCAGAAAGGATGTCCAGAAGGTCATTTAGCTGTCCAGTCTAATTAGCATATTATGCTCTTATTATTATAGATATACAGATGATGTATTGTACAATTGTATACCTGAAATCTTTATACAGTAATTTTATTAAACAATGTCACCCCCAATGAATTCAATAAAGAACTAAATTAAAAAAATAAAATTATATAAATGAATTCTAGATTTATATTATTTTTAAGAATAATTAGCAAATATATCTTTTGATAGACAGAAGATAATCTTACAAAGCACTTTTTAATTCTATTTGTACATTGGTCATTCATTTATTTGACCTACTTTATTTGTTCTATATCACACATATTATTGTACTTAATTGTGATATTTTAGTTTTTTACTTTATTTTTTAGTTTTAGGTTCACAACAAAATTAAATGAAAAAATACTTGCAATATTTTTTAAATTCTCTATTTTCAACTTAAAGGTTTTTTAAAATAAAAACTAAATAGGTAATTATAAATCATCTTAGTTTAAAGGTGAGCATATATACTATTTAAAATAACTTTATTATATATTTTTAAGTATTTTTATTGATTTCAGAGAGGAAAAAATAGAGAAAGTGAGATAGAAATGTCAATGATGAGAATCATTGATTAGCTGCCTTCTGCATACTCTCTATTTCGGACAGAGCCCACAATCTGGGTATGTGCCCTGACCAGGAATTGAACCATTCTTGGTTCATAAGTTGACACTCAACCATGAGTCATGCAGACTGGGCTTATATATTTTTGATGTGGAAATAATACAAATTTATGGTAAAAACTATTATAAGCTAATCATATGTTTGAGAAATTCAGAACACCTACTTTTCACCTAGAGCTAATCAGTTAATAAATTGATATATTTTTACTTTTTAAAATTGTCTCTGCATATGTAACCTCAGAGAACGTATTTTGTAGTAACGCATGTTCATAAATGTGTGTATCCAAATGTGAAGTATTGTTTATATGTGTGTGTTATAAGTGAAAAATATAAAACTGCATTGCTTTTTAAAATTAACATCATATTAGGCACATTTTCCTAAGTTAGTAAAATATTTTTTTATTGATAGAATTTTAAAAAATATTTTATTTAATATTTTATTTTATTTTATTTTTGTTGATAGAATTTTTAACAACTGCCAAATATTCCCATTTCTACCAAAACTCATATCGTTGGATATTTAGGTTATCTTGTTTTATTATTATTAATTTAAAAAACACTGAAGTAAGCATGAACTTTTGACCATATTTTTCATGAGGATATATTTTCAGAAAAGGATTCACTGAATCAAGAATATGAATTTATTTTTATTTTTATTTATTTTAAGCCTTATATTTATCTAGTCATTCAGTCAATTTTCATCCAATAATTAATTATTAAGCAGTTAATTCCCACATGCCAAAACACTGTGTTAATCAATGAGGATATAATGGAAAACAAAAAAGATTGATGCCTTCTCTGTAGAGCTTAGAGTTCATTGCCAAATTTCTCCTAAGAAGACTTTACAAATTTATAGTCCTCCAATTCCAGGAATTTATGAACATGTCTTTTCTCCTGTACTCATGATGTTTTTATCTTATATATATTTTTTTAATCTGGTAGGCTAAGAATTGCGTGTCATTACTATTTTAATTTGTTTTTATTTGTTAATGAGGATGAGTACTTTTCATGTGATTGTAATCTGTCATTTTTATCATAAGTAGGACAATAATAATACCCAGTTGGCAATTTAATACATGCTTAGTTTGTTTGTAGGTAGGAAGGAAGAAAGGAAAAAGTTATACAAATAGGTATTCACAAATAGTTCCTATTTAAAAGTCCTGGTGAAAGAAATTTTCAACCTCTTATTTAGCAGGGTTCTCAACTATCTTCATACGTGATCTATGTGCCTGTCTCTCCTGTCACCATAACTGCTTTGTTTTGTGTCATCCGTTCTTTTGAAGGAAAAGAGTTGAATGCTCTTCTTTTTACACTGACATAGGTGAGCAATATCAAATTGAGAGACAGATAAAATGGTAATTAGCATAACAGACAGAATTAGATAGGCCATCTGACTATGTCAATAGATAGTTTGCTGAGGAGTGCAATATGGACATTAAATTGACAGTGAGGGAGCTTAAAGAGGAAAGGTGATCTAGCTGATCAGATGATAAAGGGAATTATTCTGGAAATCTCCATGTTGTATAGTATGTTTATATAGAGATAAGAATCTTATGAACTTTTTATATAGATCTATTCAAGGATGATTTTGTGTCTTAAAATGCATGCAGTCCTTTCCTAAATCAGAGTGATTGTATAAAATTATATCCCTTAAAAACACACTGTTATTACAATGCCGATGCCAATGTTTAGAATTACATGTACATGCAACAACTGTATGGACTCCTCTAAGGAGGACTGGACATCCTCTGGCTGTTCTAAAAACAACTGTAGCCAATCTGTCACTAATGTGAGGGCGGCTATTTTTTTTTTTATATGAAGAAAACATCATTTTCAAGGAATGAATGAAAAAATGACAGCTAGGTTTAGAATTCTAAGTCAGTTGAGGACAGAAACTCATTTGAGTTTATGAAAGAGCCCAGCACAACTGGGATTTTCTTTTAGGCTAATGATTATTATTTTCCCAATCGTTGACTAAAAAACAGATAACAATTAATGTTATGATCCCTCTCTCTTACCTTGCTCTCTCTTACCTTGCAGTTTACTCAAAGCTTACTCTTTTTATTTTATTTTATTTTTTTATTGATTAAGGTATTACATGTTCCCACATCTCCCCATTGCCCTCTCCCACCCCACTCCGATATATGCCCTGTGTCTTGCGTTCATTGGTTATGCTTATATGCGTGCATACAAGTCCTTCGGTTGATCTCTTACCTCTCACCTCTCCACTTCCCCAACCTTCCTGCTGTAATTTGACAGTCTGTTCGATGCTTCTCTGCCTCTCTTTCTTTCTTTTTTTTTAAAATATATTTTATTGATTTTTTTATAGAGAGGAAGGAAGAGAGATAGAGAGCTAGAAACGTCGATGAGAGAGAAACATCGACCAGCTGCCTCTTGTACACCCCCTACTGGGGATGTGCCCGCAACCAACGTACATGCCCTTGACCGGAATCAAACCTGGGACCCTTCAGTCCGCAGACCGACGCTCTACCACTGAGCCAAACCGGCTTTGGCTGCCTCTCTTTCTTTTTGTTCATCAGTTATAATGTTCTTTATTATCCATAAATGAGTGAGATCATGTGGTATTTATCTTTCATTGACTGGCTTATTTTACTTTGCATAATGCTCTCTAGTTCCATTCATGCTGCTGCAAATGGTAAGAATTCCTTTTTTTTTTAAAGCAGTGTAGTATTCCATTGTGTAGATGTGCCATAGCTTTCTAATCCAGTCATCTGCTGATGGGTACTTAGGCTGTTTCCAGACTCTTTTTAATTGCTTTTCCTCTTCCTTACCCTGCACTTCTATCAAACCTACTTTATAATTCAGTTTACAAGGCCAGCAAATCAGGAAGTCATCAGTACGCCATCACCTTTCTACTTCCAGAGCCCTCACTCATTAAATGATGACTAGATGACACAGAATTCTATCCAGAGGGTCTCAAATATTTTCCCTTTTTATGTTCCCACTCTAAGTGCTTGAGTATAGATGTACATTATCATTCACATTAGCTATTTGCAATGACGAGTAACCTCCCAATGCCTTCCATACATTCTAGGTGTTTTTGTTGCCAAACATACCTCCACATTCAGTTCTGTTTGTAATGCTCACTCATATAAGTGAATTAACAACCCCAAATCACTTAAAGTAGTGCTTCACTTTAATACTGACTTCTGGAGAAGGCAAGTATGCCTGGAAATGTTAATGGGTGGTCTATGTTGGATTACATGTGTTAAGCAGTTGTTTATTTTTTATTATAAAAGTTTTAAAATAAAAACCCTTGGTGTTTTAGATCTCCTGAAGGAAGGTCAAATATGTGGTGTGTGTGATGATGTGATCCCTTTTTCATGGGTACATATTTACCAGTGTCTCATGAAACACAATTTGCCAAATACTTGTTTACAAAGTAAGATTTGATTCCCTAGCAGAACATTCAAAGTTGTCTTAGATTTAGCCCCAACCTGCATTTCCAATACCATCTCCAGCTACTTCTACTGTATTCTAGCCACACCCACTCATTCATTGTTTCTCTGAAGCCACCATGCAGTGTCCAGTCTAATCTTTTTTTAAAATGACTAGTATTTGTTGATTTTAAAGAACGATAGGAAGGGAGAGAGAGAAAGAGGAAAACATGGATTTGTTGTTCTACTTATATATGCACTCACTGGTTGATTCTTGTATGTTCCCTTACTGGGAATCTAACCCATAACCTTGACATATCAGGTTGATGCTCTGACCAACTGGAGCTACCCAGCCAGGGCAATGTCAAGTCTTTTTTAAATGGCTTCCTCTCATTATCATGACTCTCCCTGTCCCAGTGTTTGATTAAATCTTATTTATCATTCAAGAATCATCTCAAATGTTACCTTTCTTAAGGCTTCCTTTCTCTGTGTTCTCACAGAATGTTGTACATATACCTGCTTTTCATTTAGCACCCTGATGGCTTACTTTCTCCTTCCTCCACCATGTTGGAAGCTTGGAGAGAACACAAACCATGCTTTATTTATTTCTGCATCATTAGTGCTACTATAGGGCCTAACATATTTTATGAATGATGAAAACATTGTATTTTTGAAAACTGGTAGGGAGGGGACAGTATTGTGTTAGGCAAGGCATACTGAAGAAGTACTTCTTTTGATGATACCTTGATTTGTTCCCTGGATTATTCATTTTGTCTCTGAAAACCAATTTTGGATCAGCTGGTTGGGTGTCCTCCATGAACCTAATGGTTCTGGTTCAATTCCAGGTCAAGGCACATGCAGGAGGCAATTGATTGATGTTAAGCTCTCTTGTCAATATTTTTCTCTCTCTTTCTCATATCTCTGCCTCTCCTTTCCTTTCTCTCTAAAAAACAATAAAAATAAGTTTTAAAAATTGTAGGGAAAAAAAAAAGAAAGGAAACCCAGATAACCTTTATGATAAGTATCCACAGGGAACTGGGACCAAGAAACTGACTCAGACTGGGAAAAATATATATAATATCAAGTTATGTAAAAATCATTTATATAAGTGAAAAAATATAATTGTCAGATGAATTAAAACACACATGTTCATAAAATTTATTTGTTCAGTCAGTCACAAAGGTTTATTGATCATCTATTATATAGAAACTTAAAAATATAGCAGTATATACAAGCCTTTTTCAAGAAACTTGAAAATATAGCAATAAATATAAGAGGCAGTATTTTAAACTTACATCTTGGTTGAGAAATACATAAAATTAACAAGTAGCCGAAACCGGTTAGGCTCAGTGAATAGAGCGTCGGCCTGCAGAGTGAAAGGTCCCAGGTTCGATCAGGTCAAGGGCATGTACCTTGGTTGCGGGCACATCCCCAATAGGGAGCGTTCAAGAGGCAGCTGATCGATGATTCTCTCTCATCGATGTTTCTAACTCTCTATCCCTCTCTCTTCCTCTCTGTAAAAAAATCAATAAAACATATATTTTTTAAAAAGTTAACAAACAATAAAATTACTTCTGATGGTATGTGATATGGAATGTAGGTTGGTGGAAGGCAAACTAATTTAAATAAGAATATAAAATAAGGGAAAGTCTTAATGAGGAGGAGACAACTGAGTTGATATTTGAAAAATCAAAGGCAATCTTTAGGTGATGTTACAAATTAAAGAATAGCAATGATATATTCCTTCAACAGTAGCAGGCTGGTGTGGAGGAAAGAGTGTGGAGAGAGGCAGGGAAGGTGGTTGGAGTATTAGGTAAGGCCAGATCATATAGATTTGGAGACCATGGGAGAAGTATGAATTGTATTCAGAGTTCAAGAAGAAGCCATTGGATTTTTTAGTATAAGGCCATGACATAGTGAGAATGAGCTATGGAGAGGGAATAATGGAAGAAGGGATACTAGTTAGAATACTATTTAGAAGTGCTTCCAAGGCAAAGATAATGATGGCTAAACTCAGGTAGTAACAGTGGTGTTGGTATATTTTTACATAGAGGAAAAAGATGTATTAACCAGTGTGGGTTTCTTTGGGGCAGAATATGACAAAATAAGGCAGTTAAGAAAAATAAAAGAAGTCCAGGGTAACTTCCAATTATTAGGTTTCTCTCTTTAGAGTAGAAACATCTTCAATAATGGGGGAATAGGGATATATATATATGTAATAAATAAAAATTAATAAATTAATAAATAAAAATTTTAGAAGAAAAAGAAATATTAAATCTAATCTATACAAGTAGTCACGATACATAATCTTAAGAGAAATTGTTTCATCTCACAAAGATTTTTAAATGAAACTCTCTGTAGCCTAAAAATTATCATGGAAGGAAATAAAGAGAGATTTCCTTCAAAAGTCATAAGGATTATAATTGAAAGTCAATATATTTGGCCTCTTGAACTTAAGTAAATAATTTGTGTGTTTGCCTCCCTGACAAAGTTTATATAAATTTTCTTAATTATTTACTTCAATCTTCATACTCCTTTCCACCTAGTAAGTTCCTAGATTGGTAAAAAAAAAAAAAAAAAAAAAAAAAAAAAAAAACTTGCCTTGCTGACTTTTCTTTTCCTTTGCTTTGCTTCTTATCCATTAGCATCCTCTCAGACTTTTGATCAATACCATTTTTCTTTAGAAAGAAAAAAATATATATATTGATGGCTGGATGTTCTTTCATTTCTTTATAGTTACTTTGCATGACTGAGTTTTGATCATATAAGGGCAATCATAATTTATCTCACATTTAAGTTGGAAATTTAAGGAATATCTTAATAAAGCCCAGATGCTGACCACAGGGCAAATGATCATGGCTCACCAAATTTCCAAATATTCACCTTCTACTTTCTCTTCAGCTCTGGCCTTAACCCTTCCCTCTAATACTTTAATGAGAAAGGTATTTGTAATGTCTCAGTTAAATACATTGAGTGATGAATATCCTTTATCTAGGAAAGTCTCTAGATAAAAGTTTAAGTAGGATGCTAAGAAGGAAGCAAAAGTGATCATTTGATTCTCCTGAAAGTATTTTGATTTTTTAGAGCTTACTGTTCAAACATATGGTCTCTCTCCCTACATTTCTTACTTTTTAATTCAACCATGAAATCATGAGAACATTTCTGCCACACCCTCTCCTAGGGTCATTAAAATTTGCTATAAATATGAATAAGATGGTATAGGAATTTGAAACCATTGAAAATGGAATCTTGTCTCATTCCTTACAATTTAGCTTCAAGTAGCAATATAGTACTACAGGCATTTGTCAATTATTAATTCTAAATGTTTCATTTTAAAAGTTGGTAATCATTATTTTCCGGATGAAATTCTAAAATTTTTTGAAAACCAACCAACCTATTTTTCTAAGAATCATTCTTCCTTTGAGCTACATTTTAATTTAAAGATAGTAAAGAGTGAGTTGTATTTTTGGGAATAAGCTTTAGCCACAGGGATCAGATATTTGCATTGTTCATTAGAGACCAATTGACTAAATTGATGTAAAAATTGATAAATCATATTTTGTCTTATCTGAAAGTACCCTCTTACCATGAGATGCCAGTCGCTGGCATGGCAGCAGCTTGACATAATGTCCATTATCCCATCACTAAAATTACTATATTGTAGACTCTGTCCTGTCATTGGCCTTGACAGAGTACATGAACAATCTTCTAAATGGGTTCTTGTTTCAGTCAGTCTGTAACTCTCTATTATAAGGGCCATGATGTAATTCATATGTCAGCAAAAATCACAGTGTCAGGTGATGTTCAGTGATCTGTTCCTTCTAACTTGGACTCTTGCTTGAATTTCACAGCTCAGAGGAGAGGGAGTGAGTGTACTGCTGTGGAAAGGTACAGACCTGAAAATCAGGAAACCTGGGTTCTAGTAGGTTGGCTACTCTCAAGTCCTTGAATCACCCTAGTGATGTCTCAGAATCTTAGTGTATTCATAACAACTGTAGGAAATTAGACAAATGAAAAACATGGTTAATATGTTTCACTATGTCAACTCTGATTGACTCACAATGGTTGTATGCACCATTGTGCTAAGAATGGTGAGGCTACATTAGGGCCCCTTAAAAGAAAACATTAAAAACATTAAAATTAGGAGAAGTATTCATGAATAAGAAAAGCAAGGGAGCAGCCTAGATCTGTAGTGTCTTTTATAGACATCGTATACAATGAGACTGAGTGCTTTCTTAGAATGACATAATTATAATAAATTATAATAATAGCTGTAATTTGTGAAGAGATTTTTTTTTATATGCCATTATTTTTATTTAACCTTAAAATGTCATGGGGAGGCAGGTCATCTTATTTATATTTTATAAATGAGCTTTTAGAAGGAAAGTGGTTTGTCCTAATTCACACCTCTAACAAAGACCAGATTTATAGGTGGAACGAGGTCTGACCCTAAAAGGTCACTCCCTCCATTGTGCTGAACTAATTCACATGTGAGCAGCTTTTGTGGATCTTGACTTAATTTCTGAGAGTCTGATGAGCATGGAGTGATCAGAAAACTAAACTTATTTAGGTCAGCATGTAGCTCAGAAAATAATGATTATGGATGAGGTTTTGACAAATTTAATAGGTTTAGGGAAGAAGTAGGGAAATAGTTTTTAGAATAATTTTACTTATAGCTCTCTGGGAAGTTCTACTTAATATTTTTTTTCTTCTTAAAGTGCCATCATTTTGTAATGGGAGTAAATGTCTCAAAAACTGGAATGAGAAAAGCTTTTTAACTTCCTTTGAAATTTGGGAGGCAATTGAACAACATGTAAGGATAACCCCCACACCCAAGCTTAGGGTCCAGTGTTGCTGCCACAGTTGTTCTAGCCAAGGGACAGATCTGTCACTTACCTAACACAATGGTAGCATCCAATAAGTCCTCAATAAACAATTTCTGAATGAAGTATAATGGTATTGTACCCCTAAGTTTCATCTCTTATTTCTGCAATAGACAACAAGAGATGTTCTTCAAAAAGCTACCTCAGTTTCCCTTTCTTTAAACTTATATATAATCACTTTAAGATATAAACCCATACTGCCCAGTAAATTAAAAACAGAATGCTTGTTTAGCAAAGTGAGCCTGGACCCAGAGTTTGGAGGGTTAGATTGGCAGCTGTGATTTCCAACCCTGCTCTGTATTCATAGAACTTGTCTCCTCTATGGTTACAGGATTACATCATTAGATGAGTCACACAATGTATTATCTTTCCTGAACCCTTTATGCCCTGATCTGTTATACAGTTGTTATTACATGCATATTCTGGTTTTGATGTTAGTAATGGTGGTGCATGGAGGGAGGGAGAAGGTGGTATTAGATACAAGACTTGCACCCTCATTTTCTTTTTTCCCTACAGAACATCTACCCATTACACGATTGGTGAAATTTGGATTGTCTTTTAGGCAATGTTTTTTAAATTAGGTATGATTATTTGTGATGAGTTCTAGATTGTTCACATAATCATATTTTTGGCAACAACTGAGCTTCAGGGTATCCCTCCTATTGGATCTCCCATTATATGTAACAACCCCCTCCCTCATATTTTAAAATGCTGCTTTCAAAGTAAGGTATGTTGGCCTTTTGTCTTATACTTTTTGGACTCTAAGGGAATTTGGAGATCCATAGTGCATCAATTACTAAACCTACAGTCAAAGATCTTGCCTGCACTGTTGGAACAGTCTTTAAATTGGCCTTTAGTTTCCATGTATCACATAATCCATCTACCTCAAGCTGCCAGCATCCTTCTAATACCCCCTCCTCCCACCAAATGCCTTGCCATGCTCCTGCTTAAAATGCATTAATGATTCCACACTCCTTATGGGACAGTCCAAATTTCTTATAGTGACTGAGAAGCACCTATAACCCATTCACTGACCAAATTTAAACCTTAAAATCAGTTTTTCCTCCTTTCTTCTTCCTAAAACAAAAAGGTGTTACACTGTGAATACACTACACATTCTCTTAGTTCTAAAATGTCACACTAGACCAAGTTTGAGGAGGCTCAATAAATACCACTTTTTAAAATCTTAATATTAAGACTAGATAAAATGGTGGTGCCAGATTTTTTTTTTAAGTTGGACTTATTATTGATAAAAGCTAGATCAGAGGAAATGGCTATAGCAGGTAGTCAAATGGGCCTGCCAACATCCTCTGAATTGGAGTTACTCTCCACACCCAGCTGTCAGCTTGTCCTGCACAGGCACAGCCTGCCTTGCTAAGCCCTTGAAAGGAGATGCAAGGCCTATGCAGGCTGAGCTGGTTCCCAAGAGGAAGGAGTGAGCTGAGGATGTTCAGTTCCTTTTTTTTTCCCCCCACACTTACCCAGCATGATGTGTCCTTCTCCTTCTGGGGATAGTAAAGACCCAGAGGATTACATTGGCAAGGTCTCTCCATTCAAAACCATAATAGTAAAGAATAACCTACCACATAGATGTTATTCTGAGCCAAGGAAATCCTTTCCTCCCTTGTCTTTCTGCAGAATTCCAGCCACATCCAGACTTAGTGACATCGCTCTTGGTCTGTAGCTTTTCTAAGTCTACTTATTCCTGAGACCCATTTAACCATGTCATTTTCTGATGCACTCCATATTCATGTGATGTCAATGTAATGAAATTACTAACTACAGTAGGGAATCCTTAAGGGCAAGAGAGTGTTTATGCTTCACCCGTGCCTAAGAATGAGTTTAAAACCTTGTGGATATTTAATAATAGAGAAGAAGTTTTCTTAATACTTAATTAAAAGAAATTAGGTAGAGGTAACCTACTCCAATGGCTTCCCACTAGGTGCTAGGAAGAGGGCTGGAAATGTATCCCTGTTAACTCACCTACTATATACTGGAAAATATGGTAACCTGAACAACACCCTGAGAGGCTGGATATATTATTCCCATTTTACAAATGAAGGGAAAGGTTCACCAGAACTTTTGTTGAATAGCTATGGAGCTGGTATCCAAACCCAAGTTGGCCTATCATTCTTAGATGAACCCTTGCATCCCCCTAATCATTGGGTAGACTGTAGACTCATATTATTTTTTCAGAATGTGAATTAAACAGATAAAGGTTATACCATGAGGAGAAAATGGTTTTTAGCCTTATCTAATAAGATTATTATAGATAAGGGGAGAATAAGTTTAGAGGTTAGCGTTTTAATATTGACTTTTAAATATTTTTAATGAGTAGATCATATGTCCTATATCATTTAGAATATATAATGTAAATTATACCACACATGAATGAGTAGCCCAGAAGTTAGACTACAAATTAACTGTCCATCAAGATGTTTAATTTTAAGATCTGCACATTGCCATTCAGTCTACTTTAGGAAGATTCTTTATTTTCTTGACTTTATTCATTTTGTATTTATCTTGAGCATAGTTTTTCACCTTCTACCTGATTGAGTTATTTCTTTAATCTGGTATACCTGATTACACCCAGCTGACTTCCAATCATTTTAATCAGTGCTCAGTTGTATGTGATCAAATCTACCTCATATTCAAAATTCTTGGAGTAAACTATAAGGAATTATGTGATTTCCTTAGAACATTTACTGAGCTGGTTGCTAACAAAATTTTTTTTTGAGATGAAACAATATTAACTGACATATACCAAAGGCTGGGTTCCAAATATCCTGCTAAGTGCTATATATGCACTTAGAAATCTTCACGAGAACCATGTGGGCTAGTCACTTGTCTTCCCCATTTTTAGATGAGACAACAAAACCTCAGAGAGTTTAAGCAACTTACCCATGGCAACAGCGAGTGAGTGGCAGCCTTAGAATGCAAACATTGGCTGACTCACTCCCAAACCTTGCATTTTTACCAACATCCTACCAAAAGTATAATTGCCATTTTCTGGAAGCTAAGCAATGTCTTTGGAAAGAGACAAAATTGAATTTAATTCTGTCTCTACAAATAACAAGCTTTGAGACCTTAGATATATCACTCAGTCTCTCTACCGCTTCTTTTATTTACCCCTTCAATGAGCACCATGCCTATATCATGGACATACTTTATTATTAAAAGACCTAGTAAAAATAAGAAAGGAAAAAGAAAAGTAAAAACCTAGTGCACAAGGGACTTAATGCTGTATTGGTACTTGTTGGATGTTCAGAATAGCTAAGTCCCTTTTTTGTACCCTCACACAGAAAAATAATCACTCCTTATGTTTCCAAAGCTTTTCCACACATTTTATTTGAGCCCCTAAGATCCTTGTAATGACAGGAGTTATAATTCCTATTTTAAAATAGAGAAAAGAGCCAAAACCGGTTTGGCTCAATGGATAGAGCGTCGGCCTGTGGACTGAAAGGTCCCAGGTTCAATTCCGGTCAAGGGCATGTACTGTGGTTGCGGGCACATCCCCAGTAGGGGGTGTGCAAGAGGCAGCTGGTCGATGATTCTCTCTCATCGATGTTTCTAACTCTCTATCCCTCTTCCTTCCTCTCTGTAAAAAATCAATAAAATATATATTTAAAATAGAGAAAAGGAACACTCAGGAAAGCCAAAATGCTTAGTTTTAGTCATACACATCCTGCAAGGAGAGGAGCAGGGACTTCCATTTCTCACTCCTTTTCATTACCCAATATTTTGCCTCTCGGAAAAACAATTGAAGGCACAAAGGAGAGGATGTCAATGAAATTTAGAAAGTGTCTCTTTGAAAAAAAATATTTTTAAAAAAATAGTTAATCTATCTTCTATCCCTCTTTTCCCCCGAGAGGCAAATATGGTAGAAAGAACGCTCTCAGGAAGGAAAAGTAAGATCCACCCGGAAGATTGTGCCCCAGCTCAGGGAAGGCCCTGATCTGAATTGACATGTAATTGTATTTGCTTATTTCATTGTTGCAGATACTCGGCCTTTAGTGAAAGCTGTTCTGTAATCGGTTATAAGCTGCACTGAGTAAATACTGTATAACCTGAGTGAGTAGCCTTAGTTGTTAAAAATATGGTTCTTGTTAATGACAAGCAGGAAGTCCCCTTCTGAAATGCATTGCTATACCATGGATCTGGTTACCATTCCCAGCTGGTCCTTCAGCAAAGGGCACCTTGAAAGAGACTTTCTTTGATCACCACATAGTCCCCTAAAATTGTTAAAACACGGACCAGAAGTAGAAATGGTTGGTGCAACCTGCTCACATTCCTGTCCTTTGCATTTAGAATCTCCGAACTATTCCCCTCCCCTGCTCACTCTCTAGATGAGGCGATCATACTTAGATTATCTCTCCTATTTGACTAAGATCCTCTTCTTCCTTCTCTGGGCCCCAGGAAGTTGGAGGGTGACATTAAAAGGCAGCTTATGGGTCTGGATCTTTGGGTAATGGCTCACTTATCATATATAATCCTATACAATAAAAGCATAATATGCAAATCGACCAAACAGTCAGCAGGAGGTGGGGCTGGCAAGCAGGTGGCTCCAGGCCAGCCAAGGTGCATGCCAGTGGGCAGAGGGAGGGGACAGCGATGGGGGACAACAGCGACCAGCAGCAATGGAGGGGCAATGGGGATAGGGGGAGTGTTGGGCTGGCCCCTCGCCACCAATGCTGGCCCCTTATTGGCCTGCCCATTTGCCTCCCACAGAGGGAGGACGGAGGCAGGCAACAGTGGGGTGTTCAGGATTGAGGTTGGCTGCTCCCAGGCCAGAGTTTATCCTGATCAGCCCACCCAGTTGCCTCCCACAGAAGAAGGCCAGCAGCAGGGCAATTGGGGTGGGGCCGGTGGAGCCCGCCAAACACCACCAGGGCCATTCCCTGATTGGCCCGCAGGTCACCTTTTGCAAATGAAGTCTATTCTGCAGCTTAGGCCCATGCCTGGGGCTGGGGCAAGGGGGAGGGAGGGGGGCACTAAATCATCAGTCAGATATCTCCTGAGGGCTCCAGGACTGCAAGAGAGCATAGGCCGGGCTGAAAGACACCCCTGCACCCAGTGCATGAAAATTCTAGTTTAGAAGAATAATTTGCTTCTGTAGCCCCTGGACTAGAAAATTTACTCTTTATTCATAGTAAGAGTGAGAGTCGCAGCCCTGACTAGTTTGCTCAGTGGTTAGAGGGTTGGCCAGTGGACCTAAAGGTTTTAGGTTCAGTGCCATGTACCTCGGTTGCAGGTTGGGGCAACCAATCAATGTGTCTCACATCAATGTTTCTGTTTATCTCTCTCTCCCTCTCCCTCTCCATCCCTTTCACTCTCTTAAAAATCAATGGAAAAAATATCCTTGGTGAGGATTAAAAGAAAAAGAAAAAAAAAGATTGTGAATCATATCACATTCCCCCGTGGCCTGGGATGCAAAACCTATTTTTCTCTCTCCATAAACAAAAGACTTAGATTACCATTACTTTTTCTGATTTCCCCCACTATTGGTGCTATAAGGTTTTTGTCTATTTTTGTTGTTGTTATTGTTGTTTTCTGTATCAAAAAATATTAGGTCAATAAAAGACAATGTTTATTGATTCTTATAATTTTCCTAATTCTCTCACAATATCTAGGGCTAATATTCCTTAATTCCAAGCCTGTAGTTTTACCATAAAAGTAAAATGATTGCATTTTTGTCCCCCCATTTTTTAAAGTAAAACTCTTGTTACATTTGAAAGAACTTAAAAATGAGAAAATTAAGGATTAAAATTTTAATTTGATATAATGATTAGAAACTCTTCATCACAGCAGTTTTCATTTCATGAAAGGAGATCTGGAGATGCCCTATGAGGAGCAAGGGGTCCCGGTTCTACAGCAGGCCACCCAGCCCAGAGTTTCAGAGCCAGAAGAAGTTTCCATAACTTCTGTCTGTAAAAAATCAGAGGGGATTATGGCTGAGTGAGATAGAGGGCTGCTGGAGTCCCAATCAGTTCCTCTTAAAGGGGCCATGCATGGATTTACTCAAGCACTCTCCCTCTGAGTTCCAGCACTGAGGCAGCAGTTTGAAAAGGACCAAGAATATATGAGCAGGAACTAAATTGTCTGACATCATAACAAAATTTTGAAGGCCATAAGAGAGTGTCAAGAAATAAAGTGACTTAAAGCAAGGCCTTACAATCCAGATTACTCTACCCAGCAAAGCTTTAATTTAGAATGGAAGGGCAGATAAAGAGAAACAAGACAAAAAGCTAAAGGAGTTCCTCACACCAAACCAGTATTACATGAAATGTTAAAGGGCCTTCCTTAAGAAGAAAAACAAAAATTGGTAGAGTTCATATCTATAAAAATAAAAAATATAATAAAGGCAGTCTTTTCAATTACTTTCACTGAAATGTTTTTTAAATGAAATTATTCTGAGTAAAAGGACATCAAGAAGCATATGACATGATTAAGGACCTTGTTTTCTACGTTTTTTATTTTTGTGGGGAAAGATCACTACTTTAAGAGGAATTATGAAATCCACAAAACATTATATTTCTGTGTATGAGTAATATTTTAAGTCTCAGTACATTATAAAACCCCAAATATCACCGAAGCTTCATCCCACTGTAAATGTTTGTAATCCCTATGTTAACTAATCTTTGATCATTTCAACAAAGTCAAATTTGTGGGGCTTATTTTTATTAAATTCATTATTGGTGTTTATGGTGCTGCCTTTCAACTTTGGAAGAGTTTACATGTCTCTGTCTTAACTTCATAGTATAATTTTAAGTGATTTAGTTTGTTTAATTTGGACGTTTTGCTATTCATACATTAACATTTTATGTATAATTTTCTTGGGGGGTGAATAGGTCTGGAGCTCATGAGCACTGAGGCTAAATGCTTTTGATGACTCTGAAACTTGGATTTATTTATTTTTTTCTAGCCAAGAACCACCTAATTCTTACAAGTAAATCTCAGCTAAACTCCCTGCAGCTGCAGTACTTATCTCTCCAGTTTTTAAAAAATAACTATAAATTTTCTTTCCATAATAAATGCTCTATCCTCATAGTTTTTTACTGCCTAATGTGTCAAACAGAAATTTATCGTCTTTACCTTGATAAATTGAAACCTTCTATACTTTCTAGTTCCTAAGAGCATTAATAATATTAATAATTAGAGGGCCAGTGCATGAATTTATACACAGGTGGGATCCCTCAGCCTGGCTGGTGATAGGGGTTGTGGGAGGTTGGCAAGGGGGAGGGGCTGTGGGTGGGTGGCCAGCTGTGGGGAGGGGCCATGGGAGGTTGGCTACAGGAGAGAGGGCTGCGGAAGGTTGGCTGTGGGAGTGCACTGACCACCAGGGAGCAGCTCTGATATTGAGCGTCTGCCCCCTGGCGGTCATTGTATACATCATAGGAACTGGTCAACCGGTGGTTCGGTCATTGTGTTGCTTAGGCTTTTATATATATATATAGATATAGATATAGATATAGATATAGATATAGATATAGATATAGATATAGATATAGATAGATAATGATAATAATATTGATAATAGAAAATATTTATTTATTACTATTTAATACTCTTTTGTGTTCTAGGAAATGTATATATTAGTCAATCCTTATAGTAATCATAGGAGATTGATAACATTATTAATTACTAGAGGCC
Organism: Pipistrellus hanaki; assembly: GCF_964339955.1. NCBI lineage: Eukaryota > Metazoa > Chordata > Mammalia > Chiroptera > Vespertilionidae > Pipistrellus > Pipistrellus hanaki. Next base: position 34,667,484 of record NC_140511.1, read on the forward strand.
AGGTGTATGAAATTCATGCATTGGCGGGGGGGGGGGGGGGGGGGAGGTGTGTCCCTAAGCCCAGCCTGCACCCTTTCCAATATGGAACATCCCTCTCACAATCCAGGACTGCTGGCTCCCAACATCTCACCTGCCTGCCTTCTTGATTGCCCCTAACTGCTTCTGCATGCCAGCCTGATCACCCCCTAACCACTCCTTTGACAGCCAAATTGATGCCTAACTGCTCCCCTGCAGGCCTGGTCACCCCTAACTGCCCTGCCCTGCAGGCCAGGTCCCCCTCAACTTCTCTCCCCTGCAGGCCTGGGTTCCCCCAGTCACCCCCAACTTCCCTCTCTGCTGGCCTGGTCACCCCTAACTGCCCTCCCTTGCAGGCTTGATCACCCACAACGGCCCTCCCTTGCAGACCTGTTCCCTCTGAACTGCCCTCCCCTGCTGGCCGTCTTGTGTCCACATGGGGGCAAGCATCTTGTGTGTTGGAATGATGGTCCATCTTTTATTAGATAGGATAGAGGCCTGGTGCATGGGCGGGGGCTAGCTGGTTTGCCCTGAAGGGTGTCCCAGATCAGGGTGGGTTTCTCTTGGGGCATGGGGTAGTCTGGGAGACAGGCCTGTGTTGGTTTGCAGGCTGGCCATGACCCCCAACCACCCAAGCGGAGGCCCTGGTATCTGGGATTTATTTATCTTCTATAATTGAAATTTTGAGGACTCGAGCAAAGCCAAGCCTGCTCTGGTGGCAGCCATTCCTGTTGGGATTTATTTATCTTCTATAATTGAAACTTTGTAGCCTTTAAGAGAGCCCTGGGCCAGTCAGGGTGTGTGGAAAGCTTGGCTTCCTCCATCGCTGGGATAACCCAAGTCTCCCTCCTGCTCTATCTGTGGTACAGCCATCTTGGTTGGGTTAATTTGCATACTCGTTCCTGATTGGCTGGTGGGCATGACTGGTGGTGTGGCTTGTGGGTGTAGTAGAGTGATGGTTAACTTGAATATTACTCTTTTATTAGATGTGATTATTATTCACTATTTCCAAGGGAGGGCATGAGGTTTACTAATTTCCCCAAATTCACACAGTAAATAATGATGCAGGCTCTCAAACACATTCATCTTTCCTAGCAAGAATTTTTTTTTAATATATTTTTTATTGATTTTATACAGAGAGGAAGGGAGAGAGATAGAGAGTTAGAAACATCGATGAGAGAGAGTCATCGATCAGCTGCCTCTTGCACACCCCCTACTGAGGATATGCCCGCAACCAAGGTATATGCCCTTGACCGGAATCGAACCCGGGACCCTTCAGTCCCCAAGCCGACCCTCTATCTATTGAGCCAAACCGGTCCCGGCCCCAGCAAGAATTTTTATTAATTGTTTTGTCCACTGTTTTCAAGCTTTATTATAATCAAGAACTCTCTCCCCTTTCTGTGCTATTTTTTTTTAACCAAAACTGCATTTCTTTGCTTTTTTATCTAGTAATTGCACCTTGTCTGGTCTAGTCTGCCAGACTCAGCTTTTATTGACTCTCACCTCATCCTAAATATCTCATTACATAAACTGGAAACTTCAACATCATTATTAATGTGGTTTTCTCCATCCATGTAAAATAGACAGGTGTATGTGTGTGTGTATGAAGAGAGAGAGAGAGAGAGAGAGAGAGAGAGAGAGAGAGAGAGAGAGAGAGAGAGAGAGCAGGAAGACAGGAGAGAGGACAGGAGATAGGTAGAGGTAAGGGAGAGAGAGAAAGAGAGGAACTCAGAGGGGAGGGAAGAGAGACAGAAACAGAGATTCTTATGCAAATACTGACTAAAACATGCAGTTGCTACTCAGGGAGCTATATTAATTACAGGAAGAAATAGGGAAGACAAACTCATGCAGGGCTTTATTTTAGGGCCATTTTGATATATATTTTTTAATTTTATTTTTTCTATCACCATTTATGCCCTCTTCTACCTCTCCTATGCCCCTGCAATGACCACAATAGAGACAGACTCATTTTGTATCTTAAACAGTTGAGACAATATATGAATCTGTGAAAATTCTATAGTGTTAACAGAACAAAAAATATTCATAAGAAGAACAATGCTTTGACCCTGGCCCTAAGTATCTAACTTGATTACTATAGCCATATTTCCATCAGTCTAGGTCTCAGTTTTCTGTCTGTAAAATGGGCCCAACCATTCCAGCTTCTTAGGATTGTTGTAAGAATCAAATAAAATACTTATAGAATGATGGAAATTGGGTTATTTAGGTGTTTATGAACTACTGAGATTATAAACATCTCATATATAGACAGAGTTTAGTAATGCACAAATATAGAAACATGTCTATTTAAGAAAGAGAGATAATAGCTAACGATTATTTGTTTGGTGTTTCTTTGTGCTGGTCACATTCACTGACTCACTTAATCCTCACAACAACTATATGATATAAATATTAATATCAACCCCAGCCAAAACTGGTTTGGCTGAGTGGATATAACGTCGGCTTGCAGACTGAAGGGTCACAGGTTTGATTCCAGTCAAGGGCATGTATATTGGTTGCGGATACATCCCCAGTAGGGGGTGTGCAGGAGGCAGTTGATCAATGTTTCTAACTCTCTCTGTCTCTCTCTCTCTCTTCCCCTCTGTAAAAAAATTAATAAAACACATTTAAAAAATATATATCAAGCCCATTTTACAGATGATGAAACGGAGGCCTAGAGTGCAGATTAAGACATTAAAAATCAGTCTAGCTAGTGTTCTAGCACAGAAAATCTGACTCTAAATCTTGTAAGTATTCTCTCTGTCCCTGTGTAGAGATGGGAAATCATAGGTGTTCCTCGCAGAGGAAAAGGTACTTCAGTCCCCAGCCCCTTGCTGCGAAATAAGGAGAAACTTGCATCACAGAGCCCACCAACATGGCTCCCCTCCATGGCTGCAGCACCAGACACCACTGTGTCAAGTTTACCTCTTAAAAGCATGCTCTGCCTTCATTCAGCACTTTGTTATTGGCCATGAAGGTACTTAGGTCATGAAAATATATTTGTTTGGAAAAACAACAACAATTGAGTAACTGTGCTGTATAGATCTTGTGTTCCAAAACCTTGGAGTATAGAAGTTCATTAGGCATGCCATTTAAAGGAATTTCTATTTCCAATTGAAATTTTTCTGCTTGGCTATACTCAAGCTGCATGGTAATAAAAGATAATTTTAATCAAATATCCTTAGAAGTTCTTTCATGTGTTGGTTAACAATTCCGTGATGCCTTCATTAAGATCAGATTATCTTAACCTGGCATGTGATTGCTTTTCGCCAGATCCACATTGCTAAGAGTGCGATCAAAGCAAATTCACTCAGAAGAGCTATTGATTTTTTTCTCCTCTGACAGTCCTATCACAACAAGAGAAGCCCTAACCACCTCCCTCCTATATTTAACATGCTGTGACTTTTCCAAAGTATCACAGTGATGCATCATTGGAAACTACCATGAGACCCTGAGCATCTTAAACCTTGTGATAGAGCTAAGTGCCTATTACTGTTGCATGGATGCAATGAGAAGCTTGGAAGGGAAGAAGATAAAGTAATATGAGAAGGATAAAACAATAGTAATGGAAGTAAAATGATACATGTCGATAAGAAGAAGAGAGGGTGATAGGACTAGGTTCAAGTCCTATCTAGATCTACCATGTATTAATAGTGTCATTTGTGTGCTTGTCATTTAACCATTCAGCATCTCTGTTACTTTCATTTAGAAATGGGAGCACTAATTCTGGCTAAACATGCTCCATATGATTTTGCAATAATTAATTTCATTCATTTATTATTATTTTTTGTATTTGGCAATATTTATTGTAATTTAATTTGATATAAAACATTTAATTTCCTCTGGATAATCAACCCCCCCACCCCCAGATAACAAATCTGAGGAAAGCAAGAGGGAAGTTGGGGGACAAAGATAGAGGCTTTTATACATAGCATTCAAGGAGTCCAGGACTGCACCTTGGGCTCTCTTGGCTTCTATATACCTCAGGCCTTCACCCACCTCCAACTCCTGGGAGAAATGTAAGCAGCACATGAGAGATGGCAGAGACTCACATACACCTGACGGAACGCTGGGGTGGTTTGAGGCCCAGCTGATTTTTTAAAATTGTAACTTTAGTAAAACTGTTTTGTTGGTATTTAGGAAAATAAAAACTTTTGTCACAATTGACTATGCTGTGCATCGCCCATGCCTATGAGGACAGAGGACAGAAGTAGGTTGCTTCCCTCTGCTGCCGAGCAGGGAAGAGGTGATGGAGTAAGTGGCAGGAGCAGGACCCTGGCAGCTGAGCCTGAGCCGGCCAGAAAGCTGTGGCTCTACCTTGGGCTGACAAGGCAGCTCTAGCCCGGGCATGAGTGGCCTTTCACCCCTCATAGCTGTGGACGTCTTTTACTCTTAATGCTTTCCTCCTGAGCGACTACTGCCAAAATGGCCAAACTTGGCCAGCTGTCACCCAAGATACTGAAACAGTCAAATAGTTTCTAAATATGTATAGATCATGTGCTGAAATCTGAGGCTTAGGAAAGTGGGGGGCAAGTGCTCAGAGCAGACCCCCATGCTGAGGTTTTCTATGGGGGGAAGACTGGGAAGGTCAAGCTCTATAGTCAATAAATTAATCAGAAGCTTTCACAAACACCCTAATCCCACTGAGGACGAGGGGGGCAAATATTTATTAAGCACCTACCTCATACTAGACACTATGCATATATACCATACAATGATAAACTACTCTTCTCTATCCATAATGGGTAGTAAAACAGGAGGTTTAACTATAATCTAAAAACCACGTAGCTTTTTCCAGGAAAAGCTATGACAGAACATCCTGATCAAGGTCGTGGTTCTTAACTGAATCTAATTGTGTGCCCCCTCCTCCCCTCAGGGTTCATTTGACAATGTCTAGGGACCTATTTGGTTACCACCACTGAAGAGAGGGAACACTACTGGGAACACTAGTGAGTAGAGGACAGCATGCTGCTAAGCCTCCTACATACAATGTACAGTTAACTCAGATTCGAAGGATAAGTAGGAGACAATTTTGGAGAAGAGGTGGGAGAAGATTTGAAGCAGAGTAACGAGCATTTGCATAGGAACCAGCATGAGAATGAGCTTCATCATATCCTACGTATTGGGAGAAGGCCTGGGAGATGAGGGCACAAAGAGGGAGAGGTGGCACAAGACAGCATTGGAGACAGGCAGGGTTAGAATAGGCCCAGCCCAGAGGATCATGATGACGTGGATATTTGGGCTTCCTGAGATGAAAGCATGTGGATTGAGCACCTGAGTGGAAGGAGTTGGGGTTTACTGAATAAGGAAATGAAAGAGAAGCAAATTTGAGGCCTGGGAAAGAGGATAATTCTGATTTTGAAGGTGACGAGTCTGAGATATCTCTGAAAAGTCTGAGTGGAGATGACCAGTAGGCAGTGGGATATGCAATTCAGGAAAGAAATCTGGGTAAATAATAGAAGTGAGGGAGCCATTGATATACTAATATTGAAACTAGCAAACACAGAGGCAGTGAAAAATAAAGAGAATTCCTAGTTATGAAACTGCTCTGTCATCCAAAACATGCTCTACAAAAACAAGAAATTTCTATTATCAACTGACAAGCACCATACTTTCCACATCATTCATTTATTTAACAAACCTTTGGTGTCTTTCATTATATGCTAGGCAATATGCTAAGTCCTGGGGATACACAGATAAATAAGAATCACACCTGCCCTCACAAAGAATCAAGAAAGCATGTGGGAAGAGAGAGATTAAATTCTTATTACTGTCCTACGAATGAGTTCATGTGGCCTCCTGCTGTTAGGAGAGCTCAGAGGAGAAGGGCTGAGGTCCCTTGAGGGGGAAGAACATGAGGAAGACAGACGTGATCTGTCTCATAGTTCTATTCAAGTTAGCTTTAACTCTGGCCTCAGGTTTCACATGCTGTGATCTAGAGTTCAGTAGAACTATGTTCAAACAGGACCCTGCATCCTGCCTCCTTCAGTTAGCTTCTCTCTGACCACTTGCTTTCTCATCCTTATAGTAATGGATTTAGGATTCCAAAGACTCCACAGAGTGAATGGACTAGCCTTCTGCTACAAGGACTCATGTCTCTTAAACAGTGTGACTGACTGCTTGATTGACTATAAAGAACGATATTGCATGAGTTTTGGTATACTACAGGTCATTTATGTCCTCTTAACTACTGCCTACAAGAAAGGATCATTAACCTTTGCACACTGTGCATACATGCGAGTCTTGTCTCATAGTCTTGTCTCTCTTAACTAAGAGAACATGTGTGAGATATGAGTTTTGGAAAATAAGGAATATGTACAAATTCACTATAGATCTTTGAAAATACAGACTAACCTGGTGAATATGCTAACATGTGTTTTTGAAGTTTCAATAAATTTTTATCTGTTTTAGATAAAATTGTAACTTCAAGCAAACACTGAAAGAGTCGATGTTTCTTCAAGCACTGTGTTGGTGCTAACTGTACATTTGCTTTTCTTCCTGAAACTATAGTTTTGTGGGGGAAACCAGCAATAAAAAGGAGATAAATAAAGATATTTAAACTAAGATGATGCCGGGACCGGTTTGGCTCAGTGGATAGAGCATCGGCTTAGGGACTGAAGGGTCCCGGGTTCGATTCCGGTCAAGGGCATGTACCTTGGTTGCGGGCATATCCTCAGTAGGGGGTGTGCAAGAGGCAGCTGATCGATGACTCTCTCTCATCAATGTTTCTAACTCTCTATCTCTCTCCCTTCCTCTCTGTATAAAATCAATAAAATATATTAAAAGAAAAAAAAACTAAGATGACAACTATGAAGGAAACAAACAGTGTTCAGGAAAAAAAGAACGTTAGGATGGATACATACTTAGACTAGGGAGTGGGGGTAGTCAGGAAGGGTGGATCTGAAATTACCTCAATATTTACTGATCACTTGTCAAGTATATGTTGGGTCAAGAACTGGAAGATATAACTTTATCTTAGATATTAATTTTTACTCTGTTATGTAATTCTTACTTATTGGCTATATGAATAAAGTAAAATTAAATAGAATAATGTCATAAACACTAATAATGGTGCTGATTATGTGTCAGGCTCCACTCTAATGTTTTGAAAATATTAATTCACATTTAATCTTCAACAATCCTGTGAGAGAAGCATTGTTATAATCTCCATTTTACAGATAAATTGAAGCAAAGAGAAACTAAAGTGCTTGTCCACTTCACATGCCTAGTAAGTGGTGAAGCGAGTTCCATTGGCCTCTGTGGACCTCTTCCTCTATCTGCAAATTGGGAATCCTACTTTCATGGGGGTGAGAGGTGTACTGCATGGGAAAGTGTTTTTTTATTAAGTAAAAGAATAGATTGTTATCCTTATAAATTTAATGCCAACTATAATGTCACTGTTACAGTGATGAAGGCTCTGCATTTTAAATGCAGTAGGGAACCCAGATATTCTAAGATGGCAGGCCCTATTCTTAAGAGAGTTTACTATCTCTCCTTTTCACTTTTTTTTTTTTACTTTAAATCATTTTTTTATTGTTTAGCTACAGTTGACATACAATATTATATTAGTTCCAGGTATACAACCCAGTGATTAGGCATTATATAACTTACTAAGTGATCATTCCATTAAATCTTGTACCCATCTGGCATCATACATTGTTATTGGAATATTATTGACTATATTCCCTATGCTGTACTTTATATCCCTATGACTATTCTATAACTACCAATTTGTGCTTCTCAAAGAAATTTTACCACCATATATGACATAATTCATAATTATCTTAGCAAAATTAAATTTTGCTCAATTTAATGCTTTGCCTGTAGGTGTTCACTTTGAGAGGAAAATGGGTTTATTGAGGATTAAAATATAGTCATAGATCACTGAACTATAGTTCTGAAAGACACAAAAGATGGTTAAGTCTAATCTCTTCATTTTATAGATGAGTAATTGAAGCTTTTCAAAGCAAATGACTAGGGGGCAAGAATCATAACTAACTGTAAGACCCCCTGGATATGAAATCCTGGCCCTTTTCTGTGGCTAAATTCATCCATTTCCTTTTCTTTCCTTCCTACTTGAAAGTCAGTGCTTTCTAATCCTCTCCCCACCTCTGGGAGGTGGATTGAACTATAAGATTATAGCATTAAATGAGGACAGGGCTTGTCATTTGGATAAAACCCAGGAGAATGAGACTTCTCAATAGCTTTTCTAAGAACTTTTAAAGAATTTTTAAATAAGTTTTATGCCTGGCTGGTGTAGTTCAGTGATTGAGCATGGACCTCTGAACCAGGTCACTGTTGGATTCCAGGTGTGGGCACATGCCTGGTTTGCAGGGCTTGATCCCCAGTAGGGGGTATGCAGAAGCCATCATTGATGTTTCTTTCTCTCTCTACCTCTCCCTTCTCTGAAATCAATAAATATATATTTTGAAAAGTTTCAATGAGATATAATTAATATTCAACAGATGTTTAAGATATACATGTGATAATTTTTAACATATAAAACCATTCATTCAAAATAATGAATATACTCATCTCCCTCAAAAGTTTCTGCATGTCCTTTTGTAATCCCTCCTACCAACCCTTTCCCTTACCCTTCTTTCCCCATTCCTAGGTTCTCCTTTCTGTCACTATAGATTATTTTACATTTTCTAGAATATTCTATAACTGGGGTCGCACAGTGTGTACTCTTTCTGCCTGTCTTCACCCAGCACAATTATTTTGAGATTCATCCATGTGTTGTATCAATAGTTCATTCCTTTTTAGTGCTGAAAGTATTCCTCTGTATGAATCTATCACAATTTGTTGACCTGCTCACCTGTTGATAGTATTCCAAATTGATATTAAACATAAATCTTGTGTACAAATCTTTGAATGGACATTTTTGTTCATTTCTCTAGGCCGCAGTGTTTCCCAAACTTTTGACATATGTGTACCCCTTCTATAATTTTCGTAATGCTGAGTACCCCTCATACTCATGAGAAGGTAGAATTAGGCACAGCTAAGCACGGTGCAGTGCATATCCCCACCAAACTCCGGTGCAACGCGTACCCCCACCAAACTCTTCCCGTACCCCTGGGGGTACGCGTACCACACTTTGGGAAACACTGCTCTAGGGTAAACATTAAGGATAAGAGTGGCAATATCACATTATAGTTGTTTGTTTCACTCTTTAAGAAATGAATGAACTGTTTTTAAGGAGATTGTACCATTTATATTCCCACCAGCAGTGTATGGGAGTTCCCATCTTCCCCATCTTCATTAACTCTTGGTATGTCAGTCTTTTTTTTTTTTTTTTTCATATTAGCCATTCTAATAGCAGTATCTTGTGATTTTAGTTTTAATTACTCTAATAAATCAGGATGTTTGTCATCATCTCATTGGTGAAGTATCTGTTAAAATGTTTTGCTTATTTTTAATGGGATTACTTTTTTTCCTTATTGCTGAATTTTGAGAGTTCTTCATATATGTTTTAGAAATAAGTCCTTCATTAAATACATGGTTTCAAAGTTTTGCTTTCATTCTATGGTTTTTTATTCTCTTAATGTTTTAAAAGAACAGAAAATTGTAACTTTGAGAATGTATAGTATATTATCCAGCATCCTGTGTTGTTTTATGTCCAGTTTGTTCTTTTGTGGTAGTGCGTTTTGTTGTATCAGACATCACAAATATTTCTCTTATGTATTTCTTCTTTTTTTCCTCAGTCTTGCTGGAGGGTTATCAACTCCAATGATAATCTCAAGGAACTAGCTATTCATTTCACTTATTTTCCTATTTTCTATAACTGTAACTATGAAATTTTCTATTTCTCCTTGTTGCATTGGTTTCTCCAGGAAACCAACTCTATCTCTTCAATTCAGCAAGTTCACTGGGGTCCAGCTGGATTCCCCTTCTGGCAATGTGCTTGGACATTCAAGGTGGAAAATGGGGTAGTCATAGGGACTTTCCAGAGTTTACTGCTCTCTGAAATTTTGTATTTTGTTCAGTTTTTTGTTTGTTTCAGATAGGAGTGTCAGTCTAAGCGCTGTTACTCCATTTCTACTGGAAGTACAATTATAAGGAAGTTATATTTAAACCAGTTACCTGCAAAACACATTCAAAGGCAGATGTGTCTTAGCCTGGCATTACTACTTTTATACATTCTGAGGCTTGTATTTAATGTAGAGCATGGCAATATTATTATACATGGCAGACTTATAGCCTAGTGACTGAATGTTTAATAGAAAAATAGGAGCCATTACATATCAGGCATTGTGCTAAGGAGAAGAAAATATGAACAATGTACTTTGTGCGCAGGACAAATGCATATTTAATGGTATGTTAAACACTGAGCCAAAGGGAAGTAAGTTAAATATTTGATCAGATGAGATTCATTGTGGACTGTACATTGTGAAGGTAATAGATTTTAGAACTTATAAAGTGATTGGGCATGAGTATAACCATATATACTTAATAAGAACTATATAATTATTTAACTAAGCAATGTGACCTAAATGATTAAGCCACCTAAAACCTACAAAAGCATATTAAGTGTACCTATTTTAAAAAGTAGGGATACATATATGGAATTTTCCACCTCATAAGGTTTATTTTAAGAATAGTTTCGCTGAATTTAGGCACATCAATGTTCTACAAATTGGTTAAAGCTAAATCTGGTTAGCACTAGGAATAGGCAGTTACATTTTACTCCAGGATAGTCTTGGCCCCTGTATAAATATGAGTAGCAAGTTTTCTTGCTCTTGTGTTCCTTCCAAACCAACTACTAATGATCTCTACTTTCCTACACTGTGCCTATGGCCTATCTTTCTTTCCTCAGGAATGTCCCCTACCTTTGCATGTCCAAATTTAACCCACACTTCAAGCACTAACCAAGTACAAAATCTTCCATGAGGCTGCCCTCATTTCTCAATGTGGGTATTTTTTTTTTCTTTTTTATTATTTTGAGTCTATACCAACTCTTTTATAGAACTTACCTTTTCTTAACATGCTTTTTTATTATTGGCTAGAGGCCAGTGCACGAATTTCATGCACTAGGTGTGATGAGGGGGTCCCTCAGCCTGGCCTCCACCCTCTTGCAATCCAGGTTCCCTTGGGGGTTGTCTGAATGCTGGGTTAGGCTCAATCCCACAGGGATTCCTGCCTGCCTCTTTACCCTAACAACTCATCTGCCTGCCTGATTGCCCATAACAACTTATCTGCCTGCCTGATTGCCCCTAACAACTCACCTGCCTGCCTGATTGTCTGATTTTCCCAAATTGCTCACCTGTCTGCTGCCTTATCACCCTTAACCACTCTCCTGCCTGCCTAATCATCCTAACCACTCACCTGCCTGCCTGATCACCCCTAACTGCCACTGCCTTGTCTTCCGCCTCCAAAGCTTCATCCAGAAGGACCTCCAGAATGACATCCAGAAGGTTATCAGGTTGTCCAGTCTAATTAGCATATTATGCTTTTATTATTATAGACTAGATGCCCAGTGCACAAAATTTGTGCACGGCTGTATGTGTCCCTCAGCCCAGCTTTCACCCTCTCCAATCTGGATATCCCTCTCACAATCCAGGACTTCTGGCTCTCAACAGCTCACCTGCCTTCCTTCCTGATTGCCTCTACATGCTTCTGCATGCCAGCCTTATCACCCCCTAACCATTTCCCTGTCAGCCTGATTGATGCCTAACTGCTCCCCTGCCAGCCTGATTGCCCCTAACTGCCCTTCTCTTCAGGCCTGGTCCTTCCCAACTGCTCTTTCCTGTAGGCCTGGGTCCCCTCCAAACTTCCCTTCCCTATAGGCCCAGTCACCCCCAACTTCCCTCCTCTGACAGCCTGGTCACCCCTAACTACCCTCCCCTGCAGACTTGATCACCACCAGCTGTCCTCCCTTGTAGGCTTGGTCCCTCCCAACTGCCTGCCCCTGCTGGCCATCTTGTGGAGGTCATCTTGTGTGCACATGGGGGCAGGATCCTTGACCATATAGGGGCAGCCATCTTGTATGTTAGAGTGATGGTCAATTTGCCTATTACTCTTTTATTAGATAGGATAGAGGCCTGGTGTATGGGTGGGGGGCTGGCTGGTTTGCCCTGAAGGGTGTCCCAGATCAGGGTAGGGGTTCCCTTGCAGTGTGGGGTGGTCTGGTGAAGGGCCTGTGGTGGTTTGCAAATCAGCCATGCCTGCTCCCTCTCCCCCTTTCCCTCGATAACCCAAGTAGAGGCCCTGGTACCTGGGATTTATTTATCTTCTATAATTGAAACTTTAGCCTTTAGTGGAGGCCAGGGTCTGCCAGAAAGTTTGGCTTCCTTCATCACCAAGGAAACCCAAGCTTCCTGCTTGTTCTGTGGCCGGCAGCCATCTTGGTTGGTTTAATTTGCATAGTTGCTCCTAATTGGCTGGTGGATATGGCTTATGGGTGTAGCAGACTGATGGTGAATTTACATGTTTCTCTTTTATTAGTGTACATGCCCAGGTATCTTCTCTTCTATTAGACTTTAAACATCTTAAAGACAGAATCAACATCTAATATATCCATTTACTCCTAGTACAATCAAATAGTATAGCACATGAGAGATGCTTGATAGGTTTTGGAATAAGTGAATAAATGAATGCATACATGATTTCAAGGGCAATTTGTTTTCATCCTCACCCAATGATAAGTTTTTGTTCATTTTTGAGAAAGATGAAAACTTCCCTGTGATTCTTGGAAATACTGGAGTTAAAGACTCTCATCAGTTGATTTCATTCATTCCTCACATCTCGCAAAACATTCTTTTTGGTGCCAGGCACAGTGCTAGACACTGGGAATAGATGAATTCTACATTTTTGAGAGAGAGAGAGAGAGAGAGAGAGAGAGAGAGAGAGAGAGAGAGAGAGCGCGCCAAAGCTCAAAGGCATTTTTTAGGTAGAGTTTCTACATGCAGAGACTGGATTCTCTATCCCTTTCCCAAGGATAAGGAAAGGATAATCTTTTAGGAGATGCTGTTTCAATCATACTAATAGGACCTAATGAATTAAAGGTAGAAGAATATGAAGACATGACAGAAGACCCAGAGGTTGGGGTCTAGAATACTGATGAGCATTTGCTCAAATAATTTTTAAAAAGCATTGGCTAGAATTGTGGAGGATAACTTAGAAAACAACTTTTTATTTTCCTGTTGTGCTAAGAAATACAGCACATTTACCAGTGAAGGGATATTTTCTGGAAGTTGTGAACTGGCTGGTTGACAGTACATGAAAAAGAAGCATGTGGCTGAGGCAGATGGGCAAGTGTAAGGGCAGGAATGAAGGCAGAGGAGTAACTGTGGGTGTGATCTGAACAGAACACCATGAATGAGAAAAAGAAAAGATTCATTGAAGTGATACTGAAAAACAAACTGTCTAATGGCAATAGCCTTCTGGTATGTACTCATGAAATAATAAGGAAAAACAATCTCCTTATCCATTAGCCCAGGTAGAAATTTTGAAATATCAATTCTACTTGCAACTCTTTAGATTCAAAGTAGAAAGTAATTGTGATGAGAGGGAAAATTTCCTGGTATCAGCCTGAGACTTTCACACCAAAACGGTCATTAGTAGGAACTAATCCACCATCACCAGGGTACAGAGGTAGAAAAATTAGGTAACCCAAATCATGCAGCTCTTCTAAAAATAACACAGCAAAAAATCTTCATTTATGTTATCAAACTGTTTTCTACAGTCCGTACCTTGTTTTATACTCCGTGGATTTTCTAGGTCAATCAAAAGCACAATTTATTCACTATGCTGTGTACTGCTCTCAGTTTAGCCCTTTCCTCTAGAAGTGCTTGAATGAATATATCCATTGCTGTCTATTTGACTAACACTGAGAGTGTATATTCCTTTGGAACTTCCAAGTGCTCTGTATCTTATAAAACTACATTACCCCTACCCCAAAAGTCCCATAGAGATTGTAGGGGGTAGTTGAACCTCACCTCACTTTGTGGTCTTCTAATTTAGGTGAAGGAACACGCAAAATATGATGCTATATTCTGTTGTTCTGAATGTATTAACTGTGTTTACTAGGTTTTTATTGTTAAAATATTCAAGGCATTTTTAAAATTAAAATAGTTTAATTATGTTCAGGCCACTCCTCGGCCCCAAGAATATTTAAATGCTCATTTCTCCTGGCATTATTTGTGTAAATTCTACCTAGAACAAGAAATAAAGTTACTCTTGTCTAATACATAAGAAACCAGAAAGGTCTTCTAATTTCTCATAAGTTTTAAGATAAATAATGGACTGCATTTTATTTTTTTATTTTTTTTCCCTTTTCTTTTTTTTTTTAATAAGTTTTTATTTATCATATTATTACAAATGTTCCTTTTTTCCCCCCCACCATTGCTCTCCTCCACCAGGTTCCCACCCCAACCTCTGCCCTTTCCCCTCTCCCCATTGTCCTCATCCATAGGTGCACAGTTTATGTTCAGTCTCTTCCCACGCCCCCCTCTCCCCTTTTCCCCAAGAATCGTCAGTTCACTCCCCTTCCATACCTCTGATTCTATTATATTCAACAGTTAATATTGTTCATCAGATTTTTTTAATTTCCTTGGTTTTTAGATTCACTTGTTGATAATTACGGATTTGTTGTTTATAATTTTTATCTTTGTTTACTTTTTCTTCTGAAAGAACCCCCTTCAGCAATTCATATAATTCTGGTTTGGTGGTGATGAACTCCTTTAGCTTTTTTTTATTAGTGAAGCTCTTTATCTGGCCTTCGATTCTGAGTGATAGCTTTGCTGGGTAGATTATTTTTGGCTGTAGGTTCTTGCTATTCATCACCTTGAATATTTCTTGCCATTCCCTTCTGGCCTGCATGGTTTCTGTTGAGAAATCAGCTGACAATCGTATAGGTGCTCCTTTATAGGTAACTACCTTCTTTGCTCTTGCTTCTTTTAATATTCTCTCTTTGTTTTTTGCTCTTGGAATTTTAATAATGATGTGTCTCAGTGTGGTCCTCTTTGGATTCCTTTTGTTTGGAGTTCTGTGCGCTTCCTGGACTTGTAAGTCTAATTCTTTCACCAGGTGGGGGAAGTTTTCTGTCACTATTTCTTTCAGTATGTTTTCGATATCTTGCTCTCTCTCATCTTCTGGGACCCCCATAATTCTGATGTTGGTTCGCTTGAAGTTGTCCCAGAGGTTTCTTACATTATCTTCAATTTTCTGGATTCTCTTGCCTTCTAGCTTCTGTGGAGGAGTGTCTTCTGGCTCTTTATGTTCCAAATCTTTGACTTGATTCTTGTGATCTTCCCTTCTGTTTTTAGGACTCTGTAAAATATTTTTTATTTCAGACAATGTATTCTTTATTTCTTGTTGATCCCTTATCATTTCTTGTTGACTCCTTATTAATTCTAGTTGATCTCTTTTCATATCCTCATAGGCCTTATCCATCTTTTCTAGGAAATTCTTGAAAAACCTTATAAGCGTAGATTTGAACTCTATATCCAGACGCTTTTTGTCCTCCATTTCTTTCGCTTGTGATCTATTTTGTTGTCGCATTTCGCAGTTACAGATGGGACGGGGTTTCAGGGTGGAGCCTGCAGCTTTGGCTTCCATCAGCCCCGCCCTATGCGGGTCCTTCAGTGCTCTCTGGGCGCCTCTGAGAGAAAGGTGCCCTCGATTTTCGCCTGCTGCCAAACAGTCTATGCTCTCCCGCAATGAGCCCGGTATTGGGGTTCAGTTCAGTTGGAAGTGGAGTTGGAGGTGGCGTTCACAGCAGTCTGGAGCCCCTGTCTCCTTCCCATCAGGGCAATCCCGTGGCACAGCCGACCGTCCCTTCTCTGGGGGCAGTGTGTGCGCCTCCGGGACCTCCTTTCTCCGCTACCCCGGGGTTCCGCCTTACAGCCCAGCTCCCTATGGCTGAGCCTGAGTCCCCGGGGTCTGGCCTAGAACTGGGGTTCAGAGCAGTCGGGGGCCCAGCACAGTCAGAGTTTTATCTCCTTTCTGCTAGGGAACGCCCGCCAGGCACTCGGCGTCCCTCCTCTCCGGCTCCGTCCTCTCCGCTCGCGCAGCGTCTCTGTACCTTGGGCTTTTCCAGCTCCTCCGCGCCTCCTTCTGGTTTTCTCCTTGCTTCTCGCTGTAGAATTTCCAGTCAGTCAACCTTCCTGTAGTTCTGGGCAATGTGCGTTTTATATTTTAGTTGTATTTTATTGAAATTGTTGTGTGTGGCTGCGGCTAGGTGTTCACCTGGGCGCAGCCATCTTGGATCCCCTCTGGACTGCATTTTATACTCATGAGCCTTCTGGCTAGTCTTTAGAGATACTCCTGCGTGAAAACTTTGTCATTAATACCCTGTTTCCCCAAAAATAAAACAGTGTCTTATATTAATTTTTACTGCCAAAGTTGTGCTAGGTCTTATTTTCAGGGGATGTCTTATCTTTCTATGCGCTAGGTCTTATTTTTGGAGGATGTCTTATTTTCCGGGAAACACGGTAGTTAATAAAAGCAGTAACACTCGGTAGCTAAAAAATGTATCACATCTAGATCCTAACTAAACTGAGTGGAAAGTTGGCCATACTCAATGACACTGTCAGAATGCATGTATATAATTGTGTTTCTCACACAGCACACAAGCATAGACACCTGCATACGTACCTATATGTGTGCATGTAACACACTGCCTTCAATTTTACTACTTTGCACAAGCTACTCAAATGCTACCTCCGTGACCTGCCACCCAAATCTTCTGGTGGAAATATTTTTTTTTCCAGATCTCTCTCCCTCCCACTTCTCTCCCCCCACACACTTATGGTATGTGCAGTTTTGCCAGACCCATGTAAAGACAGGGAAATGCTGATGGGATTGCTTTTCACAAGTGTGGGAACACAAATCCTTCCCAATGAAAACATCTGTCTCTGTTCAAGTCAAGCCCAGTTAGCCCCCAAAAGAAATGTTCTGATTAACTTTTTTTTTTAAGTCTTAAGATAGCAGTTTGTGTAGCAGATCTAATTAAGAAGTTTATGTAACAGATCTGCAGGGTTTTTTCCGTCTTCAATCGGGTTCTTTGAGCTCAGTTTGAGTGTCACTAGCTTTCACCATGCAACGGCCAAGTGCTTCCCGGGCTGAAAATTACCAGCTTTTGTGGGATACTATTGCTTCCTTAAAACAATGTGAGCAAGCTATGCAACACGCATTCATTCCGGTAAGAAAATTTTTTTCTTTTCATTTTCCTAGGGATTTAATTTTTTTTCCCCTTCTTCTTTTATAGCTAGAGATAAAGGACATGTAGTCTATGCGCTTAAAGATGTGGTATCTTTTCTGTGGTTCTTGTTTGGGCTGAATATATGTTGTTGTTTTTCTCTGTATGAAATCTGAATTCTTAATATGGTATAACATTGATCAGTGAAATAGAATAAAAAGTGGTCAAGCAAATTCATTCCACTGAAGATAGTAGTTCCTAATAGTAACATGTATTTTTAAAAAAAGCATAAGACTGATATTTCTCATATTAAAATTTAAATTTAAAACAGCTTTCAGTGTATATTTCCTGGTTGGCTCCTTCAAAACTATTTAGAATGATTTGACTATTTTGCAGGTAGATCAAGAAGGCAAAAGTTAGTTCTTACATTTCAGTCCTTTGCTTATCCAGATAAAAAATCCACCATAATCTCTCTCTTAAAAACTGTGATTGTTCCTAAGTAGTGCAGCACTACATAGAGATTTGTAACAATGATGGAAAGAAGTGTATGGATACATAAAGTGAGTTAATAAGTCAGTGTTGTTACATTTTACATTGCAGAAATCATGTTTGTGTTTATAGTTATCCAACCAGAGGAACCAAGCTGGGTTTATTTGATAGGTTTAGATGAGGTAAATGGGAATTGGAAAAAGGATATTAATTTTTTTCAATTAGGTCTATTTTAGAGGATTAAGATAATCTAAACGGTATAAGAAAGAGAAACTATTAAAAATTAATCTCTGATAAAAATTATGTAGAATCCCTTAAGAAAAACATTACGTCTGACAGAGAAACTGAAGAGATATGTTTCTGACAATAGTTACAATAAATCTTTAAAGTTGAAGTTGTTTTCAAATGACAAGTTAGATGACATATTTTTTCCTGTAATTTAGAATCACCTAAATAGTTCAAAGACTGTGCTACATTTAAAGTTCTCATTGAATACTATTTTATAGTTGGATCTTTGTACATTGATCTTGATTATTAAAGCTATTAAACATATAATTTTTGAAAGGACTTTGAAAAATTAATGGTGAAAAGCTCTCTAAATCAGATTACATTATATTGATTCTACATTGAACTGGACTCTCATGTGTATAAGTTGCTTCTCCTCTATTTTTCAAACTCTTCTTCTTTTATTTTATCAAGGAGAGTATGATTCATCTTGTGAAACTCAAATATCTCCTCCTTCACAGAACTTTCTCTGTCCAGGCATAGTTAATTTTCTCTCTTGTCTGTCCTTTGTGTATACCTTTGATTTATCACTTAACAAACTTATTGCAAATGTTTTCTTCTCTTCTCTGAAGTTATATAGTAACTTTTTGGACTGAAGAAGAAAAGGAAAGTTAATGAAAGGAACTAACATATATTTGTTTGGTTCTTATTTTCCTATCTTGAATTTATTGCATGTAGAATTCATCTATTCTCAGTGACTAGCACTGTGCCTGGCACCAAAAAGAATGCTTTGCGAGATGTGAGGAATGAATGAAATCAACTGATGAGAGTCTTTAACTCCAGTATTTCCAAGAATCACAGGGAAGTTTTCATCACTAGCTCTATCTATACTAACCTCATAAAATTATTTCTATTTAGTTCCATCTAGAGAAAACAATAAACCTCTACTGGAGCATTGCATGGGGTGATGATGGGAGGAAAAATGTGTTAATGCAGGGATTAGACCTTGATGAGAAAAATAGCCTTGGATTCAATTCCCATAGTCCATGGGCTACTCTCTCATCCATTTTATTATCTGTTCTCAATTCCCCCTATGGAACACATACATAAAGACATATTCAAGTTTTATTCACATTTGCTTCATTTTGACTGCATTGAAAAACATTTAAAAATGTTTTTCAAAAAACATTTTTAAAATTTTCAATATCTCTAATATTTTCAAATTGCTTCCAAGTCTTACATTAAAGATATCATGATATAATAAGTTTTGAAGTGTGATTTTAGAAAACATAGTCACTATTAAAAATATCACTACCAATTGAGGATAATCCAGTTTAAATTGAGCCTCAGTTCATTTATTTGTCTGAATCTATAATTTAGATCTCAGAAATGGTCCCCATTTATTCTGTCTGTTATGCACTTTTTAACTCAGTGATATGTATTTATTTTATAGACACACATAGTTACACACACATACAAATACATGGATATATGGCATTTTTGTCTAACGATACTCTTATTTAGGATATCCAAATAAGTCCTAAGAGTACATACTGTTACCATGCTGTCTTAAGCATAATATGGAAATGACAAATTGTATTGACTCAATCAACTTTCTTCTTTAAAATAAACCTACTTCTCTTTTAAAATACTTGGAAATGAATTATGTGTAGAAAGTACAGACACATGTTGATGTAGCTAATCTTAGGAAAATTGACCTGAAAACTACACAAGTAGATAAATATTGTCAACATACCTCCTTTGAGTGTGGATTCCTAACATGACATTAGAATGCAGTTCCCCCTTGATGATCTCACACAGTGTTTCCCAAAGTGTGGTATGCGTACCTCCAGGGGTATGGGAAGAGTTTGGTGGGGATATGCACTGCACCGTGCTTAGCTGCACCTAATTCTACATTCTGGTGAGTATGAGGGGTACTCAGCATTACGAAAATTATAGAAGGGGTACACATATGTCAAAAGTTTGGGAAACACTGGGACCATTTCTCCCACACACCATAAGCTACAGATCACAAATGGTTTCTCAGCATTACATTGCTATAGACTACTGACAAATCCAACTTAAATTCTGAGTTGTGATACAATCCCCATATAGCCTACATATCAACTTGGTGAGAGGGAATTTAAAGCAGCTCCTATCTGGATAGTGAACTGCCTAAAGTGTTCTGTAGAAAAAAGGAAGCCAAAGTATGAAGTCCTTCAAAGTTTCAATATTTTATTTCATATAATGTATCGTGCCCTATAGTGATGAAGTGGAGATCCAATTTGGATCTCAAATAGGTTGGTCTATTTAACCAAGTATCTCTGAGTATAAGACAGCAACACAGAATTTCTCATATACTTAGCATAAGTGCCAACCAACACAAGCTCCTAAATATTTATTGAGTGAAAGAATGTTAAAAAAAAAAATAGCTCTCATGAAGTTCTGTAAATTGGACCCATCATTGGAGATATAAGAGCATTTTTCTACACAATATCTTTGACTATCAGGCAAATCAGATGTTTTTTGGTATTTTATTGCATGAGTTGATATGCTAAGAACAGTTCTGTAATTAGTTCTTTTCAAAAAGACTGGATTGTGTTTCCATTTATTTCACTAGCATTTTATTGAATCCCTGCTACATCCCAGGCATGGTACTAGGCACAGAATAAAGATTTGAAGGTGCACTTTAATTTCTTTGTGACACCATTGTCTCTTGCTGTAATGTACAAAGTTGATTTTCCTTATGCTACTAGTCATCATGTTTGGATTTGGTCTACTGTGAATGTCATGGATCTTGCTATACACTGGGAGAGATGCAGTGACTAAATCAGGAGAACCCCTGAAGAAGCATATCTGGAATTCTGCCACAGAAATGTTCAAATGAACGCATAAACCACTCCAATACCAGATACAGAGTGCTACATGCCTTAAGTGAGCAGATTGCCTGGGCCCACTGGGGGTTCAAGGTGAAGTTTTATCCTCTGCCCTTTCACAAGACTTCATCATACCTCATAACTGGATGATTTGCCTTCTCCTTCATTATTTCAACCCTGATTAACACTTCATGAAGAAGAGTAAAAGTAGGGAACCTGTCCAGCCAGCGTGGCTCAGTGGTTGACCATCAACCTATGAACCAGGAGATCATGGTTCAATTCCTTGTCAGGGCACATGCCTGGATTATGGGCTTGATCCCCAGTGTGGGGCCTGCAGGAGGCAGCCAATCTATGATTCTCTCTCATCATTGCTATTTCTATCTTTCCCTCTCCCTTCCTCTCTGAGATAAATAACATTTTTTTAAAAAAAGAGTAGGGAACATACATACTACTTGAATCTATACATTCTTATTTAATTATCCCAATACCAATAGGAAATGGTCCCAATGTTATTATCTTCATTTTAGAGGCTCAGTGGAGTCAGATACCTTGTTTAGGGCCTTCTGGCCCTAATTTCACTTGCCTTCACACCCACCATGGTCCTTTGTCCCGATCTCTCATGTGATATTTCTCTGCTTTGTATTACATGTAAGCATTTAGGAGGGTTCTTTTATTTCCACATGACATTGTACTTTTCCATTATGGCAAAATGATGCACTTTGTCTTCCTACTTTCTGCATCACAAGTACAGTACCTTAAATATCACGTTTTCTAAATAAATATGTATGGGCTGCTTAGTACTTAAAATGTAAGAACTTAGGAGAAATGAGAAAGTGAAGAAATAATTCTTCCTGTGTCAAATACATCCTTGAAACCTGTCTTCTCAGAAACAGCATCACTTCCACAGATCCTGCCTCCAGTCCCTAGATGTCAAGTTTTGAACCATTGTAAGCTTAGGTCAGCTCTAAATAGAATTTGCTCAGTGATGAGATTCAGTTCTAGTTCATGGTGTTCCAAGTGTGTTTGTCCTTTCTGGATTCTAAATATTACTTGACTCATCATCCTCAATCATGTTGGATTCATTTCTGTATTTCATTCCTCTTGGCCTCCCTTTGCATTTCTGTCTAGTAATACCCCAGTTTTCAGTCAATTTCCTATCAAAGAATATGAAGTAGGCTATTAATGGAATTTCTATTAGTAAAGGAATAAAGATGACATGATCTGTAGAGATGTTCAACCTAATGGGGGAAAAATAACTACACCAGAAGTGACCTGGATAATTGCAATAGCCTGGAACTGCATGAACATATGCAGATTTCTGGTAAAATGGAATGAAATTGTTACTTTTGTTTTTGAACAAAAGGCAAGAGCTTGTTGTTTTATCTCCCTCTGTATGCAGTTTGCATTTTCTTTGACTGCTGGTCTTGTGATTCCTGTGCAAAGGCATCTGGAGTCTGTGAGAAATTGATGCCAGGTGCAGGATGCTTTCTCTTCATTTCAGTATTGCTCATTGTAAAATGTTTGTGTTGACTCATCAAAGTGGGGTACTAGCACAGATATATGTTACTGTACAACAGAGTAAAGCCCATTCTCTGTCACTCCCATTTTTTTTTCTCATCCACTCCGGAAATTACAAAAGTAGGGCCCAAAACATTTTATTACAAAATAGAAAAATAGACAGTTCTTCAGAGTTAACAATAACAGTATTCCTCCATGTAACAAAGCAAAATCAAAACACACACATATCAAACTCTAAAATCTTTAATGAGCTAATACTAGATATGCTAAATCTTTTTAAGCTTTATGTTGATGTTTCCATTGAGCAGAAAGATGCCTAAAGATAATGGAGTTACCAATTTTTATCTTGTGTAGAGTTAAAATAACACTGTACAAATGTTCTTACTGTTGCTGCTGCGGCTGAGATAACCACTACTGCTACCTGCCTTCCTGATATGAATCTATCCTGCTGCAATCTTCACACAGTGTCAACTAGATTATTTGTCATTGCAACTTTGCCAGGTAGCATGGCAGGTTCTAATATCCTTATGTTATTTATAAAAAATAAATTGAACGCAAAGAGTGGAAGTGGCCAGGATCAGAAGTGGTTAAGTAGTAACATATAATCTAGTAAGATTAGAATCTCAATTTAGCGCACTTTTGCTCTGAATCACAGTTTTGATTACTTGAAAAGTGTGCATCTGAATCCTTGCTCTACCACTTGCCATCTTGGGAAAATTGCTGAACTTCTCAATTCTATCCTCTGTGACATTATATATTATACAATTATTTCCAGGGTTGTTTGCAGTTTTAAAAAGCTACCAGTCAGAGAAAAATAGGTATCACATGAGCTCACTCATATGTAGAATCTGATGAACAAAATGAACTGATGAACAAAATAGATCCAGAGACATAGAAGCATGGAACAGATTGTTGAACCTCCGAAGACAGTTTGGGGAGATGGGTGAGTGCAAGAAGATCAACCAAAGAACTTGTATGTATATATGCATAACCCAAGGACACAGACAATAGGGTGGGGAAGGCCTGGTATAGGGGTGGGAACATGCTAAAAGAGATCAATGGTGAGGAGAGAGGAGTTGGAAAGGGGACATATTTAATACTTTTAAGAATAAAGATTTTAAAAAATAAAAGCTAATGTGAATTAGACCCTTAGAACAATGATTGGCAAACTAGTCAACAGAGCCAAACATCAATAGTACAATCAATAGATTGAAATTTCTTTTGAGAGCCAAAATTTTTAACTTCTTCTAATTCCACTTCTACAAAATACACTCGCCCAGGCCCTGATCTTTTTTGGAAGAGCCACATTCAAGGGGCCAAAAAACCACACGTGGCTTGCAAGTGATGGTTTGCCAACCACTGCCTTAGAACAATGGTTAACTAAAGAAAGTACCCATTAAGGGCTGCCATTATTAATTTTCCTAATTTTTAGTATTCTTATTGCATAGTATTGTTTTTTTCTTTGTTGATAAAGTATGACATATGTATCCTTATCCTCTCATTGCCCTCCCCAACCCCAAACCTGTTCATGCCCTCACTCCCCTGCTGTCTTTGTCTATTGGTATGCTTATATGCATGCATACAGATCCTTTGGTTGATCTCTCCCCCTTACCCCATCCTCCCCTACCTTCCCTCTGAGGTTTGATGGTCTGATTGATGCTTCTCTGTCTCTGGATCTATTTTTGTTCATCAGTTTATATTGTTCATTATAATCCACAAATGAGTGAAATTATGTGATATTTATCTTTCTCTGACTGACTTATTTCACTTACCAGAATGCTCTCCAGCTCCATCCATGCTGTTGTAAATGGTTGGAGCTCTTTCCTTTTTACAGCAGCATAGTATTCCATTGTGTAGATGTACCACGGTTTTTCAATCCACTCATCTGCTGATGGGCATTTACATAGTGTTTTTATATATAACCTTATTTGCTTATCAAAGAAGCACATGAGGTTGATTAAATAAAAATTTATAATCTCCATTTATCCATGAACAGGAAGTTTCAGAGAGTTGCATTAATTGGCTAAGATCCATCATATATCCATGTCTTAAACACAATCAGGTGACCCAGATCCTAACCTCTTTCTATCACTGTTTTCATTATATTTAAAATTAGGTTAGTATTAGAGTTAGGAATAATTCAGTTCTTATTGATTGTTGCATATAACCGTAGAAATAATAAAGAGTTAAGTGATCTAACCAAATTCTATTAAGGGACAAGCCAACACTAGAAGCCTCATCTGCTGACTCCAAGTGCAGGGCTAAGAGGTGCTCATCCTATAACATAAAAGCATAACATACAAATGTTTTTGTTGAGTGAAGACAATGAAGCGTTCTGAGATGTAAGGTTGCAAACATTATAATCATCTCCTTTCCAGTTGGTTCAGAAAATTCTTTATAAAACAAATAAAGGTTCCAATGTTGGAGTTTGCAATTCCAATGGACAAAATGTCTGAGAGAACAGAGTTGAGTCCACCTGGGACCATCATTTTGTTCACCAACTTGTGAAGAGTCCCCATGCTCCAGGAAACAATCCCCTTCT
Source organism: Pipistrellus hanaki (assembly GCF_964339955.1). NCBI lineage: Eukaryota > Metazoa > Chordata > Mammalia > Chiroptera > Vespertilionidae > Pipistrellus > Pipistrellus hanaki. The sequence continues at coordinate 34,692,286 of NC_140511.1, forward strand.
GCCTTCTTTCTCTTCCTTTCATTCTTCTCTTACTATTTTCCTCTCTCTCCTCCAGCCCACAGCAACAGATAATACTCTTCCCTCTTTACTCTGAAACACATTTGCAGCATTATCAGAGACCCCATTGGAGGCAAATTGGCAAGCAGGACCCTTGCTTTGTGGAATAACTGAGGGTAAGAAAGCCATTGGAAAACTGAGAAACCAAGAAATATACGCACTGCCACTCTGGGAAGCTAGAACTGCTGAGGAGCTAGGAACTAGCTGGCATTTTGGACCCAGAAATCTGTAAGCTCTTGGCTGTAGAACAAAGAGTTTCTTGCCTCTTCAGTGACAACATACAAACACATCTGCAGAATATATTCCTTGGCACCAGCAAATGCTAGTAGTAGTTGCCCAATCTCTAATTTTCTAGTCCCCATTCAATCCTTTTTTTATTTTTTTTCTTTCTCCATTTATTTTCTCATTGAAAATAATTCCAAATAGAACATTAAATTTGAAGCAAAATGGGTAGAATAGATATGAACTTTATCAGAATTTAAAATAGGGGAAATTGAACTAAAATTTTGTTTACTCTGTTCCTTCTGCAACCTTGCCAATGTGCTATCTTTTCAAGGCTAGTCTTGAAACATCTTCCAGACCCAACATTGCTGTGAGCACATTCTAGATTACTAATAGTTAAAAAGTAAACTAAAATGACACATCTTCTTGTTCTCCCTTCCTCGCATTTCTTCTCATACAAAGGAGCCATTCTAGATATCAAATGTTTAAAGATACTTTCCATGACTTGGCCTGTTATGTTTTAAGCTTAGAGTGTATGATTTGGTATTGAATTGTGGTTGGTAGAGGGAAAAACTTAAAGCTGTTAGATGTTAGAAATTTCTTTCTAAGAATTTAGAGCTTAGAAATTTCTTTCTGGAGATAAGATTTATGGAACACAGAGAAAGGCAAGATAGAAGGAAGAGCTTAATGATAATTCTCTGCTTCACCTCACATCTTTTTGACTCCTGAATAAAGAAGATAATTTTTGCCACTAATCACATGGTGTCGGGTCCATAAAATTAACTGATTCATAAGCAAAACAAAATACAGGCTATAAACATAGAACAAGTGGCTCACACATGGATTTTTAGGTGCCTTTTCTCAGACATGGAACCTCATCCTTTAGCCAATTAATAAGAAGCCACTTTATATGCCACTATGCTGTGTTTGTTTGTTTGTTTGTTTGTATTTTTACTTTTGTCTAGTATGTTCAGGCCTTTCTTAACATCATGTCTTCTAATTTTCTGTATCTGAGTGATGAAAGCAGAGATTACTGCTTTTCAGAAGGTAGAATTGTATAGTGTCCCTGCTTTCTTTCTAATAATTCCCAGCAGAGAAAATTTTAGGAGTGAAACCAGATATTGGATGAGACACAGATTATTAGAGGTCATCCATTTCACTCTGTTACTGAATTTGCTGGAGATTTCCTGATTTCAATTCTGGCCATCTTTATCTTAGGGACACAATTTCTCAAATGGATTGTGGTTACTTCCAGGGAGATGGACTGCCTGAATTTTAATAGCCATGCAGTAACTACTTGAGATGTCAGGTTGACTCCATTATAAAGAACCAAATATTTTTTTATGTTAAAAATAGGTGGTTATGGAATAAAATATTTTTTTAAAAAACCACATAAATCATTAGGATAATTTGGGATGAGTGGTGATACGTCTTCACATTCATCTGAAATGTTTGAAAAATGCTTAGGATAACATTTTGCTTCTTTTCATGATCATTGAGTCCTTAGACTCCCACCAAATCATATACTTCCTCCCACCTCTTCAACTTCTGAACTATACATTAGGAGAGTAGGTTAGTGCAGGGAACCAATTGCAGCTACCTCCCTTACTTCACACAGGATGGTGTTACAACAAAAATATGGATTTATTGTTTAAAAGATTGAGCCTTTCCTCACTAGTTTTTAGTGACCTTGGGCACTTTGTATTACAGGTTCATGCCTCATTTTACTTATATGTATAATGGGCATAATTATAGCATGTAATTCATAGGCTTGTAATGAGGATTAGAAACAAGGGAGCATAAAGGACCAGCATACAGTAGGCATGGAGTTTTTCTGCTTACAACTTTTCTTAATTTACATGATGTGGTTTAGAAATACATGGTATGCAGTGCTCCAGCTGCCAACACATCAACAAAACCAGGCAGTGTGTTACAAGAGCGAGTCATCAAAGGGGCATTGTGAAATTACCCCTTTCCTACCCATTTGACTGCTCTGTTGAATCATGTTTTCTCATGCATCCTATTTCTTGTTGCTATGGCTTTCATTCCATAGATTTAAAAACCCAATAGCAAATATTTTTTGAATATATTGTATGCCCAACACAGTTAGTAGTATAGATGGGAGTAGCTGGTGAAGAAATGATATAAAATGAGGAGTCTACCCTCAAAACAATCACATTTTCACTAAGAAGATACAAATACTATACATGAGCCACTTAGTCATCAACATGTGTAAGAACAGAAGGAAATGTTCATGAAGAATGTGAAGGCTTGGTGCTTTCACATAACAAATGTCCTTTAATATTCATAATTCATTGTAAATTGAAGTAGGATAAAGAATAATACTTTGAAATTGGAAGGGTAGGATAGATAGATTGAGACTTGCAGTGAGGATAAAAGAAACTTTTATGGAGTGTTTAAACTTGAGGTTGTCATTGAATAATGGATAGGATTTGGTTAGGTAGACAGGAGAGAGAACCTTGATTGATTCAGGATATGAGAGAAGGAAGAAATGTAAACAGTGAATTTATGATAGACATGTAAAGTGTATGCTGGGAGTAGTGACAGCTCTGGCCTGATGGAAGAAAAGGGGAAGAGGGAAGGAAACTAAATAGGAATCTTTAATTGATCACCCACTGTGTGCAAAGCCCTGGTCCATGTGCTACAGAATAAATAGGACCCACCTTAGTCTGATGAACCAGGCTATTGACAGCTTGTTCAGAATTCTGGTACCTATGTCTGGAAAACACAACTGTACTTCTAAGATAATAGCTCTTACCAAATTGCTTAGCAAAAAAGGAACAGATGGTAACCACATGGATCTTTCAGGAATAGCACCACATGGAGTGAATCAGTGAGTTAAGTAGGTGTGGTTATTGTGGCATGGGGCACATCTGAGACGTGAGCTAATGACTCCCTTTTTCATGTACTCTTCAGAGAGCACTTGCACAATTAAAGCAGTTAAGTTAGTAAAAGCTCCATGTGAATAATGGGATTTATGGCATCATGTGGAATAATGGAGAAACACAAAGAATTTAGAATAAGCAAATCTGGATTTGAATCCCAGCTCTGCCTCTTTCTAGCTGAAATACACTGAATCCCTCTGAACCTATGTTTACTTATCTATAGACAAGGTCTCTCTGGGGTTCTGTGAGGAGAAAACAAGAAAATACAGGTTAAAGCTTACCATATCTTTTGCATACTGTGGGTACTTATTCACTCAGTGCTAGTTTTCTCTCTCTCTCTCTCTCTCTCTCTCTCTCTCTCTCTCTCTCTCTCTCTCTCTCTCTCTCTCTTTTAATGTTTTTACTTTTGTTTTTTCAGGGAGGCAGGGAGAGAGAGATAGAACCATTAATGGTGACAAAAAAAATCGTTAATTGGCTGCCTCCTGCATGCCCCAATGAGGGATTGAGTCTGAAACCAGGGCATGTCCCCTGATGGGGAATCCAACTGTGAACTCATGGTTCATGAGTCAATGCTCAACCACTGAACAACACTAGCTAGACAATGCTAGATCTCTTTCTTCTCCCTGGGAATTAAATGATCTAATGTGTATGGACACAATTTATAAATTATAAAGCATATTATTGGTGGTCACTCTAATATAATTATCGATTTAGGTTCAATGATGATCTGTAGTTAGGTAAGCCTTTATTTCAGCCTTTTATATTAAGTGCAAAGAGGTATATGGAGAGAGTACAGGATAGAGTCTCAAAAGTCTTTATAAACTAACAGTTCAAGCAATTTTTATCTCTTGTTTCAAGTGGGATTGATTCTAGAGAAAACATTTAAGGTAAAGAAAGCTATTTGGTTCTGGGTCTCCAGTTTCTGTGCCTCATTCTTCAGACCATTCCATCTTTTCTACACTGAGGATAAATAGGTGCCCAACTCAGACTCACTGAGGTCCTCAAGATAGCATCCATTTTCAGAAAAATATTACACTATCTTGTATTTTAAGGAGTCTCAAGCAAATGTGTTAACAGTTGAATCTGAAAGGAAGAAATACTAGTGGCAGGTTTTCAAAGATCAGTTAAATAATTTGTGTTGACTAGAGCAGACTTCTGGGTATTTATAAAATCTTAATAGAGAGCAGAAGCAACCTCTTTGCAGTTGTTAAAAGTTACCTTTGGAATCAGACTGATAGGTTTGACATTTGACCTTGCTATTACCACCTAGGTAACCTTGAGCAAGATACTTAACATCTGTGTACTTCAGTTTTCTGTAAAGTGAGGAGAATGTTTTATTTATTGTTAAGTGAGTTCAGGTAAGCAGAGTTGAATCAAATTCAAGCCGAACTTGAATCTACCATTCTCTCTTCATATTTTCTGAGCTAATCTGGTGGTAAGCTAGGTAGGTAATCATCCTTGCATTTTGTTAGGTGCTAGGGAGAGGGACCAAGGTCATAGCTTCCTCCAAAATTGCTTCCTTGAGACACCTTGCCATAACCATTAGCCTGCAGGTAAGCCTTGGCTAGCCAAGCCTCAGACACTCACACTGTTCATACACCCATTCATCTGTTATTGCCTTAGTTTCCTTGTCTGTGACATGGGTGCCCTATTTCACTGCAGGGTAAGGGCAAGCCAGGTGAAAGGCCAGAACCCCTTGGCAATGACTCAGAGCTACACTAGACTGAACTACAACTACCTGGCTGGTCTTGTGGAGACAATATAAAAAGAAAAAATTCCAGGAAAGCAAAATATGGCCACAGCAATAAATAAAATACCCTCGCCTTTATAGAGTATCTCTCTTTCACTTCATATGTACTATTTTTTTTTTTTAGCTAAGTTCTTGAGAAATAGGTTAACTGGAAAATAGCATTGTCCCATTTTTTTTCAAGTGGTGGTTTGCAAGAGATTAAGGGACCTAAAAATCCTCTGAGAATTGGGAAATTGAATCTGAGTCAGTATGGTGAGAAATCTCTCTTCAGCCTGTGAAAAGGAAACTAACAACATTTAGGGCATAAAATAACTTTATTTTCAGGGTATCAGGAAGATGTGTGTGGTTACCAGCATGGGACTTGGCGCTAGAAAGATAGGGATTTGAGACCTGTTTGTGGTACCTGGGACCTTGGGCAAGTGACTAAGCCACTCTGACCCTTCCCACCCTTTATTTTTTCTCCTTAAAAAGAAAGGGAAACAATATTTTTCTTAGAACATTTTGAGAATTAACTGTATTGATGCATCTTCAGCATCCTATAAAAAATAATCATCCAATAAATGCTTAATATTTCATTATCATTTTTATTGTTTTTTTTTTTCTGTCTTCAGTTTTTATTCTAAATAATTGTGAGATTTGGGCCACGCCACTTTCTTCCTGCCTTTCCATTTTATATGTGTAAAATAAAAAGGTAGAACTCAAGGATCATTAAGGTCTCAGCTTCAGAGTTTTGTGATTCTAGAATGTATTTATTTTTCTTCTCTCATACAACCAACAATATGTCTTTAATCAGTTATTTTATAAAATTGTTCTTTGGAGCTTACTAAAAAAACATGCTGATTCAGTCAGCCTGGGTGTACCTGTGCTGTTAGCCTTTCCTGGTTCATGCCTCCTGCACGCCTGCTCACATGATATATTGGGGCCCAGTGATTGAGCCAGAGTGAGGAGGGGAGGGCTTTGGCACTAGCCTGGATCAAGGTGGATAGATCTAGTTTGAGTTAGTTTCTGAGTTGTTGGTGAGCAGTAAAAAATAAAATCAAAAGAGTTCTGGTAAAGTATAATTCCATTGTGAGAGGTTATAGAACATGGCTATCAATAATATGGGCTCTGAGTAGTTTGATTTTGAAGACTATTTATCACATGTATGACTGTGTAAAGTTTCTGAACCTCTGTTTCCTCACCTGTAATTTGAGAATAACAGGACCTGTCTCATTGATTATATGTGGATTAAATAAATTAATTGCTATAACAAATGCTATATAAGTGCTTGCCCTTTTTGTTATCTATACCAGTGTTAATATACCAGGAGATTTCGCTATGGCTGGCTCATGGGATTCTAGGTAGTGATGATTCTCAACCAGGCAATAGTAGGTTCCAGGTAAATCCTTCAAGGAGGAGTAGGACTCTGCCAACCCCTCTGGATGAGGCTCTAGCCCAACATTATGGGAAAGAGGGAGAGGGAAGAAATGTTAAGTATAAGGCAAACCATTTACATATTACAGCTTGGGTCCCAATATAGAACTGGAGTGCAATTCAGGAAATCCAGAATGAAGTTCCCCTCCCAACCACATCACTTTTTTTTTTCCACAGCGGATTGACATGATGGGAGGTTAGGGAGAAAATTTAATAGAAAATAAAGTTATTCTGAGTTCAAACCTTAGCATACCACTTAGTACTTGGTGTTAAATATATCATTTCAGATCTAATTGAGGATGTGGGTAATAACCCAGGTTATAGTTTCCTATTTAGGATCAGGGCATCAACCTTGATAGCAGCCTGCTTGTGTAAAATCAAGTATTGGTCCTGTGGCACTTCCTGCCCACTGAGGAGCCTGTCTTTTAAAGCTGAGAAATTCCTGCTCAATTCCTAGCCCCATCAGTGTTATTGGTATTATTGTCAGACCTTGCTGTATCTAAGTCATTTGACTATGTGGTCTTCTTTCCTTTTCATTTTGCTTCTTAAAAGCTTAGGCATAGGCCTGGGGTTTAGTCTGTTGATGTTTCTGCTACCTAGCTTACCATCTATTAGACCTAACCTTTCCAGAGTGTCTCGTTGGACTGACTGGCTTCTGTCAATACCTTATCAGTACCTTATTGAAGAGACTTTCTCACTGTAGCTGACCTTATATCTACTTGACCATTTATGTCCCAGGCATACCCCAGATCTAGCACTTAACAAATATTAAGAAGAAACCACATCAGTCAAAATCAATAAACTCCTTAGAAAATTTGCATAAATTATGTCAAACTTTATTAGTTACATTTTCATGGTAGCAAGCAAGGGAAGTTTACTTTTTTCTTAGTGTAAGCAAAGTTATTGATGCTATATTAAAATATTTGACTATGTCATAGATCCCAAGGACAGGAAGGTGGTAGAATTAATGAATAACTCGATTTCATAATTTAAATTGTATTAGTAGCCTCTCTGCTTGCTTCCCGCTTCTCTATGATTACCTTTATTCTTACCTCTTGCTATAAACTGCTTTCTCCCATTGGATAAGTATAAGACAAAGCCTTTACATATTACAGTTTGGGTCATCTAAGACAGATTTTTATTCTTAAGTCTAAGTCTATTTAGATTTACAGTTAGTCAAATCTTGAAATTTCTGGTTAAAAGGATTTTTTTCATATTTTTTACAAATCTTTTTTCCAGTTCATGGAAATAAGAACATAGAAAAGGGATGATGGAATTTTATAAGTTAGCAATTTGATTTAGTGGTCCAATTAGAGAGGATATATAATATGGAGAGTGAAGGTATAGGGATGGAAGATCAATGTGAAGTGTGGAGATAAAGCTTAGAAGAAACCATCAAAGTAACTAGGGAATTGGTGTTAAGACTAAGAAGCTAAACTAAATCAAACTAGTTATGAACTCACATGATTTCAAAAGTGAGACAAGAAATAACAGTCATGCCAAAACCTGTTTGGCTCAGTGGATAGAGCGTCTGCCTGCGGACTGAAAGGTCCCAGGTTCGATTCCAGTCAAGGGCATGTACCTTGGTTGCGGGCACATCCCTGGTAGGGGGTGTGCAGGAGGCAGCTGATAGATGATTCTCTCTCATCGATGTTTCTAGCTTTCTATTCCTCTCTCTTCCTCTCTGTAAAATCAATAAAATATATTTTAAAAAACAAGAAGAAATAACAGTCAGGCTGAGCCATGGGAAGATCTGGTGAGAAGAGCACACTTCTGGGCTGTACTTGGAATTCTACTGCACTCTGTGTTATCATCATGTGATTTTTATTCTCTGTGGATATGTGGCATTGACTACCTAAAAGATTCCAGGAAGTTTAAAAACAGCCTGGGAAGGACTGTGAGGGTCCTGGGGTAGAGCAAAGGGGAGATCTTCAGAGAGCCTGATTTGGCAGCACAGTGGATGGTGTGTTATTCATAACACCCACCAAGCCATCTCCTTGCCACTCACACCAGAGACCTGCCAATGTCACATGTCAGTGATACATTTTTGTGTTCACACAACTCACATAAAAGTGTATGGTCATGCACTTTTAGTGACTTTCATAGATATAGTCTTAATTGTGGTTTTTGGAATTTGTTACCACTGAAAAGCAAAGACCTTTCTACACAACATGGATTCTGCTTCAAGATTTACAGCGTCCATATCCTGAGTTATGCAATAATTATTATTTTAGGAAAGTTGGATAGTTACGTAACAGTGACTGGTTAATAAAGTAAGAAAGTCAATATCAGAAAAGTAGTCATAGTCATGTTATTGGTGACTAGAGATTTTTGTTTTTTTCTTAGAATTTTTCTCCAAAGCTTACAAAGTGGTATTGTATTTTGTAATGCCCTCATCTAAACTCTATAGATACATTTAGTCAATAATTCCTAAGTATTTACTGAGTTCCTTCAGTGCATCCAAATATTGTGAAGATTTATAGGGAAATATACAATCTTTGTTATTTTCTAAATATAGAGTCTGATTGGAAATACCAGATTTATACAGGAAGTGGAAATAGAAGCATAGACATACAAAAGTGATGAATGGCACTGTGTGGGAAATGGGCTTGTGTGTAAATGTATTCCCAGACCATATTAATACAACATATAAAATAATTTTAAAAAAATAAGGTGGGTTGAAAGCCCCAATTCAACACAGTATGTACATATTTACTGATCATACTGTTGCTGGTGGATATGGAGTTCTTGTGGTATCATGAGGAAAAGCATTTCTAGGGACCTACAAGAGAGGATAAGATCTGGTGGCAAGGTTTATTCAGGAAGCAAAATTATAGAGGTTCTCCAGTGTCCCATCACTGTCCAATTCACCATGGAAAATCAGGGCCAAAAATAGAGTCAATGTCCAGAGATCCTGTGCCCTATTAAAGCTTAGTCCCATCCAGCATTTGGTGAGCTTAGCTTGTGTTCCCAGCTATAGTCTGTTGCTTTGCTGCCTTAACCAGGCTGGAGCCGGCCTGTGGAACCCATTGGCCAGTGGCCATGTGGCTGTTAAGGCCACATGACTAATGAGAAAGAATGCATAGAATGCATGAATGCACAGCATGAGTGCAGGTGAGAAAATAGTGGGAGAAAGAGAGAGTGAGACACAGAGAGAGAGACAGAGACAGAGACAGAGAGAGATTGTTCACCCGAACTTATATTTTTTCAGGTCTGGAAAGAACCAGAAGCTTTTTCAAAATTATCAGTCAGCTTCCTAAAATTTCTAGGGTTTGCATTGGGGTCTACCCCTTAATCAGTTATCTTTTTCTCAGGTTAGACTGACAGGCCTCTATGGCAGGTACCACCCCCTGCACCATTTTTACTTTATTGTGCAAGTTTTTATCTCCCCTCTTCCCCACATTCACAGTCCAGTACTTGAAGGGGAAGAAGTTTAATCCCCCAGGAGGGACAAAGCTGAGATTCCTTGGGGTATGGAGTAGTAGCTTCCTGGTAAAGCAAACAAGCTCATGCCCCATAGGTTTTGCTCTTTTCCCTCATTAATATCCAGCTAACTACAGTAACAATACTATATTAAACAATAAGGTAAAATACAAATATTAGGGGTGATACTTGGAAAGTTTTCAGTGAAGTAAAGGAGATAAGGCATCATCACTTTCTGGAGTTCTAGAAACCAGGACTTAGAAACCATAGAGAGATGCCCTCAAAAGTAAAAACAAACAATAGTAACAACAATAAAAGCCATGAAGGCGTTACTAGATTTCTTTCAATATCTAATATGTAAGACCCTGAGGCATCATTTGCCTTCATGGCAGTCTTTGCTTTGCTGTGATCTTGTATGGTGCTAGAGATCTCCAATCAATTCAAGATTAGATGCTACAATCAAGGAGAGAAAATGAATGGATTTGAAGTTACAAAGCCAGTATTAAATATCAACTTTCATTTTCCTTGAGCCTCATTTTTCTCATCTGTAGCATTGACATAGTGAAAACAATGCTTCATCAATATATTTTTGTGGAAATTAAATAAGAATATATAATATTTGTATATTATATGCATAGTGGTAAGTAATACATATTTAATAAGTGGCAATTCGTATGATCTAATCCATTCTCTTCAGTGCAGTTATAGCTACTAACAGAGCATTGAAATTTCCCTCTGGGGTATAAACAGTTCACAAACCATATAGTGATATATCCTCACAGTAGTCCATCTTTAGAGACACTTTCAATAATAATATTTAACATTGATTTTGAAATTTAAGTTTACAAAAACATTCAAATATGTCACCTCATTTAGTCTTCAAAAACCTTTTTCAGAAAGTGATTGTTTCTATTTCCATTCTACAGAGAAGAAAAATGAGGCGAAAGGGGTTAAGGGACTTGCCCCCAGGTCACCCTACAAGGAAGTTGCTGAGTCCTCAAATACCAGGAAGTTGATAAAACAAACTTTAACCCAGGTCTTCTCATTCTAAACTGCTCCTTCTTCTCCCACACCACCTGCCTCTTCACAAGCAGTTTTTGTGTGGAGTCCCCTGGAAACTATCTTTCTCCAAGCCCCATTTACCCACAAGGTACTTGCTGTTAGGACTTTCACAAACCAGGAACATCTTGTTGACCCACTACGTGGATGTATAACCAGGGTCATGTTCTCAATGTCCAGTGTTTTTAGTTAAAACACGTATTTTATTTTGTAAAATCTGCTGGATTGCCACTTGTCTTATCGTTCGGTTAGGATCCCATAAACACAGATTGACATTAAGAACCTGTTACCTCTGTTAACTCCAGAGGGCACATCTAACAAAATGCCCTAAAAGTTGAATACTTGCCCAAACTACTGTGTCCTATGGCACAGCTCTCCATTAATCATGAGGAGAGTATTTCCTCAATCTAAATGAAATCTACAATTTCGTAAGGAGATTAAAGATGCTTCAGGGATGAAGGGAAAGTTGCTGAGGAAATTCTAGAAACTAGAAAATAAAGATAGGTCTACTCAATATTCATGAAGTCAGATTGGTCGATGCAAATACAGATTGCAATCTCTTATTTTTTAATGACTTGGCTTGTAGCTGTCCTATATCATATTTTACACAGATTCCTACTCAACTTTAAGGCAAATGACTGCAGTTTGTACAATTTAAAAAATAGTTTAACATATTAAATAAGATTTTCTGCCACTTTGACTAAGTGTTCATTTTCTCTCCAGAGATTTTTAAGATATATGATCAGAAATGTATAAGTAACAAAAAAATGATAACAGCATGTATAATAGGTAACATATATATATATATCACTAAGTGAACCCTTATATTTTGCATTGAATACAACATACTCTCAAAAGACAGTTTAAGGGGATGCGTTGTAAATATTGATTTAAGTTTAATTTTGCTTCTTAGAGTAGAAAATCAAATTTACTTAGCACAGCCACTTTAAAAAGAAATGTTGCCAACTTTAGCTCTCACCCAGTGTTTTAAAAATCCTTGCCACTTAAGTATCACAGATCCTCATCTTCTAAACTGCTGGATAAAATTGAAGAGAAAATGAGTATAAGTTCCATGAATGCTTACTTCATTTCATTATGTTATATGTTGTAAGTGTAGCAAACACATTATTTGGAGGGTGTTGAGAACTTTGAGCCATTTCATTTTTTTCTCCTAACACTTGACGCGGTGGCTATAAGGGTCCTTGAGAGATACTGTTAAGCTCTTTGTTTAAAAGTTAACAGATTCTTGGAATAGACTACTTACTATTTACAATATTTTCTACTTCTCTTTTTTTCAGGCCAGCCCTGCTCCTATAATTGTCAACACTGATACACTGGACACGATTCCCTATGTAAGTGACATTTTTATTAAGGGTTTCTTTAAAAACTATTTTGGAACTTAATCAGCTATGTTTTGATTTTAATATATATTCGGTTTTACTCAATCCAGATAATTTTATGGAATGGTGTATGGAATGAGTTTTGTGAGTTTCCTTTGTCATTTGCTAAATCTCTGCTTAGTCATGCAGATGTTTTTCTCTTTTATCCATTGTTTTGTGAAGCTCAGGGCCTGTCTGAGAAAAAAATATTGCCCATTGTATTCAAATAATGTTAGTTTCCTAGGTGGTTCACTGAAAAGAGATTGAATTGCTTGTAGAATAGATAAGCAAACTTCTTTGGATCTCTTAGTAAATATTCAAATCAGTTTCTGTTATAGAGCCTACAACAGTGGTTGGCAAACTCATTAATCAACAGAGCCAAATGTCAACAGTACAAGGATTGAAATTTCTTTTGAGAGCCAAATTTTTTAAACTTGAACTTCTTCTAATGCCACTTCTTCAAAATAGACTCACCCAGGCCATGGTATTTCATGGAAGAGCCACACTCAAGGGGCCAAAGAGCCTCATGTGGCTCACGAGCCGCAGTTTGCCGACCACTGGCCTAGAACATAAGTAAGTTTCTATAAATATTTTGTGGGTTTTTCTGGGTTTCTATTAAGAACTGGAACAAAATCTTATAAGAGTGAAGACTGTCTGTATATAATAAATTGTATGGTTTTATAAAAGGAGTGAGATTATAGGATCACTCGTATCAGTAAAGCCTGGGATTTTGTAACTGAAATATAACCACTCTGATGACCAAAGTTCTTGACAATGGGGTCCAGTTGGGAGATTGGAGAGGCAACAGGCCACGTTATGTGTGAATGGTTGACATATTACAGAGGTTCAACAAAGCTTTGTAAGTGGCCCTTAGCTGGTAGGTCTTGAGAATAGTGATTTGGAATGACAGAACAGGTACAGATCCATGCAAACAGAGGGTTGAAAGCAAGGAGAGGGCTGCAAGGATAGTGGGTAGAAGGACAAACAGATTTATGAACTTTGGTTTAATGAGAAAAGCATGTGAATCACTTAGAAGAATACTTGGCACAATGTACCTGCTAGTTCTTAGTCTTAGAACTCAACCTCAAATGCCTGCAAGGGCCAAGCAAACAGATCTAGATCCAGATCCAAACTAATGGTTCAGTGGGGAAAAGATGGCACGTGGCCTTTCAAAGGGGGCAGCAACCAAGGGGGCCAAGTGTTGTCAGACCACCCAATGTTTCAATAGAAGTCAGAATTTTGAACCATGTGTAAAAACCTGCAATTTTTAAGTACAGGTAACAAATTTTAGAAAGTTCAAACAACTGTGTGTGCCAGAGCGTGGTTTCTAGTGAAGAGGCTGCCCTTTGAGACATCTGCCTGGAAGGAACGGGAGGACCTGGCTGGTCCTGCTGGCCAGGCCTCAGCCACCGGGGAGAAATATGCTAGAACTGGAGTACAAGGTGGGGACTTGATTACAGGAACAAGGGACTAAAACTGGGACACAGGGTCAAGACAAGAATAACAGCAATCTTGGTTTAATGCTGAGTCACCTGAACTACTGAATTAGAGCTTCTTAAATCTCTCTGGATGAGCGTTGTTTGGGGTCAGACCGGAAATGGGGTTATGCTTACTGGTAGAAATCAAGTGGCCTGGAGGTGGAAAGTAAAAGACCCAGTTAGAAGGAAGCAAAATAGTGCATTAAGAACACCGCGTGTCCAGCAGTCTCTCTCTCACTTTTTCTACCTTCTTGTACTTATTAAACATTTATATTGGGATTACTATATACCTGACACTGTTTTAAGCACGAACACATAGTAAATCTCATTTAATCCTCATAATAACCCTATGCAATAGGTACTATTAATTTCTCCATTTTATAGATGAGGAAACTGAGTCCTAAAGAAGTTAAGTAACTTTCTCAAGGCTGCACAGTAAGAGGCAGGGCCAAGAATGAACCTAGAGAGCCTCGTTGTAGAGTCTGAGGTTTTACCTGATGCTGGGACTGCTCCTTTCCTCCTCCCCGCCCTTGTTTTCTGTCTCTTAGCTATAATACATGTGGCTTTGGGTGAAAGACCACTTGTCACAGAAGCTGCGGTACCCTTGGGGCAGAGACCCATGTTTATATTAAGGAATCCAACGCCTTTATTACAGTAAATCTCTTTACTGTATCCATTGGCAAAGCAAATGAGCAGTGCTTTGAAGAAGCAGACACAGAGCACAGAAACTTAATTTTCTAAGTAGAACTGCTTTCTTGTGGTAGATCTATATGATGTCAAAGCTTTCTGTTAAAGTTTTTGTGGCTTAACTGCCAGATGCCCTCATGCACAAATAATTTATCAATAGAGATTTTGTACAGACATGCCCAATGTATGTCCTGACTAATTAGCGAGTAAGATCTGCCACATAAAATAAAATCATCAAACTGCTCCCATTCTCCTAAATATCAACTTTGTATCTGACTTTGGGTTTTTCTCAGAGCTTTTTTGTTCTATCTTCACCTGTTTTATATTTATATTTAATAGCTCCCTCTGTGAGCCTTCTTAAGAGTTAGAATTTTTACAAAGTTTTGCTAAGCAGCTTCATATGATGTAAATGTAAGACTTAAGAAAATACTGCCTGCATTGTTATTTGCTTCCCGCCCAGCTGAGTTTCCCGCCGCAGCTGAGTTTGAGTTTCCCGCTCAGCTGAGCTTCCCGCTCAACTGAGTACTGCTGATAGAGCCACCCCCGCCCTGGGCTTGACCCTGAGGGCCACTACTGTCCCAAGCCCAGCGGTCCTAATCAGAGAAAAACATCTGTTTCCCTCCAAACCAACTGACCTTGACAAGCTGCTTGTGGTTTTTGCCTTTATAAGCCCACTGTAAACCCCCAACGGGGCCCTTCCATCAGCCTCTGGGCTGGAGGTTGGGTCCCGGCGCCGGTCAATAAACCTTTTGCGTGTTGCATCGAGACAAGTGTTTGTGTGGTTCATGAGGTCGTCTCCGCCATTCAGGACAAAAGGCCAGTTCGGGTCTTTCAGTAACACATGCTAGACCCTAAGAGAATGGTAAATATGTATGCCTTCCCTCATATGAGAGAAACATGAATACATTATCTACTAAAAATGGCAGATTTAATGCAAGGACATTAATGGGAATATGCTATGGGTCTTAGCATCAGCCCAACCCTCCCCTTTTTGCCTGACTCACTGGGTAACCTTGAATACTGTTCCTTTTGCAGTCTATTTTCTCATTCCCCAGTGTTCCATACTTTGTTTTCCTCTTTTATTTCTCATGTTCTAGTTGTGCACATAATTTCAGCTCTATTTAATGAAAAAATGATTTTAGAGCTCCCGAGAGCATTTCGGTCATGTTGCATAAGAACGCTTCCTTCTTTAAAAATATTACCTAAATGACAAAATTTTAATTATATATTAGTGTCCTCTTCAAAGTAATTTTATTACAAGTAAATGTATTAATTTTGCCCCATCAGCAAATTTTATTTTAGAAATTTATTGTCCTTATGGAAACAATTCCTGGGCATACATACAAACAGCAATTGAATAACTAGAGGAAATCTGTGGTCAAAGGCAATTTTTAAATGTGTAAAAAGGGTACAATAGATACTTAAAGGGATTTCTGCCTTTTTTTTTTTAGGAAGTTAAGTTAAGGGATATTAGGGCTTTTAAAGTATCTGCCATGAACAAAGGTTTCTGAGGTTCTTATATGTGACTGCTTCAAATAAAGTCATTCTTATATGATGTCCTAATATTTTGGGGTTGGGTAGGACCTTATATATGCCACAGTTAGCCTCTCAGGCAAAGCAGGAATCCAATTTTTTCAGGTATTTTCATTATGGGCCTTTATGGGTGGGACAGTGCCACCAGAGTTTGTCATTTTCATTGTGATGCAAAGTCCAGGACACAAGTACTCAAGAGAAAGCAAGGCGAAACAAGAACATTTCCATTTCAATACTCTGTAGTTTCCATTTTTTACTCCGTCTTTTTTATTCTTCTCCATGATGCATTGAATATTGTCTTATGCAAGGTAGTAAACATACTCTGTTCTTAGAGAGGGTGAGTAAAGCCTGTGTCTGATCCTTATACCTGGATCCTTGAAGGCTGACTTAGTGGGAAGGTAGCATGTTACCCTCTGCTACTCTGCAACCAACTGTCATTGAAGCTTCTCTGGGTACACCTCTTCCCTTCAGCAGACCCTCCAGAGTTCTATAATGAACACAAACAAATCCCATTCTATCTGCTTTCATTTCACAATGGTTCTATTTTGATCCATGCTCTGGAAAATACACTGTGGAAAGTGTGGACAACTCAAGAATCATGAGGTTTAAATCTTGTTAAATATCTTGGGGTTCAAGCAATGCAAACCCCTCATTTTCAAATACAGATATCTGAGCTCTACTAGTAAGTGGTAGAACTTGGTCTACCATTTACTGTTACTCCACACAACAGTCTATTTTTGGTGTGCAACCAACAACCACAAAATCACTGATATATAACAATAAGCATTTATTTCTCCCGTAAGTGCTTACTGGTTGGCCTGGTCAGCTATTTGAGGCTGTAGATTACCAAGTTGGCTGGGGCATCTCTGCTTCACATATTCCAGTATTGGGCCCAGAGGGTGGGACCTTACTCTCACAGTGTGTTCTTTTCATCATCATGGCTGAAGTCACAAAAGGGTAAGCCCAGGACATACTAGTAAACATAGTTAAAGCCTCTGCTCATATCACATCCACTAACACCCCACTGGCCAATGCAAGTCATATCGTCAAGTTCAAAGTGAAGGAAGGAAGGTATTTTGCTAAACAAGAAACTAATTTGCCATACTGAATTCTCAAATAAAAGGATCAAGAATCTGTATGTGTCCCTTTCTAAGAAAAAAAAAAAAAAATCAGGGACAATAGAACGAAACTTATACTTTAAAAATATTAGTAGGTGAATTATAATAAACAATGAAAGTTTCAAAGGGAACTGGTTCAACTAATATGGAGAGACGGTGTGTAATTTATTAAGGATGTCTAAAAGAAATGAGAAATAAAAGAAACATCTCGCAAGTACTGGTAGTATAATGACTTTCCTTTCCTGTGAGACACTGTTGTCTGAGACATTTTTTCCAGAAGTAGAAATAATAATGGAGACAAGAGTATTTGGTTCAGAAATTCCAGGACTGTGGCTTGGAAAACCTCCTAGGGAAGTGAGGAAGAGAGAGGAGGAGAAGAGAGAAGAGGAGAAGAGGGGATAGAAGGAAGAATTAGGTTACAAAAAATATGAGAGGGTCCTTCCTAGAGGGTACTATGCTGAGTGAAAGAAGTAAGTCAGAGAAATATAAATGCCGTAGGATTTCACTTATATTTGGAATCTAAAAAATAAAATTAATAAATCAACAAACTAGAAAGACTCATAGATACAGAGAACAGGCTGATGATTAACAGAGGTGAGGGGGTTGGGAAGATGGGTGGGAAAAAAAAAGTGAAGGGATTCAGACATACAAATGGGTAGTTTCATAATAATCACAGGGATGTAACGTACAGCATAGAGAATATACTCAAGAATATTGTAATACCTTTATGTGGTGCCAGGTGGGTACTGGAAATATCAAGGGGAACTGTGTGAAATATATGATTGTCTAACCACTATGCATACACCTGAGCCTAATACTGAATGATATTGAATGTAAACTGTAATTGAAAAATAAGATTTATAGTAAAATAGTGACAGGATCCTTAGTAATACATTGTTGTATTTACCAGGAAGATCTTTAATGTAAAAGTTATTTCAAAACAATCATATTTATAATATTATCAGAGACAGTTTTTGGTAGCAAATCTTAAATGTTAAAGGTCATTAGATGCAGACATAGCTATGATTCTCAGGCAGAGGACAAGAGAGTGGTCGAAAGGGGATAAAATGGCCCAAGGAAAGATTGACAACGTGAGCAAAGGTTGGTGAGAAGAGAGGGGGGTGAGAGAAAATGAAAAAAGGATGACATGGGTTCAGGGGCATAGAGAAGCCCTGAATTTCATTTGGGGGCCACAGAATGGGCTGGAGGCTAAGATGTTGTTAAACAGGATTTACATGGCATTTCTGTTTGATTCCAGCAGCAGGAGGTGAGGGTAGGAGTTCTCTGAGGAGGAGGTTGCTATATTTCCCAAGTGAGATGGCCAAGCACTTGGCTGTAGAGGTGGGTGAACAGTTAGGTACTATTTCTTTGAGTTCGTGCAACAACAGACCCTTGTGTTTTAAGCTACTGTTGACTTTTAATTGGCTAGCTTTCCAGAATGATTCATGAAGGGAGAGGAAGCAGAATTATGTTTGTTTCTTTGAACCAGCCTGGCAGTGATTAATAATGACAAGATATTTTGCAAGAATTTGCTGAATTTAGTATATTTATCCTTCAGCAAACAAGTTTGTTACTCTTTGTAGTTTTTCCCATGGACGCTGTTAAACTATATTGTTGATGCTTTTATCTGTTTGGAATGTATTATCATCCAGAAATGAAAAACCCTGACTTGTCAGAAAACAACTTAATTTTGTCTTAATTATGCCCATGAGGCAATAGGAATTTAGCCATAGAGGCAAAGCTATCAATATTTGTTCCCAAGTCAAGCCTAGCCAATCTAAATCCATTCCTCAAGTGCCACAGTCAGCAGATTCCTTTTGTCCCCACTTGTTCCATTGCTCCAAAAAGCAAAAGATGGAATGTAATAGTGCTTCTCAAATATTAATATGCATAAGAGTTACTTGGAGATCTTACAATGCAGATCTGATTCAGTGGGTCTGGGATGGGGCCTGCTAGTCTTCATTTCTAATCATCTCCAGGTGAGCCCTGTGCTCAATTGTGCACCACTCTTTGAGTAACAACAGCATGTAATGAGAAAGATTAGGCTTTGGATTCAGGAGCACCTTAGGAGCAAGTGCTTGGGTGAGTTTTGATTAAGTCAAATTATCTACCTAAACCTCTGTTTTATTATTTGTGAAATGGGGGTAATAATATTTGACTTGCTGGGTTATTAGGAGTGCTCTTCCTAGTATGTAGAAGGTGCTTAATAAATTGTTCATCATAAGATTGGGGGAAGGGTGTGCCTTTAATAAAAAATAAAATTCTGTTGACTTAATTTTGAACTGCTGAGCCAAGCATGCAGAAACCATAGCAAGTTCTGAGACAGGGCACATAGCAATTATATAGGTCCCTGGGCCTACCTACAAATAGATATTTACTTCTGGAAGTGTGGCCCATTGCCTAACAACAGTGTTAGTACCTGGGAGCTTGTGAGCATAGAATATACAGTCCCACTCAAGACCTACTACATTAGAAACCATCCGTTTTAACAGAAAATTTGTATGCATATTAAAATTTGAGGAACATTGGTCAATATGAAAGGAACTTTTGTCCAGTTTGGATCCTATTGTCTTTGTTCTTTCCCCAGACCTTTTGGCCTTCCCTTGGAACAGCTTCAATTTTCACTCTTTCACCTAAACATAATGCATATCTATAGGGGAAAAAGGTCAACTCAATTCAACAAATTGATACTTTATTGCAAACTACTGACTTGCTGGCTTCTAGATTTGTGCTCTCCAAGCCTCCCACCTTAGGTCCTTCATTGTTTAAATGTTATTAAAATAATATAAATTTAAAATTAACTTTCTCTGTTGTGCTAGCCCCATTGTAAGTGCTCAGTAGCCACCATATTTAACAGTGCAAATATAGAATATGTCCATCTTTTCAGAAAGTTCTATTATATATAACTGTTCTAGGTAAAAAAATAAGAAGAAAGAAGTAGAAAGGAAGAGATAACATTTATCAAGAAACCACTATATTTGCATGTATTACTTAATTCATAAATTACCTAATTAGAATTATAATGATCTTTCCAACTTCTGTGAGTTGGTTTCATTTCATTTGTTGTAGAGTTGAGTATTTTCATATCTTCTAAATAGTCATCACTCTCTTCAGGAATTGTGGGGAATGCTCATGTGAAAGACATGGTCCCTGTTCTCATGGCCTTAAAAATTTACCAGCTTTTAAGACTCATACACATGACACATTGGGAGGAAAATACAAGCAATTATTGAAAGCTTTCTTACAAGTTTAGTGATTCATCATTTTTTGTGTGTGAAATTAGAGAATTCCTATTTATACTGAAATGAATCTTTAAAGAGAAAAAATTTTAAAATGAGAAGACCTGACCTATTTACCCATTCACAAACCTACTTTAATCTTTTCCCCCTGTGGTGCCTCATAGAGGACATTTAGCTGGCTGTTCTACTCATAACTCCCCATCCACTGGGAAGCTCCTATATATAGGCTTGTTATATTGGACCTAAGGTGGGAGGCAATGGGGAAAATATTAGTTATCCAGGTGGAAAATGTGATTGTTCGATGAGAGCCACCACAGAGGCCCTTCTTTCTGGCAATGGTTCCTTTGGTGGGATAGCCATGTATACTTGGGCAAAGTAGCCACTTATTCCAAGCTCAGCATGGCAGAGCAGGTTTAAGAACAAAGAAAAATAATTCAGAAAAAAATACAACTTTCTAGAGTTGTGCTATAGCATTATGACTCAAAATGCAGTCAAGTCCTACCAGGAAGATTATTAGAATTGCAGAATCTCCAACTCTGTCCCAGATCTATGAAATCAGAATATCTGAGGTGGGGCCAAGGAATCTATATTTTTACCAGCTCACTAAGTGATTCTTATGCACATTAAAGTTTGAGAGAAGCTAGTAGAAACCTAAAGAGGCTTGTGAATGCTTAACGGAAGTGGGAGTATAAGGTAGGGTAGGAAATACTGCACACAGGAAGGCATAAATAAAACTCTAGGGGACTCACTAAAGTACAATGGTAACACATTTAGTATTAATCGAAGCCAGCATTTAATTCTAGAGTTGTTGTTGTCATTGTTATTATTTAAATCCTGTGGGACACTTAAAAACATTAACTTTCATAGTCTAGTAGCATCTACTAGATAATGCATAGTGGTAGTACATGCTATTAAAACACCCACTGACTATCTCTGCCTGGCTCACTCCTATGTATCCCAAAAGGTTCAGCTTTTATTAGGTGTGATGCTCCTGTTGTGTGCTTCCACTTCAGCCTCTTCTTCTCCTCCATTGAGGTTATCACACTATATTTCATATATATATATATATATATATATATATATATATATATATATATATTTAATATATATGTATATATAAATTTTTATTTCAGAAAGGAAGGGAGAGGGAGAAAGAGATAGAAACATCAATGATGAGAGAAAATCATTGATCAGCTGCCTCCTGCAAGCTTCCTTCTGGGGACTGAGCACACAATCTGGGCATGTGCTCTGACTAGGAATTGAATCATGCTCAACTACCGAGCTACTCATCCAGACTGCTTTACTTTTTTAATGGCTGATATTTTTTCCTAGAGTATAAACTTTATAAGCACAGGGGGAAAAATGCTTCATGTTTTTCACCCTTGTTATCTATATAACCCAGCACATGTTTGCTGGGCTGGCTGGCTGAATGAATGAAGGGATGAATGAATAAAGATGTGAAGAAACTGCAGTAAGGTAATAATGCTATAAAGAACCATCCCATTTGAGGGGTCAGGGAAAGGTAGAATTTTAGGTAGCTCTTAAAAGATAAGTAAGGCATTTTTAAGCAGAATAGGGAAAAGGCATTCCAGGAAGAGGGAAGTCTATGTGCACAGGCCAGAGGCCTGGAAACTCATGTTCTGAGATCTGTGTGGCTGAAACATAGTGTGGTAGCATGAAGTTGGAGAGGAAGGGTTGAGTCTGATTGTGAAGACTTCATTTGCTTGATACGGGATTTAAACTCTATCCTGTGAACATTGCCAATAGTATCATCTTCTCACATATTTGGGAATTTATAGACTTTTTTCACCACTAGGATCCTTTTTAATGTGTGTGACTGCTATGTAATAGATACCCTGAATATATGTTGAAGAAATAAAGCCAAGAAACAATAGTGATCACTTAACAACAATGGACTACAAGCTCTTCTCAAGCTTTATGTATGCATTCTTATCTCTTTGCCTTTGTTCTTTATGTTCCATTAGCCCAGAATGTCTTTTTTATCCATACCCATCCTTTAAATATTTCATTAAACTGCCACTTCTATCAGGAATACCTCATCAATCATTCTAGACAAAATTAATGCCTCCTTCCTTCTTGATTCCATAGTATTGAACTCACAGGAGGTTGCCTGCTTTAGAGGGTAGACTTCGGGCTCTTTTGACTGTACGATTTACTAGCTGGGTAACCTTGGAAAATTAACTCCTCTGGTCCTCTTTCCTTATCTATAAGTAGAGGAAGTAATAACCATCTTCAGTGATGTATGAATTAGTGTATAGGCTCAATTACATACAACAGAGACCAAAATAGCAGTGCTTTTGTAAGATTAAAATGTATTTATCTCACATGTAAGAGTCCATATGTTTTATCCAGAAATGGAGAGTCAGCTCAGCTCCACAGGTATTGTGTGTGCGTGTGTATGTGTGTGTGTGTGTGTGTGTGTGTGTAGTTGACAGTATTATATATGTCTCCCACTTTCCCCCTTCATCCCCCTTCACCCAACCCTTACTGCCCCCTCCCCTAGGTCTTCTCCCTCCTCACAAAGTCATAAAAGGGCCCAAGAACCTTATCTTCTTGTTCTTTCCCACTTAGATGTTTCCTTTGTTTACACAGTACCATGTTGACATGCCAAGGAGTAGGTCAGAAGAAAGACATAGAGATGAGCACTGTTCTTCCTTTTAAAATAGGATTTTCCCTTTTATCCCAAGAGTTTGAACCTGGGCACAAAGCCACACCTACCTGCAATTGGTGACATACATGTCATCTTTATTCTGGACTGTCCTGGTCCCAAATAAAAATGTGGGTGTCCATTACTATGGAAGGAAAGGAAAATGAATATCAGAAGATAACCAGTGGTCTCTGCCACGCAGCATGCAGAGTAGTGTTCTTCAGTGTGGAAACCTCCAGAGGATGCTAAAGATGATCAGAAGTTTTGTCTTTAATTTTCCCATAGTTTCTAATTTCAACATTTGGCTTTATTCCATAAAAACATAACATATTATTATAGTTTCACAAGTATAATAGATAAGTACCTACAAGGAATGCATGCTCTCAAACATTTTATAGATAGAAACACTGAATAAAAAACTATAGAGATAACTGGCTGGAAGCATTAGAGATAATATTTAGACACTGCTTGATTCATAAATAAATGTTCAACAAGTGACCGTTGTTACTGTACAAAATTAGCACTTACAGTATACTTTCTTGTTAGTAATAGTTCTTCTCATTCTATAAACAGCTGTGTTTAGCCCAACCAGTGTGGGTCAGTGGTTGAGCATTGACCTATGAACCAGGAAGTCATGGTTAAATTCCCAGTCATGGCACATGGCCGTGTTGAGTTCTCAATCCCCAGTAGGGGACATGCAGGAGGTAGTTGATCAATGATTCTCTCTCATCATTGATGTTTCTACTTCTCTGTCCTTCACCATTCCTCTCTGAAATCAATATCCTAATATATAAAAAGCCAGGAGTTGTCATGACCGAAACAACCAGATGGAAAACTGAAAAGCAGGCTGCATGCAGTGACAAGGTTTGCAGGGGGGGTAGTGAAGGATGACCAAACGACTAAACAGCAGGCTGCATGGGACCAGGCCAGTGGGGGAGGGGCAGTTGGGGGCAACCAGGCCAGCAGGGGGACATTTTGGGGCAACCAGGTCAACATAGGGGGCAGTAAAAGGAAACCAGGCCAGTGGAAGGGGCATTTAGGGGTGATCAGGCCAGCAGAGGGGGACAGTTGGGGGCAACCATGCCAGCTGGGGGGGAGGGCAGTTGGGGGTGACCAGGCTGGCAGGGGGACAGTTGGGGTGACCTGGCTGGCATGGGGGGAAGTTAAGGGAAATCAGGCTGGCAGGCAGAGGCAGTTAGGGGCGATCGGGCAGGCAGGTGAGCAGTTAGGAGCCAGTGGTCCCAGATTGTGAGAGGGATGTCCAACTGCTGGTTTAGGCCTAATGCCCAGGATCAGGCCTAAACCAGCAGTCACACATTCCTCAAGGGGTCCCAGATTGGAGAGGGTGCAGACTGGGCTGAGGGGACCTTCCCTTCTCCCCCCATCCTCTGCGTAAATGAATTTCGTGCACTGGGCCACTAGTGTAATATATGTGTTTAGCTTATCTTTAAATTCTATGGATCATTTATCTCATATTCATGCACATAGAATGATTTCAATGTGTACTTGTTATATTCAGTTATATTAGTCAAATTAAGCTGTTTTGCTGAAGAGTAAGTTTTTATGTGAAAAGGTAACTTATCAGGTAAAATGTCTGTGTTTTAGTTTAATACACATGAATTGAGGCACATGCTTCTACTCAAGGGTCGGGTGCCAAATTTATTGTCTTAATTTGCAAAAGGTAACATGCTCATACATAACCACTGTTTTAAAAGTATGGTGATTTTAAAATGCTTTCTATTTTTCACATACATTTATAAAAGAAAATATAAGCAGTCATGTATGATAGAGGATACCATAGTTAGCTGGGTGAGATTAAATAGAAAAAAAAGAGGAAAAAGGAGTGATAGTTGAGTAAAAAGCAAAACCAGTATAGGAAATGAGAGCAGAGTAATAAAAAGAGATGACTTGCCAAAACCCATTTGGCTCGGTGGTAGAGCATCGGTCTGTGGACTGAAGGGTCCCGGGTTCAATTCCGGTCAGGGGCATGTACCTTGGTTGTGGACACATCCCCGGTAGGGGGTGTGCAAGAGGCAGCTGGTCGATGTTTCTCTCTCATCGACGTTTCTAGCTCTCTATCTCTCTCCCTTCCTCTCTGTAAAAAATCAATAAAATATATTTTAAAAAAAAGATGACTTAAAACCTTTACATTGCCTTCCTTTAGTTTTAAGAGCATTACAGTTGGAATGATGCTAACAATTCTACTTTGAACTTAAAAATAAAATGCAGAAATACTAAAATATAATTTTCCTAGGGCTTCAGGAATTTTATGTGATATAGTATTTCAAATCTCTTGTTAAATTTATTTGAGTTTTTAAATTGACTTTTCTACACTGACATGTTTAGGAACCAATTCTTGGGGGATGACTATAGCTACATACTCTCTGGGAAATTGGACAGATACTTTGTTTTTTATTATTCCAATCGTCCCCACACATCAATCAATATTTGAACTCATTCAGGGCCTCTTTCCATTGATGCTCATCCTCTTTTAGTTCTTCCCCAGGATTCAGTCTCTTTAAAAACAAAACAAAACAAAACTGTTTTTCTCTAAGGAGCTAATTGTCTTTCTTTTTGAGAAGGCTGTGATATTGGAAGTGGAAATTAATTTAGTTGTGTTACCTGCCAGGCAAACATTTATATCCTTCTTGCTTCACCTACTACTTCTGGGCAAATTACTTGAAATATTTGCACCTCAGTTTTTTCTTCTGTGAAATGGTAGAAAATCACCTACCTTTTGGGTCCACTTATTAAATGCAATAATGAGTTAAGTACTAAATATAGAATCTGGAATAGAGTCATCAATTACCTCTGATCTCTGATGTTTTGTAAGAAGATATCCATTTTTAAAATAATTCAAAATTTGAGGGACTACAACAAAATATTGAGGATTTGGTTTTCAAAAGATCCGAGTGATTTTAGTCTCTTATGTCAATAACAATAGGATCAAAGACAAAGGCATTGTCTCACAGGCATGCATTCCTGCTGGAAGCCCTCTTTCAGATGGCTTTCAATGGTCCATTTCCCCTAGTCTCTTCCCTTTTCTCAATGTGTCCTATCTCAGTCCTAAATTATTTCTCAGAGTTATCACTTAGAAGTTCCAGGTTTGTGTGAATATTGGAGTAACAGGATGAACTTTCAGGAGCTTTTCCTTTGGTGAAAAAGCATAGTTGCTGCTTCCCAGGCAACAATAGTAGCAATGTGATTTAATTATACTGATTTCCACAAAGTGCTCCAAATGATGTTTTGCCCAAAGGTGCTTTATTTTGGAAACCCAGGAGCATAAAATGCAAAGGATGACAATCGAATGATGTGTCACTTGAAGGAAAAGTAGTCATGAAATAATAAAACCCAATAGGTTTGAAGAGGAGTAATGAACAATAATCCATCAAAATCAGTATTTCTTTAAAGACAATCTCAGGGAATTGTTTGCTGGTTTTTGTTTTTTTAATACATTGCTAATACTCTCCCTGATCCCCTGAAGCAGTAGTTCTCAACCTTACTTATGCATTTATCTCTTTCTGTGCTTTAAGGAATCCTGATGCCTGGACTCCAGGACCAGAGATTTCTTCTTAATGGGGCTGACTGTAGCCTGGGCATAGACATTGGGATGTTTTAAAACTCCCCAGGTGATTCTTTTATGCAGCCAAGGTTGAGAGCAACTGACTTGGAGCTATAAAATGGAAAGAGTTTGATCTATTAGCATTGGACGTATAAAATTGGATGCCAGCACTTACATTGCTTACTATTTTGAAGGGAAAACACAGTAACCATGGTATGGGCTGCATCAAAAATCATTGAGAATGTTAAAACATGGGGGTTTCGCGTTCTAGAACAGGCCTGGCCCTTTCCCTGGGCATCTCTCTCTCTCTCCCTCTCCCTCCCTCCCTCCCTTCCTCCCTCCCTCCCTCCCTCTTTCCCTCTCCCATATCCTCTAAGCTACAAGCAGCCTTACCTTGCTGTAACTTGTTTCCTGAGCCCATTTCTTCTACAGCTCACTTCTACCTCTGTGACTTTGTAAATAAACTTTGGAAAAAAATGTTAAATCATTTTTCCTTTCTATAATAATCTGTTGTGATTCTAGAAAAGCCTTCCAATGACAATGGTTGGTTTAGTGTACTCATTATAAGTAATAAACTGAACTCGCCCGCTGTTAACTTGGTAACAGACACAGCCACTGCTAACAAAATTGTCTATGCAAGGCTCATAACCCCAGGTTCAGACATGACCAAGTTAAAAAAAAAAAAAAAAAAAAAAAAAAAAGTCCCTCCAAGGGCTCTTCTGCTGACACATGTCACCATTTATGAATTGTAAATTGGGTAATTAAAAAGGAAGGCATGGCCCATGCTTGAGCAGTTTGGCCTAAGGACCCCTGTAAGGCTGAAGAAAGAGATTTGCAGGCCAGAATACTGCTGAAAGCTAGTCTGAGTTGACCTTTAGGTAGGTCATTGTGGTAACCTGGGGCTCAATGTAATTAGAAACAATCACATATCTAGGCTCCACCCAAGTCTTTAGGAGCTTTCCCTGACAACCCAAGGCACTGAATTTCCCCTTCTCTTAGTGCTGATTGCTCTTATTTTAAGAGGCACCTGGTCAAACGTTTATTTAATTCAAGTTTATTTGATGGCAATGATTTAATAAATGTCTGCTTACATAGCAAAAGGATCTGGTTCCTCCAAAATGGAACATTATATTGGTTTGGCCAAAAACGTGGCCTTGGTGTTCAACAGAAATGGCTCTTGAATTTGAACTTGAATTAGTTACATAAATTTTCCAACCTTAGTGCCTAATCTAGTAAAATGGGGAAAACTGGAAATATGTTTATAGTACTGGCAAGAGCAGGGGTCCTCAAACTTTTTAAAGTGGGGGCCAGATCACGGTCCCTCAGAGAGCTGGAGGGCCGGACTATATGAACTACTAATCCCTACTGTAACACCTTGGCTGCGCTCACTGTCCAAAAAACCTGGCGGGCAGGATCAGACTCCCCTGGGGGCTGCATGTGGCCCGCGGGCCGTAGTTTGAAGACGCCTGGGCAAGAGAATGATCTGAGCAATTTCATGCATGATTTAATAAACTTTAAAGATAACAGTAGCTAAATATTTCTAATTATATGCTATGCACTATTAAAAATTGTTTACATATATTAATGTATGCAATCCCCACAATGCCCTGAGAAGTGTATTGAAATCTTCACTTTAAAGGTGCAGAATCTTTTGCAAAAGAGAGATTTTTAAGTGTTCAAGGTTGCACAGTATCTAATTAGGAGTATGCATTAACTAAGAGAGAGAGAGAAAAAGAGAGAGAGAGAAAGAGAGAGAGAAAGGAGAGAAAGAAGGAGAGAAAGAAGGAGAGGGAGAGAGTGCATATAAGGGATATATGGTATGTTTAAAAAAAAAAGAAAAGAAGGAAAGGAAACAAAGAGAAAAGAAAAGAAAGGGAAAGAAGAAAAGAAAATGAAAGGAAAAGGATAATGTTATGGCCCTGACCCAGTGATTCAAATGGTTGAAGCATCATACACCAAAAAGGTTGTGAGTTCGATTCCTGGGCATAGTTAGGGCACATACCTAATTCACTGGTTCCATCCCAGTCAGCACAAATACAGGAGGCAGCCAATCCATGAATTGATCTCTCTCTCCCTTTCTCTCCCTCTCTCTCTAACAATCAATAAAGATATCCTCCAGTGAGGATCAAAAAAAGAGAACGGTGTTATGCTACCCTGCCTCTCAGTAGTTGCCATAAAATTTAGTTTTCTGAGTTACTCACTTATGAGCCTGAGGAAGACACAGAAGCAGCTAAGGTCAAACACAGTGTTCTTATACACCTCACTAGTAAAAGATCAAAGAGCTACAAGGAGAGGGAAATTGTTCCAAAATTCAAACAGAGGATATTTATGAATAAGCAAAACATATTATTGTGTAAGTTAAAACTCAAGCTGGGAGGAGATCTTAGAGGGGATATTAGTGATGATATTGTATGTAATAAATAGTCCATAGTGTGTGACAAGGACTGATTTAGGATGTCTTGGGTAAAACATGCTTCCATGTATATTATTTTATTTTCAAATATTCATGAAGGAAGCAGTACTTTTATTGAGAAGGAAATTGAAAAATGCTTTGAGGTCATGAAGTTCATTGATCCTATGTCATTAATAAATGGCAAATTGGACTTGAAGTTAGGCCTTCTGACTTCTCCCAACTAACTGGCTGTGTCATATGGAGAAGGTCTTTACAGGAATTGCTGGAGCTCAGCCTCAATGTCATCATCAGATAAGGGAACCCTGCTATTTTAAAATTCTCATTTATGATCTGTGAGTTCCATATTGCTGTTAGGTACTGTGATTCATTCATATAACAAAATTTTGTGAGCACCTACTATGTATCAGGCTCACTTTAGTTCAGCTATTGGAAACAAAACAAAATTACCACTCTTATAGAGCTTACATTATAGACACAATAACAAAAAAAAGGAGCTATAAAGTAATAAGTGCCCTGAAGAAAATAAAGCAAAATGATGTGACAGTGGAAGTGGGAAGGGCAGTGGCTTCTTTACAAAGAGGATTTAGGGAAAACTTCTTGGAGAAAGTGATATTAAACTTGTAACCTGAATATGAGAAAGAGCTAGACATAAAAAAACAAACAAACAACAACAACAAAAAAACCACATACAAATCTTCCAGTGTTGCTGTTTCTCTTTCCTATCCTTTCCCTATTCCACAAAGCCTTATTTTAATTTGTATTTTTCTGTTGTTGTTTCTCTTTCTCCCTCCTTCATTCCTGTCTCAGTGAATAAATTCAACTTTAACTCAAGTGCAGAAGCCATAGTACATTTCTAAAAGTCCTCCTTATGCTTCATATCCCTGCATTACTAATTCTTACATAGTATGTTTGCTAACCATCTCCTTTCTGTCTTATCTTCCTCATTGTCAAGGCCTTTATCCTCACACTGGGGATAAAGCCCATGACCCAGGCATCTGCCCCAACTGGGAACTGAGTCATGACCTTCTGGTTCATAGGTTGACACAACCATTGAGTCACACTGGCTGAGTTAGTTTTTATCTTTTAAGTTCTCATCCTTCCACTTTAACTCACACCTGCTATAGAATACAAGGCACATATGTGGTCCTCTATGATCTGGACCTTGTCTTTGTCTCTACTATTAATTTTCATGATCATCCATCCTCCTCAGTACCCATTACATATAATGTTTCTCATTCATCTGTTTCACACTTTTGTAAAATTGCATGATATTTTCCTTTAATTAGAATGCTTTATCCCAATCTCACCTCTAGTCTATTAGCACTTGCCTTATCCACTCTTTACCCTTCTGGGATTGATCTTATATTCAATTATTGCTCACATATAAACCTTCAAGTAGACCATGACCTTTTCTAACATACTAACTATGGATTATTCATTTTTAATCTCTAGCACCTTAAACATAAACAGAAAAAAAATCAGACACCCAATGCATTCTTAAATAAGTGAATGGAATGTACAACTAGGGTATATATTCAAGGACTCATTTCATATTTTTGTAAATATTTATTTATTAATGGTATATAAAATATCAAGAAGCAACCCGGATGCTGAGATGTAGTAGTGAATAATATAAATATTGTCCCCTCATCATGGGGTTTAAATTCTGGATGATAGAGACAGAAAATAAACAAATATAATAATTCTAGTTTTGAATGAGATGAATACAAAGGAAGAAGAAAATAAACCACCAATAGTACTCTGAGGCTACTAGCAGGATACATTTAGTTCTTTGTAAACCTATTTAGCTCGTATTTGTGCTTCATTCTCCATGAAAATAGTAGATGAAGGAGTTTGTTATATCATGAAAGGTTCATGCATCTGAGAATGTAACCACCAAGAGAATTGTTAATTACCTTCTTTCTTAGGTTCAATGACTTTAAAAATTATAACACATGAAGCTCTGAATGTGAAGATTAATGTGATTGTTGACATTAATGGCTTCACATAAATTATAGTGGTGAATTGAACTCAATTAAAATTGTGAGATGTTTATCTCTGTTGACTAGCTAAATGTTTATGAGAAATCTTTATTCTTTTAAAAGAATATATATTTATTGAGTGCTTGCTCAGTACTGGTTGCTGTTTTAAATGCTTCGCATATGTACATTAATTTAGTCCTTACATTGATCATTATGTTTTATTAAAATATACGTTTATTGATTTCAGAGAGGACAGGAGAAGGTCAGAGTGAGATAGAAACATCAATGTTGAGAAAAAATCATTGATCAGCTGCCTCCTACACGCCCCTGACTGGGAATAAATCCTAAAACCCAGGCATGTGCCCTGACAGGGAATTGAACTGTGACCTTCTGGTTCATGGGTTGATTCTCAATCACTGAGCCACACTGATTGGGCACCTTACATCAACCATTTTGGTTAGATACTAATCTTATCCTCATTGTACAATAAAACAACAACAAACAAAAAGCAAACACCTGGCACAAAGAGAAGTTAACTCATGAAATGTGGCCAAGGCCATGTAGCTGGTAATCGAAGAAGCCAGCACTCAAACCCAAGGATCGGTGTCCTGTACCCTTGCTACTCAAGAGAGAAGTCCTCAGAATCAGCACTGGGCAGCTTGTAAAAATACAGAGTCTTTGACCCACCCCAAGCCTATGGAATCTGAATGTTAATATGATCCCCTGATGTTTCAAATGCATATCACAATTAGAGAAGCACTGCTCTAAATCGCTCTTTATAGTGCCTTACAGCATCTTACACTTGGGAATATTCTCATATGCTAAGTGTTTATTTTGTTCCCTTTATCTCTGAGCCAGTCAGACATTTACATCTTTCTGTAGTCTCAGCAAAGTAACATGTGAAATGGTCCAGGCCACATAAGTCCTCCTTCAGAGAATGCACTTTCCTTTTCTTTAATTAAAATTATTAGAAGCCCGATGCATGAAGATTCGTGCTATAATAGGCTTTCCTTTCCCTGGATGCAGGCACCGCCTTTCCACTCCGGCCCAGCCCCTTTCTGCTCAGGTCCCAGAGCCACCTCTTTTCCCTCTAGGAGCCAATCTTTTCTGCCCAGCCCTGCCTTCCCACACTGCCCAGAGGCTCTGAGAGACCAGGAGGTGGGACAGGACACCTGCATGGTCACCACAAGCATCCCGCCCCCATCACTCGACATCTGTGTATGCAAATTAACGGCCATCTTTGTTGGATTAATTTGCATATCAATCTTGATTGGCTGGTGGTGTAGTGGAGGTACCATCAATTTACATATTTGTCTATTAGGTAAGATTTTTTATTTACAGTTGACATACAATATTATATTAGTTTCAGGTGTATTACAGTTATTAGGTATTTGTATATCTTATGAAGCAATCACAACAGTTAAGACTTTCACTGTTAATAGTTATTGCTATACTTTACATATCCATGACTTATTTCATAACTGGCAGTTCATACTTCTTAATCCCCTTCACCTTTTTTTGTCTACCTCTTCTACCCCCATCCATTTTCTTTTTTTTCTTTTTTAAATATATATTTTTATTGATTTCAGAGAGGAAGATAGAGGGAGAGATAGAAATATCAAGGAAGAGAATCACTAATTGGCTGCCTCCTGCCCACCTCCTACTGGGGACTGAGCCCTCAACCCAGGCATGTGCCCTTGACCAAAATCAAACCCAGGATCCTTCAGTCTGTAGGCTAATTATCCACTGAGCCAAACCAGCCAGGCCCTTCTCCCTGCCCCATCTTCATTTCTTATATCCTATATCACAATGCTATATCCACTGTGGGAATTTTGCTGCTTGCTGAGATTAAAGTAAAATATCAGTCAAAACATTAATACCATTGACTTCCACTTCCCTGAACCATTTGGGTCATGTGGATTAAGAGAAATGAGGTAACATTTCATCATTAAAAGTAGTTACACTCTGATACTGAAAAAATTTGGAAGCAGGAGGCTAGATGTCAAAGCAAAAAGAACATTTTAAATCCTCCATTGATTTTCTTTCTCTGTGTTTTCCTTCTTTTATTTTTTATCATAAGGATACCTGCCAGCATCATTTTCTTCTTTCTCTGGTTTATAACTTTGCCATTAAAAAGTAATTTGAACAACAGTATGGCCAAGGAGTTTTATCTGTACATTTTTATAGCACTTTATCACTTTGTCTCAGTTATATGAGTGCAAATCAGGGTATCATTAAAATCTGCAGCATCTACAGAGTGTATGTGATAAACCAGGAAGTGTGCCAAATTTTGATCCCCCCACCCTTTGGATAATTCATTTGATTCTCACCACAACTTTATCATGGAGATGTGATTATGAGCCTCATTGAATACATGAGGAAACTAAGGCCCAAAAAGTTTAAAATTACACACATAGCTCCCCAGCTTGTAAACACTGAAACTGGAGTTGAACCCAGGCAGTCTGTTTCCAGAGCCCACCTGCTTTACCATTTCTCCCAGCCATGATTTCATTGCAAGCAGTGGGTATAAAAATGGCATAAATATAATAGAAGAAAAGTTTATTTTTCTCTCCCTCCCACCCTGTATCCTGACAGTTGTTTTGTTGCTTGTTTATCTAAATTATATTCTTGGTCTCACAAAATTATATACTTTTAAATGATTAAGGGTTTTTAAACATCCTATCATTTAAATAGCCCCCTTTTCTTTCATGTTTCATTAAATTGGAATGTGTAAGCACTGAATTAGAATCGTATGGGATTCAATTTTAAAGAACACTGGGCCAAAACTCTAGGAACTACTTAGAATTATTTTTATCTGATTTGGGCCACATGAAATTAGCAATTCATAGTTAAAAGTAAAACTCTAACTTAAGTCTGGTTTTCTATAGGTAATAACTAACAATTGAACAGTGACTAAGAAGCACTAATTGAATAAGTGCCAATGAGGTTCAAAATGAATGTGTCAAGTTCTAATGTGACGAAAATACTGAGTCTCCAAATTGCTTTCAACCATAATAAGTCTATGACCAATGCAATTAAAACAAGCATGATTGGATCTGACTAAAAGAGCTATAGGAAAATATTCCCAAATAGGTGCACATTCAGTGGAGGTTGGAGATGAATAGATGGAGATAGTGAAAAGGGGGCATTAGAGGAATAAGGAAGTCCATCATACCAATGAGCCACCAGAAAATAAGTCACAAAGAGAACAGCAATCATGGTAAATTTGTCATATTAGCTTTATTAAAATGAAGATGAGATTTTACAATCTTACTATATAGAACCATAGATCCAAACCTTTGAGTCCAGATTTTTGTGGCATAAGAAGGTATATATTTATTTACATACATTATTTACTATATATATATATATATATATATATATATATATATATATATATATGGTTTAATCCTCACCTGAGGATATTTTTCTATTGATTTTTAGAGAGAGATAATGTCAGGGATGAAGAAAGGGGGGTGGAGAGAGAGAAAGAGAGAGAGAGAGAGAGAGAGAGAGAGAGATTAATGTGAGAGAGATACATTGATTGGTGTCATACTATGACTCTTCAGTGAGTTGAGTTGGACATACTAGTTTCTGAGCAACACCAGCCAGGGCTCACCATATATTTATTTAAAGCATCAGCTCTGCCTGGCACAGAGCTAGCTAGCTGTTGGGAATAATGCTCTGCCTTTAAGTGTATAGATTAATAGAAGATTAAACTATTGTGATAAAAAAAAACAACAATAAACTGTTATAGGTGCCATCACAGAAGCAGACTAATGATTCAGTGGGAACAGAAACCTGGGAGTGTTCAATTCTCTTGCATTTTCTATGACCTTCATAACCTTAGAGATTGGCTTCCTGTTTATCCATATCCACTTTATGTCTCTCTCCCTAGGCCTCACTCCCTTGAGTCACAGAGAACTTATTTTTCAAATGATTCCATGATTTGTTTTAACCTGCATGCTTATGCACCTGTTTTTTTCCTAATCCTGGAATATTGTTGTTGTTTTTTCTTTTATCTCCATCTGAAAAACAAATTGGATTATCTTTTGAACAGAGCCTCCTGTAATGCTACCGCTCTGTGAATCCATCCCATTCCTTCTTTTAAGAGCACCCTCCTTCATGTCCTAACAAACTTTAATTTGACTCTGGTAGCACATGCCACATTACAGTTGGTTATGTATCTGTAAGTCCCAGAGGCAATGGCTGTTTATATATTTCCCCCCAAGATTTATCTGACTGCCTTAGATTTGTAGATGAAGAGATAAGTAAATAGACTAATGAAACTCAATATAATAACTGTGAAGAGGGAGTAAGAACTACAGTGGGACACAAGAAAGTGACTTAACATTTTTTTTTAATTCAGGGGAAATAAATGTTCTTGGTAAATTAAATCTTAAAGTATAAGGAAGAAGACCCTAAGGAAGATGAGATATGGGAAAGGGCAATCTATGGGGAAAGGACAATCATGTATAAAGAGACTCAGAGCAACTAAAATGCTTAGCAAATTCAGTCAACTGTTTCTAGTTTGGCGAAGCGGCAGTAAGGTCTGTAAAATGAGGGAGGTGGGAAATGATACAGAGTAGGTGGGAGAGATGGAGCATAGCACAGTGGTTAGGAGCACTGGCTCATCCAGATTGCTAGGGTTTTAATTTTGATTCTGTGGCTTGTATGACCTTGATCAGTACCCTAATTTCCTCATTTTTTGCAATGGTGTCAATAATAGTACCCATCTCATAAGGTTATTTTAGAACTACATGTAATCATGTAATGCACAAATAAAAGTACTTGATACATAGCCTGGCCAGTGTGGCTCAGTGGTTGAGCATAATTCATGCACCAGAAAGTCTCCAGTTCTATTCTTGTCAGAGCACATGCTGGGTTGTTAGCTAGATCCATAATAGGGGGTGTGCAGGAAGCAGCTGATCTATGTTTCTCTTATCAATCTCTCTCTCTCTCTCTCTCTCTCTCTCTCTCTCTCTCTCTCTCTCTCTCTATCTCTCTCCCCCTCCCTCCCTTCCTCCCTCTCTCTAAAATCAATAAAAACACATTTTTTAAAAAATACCTGACACATAGTAACAAGTGTATGTTTTAACACTCATTATTATCATGATTTGTCTCAGCCTATTTCTAGGAAATTATGTACATTTTTCCTAGAAATTATACCTAGGATTGGTATTATGTTTGTGGGGAAGCCCTCTGTCTTCCATCCTGCACTTTTTCCTATCAGTGACCTTGAGGCCCAGACCCTGACCCTGACCCTGACCTTGGAGTAGAATGGTAGCTTCTGTGATGATGGGAGAGGATAATTATCCATTCACCTGATCTTCTTGGTGGGCTGCTATTAGAGTGTGTGTCAGAGAAGGTCAGGGTTGCTTTTTCTATGAATGATGAAAAGTTTTTAATCTTTCCCTTACTAATGTCCTTAAGAGAAAGACCTATGTGCCGCCAAAGCCAGGGGTGGGAGCAGGAGGCTCTGTGGAGGACTGGCCCTGGCCCAACCATGCATAATAGGGATATATCTTAAGAGAAGTTAAATTCCTAGAAAATCTGTTTAGATTTATCAACCCAGAAAAGAACACTCATTATTCCATGCTATGATCTATCTTGGGATTTTTTTTTTTTTCAATCCAGAACAACAACATTTCATTCAACTACATGGTGCTTCTTGGTTTGACCATTATTGAATCCCTCCTCACTGTTGGGTCAAATGTCCTTTTTAAAAAAAAAAAAAAATGGTTTCAGAGAGGAAGGGAGAGGAAGAGTGATATAAAAACATCAAGGATAGGAGAGAATCCTTGAACAGTGCCTCCTGTTACCCACCCCACACTCCCAATGGGGATCAAGCTCACATTCCAGTATATGCCCTGACCGTGAATTGAACCATGACCTCCTGGTTCATAAGTTAATGGTCAACCACTGAGTCTCACCAGCGAGGCCAAAGGTCCTATTACATTGAAACCTGACAGTTTCTGTTGACATCCCATCTTACTATTACATTATTCCTTATAAGTTCCAAACATGCTTATTTTAGTATTATTTGGGAGCTAAATAATAAGAAATACTGCAACATTTTCACATGTCTAGGAATCTGACCCAGCTGTACTCCCACCACATTGGAAGAAGGTGTAACAACAGAGAGACATGCTGAGGGTTCTCATTACACAGACATGATGAGTTTCACAAACTATATCCAAGCAAAACTTGTTAGCATTTCATTACTCCATGCATTAGCCAAGGATTTTATCACCTTTTTTGTTCATTTGCAATTTCACTAAATTGTTGCTCTGCTCTTGGAATCTATCCCATTAATAGAAATTAGGAAAGATTTTTAATAGTCATTTAATTAGTCTTAAACATATGTCTCTGCATCCATTATTGAGCTCTAGAGTGGATTTCTAGAAATTGATCCAAGTGAGGTATGTACAAGCCACAGTGTGTGAGTCTCTAAATGTCTACTGATCTGTCCGGTGAGCCTCAGGTTTTCAGGCTGCAGGATTAGAATATTGATACCCATTTATTAAAGCTGTGGTAAGATGAGATTAGATGATATATAAGAAAAGTATGTTACAAACTTTAATAGACAGAAGAGATTTTGAGAATTATATTATTACTCAATATCCAAGATGAGAAAAAGTTTGCTTAATACCTTTCCTCTTATATGTCTTTCTTACAATATGAATTATAGGTAAATTCTGAATTATAATTGTAACACTAAAATATTAGAGATACTATAGTAAGTATCTCTGTGAAATGTCATAAAAAATTAATATACTATAAATGTCAGCATTTAAAATATTTGTAATACATTGCTATGTTAATGCTAACAAAGCATCAATACTCTAATATTGTTACCTTTAGTTCTTTAACCATTTATTTAATAATAGAGGCCTAATGCACAAAGTTCATGCAAGAGTAGGCCTTTCTTTCCCCAACTGCTAGTACCGGCTTTCCTCTGGCACCCAGTACCCAGATTTTCCTCTAGCTGCTGGCAGGTACCCCAAACCCAGGCTTCCCTCACAGCTCTGCTTAATGCAGAAGGTAGTCTGGAAGGATGTCCAGGAGGATATCCAGTCTAATTAGCAAGTTATGCTTTTATCATTATAGATTAACAGAATACTAATTGTAAATGCTTAGAAAAAATTTTAAATAATGGACATGGTTTTTTTTCTATAACTTTAATTTTAAAATGAGCCATATTTATATACCATTCATTTACTCAGCAATCCTTTGCTAAATTTCCTCCATAAGGCAAATGTGACAATTGTTTCTGGGGTAAGCAAATAAGTAAAGATATAATTTCCTGCTTTCAAATGATTATGCTAACCCCAACTCCCAATTCTCTTAAAATAAAATGTTCTCTGATATTCCTTGGAAAAGTTGAAAGGAATCTTCTTGACAATAACAGGATCTGACATGTACCAGAAGTTTAATTAAAATGTAGCCTGTGAGCATCAAACTCAACAGCCATACATAAGAAAACGTTTTATAAAAATGGCCTGGAGAAAACATAGAGAAACTTTGCTATTCAGCAGCTTATGAAAATAGCATAATTGAGAATATTTGCTTCTTACTATGACATTTTAATGGTTGTACAGATACAGGACTTTTGACTTGTTTGTTTATTCCTCATAATCAGAATGCTTAAGAGATTGCATGTGACACTGTTCCAGCTCATATAAATTCTTCATAATGTAAAAAGCTGGTATTCTCAATCTCCTAAACCAATTTAGGGGATGCAATTTTTATACATTATTGGTCTTTTATTCCTCTCTCATTAGCAAACCTTTATAAGTGTGTAATCGTTGTACATGTGTTAGGAGATTGATATTACTCCCTGAGAATACAAATTTAACATTAGCGTAGCCCAGATTCTAGTTCTGTTTTATGCCTCCCTATGTTAATTTTTAATTGAGATGTTAGTACCACAGCTGAAAGTTAGAAGCCAATGGAAATAAGTTTTTGTATATGTTTGATTTGTGAATCCTCTTGGAGTGAGACATTTAGAAAACCTATGGTAAAGAATAGTAATAATCACTAACAGCTCTGGGAAGCAGGAAGAGAGATATTTACTCAGTATTTACCATATTTACCATGTATCTAGATCATATATATATATATATAATGTATCTAGACTATATATATATATATATATATATATATATATATATATATATATATATAGTCTACTTCCTTAAGGAAGTTAGTCTTATAGGAGAGATAAGACCAGGGAAATTTTCAGGGTAAAAGCGAAGCATATGGTAGAGTGGTAGTATTTGGGTATAAAGGAATTCCAGAAAAAAGGAACAATGTGAAATTCTGCCTAGGATTTTGTGTTTGTCTCTCCAATTTTTTAGAATATAAATTTATTATAAATAAATGATTAAAAATAAGAACCTAGTTAGAGTATAAAACACAAAGGAGCACTCTAAAGCAATACACTAAAAATATTAAATGGCTACCAAAAGAAACCCAAATGTGAGCTTACCACAGGTCATTGATGTCACAAAAACAAAAGACTAGCCATAAGTCTGAGTATTTTTGTGCAGGACCATGCATATAACTTTGCGTAGAAAGACAGTGATTTGGAACAATCTTAGGGACTTCCCACTGCCCTTATTAAAGATAAACTTATTGAAGGGGAAGCAAACCTCTGCCTAGAGAGAAATTGAACAACAAATAGTTCAATATATATTTCTGAAACAAAGTATTGTTCCCCCTAATAACTTGTTATGATTGAAATGAACACTTACTGGCTAAAATAATAAACTTTTTTTTTCATTATTTCCATTTGTAGATAAAGTAAAACTCAAAGATATGTATTTAGTGACTTTTCCAAAATTATAATTTTAGGAAATATCAAAACTAAGATTTAAAATGTATTTTCAATCTTCAGGTCCAAGCTTTTTCTATGTTAGACAGTTTCTCACTCTTCAGTGAAAAAGTACAAAGGATTTAGTGGCAGAACCTTGAGTTCTAGTTCTGCCAATACTTAATATTATATCAGTAACCAAGACAACTAGAGATAAGGAGACCATTTAGGAAACTACTGTGATAGACCAGGAAGGATTTTATATGTGAATAGGATATTACCAATGAAAATAGAGAGAATAGACTAAATTTCAGACATTTTTCTCAAGGTAGTCACCATGTCTTGGCAACCAATGCAATGTATTATTTCATATTTATAGTACCAATTATGTAATCTGATTTTTCCTGAAGTGTGGTCTTTGGAACACTAACTCTGGGAGAAATGGCATAGAAATTAAGGTAACATCTGCTACTATAACAAATCCTGAGACTTCAGGTACTTAATACAAATATATATATATAGAGAGAGAGATAGAGATATATAGATATAGATATAGATTAGATATAGATATAGATATAGATATAGATATACCTTTCAGTTGTTACTATACTTTCATACAGAAAAAAACCTAACTACTTTATTTATTATAATTTAATTATATAGTAGAAAACCAGAACATCATCACCATATTTAAGCTTCTTAATACTTGAATCACCACAGTCAATATAACATTCTCCTTGCTGCTAACAACCCATATTATAGTCCACTGTAAAAATATCTCCACTGGTTGCCAGCATCAACCTTATTTTCTCTTTCATGTCCCCTACTTTTATTCTTCTTTCTTATGTATACACTTCCAACATATATCATAACATTTTTGTTCCCTATTCTTTGTCTTTGTTTTTCCTCACCTTTAAATTAGACAAGCTTTTTCTTTATAACTTTCTGTTTCTTACTCATTCCAACCTATATCCATTGCAAATATATCTTATTTGTGACAATCCATTAAACAAACAAAATCTTTACACATGAAACAAAAATCTCTAGAGATACAGATTCTTATTACAATATTTTAGGAATAGTGTTGGTCCCCATTATCTCTGCCAATTGGTGTTAATTTTGCACTTGTAACAAAGATTACTAATCAGCCCCATAAAATAGAAAGATTATCCTGGATTTCCTAGGTGGAACCAATGTAATTACAGGGTCCCTTAAAATAATAAATGAAAATCAGAGCAATTTGATTTGAAACATGGACTGGCCTGTCATTGCTGCTTGAAGAGGTAGGAGGTCACAAGGAAAGTAAGAAAAAACAATTCCAGTCAATGAGCCTAGATCCCAAGCTTCAGATGAGAAATACAACCCTGGCTGATAGTTTGATTTACCCCAGTGAGACCCTGAGTAAAGAATCCAGTTATGATATGTTAGACTTCTGACCTAGAGAGTTGTGTAATAATAAATCGCTCTTGGTTTAAGCCACTAAATTTATGGTAACTTGCTATGTAGGAATAGAACACTAAAACACAGAAAACAGGTCAGCTCTCCTTTTCCCCAAAATGTTATTCCTATAATTCCTTTAAGCAATGAGCAACCATTAATACATTCAATTATGAGTTGATTCAAAGGGATTGCCCAGTACACCATTTCTCTGGACTATTTTTTACACTTAAAAAAATGGGCTAATCCTATTCATGGCAATAATGGAATATCCTTTCTTTTCATCCCCAATTATGCCTCTAATTACCTCCCTTCCTCGGAAATGTCCTTTGTTAATATCATACAACTTATCATTCTCACCAGTAATATTACCAGTGTCTAATTCATTTCTCTTTCATGGGCACAGAGAAGACTATATATACTATCCCCTTTGAAGTTAGGCAGGATTTTATGATTAATTCTCACCAATGGTCTGTGAACTGAGGCAAGAAAAAGCCCCTTTGTTACCTTCAGCTTTTGGGGAACAGCCTGAAGAAGTCTCAACTTGTGTAAAACTTGCATGAGAAAACCATTTGTAGTATTAAGACACTGAGATTTGGGGTTTAATTTTGTTTAACTGTGTAACCTATTTTGACTAATCCAGGTAGGAAAAGGAATAAGCTCCACCCAGGGGCAATATTTTACTAAATGTCTAGATTATTCTTAATTTCTATAGAAGTCAACTAAAGATAGTATACCTACACTCATGTGGAAATTTTATAATTAGTTTGTGTTGAAATGAAAAATCAGTATGATTTTTGAAAAGCAAAAATAAGTTTGGGCATGTTTTGGACTTGCATGTTGATTTAAACCAGGCAGATGCATAATTCCCCCAGCAAAGTCGCTACTGTGATTCATACTCTTTTTCCTGTGATTTCCTTTGAAGTTGCTTCATTCTTTTGAAGTTCACCTTGAAGAACTGAGTATCTCTATGACAGTCATTATATCTTCTCTGTGACATGACTAATAGCTTCTGCCATGGGTGACAGTTCTTTGCAGTCTTTAATTTCTCTTTCTATTCTTCTCTTTCTATTTGCACTGAAATATCTTCTTCAAATGGATATATTTATACATATCTAAACTTAATCACATTTATAAGCTATGATAACTCTTTTCAGTAGGTTACCTAAGTGCCTGAAAAGGTAGCCACTCTTAAGATAGAACCAAGATGATCTTCTCTGACAGTTAAGCTGGGAAAAAGTCCAGACAATTTGTAATTTTCTAAGGGGAATAAGGAGGGCTATACATTGAGAGTGCTAGTTGTGGTCCTTTCATGATATTAAAACTAGGTAAGGTTTAATTTTCAATCTGCTATTTCATAAAAGCTGAACAGAGAATGCAATCTGAGTAAATTTAATTTTATCTAGTTTCCAACATTACTTTTCCATCTTGAGTGTTGAAGACATGAAAGTATTGGCTACAAAGTCTCCAGTGAACTTAGGTTGGGCTTCTGGAGAATCTGTGCATTAGAAAAATGTGACCAAGCCCCAGTTTGGGATCTGAATAGACAGCTCAATTTTTATGTTCATATTTGTAGTATATCACCATTTTTTAACAATTGTGCTAAATTTGTGCTTTTTAAATTACTATTTTATTATGTTAAAGATGAGAAAGAATAAGTGATGTAATAGTCTGTTGTGTTATTTTCCCTTTGTGGGTATGGTCAGTGTAGCCAAACATATGTAGAACAAATGAAGGGACAATTGTTGTGAAATATCAGTCTATATTCCTCTTTAAAATCTTTGGTAAAATCCTTCTTTAAATCTAGTGGAATAATAACCATGATATATCTCAAATTTTAATGTTCACAGAAATCACCTAAGATCTTGTTAAAATATACATTCTAATTCAGACATTCTGGGGTAGTTATAGAAATTTTGCATTTTTAATAAGCTCTCTGATTAGGCTAATGTTACTGTTAAATACTTTGACCATACTTTGTGTTACTTAACTCTAAAGCATTCCTTCCTTCCTTCCTTCTTTCCTTCCTTCCTTCCTTCCTTCCTTCCTTCCTTCCTTCCTTCCTTCCTTCCTTCCTATTTTCAATTAATAATTTATTAAGTCCTCAATATCAGCTAACCCCTTTAGATGTGTTTTTTAAAAATATATTTTACTGATTTTTTTTACAGAGAGGAAGGGAGAGGGATAGAGAGTTAGAAACATTGATGAGAGAGAAACATTGATCAGCTGCCTCCTGCATACCCCCTCTTGGGGATGTGCCCATAATCAAGGTACATGCCCTTGATGGGAATCAAACCTGGGACCCTTCAGTACGCATGCCCATGCTCTATCCATTGAGCCTAACCAGTTAGGAGAGCTTTTTAGGTTTAAAGATAGTTCATTTTGTTGCTCTTAGGAGCTCCCATTCTAGCAAAGTCAGGTTCATACACAGGTGACTAATAAAAATAGTCAGATAGGGGGTGATTAATTCTTCTTTTACTGTGACAAGGGGCTGAGAGGTGGGAATGACCTGAGACTTGGGGATTAGATGTTCTACCATTTTGTGGGTTCATGTTTAGTGGAACAAGGCCTAGGAAATTGGTAAACCATGTGAGCAGTTCCTTCTACAAATAAAGAATAAAATCTGTGGCTCATGGGAACTACCAACCTCTCCCTAACAAAGAAAGAAAAAGTGAAATTAAGTTTAGTAGTTAAATTCAATCAAATAACCAATTAAAAATGAGCCATTAATCACTTATTTTGAAGTCAGCTTAAGGAAATTTCATTGCTTATTTTATAGTTTTTAAATAGGATTTAGGTAGACAAATCCTTTGCATCTACTGCTACCACCAAAAAATGCTTGCAAAGGTAGACTGACCATACTACCTTTAAAAAAAATCTTGAAATGAAAAAAAAAAGGAAACAATTATAGAAACATATTTTCAATTTGTGTGCTGCAAGAAATTTTAAAATTTGCAATAGCTAATTATTTAGTCAAGGCACTGAAC
The DNA here is from genome assembly GCF_964339955.1 of Pipistrellus hanaki. Lineage (NCBI taxonomy): Eukaryota > Metazoa > Chordata > Mammalia > Chiroptera > Vespertilionidae > Pipistrellus > Pipistrellus hanaki. The sequence goes on from NC_140511.1 coordinate 34,736,414, forward strand.
TCTTTTCCCTTAGATTGTGTGTGTGTGTGTGTGTGTGTGTGTGTGTGTGTGTGTGTGTTAGAGGCTCAGTGCATGAAATTCATGCATGGGGGTCCCTCAGCCCAACCTGCACCCTCTATAATACAGGAGCTCTCAGAGAATGTCCTACTGATGGCTTAGGCCCACTCCCCATGGTTCTCTGTTCTCTGTGGACCTGTAGATTTTGCTGCAGCCATGGAGATGAAGCCCCCATGGCCTGCTCTCCACTCTCTGCCTGCCTCCACCATGTGAAGGAAGCCAAAATGCCTGTAGTGTGTTCTGTCTGTCAGGCCTGGGGGCTTCAGGCTGTGTCTGTGAGGGCCTGGGGATGTTCCCCCCACCACCTTGCTAAGGAAGCCCCCAAGCCCTGCTGTCTGGGCTCTGTTTGCAGGGCCTGGAGCTTCCCTGCCGCTGCCCCGCTAAGGAAGCCTCTATGCCCTGCTGTCCAGGCTCTGACTGTCATGTCTGGGGCAGCTCAGAGACCCCGCCGTAGGCAGATCCAGCCTTGCTGCTCCTGCGGACAGGCCGGACACTCCAGCAGCCCAGCAGAGGAGCTGAGGGGACTGTGCGCCACCATCTTGTGGCTATGGGGGCTGCCATTTTTGAGTGGAGTGATGTTTAATTTGCATATTACTCTATTATTAGACATGATGTATATATACATATGCCAACACAACAATAGTCATCCAGTGTGAATGAAATTATACCTATTTTTGTTGGCTCAGTAAAATTTATAAATGATATTATGGTGTGCCACAGAATTTTAGTAACTAATTTATGTGTGCCATGAGATGAAAAAGGTTGAAAACTACCGCTTTAGTTAATGAAGCCTCCACATTCATTCATTTGAACAGCACTTTCTAAGACCCCCATTTTGGATCTGAATTGACAGCTCAACTTCATGTTTATATTTGTAGTATATCACCTTCTTAAGAATTATTATACTTTTAGAGTTTGTTTCTGGCACCACTAACATTGGTAAATGATATCTAATTAATTTTATACACTTGAGTCTGCAAGTATAAAAACCCAAAGGAAGAAACTCTCTAGGGATGATAAAAATCATTTCTTAACTCATGAATATTCCCTGTGCTCATTTTCTACAGATGGATTACTTTATTTGAAAGTAATAGAAAAACACAGAACAGCCTGTATGAAGTAAACAGTGCTTAGGGTAGATGAATCATAATAATACCAGCATTTTGGTATAACTTTATGTGCAATGCACTGAGCCCTTCCAACATTCGCTTGAAGATTTATACACATTCATCTTCATTCTTTTATATTTGAATGGAAGTATAATATATATGTTAAGTTTGGGATGTTAAAGCCATCTACTCTAATTATGATAAAATATGTGATATGGCTGAAACTGATTTGGCTCAGTGGATAGAGCATCAACCTGTGAACTGAAAGGTCCCAGGTTCGATTCTGGTCAAGGGCATGTACCTTGGTTGCAGTCATATCCCCAGTTGGGGGTGTGCAGGAGGTAGCTGATCAATGTTTCTCTCTCACCGATGTTTCTCGCTCTCTATCCCTCTCCCTTCCTCTCTGTAAAATTTCAATAAAATATATATTAAAAAATGCCACTGATTTCTGAATATTAATTTTGCATCCTGCTACTTTACTGAATTTATCAGTTGTAGTACATTTTTGGAGGAATCTTAGGTGTTTCTACATACAGTATCATGTCACCTGCAAATAATGGTAATTTTACTTCTTTTGCAATCTGGTTGCCTTTTCTTTTTGTCTGAATACTGTGGCTAGGACTTCCAGTACTATGTTGAATAAAAATGGTGAAAGAGTACATCCCTGTCTTGTTCCCAATCTTAAGGAAAACACTTTTAATATTTGCTCAATGAGTATGATATCAGCTGTTTGTTTGTGATATATGGCCTTTATTATGTTGAGGTATGATCCTTCACTTTGCAGAAGAGATTTTATCTAAATTGGTTCTGGATTTTATCAAATGCTTTTTGTGCATGTACTGATATGATCATGTGATTTTTATTCTTCATTTTGCTTATGTACAAAAATAAATTTAAATGACAGAAACAACTCCTTCCCTTTAATTAATGTTAAATTATACTGACAAATAAACTGTAGTCAGTCTTCCTGTAATATTACTTGATTACTTAGAATTCTTATAGTAGTTTCCTATTAATATCATGATAAAATTCTGTTCCCTCAAACTGACTTTGAAATAATATTTTGCAGCTTATTCCAGTATTATACTTCTTTATTCCTCAATGGAATCTTTCTTTTATATCTCAGATCAATCTCATAATTGTCATTTATTTCAGCACCTCAACACTTTCTCATGCAGTTCTCCTTGACTGGAATTTTCTGTCTTCTTGTTTCCAATGGGGGCACAGTGAAACATGTCTTATGAAATATCTACACTATTATTACATCTGACCAAAATTTCAATTAAACTGGTTAGAATAGTCTGCTTTGTAAGGGACTGTACACTATTTTCTGTAGAGTGTGGTACCTAGAGCAAACTGTATATTTTTTTCCAAGATAAAATCCTAATAAAATCAAATACATGGGTTTAATCAAAAGGGGAAATCATTTGATAGAAAAGAGTTAGTTGCATTGGCTTTGCTCTGAGGATGGATGGTTGGTTCACTATTAAATAACATTGAACATTTATTCATTACTTACTTTGTGCCAACCACTGTTCCAAGCAGTCTTTTCACCTATTTTATCCACAAAGTCCCTGTTTTGGTCATTACCATTCACTTCCTGCCCAGGCATCTTCTCTCTGGGCTGCTTCTGTGTTAGTTTAGTGCCTTTGAATCCCAGGTCAATCTAAGACTAGGAGATGGGGCTGGTTCTTTTTCCCTGGAATTAGTCTCCCTGAGTCACTGTTTAAATCCAAATAAAAAATGGTTGTACCAAGTGTTTTCCTTCTAAGTTGGTGCCAAAATTTGGGGCCTGGAGTATTGTCTTAATTTATTATTCTCCGGGGATGTTATTTGATGACTAGTTTCCATTAATGATGTTGTTATATAGATTCCTCTCTGTACCAATGTCCCATATCAGGGGGTTTAATACATTCTTATTAATTAATTAACCAACAGAAAGTTGGTTAATTACTGAAGGTTCTATGCATATTCATTGCTAGCCACTTAGGAATTAGATATAAAAATCACTCTTTAATGAAACAAATTATAATTTAAAAGCAAACATGTCAATTTGATATTAAGTCATGCACGTTAGTTATATCAGGGCACATCATGAAGTATTGTATAACTAGTTCATATTCAATAGAAGGATATTTGTTTTTTTCCTCAAACATCGATGTCCCTAAAGAGCAAAGTGTATTACTTCTGTCATGAGGAGTATTTATATTGGGGCTCTCTGAGATGTTGGTGTAGTTTCATATAGAAGAAAATGCTTATTCAGCTGTCTTTTCTTTTCCAATTTCTTTTGAACAAAGAGGATATCTCTTCTTATATAGAAGGCCCACGTGTTCTTTATATATGTGTCCTTAAATTTATTTAAAAAATGTTTTAGATCTTATTCTTGCTTGGCAAGTTCCTAAATTATCTTACCACTATGTGGATGATAGATTTTAAAAGTTATGCAGAATAATTTCATATGTATAATACTCATCCACTCCTGCTAATTTAACATATTTATCCTTGTAACATACTTTGTCTTTTACCTAGGAAGATGAGCTATATGCCCCGCTTCTCTGTCCTGGATCACATTGTTGTTCTGCTTATAGAATACTAACAAAAAGGCTTCCAAAAGTTCCTGAACTCAGGCTCTCATGTTGATCAATAGTATCTTAATTATACAGTTTGAACTAAGCTAAATTTTAACCAACACAGTATTATTGGCCTAGTGGGAGATAGTAGCCCACAGAAATCCCTAGAGGTTGCTCCATGCTTTGGGTTCTCTATGCTCAGTTTCTTGTTGTTGTTTTTAGTTTTTTTGTGTGTGTTTTTTTTAAGCTTTCAGTGGCATATTTAACAGAAGAGTCTATGAAGAATTACAGTTTGTTCTTGAGTTGGCTGTCAAAATGTGAAGCTGAACTAAATGTCCAGAGTTCTCCCCACTGTCATACTCTTTCTACCCACTTTATAGAGTCAAGTAACAGGCTGTATTCAGTTGTCAATAATGAATTATTAACTGTCCCAGGATCCCTGCAAAAATTATTTAATGGGAGTTACTTCTTCTAGCAAAGACCTGTCTTTAAGAAAGTACAGTGAATAGTATGGTATAGCATTTCAGAAAGCTCTAACTTTGGATATTTGTAATAGTTTATTAGCAACCAGGGTTTTCTAGTTCCCATGTAAAAGGTCCTTTAACTTTGAGGAAGTTTAGCCAAAATTATTTTTTAAGAAATGGGATATAATGTTAATGCAGTTTCTTGAAAAAGCAATAACCCATTTGTCCAATAAAAGATCAGGCAGTTGCTATTATGTTCTACAAACATTAATGTATCTAAAAATGGGCAACCTTGAATTACTTCAACAATGTTATGTGCCTTACATGCATGGTTTGCATTGGCTCCTGGACCCAAATTCAACTGTGTAACAATACAAATTTTTAAATCAAATTCCACTTAGAAACTAGACATTTAACCATTACAATAATTTCTAGTCACGGTAAATTCCCCTTAGTTGAGTGCATCAGAGGCTTCCTCCTTGTGCCCACTTTGTCTTTATGTTAATACTACAGTCCCAATGCATGAAATGTGTATGTGTGTGTGTGTGTGTGGGGGGGGGTGTCTCTCAGCCTGGCCTGTGCCCTCTCACAATCCGGAACCACTTGCTCCTAACTCCCTGCCTGCTCACTCCTTACCGCTGGGCTCGCTGCTGCACTCCATCACCACTGCTGTGCTTGCCAGCCATGAGCCCGGCTTCCACAGTGGGAGCTCACTGACCACCAGGTGGAAGCTCCTGTGCTGAGCGTCTGCCTCTTGGTGGTCAGTGTGCATCATAGCAATCGGTTGTTCTGACCATTCTGCTGTAACAGTTGCTGGGCTTTTATTATATAGACAGACAGAGTATACTTCTCTCTTATCCAGGCATCATGTCATTGCCTAGTTATCCTTTAAGACTATTTAAACATTACTATACTCTTGCAAAACCTTTTTCTGGTTACCTCCTTTGCTCCATTCAGGGCTATGTGCATCTCCTATGGACTCCCTCAGCTCTTTCTTTCCACCTTTTTATAACACTTACCATACTGTGCTGCCTGCCTGTCTTTCACACTACTCTCCTAGATTATTTAAGCAATAAGACATTAGCATTGACCATTTTTGAACCTACATTGTTCAACATTCCCAGAACGTGGTAGGAACTCAAGACATATATAAATGCATGAATGAATGAATGAATAAGTGATTTATTGTATTTATTCCATGTTCAACTTTGAACCTAGTGAAACAGATCATTCAGTGCCACTTCAAAAACGTTTCAATAAGGGCACTATGGATGATCATTGTAGACATATTCAGAGCCTTGCTACAGACCACTCATCATTTTTCCCCTAATAATCACTGCTCTTTAACTTAGTGGACTGCTCCTTTAAGGGTGTTCTTTGGCAGAAGTAAAGGCAACTCTTTGCCAAAGCTTTCCTGCTGGAGAAGTAGGAGGAGCCGGAGGGAATATTTGGGAAGAACTGTGGCTTCAGGGCTGTAATTTTGAAGCCAGTTTTTATAAGAACTGAGTCTCATTTTAAGTTTTTACTCCAATATTAACTTAGTGGGAAAACATTTTCTTGCAAAGCTTGTGAAAATGAGTTGAAGTTGTCAAGTTTTTCAAAAGGAGTAAAAAAAAAATATATATGAATAGTCAACCCAACTCTATAACTTGCTCACTAAAGTTGATCAAGGTACTTAACTTCTCTAAACCTCAGTCTCTTCATATTTAGAATCGATATAAAACCATTACTAATCTCCCAGTAAATAATGTATGCGAGAACACATTGAGAAGCTATTATTAAACAACTAGTGACCCAGCGCATGGATTCGTGCACGTTGAAAGGAAAATAATTAGAAGGTGGCCAGCAGAGCGGGACTGGGTGAGATGGCTGGACAAGCCCTGGAGCCGATCTCCCATAACCCCTCCCTGGCAACTACAGAATAAGCGGGATCCCTCTGGCAGGAAGGTCCCTTGGGGATTGGGCTAAAACCAGGTCTTTGACATCCCCCCAGGGGTCCTGGGATGTGAGAGGGCACTATGAAAAGTTGCTGTCATACATGGTGAGGAACGCAAACTCAAGTGTGCGGTAAACCAGATTCGAGGCCAACAATGCCCCAGCAACAACAACCCACAGCCCAAGGTAGACTTGTGTGGCTCTGCGAGGAATTGGGCTCCCTCCTCTCTGGTTTCAGGGTGAGTTACTCCAGAATTTCCTCTGCCAAGTCACTGCAGCTTGGCAGCTCCTACATTGAGTGTCTGCCCCCTGGTGGTCAGTGCTCATCATAATGACCAGTCAGACAGTTGGACACTTAGCATATTAGCCTATATGTATAGGTGATTCATGGACATGGACAACAGAGTGGTGATTGCAGGGAGGAGGGGGAGGTTGTCAGTGATGGAAAAAATATTAAATTAAATTTAAAAATGCACTAATATCTGTAACTGAGGAGTTGAAAGATTCTAAACTATAAAGTTTTTAAGATTCAGATTTGAGATGGACAAGCATATTGATTATTCAAATGTTTTCTCATATATACACCCCCACATGTTCACATAAAGGCTATCACTGCTTTATTTTTAAGTCTAAGTGGCCCCTACAAGATCCTAAAGATTTTTCCTGTTCTAATAACTACATCCTTGGTCCAAAATGTTGTTCTCATCAGACTGCTTGCATATTTGGATATTGGCACATTCAAAGGCATCTGCATTTAAAATGAATTTGAACGTTAGCTGGAAACCAGCAATGGTAATTGTATCCTATTTGATATTGGGAAAGCTGAAAGCTGTGGGGTATTCTGCACAGATTTTAGTATTAGGCAGTAGTGGTTCCATTTTAATTTTTCTAAAGATCTCTTCTAAAGAATATATGCCACTTTGCTAGGCAATGTGCCTTATGTTAAGTACATATTGTTTTGTTTTTTTTTTAATCCTGTGTTTAAAACAATCATATATATTACAAAGGGGCCATTCCCATTGTAATAGTTAATCCTTTTAAGCAGACCAAAGGCCTATGGCATAAACCCTCCAAGAAGATGCCCTTCATTGCCTGTCACAGACAAGGGATGGAAAGCTGTCACTTTTTTTTTTTTTTTTTTACTCAGGTTAATGCTCACACGGGTAGATTCTTCTGATGACAATACCAGGCTTACCTATCACCACGGGAAAAATTCCCTTCCAGATTTAAATTTCCTTTTATAGACATAGGAAAAACATGGGTCCTCATTGATATAAAATGTATTTTCTCTTTTGGTTTTAAAGTGCCCAAATTCCATAACAGCAATTGAGTGAAATAGTCCTTGGTCAGTTTTGATTTATAGCTCCAACAAGAGAGAGGTTTCCTTGGTATCCTGTGACGAGAAGGGATAAAATCTATACAAGTATATTGCTTCTGAATCTTTATAAACCCCTCAATTTTAAAGAAAATTGACAAACCACCCTCAAGAAGTCTTTAAATCCAAATGCCTGTTCTGAAAATAGGGACTGCATTTTATCTGACTTCTTTTGTAAGCCTAGATATCTGGAAATGTATTATAAAGAACACTAGAGGTCCGATGCACAAAATCTGTGCTTGGGTAAGGTCCCTAGGCCTGGCTAGCAATCAAGGCCGAACTATGGGGTGACCCATAGGGTGATATGGGGGTGGGGGGGGGAGGGGGCTGCTGGACCCACCTTGGCCAGCCTGGCACCGCCACTGCTGCCCCCGGTGGCCTCCCGGTGGTACCTGTCTTGGCTGGCTAGAGGCCTGTGGGCTGGGGGCAGCTCCTGCATTGAGCATTTGTCCCCTAGTTGTCAGTGTGTGTCATACTGACTAGTTGTTCCACTGGCCTTCTGCTGTTTGGTTGATTTGCATATTAGGCTTTTATTTTCTGTACTAATAAAACCATAATATGCTAATTAGACATCCTTCCAGATGACCTTCTGGATGAAGCCAGGGTTGCGAGGGAAGCCCGGGACCTGGGTGCCTGCCAGTGGCCAGAGGGAAGCCCAGATCCCGGTCCCAGGTGCTAGAGGGAAGCTGAAGCTGGCAGCTGGGGGAAGGAAGGTTTACTCTTGCACAGATTTTGTGCATTGGGCCTCTAGTGTAGGATAATAAGAATACACAGGCTCTGTTCTTAACAATTTTTAGTAAGAAAGAATGCTATATCATTTTAGTACTTGATTTCAGATGGAAACTTCTACATCTTTATTAATATACAATTTATATATATATAAAGATTAATTTATACATTATATATATATATATATATATATATATATATATATATATATATATATTGAACATGTTAATAAAATGAATATGTAAAAGGGAACCTAACCTCAAGGGTTCCCATTCTCCCCATCTCACCAACACTTGTTTTTTATTTATTGATGGCCATTTTGACAGGTGTGAGGTAATATGTCACTGTGGTTTTAAATTGCATTTCCTTGATGAGTACTGATGTTGAGGATCTTTTCATGTCTGTTAGTCATCCATATGTCCTTTTAGAGAAATGTCTACTCAGGTCTTCTATTCATTTTTCAATGGAATTGTTTGTTTATTTGATATTAAGTCATAGGACTTATATATTTATGGATATATATATATATATATATATATATATATATATATAATGCTATCAGAAAAAGAAATTGAAAAATAATCCCATTTACAATTGCATCAAAATAAAATACCTAGAAATAAAGTTAACCAGGAGGAAAAATACGTGTCCTTGAAAAATTATAAGACATTGAAGAAATAAATTGAATGGAAGCATATACTATTCTAATGGGTAAGAAGAATTAACATAAAATGTCCATACTACTCAAAGCAATCTACAGTTTCAAGGCAATCCCTATCAAAATACCAATGTCATTTTTCATAAAATTAGAATACATGATAGGAAAATTTATATGGGGCTATAAAAGATTCCAAATAGCCAAAACAATATTGATAAAGAAGAACAAAGTTGGGGTATTATACTACTTGATATTAAATAAAATTATAGGGCTTTAATAATCAAAAGAGCATGGTATTGGCTTAAAAATATACATATACATCAATGGAACAGAAGAGAGTGCAGAAATAAACTCATGTCTATATGGCAAATTCATCTATGACAAAGGAGGCAAAAATACACAATGAGTTAAAAACAGTCTCTTCAATAAATAGTGTTGCAAAAACTGGACAGACACATATAACAAAATGAAATGGTCACTTTATTATGCCCTATACAATAAGCATGTCAAACTCAAAGGCTAACATGGGCCAAATAAACAAGGTTTAAGTTTATATGGGCCACAAAAACACAAAAGCTTCCATAGAAAGCTTTTCTCATAGAAACAGGTTTATTTAGCTAGAGGCATACTGAATACAAGTGGCTGAAATAAATGAGCAATCATTAACATAAAATATTAGAATATTTTAATAAAAATTAATATTTTCCCTTGAACATTAACTTCCCAGACACTAAATAACTGCATAATTTGTGTTAAAAAGCATAATACAAATAAACCTGTTTTTCCTTGTTCTCTGAAAGTGAGATATTTCCTGTTTTGCACATCAAACAAGCCAGTCTGAGATTAATTATGGGGCATTTGGCTGCTAAGATATTCTCTGCTAGTATTAGTGGAGAGAAATGATGCACCTGCATGTAAGGGAAATGAATACAACATGATTATAGTAATCAGTTATTAGTGAATGTTGTAGTTTGTTATTAATAATCATGTATAACAGGATATTGTACAAATTAAATTATGAAATTTTTATTAAAGCATTTCTTACATACTGTTATATTGGTTGGGCCATAAAAATATTTGTTGTGGACTGCATGCAGCCCATGGTCCACAAACTTGACATGCTTGCACTACATGAATGTTACATTTTTTGTAAGTGCCCCACAGTTCTTAGGTATTTCTTTTTAGTTTTTTTATTCTTTTTCAGTTTTGAAAGTTTATATTATTATATTATAAAACTCAGAGATTCTTTTCCTCAGTCATGCCCAGTACACTAATGAACCCACCAAAGACATTTTTTCTGTTAAAGTGCTGTTCTTTTTTAATCTCTGGCTTCTATTTGATCTAAGTTAATTGCATATAAAAGTGGAAAATAGGGTGACTTAAGTCCTCTGTAGGAATACTGAGCACAGATTTATATATGTGTATAATATATATGAATATATATGTTAATATATTAACATATATATGCTGATTTTATAAAATTTCCTATAAACAATAGCCTTTAATCTCCCCACCAATTTCCCCCACTACCAACACACACACACACACACACACACACACACATACACAATGCACACACACACACACACACTCCACTTTCTCTTTAGAAAAGTGAATAGGCAGAATTTAAATATGACAATGGAAGGCCTAGGGGAAACTTTAAAATAGGAGTAGTAAATTCTTCTGTGGATTAACTAGGTGCTAAATACTAAATCTTTGTAAAATTTTATCATTCGATCTATACACAGCCCAATGAGATTTGTGTAATTACTATCCATTTTGTTAATAAGGATACCAATGCTCAGAGAGGTTAAGTAGCACACCCAAAGTTCTCTAGAGCAGTGTTTTTCAACCTTTTTTGGGCAAAGGCACACTTGTTTCATGAAAAAAATCACGAGGCACACCACCATTAGAAAATGTTAAAAAATTTAACTCTGTGCCTATATTGACTATATATAAAGTAATTCTCTTGAATAGTAATCAAATAAACACAAAGAAAGTATTTTATAATTACTTTATTATGAAATATTAAGTAAACAAAATAGTGAAAAATTATAAAATTCTTGTCTTGTCTGCACCTACGGCACACCAGGCAACATCTCGCGGCACACTAGTGTGCCGCGGAACAGCGGTTGAAAAACGCTGCTCTAGAGAACTTGAGAATAGGAGAATCATGTGGTGAACCCTGACAATCTGACTCCAGAATCTCAACTCCTGACCTCCATGCTAAATTGTTTTATACTATCAGGTTGAACCATGTGGAATTATCATTTTGTAAGTCAAAAAAGTAGAACATCAGCAATTCATTCAGATTAGCTCTTATTTTTAGAGGATAATGTACATGTACAGCATAATGGAGTTGAACAGCTCTAGCTTCAGAGTCCCAAACACATCAAAACAGTTTTACTAGCTGAAGAATTCTGGGCAAATAATTTACCATCTCTGAGTTGTACATTCATCTATCAAATCAAGAGAATGGTCATATCTACCCACATAGGATGGTTGTAGGAGCAAATATAATAATGTATGTGAAAATAATAAGTAAATGATTAACACTGTTGATAGCAAAACCTGAAAAAGATTACATGCAAACAACTTGAAAACTTACAATCTCCAGATGGTATCAGCTGGTGAGGTGAGGGGTGGGGAGCGGGATAGAAACAGTATTAATAATTATCTCCCTGTCATAATCCTAATGAACTTTGAGAAAGGTGGAATACAATAAAGCAGCAAAATGCTCTCCCTCAGCATCTGATCCAGAAAGATTGATCTGACATTTTTTTTTTTTTGTAACAAGTAGCCTAAAGCATTTTTCCAGGATCACAAAGAACTTAAAAACCTTCTTCACGTGATCTTGATGAAAGAGCAGATGAATTAGCAGAGTGTCGGGGCACTGTAGCTCCTTTCTAAAGTTGTCAAGATAGGGACGTACTTTTAAAATCAGATGAAAAGGGATCATAGGAGTTAGCAAAGAAGGTGGGAGAGTCACTCAATAAATATTTGTTGCATGATGGATTGTTTGTGAATGTTGCTGGAAGGATGGCCTACAGTCAGATGAAAAGAGTGTCAGCTTATTGTTAGCAAGGAACAACATAAAATGAGCAGAGAAATGAAAGCATTCATTTCTTTGGAAATGGACAATGGCAAGTAGGACTTTTGAGTACAAAGGGATTTTTAAAGGTGTATAGTAAATAAGAATGCCTTCGCATAAAGTTCAATTGATTTATTTATTCAAAGGCTGTTTTTTAAATGGCTGCTAGGAGCATTCATTATTATAATACTAGAGGCCCAGTGCATGAAATTCATGTACTTGGGGAGGGGGGTCCCTTAGCCTGGCCTGCACCCTCTTGCAGTCTGGGAGCCCTCAGGGGATGTCCGACTGTTGTGGAGGCAGGAGAGGCTCCCACCACCACTAAGCTCACCAGCCATGAGCCTGGCTTCTGGCCAAGTGGGTTGCCTATGGGAGTGGTGGGTGAGAGAGGGGCTTGGAGGGACAAAAACCTGGCATGATGCCTTTACAACCATTAATCGATTGTGTTCTTAACACCATTTTCTTCTCTCAAAGAGCATGTTTCAAACTTACTGAACATTCAAACCCAAAGAACAAAGCAGCCTGCCTCAGGCTGGAGCCAAGTGAAAGCAATAAAACCACCTGTTCTCACACCATCCAGCATATGGAGCAAAGCAAAGGAGCAAATCTGGGAAGAAATGTGCCATTCCAAATCAGAGGCAAATTCAGTTCTGAACTTATTAAGTGATTATATTTTTCCTTCATTACAGGAGCCTTTAATCAAGACAACTTTGCATATATAAAATTACTTTCTTTTTATACATATAAGAACCCTAAGCTATTTTCCTTGATTTCTCTTGACAGAAATAGAAAAAGGAAAAAAAATCATCACAATTTTACAGGTAAAAAGCTGCTTAAAAAAAAACTGGTTTATAATTAAACAAAAATACACACATAGTAATTATTGTCTATGACCACTTTTCTAGACCCAAATTTCTGGGTGTTGTAAAGTCTTAATAACAGAGGCAGAGAAACTAACAAAACCAAAGAAAATTGTTTAAGAGTGAAATAGATTATGGGATACTGATTATTTTTTTTCCCTCTATTTAGTTAGCACCATGATTTAGCAGTTCAGTGAGCTCAGAAATTTCATTAATTAAGATTAGAAGTTGTAAATTGAAATCAGGGTTTGCTTATATAGCACATTTAGTTGAATAATAGGAATAGTGCTCTTACAAAAATTAGAATCTTAACTGGAAATATCAATAATTATTTTTATAGTTTAAGAGTGTTTATTAAGAGTTAGAAATGCTGTAATTAGCTTCTTATAAAACTGCATATTTTAAACCAATCTCATTATAACTGAATAATATCATAAAATAAGCAATTGCATACCTTACATTTAAACAGGTGCTTTACAAAGCTTAAACAAAAAAAAATATTTTGTTTACTTCAAGGTGTTTAAATGAATATTGACACTTAGGCAAATGTGTATAACATATAACAAAAATAAATTCTAACAGCTTATAAGTGGCAGAACTGGTATTGGAATTCAGGCCTTTTGGATTCCATAAACTAAGCTTTTCATTTCTCTGTGACAATTCCTCTAAATATAAAAAAGGACCCAATTTCAGTCTGGGAGGAGGGGCATTAGTTAATAATAGAAAGTGAGTTTCAGCATAGATGTGGGCTGCACACCTCCAGCCTTTGTCTAATGATGCTCTTGTCCTGATTAGAGTTGCCATGCTGGCAGGTTGACTTAAATTTTTTCAGCACTTGATTGTTTTTCATCCATCCAGGAGAGACATTAAAGCTAAATGTGATGAAAAGATGGAAATAATGAACATTGTTCTTCTCTAGTAGTTCTTTCTTTTAGATTAGAGCAAACTCCCTTGCTTTTTTTTTAATTCATTTTAAAATAGAAAAAGCTAGATTTTATTTCCCCAGAAGGCTGGAGATCTTTGAGGAGTAGAAGTGGAGATGGTGCTGCTGGTGATGTTCTTGAGTGTAGCCAATGAGAGTGAGTGATACTGTTGCTTAGTTTCCTCCCTGATGGGTAACCTCACAGATTAGGAAGAGGCATGGCAGTCATCTGTGGACTTCAGAGAGTTACCAGTTGGTAGGATTATGGATTGCTGGTTGAGATATTTGGAATAGAGGTTAATAGAAAAATATCCATCAAAAAATTTGGGCAGGGGAACCTTGATTAAAGTGACAAAGTAAATATGATTTAAACAATAGATAGGAAGAAAACCCTGATGCTAGAAGGTCAGAATTGGAAGGTTTCCTCGGAAATAATCTATATACATAAAAAATTAAAGCACCATGCTTTGCCTAAAGTGACCAGCATGTCAAACCATGGAATCAAGTCTGTAATACAGGTCTTCTGACACTAAGGCCAACGGTCTAAACAGAACACTCTGAGGAAGTAATTAATGCTGCCCCTTATGCCTTGATAGGACGGCCTCTTTCCAATCCATCTGGTGAGCACCTGCCTATGAAAACATTCAGTCCATGCCCCCTTTCTAGGTAGCCTTTTCTGACTCCCTCTAGGTGAAATCATCTGTCCCTTCCTCTGGGTCACCTCCGCCACCGCTCTCAGCACCCTCATCACTTTGTTGCATGTTTCCATTCCTTCAGCACCCTCATCACTTTGTTGCATGTTTCCATTCACTTGTTTCCTCTGCTAAACTGAGTCTTTTAAGGGCAAGAACTATATCTCACTCATCTTTGTATCTCCAGGGCTTATCATTTCTACCTAACACTCAATAAATGTTAGATTAATGTTATAATTCATTATTTAAATTAAACATTACCAATGCATGTATGTAAACAAATTTCCTGAGATGTAGAGATTAATACAAGCCTTATTTCTTAGGAAAAGACAGCAATAGTTAAGGGCTGTCTAAATTACTTAAAGAAGGAAAAGAGTTCAGTGCAGTTCAATTTTTGGAGTTCTCAGGTGACTCGTTCCTAAAGATTCTTCTGGAGACCTGGTGTGAATGAGTCATGGTGCCAGAAGCTACAGTGGACCGAAAATGAGTATCATGTAATCTTTGTCCTCAAGCGATGGTGGTGTAAGGAATGCAGTGAAACAACTTTAGGGATGTGAGCATCAATAGCAGAACAACATAATGGTCAAGTTTGGGCAAGAAAATGTTTAAAAGAAAATGCAAGAGCGAATGGGTAGAAGACAGGGAGAAAGTCTGATCGAGATCACATTCTGAGTGAACGCCATGCTGATCTGTTTTGGGAGAGAAAGCTAAGATGATTCCTATCTGCAGTACAGTATATTGTAAATGGGTTTCAGGAAAGAAGTGTTTGGGTTAGAAGAGGTTTTGAATATATTTTGTAGAGGAAAGAAACTTTTCTTATCAGGTTATATTTTATATCGTTGAGGAAATTAGCAAGCATTCAATATTTGATTAAATAAATATTGTGGTCCTTGCAGATTGGTAATCCAGAACTAATTGGAATTTCAATGTTTAAGACCTATTAAGTGCTAGGCAGTTAATATGTAATTTCACTTGTTCCTCAAAAAAATTCATAAAGAGAATTGTGTGGTATTATAGCTGAAGTATCTTTATCACTTGAAGAAGTATGCTAAATGTCTCACATAAGTTATCCTAATATATAAAAACCCAGGATCTGCAACTTCCAAAACAACTGAAGGCTCAACTGATTGGAGGTCAGTGCTGGATTGCCGTGACAAACCAACACTGACTGCGAAGCTTTTGACACTGGCTGGCATAGAACCTAAGCGGGGGCTGAGGAGGGGTTTTAAGGGCAACAGCTGTTTGGTGTAAGATGTAAGAAAGTGGTTCAATTTTTTAATGACCGGTTTGGCAGTATAGTGCATATGGCTGGCTATCAGTCCAGATATATGGATTATGTATTTTTGTCTGCCAAGAGCTTCTCCTCCTGATAAAAAAGGCTTCTGCCTACCCCCATTTAAACCATCCTATCCTATATAATCTATTGATATCTATACTACTAAAAGGGTAATATGTTAATTAGACTGGGTTGACCATAATTAGACCGGGTCAACCGGCCATGTTCTGGATGTCCAACATCCTCTGGACAAAGCCATGGTGGTGGGGGCCAAGGCAGAGGCCATTAAGGGTGATCAGGCCAGCAGGGAAGGGCAGTTAGGAGTGCAATCAGGCCGGCAGCGGAGGACAGTTGGTGGTGAGATCTGGCCAGCAGGAAAGGGCAGTTGGGGACTAGATTAGTCTGGCAGGAGAGGGCCATTAAGGATGAGATCAGGCCAGCAGGGAAGGACAGTTAGAGGTGAGATCAGGCCTACAGGGGAGGGCAGTTGGGGGTGAGATCAAGCCGCAAAAGAGGGCAGTTAGGGGCAATCAGGCAGGCAGGCAGAGGGGTTAGGGGCAATCCGGCAGGTAGGCAAAGGCAGTTAGGGGTGATCAGGCAGGCAGGCCTGATTGTGAGAGGGATGTTTGACTGCCAGTTTAGGCCTGATCCCCAAGGGATCCCTGAATGGAGAGGGTGCAGGCTGGGCTGAGGGAACCCCCCCAGTCCCCCATGCACAAATTTTGTGCACTGGGCCACTAGTCTAATATAATCCTCATAATGACCATATGAGGGAAGTACTTGTTATCTTGTTAGTACCATTCTACATATGAGAAAATTAAGGTTTTGAGAGATTAAGGAAATTGCCTTCATTTGCATATCTCATAAATATTGGGACTAAGATTCAAATCTGTATCTTTCCCCCCCCCCTCCCGCTGGAACCTATGTTCTTATCTACTGAGCATAAGAGAGTACATAGATGGCATTCAAGCATTAATGAGCCTAAAACAGCACAGCACTTGTTGTAAAAGGTCCTCCAATAGGAAAGATAAATATTGGCAAGATATTAAGTAAGAGGAATACAAACAAGTGTGTGTGTGTTTGTTTGTGTGTGTGTGTGTGTGTGTGTGTGTGTGTGTAGAATTGCTGGTCCATTTGATGACTGGCTATGACTCTGTGCAGTAAGGGCTCATGAGAAAAGCTGATCTGATATCAGAGGTGAAGATATCTAAGCTGGGTATGCTGAAAGGCCTGGGCTCTGTAGGAACTACATCCCCACTGGCAAGCAGAGTCTTTTTTGAGAGCATCAAGTTTTACCCATGCAACAATTTTTTATTGATTCTTTGATTTTTCTATTTTCTCATCCACGTAGTTGCTGTGCATCTGAGTGCTGACACTGTGGTAAATGCTGTTGCCATAGATGAAGCAGAGTGGCATGGGCCCTGTTTGCTCTGAGAGTGGCAAGAAGCCACAAAACCAGATTTCCTAGTCCCCATGATCATCACATTCCTCCCAAAGCCAACAGCAGCTTTATAGTGTACTAAAACTATGATATTCAGACCGTGTCCAACATTTTCACCATAAACATCTTTGCCATAAACATCTCTGCAAGCATTTTTGCTACATAACTAATGATCGTAAGGCAATTTTGCTGTAAAATAAAAAAAGAATAACAAAAGTAGGGAGACTCTACTTAAAATGTATGCAGCTTCATGTCAAAACCACTCAAATAGCTAATTTTATTTTGTAGATTGTATCTAAGCACAGTTCTTGTTCTGTGAGAAATGTGGGCGTAACTAAATCTGCACCCTTCAAGAGGGCCTTCAACCTCTCCTTCTCTCCCAAGATGGTGTGTTTCAAAATGAGAAACCCACTCTTGGGACAAATCATTGCCATTTTGAAGAAATTATAACTATTTTAAGACCACCACCACCATACCTACTTGTCACATTATGGACCATTGGAAGAGCTAGCTAATATCCTATATAATAAAAGGGTAATATGTAAATTAACCCTAATGGCAGAATGACCGCTCTACCAGTCACTATAAGGTGCACTGACTACCTTTTGGTCCCTTTCCCTGGCCAGCAGGATCTGATTGTCCCATGGCAAATGGGGAACCGGGGGTGGGTAGCAGGGGACACAAGTGGCCCCAGGCCAAGGACCTCACTCCACTAATCACCCCACTCACAAAGGGCAACTTGTGGTGTGGGCAGAGTCAGCAAGCAGGCAGGAACAGCAGAATTCTTGGTCTTTTCTCCATCCCGCAGGCTCTGATGGCAAACGGGGAACCGGGGATGGGTTGCAGAGGGGGCAAGGCCAGCTGTGGGCAACCAGGAAAGATCGCCCTGATCACAGGCCAGGCCTAGGGACCTTACCCACACATGAATTTTGTGCACCAGGGCTCAAGTTTATATATATAAAAATGGGAGAAGGTGCAAGAACTTCCTCAATGGGAAATGAAACAAACTGGCAACTAACTTAAATATATTAAATCTACCAAACTTACTTGATTGATTCCTCAATGGAAAAATAAAACCAACTTACCAGAACCACCCCAAACTTTGAGCTGTCTTATGTCAAAATTAATTTACAGCGAATTAATTGTGCCATGAAGATGTTTGGTGCAAAGATATCTGCAGCAAAGATGCTGCAGAATAAATACCTAGAACAGATTCAGAAACGAAGCATGTTCCTTATATCATAATTACTTATAATAAAGGGCACAATTAGTACATTATTTACCATGTACTATAATGCTAAGTAATCAAATCTGTATACTAAAGGTCCTCAAATAATATTTTATTCAACATTGTTCCGTTATAATGTTGATGAGATGGCATTAACTCTTATTTATACCAATCAGCTATGGTAAAATTGATGTTACATGTCCTTTTGCTTAAAGTTGTATAATTCCTCAAAAATGTTAAGTGATGACTTACTGGATACAACAAATAGTAAATAGAGATGTATAGATGTTGCATGTGGAAACAGTGGGGCTCTAATCCACCTCTTTTGTATCGCACTTCTATGAGGTGTTTGTGTTTGGTGCCTCTTTGAAAACTCTGTTTCTTAAAACTAGAGATCAGATCTTAAACATATTTATTCTCTCAGTCTCTGTTAACATCACGTAACAAATCATGTATGCTCAATAATTATTCATTGAGTAGAATTGTATTTAGTCTTAAGAAGTTTGATATTTGTTTTAGCACTTGCTGTAATA
Organism: Pipistrellus hanaki; assembly: GCF_964339955.1. Taxonomy (NCBI): domain Eukaryota; kingdom Metazoa; phylum Chordata; class Mammalia; order Chiroptera; family Vespertilionidae; genus Pipistrellus; species Pipistrellus hanaki. The sequence goes on from NC_140511.1 coordinate 34,755,354, forward strand.
TTTGATATGGAGATGTATAAAAACTCATTCATCTCAGATTTTAATAGGCTGTTCGTTTTAATAAAATTACTAATGTAACAAAGAAGAAAAGAAATTTAAAAAATCACTACTTAAGATTCCAATTAAAGAGCAATTAAATGTGGAATGATTAACATGTGTTATTCATGAAAAACCTCTTTTTAGGAGATGAAAATACAACTCAAAATTAACTTATATTATTATTCTGGCAGATGGTTACTACCGTGTTTCCCCAAAAATAAGCATCCTCCGAAAATAAGACCTAGCGCATGGAAAGATAAGACATCCCCTGAAAATAAGACCTAGCTCAACTTTGGGAGAAAAAATTAATATAAGACACTATCTTATTTTCGGGGAAACAGGGTAGATCACTGAAGGGAAAAAAAGAGGGGGGGGGGCAGTGAAATTAACTAAAGGCTGTCAGAGAGGAAAGAATCATGTAAAACATTCCAAGTTTATGAAATTAAAACTAAATACTGAGTTTAAATTTGAGTTGGTCATTCTCTTGTCTTTACTTCCCTATGATGCCAGGAAGGCTACATGCCCAGAACAGTACAGGACAATGTGGCATTAATTTGCTTTTCTGGCCACCATAGAAACCTACCAGCTGTCACTACAGAACAATTCGGTTCAGACAAAAGCATGAATTTGAAGAAAAACAGATTTTTCAAAACTGGGAAATTCCATCTACTTTATTGAACCTCATTGTCTACTGAACTGCCAGCCCCTCTCACTTTTCTTTTCCCAAGGTGGAAAGGAGACTGGAAGTGTTGGTCCCAGACAGAGCTCAGAGCTGGAATAACAGAAAACCTCCCCATGCAGCTGTCCAGTCCCCACACTATCAGAGGCATTAAACATTACTAGGCATTAAATATTACCAGGGGAAATATTACTGGTCCAGAACAGCAAACAGTTGTATTCAGCAGAACTTTTTTAGGAGAGAACTTTGTGAATTGAAAGGCATGAATTGATGGGGGCAGAGTAAGACCACCAGGCAAGTCAGACAGTTGTCTATAAACCCACAGAAGATAATGGTGGGTCTTTTACTTTGTTGAGAATACACAACATTATGGCTAAGAGGAAATACTTTTCATACCTTTTAGTTCTTTACCTCTTAATAAGGAGCCACTCCTTTAAATAAATGCGGGGGGGGGGGGCAGGAGATATGTAAAGAATAAAGAATATTGTATTTGTGTACTCATTTGAAAAGTCACTTAACTTTCATGAATGCATTCAGTGGAGGTATTCTTAGATCTTCTTTCTCCTATTTTTTCCTCCAAGGTCTTTGCCAAGGGAGGTTGCAGGATTTTCTGACTTAGCGGTCCTTAGGCAGAACATAGATTATGCTCTCCTAGTGATGAGAGAATGGTCACTAGGACCTCTTAAATGTCTTTCCAGAACTCCCATACTGGACTCTAAGAAATCTATGTTTTAAATGTTTCTCAATTAAAGGTTGAAATATTGCTTCATCTATGCCAAAAACCCTTCATACCTTTAAATTTTATTAAGTTCTGTTGTCATGGGATCTTTCTTTTAAAAACAAGGTTACATCCAAACCCTGATGGCATTATCCCTTCATATGAAGACATCCTGGATGCTATTGAATTAGGCAAACAACTAATTTGGGTTGAAACTAGAAGACCCATGATGTAAATAAACATAAGCTTGCAACAGCCCATCGAGCTGACCAGGGAACATCCATATACTCATGCTCCTAGGATCTATACCTCAGCCTGTATGATCATAGAAATGTTAAGCCAAGATTTTTATAGACCATGACCATGCAACATATGCCACTAAAATGTATTTGTCTTTTAAGCACCACCTAAAAGGATTTCTTTCACCCCAAGCCTTTAGACTTTATCATCAGGAGCTTGTCTTTTTTCTCTTTGGAGTTGTTTTTTGATTCCCTGTTTGCTGTGCTTTAATAATGTGAAGGGGCTTCACTCTGGAGATGCACTGAAACAAAACAAAGCTTTGAGGAGCCCTGCTGAGAGAATTAAAATGTATTACATCAATTCGGCCTTCTCTTCCTGCCCTCCCTCTGTTAATTCAACAAAGTTATAAAAACAAACAAAGAGAATATGGTGAAAATACACACATACAGGGGATTTGAGTTTTGTTTTGTATTTTTACACGTGAAGAACAAAAACGTCCATAGAGTTGCGAAAGCTTTCTAACCTCATCAAGCCCTCTTCTATGAGTCATTAAGTTGCTGAAGCCCAGAAAATCAAATTTGGTTTAGGGCTGTTTGATAATGTAGTAACACAATAAAATGTGATTCACCAATTAGCTCATGTAATTAGAAAATCAAAAACATGTTCTAAGTGGCCGGTGGACACACATAAATAAAATATATTGTCATTCTTTTTGTATTTGTTGATTATAGTTATAATTACATCTCCAGTTGATGTTACTACATTCCAGTTCCCCAGGGAAGCAAATTCATCTTTGTTTTTAAGTCAGATAATGAATAAAGCATTCCATTCAGCAAGCCATTCATTCCCTGTTTTGCTTGTTTGTTTTATTAATTCTTCCTTACCAGGATCTCTGGTAGACTATCCCATCCCTGCCTCCATAGAACTCTCAATCTGCAAAAACTATGTTTAAATTTTTTTATTGATAGGAAAGTCAATTGAAATGAGAACTCTACAATGACAGTTTTATAATTAAAAATTAGTCTTTCTTGTTGATTCCTAAATGCTACTGACATTGCCATCACATATACAAAAAAAAGGAACTAGGGATTTGAGAATGGTTTTGCTGAGTTTTGTCTGGCTCAAAAGAACTTTGTGATAGATAAGAGTGGGAATTGAATATCTGTTGGATTATTTTAAAGCAACTCCTGATATATGCTGTATGCACATCTATTGAAATCTAAAGCCTATGCTATATGTTAGTTGGCTGTGTTTAAAATGTATTTCTTTAAGTTCAAATCAAATGTCTCACTAAGAATTTTGACAATGTCCTACTTTGCTCTTTTTCCATTACAACTGAAGTACATGGGCATGGTTACACCGTCCAGGGCTTCCTAATAAATATAATGATAGGATAATAGGGATGGATTACCTGAGCTTAAACCAATAAAGAAAGGCTTTCTTATGTGACATGGTCATTCTTAATGATATTTTAGATGAAATAATGGCATGTGGTTGTGCTGCCTGTAAAGCTGATTTTTTTTACTAGTGTTAATTCATAGATAGTATTTTAAAATACATTAGGAAAAATATTTTCCTTACAACTGTGACATTGCTGCTGGATAGCTTATTCTTTGTCAATTCACAATGCATATTTTGTTTTGTTCTCTGTCCCACAAATGTTGCAAAATTCTAAGGGATGCAATAAGTTTGATTATTTTTTGGTAGAGTCTCATATATTTTGGAATAGCTTGGATTATATTTTATTTAGGTATGATCACATATCAAAAAAGGTGTGGTTTATTCATAGCCAGGATGAAACCAATCCCAAATGTTGTCTCCATCTCAGTATATTTAATAGTTCTCTTTCTTTTGTTCCTATTTACAGGTCAATGGGACAGAAATTGAATATGAGTTTGAAGAAATTACCTTGGAGAGGGTAAGAAAAATCCAATAATCCAAAGCCCCAATCTTGCTTTCCACATTTTGCATCCTAATGGGTTGTCTTGCAAAATTGCACAATTGTATATTATAGCCTGGAAGTTTCCAGCAGGGGTCACAATGAGAATATTAATAAAGTTCTTTCAGAGGAAGGCCTGGGGACAAACAGACCGAATAACCAGAGTGTTCAGTATATAGATTGCATTGCCAGGCTTTGGAGCAACAAATGAAAAGATAGAAATGTTCCATAAACCAGTGCAGTATTTTTTTCCTATTGTTTTGCTATACATTTTAGAAACATTATAAAATGTGTTTTTTTTTTAATTTCTGTGATATTAACACTTTCTTTATAATTACGATCACCATGCATTTTTAAGATTAAAAACAAAACAAGTGATGGATTTTAAAAGCACCCCTATTGAGAAAAACACAGTAACCCTGCAGATCTCTGAAAATATGATGTTAGAGCCTTGGCAAGGCTTTGAAAAATTAAGGAAATTCTGTGCAACACAACCCTACTATGTAAAGATATTTTACAAAACAGTAAGAGAAAGACCAAAGACCACCTACAAAAAAAAAAAAAAAAAGACCAAAAACATTAACAGGATACCCATCACAAAAGAAAGGGCCAATAACATACAGAAACCTGTTCAATCTTACTTATAAACAAAGAAAACAATGACGCTAAGTAGTTTTTATTTACCTGATTGGCAAAAAAAGAAGGGTTAATATTTACTGCCACTGAGTGGGCCTGGAATTTGGTGCAATCAATGTATCAGTTTGGAAGAAGGTACCAATAGTGTTAAAATGGACATGCTTTTTACCCAGAAACTACTTATTGAATAATACAGATATATACAAAGTGTTCAAATTGGTATTTTTTATAATAGTGAAGAATTAAAAAGCAAGTGTTTAATAACACATGGTTATATGTCCATAGAAATAGAACATCATATTAAATTGTAATAGTATTTTAAAATATTTAATGATAAGTATAGAGATGTAAGTAGAATGTATTATTAAATATATTATTAAACTAGCCCTGATAGGTAGTTAGAGTGTCAATTCCTGGTCAAGGGCACGTATCTGGTTCCAGATTTTATCCGGGGCCTGGTCAGGGCATTTGTAGGAGGCAACCAATCAATATGTTGCTCTCTGATACTGATGTCTCTCTCTCTTTCCCCTGCTAGCCTCTATTCCTTTCTCTCTAAAAATTAATGAAAAAATATCCTCAGGTTAGGATTAATTATATATTTCATTATAAATTAAAATGATATTGTAAAAGTATGTCTATAATAATAAAAGCATAATATGCTAATTAGACCGGACAGCCAAATGACCTTCTGGATGTCATTCCGAGTGTCCTTCTGGACCAAGCTGCTATGGCTGAGGCTGAGGCAGAGGCAGAAGCAGTTAGGGGCGATCAGGCAGGCAGGCAAGTGGTTAGGGGCAATCAGTCAGGCAGGTAGGTGAGTGGTTAGGAGCCAGTGGTCCCAGATTGGAAGACGGATGTCTGACTGCTAGTTTAGGCAATTTAGTCCCAATCCTGCAGGGATCCCAGATTGTGCAGGCCAGGCTGAGGGACCCCTCTGCCTCTTCCTCCCCCATGCATGAATTATGTGCACCAGGCCTTTGGTTTATAATATAATCTAATAAGCACAAATATATATATATATATTACATAAAATATAATCAGATAGGAACAAACAAAGGTATATGTGCAAAATATACATTTATAAACATATACAGAAAGCCTAGAAAGATACACACCAAAATGTTAAAAGTGGTAGTCTTGTTGAGGATTTTTGGGATTATTTTTCTGTTTTATCTTTTTGTTTATATTTATTTCCTAAACCTTCCATAACAAACATATATTACATTTATTCTAAGAAATAAAAATGAAAGTTTATTTCTTAAGCTTTAATTCAAGTATGAATTTACACTCCAGACCTACACTTAAATATATTTTTTCTTTTGGTTTTTCACTTTCCTGTGTCTGGGAATTTATCATTCTGTCTAATTTATACTGAGTGTGAGTGGTTTTAAAAGGAAATTTACATTGAAAGTTAAGTGTTTGCCAGATGGGTATTTTAAAACTTACATTATGAACTCTGATAAAATTTTAATGGCATACTAAATGGAGAAAAGTGAAGCGTATGGAAAATTTGCACAAATGTGAAAAGATTACTAAGCTCCTCTCCAGAACTGCCTATGTGATTTGTGGGGCATAGTACAAAATGAAAAGTGGTGCTCTGGTTTAAAAAACTGTAAGAATTAAAATATGGCAACAGGAGAGCATTAAAACGGCATGGGTGTCTCTCTCTCTATGGAGCAGGCCTGTGCATACCCCCCCCCCCACTCCACTTTCTTTTCAAGGGCACCCCCCTCAGTACTCCCAAACTTCTCCTCACTCTCATTTCTCAAAGCATTCCTCTCCCTCTCTCTCTCTCTCTCTCTCTCTCTCTCTCTCTCTCTCTCTCCCTCCCTCCCTCCCTCCCTCCCTCCCTCCCTCCCTCCCTCCCTTCCTCCCTATGTGGCATTCCAAATAAACATTCTCTTACAGTTTGAAAAATAAATAAATAAAAATAAACCAAGGTTAGCCCTTCAACACATAGGGCCCTCTTTGCACGGATCACAAACTCATGAGACTACCCTTCTCTCTCTCTCCACCCTCTATACATATTAGCATCTCCAATACCCCACCATTTAGCCACCCTGGCTTTATAGGCCAAAAAATAATTAGAAGCTAATGTTGGTGTGAGGTACAACATTCAGGAGGAATATGACAATTACGTGTTCTAGTTTGGGTTCAGACACTTATTTGCTTCATGATCTAGCATGTCACCTCCCTGGCTCCCTCCCTGCCTTAGGGATTCCGGTCTTACTCTAAATCTTGACATTGTCATTCATTGGCCCCTCTCCCAAAACCTCTATGTTAAGTATAATCTTCTCTGTTCAGCACCTCTTCTTTGTGTTCGTTGTTTATTCTTATACCTCATTCCAAAAATTATTCAAACCCACTGGAACCTTGCATCATGGATTCCATCATTTCCCTTGAGTTTTTACCCTTCATTATGACCCCCACCATCCCCTCCCATATATTGGCTTATATTCCTATTGTTCTTATCATACTTTCAATATTTTTTTATCCTCCTCATTTTCTTGTGTTCATCCAACCAAACCTCATCTCTGGTTGATCTACCATGATTAAACCAACACCTTCCTACATACTCCATGCCAGCTCCTGGGCAGCTGAACCTGGCTACAGAAGTGCTTATTCATCTCACTTTAAAATTATCACCATTGATTTCAAACGGACCCTCCAGACATCCTAGCAGTTCTTATACATTTCTTTAGAAAAATCACTTTCTCATTCTCTAGGACAGCAATTTCATATCTAATTTGCCCTCATCAGATCTCTACCACCTTTTCCCTCATCCTCAGGCTCAGTTGTTGACCTCTCTTCATAGTTCCAGAGAAAACCCAAACACTCAAATGAAAACCACCTCACTTTTCTACCACCAGGTCTGCTTGTGTGCTCTCCCTGTTACAAGGAAGGAATTTTCCCTGCTCATTTCCAAGGTCAGCTCTTCACTCGTGGCCTGGACTTTGTACTTTCTCACCCATTTAAAGACTCTACCTCTGCAGTTTTCTCCCCTCTCTCCTACAATATCAGTTTCTCTCTTTTTTTCTAGATAAATTTAATACATCATATTAAATATCATATAAAACTTCTCATCTTAACACACACACACACACACACACACACACACACACACAATCCCTTAACCCAAAGTTCCCCTCCTATTATTGCCTTATTATTCTATTTTGCTTTACCAAATAACTAAGAAAATTGTATATTGATTACCTCATTTTCTTATTTTTAACCTCTTTCATGTTTTCATCCCCACAACAGTCCTAATACCATCACTATCAAAGTCACACCAAATTCCATCTTGCTAAATACAAGTATCGGTTTTCAGTTCTGACTGATTTCTCAGCAGCATTTGAGAAATGGTGTCAATTTCTTGTCTTCTGGAACAAAACACTCCTGTTTATCGACCACCTCATCAGTGCTCTTTTCCCGTGTCCTTGCTGGCTCCCACTCTAAATGCTGGGGCACTCCAGAAACCCAGTGCATAGACCTCGGTCTCTTCTCATTCTCCAGGTGATCTCATCCAGACCCATGGCTTTAAATACCAGCTACCAGCTGGTGATTCCCAAATCTGGAGTCATGAGCTTCCTTGCACTCCAAATTCGGACAGCTAACTGTCCAGTTGGCATCTCTGGTATCTTCCCAATAGCATTTATTATTTCCCTGCACTCCCTACCTTCAGGGCCAAAGCTGCTTCTAGCCTAATAGTCTTCATTTTAACAAGTTGGTTCTATCATTTTTCTTATTATTCAGGCAGAAAAAAAATCATCTAGTCATCTTGCTTAATTGTGCATTCCCCCTCAGCATCCAGAGCAAGCCCTACTGGTACAAACATAAAAATAGATTTTAAAATCAATCACATCTTGCCACCTGTTCTGCTGAATCCTAGTCCAAACCAATATCATCCCACGCCTGGACCACTTTTCTCCTCAAAGTATCCAGAGTAATCTTTTAAAAAATATAAACCATATCATACCGCTTTTATTCTTAAAACTCTGCAAGAGATGACAATTACACTTATCATCATCATCTAAAAGGCCTTATACAGTATAACCCTACTTCTATCTCCAATGCTGTGCCCTCACCACCAACTCTGAATATATTTTACTCTTGCCAACCTGCATCATTTCTCAAGAAAGCCAATCTTTTCCCACCTCTCGCTCTTTTTATAGGTTATTCGACCTGCATGAAAAAATATCTCCTCAGACCTTTTCATGAGGTGAAAGAGAGACATATGTCCTTCATTTGAACTCTGCCTCTATCACTTACTGGTTGAGTTACTTCAAGCTGAATACTCAACCTTTCTGTGCCTTAGTTTCCACATTTGAAAATGAGGCTGAAGACTTTGCTATTACCTTCTGGGGCCCTTGTAACAATTAAGTGAGTTAATATAAAGATTTAGGACAGCATGGATAGCTGTTATTCTTACCATTTCTTTGTGTTAACAGAACTACCATAACAGGGTAGTTCTCACAAGTGTTATTTGTCAGAATCATTAAGGAAGCTTATTAGAAACATAGATTCCAAGTCTCAATGAGCAATTTACATTAACCTAGTAATCACTTCTTTTATACCAACTTTTCTTCTTTATCCCCCCAGTTACTTTGTTAGATGTTAGACATCCAATGATTAAGTTATGGTCATTGCTATATACATTTGTAGTTTACATTTTTTCTGCATTTAATCTCTTAAACATTTAATTTAGTAATAAGCTCATCACATTGGTAACATCCCTATGAGATGGATATTACTAATTCTGTTTTACAATTAGGACACTGAGACTCAGAAATTAAATAACTTGTTGAAAGTGATAATGTTAGGAAGGGATGGAGCTAGGATTCAGCCCCGTGCCCAATAGATACTAGAAGCTCACTCAGCTCATTGCCACTGAGTTAATCTGCCCTCAGAATTGAGCTCGTGTCATTTCCTCCAAGAAGTTTTCCTTGACTCCCCTTTTGGGCAAGGTGCCCTTTCATAAATTAACACACGTAGAAAACTTCTTATATTAAATCATGAATAAAATCTGTCTTTTCCTCTGACCTATGAATTTCTTGATGGAAGAAATTTTATTGTAGTTTTTTTAAATTGCCACGATGGCATAAAAAGACAAGGAAAGGCCACTGAGCAATTCAATACATGTCAGCATCAGTCATGGCATTGGCCACTTGGTCCTCATGGTGAATCTCACAAATGTTTTATGGACCTTTGTTTGTCAAGCATTTGCTGAGCCAAAGCACTGGTCACAGTCCTTGCTTCATAGTATTTTACCGTCTGGCAGAGGACACAGAATTAATAGGCAGAAACTATGAAGAACCAAGATGGATACCAGACCCAGAATGGAGCACTCCCCTGCGACATTAAACCTGATATGGCTTATGAAGGATGAGAGGATGCTAGCTATGGGAACCGGAGTAGAGGAAGGCAGCCTTTCAGACAGGAAACAGCAGGTGCAAATGTTCAAGGGCCCATGGAAAAGAAACATGCTCAAGGAACTGCTACTCATTCAGAATGACGGCACTTCAAGTTGTGAGTGGGACTCAGAGACAAGGCTAAAGAGATGGAGAGGGCTGAGTATCAGATGCCTTGGATAACAAGCAAAAGAGTTTCGATTTCATTGAGAGGACAATAGAAAGCCTTTGAAGAAGTTTAAGCAGAAACGTGACAATCACATTTGTGTTTCAAAAAGATGACTTTGGCTGCGATATTGGGTATACATTTCATAGAATTCCAGAGATGATGCAGCTATGCCATTTAAGACATAATTAATGGCTAAATTCAGCAGTGGTGATGTAGGAGGAGATGATTTAAAATATGTTAAGAATGTTAGAAGAACAGATTCTTCTGTTTTGTAGGATGGGAAAATGCCAGAGAGAGCAGAGGAGTCAAAGAGGCCCAGACTATAATCCAACAAATTCCTTTCATTAGCATTATCTGTACCTCTCAGAGATGGGCAACTGTGATATTTCAAGCCACTGATACCCTCCCTGGGATTTGATGGCATTAACAAAGGTAGTGGAGTTTAAAGCCCATGCCTCTGAGTGATTTATCTATTACCCAAGTATGAAGTTAATAGTTTATTAACCTCTAATACAATTTATATCAAGAAAAGCTAGTTGACCCAGCATGGATAATGGATTTATCATGCCTTCATAACCCTAACCAACATGCATGACTACAATTTAGCAGAGATATTGAAGAGACTGTCTATCTGCCACCTCCTCCCAGGCCTGCCCCCAGCCTTCTGAAAAGAAAGAACAGGAGCGTTTTCCTGACAGCTGCAAAATGTATGGCCATGTGATACTATTTGAATGTTCTGTCTGACAAGTCAAGGATATTCTTTTACAATTAAAAAATTGTGAAGATCTGAACCATATTCCCAGATATAAATCATTGGCTTCTGTTACTTATTATTTAACCCATGCGAAAATAAACAGATTTATACTGTTGAGAAAAGTGACTGATTTACCACAAGCTACAAATTCCTATAGATGAGCCAAGTTTTGGGTATAAGTTGGGTAACATGGGAATTTTGAAAACATTATTTGTGAATTGCCAGGTAAGAAGTGATTCATTAAAACTTTCTATTGACATAATTTGCATATTCATCCAGACATCAAATTAATTAGAATGTCATTGGATGTCTGAATTACTTAAGCCCAATTTGTTTCTCTCACATGATTAAATTTTCATAAAGATGAAAATTTTTAAATTTAAATGGAATTAAGGGCCTATTACTTCAAATAATGTAGAAGCTATGGGATTCTAAATTTCTGGTTTTTCTCAGAGTCTCTTTAGCTTTTTTTAATTAATAATAACAGGAATTAAATACCGGAGTCCCAATATGATTTGGTTTCCATTTTTATGTAGTCAGCTGTAGCACAATCGCACAATCTCATTCTAGTTCAGTTAAATTATTTATATATATATATATATATATATATATATATATATATATATATATAGTTATTGATGTATTTTTAAGCATGTTTTGTTTGTCAGTGGACTCTGCCCTTGAGATTGCAGGCATAGCTTTCTATAGAATAATCCAGAGCTACTGTAATTCTGTATTTTCTTATTTGTTAGTTCAAAATAATGTAGTTCCAAGCTAGACAAGCCATTACAGTGTATTTTGTTTTCAGTAGCTTTAGGCTATGATTTTTTCTGTAGATGCTCTGATCCTCCTTAAAATAATGTATTCTAATGATCCTCCATCTTCAGTCTCTACACATAACATTGTCAGCAGCTATGTATCTGGACATTAAAACTAACAGGAAGAACATCCTCCTTCTTCAGAAATTCTCTCCCCATTCCAACCATGTGGTTTTAGGGAAGATAATCAGTCACAGCACCTATGGTCACACAGTTGATTGGTCTGGAGCTACTCATGGGAATTACCTGGTGAGCCAGTAATAACTACCTTTGAACCTGAGCCTGACCCTAACCAATTGTATCAGAACCTTGGGAGGTAGAGCATGGGAAATCTTTAATTTTTAAAACTTTTTATTATTTTTGCAATTATTTTTTAAAAAATTTTTATTAGTGATTTGATGTACAGTTCAGAGGCTGTCACCTGAGTCAAAAACGAACCAATCAGAGCGCTCCTCTTGGAGAGCCAGAGAAAGGATACACCGGTAGGAAAGAGAGAGGGCACTGAAAGCACTCCTTTCCTGTCCTGTTGTGACTGTCTTAAAGACCCAACCAGACACCACTGTCTTTCTAATAACTTCATGAACCTTCTCTGAAATCCTTCTTAGCCAGACAGGTTCAAATAAAGCATTGTAACTTGCCAGCAAGTGGACCTATACTAATGTATTAATATCTTGGTGTTGTATTTTAACTATGCGGAAGTTGCTAAGTCACACCCTAGGTTCTCAAAGTAAATGTTGCCTTGCTTCAATCCTCTAGCTTTCTAAATTCTAATCATGTCTCTCACCACTCAGGTGAGGTCATAAAACCAACCTCTCCACTACAATCCTGTTGGCAGGTTGCAGTAAACCTTAATACCCCAAAGATTACACATATCATCTTTTTTAAAGTAACCCATTACAACATTCCACTCCCAGAAATAAAAGAGCAATAAAAAAAGAGAGTGACAGGTAAAGAGAATGGCTACTGACAAGTCTATGAATTTAGGTCTCTACTGTCTAAAAAACTTTCTGATTTGGGAACCAATAATCTTTGCACATGTGGAAAGTACTTTGCAGTGTTAACCATTGGACTCAGATGTCAGGAAAAAAATCTACTGTTAGAAATATAGTCTGCAGACATTTAAGGGGTCATTAATCTAACTTTTCTTTACTTGTAAGCATCAAAGTCTCAGGATTAAGAACTGTCTAGTAAACATACCTCAAAGAGCTGATTTAGATGAATTGGCACAAAATACATTTTGGTGCAATTCAGCTGCTGACTCCAACCTTCTCCATTTTTCTTTATAAGCTCCCAGCTGAGTTATCTTCTTTCACCTCACGAGCCCTCGGCATTAACAAGTGCTATCTTCCGGTGCATTAGTCTGAGCCTTAGTCCCCTCATATCATGTAAACTGGCTTTATATTTCCCTCTGTAAACTTTTTATTGCACTATTATCCACATATTTCTTTAACATGTCCTTGATTATTACCAGCATAATGATACTTCTACAACCAACAGTTTTTAGTCAAAATATACAAGAAAAATACTCATAGAGAAATAACAAAACTCTATCATTGCCAAATTGAATGTTCTAGTTGGAATAGTTCTCTTTCCAGGACTTGTTATCAAGAAGTTGTGGATGGTTAAGGAGGTTTGGCAAGAAGAGCTCTAATTCAGGGGTGCCCTGAGAGTTCTGAGTCATGGAGGTACTACTAGGTCCTGAGCCTATTGAAATTGAAAGAACCAAGAACCGATACCACATAGGCCCCAGCAATCATACTTGAATCACTAAGTATTAGCTCTTGAGAAATGGTAAAAGCTGGGGGTTTTGTTACTTATAACTGAACAAACCATCACTGATATAGATATGTTTTTCTGTAGCTCAGCTGTCTGGCTGACAGAAAACGTAACCTCAGTCTTTCTTAGTGCTTTTCTTCCAACCACTTCAACCATCTCCAGAATTATCCCACCTACACAATGACAAGACAACCTATGCATCATTTGGTCATGTTTTCTCCCAAGCAACTGCTGCAACATCCATAGCCCCGCTGGTTGTCCCCTCTGGTCTGTCAGTTTCTGCTCTACCTTTCCAAAGTAGTAGGTGTTTGTTTGTTCTCCACCAATTTCATGGTTTTCACCCCTTCCACTTTGCTACTGTGCTCAGATTTTAGTTCAGATGGTTAGCGTTCACCCATATGACCATGTGCTTTGGTGGAAAGTAAGGTGACTAAATTTTAGGGGTGGGTTCTTAGTGATTTAGACTAATCAACATAATGTGTTCCCTTGGCTTCCACCAGCAGTGGTTATGCAACTGAATCCAGTGCAATCACAGTGAATTGCATGACTTATTAGAATTCTGAGACATGAAGTAAGGAAGACTACAAAGCAGATAGTAGTAGATTGGAGTCATTTCACAGAGGATTGCATATTTATAATGAAGTAGCATTTTAGAAAGTAGAGCAAATAAATGGAGGAAATAACAGTCTTGGCAATATCTTGAGACCATGAATCAAACCATTGCTGAGGCACTCCTTTGGAATTTTTATTAAAATAAAAAATAAATCCCCTTTACTGTGTTAGCCAGTGTGAATTGGGCTTACGTTGCTTGCAACTAAACAAAACCTAAGTGATATAACGAGTTATGAGAGTCTTAGGAAATGCTTAAGTCCTCATTTTCTTAGATGTGCCCCAAAATCATTTTACTCTGAAAATTATTTTCTCTTTTTTTCTTATTCTAGTTCAAGGGAATCCCTCCCCACCTTACCCCTTATTTGGGAAGCCTTACTCTTGTTCCCTCCTTCACCAGGACTCTTGGCCTCTAAAGAAGACTCCGCTTCTCCTTTTTCATCCTCCCAAAACTCTTTAATTTCTCTTAAGGGCTTACGTTTTGAGAAACATAAGCAGAGATTCTTTGATAAGCTATTCTGATTTCAACCCTCCCTCTCGTTACCTCCCCCGGCTAAGATGAACACCTACTTTAATGGGGGGAAAGGAGAGGGAAAAGCATTGGGAGAAAAAACAAAAAATACTTGTATCTCAAAATAGAGTTGCATAGTAGGAAAACTGAAAGTTGTTTCCAGTATTTAAGAGATGCTTAGAACTAATAAGTTTAAGTACTTATATTTTATCCCCTTAGCTTGATGAGCTTGATGCATTTTTAAACTTTCAAATTATCTATCCTTTGGAGAGGAGGAATGCATGAATTACAAAAATATTCCTAGGCATCAAAATCTCCATGGTGTATTACCTTTTTTAAGCTTTTAAAATATATAGATTTTTATCTATACAGATTCAGCATAAATTCAACAACATCGTTTTGTCATTGAGAATAATGTCATCATTCATTTAATTCAGGATCACCAATTTTTCTACCCTAAAATTGCTCTTTACTCCCTTTCTGTTTCTGCCTGACAAGTTGCTTCTTATCCAAAACCCAACTCGTAAGCTACCTCCTGTGAAAATCTTTGATAAATTCCCCAGAGTGAGCTTATTCATTCTCTTCCTTATGTCAGGACTTGCTCATTGTCATTTGTGTTCGTACAGTATCAACTTTTAAATAAATGTCAAGGCCCTCAAAGGCTAAAATATTTCTTGATTTAATTTATTTTATTTATGAAACAGTATTTTACATCTACCTGGAAGAATATAGTAAACATCTTTATAAAAATAATGTAGTCTTTTGACAAGAGATAGAGATTAAAGATTGCTTTTCCTCTTAATAGCGTATGTGTATATATAAATTTGTACATTTTATACATTTTATATTACATATTGTACATTTTATCTTATGTATACATACAGTTTTCATCTACCTGTGTGTATTCATATGTTTATAGATAGATAGGATCTCCTTTGTAAACTGGACACAATGATCAGTGCTATTTCTCGTGCTGGTAGCAGTAGCTGCTGCAACAGTGAGTATATCATTCACTGTCATTTGTTGAGGTTTCAGCTTTATATGTTAATTATTCTGTAGTGTTATTTTATATTTTAACAATTAGTCTATTTTGAAGCTTTAGAGCCTCTCTTTTATAGATAAGCAAACTGTGTTTTTCAAAGATGTTAAGGCTTTCATTTATGGCCACAAAACTAGTGTGTGGTAGAGCTGGCTGATCTGAAATTCAATTATTATGCAATGCCACTAGTAGGCCTAAAAATTATGGAAGACTGTTTTGAAGTAACATATGTATTCTCTGACCAGCCATGATGTTTTTAGATTGCCTTTACAGCTTATACATTTATCTAAAGGGAATAATATGCCAAAAGACAAAACAGGTTATCATAGGGAAACTAAAAGTACCTTCAGGAAAAAGACAAAGGCAGTAGGTGGATAGATATGCATTTATTTCTTTTTATGATTATTTCTTAATGTTTGAGAAATATGACAATCTCTTCACACTCCCTCCATTTGCTTAAACTTGACTCAAAGCTCAATGATGTTACCCTAACTTGGGGGTAAAGGGGGTAAAAATGACATTCCATCTTGTATATTTAGCATTCTTCTAATTAAAGGGAAGGAATCCAGTTCAAGAAGTGTTCCAATTGTTTTTGGAAATTTTCTTCCTGAAAATATATCTGTTTTCTGAAGCTAAAAGTGGTGAGGTTGTCTATTACTTTTACTATGCAGGTAGTATTGTTTCAGCCAGTTGATATAATGTACACATTTATAATACAGCTCAAATTTTAATATTCATTACTTTCAAGATATTTTTCAAATATTTTCTTCTTTTTAACACCCTGTGAAACAGCAAGAGAAAACATGGCACTCCTCATTTTGTAAATAAGGAAGGCTCAGAATGTATTTACAGGAGTTCCCTGGAGTCACTCAATACAGAGCAAAGACCAGTCTAAAATTAACACCTTTAAATTCCAGTCTTGCTCCTTTCCTCTCTCTCTTGCTGTTTAATAACAAACAAAGGCAAATAATTGCCCTATTTAGGTAAAACAAACTGAAAATATCAAAAATATAGTCATTAATTTATTTTTCTTTTATTGAAATAAAAAAAAACTTTCTCATACATACAAACTCAGTTTTTAAATCACCCCACATTATTTAAACTTTATTTCTTTAAAGCAACTATAATAAATGATTAGACTCATGAAAAGCATTTCCACATCCCAAGATTTATCTTGTACCTTTAATAAGAGGAAACCTTTGATAGTGCTCTAAGTTTTTAACATCACTGTTCAAAAGGCATTTCTTACATTGATTTAAATTACCCCCCCCCCAGTAATTTCTACCAAACTGATTAATCAGTATAGCAAAGTATTCCAAGAAACAAAGCATAGTAAACGATAACATGTAGACATTATAGTTATGTAGCCTGAGATCAAACTGTGGCTTTCGCACTTACCACCTTAGTGAATGCGAGCAAATCCCTTCATCTACCAGTGCTTCAAGTATGTTCATCTGTACAACAGGTGGCAGTCATACCTCCCTCACAGAGTTGTTGTGAGGACCACATGAGTTCATAATATAAGTACTATAGGAGACTTACTGATTGTTGTTCCTTGTCTAGATGCTTTTCATGTGGCAGGCCTTGAATTGTTTAAAAAAGAAATCAACATCCACTTTCTCCCCGAGTCTTCTCTTCTGCAGAACCACCACTATCCCCGCCATGAGAATAATTAGTATCATTATTATTCCCCACATAGTCTCCTTCCTCTGGCTATGCTCCTGGTTATTACTTTCCCTCCTAAAAAGTTCTCTCATTCTACACATATGCCTGGAATTCACACTTTACTCATTCAACAAGCATTACCAGGAAGTGACAAGCATATCAGACACTGTGAATAGGTAATGAACTAGACAGTGTCTGCCCTCAGAGAACTTAGGAGCTAGTAAGGAAGACACACATGAATGGGAGTCGTTGCTTCAAGGAGATCTACTACCACATGGCTGACCAAGCCTGTCATCTTCTTGTTCCATAAAACTATTCCATGACAAGAGCCTTAAAAAAGAAAAAACATTCTTTTATCCTCATTTTGCTGTGGTAAAATGAAAACTCAAGCTTTCACATGGTGATCCTTTCTTAGTGGGTGGTGACAAAATATACAAGTGACCAAATGTTTTGTGAGAGCTACCTATCTCTAAAATGAAACTCGTCAGTGTTATCAACCATCCAATCCTCAAGCATGTTACATAGGGACAGGCTAACGTCAGCCTGGGTTGTTTTGACAGAAATTATGACACCTGCTTTTGGTGTAGTCTATCACCTTTGACATGGCCCACAAGGATGCTCTTCGGCGAACTGACCAAATCCTTTGCCAATAATTGAAAATGACCTTGAAATACAGTACACATCCCAGCCTGGACAACCTATGCACCACTCCCACTTGGCTGTTTCCTGTGAATAAGAAGGGGGCATTTTTCCAAATATATGGGGAAATGTTCTGGAAATTTGTGATTATATTCACTTATTGTGTTACCTTATGTAATCCTAATTGTAGCAACTCTCTGAAGTAATTATTATCACCCTACTTGCAAACTAAAGCACAGAGTGATAACTTGATTTGTCCAGGGTCACACAGCTAGAAAAGGGAGAGCAGAAATCTGTACTGAGACTGATTCAAATCTAAAATATCACAAAGAACCATTTGTGCTATAGTTTCAGTGTCAGCTCATTGTTAAGGCCGACTGTGTCATTTCACATTGCATGGTGGTTTTGCTTTGGAAAGCTTGACATTTGAACAGCTGATGTGAGGATTCTTGCTTCTGGTTTCCAAAGAGATATTTTTCAACTTGAACCCAGAGTCTGCATTTGTGCTCAGTGAGGAAGAATAAATGATGACATTAATTGAAAGCATCACTGACTGTGAAATCAGTTACCTTTTAAACTTCAGGGTTATTGAGTTAATGAATTAATCTTAGAAGGCTGTGTATCATTCTTGGAATCCTGAGAAAAGAAATTGAATATTAACCCAGTTCACATCTATAATGCACAATTTATAGCCACATGCAGACTGGACCAGATGGTGGAAACATTCTTTCATTCTTTAAGATTATTTTATGTTGGGTGACCCACATACAGCAGATCTTTTAACTGACTTGTGTGATCAAAATAGTAAAACATCTGTTGATAATAGCCTTGAGAACAAATTGGTGCTTCCCGAATGTGCTTGAGCTATAAAGTGTCTACTGTAATAATGAATATAAGATGTAGAGACAGCATTCTAAATTCTCTCTCTCTCTCTCTCTCTCTCTCTCTCTCTCTCTCTCTCTCACACACACACACACACACACACACACACACACACACAATTTGGTCATATCATCTCAAAAGATTATGCCCTCTAACATTGCTGAAACCTCATTCACAGAAAACTCAGTTTCATTGTGAATACATGGGGCTGATTTTTTAATGTTTAGAAGTATGGTTGTGAATTCTTTAAAAAGTCTACAAAAGGAGACTAAATAACCATACTTAGGCAGTTTCATATGAAGCATGTCAAAGTTGCATAGTTTTATAACCTCAGGAGAAAGTCAGTCTTCTGAACATTTATAATCCACCAATGAACTGCTAGGCTCCAAACCGCCACAGAATGTCTTGGCTGTCCGGTCAGCTACCACAGCCTACACAATTGCAGCCCAAAACATACTTTGTCCTGGAAAATCTGTGATTCTCATCACAGTCCCCCGCTTGCATGCTCTAGGACCGCAGTCTGGTTAGAATGAGAATACTGAATATTTTGTAGTGTTTTTATTTCCCCTCCCTTCGGTTCTGCCATGGGCATGAGCCTCCTTTGGGCAGGCCAGAATCCTTAGTAAAAAATTTCTAAAGAAAAATGCAGTGAAACATTTCTACCCCCTCCTTTGGATGAATGTAGTAAGAGCAATAGACGTTTTAGCTCCCAGCAACTTTTAATCTATTGTGTTGTTGAACCTGAGCGGAAGCACACTAAATTTTAACAAGTGCTGTTACCCATTTCCCTTGCCGTATAGAGCCCTCCAGGGACTTTGGCTTAATCATAAACACAAACTTTTATCCAAGTACAAAGTTCCTGACCCAGTAGTCCCTGCTGTATGTTGGCTGCAAAGCTCAATTCTAGCCAATTGTCCTCTTTTCATTCTTTTGCCATATGAACTCAAGCTAAAATTTTGCTCATTGTTTTACCCAAGGCTACCAAACCATGCCCTTCACTTCTTTAGAAAAATGGTTCACTATATAAAAAGAATAGTTTATAAAATTTAATTTACTTCAACACCGATGTGATGATGACAATAATAGCTCCTAAATATTTAAGATGTAATAATGAGGCCTTCACCATTTATGCTCCAAAACAATTATTTTGTTTTTGTTACCCTCCTTTGGAAGATAGGAAAACAGAAGATACTAGTAGTCACATAAATTGGATTTAAAATTACCAGAATTCAGCCCCAACTATTTTGTTTACATCTGCCCATTTCCTGTTCTTGCTATAAAACTTTATGGTAGATGTTATTAAAATGCTTATGCAGATGAAGAAACTAAGGTTACACAATTAAATACTTACCCAGTGTATAGAGTTTATATGAAAATAAAGCCAGAGCTAGAGAAAAATGTTACAACTGTGTATCTCTGAAGCATTTTTCCTTTTCTAATATTCTTGCCATGGCATTACCATCTATTTAACCAGAAGGCAACTTTTACTATCCATATATAATTATTATTATTTATTTATTTTTGTTAATCCTTACCTGATGATATTTTTCCATTTTTAAAGAGTGTGGAAGGGAGGAGGAGAAATAGAGAAACACCAATGTGAGAGAGACACATCAATTGGTTGCCTCCTGCACATGCCCCGACTAGGCCACGGATGGAGTCTGTAATTGAGGTATGTGTCCTTGATCAGATTTGAAGCCAGGATTCTTCATTCTGCAGGCTGACACTCTATCCACTGAACTAAACCTGGGAGGGCTCATATATAATTATTAATGAGTCAGTTTTACCTCTTTAGTTCTCAAATCCACCTATATTTTCCCCCAGATATACTATTTACTTTAGGCCACTGGCATTTCTTACCAGGATTATGGTAGCCTCCTAATTAGTCATGTTCTGGTCTTAGTCCCTTTTAGTACATTATCCAGACTGTAGCCAGTGTGGTCTTTCTTAAAATAAATCATGACCGTGGTACTCATTATCCCCATTGACTTTTAGATAAAACTCAATCTTCTTGGCTTCTAAGCACCTAAGGTCTTACATATTCAACCTCTCACGTAAGCTTCCAGCTCATCTCTTAACATTTCCTTCTTGCATCTGGACTCCAGTCACATGGCATGACTTGAAATTTTCCAAACTCACATAGTTCTCTTCTTCTCACCTTTTCTTTTCTATGAATGCTCTTCTCCAGGCCCCAGCCCTTTTGCCTAATGATGCCTGATCAAACTTCATGTATGAACTTGGGTATTACTTCCATGTAGGAGCCTTTGCTGACAAATCCCCCTTTTTTAATTTTTTAAAAAAATATATAGTTTTTATTGATTTCAGAGAGGAAGGAAGAGGGAAAGGGAGATAGAAACATCACTGATGAGAGAGAGAATCATGGATTGGCTGCCTCCTGCATGCCCCCACCAGAGAGCGAACCTACAACCTGGGCATGTGCCCCTGACCGGAATTGAACTCTGGGACCCTTCAATCCACAGGCCAATGTTCTATCCACTGAGCCAACCTGCAAGGGCTATCCCCCAACTCTTCAGTGCCTTTCTCCTCTATTAGCTATTTCAAAGTTCTCTGTCACAAAGAAGACCTTTTCCAGAATTTATGAGTTGACCTTTTTGGTAGCTGCTCAAATTAATATTAACAGCTACACTTTTCTTGTCCTTCAAAAAGGAGTACATATATTTAAAGAAAAGGAAAAAAAAAAAAACATAGAGTGTCCTAAAGATGGAATCAGATGTTGACTCTTTGGCTTAGCAGCATTCATTCATTCAGTCAATAAGTATTTATTGATTACCTACCATGTGTTATATTTTATTTTAATCTCAAAGCATAAGTAGTAAACAAACAAAAAATAAAGTCATTACCCTTAGGCAGCTTATATTCTAGTGGAAGAGACATTAGATAAACTGAATAAGTAAAATGAATAGTGCAAAGTGCTTTGGAGAAAAAATAGAGCAGATTTATGTTGACCTTAATTACCCAAGCAAATAAAAACCTGAAATGGGAATTGTTACTTCCTTGCTATTTTTCATATGTGGTTTGGACCCAACTCTTATCTAAAGCAGAATGCTTGAAATAAAAAAAATAAAAAAATCCTATAAATATTCAGCAAGTTCAACTTTCTAAAGCCAAATCTGGCCATTCTGAGATGATGTTTCCATTAGTTTCATTGTCCTTACCTTAGGAAATCTTGGGGCATTAGTTATACCTCCAAGACAGCTGTTTATTTATTTATTTTTTACACATTTTAAATATATAAGATGGTAATATCTTTGGTCAATAACAGTAATCTTTTAACCTAATTTCTGCAAGCATAGCTTTCTTTTAATATATATTTTGTTTGTTTGGGCCGGATAATTTATATTTCTTTTTCCTGTTTTCTACTTAAGAATCACAGATACTTTCTTGAAAATACAAGTTTTTTCTCTTTTTTTATTGTTTAAAGTATTATATATAGTAGTACATATATCTAAAAAATACAAGGTTTTAAAAATGCTAATTCTCCTGCAGAAATGCTGTTTCATCCATTGTTTGCATAGCAGCTTTTAGCCATGTTTCAGATCTTAGTTTATTACTTCCTCAAAGGGTTTGTCTCTGACCTTCAAATCCAGATTAGCCAGTCCCTGTTATTCTCTCCCATTGTAGTTGTAAATTTATTTGTATCTGATTATTTCCCTTTTTGACATCTGCCTTTAATTAAATATTAAACTCTATGAAAGCAGATACCATCCTTGTTTTGTTCACCAATAACTGTATAGCTTCAAACACAGTGCCTTAAATATGGTAGGTTCTCAACAAATTAAGGGATTCATTTAAAAAAATGTTGTTACTATTGAGTAATAAAAATTCTTACTGGTATGTTGTTTTTTTTTAATGCACCATTGTTTTGGTACCCACTTTTATAAGCAATGTGTGTGTTCATGAATCATTGCCAGCCTAGGAAAGTAAAAAGAATACAATAGAGAGTCAAATAATTTTATTATGCATCCTGAATTCTTTTCTAAGCATCTTTCTCCATCAACACTCCTCTGCAAACACAAACTCAAAGCCACTAAATATCAGATTTTCTGATAACACTTTGGTGAACCTGATCTGCCCACATCAGTAAATCAGTGAGAAAACCAACATTTTT
This sequence comes from Pipistrellus hanaki, assembly GCF_964339955.1. NCBI lineage: Eukaryota > Metazoa > Chordata > Mammalia > Chiroptera > Vespertilionidae > Pipistrellus > Pipistrellus hanaki. The sequence goes on from NC_140511.1 coordinate 34,778,004, forward strand.
AAAACAGACACTTAAAATAGGCCATAAATATGCCTACAGTCACTAATAATATCTTCCATGCATTTAACTAATACTATTGACCATAGCTAAAGTCAGTACAGAAGCCACTTCATCCTGCTTTTGATACACATAAGCATCTAGAATGAAGAAAGGGTTGGAAAGCTTCATGTGAGACATCATAATTGAAGAAGCAATCCTCATTTTCAATATTTCTTGCCACTCCCATCTGGCCTGCAAAGTTTCTGTTGAGAATTCAGCTGCTGGTTGTTTGGGTACTCCCATATATATAACTAAGTGCTTTTCTCTTGATGCTTTTAAGATTATCTCTTTGTCTTTCTTCTTTGGCAAGAAACATTCAAAGTGATGTAAAGCAAGGACCTATAACCAAGATTACCCTATCAGCAAAGCTATCATTTTGAAGTGAAAGTCAGATAAAGAGCTTCACAGATAAGAAAAAGCTAAAGGAGTTCATCACCTTTAAAACTGTATTACAAATGTTAAAGGGTCTTTTTGGAGAAGGAGGAGGAGGAGGGGGCAAGAGAAGAGGGTACCAAAGCCTCAGTGTTAGAGTAAGCATGTGAAAAGTAGGCCCCATTTATGTATGTATATATGTATGTGTGTGTGCATGTGAATATATCTGTATATACATGTGTTTGTGCACACACACACACACACACACACACACACACACACCTACCCAAAGGGTTCAGATCTACTTTGGGGATACTAAGGTATATTTATTGTTAGAACATTGGAGCTTTATTACAGATTTTAATAATCTAAGGTGGCTCATCTCCCTCTTCACTCACCTCTCTCTTCTCTGCTTTGGACCACTATTCCTCCATTCCTAAATATACACATGTAACCTACATTGCCCCTTTCTCTATATATAGAAACTTAATCCTTTTTATCTTTCAAACCCAGCTTTACCACTTATTTTCTCCATGAAGTCTTTCTAGCCTATACCAAAGCAGATATGCCCAGATCTGGCTACCATAAGCAGGTCACACATTGTGCTAGATGTACATTCAGGGTTTACTCATTTCAGCATCTGGATTGCGCCATCTTGACTCAGTGTTCTTTAATATGTTTATCTTCTGAATGACAACCTCCCCTTAGGTTTTCTCTGAGGGGTTTTGTTTCTCAGGTCAGTAGTTTTACTTGAAATCTGAGATGCTTCCCTAAAAGCAAGTTGAAGAGGAGAATCAATTGGGCCCATTTGCTTCTAAGTTTACAAGTATAAATATCATGAATTTTATCCTCTAGTTGGTTTCATTGTTCATTCTGGAAACGAGGGGTTTATACCTGCTCTTATGACCATTTAGGTCACAAGCTGAACACAAATGAAGCACAAAAGAACCAATGGTTTATGATTGTTTTACTTTAGGAGTTGCTTCAGAATGATCATTCTTGTAAAAATATACAGATACTTTTCTACTTGTACATATGTGTTGAGTTCTTACAGAGTAGAGATCGCTCTATATAGCAACTATGTCCTATATTTCTTTGTGTCCTTGGTAATGCCTAACATAAATCTTTAACTTTTGTAGGAGTTGGTGAGGGTGTAATTTTTCTTTTGTTTCTAGGAGGATTATCAATTATTTAACTTGTCTTCCTATATAGAAAAGAAAATGTTGCAGTGATAATTTTAAGACTGTAGTAGGTTTATTTATTTTGAAATATTTTATTAAACTTTGTGTAGAAGGTAGTCCTAGATTCGCATCCCCCTTCTACGTTACGATAGGTCAATCTAGGCTATTTTGTGTGTCATGGAATATATTTATTATGTGTTACCTCAAGTCTATTTTTGTATGTAATTGGTAAAGTCAGGGAATAGCTTTATAAACAAGAATTTCTGTGAACTCCCTACATATTTAGTATAACACTGAATGGTATATTAGCACTTGGTATTAAAAATTGTGAAGATATTAAATATTTAATGTAGTACTAAGTACTATATTACTACATGTTAATAATTTTATGAATTTTCTAAGGTTGTAAATTAAGAAAGAATAGATTTCTATAAATACAGTCACTTTTTAGATGTATTTCTTATAAAAAAGTTCTTTTGGGGGCTGGGGACAGGGAGAATTTTTAAAACTCGTATTTTAAGACTGTATAATCAAAAAGTATAGATCTTATTCACTGTAAACCTTACAGTTAAGATTAGGATTATCCCCCTCAGTTTTTTCTAGCAGAATGTGAAAAGACTGGACATAGTTGCAGGTTAAATGAAGTTAGCAGTACATATTTTACTTTCTAAGAAAGAGCGACCATAAACTCCTTGTTCTACCTTATGCCCTTCCACCCGCCATGGCTGATCTGAATCAGGATGACAGGCTGTCTCCATGCACTCAGTCTTTCTAATACATCATTGGGCAATGAAATTGTGTGCAGCATTCACTTTGGAGAAGTATTGAGAAATATAGGTATTTAAATTGGGGAGGGGGACATTTGCACAGTTTACTGCATAACTGAAATTGGACTCATGGATAATTCAGATCCTAGACTAAGATCCCTCACAAATGCCCTCCCAGATACCAGAGGTACTTCCTGCTGCCATCCTCTTCAAGAGAAATAATTCACTCTTTGGGCCTGTGTCTCCCAGTAATATAGAGGTTCAGTTAGACAATCTCTTAGTTCTTCATAGTTTTAAAAGTTTTCTTGTACCTGGTAGACTTGAAGGGCTGAGTCTGTTATATTACATTTAAGTAACTTTTCTTCAGTTATTCTGGGGGTGGAGGGGAGTGTTGGGGGAGGGGTCTGTAAAGGAAACCTGTTCAGGTTCCCAAAACAGGTCTCTCCTGACCAGTTGGTGTACTGTTTCAGTTCCCTTTTATCTGCCAAAGATTGCATGACTTTGGTTGGGTTCAGGGTCATTACGCTAACATAAAAAGAACGCTAATTGACAGCTTAGAAGTCTCTAGCAGAACATGCCACACGAAGGTGAATTGTTTTTTAAACTGCATGTTGAACTCTGAAGTTAGAAGTGCTTTTAAAACCCACGCACGTTTGCTCATCTCTAAGGCTGCCGCTCCTGTTTTTTACCAGAGGGTTTCTGGTTTACCAGCTGCAGAAACCGAGTTGATTATATCAATCAAGTGCATATCGCTGCCTAAATGTTTGCTTGATCCAATTAGCCAAACACTAAAATTCCTTACCTCATGATGCCACTAAGGGGACAAATTTTGAATCTCAGTGGAGGCAGGGTTTTTATTGGCGGGGTGGAGGTTGGGGGAGGGAGAAGGCAGAACAAAGGAAACTGAAGGGGGTGTGGGCTCTCCTTGGAGGGTGCTATATTCCAGTCTGCACAGTCTGCTTCCACACCCTCTCCTGCCCATAAGGGATGGTCTGATTCTATAGCATCCTGGTTTTATGCTTGAAGGTCAGAGCTGGAATGCCTGAAGGTCGGAATCTGCTTCTTTTGAAGTTAGTTCCTAGAATTCTTTTTAAAACTTTTATTTCATTTTATTTTTTTCCATTACCTTTTACTCCTCTTATACCTTCTTCCACCTCCACCCACCTCCCTCCCCGCACCCACAATCACCAAGGTGTTGCCCATGTCCATGAGTCCCTAGAATTCTTAAGCAAATAAGCTATGTACAATCACATATTAGTTAACAGGTCATCATTTACTGAAAAAGGGTACCCACTTCTGACATAAATTCTAATAGCTATGGACAGTCACATATTATCATCATTTACAGAAACAATGCTTTAATGAACAGTGGGTGGGTTACATTAGAAGCATAGAGTTATTGGGAGGATATAAGGAGATAATGCAGACAAAACACTAGCCCATAGGAAGCATATTGCCTATTCCTTTGTGACTTTTATTATTGTTATTTATAATTGCATGTAGCATCCGTGTCAATAGTGAGGACATTGAATTACTATTATGTGTGGGCTACTGTCCTGGATTGTTGGAAGAGGACAAAGGTAATTGAGCCCCTGTTTCCAGGTGTCCATAATCTAATTTGAAAGGAGGAATACATAAAATAGTATTTTATAATAATTATTTATACCATTTGTAGTTTCTCTCTAAATGATATACATATGTATTTTATATTTTCTACAACACAATATAATTTGATGAATGTCAACTTCAAAATAAGTAGCTGGTAGAGAATTTTAGGTGTTCAGAAAAGGGAACCACTCCATGGAATTAGGGAATTATACCAAGGCTTTGCAGTGGATATGGAAGGAACTAGCTTTCTTGTATACATGGGATGAGTAGTCTGAGAGAACAGAGGAAGGCACCCCAGGACACTGAAACGAGGAGTAAATCAAGGCTGGTTTGTTCTAGTATGTTCAAGTAACAGTAAATGAAATAGTAATTTGGAGAACTGAAAGATCACATAGAGATTTAGCAGAAGCAGGAGTGGAGAGGTTGGTAGTTCAGAGCTAAATGGGAATGGGAACCTTATGATCACTGGGGGATATTGGAATTTATGTCAGAATCGGGTACCTTGCTGAGTTTAATCCCAGTCTTTAGCAACTGCCTGCATCATTTGAGACACCTCTGCAAACCCTCAGCGCAAGCCCTCTCTGCATTCAGGCAGCCTAGGTTCACATTCCAGTGCATACACTCACTAGTCCTCTCTTTGTCTCCGTTTCAACATCTCTAAGAAAGGGGAATTATATTGCCCACTTTATAGTCATTGTAAAAACCAAGTGAAATCATGCATGTAAAAACTCTTAACATTGAACTATTCTAACCATGGTCCCATGCAACCCTGCTGAGACCATGGGAAAATAAGAGAACATTCAGAAATTTCCAGCCCCATCTTTTTGCTATTACCTTCATTTTCCACTCTCCAAGAACTATTTACTGCTTCCCACCTACCCTCAATCATCATACACTCAACAAACATTTACTGATGTCCCAATTTGTATCATATAGTTCTCAATGTTTACACTAGCTATTTTAGGACCTTCAATCATTATTTTTTTTAAATATGCTTTTATTGATTTTAGGGAGAGAGGGGGAGGGATAGAGAGATAGAAATATTGATGAGAGAGAAATGTCAATTGGCTGCCTCCTGCATGCTCCCTACTGGGGATAACCCACAAACCTGGGCATGTGCCCTGACTAGGAATTGAATCTGTGACTTCCTGATGCGTCGGAGGATACTCAACCAATTGAGCTACACTGACCAGACGGTACCTTCAAAAATTCTTTAAACGAACGTCTATTGTCCTATTAGTCACATCCAGTGTGCACAGTTTTAGTATGCTCCATTGCCTTCCTCAGCTTCTCTCACATCTCGTCATCACTGTTACTCAAATTAGATTTAGATAAAGAGGCTAATTTGGAATAGTCCCACTGCTCTCATGAGTTATCAGATGAAATGGGAGGAGTTATGGATTTTATGAAGGAAACAACAGGATTGTCAGGATTGAAAGAAGAGTAGAAAAAATGCAACCAGCCATGCATTTTAGTGTGCAAGTGGCATTCTCTAAACAAAATTTCCAAGCCCTGCATAGGAATCCTGTTGCCAGCTAAATAAACACTATCCAAAAGTACCAATACATACCAAGCTAGGAATATACATTAAAATACCTGTGCATAGGCATTGAATCACTTGCTCTAGAAAGGATAGTAGACAAATAAAAGAGATTTCTCCTCTGAAAAGTGAAACTTCATAAAGAGAGAAGCTTTATTCTAGTGCAAATATCACAAATGAGTTACTACAAAACCAAAATTACTCTATTAACCAATAAAGGCCACCAGAATCATGAAATAAAACACAATTATATTTCTAGATGGCAATTGATTTCTGTAAATTATATGAGGTCATTAAATTTTTATATCTTCCTTAGTCATTCAGAATATTCTAATCTATATTATTATAAATGTGGCTTAAGTATTGTGCTAGGCTTAAGTAACTATTAAAAGATAATTCTAAAAGCACAAAAATGTTTTAAAGGATAGGATATATATATATATATATATATATATATATATATATCTCAAATATAAGAAAGCTCTATATGTTCAAATAATTTAAAAGACTGAAATTAAAATCAGGTAAATGATTTGAGATTTATAAAAATAGATAATCAGCCCATGAGCTGGTTTTGCTCAGTGGATAGAGCATCATCCTGAAGGATCCAAGGTTCAATTCTGATCAAGGGCACATTCTTAGTTTGAGGGCTCAATTCCCAGTAGGGGGTGTGCAAGAGGCAGCCAATTAATGAGTATCTGTACTCATTGATGTTTCTCTCTCCTTTCCTCTCTGAAATCAATAAAAATATATATTTAAAAATATAGACCATCAGTTTTCTTTCCTCCAGGCATGGTAGGAAGAAATTCAGATTTTCTTAATTTCTAGAGTTCTAAAAGGAATTCTTAAGCTATTTTAACAATATTATGTATAAAAATTTTAGAAGATATAAAAAACTCAAAGGAAATAAAGTCTATGTAATTTTCAGTCATTTTATGCATCTCAATTGTTTCTTTAAAAAAGGGAGATTGTGCCAAAACCGGTTTGGCTCAGTGGATAGAGCACCGGTCTGCAGACTGAAAGGTCCCAGGTTCGATTCTGGTCAAGGGCATGTACATTGGTTGTGGGCACATCCCCATTGGGGGGTGTGCAGGAGGCAGCTGGTCGATGATTCTCTCTCATCAATGTTTCTAGCTCTCTATCCTTCTCCCTTCCTCTCTGTGAAAAATCAATAAAATATATTTTTTTAAATGAGATTGTATCATATTTATTATTTTAAAATATAATTTTCTTATTTGCTAATGTTTGAACATTTTATGCCATAATTAATGACTGCAAAATATTAATTCTAATGGTTGTTTGGTATATGATTAAATTTAAGTATGAAAATTTACTTAATTGGGTATTTATTACTGGACATTTAAACTATTATGACTTATAATCACTATATATATATCTTTGATGAATATCTTTATCCTAAATTATATTGATATTGATCATTTATTTTGGGTAAATCCCTAAAATATAATTGCTAGTTTGAACAATATAGCCTTGACCTTTGATAGATATTTTGAAGCTTGTCTCCAGATCCTTTGTAACACTTGATGTTCTCCCTAGCACAATATGCAAAGGTATTGCCCCTCACCAACATTCATTCATTCATTCTTTCATTCATTCGTTCATTCAATGTGTTCATTAAGAACCTCTCATGTGCCCAACATTGTTAAATAAAAGAATTGAATACACAAAAGTTGGCTAAACAGACCATTTACTACCCTCTTAAAATGTCCTGTTTAGTGAGGGAGTAAGAGACTAAAGTAAATTATCAGGCCGATTTGTATAAATTGTTTTAAGTATTATAAAGGGAATAAAATAACAGTCCCATTTTTATATTTGCCAATTTATAGTCAAGATTGTTTCTTATTTTAATTGTATTTTATTACTAGTTAACATAGTTTTATAAGTCTATTGATTGAATTGCATATTTTTCTGGATATCAGAATATGTCCCTTGTCCATTTTTTAATTAATGTACTTATCAATTTATTGAATTTTAAATATTATATTAAAGTCATCTGTATGTTGCCTTTCAAATTTTTTAGCAGATGATTTCTGCTGCATACATATGGTCAAATTTTAGTATTTCCTGTAGAGTTTCTTTTCTTTGGTATTATGGGTTAAAAGGCTACTCTGTCCTTGAAATCAGTTAGTCGTACTTTTGTATTTATTCCTACTATATTTCTCATCTACATTCTCCATCAATTTTCTTTCTTTCTTTTGAGTTTTCATTCTCTCTCTTTCTTGGTCTCTCAACATTTTAATTTATTCATTTTTTTGCCAAGAGAAAAGGCATCCTTTCTCCCATAGCCACAAGTAGCTATCCTAATTCTGCTGACACATCACAGCCACATTTATCTTGCTGCCTCCATTTCCTTATCTTTTTCTCAATCTTCAAACCACCCGGCCACTGTTTCTATGCCCTAGTATATCACAATACAAGTTTTGCTAAGTCTCCAATGACCTCAATGTCTTTTAATCAAGTAAATTTATACATACTCAGAGATAGGAACCTTAAAACTCAATATTACTTATGTAATTAAAAAAATAAATAAAAGGAAGTCTTTATTTTTTCCTCACTAAAGTTATTACAGTTTCTTTCCATTTAAAGCCATCTTTTTTCAGGTAAACACAGTATATTATTTAATAATTCAACTGAATAAATAATCGATTTTATAGCTAAAACTTATTATCAGAGCTATTTCTTAAATATCAATGTATCTCCATGTCCATTTGGCTAGACTGCCTGAAAGTAGAAGAAATCTCACATGTTCTCATTGTAATGAACTTGTAGCTGGTTTGCATTCAGTTCCTTGTCCTCTTCTCTGAGTTCTTGCCTAATGGTATGGCTACTTCCCTGTCTTTCCTTTGGAGATCCTGCTGACATTTGTTCCTGCAGCCTACAGCTGGAGAACTTGTGCTCTATGCTTTAGGTATTATGAGAGCCCAGTTATCCTCTATGGCATATTTGCTCCTATCTCAGATATTACTGATTCTGGACATCGTCAGCATCATAACTACATCTTCTAATTGATCCCAGTATAGGTTGTTTATCTAGAAATGCTTGCTTGCAAGTTACCTCATTCTTCAGCATGGCAGTCTAATGGGAAGCCCACTGATTCTCAGGTGCTTTCCTTTGACATTCCATCAGAAGCACATGGGATCTTCTGATTACCCTCCCTCTGCTGGGAGTGAGAGGTTGACTGTATAGTACTTTTTCCATTTTATACCCCTTTGCCTCCATATGACCACTTTCAACTCTAAATTACTGGAGTCTCTAAAAATCACTTTTCCTCAGGGCACCAAAAGGCTATTAAAGACACAACTGCCACTGTTTGAGGATTTCCCCCAAAACCTAAGCAATTGTTTTGAACATGCTTCTTAGTCACTGCCACCTCAAACATATTGGGAATTTGACCTAGAGCAGTGTTTCCCAAAGTGTGGTATGCGTACCCCCAGGGGTACGAGAAGAGTTTGGTTGGGGTATGCATTGCACTGGAGTTTGGTGGGGATATGCACTGCCCAGTGCTTAGCTGCACATAATTCTACGTTCTTAGCGTTACGAAAATTATAGAAGGGGTACACATATGTCAAAAATTTGGGAAACACTGACCTAGAGGAAAGATCAAGATAATGCGTATTTGCTTTTTGCCTTTCTATTCTCCCTTTTGGTGGAATGTTTATAGTTTTTTTGTGTTTTTTTTTTTTTCCTCTTTGATATTATCTTCCCTTATATTGCATCCTGAGTTCTTGCTTCTTTTAAAGACTTCTTGTTTGAGGCACTATCTTTTCCTGAACTATTGATTCAGTTGATAAGAAACCTCAGATAAGCATTCTTTAAGAAAAAATAAAAATCATTAGTTTAATATATATGTAATAGATATTTTTGACTCTTACCAGAATTATCGGCAGTATTTAATACTGTTTATTACTCCCTCATTTTTAAGGAGTGTTTCTTCATAGAACCTTTTGTGTTTCTTCATAGTAGCTTCTCTTGGTTTATGTGTATTTCTCTGGTCAGTCTTTCTTAGTCAACCTTAGCAGCTCCTCTTTCACTCAACTTCTAATGCCTCCTCTTTCACTCAACTTCTAATGCCTGAGCTGCTCCAGCCTCAGTCCTGAGTCTTTTATTCTCCACTCACTTCTTGGATGATTGCACATATTCTAAAGGCTGTAAGCCCATCTATATGCCAATAATTTGCAAATATATATTTTCAGAAAAGACATTGCCTTTGTGTTCCAATCCCCTGTATCTAATTGACTGCTCAGCATTTCCACTAGCATGTGTGTCAGGCCCTCAGATTCAACATGTCCAAAATTGATCTCGTAATCTGATTCTTGAAACTCACCTCACTCATAAATCTCTATTTCAAGGCATAGGCCATCTAATTTTATTAGCCAGAGACCTAACACTGGTGATAATATTTCTTTCCTTTATTGCCTTATCTATTTTTACTGTCAAGAATCTCTCTAATCTGCCCACTTCCTGTATCACCATTGCCAGCAAACTAGTTAAGCTGCCTCACTTTCCACTGAGCCCTAGCATAGTAGTCTCCCATCTCTCACTGCTTTCTCTTATTGCGCTATAAACCTCCCCTTCACATTGTTGCCAAAGTCATTTTAATGTGTTGAATTACTTAGTCTTTCTACATTTCATTTTTCTCATCTGTAAAATATAAGAATTCTTAGGAGGAACAAAAAAATTGTCTCTATTTCTACATACAATCAATGTAGTTTGTTTGGCACATTAAATCTTTCAGAACAGGACTCCCACAAGAAGTTAAATAATCTAAGTGGTGTTCAGTCATAAAAGTCGGGGACCTCTTTAATAGATAGTGTTTGAGGCTGTACTGTCAGATTTATGGTAAAACCAGGGCAAAGTAGAAAGGAGAGAAATCCTTCACTTACCATTTGTTAAGTACCTTCCCTGAACAGAAAACTTTGTACCACAATAAGGATCCAGCAATGGATAAAATGTATTTACATCCTTATGAGAGAGATTGAGATAAACATATTTAGCAAATAGTTTATTTCCTCATGTAGTAATCGCTATAATAGAAATATAAGAATTAAGTTCTGTAGAATCACAGTAGAGGGACTCTTATCAACTTGGGGCATCTTTTGGAGATAACACATTTGAGGAATTTTCCTAACCTGCTCTTTTCAATTGCCAGGTGGAAAAAACTCCGGGAGATTGATTTTATCAGAGGAGATGGAGGTTATATTTTATGTCATTTCTCTAGACCAGTGTATCTCAACCTTTTTAATGCCGTGACTCTTTAATAGAGTTCCTCATGTTGTGGTGACCTCCAACCATAAAATTATTTTTGTTGCTACTTCATAACTGTAATTTTGCTACTGTTAGGAATCGTAATGTAAATTTCTGGTTTTCCAATGGTGTTACTGCTGTAGAGCCTAAGACCATTGGAAAACACAGATATTTACATTACGATTCCTAACAGTAGCAAATTACAGTTATGAAGTAGCAACAAAAATAATTTTATGGTTGGAGGTCACCACAACATGAGGAACTCTATTAAAGAGTCACGGCATTAAAGAGGTAGAGACACCTGCTCTAGATCATTCTTGGATGAAATAGCTTTTTGGTTAAGCCTATAACACTGGGACATAGCAAGCACTAGGAGTGCTTAGTATATTTGGAAAGCAAGTGCTTGAACCATGCCACCCAAATAGGCTTTGTAGCCCCAACAACAGTGTATGTCGCCTGATGTTCATAGTAAAATGTCCTTCATGGAGGGATATTTTAGTTTTTGAGGAGACAATTCTCTTGGATGATAACTTGTTAAGTTCAGTATTTTGAAATACCTCTCAAAAATTTGTTTTTTATTCATGAGTCACAAAACATAATGTTGGCAGGTCCTTGCTTACTTTATAGTGATTAGAATACATTTTCAGTAGCATTTTGTGAAATTTATTTTTATACTAATCAGAATGCATGCCTCAACTTCAGAAATAATTTCTTAAATATATGGTGATGTGATAAGTGAATCTGCTTATGGAGTATCATAGTAGTCAGAAAACACAGTAAGATGTAAAAAAAATAGCCTCTCTCTTACTCTGCCTAGTTGCCTCTTAGGCTTCTATTTCAGGCAAGAGAATTGCTATAGAGATTGGTAAAATAATATATTTTAGATCCCTGACTGCTCTCATTCTTTCTAAATTAGGACACCAGCATCCACACTTGAGCACTTCACTACACAGTTGTATTGAGTATAAGCAGGGTCCATACTGTACCCCAAATGCAGGAGTTCAAGGCCAAAACTCACTGAAAGCCACATTTAAAGTGTCCTCTTCTGTTAAAGAGGTCTCATAGCATGATTCAGGGTCGAGCTATATAGGACTCAGGGTTGATGAGGGATTACAAATGATCATGTGCTATTACCATAGAGTACAACATAGACCAGCTTCAGAATGACATCTAGCCTAGTGTTTTATGGGGAGAACATGTGAGAGAGCATGTGGTATAAGAGCATCTTATAGCAAGATCTGATAACTCAAGGCAATGTTCCTTTCACTGAGTTTATGAAATCATTAATGTGTAAAAGGTATAATTTATTCTATTTATCTCACTGTGAAGAGCCTATTCAATATATTTTATGTGTTGTAATCCTCATAATAACTCAGTGAGATCAGCACTATTGCACGCATTTCACACATGTTAAAACACACTCAAGAAAAAGTAAATATCGTATTGATGCTACATTTAGTAAGAAGCAGAGGAGAGTGCCATAGAAGTCTGGCACCAAAACTCATACTCTTCATTACAGAGAGCACTAAGCTAATATCTCACATCTCAGCAAATGTTCTTTTCCTTCAATATTTTATTTCATTCCTTTATTCTATTATTGCTTTCCCTGCCTCCCCCCCTTTTTTAAATAATCCTTTTTAGAAGTACCTAGACTTAGAAGCATAATTATTCTATTCTTCTTAGGTAGAATAAGTCAATTGATTTCTCCTTTCACTAATTAATATGTGTGAGTGCTTGCACATCATTGAGTTTGGTCTCTGTCTCTCCCACATGATTGTAAAATATTCTGCCATTTAATTTAGAATTAATTCTGACTCATTTTAAGCAATCCATTAAAGAACTACTTTGTTGAAAATAACAGTAGTTGATTTATGCTGACAAACACATTTTAAGCCCTTAGTATATGCTTATAATGATTCAACTTCTCCAAAAACATAGCCTTGAAATCTTTTCTTATTCACCCTAGAATCACAGAAGTTCAAAGTAAAGTGTTAGTGTGAAATGGATTTGGAGTTGAAAGGTCATAGGTCACATGACTCCATGAACAAAATTAGGAGCAAAATCTCCATGAGCAAAGGGATCCTGGTTATGATTTATGAATCTCCAGCTTTACAGGGCATTGCAGGGTCCTCTGCTCATGTGTACCTAGTCTACCAAGTTGCCAGTGAGAAAAGTCTAGGCTCAAGAATTATTTTTACCACTGATTGACTAGTTTAGTTTGGAACATCAACCTCCCTGAAGTTCTACATTTTCATTTGGAAAATGAGATTAATAGACTGAACTTTGACTATCTTTCCAGCATTATTTCAAGATGTAATGTGAAAATCTCTACAAGTGGTCTTTAAAAATAAGCAAGGGAGGAAAAATGAGACAAATATAAGTTGTCTCATTCACTGCTGCTCCCATCTATAATAGTGGCTATAAAGTGGAAGCAGTAACTTAATGTTCATATTAGCTACCATTTAATGTGTACCCATTGTTTAAGTGATCTATATATTCACCCTTTGGTGGGTCACAGACTCTGAAATGAACATACCATGCCTGCTATATGCCAAGTAACCAGGGATATACAGCTACAAACAAGACAGAAACATAATGACCTTGCAAGGATGATATTATTAACCTCCTTTTATAGAAAAGGAAATTGGGACTTAGAGAGTTAAGGAGCTTGCATAACAAGATTATAGCTGTAAACTCTTTTCATTCATAAAAATCTTTTGGTTAATGAGGGCTTCACAAAGTCTGTACTGTCTCTGTTAATTCACCCTGTACATCAAGCATCTTCAGACAAAGAGTAGATGTTCAATAAATATTTGTTAAATAAAGAAATGCCAGAATAAGTGAGTAAATGAATGAATGAAGTTGGTTGGAATGGAAGAAAGCCATAATAAACTTGATAAATTAGGATCTATTGTTTTCATGTGCATTTATACTTACCCCCCCCCCCGCCCCCAACCAACCACCAGCACCACACTTGACTGATCAAATATGAGGGTGATATTATTTGGCAGGCTAGGCATTGCATAATGTTATATGCTATGGTTTTAAACACAGATCAAAAAGTTTATATTAGCACCCACATAGCATGACTATCTTAATTTCCTTATGCTTTTAGTTCTATTTTGATGACTAGCCATTATAAAAATCTTGCTGAGTGAGTACAAACTGCTGAGCAACTGCAAGCCACTCAGGCCAGATTCTCTGATTCATTATTAATGAGAGAAATTATTTTATCCTTGTAACCCAAATGGTTTAAGGCTCAGTGTCTATCATCCACCATCCTAACTTCTGTTGCAGACCTTTCATGTGCATGTCTAGATCGCCATTTAATAGAGCTGGGCCTTTCTTTCTTTTTTATCTTTGATGTGGAGATACTGGTACAAACCTTTTTCAGAGTCATTATGAATGTTAACTAACTACCTGGATATCTCCAGTCACATAATCAAATAACTTGTATCTCCCCCCACCCCCCACCCCATAGAATTCAAAGAAATGAATAGTCAACTATTAGCAGCTTCCCTGAGTGATTGAAGTGCCCAATCCTACATCATTTCTGAAAACTCAGCTTACCCATGTTCAAGTTGCATACTGGTTGTGAAAAATCTTTTAACAGTGTGAAATTCCTGGACAGTGGGCAAACTTCTATAGTTTCCAAATAGGAGACAGATTATCAAATAAGCATAATAAGGCATTAATCACAGTTGATGATTATTTCCTTTTTCAAGGAATAAAAAAGAATATACTTCAGCCAAAGGCTGGGTGACTTTTGCCATTTATTTATTTATTTATTTATTTATTTATTTATTTATTTATTTATACAGTCATTCATTCATTCATTCATTCATTTTCCTCACCTAAGGATGTGTTATTGTTCTTTTTTAATTGATTTTAGAGAGAGAGGAAGAGAGAGAAACATCAATGTAAAGGAGAATCATTGAACTGTTGCCTCTGCTTTGTGCCCTGACTAGGGATGGGATCTACAACCTAGATATGTGGATCGAGAATTGAATCCACAACCTTTTGGCATACAGAATGAGGCTCCCACCAACTGAGCCACCCAGCCAGAGCTTGCCTTTGTCTTTAGATGAATTGAAATTGAAAAGAGTTTGGGCATCAAGCCAGTTCTCCTAGCCCTCCACTTCCAGCCAAAGAAAAGCAGTTAGTGGAAATTATGTTGCATATATTCTACTCACAATGGCAAAGAAATGTTCCAGTACAAAGTTAGTAGGAGGCATTTGATATCAGATGAATTCTCTTTTCTTTCATTGAACTTTGATATGTCCATAAATATACTAATAGTTTTCAAAAAAAGTAGGTGTTTATTTTTTGTTTGTTTATTTGTTTGTTTAGATTCTAAGTAAGGCCCTGTTAATAGGTGAATTATTAAATATTTTAAGTAAAATATAGAAAAATTTCTTTACTATTTCTAAACATCTTTTTAAGAAGTGGAAGGCTTAGAGTCTTGTTCCTTTAAACTTGATACATGTGTTTTTTGACCTAAGGAAAAAAAAAAGTAGAAATAGGGTACATCATAGAAAAAACACTTTTATTCTACATAACTTCTTTAATATGTATTGATTTAATCTTAGGTATGACAGTCAATACCAAATACATTCCTGATTTATAGTACAAATTCAGTATTTTTTAATGAATAAATGATTGAATAAATGGAAGAATGAATAAATGTTAGAGCCTTCAATTGGAAATTTCTTCTTCATCCAGATGTTTTCCTGGACACTATGGCTAATAAAATGCAAGCTGTCCAGACCTGCCATGAGAATTGGTTATGAAAAAATGTTTCATCTATGTAAGCAACTCTACCAGTGCCTTTTAGGGGAAGGTTTGTGTCCTGAAGTGGCATTTAAATGGGATATGCCTAATTATGTATTCATAAGATTGTACTTCCTTGTACTATGTGTGTATGTGTGTGTGTGTGTGTTTTATATATATAAAATATATGGTATGAATATATCATATATCTGAATATATCTGAATAAATCATATGTATATAATATATGTGAAATTTATACACACATGTATGAATTTGATGGTAGCATCCTAAAACCCTCATCTGCATATCGTCTTATCTGCCCTACTTTGCCATGGTAGTTTCAATCTTTGGCCTCACTCTAGGATGACAGAAAATATACCCATAGGCAAACATACTTCCCATCCAAAATTAAGTGCAATATTTGGGTAATAAGGTTTTATCTCTAAAATGCTGTGCTATGCTTTGCCACCAGAGATTTGTGCCCTGACCTTCTGAAAAAAGCTGCTGTTTTCAATTCGGCTTTCACTTTTTTCTAAGATTGTCACTTTTGCCATCTGGCAGACATATCTTCTGGGAGAGAAGGAGCTGCATGCACAAAAACTTTCAAGGAAGCATCATTGCATAACTTGCTTGAGGTCAAAGCCAACATTCTGGAAGTTGGTTCATCATTTATTATGATGTGGCAGATATTAGAGGACTTTATAAACACATTGTTCTTTTGAAGTATATTCACAAAGGTTTGAAAGTGGCAGAATGTGATATTTATCTTTCTCTGACTATTTCATTTAGCATAATGCTCTCCAGCTCCATCATGATCTCACTCATTTGCAGATTATAATGAAAACATAAACTGATGAACAAAAACAGATCCAGAGACAGAGAAGCATAGATCAGATGCTCAAACCTCACAGGGAAAGTAGGGGAGGGTGGAGGTGAGGGGGGGAGAGCAACCAAAGGACTTGTATGCATGCATATAAGCATAACCAATGGACAGAGACACCAGGGGGGGTGAAGGCATGAATGGGAGAGGGGTGGGGAGCAATGGGGGATAAGGACATATATGTAATACCTTAATCAATAAAAAATTAATTAATTAATTAATTTTAAAAAAGAAAGTGGCAGAATGTAGCAAGTCATACTGAGGCTTCAATGAGAATTATTAACCTGTCTAAAGTACAATAATAGACCAACATTTTTGTTAACTCTGCTTACCCTTGGACTTCAGTGTCAGAAAAATATTTTAGAGAATCAAAGAAGTGAGTGTGAAATATCTTTGTTGCCCAAGACATAAAAATAAAATTTATTTCTACTGCAAAATAGAAAAAAAGTAAATACTCCCTATTTCTGTTTCTGTTTCTAAAGAATAAGAACCAACAAGATATTTTGCATTCTATTTAAGTACCTTCTAAAGAAATATATTTCTCTGTGGTGCCCTCCAATTCAGTTTATTTACTTTACCTTGGGATGTAGATGTATTCTACATTTTATGCTGAGAACTAAATATTTTATATTGTGCTCTTAAATCCTTAGTCTAATATGGACTCTCCAGAGGAAAATTACTTAGGCAGGGCTTTAATAAATGAGAGGAAACACTAAAATGAATATAAATTAGATTTCAAGGCTCATGTTCTTTTAACGTCTGAGTGGATTCTGCCTGTGATTGGGGAGTTCATGGGAAACCAGGGAGGTGAATTAGTTCCTTCGGGCTCCTGTTGGACAAACTATTATTCCAATGCACCTTTTGATACAGCAGGAGGCTGAACAATTTTTTTTGTAACTCGTAAAAACAAGAACAAATAGAAAAAACAGATAGTTAAATATATTATTTTTTATTTGGAATAACTTAGAGAAAGCCCATAAAGTACTTAGCATAGTAATGATCAATGATAATAGCGCTCTCATTTTTTTTTTATTCAGCAAATACCTACTGCCTATTTACTATGTACATATAAGTAAAATTAACATAAATCCTTTCCTGTGAATCCAGCCTTTATCATGTAACGTGATAAATATGGCAGCAGAAGTAAGAACAGTGTATTCTGACAGAACAAAGAAAGCCTATCTAAACCCTCACATGAGTCACCAAAGCTTCGCAGGACGGATGATGCTGGAGCTGATTTTAGATGAATGGGGGAAGAAGGCATGAAGATGGAAGCATGATGATTATGTTTGGGAGACTATAAATAGGAGTAGAGGGGAAGAAGGAAGAGCATTGCTTTACATTTTCCAAATCTCTTTTATGTTTAGATTAATATAGCACATTTTTGTTGTCATTTCAGTTGTAGTAAATGAGGAAAGCAAGGCTCTCTCACAGATAGATGAATGGAAAAAGGCGAAATGTTTCCATAGCCTTTTCAGGTGATTATGGCTATTCTTCTTTGATGTTACATGGAAATTTGACAAATAATAGGTTTTCTTGTTTTGATTTCCATTTGTTTAGTATATAGCATCTGATCTAACACCTTGTTTTTCAAGTAAGAAACTTAGCAAAATTAAGAATATTTGCTCAAGGTAAAATTGCCAGTTAAGTAACAAGAGGGCTGGGGTTAGAACCCAGATATCCTGACTCCAGGTCTGGGGTGCTGCTTCCACTTCCTTCCCTGTTTGCCGCATAAATGCCTTACAGCCTTTCTGGGAATAGAGGCCACCAGATTTAGAGGAGTGAGTCATAAAGACATTCAGCCAATCAATAAATGGTCTTCCTTTTTTATTTATTTGCCTTGTGGAATTTGAAAACATATTAATAAGCTTTTTCTACTATGTTACTCTAGTACTTGTTCATCTACCTTATACTTTAAAGGAAACTTTTACTTATGTATGGGTTTGTAATATGTGTTGGTTAGTTGAAAAATCTTGGTTTACTGACTTATACAGATCATCCAAATGTTGACATATTTCATTACAAAATACAAAACTTCCTATTTGTCAATATTTCCAGATATCCAAATAGGAAAGTCTTAAAGGCTTGGAAAACTGTGAGGCACATGGTGATAAGTAAAAGGCATCCAAAATATAATGTTTGCTTAGAAACTCAAATTTTACAGTTTCAGCAAATACCATTAGTTGTGTGTGTGTGTTTCTTTTATAAAACAAGCTCAATTTATAATTTTCAGGTGGCCAAATACCCAACTGAATAATAATTGTTTGCATGCCTGTCATTTTTTTTCAAGTAAAAATGGTATTAAGTAAAAATAATGTTACTTTATCTTGCAATTCAAATGAATGCACAATTACTTTTCCTTGAGAAAACATAGTGTTGGGCAAAGGTAGGTTTACAGTTATTCATATGAAAAATAATATAATAATTAATAAAAATATAAAAATAAACTGTGTTTTACAACTATAAACTTACTTTTCCCCACCATGTATACAATATACATACGTGCTTTAGACAAACCTCTCACTTCATTTCACATAATATTATAACATTGTGAACTCAAAGATCAAGATTTCATAAAATCAATACTTTTCACTGATTCATTGAAGATATTCTTCAGTGAATTTTGCTTTTTTTTTAAATTGTGAACATGTTTACTGAATTTTCAAATTGTGAATATGTTTGCCTTTGTTAAAATTGTGAATATGTTTACAGTGATGACCAGTATACTTTGGTGCCACTGCCTTGATTTTACTAAGGCACCAACAGTTAGTTTTACATGCCAATGCTTTTGTACAATCAGTACAAAGGTAAACACAGTGAAGAAGACTAATAACATTTTATTATTATGAAAATGCTTTTGATTATGAAGACACTTTGAGTACTGCTAGTTTATAACCAGCCCCAAAGCTACATTATTTTCCTTTCCAGGTGAAAAAATTACAGGTCAGAGAAGTTAAGAGACTTGTTCAGATCACAAGCCAGATAGTGGTAGAGCTAGAATGTAAACACAGCAGGAAAGATTCCAGATCTTGCTTTCTTAATCCATTTCAAGAGTGGCACCTAATATCTGGTAGCAAGTGCCCATTTCCATTCCTCTTGGCCTAGTCAAGATTGGTAGAGGTAGGGGGATGGGTTGAGGGCTTATGTCAGAGTCCTAGTTGGTTATTCGCAAGTTACATTTTCAAAAGAGAGTTATTTTTAAGGGATTTAAGTTTATGGCTTAAATTCCTTAAAAGCAAGTACAGTACTGCCAAGAAATAGTAAGAAGATTAAGTGTACACTGCCAGAATTAAGAGGAAAAACAAACAAAATAAAAAACAACAGTAGGAATCATCATTTAAAAAAATCCCCATGGCTCAGTGAAGAGTGAAAAAAGAATAAGATTGCTCTGTTCAACAGTTGTTGGTTTTTTGAATATTTGAATAGAAAAAAATATCTCAATTGTTGATTTGAGAAAATATAGGAAAATTATACTTTTGAAATACAATGAATCAAAAGCAATGGTGTATTAAGTGATCATTCTCAGATGTTGGCATTTTGTAATATCCTGGGCAAGAGGAAATTAGGAAATTAACTATTATAGAGGCAGTAGAAATAGAAATAAAAGGTTAAAAACAAAGGGCCTTCAAGTGATAGAATCAACAGAACTTGGCAAATGATGGATGAGAGGGCCCAGGGAGAGGAACAGCCAAATATAAATTTGAAATATTGTATCACAGCCATACTGTCCCTGTATGTATATGGCACATCCACCCAGTTAGACTATAAGTTCCTGAGAAAAAGACCCATGTCTTTTATTTTCTCTTGTTAACAGAATTTGACACAATTTTAAGCACATAGTAGATATTCAAATAGATGTGTAATTAAGTGATTCAATCTTTAGCCCTTTTACATTAAAGCCAAATGCCCCTTCTTATAGCCCTTTCATTCTATCTATCCTGTTATCTCAATACACAAATTATTTCAAGTATTGTTCAGTTGGTTTAATGCAGCAAAAATTTACTACGTATTTTCTGTCAGCAGGTATTGGATTGAGAGCTAGAAATACAGTTGCGAATACAGTGTGGCCCCTACTTCAGCTACTAAGAATCTAGAGGAAGAGAGGCATATATTCAAATAAGTTGTGTGTTTTCTTGTTTTGTTTTTTTGTCTTAGTCATATTATGAATGAAATCACATAGGAAAGGACATTCATACCCACCCTGAAGCAGTTAAAGAAAACATTACAGATATCGTTTGAAATTATTTCTGATGTTTGAATAGGAGTTCTACAAGAGCAGAAGATCAGAAGCATTTCAGGGAAAGGAAGCAATTCAGTTCAGTTCTTAAAAGCATTTATTTATGTATTTATTAGAGGCCTGATGTAGTGCACTGGGAGAGGGGGGATTGTCTCTCAGCCCAGCCTGCACCCTCTTGTAGTATCTGCCCTCGGGAGATGTCCTTAGCGCTGCCCTGGAGGTGAGGGAGGCTCCCACCACCAGTGCTGTGCTTGCCAGCCCTGAGCCTGGCTTCTGGCTGAGTGGCACTCCCCTTATGGGAGAGCACTGACCACCAGGAGACAGCTCCTGCATTGAGCATCTGCCCCCTAGTGGTCAGTGTGCATTATAGCGACCTGTCATTTCTATGTTCAGTCGATTTGCATATTAGCCTTTTATTATATAGGATATATATATATATATCCTCACCAAAAGATATTTTGCAATTGATTTTTTTTTCAGAGAGAGAGAGAGAGAGAGAGAGAGAGAGAGAGAGAGAGAGAGAGAGAGAGAGAGGAGGTGAGGGGTAAGAACGAGAAAGACATAGATGTGAGAGAAACACAGAGATTGGTTGCCTCCTGTTCACACCCAACCAGGGCAGGGACTTGAGCCTGCAACTGAGGTATATGCCCTTGATTGGGAATCAAACCTGAGACCCTTCAGTCTGAGGGCTGGTGCTCTATTCACTGAGTGAGAACAGCCAGAGCATATCCAGTTTTCAGTATAGGTGCTACATGCTTCTGGCATAAAAAAATGAATAACACTGTTTTGATGCTTTGGATTGATGCACACAGTAGAATAAGGAAGATAAACACATAAACAAGTATAATACAATGTGCTTGAGCAATAATGAACTTGTGAACCAGACACAAAATGAGCATATATTCTGGGTTAGGCATTTTTCTTTGCCTGCTGATAATGGGTATATAAGGCTACACAGAAGAAGGTACCAGTTTATGAAATAGTGACCCTTAGATCATACATCTGTCTTACAGATATATTTTCTTTAGTCCTCACTATGTTGACTTGTATGGCAGTCATGGTATATGATTCACAACCTGCCAACTACGGGGAGCATAAATGACTAAAGAAAGGCATATATAATTTTTCAACATTTAAAAATTGATATTTTACTTAAAATATTTGAATCCTGGCTTCCCTCAGGGGAGTGGGGGGAAACAATCTTCCAACATTAGGCACCTGTTCTAGAGCATCCACCAATTATAAGAGCTGAATAGCATTCTTCCCTTTAGGTTAGGTATATGCTCAATCCCCACTTCTCACCATTTTATTTCCAATACGAAGACCAGCTGTCATTTAACCATACTCTCGCTCTCTTTTTTTTATGTCTTTTGGGCCCCCTTTACCCTCCTATATACCTTGTCTGCCTTCATAACATATGAGTTTGATATCCATTATTTTAAACACATCTCACCGTGAGGACAGAGAGAAGTGAGTGAGACCTGGAAGCCAGAAGATCAATGAGGAAAACTAACAGAGTTCTAAGCTGGAATGGTGATAATAGAAATTGAGAGCAGCTGGATGGATTTGATGGCTATTTATAGGTAGAATCAACAAGACATCGCATTTAATAAAATGCAAGGACTAATGGATAGGCAGGAGACAAGGCTGACTCCTGATTTCTTGGTGTGGTAACTGACCACTTCATGAACTTCTCTATTTCTTATTTTCTATGCACCCAAACTATATATAAATTTATGCACCTAAACTATATATATATTTAACCTTTTGCCCTCCACTGTCCCCTCTCAGGGGACATCAGAATTCTAGCATATCACTCAGATGTCCCCTCTCAGGGGACATTGCAGTTTATTAGTGATTACGGGGAATTGAGTTATTTCAACGCACATTTCCACCGCAAAGTAGCATCGAGTAGCTGGTAGCCAATGTCCAGAATGGTTCGGAGTGCAAATGGATATATATATATATATATATATATATATATATATATATATATATATATATATCCACACACTTTAATCCTTCATATGCCAGACACTTTCAGAGGACACAAGCAGAGATGTCATTGTAAGTAGAAAGCTCGATAGGGTGATAAGAAAGGAACTCCGATTACTCTCTTACATTGGAAAAACAGCCAAAAAGTAGAGACTAAGTTGGGAGCTGCTGACAAGTATATATTAACTTCTAGTGGCATTTTCATTAAATACTATTGTAAGGGACAAGATCATTGTCCCTTGATAATATTATAGTTGAAGTGTCACAGCATTCTAAATCAGATCTTAAGAATTAACAGTTTAACTATTATATTTGATGCCAAATTACTCCTCTTGCTTTCTAACTCAATCCACTCAGGCCTTGTCTTAATTCAGCCTGCACACTGTCCTTGAATTAATCACAGTAAAACATCACATTTATCATGTCATCCCTTATTAAGAAAACCTGATTGCTCCAAGAAATCCCATATTTCTAGGTCTACATTTAGAAAATGTTCACATTATACCCTCAAAGTGTTGCCATGGGGAATAAAGAAAATTAACAAGTAGGCACTTATTTCTGATATTTCTGCAATTACCCACATATTTTCTTGCCAGTATCTTAACTATCCTTAAGGAGGGAGTTTAAGGTCAGTCACGCACACAATAAGTGTTCACTATTGTTGACATTCATTCTCAATATCTGTTTTCTGCCACTCCATTGACACCAATAGATCTCTCATATTTAAAGGAATCCCAGCTTAACTCTTGATTTACTTCTTCCAAACTGGTTTCCTTACCCCTCACAGTCTTCTCCATCTCCTATAAGGCAGCCCTGTCCAGCTATGCATCATCTTTAATTTTTCTCTTTCCCTCCCACATTCTAAACCTCACTAAGTTCTGTCAATTCTACCTTTAAATTATGTCTCAAATCTTGTCATCCCCACTACTTTCAGCCTACCAGCTGCCATCAATTTCTGACCTGGATGCTGCAACTGGTCTTTCTACTCCCCACTGTGGCTCTCTCCAATAAGTTTCTTTTTCTTTTTCTTGTTCTTGTTCTTTTTTCTTCATTGATTAAGGTATTGTATATGTGTCCTTATCCCCCCACATCCCTCCAGCCTCCCATTAATGCCCTCACCTCCCTGGTGTCTGTGTCCATTGGTTAGGCTTATATACATGCATACAAGTCCTTTGGTTGTTCTCCCCCCCTTACCCCCACCCTCCCCTACCTTCCCTCTGAGGTTTGAGTATCTGATCTCTGATCAATGCTTCTCTGTCTCTGGATCTGTTTTTGTTAATCAGTTTATGCTGTTCATTATATTCCACAAATGAGTGAGATCATGAGATATGAATCTTTCTCTGACTGGCCTATTTTGCTTAACATAATACTCTTCAGTTACATCCATGCTGTTGCAAATGTTAAGAATTCCTTCTTTTTTTACCACAGTGTAGTAGTCTATTGTGTAGATCTTCCACAGGTTTTTAATCCACTCATCTGCTGATGGGCACTTAGACTGTTTCCAAATCTTAGCTAAGGTTAATTGTGCTACTATGATCATAGGGGTGCATATATCTTTTCTGATTGGTGTTTCTAGTTTCTTGGGATATATTCCTAGAAGTGGAATCACTGGGCCAAATGAGAGTTCCATATTTAGTTTTTTGAGGAAACTCCATACTGTTCTCCACAGTGGCTGCACCAGTCTGCATTCCTACCAGCTGTGCATGAGGGTTCTTTTTTCTCTGAATCCTCACCAGCACTTGTCATTTGTTGATTTGTTGATGATAGTCATTCAGATAGGTATGAGATGGTATCGTATTGTCATTTTAATTTGTATCTCTCAAATGATTAGTGACTTTGAGCATGTTTTCATATGTCTCTTGATTTTCCTTATGTCCTCTTTTGAAAAGTATCTATTTAGGTCTGTTGCCCATTTTTTATTAGGTTGTTTATCTTTCTTTTGTTAAGTTGTGAGTTCTCTGTAAATGTTGGAGATTAAACCCTTATGGGTGATAAAGTTGGCAAATAGGGTCTCCCATGCAGTGGGATTTCTTGTTTTGTTAGTGGTTTCTTTTGCTATACAGAAACTTTTTATTTTGATGTAGTTCCATTTGTTTATTTTCTCTTTAGTTTCCATTGCCCTAGAAGCTGTATTAGTAAAGATATTGCTTTGGCATATCTGTGAGATTTTGCTGCTTGTGGATTTCTCTAAGATTTTTATGGTTTCCCATCTTATGTTTAACTCCTTTATCCATTTTGAGTTTATTTTTGTGTATGGTGTAAGTTGGTGGTCCAGTTTCACTTTTTTGCATGTATCTGTCTAATTTTCTCAACACCATTTATTCAAGACTGTCTTGACTCCATTGTATGTATTGCCTCCTTTATCAAATATTAATTGAGCATAGTAGTTTGGGTCGATTTCTGGGTTCTCTGTTCTATTACATTGGCCTATATGTCTGTTCTTGTGCCAGTACCAGGCTGTTTTGAGAACACTGGCTTTGTAATACAGCTTGATATCTGGTATTGAGATCCCTCCTACTTTGTTCTTCTTTCTCAGGATCGCTGTAGCTATTCGGGGTCTTTTTTTATTTCAGATGAATTTTTGGAGAGTTCATTGTAGGTCTGCGAAGTATGCCATTGGTATTTTAATGCAGAATGCATTGAATCAATAGATTGCTTTGGATATTATGGAGATTTTAATGATGTTGATTCTATGAATCCTTGAATACTTTTGTTCTTCCATCTTTTTTATGTCTTCCTCTATCTTTTTTTTTCAGTTTCCTATAGTTTTCTGAGTACAAGTCTTTTATCTCCTTAGTTCAGTTTATTCCTAGGTATCTTAATTTTTTTTTGGTGTGATGGTAAATGGGATTTTTTTCGTCTCTCTTTCTGAAGTTCACTATTGGTGTATAAAAATGTTATAGATTTCTGGGTGTTAATTTTGTATCCTGCTACATTGCCGAATCCATTTATTAAGTCTAGCAATTTTTTGATGGAGTCTTTAGTGTTTTCTATGTGCAATATCATGTCATCTGTGAATGACAGTTTTACATCTTCTTTTCCAATTTGGATACCTTC
Source organism: Pipistrellus hanaki (assembly GCF_964339955.1). Lineage (NCBI taxonomy): Eukaryota > Metazoa > Chordata > Mammalia > Chiroptera > Vespertilionidae > Pipistrellus > Pipistrellus hanaki. The sequence continues at coordinate 34,803,716 of NC_140511.1, forward strand.
TATTTATTCTTCTTGTCTAATTGCTATGGCTAGCACTTCTAATACTATGTTGAACAGGAGTGGTGAAAGTGGGCATCCCTGTTTTGTTCCTGTTCTTAAGTGAAATGCTTTTAGTTTTTGCCCACTGAGTACGATGTTGGCTGTAGATTTGTCATATAAGGCTATTCAATACATTTTTAAACAGTGACAAGTGTAATCTTAAACTAAATTAGACCCTGTTACTTTCCTGTTTGAAATCTTCATGACCCTAAAACCTTATGATATATCCTATTAACCCCTGCTACCTTCTCTAACCTCATCTCTCCCTTACTTTCCTTATCACTCTATAGCTATTCTGGTCTCATTTTAGTTCCTTGACCAAGTCAGTCACTTTCTTCTTTTTACAGTTTGGCACATCTTGTTCCTCTATTTGGAACTCTTGTCTGCCACACTGTCTTATTTTCTACTCCCTTTTTATGTCTATTCTAGGTATTTTCTGACACTCAAGAATATTTTTCTGCCATGTTTTCTTCTCCGTTTTTCTCTTCCTATCTTCCAAGGAAACTTCAGTGTTGGCCACAAAATACTGTGACTCAATCATCATGTTTACACACACATGACCTTTATTACCCTCACATGACTATCAGTGAGTACTTCTTCTTCTCCTAAATCTTGAACCCTGAAATCCCAAAGTGTGCACAGCCTGTTGTCCCCTCTTCTATGCCCTAATCCCCATAAACCTATACTTGGACCTTCTATGATTCTCAGTCTTTCTACCCACTTTTATTACAGCTTATGAGTATCCCCCTTGCTTCTCTTCCTTTGCTATTTTTCTGATTTATATTCCTCATTCCATTGAGTCACCCACATTTGATTTTCACACCTCAGCCCTAACTAACCAAACCTTCCTTTTTCACTGCTCAAGATTATTAAGCACTGTTGGAGAAAATCCCACAATCATGCTGATAACATCCCACCTAATTGCTGCTCAACAAACCCTTACTGATCCCAATGTGTCTCTCTTGCCACACAGCTACAATTACAACCCCTTTACTGCTTTACTTAAGGCTCCATATTTATTCTAGACTTTTCCCTCTGAAGTCTTTACAGCTAAATACATAAAGCAAAGGCATGTGTTCCATCAATGACTCCTTTTGCTTCCTTCTCCTCTACCTTTAAATGACCCCGTAACTTCTTTCACCTAAAAATGACACTTTATCTATAGGAATTTGGTCATTCTTATCTCAGATAGAACAGTATCCCTCTGCCTACCCAAAGATAACATATGTTTTCAAAAAACAATTAGTTGTACCTTTCTTAGACAGGTTTTACAAGAATGATGAGTATATTTATATGTAAGGTATTTTTATATGAAAAATTAAAAATGGGTTTTCTCAAAATGACAAAAGTTTTAAAAAATCTCTACTTTTAATATCCATTAAAAGCCACTAATAACATATTGGTAGACACATACTCTAGTATTTTTCCATATATATATATATATATATATATATATATATATATATATATACATATATATATATTACAAAGTGAGATCACAATATATTGTATTTTATTTTCTTTACTGAAAGATGTATTGCAAAGATCTTTTATTTTCAAAATACTATTGTATTCCTTGATGTGGCTATAGCTACCACATATATTTAACCAGTATCTAAGGTAGGACTCAAAGATTTAAACTCTAGGTACTTTTCTCACTCCTCACTCCTCCTTCCCATGTATTCTCCATTCTTCTCTAGCCTCAATTTTCTTTTCCAAGCATTTTTTCACTTTAGCTCACAGACATGCTTGAGTCCCCTTCCACCATCCTCTAAAATCTCTTCTATTCTGCCTCCTTCTCATCAGACATTACAACATATCTTTTCTCAGAACAAAATTATTTCACAGAAATAGTAATCTACCTTTACGGTATCACCCTTTACTGCTTCTAGTTATTTGGCCTGCTGAAATCTGGCATTCTCTTTCTACTTGTTTGTTGAAAATGCTTCCTCTCCACACTCACCCATCCCTTTAAACTCCTTTTCTACAAATTACCAGTCAGATGAGCTACCAAATCTACCAGTACGGTGATCACTCATCAAATGCAGATCTCCTGATGACTTCTCTATGCAGCAGCTTCCAGATAAATGCAATGTAATATAGCAAACTTTGAGACATTGTAAATGCAACTCCTAAAGTTTATAAGTGAAAACAGGCATCTCTTATTTCTAGACTAAGAACTTTTTGTGGTTTTGAGTTGTGCTTGTTTTGTTTTTTATTTTGAAAACATGATACTGTGACAACACTAAACACAAATGTTTACACACATCTCTGATTTAAGATAAACTTCTAGAAGTGAATTACTACATTAAACAGTATTTTAAATTAGTAGCTTAACTTATAAACATCAAAGAAATTCCTTGTCAATAGAACATTCTATAAATGTATATGATTATAATTTCTTCATTTTTTTCTCTTTTTCATATCCCCATTTTTAAGGACTGTAATTTTCATTTGGAGAGCACACTTTTAACGAAAGAGGAGCTTTTCTGAGGATATTGTATTAATATTTGCAATCATCAATTAAGCGGCAAAGTGTCTTTCCTTTTTGCTGATTCTTTTTCTGAGAGGGAAAGAGTGTGGTGCATGGAAGAGGAACTACCACTTGGCTAGGCAATGGACTTGTGCTCCTGGACAAGAATCAGCTAATGATCCATGCCAGCCTCATTCATCAGTCATGCAATCTGCCCAACTGCAAGGGAACAGCAGCTCACCCAGAACTCTGTACGGGGGCTGCCCTCACCAGCATGCCACATCGCAGTTTCCATTGACTGGTTCATGTATCAACACTTGGGTTAATTAGTCACAATATTCAGGATCTAAGTGTATAAGCCAGGGGCATGCCCATTCCCATGGAGAGATTGCTGCTCAGAGGAGAGAGGTTCAGGGGTTTACCCCATGCAGCTGGCTGGCTCCAGGATGATTGTCAGGGGACTGGAGTGATTCAGCCATAGAGCAGCAGGCAGTAATTTCACTGCCGCTTTTTATCTGTCTCTCTCTCCATTGAATGCTGCTGGCTGTTAGCAGAGGCCTGAATGGGAAGGCGGGAGAGAACAAATGGAGTAGATGGGAAAGCACTTTGAATAATTTCCTTAGTTGAATTCAGATGAACCTCTTCTAAAGAACCTTGGTGACTGCCCAGGCCCAGCTGGCAGACTGGTTTTAATTGAAACACAAAAGCTTTTGGAAAACTTGGGACCAGAAATATAGGTACACCCCATCTCTACCTCTCTCTTTTCATTGAGGACTTCTTGATCCATTTATTCTTTTTCTTCAGAGTGGATCTGAGGGCAAGGCAGTGTATATTAGTAAATGCCAGAACTACCATATTCTCTGTTAACTCTCAAAACAGTGGTTAAATGTTGCTGCATTTTCACCAAAGCCATTATTCCGAAGATTTACCTATTCAACGAATAAGTTTTTAGAATGCAACAGTAGTCCAGCAGGTGTTGCTCAGTCATTGAGCATCGACTTATGAACCAGGAGGTTATGGTTCAATTCCTGGTCAGGGCACATGCCTGGGTTTCAAGCTTGATCTCCAGTGAGGTGCATGCAAGAAGCAGCCAATCAATGATTCTCTCTCATCCTTGATGTTTCTATTTTTCTCTTCCTCCCTCTTCTTCTCTCAAATCAATAAAAATGTGTTTTTAAAAATAAAAAACACAACAGTGATCTACCTGTTTCTCTAAAGGTTCCTAATGCATTCCTTTTTCTCTGTTAACAAAAAGAGACTTTTTACAAATCTAGCCAGAGAACCAGAAGAAAAATTTTAAAGTTATCCAGCTTGACTCTCAATAGAAGGTTGGGTCTCTCATGTCCAGTGACTAGCCAGCTGCTCATTGAGTGAAGAGCAATCCCTCCCTTCCAGAACAGCTTATTCCCAATTTGGACAGTTCTGTCTCATCATCCTATACCTAAGCAACACTTTGTATAGCTAGACTTTTCATTTTTATTGTTGTAGCCACAGAGTATGAACTTGCTTTTATCCTCATTGCATTTCTTAATACATTGTGGACTTCTTTTGTGTTCTTGCTGAATCTTCCCAATAGAGTTTAAATGTTCTCAGTAAGGTTGTTTGTCTGTTATTTCATTCATCAAATATTTATTTAACAATACTATGTGCCAAACAAGGCACCACAAAACAAATATGAACACAGTCCCTGCTTTCTGGAAGCTCAGTTTGGTGGAAAGATAGAATCATAAACATATAACTTCAAAATCACACAGTGCATTACATAAATAGCATAGAAATCTATAAAAACTCAAAAGAGGAATTACTCAGAAAAGAAGAGCTGGGGTGATATTTAATATTTTCTAGAATAGATGCCTTCTGAGCCATATCTTAGAAAAGGAGAAGAAATGGACCAGACAAGGGGAAGTTGGGAAGTTTCTGGTAGAGGAAGCATCATGAGTAAAGACCCAGAGAGAAATTATAGTATGGATTAGGGAAGAAAGAGCCAGCAGTTCAGTGTTCCTGTGGGTCAATGTGTAAAACTAGGAATAAGGAAAATAGATTAAGAGCTAAATGTTGACTACCTTTGTCAAATGACAAGTTTGAGCACTCTCTTCCAAAATATTGATATTGTTAGGAGAAAGCATATGAATATCTCACCAAATCTGCCTCTTTTCCCTATCCCCATTAATCAAAAAATTATTATCCCTGAAGTGCCAATTCTAGTAAGACCAATGTACTCCAGTCAATGTTCTTGGAGCTAGACCCAAATTATATTGAAGATACTTACTACCTTTCTTTCCAAAATCCCTAGATCTTAGATAAACTGCCTTATAAATCACCTAAATACTATCTTGGTGGCTATACACATGACAGTGTGATTGATCAACAGATGCCAGATTATCACTGCCTTTTCAGCTCTGTATTGAATTCCATGAAGGCAAGAGTCATCCCATCCTAATCCCTGTCTTTAACTTCAAGACGGTCACATAGCAGAAGCCATCCAATACCAGTAAATACGTAAAACCAAAAATGAATTTATATGCATTCTGCTCTGGAAATCTCATGATAAAGACTCATCTAATCTGACTCTCCTTCTTTTCTTTGTTACAGCCTTACTGTCTGTTCTTCAGGCCTGGCATCCCCTTTCTCGGGGTTTTACATATGTTCTTCTATCTGCTGGAACTTTCTCTCCTTCTCCCCAGCTCTCATACTGACCCCCTTAAAAGTAACTAACTGCTATTTTCCTTCAGGAAAAGTCCCTATGCTTGGTTCTCCTGTTACTCAGTCCTGTGCTCTGTACTTCCCTCTCATGTGCCTCATCAATTGACATGTTCACTGCTGTAGTGCCATGGCCTCATCTAGTGTCAGGCATAGAAATGGTGTTTAATAAAGATTAAATTCATGATTACATGACTGCTACCAATAATATCTCTGTTCAGTGAACATAGGAATTTTTCAAAGAACAAACAAAATTTGATAGGTGTTAGAAGTAAAAAGTTATGGGATTTTCGTTACTGTGGTTGAATTATTAATTTAAACTTCTCAATGTAAATGTGCAATTCTGAACACAACCCTCTGGAATTTAGATTTTTATTAATTCAATCCATAAAATTTGCTAAACATTACATTGATGTCTGCCATGGTACACTGTCAATTTATAGCTGACCTTATCTTAACATTGAACTTTTTTGACTAATTGCATGCCCTAATTAACTTTTGTGCATTAACTACTTAGTTCTTAGTCCCTATCTCTATTTACCCAAGAGCAGAATTTAATCAAATGATTATAAATTTAGTAAGCTCTCTTTGTCATAAGAGTATATAGAAATTAAATATCCAGTGACAAGGGACTATATAGATAAATCGTGGTATATGACCTTGATGAAATATTGTTTAGTCATTTAAAATGAGTAATTATAAAAATAGCAATAAAATAAAATGGGTAATTATGAAGACTACCTAGTTGTATGGAAATAATTTAAAATATAATTCAAATTAGGGAAAAAATCTGAATGCAATACGGAAATACAATATAGCAATGGAGATAGATATTAAGAAATATGTAAATTAGAAATATATAAATTAAGAATAGCCTACATAATAAAGAGCTAATATGTTAATTAGACCAGATGTTGGAAGGACCTTCTAAAATGTTCTTCCACATGACCAGTTGGCGGGGGCCATGGGGCTGTGAGGGCCAAGCCCCTTGCAGAATTTCGTGCATTTAGGCCTCTACTATAAAATAAGAAATGTCAAATAAGAAAAATGTCAAATAAGAAACAAGTAAAATAGAAATATATTTAATATATTAAGAAATACATTAAGTAAGATTTGTGAATTTCAGGGAGACTTTGTCATACAAATTTCAAAGGGTTATATGTACACTTAAGATGAAAGCTTTATTAGAATATAAACTATTCAAATTTACCTGCTTCAGAATTAATGCATTCCTTTTCTATATCTACTGCAAATAAAAACCTGCCTATAACTACAAGGTATATTACATTTATTACGACTATGGTAGGGACTCTGACTTCAGAAGTTCAAGTTTCTTGGTACATAGGAACACAGTTATTTTATGGGTAAACATGTCAGAGCAACAATACTGACAATAATGAAATGTAAATACCACAAATTCACTATACTACCAAATCAAATATTTTTATATAACTCCTTTTCTTCCATTCTTTGTTCACATTTATAATTAGTACAATTGACAGTAATAATTTTTGTACTTTCTATATTCCTCAATTTGTAAGCTTTTATTTTCTACTTTAAAAATGATCATTTTAATTGCTCCATAAAGGAAACATTTCTTAAAGGCAAAAATATATGGCCCTTGAATGCTTGTGGTGCAGAGACAAACCTGAGTACTTTTCCTGACCTTCCTTTGTCTGCTGATGGTGCACTTTATAGTCTTGCACACAAGGCTGTTATCACCTGATTTCCATTTAAGTAGTAAGTTGATAACACAGAGTGCAAGGGGGACTAGGTGTAGGTGACAGCTACATCATTTAATATTTACTTATTGTTTCTACAGGGGAATTCTGGCCTGGGATTCAGTATTGCCGGAGGGACAGATAATCCCCATATTGGAGATGACCCTGGCATATTTATTACGAAGATTATACCTGGAGGTGCTGCAGCAGAGGATGGCAGACTCAGGTAAAGAACTGAAATGTTAGAATTATTTGGAACGTAAATATGCCATATCAGTGAGCTAAATTTGTCCCTTTGGAGAATAGTAAGTCTACAAAAGTTCTGTACTTCAAAGAGAAAGCTGTTAAAGTAAGCTTTCTGAAACAACTTTGCAGATCTCTCATTATTAATTGAATTTCAAGTAGTATTTAATTTGCATATGGCTACCTATTCAGTAGTGGTCCAGGCACCGTGACAAGGGGGTGCAGATATGTCTTTTGCTCCATGGAGCCTTCAGTGTGGTTGGACAGAAGAATCCTATGAGCTGATGAGAAAATAATAAACTGTATAGAAAAATAATATATTTTAAGGAATATTAGCAGATAATGCAATGTTATAGACACTCTGTACATTTATAGATTCAGAAGCTATTTATAAGGTCTTTGGTAGGAGTTTGGACAGCATCTATAAAACTGTTGCAAAGGAATATTCCCTTCTGTGTCTTAAAAAAATAATTAAGCCCGGCCAATGTGACTCAGTGGTTAAGTGTCAACCTATGAAACAGGAGGTCATGGTTGATTCCTGGTCAGCACACATGCCTGGGTTGTTGGCTGCATCCCCAGGAGGTGGTATGTAGAAGGCAGTTGATAAATTATTTTCTCTCATTATTGATGTTTCTCTCTCTCTTTCCCTCTTCCTTCCTCTCTGAAATTAATTATGTATATGTAAATGTATATGCATAGTAAAGTTTTCACTAACCCCACAAATGTGGATGAGAACAGAGGGAGAAAGAGCAAGTTGTCCCAACAAAGAGGGAGACAAAGCAAAGTTGGCTTGGATGATGGCCACAAGGTGAGATGAAGTAGTTGGATGGAGTGAAGCCAGATGCTGCTCAGGTGAGAGTAGTAGCTGCTTGAGTCAGGGTCCCTCTCTTGGAAGAACTGAAGATTATTTGGGGAATGAAGTGTTACCCAGATGGGACAATTGGTAAATAAAATAAAATTCAATCTGAGGTCAAAACACTAGCAACAAGAGACTGTGAATTGGAGACAATTAGGAGACATTTCCTTGGGAAGAAAATAATGTCCTCGTGTTATTTTAGCGCCGCTACCAGATTGTAAATCCTCTCAGACCAGCCAGTTATATATAAAAGTGGATCAACAAATTCTTGCTGAAAGAATGAGTTTTTGAATGAGTGAATGAGTGAAAGAAATGAGAAGAGGAAGGAGGATGGTAAATTAATGAGGGGAGGGTACAACCTAATTCCTTTTAAGTATAGCTTTAGCTTGCATGGAGCCACTGTGAGGACAATGACCCAAGAAGCAGCAATGTAAGCTTTGTTGGCCTTCCTCAGACTGTTCCTCCATTTAGCATAAGTAAGCGCACTTATTGTTTTCCTTAGAAGGCAGCTAAGGACACTTTTGTACTCGACTCAATTCTTCTGATGAACTGATTACTTTTGACAGCTGCATCTTTGCAGCTTGTAGAAGAGAATTACAATTTCTTTCCCCCAGGTACCTCTGCATCCTCTCTCAACAAGAAAAGAAATGAGTGACTCTCAGGAAACACGTGCTTTTTGACAATAGGATTTTCAAGCTGATTTGAGGACATCAGTTACTGAGAGAGGAAATATCCGTGCTCCAGGGTGAACAATTTGAAATAGATGCTGTGTCATTCTGTGAGCCATGATGGGGATTGGATTTGCTAATACTGGATGCCAGATAAGCTCCATTACAAAGGTTTAGGAATAGAGCTGTTAGAGGATCATTCAGAAATCGATGGGCCACAATCATGAATTTTTACTCTATGTTACGTGCTTTGCCTACAGTTAAGAATGGAAAGTAGCATCTCTGAGACTGCCACCATTCTTTACCTGCGAGCATGGGTGACCACAGTATGCCCACAGAGATAAAAGGAAGTTCTGCTGTTCTGGAAGCAGCATTCTATAGTTGTAGAGAGAATACACATGATGATAGCCTATATTTATTCAGCTTTTTCACATGTGGGGCATTGTGCTAAGATAGATAGATAGATGATAGATGATAGATAGATAGATAGATAGATAGATAGATGATAGATAGATGATAAATAGATATTAGATGTAAATAAAATATAGATAAACACAGATACACATGCATCTATACTGACAAAAGTATGTACTATTATTGTGGCTATTATAATATGGACTCAGGAAATTTAAGCTTAAAGACTTTTAGAAGATCATTCAGCCAGCTTTGCATACATACAAAAACTAGTCCCAGATGTCACTTATGTACTGTACTCTCTGATCTATCATTTAATAATAGAATCCCCTATATCATTTGGTCTCTGCCTAAAAACTCCCAAAGGTAAAGTTTTCACAATGTTAAGGGAAAACTCTAATCAGTATAAAATTTGTTATTTTTCTATTGAGCCACAATTTTCTTCCTTGTGACCTCTATTCATTGGTCTTTGTATTGGCTCAATAAATTTTACCAAATTTTCTCATATCTCCAACTCTATCTCTCAGTAGACTTTTTTTCTGCTCTTGCCTCAGTGTCTTTCTCTTTTTCTCTATGATGTTCTACAATAGTTGCTTCCATCTTATTCTTTCTAACTTTCTTTCAGGTTCTTTTCATCCTCTATCTTTTTCCCTCAGCTTCCCTTTCCTATCTGTTTACATCTCTTTTTCTCTTGGTCATAATATGGGATTAAAGCACATTTAAAAATTGATATGATACTAAAAATGTTTCTAAGTTTTTATTCCCAAGTTTCTACAGTCAACTGAATCTTCAGTGTTTTAAAAAAGTAAATACACAAAACCTAGGGTTTATTTGTTTTTTACTTGACTAGTTCTTTGGTCTTTCCTGTGGATTACAAACTTTTAAAACTTCTAAATGTATCCTTTCCATTATAAATTACATTTTTGATAATTAAATAATATTAAAAATTGCAGATAAACTAAAGCCCAGAAAAGTGAGATGATGGGTTACTTCAATGTAGAGTAGTAATCTGGACTCTACATTAGTCAAAATATAATAGATAAATAATAATAATAGCCAAGACCAATGTAGTGCTTCAATGTACCAAATACTTTTCTGACATTAACTAATTTAAAATCTATAATAATTCCATTAGACTATACTTTCATTATTCCCATTTTTTGGATAAGATCATTGAGGAACTGAAAAACTAAGTAACTTGCTTATAAATGTTGGAGCCAGAATTTAGACCCAGGCAGTCTGGCTCTAATGATTTTGTCTTTAAGTTCTATCTTGTACTACAGATCCAGATGAGGTAAGAGGTGAGTTTCTCCCTAATTAGGTGAGGCTCCAAACTGAACTCAGGTCTGTCTCAGTGATTGCTCCAGAAAAGTGATGTGGGAGAAAGAGCATACTTTTTAGAGTCAGAGGATCTAGGTTTCAAGTTCTATTTTCTAGTTATGTGACCTTCTTTTTAAGCTCTCTTTCCTCGAGTTTCCTCCCTGGTAAATTGGAGATAGCATATTTCTCTGGACGCTGAGGTAAGGATTAAATAAAATTATAGATATGAAGGAGTTGTGTAAAATTCATAGGCCATCAACACAACTCAGTGTGCAGAATACTGAACTTGAGCCTCAAGTCTATGACAGCCAGGAAGGTATCCTTATGATAGATAGAATTCTAAGATGATCCCCAGTGACCCACATCTTTTTCTCATTCCTTCCCCTTGAGTGTGGGCAGAGCCTTTGAGTATAATGGGATATCTCTTCTGTGGTAATATTACTTTATTTTGGAAAAGAGATTTCCCACAGATATAATTGAGGTCTCTAACCAGTTGATTTTGAGTTAGTCAACAGGAAATTATCCTGTGTTGGCCCAGGCTAACCCAGTGAGAACTTTAAAAGCAAACAGATGGTCTTACTGGCCTGGATAAAGCAAACTTCCATGTTGTGAGGAAACCTATAGAAAGAGCCACATGGAAAATACCTGAGAGTAACCTGTAGAAGCTGATAGCAGTCCCCAGTCCTTTAGGAGCTGACAGCAGTCCACATCTGGCATGATGGGAGCTGGCAGTCATATAGCTGAATTCTTCCAATAGCCACTTGAGCTCAGAGGAGGATTCTGAGCTCCCAAAAGAAATACACACAGGTGAAACTTTGACTGGAGCCTTGTGGGACCCAGAGTAGAGGACTTTACTAAGCTGTCCTCAGACTCCTGACCCACTGAAATGCTGCACTACTAAATATATATTGTTTTAGACATTAAATATGTGGTAATTTCTTACACAGAAATGAAAAACTAATATGGACACCATGAAATTCTGAACCCTGAAATTCACTTATGGCTGGGCTGCAGATTGGTTTTCCCATTAAAGCTGTTGTCAGTACTACCATGCTCTAAACCTCAGAAACACTGCTCAGGCCTTATGACTAGGCCTTATGTCTCAGGCCCTTCACACACCTAGAAGCAAAAATAGTCAGAAAAAAAGAGAGGACCAAGGTCAGAAATACGGAAGAAACCAGTACCCCAGGGACAACAGACACAGGGACCAGTTGAGATGTATTTTTACATGTGGTGGCTGAAGATGAGAGACTAAGCTGGCATAAGGGAGAGAGCCAGAGCCTAAGGAGAAATGGAAGATGAAAGCTAAGAGAGCATATGGTGGTTTGGATGAATTTCTCTGAAGTGGTCTTTTTCCCATGCAACCTTTTTTTTTTTTTTTAATATAACTCCTTGTGCATGTGTGTTTATGGATATAATAATTATTCTTGTAATATATGTATAAAATTCAGAAAAGTAGACAAACTACACAAAACTCAACACATTGATTTTTACACTAGAGTCAATGACTGTTAACATATTTTGTACATTTATTTCTGCTATTTGTTTTTGCTATTTTGCTTTTTATTTAGTTTAGCTTATGCTCTAATATTTAACATTTGTTTAATTTTTTATAAACTTATTTCATAAATCTTTCCCTATGTCGTTAAAAAACTTTTAAAAATATTTAATTGCTGTTTAATAATATATTTACTATTCATATTGTTAGGAATTTATGGAATTTTTATTTTCTTAACATCTACACTAATAAAAGAAAATATGCAAATTGACTGCAATGAACACTAGCCAATCAGGAGTGAGTAAACAAATTAACCCAACAAAGATGGAAGGTTAATTTGCATAGGTGGGCGTGGAGCAAAGACTGAAGGCTCCAACCAGAGCAAAGACTGAAGACTGAAGAAGACTGAAGACTGAAGACAAAGACTCCTGGGCAGCCAGTAGTGAAGCCAGGGGAAGGAAAGCCTATTTTACATGAATCTTCATGCAACAGACCTCTAGTTTTTAATAACTAGCAATCTTTTGGAAGATACCATTTCTCAACATTTCTTTAGAATATATGTTTTTTTAAATATATTTTATTGATTTTTTACAGAGAGGGAGAGAGAGGGATAGAGAGTTAGAAACATCAATGAGAGACAATCATTGATCAGCTGCCTCCTGAACACCCCCTACTGGGGATGTGCCTGCAACCAAAGTACATGCCCTGACGAAATCGAACCTGAGACCTTTCACTGAGCCAAACTGGTTTCGGCTAGGATATATTTCTAATAGTAAAATTTCTGAACCAAAAATACAAGCCTTTTAAGGAATTTTTACACACATTGCTAAATTTCTTTCCAAAAATATTATACCAAATTCTATATTCACCAACAATTTTGAATCAGGCCTCTTTTATTATAGGTTGTCAGTATTGCGTGGGATTACATATATATAATTCTGGGCTGTTTACCGAGGCAAACAATGGTATATTCCTTTGCTTTATTTTTTTTTTCATTAACAGTAAGATTGAACTTTTTAAAAATGTTACTAAGACAATAAAGATAATTGTTTTAAAAAGATAGAATTAAAATATTATTGTCATTTGTATTTTTAATTCTAGAAATAGTCATTCAAATTTGATAGCATTACCTACCTTTAAAGTAAGAACATTTTAAAAAGAACACTAGATTTTCTTCCAGAATAAAATGGATATATTTCCATGCCTTAAAGAACAATTTTTATTTCTGCTTTTGAATCAACCATAAAAATGCCCTCTGTGCGGCTTTAAGTCCCTGGATTGCTGAGGACCAATATTGGCCTGTCATCCTGGGGAAGAGCTATCACATGACAACCTCCGCCTGGTGATGCAGCAGTGACATTTACACCGCAGTGCATTTATTAAGCCCATCCACAGCACAAAAGCAGCACGTAGGAGCAGGCAGAAAAGATGGCTGCTTGCCAATTTCCTGACAAGGGACACAATTTAATCTCTTGGCCCTCAGCACAATCATTTCTACTCCCAGACAAGATGGAAAAAAACAAGTTTCCTCTAAGTCCACTGCTTCAGTTATTCCCTCTGTGTCTATTTACAGGTAAGGTTGGATTTGTCCTGATGAAAGCCAAGATAACATTCCTGTTGATTTCAAACAAGAATGCTTATCACACTGAGGTTTCATTATATTGATCAAAGATGAGAGGTCAAAGACCAATGTTTTAAGAATACAATCTCTGTGTATAAACTACTCCATTGCCCTTTGGCTGTCATTTAGCAGTTTACTCTTTTGATTTTTTTTTAAATCCATTAACTCTCTAGTGATTTAAAAATAAGAACATGAGGAGAGAGAGAGAGGAGTGAAAGAAAAGGGACAGAGGAAAGGGAAAGAAGAAGAGAGATGATTGGTGATCATCAGTAGCTGAAGATCTCACACGACTTGAAAATGGATAAGGCAATCTTAAGCTCAAACATTGTCTATGCCGATGAAAAGCACCAAGCAGAAGAAAGGGAGCAACTACCAAGCAGCATAGTGTGAAACTTATGCCCATGCCTCACTTTCAGATTGTTTAAGCAAATAAATGATTCTCAGTTAGTGAAAGAGCATGAGATGGCTAAATCCTTGGAGTTCCTCTTCACATTGAACATTCATGAGTTTGGATGTTTGCAAACGAAAACCTCATGAGTCACCAAATCCAACCTGTCAGTTTCCACTGCCACCCAACTGATTGTTGCACCAAATGACTATGATTATGCTACATTTTCCATTGGAAGACAGAAACTCTCAGTGTCTTCAAAGCCACTTGAACTTTATTTTCATCATTTTTTGAAGCCAAAGCAGCACATAAGCCCAACTGCTGACATGATCAATCCAATATCAAGAGCTAATATGCTAATTAGATCAAATAGCAGAACCACCATCCAGACATCCTTCTGGATGACCATCTGAACAACCTTCTGGACAATGCCAAGCTGTGGGGGCCGGCCAAGGTAGCTGGGTCTGTGAGGGCTGGCTGAGGCTGTGAGGAGCTGCGAGGGCCAGCCAAGGCAGCCAGGCTGCAAGGGCTGAGCCCCTTGCACAAATTTCATGTATCGGGCCTCTAGTTTCTTCATGAGAAGGGACTTCATTATGCAGTGTGAATTACAAGAACACCCTCCTTAGAAAAATGTATGGTTGGAATATCAGTGGATTTATTCTTATGGAATATTTCCTTCCATCTCTGCCCACAAGAATGAAAATGGATGAAAGGGAACAGCTTTCTGTCCTTTAATTTTCTCCATCAATATCAGCTCTAAATGTGTTGACATTCTGCTTTGAGAAGAAAAAAATAGCTTAGCAAGTGGCTCCATGGTGACTGGTAATGACAAGTTCCCAACAATTTAGAACTACACAGGAAAATTACTAAACAAGAATAATTTCAGCTATGCATCTGGTAGAACACCAGGTACCCACGTACAGTCATCATTGGAAAAGCATCTACAACAGTTTTCCTATTTTGGTCAACTCTTATGTAATCTAAACAGAGGAATCCTTCTATGGTTTAAATGAAATAGTCTTATGGCAAATAAACTCCCCCCACCCCCACCCCGTTTTTTTAAACAAATTGTGCCAGGACTTCTGAATATGCACATGCAAAAGAATTAAGATGGGACCCTACCTCATATTACACACAAAAATTAACAATGTATATCACAGACCTAAATGCAAGTTAAAACTATAAAACTCTTAGAAGAAAACATAGGAGTAAATCTTCAGGACTCTGGATTAGGTAATAGTTTCTTTATTTGACACCAGAAACACAAGAACAACCCTGGCCAGTGTGGCTTAGTGATTTGGGTGTGGTATAGTGCACCAAGAGGTTACTACTTCAATTCTCAGGCATATGCTCAAGTTGCAGGCTATGTGTATCCCCAACTATGTGCCTGCAGGAGACAGCTGATCAGTGCTTTTTTTCTATCTCTCTAGCTCCCTTCCTTTCTCTCTAAAATAAATAAAAACATATTTTTAAATCTTTATTTTAAGCACAAGAACAAAAGAAAAAACAGATAAAATTTTCATCAAAATTAAAACATTTATGTCTCAATGGACATTGAGCTCTGGCCAGGTTTTCTCAATGGTTAGAACGTAAGCCGATGGACCGAAGGGTCTTGGGTTCAATTCCTGGTGATGGACATGTACTGGGTTGCAGGTTCCATTTCTGGCCCCAATCAGGGCATGTGCAGAAGGCAACAAGTCAGTATTTCTCTCTCTCTCTCTCTCTCTCTCTCTCTCTCTCTCTCTCTCTCTCTCTCGTGCAGAAGGCAACAAGTCAGTATTTCTCTTTCTCTCTCTCTCTCTCTCTCTCTCTCTCTCTCTCTCTCTCTCTCTCGCTCTCTCTCTCTTTCTCTCTCATTTCCCCCACACGCTCTTTGTAAAAAAAAAAAATAAGTATATCATCAAGAAAATAAAAAATAACCCACAGAATGGGGAAAAATTTTTGCAGTAATATATCTGATAAGAAACTTGTATCCAGAATATATATATAAAAATTTTACAACTCAACAATAGAAAGTGAAATAACCTAATTTAAAAATCAGCAAAAAACTGTATTAGTTTCTTATTGCTGCTGTGACACATTACTACAAACTTAGAGACACAAATTAGCACAAATTTATCTTATCTTTCTATAGGTCACAAATCTAAAATCAGCCTTAACTGGAATAAATTCAAGATCTTGACAGGGTGATTCCAGATAATTCCAGATAAATCAATATTTTTGCCTTGTCTTAGCTGTTTCAAGGCACCTGAATTTCTTAGCTAATAAGTCTTTTTTTTTCTTCAAAGAGCATCAGTCCAACCTTTGCTCTGTAATCATATCCTTTCTCTGAATGTAACTATTCTGCTTCCTATAAAGACTTGTTGATTACATTTGACTCATGCAGATGATCCAGAATAATCTCTTCATCACAAGATTCTTAATTTAACTCCTTCTTTTTGTAAAGTCTCTTTGGCTATTATATAACATTCACAGGTCAAAAGAAAAGACTTGACCTTCCTGGAAAGGTGGGGGAGGGCATTGTTTAGCCTACCACAGATTTGAATAGATATTTTTAAAGATGATATGCAAATGGCTACCAATCACATAAAAAGATGTTCAACTTTAGTATTCCTTAATAAGCTGAAAATCAAAACAACAATGAGATACCATTTCACATTCAACATGGTGGCTATAATTCAAAAACTAGATAATAACAAATGTTAGCCAGATGTGGAGAAATCACAACTCCCATTCACTGCTGTGAGAAGATAAAATAGTATAGTCAAGTTCCTTGAAATTTAAGTTACCACATGAACAACAATTCTACTTCTAGTTATATTTTCAAAGAGTATTGAAAACATATGTCCACACACAAAACATTTGTATATGAATGTCTATAACAACATTATTTGTAATAGCCGTAAACAACTTAAATTACCATCAACAGATGAATGCATAAATTGTCATATAGGCATACAATGGACTATTATTCTACCATGAAAAGGACTAATGCATATTACATCATAGATGAATCTTATAAATAATATTCTGAGTGAGAGAAGCCAGATACAAAAGTCATATGTTATGCAATTTTATTTTTATGAAATGTCCAGAATGCAGAAATCCATAAAGATAGAAAGTAAAGTAATGTTTTTTAGGGCCTGGTAATGAGTATGGGATTTCTTTGGGACATGATGAAAATGTCTTAAAATTGTGCTAATGATTGCACAACTCTGAGAAGATGTTAAAAATCACTGTTATAAAAATATCCACTCATTCTTTTCTGGATATTCATTCTTATTTACAAATCTGAGGGAAATCATTTTCTAGTTTCAGAAAGCTCACAACTTCTTTGAATTGCTGTCAAGTTACAGATATAATTCATTTGAAGTTCCATTATTTAGAAAAGTTGTTGAATCTGTTCAACAAGTAGAGAATACCTTCAGTTCAGGCTCCATGCCTCTATGATCTGAGTAATATTTAAAGTAGGCAAATATTATGCCATGCTTCCATTTCCTAGGCAAACTAGCAGATATATGACCTCTGTTCCAGATACTAAAATAGCAACAATTTATAAAAATGATTCTGAGTAAAGTTTATATTTTCAAAAATTAGAAACAAGCCGAAACCAGTTTGGCTCAGTGGGTAGGGCATCGACCTGCAGACTGAAGGGTCCTGGATTCGATTCCGGTCAAGGGCATGTACCTTGGTTGTGGGCACATCCCCAGTGGGGGGGGGGTGCAAGAGGCAGCTGATCAATGTTTCTCTCTCATTGATGTTTCTAACTCTCTATCCCTCTCTCTTCCTCTCTGTAAAAAAATCAATAAAATATATACTTTTTTAAATTAGAAACAAGTCCTAGCCTGTGTGTCTCAGTGGTTGGAGTACTGGCCTGTGTACCAAAGAGTCACAAGTTGATTCCCAATTAAGGGTATGTACCTGGGTTGCAGATGTGATCCCCAGGCCTGGACAGGGCACAGGTAGGAGGCAACCAATCACTGTGTTTCTATCATATCGATGTTTCTCTCTCTGTCTCTCTCTCTTTACCCTATGGCCTCCCTACTTTCCACTCTCTCTAAAAAAATAAAATAAATAAATGTAAAAATTATTTTTGGATAAGGATTAACAACAGCAACAACAAAAGCCAGAAACAAATCACTGAAGTGCATTAAAATTTAAGAGAATTTATTCAAACTGAGTTTTATAAGTCCAGTAATCCAAATATAAATAAGGAAAAAAATATATTTTGATTCCTGGCAAAGGCACAATAGGATTGTTAAGACATAGATGTGATGGTTCATTTCCCTTAAGATTGCTGCATGAAGATGTAAATATTCTGATTTAATCCCAGCCAGTGCTTTGCGTGTATATTTCTGGCACAGGTATAGACTCAAATTTACAGTTCAGACTGAAAGTTAATAAGCTGAACTGCTCTGGTGAAGATAAGACAGAGACCTGGGGATTTTTGCCACTAACCAGCAAAACCTTGAGACAGTTGCATATCCTTCTTAGTCTTAGCATCTTTCTCCATAAAATGAGTACACTATAGGATCACTGGGGATTTTTAGTTTTAAAATCAAATTCTGATCATTTGACTTTTATGAACAGTCTCAGATGTTCAGGTATGCTGTAATCACAGCCAGAAAATCAACCCTTTGTTATGATTAAATCTGTACCTCGAAGAAGATGCAATCCTAATAACCAAAGTTTTAAATGCTGATAAGGTATATGCGTTATTATTTATTTCTGATAGTCTCCCAAGAAGGCATGTTGTCATTCTAATATTCTGAAACTATATTCCATGTTGATTTTAGCAAATTAGCTCTTTGGAAACTAGACCAAAGCAAAATGGTTTGGGAGAAGAGGACGGGGGGTAGAGTGGAAGCTTCAAATTATCTTCTGGTTTCTAGTTCAATGGAAATACCTATTATTTTCAAGAATGGTTTTACTGAACAGTTATAAATCATATTATTATTTAGAAAGGCTTAATGTGGTTAGATTTGTGCAAGCATCAGATCATTGCAAATTGGCTTGATACTTAGATGTCAAAATAATAAAGATGTTAGAGATACTCAATATTAATTCAACTCCTATGCAGGGGCTGTGGCAGGTTTCACCCTGCCTTGTCCAAGCCAGGCAACCTTTACTCTCAAGATATCCCTCCACCCTTCCACACAACCCACACACCCACCTTTGTACATTGCACATCAGTTTCCTAGAGGAGGAGGAGGCTGGAAAGACAGGTTAGAATGTTAAGAGTTCTGCACCAGGAAATTTCAGCATAGAGAGAGCAGACTCCAGTCGCTTCCCCATCACACCTTTCTTCTCCCAGCTCCTTCCGGAGCCATGAGGAGAAGGGGGAGGGGGGAGTTGGCATGCCTGTAAGGCTACAACTCCAAGCTTCATCCACACCCTCTGCAAATAGTTGTTCTTTGAACACTTGTGAGCTTTGGGTTGTACATAAATCCTTATCATTAACCCTTAAGAATGTGAACTTGAGAAAGACATCCATACAGCCACTGAAGTCAGAGAATCCTGGAGTATAACTGTTCTGGGAAAAGGGAGTAGACCCTAAGAGATCGCCTCTACTTGCTGACTCCCCCAGAAGTACTCATTAGTGAACATTAATCCTTTAAAAGTTTATTGGCAGGTACAATAAAGGAAATATATTCACTGAGTTTTAAGGCCCAGTAAAAATAAAATGAATAATATATGTATGTTTTTGGTAGAGTACTCGGCTTTTAGAATTTCTCATATTAAGTTTTATGATAATCATTGTTGCCTTCAACTCAAGAAATACGGTTTTTGTTTTGTTTAGTTTTTTTGTTTCTTTTTTATCTAATAAGAATTTGTTTATTTGCTTTAAATGGCCTAGTTATTTTTTGAAAACTTTATCTGAAGAAAGGAAAAAGAAATTTCGTATTATTTATTCATTATTTCTCATATTACATTTAACATTGTTCCTTACTCATAATAGAATGGTTTACTAAAAAGTTATAAATCATATCAGTATTTAGAAAGGCCTAATGTGGTTATATTTGTGCAAGCATCAGATCATTTCAAATTGGCTTAATATAGACCTTTGGAACTGATAAGAGCTGCCATTTATTAAGCTTATTTCCATTGATTTCAGTTAAAAGTGGTTGAACCAAAATTCTAACCCAATCTGTTTGATTCCTAAATCCATGGTCTCCCCACCACAGTACATGGCTATGATTGTCTTCAGATCAATAACTGAATGTATACTTAAGGATCTATGAACACAGAGTCCTACCAACATCTCCTGACAGTGTTAAAAATTTAAAATTAAAAAATACCTAAGTTACACTCAGACTCTTTCCAGTGTTTAGTAAGTGACTGATTAGTGTGGACTGAAGGTCTAGTCACCATGTGATCTATGAAAGAAATTATAAAGATAAATAATTTATCTTTGAAGATAATACAGTGCTAGACAGGCTATAGAATCTCAGAGGGAAGGCAGGGGAAGATGGGCAGGTGGATGGAAAGACATCAACCAAAGAACTTATATGCATATATGCATAACCCATGAACACAGAAAATAGGGTGGTGAAGGCCTGGAGTAGGGGGTGAGGGGTGGGGAAAAATGGGACATATGTAATACTTTCAACAATAAAGATTTTTTTAAAGAAAGTAATGCATGCTCAGCATAAAAAAATGATAAATATAGTCTTTTATAAAGTAAATCAGCATTATTCATAATCCCATTACCAAAATATCTATTTATTACATGCTTTCATATTCAGGACAGGTTTTTATATAGCTGAACTCTTCAATCTGCCTATTTTAGTCAATATTACAACAGACATTTCTTTACAACCAAAATACTTTGCAAACATTAGTTTAAATATCAGCAGTTTCATGTCATATCAGTGTAACATTATGTAGCTTTTACCCTATTTTGGGGCCTTTATGTTGTTGATTACACTCTACTGAACAACTTTGTGGAAAGGATTTGAAAATCTGAGAGATATTGGGGAAAATAAACAGATTAACTATCCCATTGCAAATTATGCAGGTCTGGGTTTGAAATGTGTGAAAACTGGCTCCAGTAGTACTTATTGCTTTTTTCTGTTTTAACGATTACTAGTATAGACCAGAAGTCTGCTTTGACACTACACATGAATCACTTAAGAATAAAAGTGTTTACTGGGGAAAAACAAGCTTTCAAAGAGACATTAACATGCAGTGTCAGTGTTACTGCAATATTTTGAGTTAAGACAATTTACAAGTCAACCTCAGGCAAGTGATCTCTAATTGGTTTGTAAAGAACTACCTATTATCTGAAATTAGCCCAAACCATTTTTAGTTGTGTGAGTTAGTTTTGTATTTAGAACACAGATATTAGGGTCCCAGTTTATAATTCACAATACTTCGTACTAATTAAAACATTGATCTAACTCCCTCTCTATTCTTACCCTCCATTACATCTTTAAATATTACAATCCAATTTAGCAGTAAATTACAAAAAAAAAAAAAAAAAAAAAAAAAAAAAGCAAGCAGGGAGCAAAAAAGAGCAAAAAGGAGCAATTCTTTCTTTTATATATATATCTTTTTATTGATTTTAGAGAGGAAAGGAAAGGAAGAGAGAAATAGAAAAACATCAATAATGAAAGAGAATCATTGATCAGCTTCCTCCTGCACGGCCCACATTAGGGGTCAAGCCT
Source organism: Pipistrellus hanaki (assembly GCF_964339955.1). Taxonomy (NCBI): domain Eukaryota; kingdom Metazoa; phylum Chordata; class Mammalia; order Chiroptera; family Vespertilionidae; genus Pipistrellus; species Pipistrellus hanaki. The sequence goes on from NC_140511.1 coordinate 34,825,324, forward strand.
GCAATCTGGGCATGTAACCTGACCAGGAATTGAACCGTGACTTCCTGGTTTCTAGGTTGATGCTCAACCACTGAACCTCTCTGGCCTGGCAGCAATGCTTTCTTTTAGAAAAAAAATGAATTAAAGAATGGATTGTTTGCTTTTCCTGTGTTCATGTATGTGTTAAAACACAAATAAGCTCTTATAATATTTATTTTCCAGTATATATTATTGTAAAATCTCACATATTGTGTAGTTGCATTCAAATGCATTCTTTTTATTAATTATCAGGCTGTGTGTGAGAGTACCAGAGCTGCTTTCTGTCCCATAAACTCATATCGTCTGCATTCCTACTTCCCTGACATTTGGATCAAACCATCAAACATGCAGATCTAGCCTGGCTGGCATGGCTTAGTTGTTGAGTATCAACGTATGAACCAAGAGGTCATGGTTCAATTCCCAGTCAAGGTGCAAAGGGCAGCTGATCAATGATTCCTCTCATCATTGATCTCTCTCTCTCTCTCTCTCTCTCTCTCTCTCTCTCTCTCTCTCTCTCTCTCTCTCCTCTCTTCCTTTCCAAAATCAATAAAAAACTATTTAGTCTCAGGATTTTCAATGTAGTGGGATAAGAAACCTTGAGTGAGCTGATGTCACTGTTATCTACTCCTATAACAAGTCACTGAAATCAGAAAATTAAGTGAAGCGTCAAACATAATGAGTAAAGCAAGTATTTATTAACTGACACTGAGTCCTCCATTTTACTCTCAGACTGTATCTATTTATCTAATAAATATTTACTGAGCATTGTATGTATCAGATACTTGGAACTGGGAATAAAGCAGAAAAAAAAAAGGAAAATAGGATCTGTGTCTATGTGAAGCCTTCAGTGCAGTAGAGGACTAAAAAAATGTAGAGTTAAAATGAGGTTTATTGGAAGAAAATTACATAAACTGAAAGGTGGTAATAGCATGAACTAATCTAGACTGGGGCATGCAAGGGAAGCCTTGTAGGCAGAAACTGTTTAAGCTAAGGTTTAAAGAGCATTATAAGCCAAGTGAAAAGGGCTGGAGGAGTTTTCAGGCAGGAAGAACTTGCCCAAAGGCCTGCGGAGGAATAGAGAAGAGGCCACTGGGACTAGAGCTGGTGAGGGGTTGGACAGGCACAGATGAAAATGGGGAGGTAAACATGAGAAATCGGGCAGAGAGAACCTTGGATGCCATAGTAGTTTGTTCTTTATCCTTCTAAAAGCAATATAAAACTTTGAATGGTTCAGTGAGAAAACGAGTGAATTAAATTGTTGTCTATGAAGATCACTCTGCTGTGGGAATCTGGGTTGGTGGACAAGGTTGCCTGCAGGAAGTGCAGCCTAAGAAGATATTACAGTAATTCAGGTGATAAAGGATGAGAGCTTGGACTGGAAGCTGACAAAAAGAGTGGGAGAAGTGGACAGGTTTTAAAATATACTCAAGGAGTAAACCCAATGAAGCTTCATGATTTTTTGGAGTGGGATGTTGGGGAAATGTTTCTTTACAATGAGCATCACTGTCTTTCCTGTCCTGGACCCCCATATCAGGCGTTGGGTATGCCATACCCTTAATTTCCCCATCTAGTAGACTTAGCAAAGGATAACTTTGATTGATGGAGCAAAACAATTACAACAGCTAATGAAGATGCAAAATTGGAATGTAAGTTTTATTTTGGACAGTGTTAAGTTTGAGATGCATATGAAGAATTCCAGTGGAGATGTCAAATAGGCAGTTGAACATACAGATCAAAACTCTGAGAGATCTGGCTAGGGACATAATTGTGAATTTTTGAAGCCAAATAAATTAAGAGATTACCTTGGAAACATATAGAATAAAAAGAGAAGAGGATTTAGGACTAAATCTTGAATTATTCAAACATTTTTTATGTAGGTTAGACCAGAGATTTTAAAATTGAATAATGCATACACCCAGAAGTATGTAGATAAGTTTGTGGGACTCACTTGTCAGATCTTTATTTCCTGTCTTTATTTTTATTTGCCCAAGAAGCCTCCTGAAGCTTCATACCAATTCTTCTTTTCCATGTTTCAATTTATAATTGCTCTTCTCCAACTTTATAAATCATAGGCATATGTCTGACCCATTCTCAATCCTACTATGACTGCAATTACTACTTACTATTATTTACTATTTACTAGTAGTACTATCCTATTACTTATCTAGCAGTAATACTTCACTGCTAGGCATAAATAATAATCTGAAATATTGTTGTCCAGGACGAGAAAGCCAGTTATTCTAATGAATGGGTAATTCATCTTTTCTATAAATCATATGGTTTTCCATTCTTTACTCTTAATAAAATTGAAAACCAATCATCATCTAGTTGATTATTAAAATAGTTTCAATCACAGAATTTGAAAGAAATTCAAAATTCTTTTTTCATTCCCATCCACTTGTTTCTATGAACAAGTTTTTTTCAGCATTTACATTTATCTCACAGGATTTGGGGCATATAACTTGGAAGGAATTCAAAATTCTCCTCCCATTTTGATCCACTTGTTTCTGTAAGCAAGTTTTTCAGCATTTACATTTGTAGAGATAAAAAATAGAAATTTGGAATATTGTCTCATTCTAACATTAATTCAGAGTTGTCAATGGAAACATTAACTAATCTGAGAAAGCTCTACTCAACCATTAAAAACACATATCCAATACAATTCTGTTTTTATTATTTTAGAGTTATAAATTGAAATTCATATGTTTATATTATTCTGACCAATTTGTATGGTTAATCATCATCACAATAACCCAGTCCACATGAAAATGTTTAACATTTAGAGTTTCATGTCTTTGGAAGTTTGAAAATAATCCTAGATTGATATTTTTACCCACACTTCTGTTTTATATAAGTGTGTTTCAATGACAGATCCATATAAGAAAGTCTAACATAAAATATATGAGGGAAAGAGTGGAAGTGAAATAAAACATAAGTTCAAGGAAGAAAGAGCAATAATGTAAAATTTCCAACTGCTCAAAAATATGTTAATTTACATTTTAACTTGGTGAGCATAGATTTCAAAGCAGTATATGTTTACATTCCACTATCTACATTTGAAATAAAGATATAACAGCATAAAGTAAAATTTTACAATTCACAATAGGCAGGAAATTATATATTTTGTTATTATTTAAATTTATAATGAAAAAATTAGAGGTCAACAATAAAACATGCAAAACAGAGCAAACGTTGTTTTGCTGTTGTTCTTGCTTTTGGTTTTTAAGTGTGAAAATCAACAGGTTAAAGTGGAACTAAGATGGGGATTTAAAAACAAGCATGCAGAGTGGTAAGAAGAAAAGCAGAAGAGTCACAGAAACCAGGAGAAGAGTGTTTCAGGGAGGAAGGAGCAATTGGCCTTCATGTTGCTGTGCGATCTACTAAGATGAGGACAGAGGACGTTATGTTAACTTTGGCTAAAACCAGCTTACTGACTTTACTGGGAACATTTTCTATATTTGTCTTAGAAGGGCCATTATGAGAGGACTCAAATTAGAATGGGATAAAGGAAGACTGGGAAGAAAGAAATAGAGAGTGTATGAAAACAGCTCTTCTGATAAACTTGATTTGTGAAGAGGAAAGAGACAAGATAGTAGCCAAGCAGAAATGTTATTCCATGGGAAGCTTTTCAAAATATAGGAGATACCAGAGAATGTTTGAATATTCAGAGAATGACACACAGAGAGGCTAGGTTTGAAGATGCAGGATATAAAGAAGATGTAGGACATAAATGATCACGTGAAGTATTTAAGAAAATGTGAAATGATGGGCCTTTGGTATCAGAAGGGGCACTTTCTTCCTTGTAACAGGAAGAGAGGAGAGCACGTGTTTGCATGTAGTTACGTATGCAAGTCTAGCATAAGAAATTGAGAGACTTCCCATCATGTGGTTTCTTTTTCTTCTTTTGGAAGTATGAAACAAATGTATGTTCTGGAACTGGCATAGGAAAGGAAGGGTTTAGCGATTGTCATTGTCGAATGAGGGATAGCAAATAGACCAGGGTGTTTAGAGATCATGAATTTATAGCAACTCCTGACACCCGTGGATTTTCTCCAGCACTTCAGTGTTCAGCTACTCGGGAAAAGGCAATGAGCAAGATGGATGGTTGGGTTCAGTTAGAATTGAGGTTTAGCCAGACAATTGTAATAGGAAGACCAAGTGACAACAGCATAAGCAGGAGTGATAAATGGCAAGAATATGAGACCAGGAGCCATAAAACTAATGTGTAATTTTTATCTCTGTTTCATCAGCTGAATGAATTTAAGGAAGTTACTTGTCTAATCCTCAGATTTTTTATTTGAAATGTAGGGATACCTGCCTGGCATATTTCTAGGCTTTAAGAATAAAACAAAATATTCTTAGACTGTTATATAAACACTGTTCCCAGTGGTTCCTACATTTGTTGCCACAGTAGTCCTGGGAAATGTGTGGTTTCACTTTTGCATCTCATTCTGATCCCCTTTAACTTCTGGAAGCTACTCTTCCCTACTGCCCTACTAATTTGGACCTCCTCTAATTTAAAGATCTTCAGTGAAATTACCTCTCAGAAAGTCCCCTGGCCACCTGTGCTCCAAGATGAAGTCAACATGAACAGTTATACTGTACAGATGAATGACAGATACCAACAGTTTTTCACTTTTGTGTTTCAAAAGAGAAAATTATGAATTCAAATGAATCCCATTTGTGGAAAGCAAATGTGAGCAAATGTGCTCTGTATGGTGTCCTTGATCTTTTTTACTACCATCCCTCCCCAGACCTCTGAATTTTACCTCCACAACTGAGAAAAGTATAAGGGACTATTTCCAAAGACCAGTTCAAACATAAAACAAGGGAGCTCCAGCTGTGGTTATAAAATCAGGAAATGTGTCTCGTGTTCTAAAATGTGTCATGAGTTTTCATCACAAAATTAATTTGAATTTATTTTATGAAACATGATTTAGCCTAGAAAGATATGGGAGTATGGATATTATGAAATCATGTAAACAATAACAGCTGATTATTGTAGTTCAGAAAAGGTCAAGAAACATCATCACTAATCATCCATCCTCGAAAATTAGTATCTCCAGGCAATTTAACATTATCATTGTATAGAGAACTGCTCAGTCTTTGATAATATTAAGTGGTTCTAATCATTATAGGTTTGAATTTAAGGTGGTCTTCAAGCTAGAACTATCAGTATTCAAATTTGGGCAGCAAGATTATAAATACATTTTGTTGACAAATCCAATCCAAGCTAGGGGGACCTATTATTTATTTGTTTATTCATTCATTCATTCATTCATTCATTTTAGCTATTTGTTGAGTGCCTGCTATGACACTGTCCTAGGCATCAAGTATAAAATGGTCAACAAGATAGACAAGGTTCCTGCTCTAAGGAGCTTACTATGTTTTTGTCTGCTGGGCAGAAGATAAACAAATATACAACCTTGCACAAGTAATAAGTGTGCTATGCAGAGAATGAAGCATAGTTATGTAGAGGAGTGGCTGGTGACTACTTCAGAGTGAATGATCAAGGTAGGCTTCTCTGAGGAGGTCATATTTAAGATTAAGGTCTTAATGACAAAAAGGCACTTGTCTAGCAAAAATAAGGAAATGTTCCATATCATTCCCTTTTAAAGCAGAGGAAATAGTAAGTACAAGTTCCCTAAAGCAGGATTGAGTTAGCCACATATTAGAAACAGAAGTAGGGCCAGTGTAGCTGGTGTGAAGGGGCCAAGTGGAAGGTGGGTGAAGATGAGAACACCGGAAGAAGTGAGAGCCAGTAAGACAGATAAGTCAGGTAAGAGGCTTGAATTTCACTTTATGTACTAATAGAGGCCCGGTGCATGAATTTATGCACAGGTGGCAATCAGGGCCAATCAGAGGGGCCAGCCAGTCAGGGGCAGGGACTGCAGGAGGTTGGCTGCCCATGGGAGGCTGGCTATGGGAGCACACTGACCACCAGATGGCAGCTCTTGCATTGAACATCTGCCACCTGGTGGCCAGTACACATCATAGTGACTGGTCGTTCAGTCATTCAGTTGCTTAGGCTTTTAGATGATAGATAGATAGATAGATAGATAGATAGATAGATAGATAGATAGATAGATGATAGATAGATAGATAGGAAGAACATGGGGGCCTTAAGCAAGAGGTGAGTGGCACCATCTGACCTAAATTTTTAAAATTGGGTCTCTGGCTATCATGTAGAGAATGTATTATAGAGGACAGGAACCAGTGTTTCCAGACAGAAGTTATGGTAACTTGAGCTTGGTAGTGTAGTGGGGATGGAGATAAATGGATGGATCAGAATATATTTTGGAGTTAGAAGCAACCAATCTTGCTGATGGATTAGAGATGGAGGATGAGGGAAGGAATATGGAAAACAGAGTGGATGTGGTGCCTTATTGTGTGAGAAGCTGTGCCAGACTCTGGCAATAAAAAAGGGAAAATTAGAGGCCAGCCGACATGGCTCACTGGTTGAGTGTCAACCTATGAACCAGAAGGTCACGGTTTGAGGCAGCTGATCAATGATTCTGTCTCATCATCTATGTTTCTCTCTCTCTCCCTCTTTCTTCCCCTTTGGAATCAATATTTTTTTAAAAAGGGGGGGGCGGGATTAGCAAAAAGATTTTATTTTTAGAACTTATGTTCTCATGGGAAGGACAATAAATTAAAAAAACAAATGAATTAAGTTATTGAACTGTACAAATGCTAAAATATGATTTCCTATAACAACCAATGAATTTACTCAGCATGAGATTTAATATTTACTATTGTAAAATGCTGAACATTTTTTCTTAAATATTTCTACATGTCAGAAACTGCCTACATCACTTGCCATCAAATAATATGTACTTGCTCTGCATAAGTACTAGTGTACAGGATGTCAGTTGGCTCATAAGGTATTTCCTGCTTCCTATGGGGGGACATTAAGGCACAACTTTTTTATTCATAAATGAGGAACAATACAAAATAAGGGACACTATTACAAGCAGTTTGCCATATGGTACACTTGAATTCTTGATTATGGTTCAATTCAGCTCCAATAATTAATCATGTAAGTAATTTATAAAACCTTGAAATTAAAATAAAATCTAAATGTTTAAATATGCATTTAAGCTAAAACAAGTCTCCTATGTAAATGATAAAGTCTTCTGAAATGTAATTCAATTTGGGGTCTTCTAACTCTTCTCCTCCCAAGCCTCTACATCAGGGGATGTTGGTTTGTTCCTCATTCACCACTGTGTCCTCAGTGCCTACATCATACCTGGCTCTGTATAGCAGATGCTCAATAAATATAGGTTGAATGTTCATGTGAGTGTGTTAGATATATCTTTCAACTGACATTTGAAGTCTGATCATTGGTGATCAATTGCTTTTGTTTGGACCCTGTCCTCTCATTGGAATTCTTATTTATTTATTCTTAATTTTAAATCATTTTTTTTATTTTTCATTAGAGTTGATATACAACACAATATTAGTCTGAGGTGTCCAACCCCATAATTTATACAACTTAGGAAATGATCACTGCAATAAATCCAGGACCCATCTGACACCATATAGTTATTATAATATTATTGACTATATTCCCTATGCTGTACTTCGCATCCCCATTACTGTTCTGTGATTACCAATTTGAACTTCTCCATTTCTCTACCTTTTTCACTTATCCCAGCAACTATCCTCTTATCTGGCAGCCATCAAAATGTTTTCTGTATCCATGAGTCAGTTTCTGTCTTGCTTATTTGTTTATTTTGTTTTTTTAAATTCCATACATAAGTGAAATCGTCTGTCATTTGTCTTTTTCTATATGATTTATTTCACTTAGTACCATACCCTCTAGGTTCATATATGTTGTTGCAGAAGGCAAGATTTCATTCTTTTTTATACCTGAGTCATATCCTATTGTATATTTACACCACTCTTCTTTACCCATTCATCTATTGATGTATATTTAGATTGCTTTCATATCTTGACTATTGTAAAAAAGAATGCTGCAATGTCTGTATAAATGCATATGTCTTCTCAATTTAGTGTTTTGGGTTTCTTTGGATAAATACCCAGAAATGAAATTGCTGGGTACTTCTTTGTTTCTTATTATAACCTTTGTTTTAAAGTCTATTTTGGCTGGTATACATACGCATTGCTATCTTTGCTTTTTAAATTTTTTATTTATATTTTCATAAAATAGATTTTTTTATCTCTTTACTTTCAGTCTCGATGTATCTTTTAATCTGAAGTGAGTCTCCTGTAGGTGGCATATGTAAGGGTGTTGTTGTGTTTTTTTTGTTGTTGTTGTTGTTGTTTTGTTATCCATTCAGCCACCATATGCCTTTTGATTGGAACATTTAATCCATTTTCACTTAAAGTCATTGATGATAAATATATATTTGTCATTTTATTATTCAGATTTTATCTTTTTTCTATTCTTTTTCTTAAAGAAGACCCTTTAACATTCTTGTAATACTGCTTTGGTGGTGTTGAAATTCTTGAGTTTTTTCTTGTCTGGGAAGCTCTTTATCTGTCCTTTGGTTTTGAGTGATAGCTTGGCTAGGTAGATTCTTGGTAGCTAGCTTGGCTGTAGGGTTTTGCTTTTCAACACATGGAATATTTCTTGCCAATACCTTCTGGCCTGCAGAGTTTCTGATGAAAAGTCGGCTGACAGTTTTATAGAGGCTCTCGTGTGGATAATAACTGCTTTCCTCTTGCTACTTTTAAGGTTATCTCTTTGTCTTTAACCCTTGCCATTTTAATTTTTATGTGCCTTGGTGTGGGCCTCTTTGGCTTCATCTTTTATGGGCCTCACTGTGCTTCCTGGACTTATATGTCCATTTCCTTTACCACATTAGGGGAATTTTCACTCATTAATTTTTCAAATAGGTTTTCAATTTCTTGCTCTCTCTCTCTTCTTCCAGCACCCCCAATACACACATGTTGGCACACTTGAAATTGTTCTAGAGGCTCCTTACACTATCCTCAGTTGTTTTATTCTTTATTTTTGCTGTTCTGATTGGGTGTTTTTTGCTTCCTTATCTTCCAAATTGCTGTTTGATCCTCCACTTCATCTGCTCTACTGTTGTTTGCCTGTATTCTTCATTTAAGTTAATGTATTCTTTTTTTCTGACCAGTTCTTCTTTACGTTTTCTAGTTCTATTTTTATGTTTCTTATCTCTTAGTTGATGTTCTTACTAAGTTCATGTACTCTTCCCCTGAGTTCAGTAAGCATCCTTATAACCAGAATTTTTGAACTATGGATCTGGTAGTTTGCTTGTCTCCATTTTATTTAGTTCTTTTTTTGAAGCTTTTTTTTCTGTTCTTTTATTTGGGACATGTTTCTTTATCTCCTCATTTTGGCTGCCTCCCTGTGTTTGTTTCTATGTATTAGATTGAGCTAATACATCTCCTGATCTTGGTAGAATGGCCTTGTATAATAGATGTCCCAGTGGCATAGCCTCCCTGATTACCAAAGCTGGCAGTTCCAGATGTGAGCTGTGTGCACCCTCCTGTTGTAGCTGAGCCTTGGGTGCTGTTGATACATCAATGGAAGGGGTTTATTACCAAGCTGATCAGCTGAGAGGACTGGCCACAACCACTGTTGGGCATTGGCTGTGAGGGGCCCACCCCACAAAACAGAACTCATGCACTGGGGCTCTGGCTCCCACTGAGTCCACCCCTTGAGTGTGTCATTCATGGAAGAGTTTGGCTGTGCTTTGCTGTGGTCTGAATCTGTCCCCACTGTGTGTTGGATCTGGGGCCTACCAGGTGGTTCAAGCCAAAGCCATATGCAGCTATTTTCTTCCTAATGCCAGGGGAATGAGATACAAAACAACCTACAGATGGCTGCTTCTTGTGCTGGGCTTGGAGTTGCCTGGGAGAGGCCAGCTGTGAACCCAAGCTGGCTGCAGCCTAGCAACAGATATGATGCACTTGGAGGCTAGATGCTGCTGCCTGTTTGGCTTTGTGGACCTCTGAGAGATTTCAGGAAAAGTCTGCAACATGAGCCAACATAGACTGTATGGAAAATCTACTTATGCAAGTTGGGTGGCATGAGCTCTCACCACAGCAGTGCTAACAGTGTTAGCCAGGTTGATGGAGACTCAGATATGGTACCTTCCATCTCTGTTGGAGAGGGCCCAGCAAAGAAACAATGGCCTCTGCCAGCACCTCCATCTGGGAGAAAGTTGGCCCTCTAACCCTTGTCAGATACCAGATAATCCAGTTCCTCCCTGAATGTCCAAGACACCCCCACCCCACAACTGCCACCTTAACACTAGAGCTCAGAGTAAGTTAGTCTGAGAAATGTAATATGTGACCCCTGTAAGAGGAATGCGTGAAACTTTAGCAGCCTTCCATCTCACTCAGCCACAATCCCAGCATTTCTCTTCCCAGCATTGGAAATCTGGGCTGGAGGGCTGGTGTGAGGCCAGGACCCCTGTCTTTTCAGGGAGGACACCCCCAGCTGAAATATTCATCCTGATGTTTAACTGCCACACATGGTTGTGGCACCTGCCCATTCTGCATCTCCACTATTTCCTACCAATCTCACAGTGGCTTCTTCTTTATATCTTTACCTATAGGACTTCTGCTTAGCTAGATTTCAGGCACTTCTGAATGGTTGTTCTATAGTTTAATTGTAAATTTGATGTAGTTGTGGGAGGTTGAAAAATTGCATTTACCTACACAGCCATCTTGACCAGAAGCCTCTCGTTATCATTGTTAATACAAATATGCCTGGCAATTATAGCCTGTTTCTTAGAGTGATTAACTTTGAATTTATTATATTTATAGCAGGATAAATGAGATGACATGAGAAAATACACATTCTCATGGGGGGAAAATCACTAGGAAGGATAAGGAAAAGACATGGATACTGGCAGTGAAGATATCATAAACTAACTTTCCCACTTGTAAAATTAATTTATTTTTCAAACATATTCAGTGCCAACTCTGTGCCTGGCACCATGGTAGCCACTGAAGACACAAAAAATGAATAAGATAGAATTTCTCAGCTTAAGTGACTCGCTCTTTATAGTTAGAGATAAACATTTAAACAAAATGTTTCCTCCTATTCCACACTCATACATTCAACCCATTAACATATCAAGTAAATTATTATTAGGCCCCTCCTCTGTCCCTTTCTCTCTATTTTGATTCCCACTGCCACTAGTCTAATCCAGGCTACCATACCTTTTATCACAATTATATAATGGCCTCTATTAACAATATTTTGCCCTTAATCCACCACAAAAATCTAATTCAGCCTCCATATTTCCACATTCTACCTAGAGAGCTCTTTCTAAAACATTTAAGCATTATAATTACTGCTTGTTACTTTTAAATTTAAATTCAATTTCTTAACATTCCTTCAAGACTGGAACTCTGGTCCTTATCTTACCAGCCACAAAGCTATCCCTGGGTCAACTCTCCCTCTCTTATTCTGCTGGTTAACTTATTTTTGGCCTTCAGATCTCAGCTACCTCAGTTGCCTGAGGAGGTATTCCTTGGCTTCCATAACCTAGATAAGGTTCTTCCATTTTATGCTTCTGCAAAAGCCTATGTTTCTCTTGCACTTATCACGCTGAATTTTAATTTTTTGTTTTTCTATCCTACTGTTAAACTGCATAGTGACTTCAGAATAAGCATTAGTCTTTAAAAAATTGGTAAGGAATCATAAAAATGTGAGATCTAGATGTGGCTATTTCAGAGAGAGGAAGTGGCCTGGATCTTGAGCCTGCATGATGTTTAGAGAAACTGTGATTTTATAGCAAGAGACAGGACTGTGGTGATGAAGAGCAACCAGATTGTAGAGGATTTATGTGTTATGTGAAGGTCTTTGAGTTTTATTAAAAAACAGGTAGGCCCTATCTATATTCCACAGAGCCCTGTGAGCATTGGACTGTAGGACCACAGGAAGGCTTTATGTGAATTAGAAAATGATACCTACTTCAGGAGACACAGGTCAGCAGCAGGACAGTTGACTTGGAGAAAGGGCCTGCCCTGGGTTTCTTTCAGTGTTTACTGCCCCCTGCTCATTCATCTATGGTACCTGGACTCTGAATTCCTCAGGGCCCTCAGAGGGATCACCTATGAGGGCTTTCCAAAGACTGTGCTCTTATTCCCTTTTCTCACCACTGCAGAGATCACAGAACCTTTGTCTTTGTTCTATATAAACAATTATAAGTATATATTATATGGCTTCTGGATAAGATTTGAAGAAAGAGCTTCTTTGTTGAGATATTAAAGGTGTTTGAAAATCCACTGTAGGAAATGGAGAGCAGTTGAAGGCTATTAAATGGGAATAAAGCAATCAGGTATACAGGGTATCCCCCAAAATGTATACACACTTTAACAGCTCAATGTTTAAAATGAAGTATATTTTAATAAAAATTTCCTTTATAATTATTATAAGTGTGTGCATACATTTTTGGGACACCCTATGTATTTCAGTTACACCGTTTTGGCAATAACTGGAAGATGAATAATAAATAAGGGGCAAAATTAGAGGCAAAAAGACTAGTTACAAATTTTCTCCCAGAATCTAGATGATTAACAATAAGGGTCAGATCTTAAATAGGATAAGTGGGGATAGAGAAAAACTCTAAATCTTAAAATATAACAGATTGGATGTGTGGCTGAGAGAGGAGAACTCTCTATTTTTGTTGATGGAATGATTTACCTTGATACAAAATAAAAATGAAGTAAAGAGTGCTCATTGGAGTGGAGATAAAGATAATTTGGCTCCATGCTCCATTTGAAGAGCACTCCAGACTTCCAAGGAGAGATAGATAGTGACCAGGCTGACCTTGTACTCAGATTTACAGGACACCAAAGCTTGAAGAGAATTTCAAAATCATTAAGCTCAAACACAGAGATGGAGAAAAAAAGCTCAATTGAATGGAAAGTGGAAAAACCAAGATTAGATTTCACATCTGGTTTATAACTCAGTATTCTTGGAAGAACCAAGATTAGAATTCACATCTGGTTTATAACTCAGTATTCTTCCCATCATACCATGCTCAACTTTACACTGAAATATTCATTAATATTATCAAATCAAATCAAAGTAGAATAAGAAAATGTACATCTAGGAATTTTATATATGGTGATCCATATAAATGTATGGGATTAGAATAGATTTGAGTATAAAAATGGGAAATCAAATTCAGCATTTTAAAATGTATTGCTTACTGTGTAGTACTCACTTTTAGATTCTGCAGGGGTACCAAATGATATATCACATCTTCTTTACCTATACACCCATTAATTGCCACTTAGGTTATTTCCATATCTTGGCTATTGTAAGTAATTCTGCAATGAACATAAGGTTGTATATATATATTTTTAAATTAGTGTACTATATCCTTTGGATAAATATACAGAATTGGAATTGCTGGATCATATGGTAGTTCTATTTTTAATTTTTAAAAAATCTATAGTGGTTTCCAATTTATGAGACTCTGTTTGTTTGTACTTCAGGATTTATGGACAATAATAACTTGAGTGATGAGGAAATATTTTATGAGGCTATGGAGTGTGCCCTGAGCTTGAATAGGGTCGATTCGGGGAGAGCATTTGGGAGGCAAAAAACACCATAAAATACAATGGAGAGGAAGGAATGAGCTCATTATGTTCTCAGACAGTGAGGTTGTAGATTGGCTGGTGCAGAGATTTGAGAGGTATAAAAAGAGGCCAGATTTAGAGGCCCTTCAATGATGCTTATTTACTAGTATTCTTACATAACTACTGTGTGCAAGACACTAAGAACACAAAGATAAATTAAACACAGCTTTTGTTTTATATAGGCTAAGTAACCCTTGATGAATTTTGAGGGAAAAGGAAATGACATTAGGGTGGCTATAGAAAGTTTGCAGATGATGGTAAGGTTGCTTTACGAAGTTGAAGCTGACCTGGGGTCATGTGTCAGAATGAAATGGATAGGCAGGGACTAGTTAACTTGGCATCAGGAAAACTAACTGGAAAGCTATTTCAGTAATCCATTTGGGAGAACCAGAGCCTTATTTCATGAAAGTTGACATGCATTCCCATCTATGCACAGAGTATTGGACTAGTGGGCTAAGTGATTTCCAGTCTTATTGCCTCTTTCCCATGTTACCTTCACTAATTTACCTGGCTTGAGATGTGTTACTGGCCTCTCTGCTTTTCTGGCAAAGTGTCAAAAGACCAATTACCAATGCTGAAATAGTTTCTTCCCCCCTTGTGGAAAGCTGTGATCTTTCCCAGATGACAGCTGCAGAGAGTCCTACGAGCATTTAATATAAGGGAAATGAGGTGGTAAATGAAAAGAGAAAAACAGTATATTCACTTTAGGAGATGGCTTCTATGGATCATAAACCTGAGTAACTCTCACCCAGAATTTAGAGACAAGAGCAGAAGCCCTATTTTTTAAATGTAGAATGAAGTAGCTATCAATTGGTCTTTGCTGAAGGAAAAGAGCCTCAGATATGAAATGAGTACTGGAAAATGGCTCGCATATTCATAGTCTCACATGGTATGACAGCTGCAGTCTCTCGGTCCAGATTCCCTTAGAGACTTCATTCCAAATAATGAAAAGCTGCAGCGTTGAAGGGAATGGGTCCAGAGGCAGAGCTTGGGACTTTTGTCATAATCAGTTAGGTCTACATAAGACTGAATACTAGTACACCTGTTCATTTTTAAATGAACTACACATGAACCAAATAGTGTGACCCCTGCCGAAAACAGTATGGCTCAGTGGATAGAGCATCGGCCTGCAGACTGAAAGGTCCCAGGTTCTATTCCGGTCAAGGGCATGTACCTTGGTTCTGGGCACATTCCCAGTGGTGGGTGCACAGGAGGCAGCTGATTGATGATTCTCTTTCATCGATGTTTCTAACTCTCTATCCCTCTCTCTTCCTCTCTGTAAAAAAATCAATAAAATATATATATTTTTAAATGTAATTAAAAAAAATAGTGTTGCCCTTCAAAATCCAGAGCAATAGTTTTCAGAGTAATAGACCCCCAACCAGCATCACCTAGAAGCTTGTTAGAAATATGTATTCCCCTGTTCTGCTCCAGACTCTCTAGGGATGGAGCCCAGCAATGTGTAATTTAATAAGCCCTCCAAGTACCTCCAATGCACTCTGAAGTTTGAGAATCATTGATCTAGATTTTGTTGCTTGGCTTTGCTTTTCTGCTTTCCAGTATGATCTTTGACCCTGCTGATAGTCCCAAAATTATTATTTTTAATAGCTTATTGATTTTTAGAGAAAGAGGAAGGGAGAGGGAGAGAAACATCAATTGAGAGCACAGCATCAATTGGCTGCCTCCTGCACTCCCCCCACTAGGGATGGAGCCCTCAATCTGGGCATGTGCCCTTGACTGGGAATCAAACTGGCAACACATTGGTGCATGGGATGATGCCCAACCAATTGAGCCACACTGGCCATGGTCCAAAATTATCTTTACTAAACCAGAGAGGTGTGGAAGGTACAGTGCAAGAACTTTAAGATTACCACTTACTATCATTATAGGCTTCATTAAGCTTTAGTTCCTATTGAAGAAATAAGGAAGCAATATCTACCTTTTAATGACTCTGCTCAGATTAGAAGATATATACATAATATACAATGCAAATACCTCCCACTATGTGACAAGCATTATGCCATTTGAATAAACCTATTTGATTAAGTAAGCTCAGATGGATCTTCATTACTTGGCAAAAAAAAAAAAAAAAAAGCAAAAAACAAAACAAAAAAAACAGAGCACTTTACATCTGCTATATCCCTTATCTCATTCCTATTTTCCTTTTAATACTTAATTCAAAATTTATTTTGTCTTTTTGCGAAGTCATCCCTGGCTCACTTGTCTAGTCCAGTGTCTCTCCAGTAGGTAGCCAATGCAGAATATTAATAGGATTACTAGACTTAGCAAATTAAAATGTAGGACACCCAGCTAGTTAAATTTGGATTTCATATAAAAACAATAATAATTATTAAAATAAATATTTTAATGGAAGTATATTTAAGACCATATTTGGAAATACTTATACTAAAAATTACTTGTGTTCAGCTGTTGGACTATATTTATAAAAATACTAGAGGCCCAGTGCATGAAATTTGTGCACAGGGTTGGGGGAGGGAGTCCCTCAGCCTGGCTTGCATCCTCTCGCAATCTGGGAACCCCCAAGGGATGTCCTATTGCCGGTTTAGGCCTGATCCTGCAAGGATCCTGTGGCAGTCAGACATCCCTCTCACAATCAGGGACTTCTGGCTCCTAACTGCTCACCTGTCTGCCTGCCTGATCACCCCTAACCACCTCTGCCCTGACCCTGCTGCTGTGGCTTCATCCAAAAGGATGCGCAGAATGACATCTGGAAGATTGTTCCACTGCCAGGTCTAATTAGCATATTATGCTTTTATTATTATAGATTATTATAGATTATATTTATGAAAGCACTGAACTCTGCTTTTTTTAAAAAAATGATTTTAGAGAGTGGAAGAGAGAGAGATGAATCAGTTGCCTCCTGAATGTGCCCTGAGATTGAATCTGCAATCTGGGTATGTGTCCTGAACCAGAATTGAACCTTTTGATGTACAGGATGATGTTCCAATCAACTGAGCTATACTGGCCAATGCTAAACTATGCTTATTATACTGAACTATGGGTCTTTGGTTTATTCAAATGGCATAATGCTTGTCACATAGTGGGAGGTATTTGCATTGTGTACTATGTATATATCTTTTAGTCTGAGCAGAAACATTAAAAGGTAGATATTGCTTCCTTATTTCTTCAATAGGAACTAAAGCTTAATGAGGCCTATGATGATAGTAAGTGGTAACTTTAGACTTATTCTTCATTCATTTAACAAATATTTGCTAAGGCATAGATGTCCCAAACAAATTTTGGCACTGTGTGGAAGAATGAACTGGGAAATGAAAGAAGAGTAAGCATCTAACCATGTTCATTTCACCCTGGCCACGGAATGGAGAATGAATTGAAAGGTGACAAGAGAGAATGTTGGGGAGAGCAATCAGGAGGCTGTGGAAGTAATCCAGGTGAGAAAGGACATTGACTTCAGCCACTAGGTTGCTAGCAGTGAAGACAAATCCTGGATGGATTGCAGATATACTTTGCAGGTAGAGCCTAATGTGTGGTGGTGGTGGGAGAGAATAGTCAAGCAAGAGTCACCCCAATTTTTCACGCTGAGCAACACAGTAAGTAGATGGAGATGGGGAATACTAGAAAGGATACGCAGAGGCAGAGAAAAAATCTTTTTAGTCTCAGCTACATACTCTTAAGCATTACTTATATTAACAATAATTGTTATCATGGATATGAAAGAGATCTGAAGTTCCATAAAATACCTGGAAAGCTTTATGGAAAAATCAAGTTATTTTTTCCCCTGAGAAAATATCAGAAATGAAAGTTTAATGTGGATTTTATCATAATTCTTAGCTTTCAAAGTAAGTATCTAGGGCAAGAATTGTCTGAGATTCTTTTTTAATTTTGTGAAAGCTGAACTTCAACATCTATAATATTATGAGATGAATTTGAAAAAACAATAAACAAATAATAAACAAAAAATAGAAGGTAATTTGCCAGAAAACTAATAAACTTATAGGTCTATTTTAGATGACGGATATGTGTGTGTGTGTGTGTGCTTCTTTCTACATAGTTTTATTTCTCAGATTTTCTAAAAAGTGAAGAAAAATGAATTTATAAAGTCACATTTGTTATGTCTCTGTGTTAACAGAGAATTGCATAGTTGGAACTTCTCTGATGCTAGTGGGAGTAGGGTTCTTATATCTTGAGAAAAAGAATTATCTAAGACTCGCACAGAGAATGAGTGATTTTTATTTGCATATATCCCTTGGTTTCCAAAGTCCTCTTTCCCTTAAATCAGTCCTGGAAAAGGTGCAGCTGGGGTTACAACAGAGCTGGAAACAAAGCCAGTGTCCAGAGTTTCCGTTCCATGGTGGAGCTGAATCTGGCAGAGCATGAGGCTAATTGTAATCCATTGATCCATGGTATGTGGGGTCCACATGGCTGTAGGCCATATGAGCAAATGCAGGGGAGCACGCCCCCTACAGGGAGAGGTTTAGGACCAGAAAGGGCCAGGTGGGCCAAGAGAGCAAACTCCCTTTGTTTTGGAGTTTAAATATCAAATCTTCCATGCTTAAAGGAGCCAGGCCTATTGTGGCCAGTAGTTTGTTTCCAGATGTGATTGACATGAAAGCACCATCCCACTTCACCCAGACCTTACTGAGCATGTGTCTACTGTCCACTCTCTTCCCCCAGCAATCTGCAAGGAACAGATCTGGAGAGTATTAAACTGCAACTTTCTGGTAAAGTTGTACAAATGGCTTTCCTATATTATCTAACCTCCCCTTTGCTCCTTTCCTGCTATTAATTAATAGCTGAGTTATTTACAAAGGTATCCTATAAAGTCCATAGTAGTTCAGTCTGTAACCCTCAGTCCAACCAATTAAAGCCAATCAAATTATGATGTAAATGGCAAAGACCTTAAAACATGTGTCCTTCCAACTACACCATTCCTGATGCTAAACTAGTCAGAGTGGACTGGAGTTTAAGATGGAACTTGACTAGCCAATGTGGGGAAGCTAGGAAAACTCAGGAGTTTACGGTGTGTGTGTCTGTATTTTAATTTCCTTTATTGAAATATTCTTTCCAAATTTAAGCATTTAAAAATTGCTGATAGCCTTTGCTCCCCCACTTCATAAGGTTAGAAGGTCATAATGATATTCTTTGAAACATCTCCTGGACACTTCTGACCTTTGCATTTTTCCTTTCTTTCAGGGTCAATGACTGTATCTTGCGGGTGAATGAGGTGGATGTGTCAGAGGTTTCCCACAGTAAAGCGGTGGAGGCCCTCAAAGAGGCAGGGTCTATTGTTCGGCTGTATGTGCGCAGGAGGCGACCCATTCTGGAGACTGTTGTGGAAATCAAACTGTTCAAAGGACCTAAAGGTAATAAAACCATAAATGACTCATAGTAGGACACCAGTGACACACCATTTTGTTAAAGTTTGTACTATAACCCATCTATGAAGTACTCTCTTCTTTTATCCTCCAATATTCAGTGTATAACAAGAGATCTGCAATTGTGGTTATTATAAATGGTTATCAAAACTCTAAATCTGAACTCAAACAAGGAAAGAATACATTTATGAAAGAATGTCCTTAAAAACAATAATAACAACAAACATTTATATTTTTTTCTATAAATTTTACATCCTAGTGGATCATCATGACTTCTCTGGCATATTAATATTCCCTAATTTTTCAGATATTTGGAAAAATAGTAGCAATGATAATAATAATTGAAATAGTTTATCCAGAAATAACAATGATATTTTTATAACACTTATGGGTTTGTTTTGATTTTGTAATCTGTTATCCCCAAATACTAAATAACATTTTATATTTGCAATAGTCAAAATAAGTTAAAATGTATTTTTTAAAATATTCAAAAAAATTACCTCTCTTGAGGTAATTGCAGTTACCCTGGGAAAATCACATAAACAGTGAGATGAATAATTGTTTTAATTTTTAGGAATAGCCCTCTAAGCTCTGCTTTTCAGAATGATGACATTTAATATTAGCTTAACAGTATTTTACATATTTTAGAAAAATCTAATAACTGGCTTAAATGTTTTAAATATTTTAGAAGAGTATGAGTTGATAGTTACTATAATATTTTAGTAAATGGCTTCTCTTTCCTTTAAAATCTATTTTATCTCTAATGCAATATGCTATTGAAAATAATAGCTATACCACCTTCTCTGGGAGGCTGTAGTGGATGGGATTTAAGATATCAGAGAGCCAAACATAACTAAATTAAAAGCCTAGTTCTTTCACTTAATATCAGATTGACATTGATTGGACCAATCTCCTCATTACCAAATAGATATCATATTGGTAGAGCTGTCCCATGGTGTATATGAGAATTAAGTACTTAACTAATATCTGACATGTGATAAGCACTAGAGCTCGCTGGTTAAAAGTGCAGACTCCAGGGCCAAAAACTAGGTATGAACCCAAGGCCTTGTTAAACTAAAAATTAAAGGCCAAAGTAAGAGGGAATAAGTGTTCATTTTACATAAAAAAGTATTGTACTTCTAGAAGCACTGATTCAGACAGAAACCCAAATAGCATTTCAATTATGAGGTGAAGGCAGGGGTATTTATGAGAAAGTAAAGGGAAATAATTACATAAACAGAAGGAAGGAATTTCTATTGGTGCTAATTATTTAGGGATGGAATTTCTATGCATACAAATAAGCTGGTTTATTTTATAACTATTCAAGGTTGTGCTAATTCTAAAGAATGTCCTTAATTTGTCCTTAATTCTAATCAAAATGTCTGGTTTTTCTTTTATTCGCTTTACAAACAGTTGTTTGGAATATAAGGCTGGATTGGCCCAATCCCCAGGTTATTTTTCCCATTTCAAACATTCCAACAGTTTGAGGTGTTAAGACCAGCAAGGCAGTTCTCTGGGATGGTAACTTTGACTCCATTTTGAAATGTCTCCATTTATATCATTTTTCACATTTTGCAGCTTACTATTCTTTGACCTTGGGCAAATTGCTTAAAATTTCTGAGCTTTAATTTTTCTCTCCAAGAAAATGTGAATAGTAACAGTGCTTGCCCCTAGAGATGTTCTGAGGATTAGAGGAGTCAATTCACATAGTGGCACAAAATGACTTCTCAATAGATATTAGCTACATTTTCACGTTATTTGTAGTATTCATTGCTACATATTTTTTGGCCTTCATAACAATTATTTGTCAGTATAATGAAAATACTCAAATTATTCATGGGGTAAATTAATATGCATTAAAACCCCAGAATTAAATCTGAAAAAGAAGTAAAAGAAGTCATACCACAGTGTCTGCTGGTATGAAAGAAAGGACTTTCTTTCCTACATGCTTACTAAACCAGATTTGCAAGGAATTCTAAAGCAGAACAAAATGAGCATCACACTATTTCTATTAAAAAGGTATAATTAATATATATATATATATATATATATATATATATATATATATATATATATGGCTAATGTGCTAAGTGTCCCTCCAACTGTTTGACCAGTTGCTATGATGCACATTGACCTCCAAAGGGCAGACACTCAACACAGGAGCTTCCATGACACACACTGGCCATTTAAAAAGAAACGGCACTGAGGACCTGGTGCCAACAAAGCAACATTTGGCTTCCCCAAAGTGGAACACAGGCCCACCACCAGCCCAGAGAAACAGCCCACCAAATCACAGCCAATGCTGCTGAGACCCCAAAATGCAGCCCACAGCCCAGCCCAGAAATGGTTGCTGTGGGTGCCAAGTAATGACAGCATGTAACAAAGCCCAGCTTCCTCTCCCTAGCGACTAGCCTCCTTAGATTTTTTTTTTCAGCCTAAGAACACAACTTGCTTTATAGCTAGTGCAAACATTTTACACTTTAACCAATATCTGTGAAGTGTTTCCCATGCCTCATCTCATTTGATCCTCACAGAAGTCCTGGGGTAGGTAGATAGGAGACCCGGAAGAATCCTATTTTCATTAGCCAGAAAAAGGAAATTTAGAAAGCTTAGAAACTTAACCCAACTAAAAAGAAGTAAGAAACGATGGACCTTTAAAATGACTTCAGGTTTTCTCACTGCACAGAATATAGTCAAACACTGCTGCAGTTAAATATTTTATCCTTTGTTCTCCCTGTGTGATCTATAATATAATAATCTGTTTTGTGTTGATGTTTACTTCTGGGTTGCTGACAATTACCTGAAAAAGAAGTTGGGGTGCTTCACTGGGCTGGAAAAATGTATAGCTACATCAGAAAGTCTAATTAAGCAAGATATATATATATATATATATATATATATATATATATATATATATATATATATATATATATTGTATATGGCTAAGTTGACTAATACAAGCAGGATACATAGAAAGCTATTGCTCGGGGGGGGGGGGGGGGGAAAGCTATTGCTGGTACCAATCGCATGCGAATGTTTCAATCTGTCATTGCGAATGTTTCAATCTGTCATTGTTGATGGTGAATTTGGTTGACACTTCTATTTTAGATAAAGGGCAAAAAGCGATATCAAAATATTTCTTCTAGTTAATTTCCTTTCCATGTGCACAAATCCATGCAGTGGGCCACTAGTACATAAATAATGTGTAGCTATTTCTACAGTTCAATTACCAGCAATTATTCAGCACAGCCCTAAGGCAAATACTAGTTTTAAGCTCCCAGCAAAGCATTAGCATTCATTAGCAGGCTTCTGTCTAGCTGAGTCACTTGATGACCTCCAGCTGCTCAGCAAAGCACTTAAAGGCTCTAGAGAAATCCATAGACAGAACTCTTTAATTTTATAAGGAACACTTTTTTTAAAAATCTTTGATAACAGGGTCCTTCTGGTTGGTTTACTTGGCTCTGAACTGTTTTCTCCTTTGATCCTAGAGTGCAGTGGGAATTACCCTAGGTCATGGAAGTGTACACAGATAAACTTGAATCAATCAGAAATACCAAGGCACTAACCCAATGGCAGTTCCCAGCATAGGGGCCATGGGGTTATACCTGGGTGTGGTTTTACTGAGACAATGAGAACAAGAAAACAACTATTATAAATGTATAGTCTCAAAAGCAGACTCCTGCCAAATCCCTGCAGAGTGGGGTAGTTCTGTTGGTCCTATTGGGATTGTGCTGGACCAGTTATGCTTTTTTGTACTGTCACCATACAAAGGTCACGGATGGGAATGTGTTTCTCTATATAAAGCTTATTGATGTATTGGGAAGGTAGCTGTTTTGGTCCTTGTTTAAAGTCCTAATGCCTATTACAGTGTCTTAAATTCAGGAATGCTGAATCAGAATAAATTGAATAATTAAATTGGATGCTATTCTAAATCTGGTGCTCCTTACAATCTTATCTTCACTTGGCACCTGCAATTTTTTATTTTTGAATGACTATATATTTAAAAGGGATTTTTACAAAGGGGTTGTATGGAGGACATCTCTAATAATGTCAACATTAAAAATAATATTTTTTTTGAAAAAAGACATTGTTACCAATGTTTAACTCCATATCATGGAGGCCCTTCTGCACTGTCGGGGATGAAACTCTATCAATGTGATTCTGATGAGAGAATCAGAAATTTCTAATGGGAAAGAGAGACATAAAGTCAACTCACTTTAATGCAAGCAGAATGAAATCAGCTCTGTGATAAAGTTTACTACGTATTATTCCAGGGAGGCAAAAAGGAAGATGCTGTTTACCTTAACCAGGAGAGACAAAAATCCTTCAGAGAATTTAAACTTAATGCAGCCACAGGTCCTCATCTGCCTTTATTGGGTTTTGCAGGTCAAGGTCAGCCACCACCTGTGCCCTTCCCCTGGGTCACCCAGTATGACCTACAAAGCGCTCTGTGGGAGGTTGCAAATTGTGCTGGACTTTGAGTTGTCCAGGGGAGACCAAGCTGCAAATCAAGGCTTGGGGTCTCTTGCCAGGAAGCATAGGCATGCCAAAGCCAGATGCTGTTTTTTGAGAGATTTTAGTTAAGTCTGCAGCATGAGCCAAGACAGGCCATTTTTATGCAAGAGCCAACTGAAACTGGCTTGGATGACCTGACAAGTTGGTGGTGTGGGGTCTCAGGTAATTACCAGGCCCAGGCTAACAGTGTCTATGGAGTCTCAGATATGGTGCCCACCTGCCAGCTCTATTGAGGGAGGGCTCAGCAAAGGAACAATGTCCTCTGCCAACATGTCTGTCTAGGAGAAAGCTGCTCATCCAGCCAGACAATCCAGTTCATTCTCAGATGCCCCTGTTACCTTTTGAGCTGCTGCTCTAATGCTGAATTTCAGAGTGAGTGAGTCTAAGTCCCTGGCATAGGACCTTCAAGAGGAACTGCCTGGGTATGTGACCAGCCCATTCTGTATCTCCACCTCTCCTGCCAGTCTTCATGTGGTTGTTCTTTATATTTTTAGTTATAGGACTTCTGTTGAGCTAGATTACAGGTGGTTCTCAGGGAAGGTTGTTCTATAGTTTAACAGTAGTTTTTATGTGGTTGTGGGAGGATGTGAGTACTATGCCACCATCTTGCCCAAAAGTTCTATTAACTCTATTTTATGGATATTTTTAATGCCCAAACTATTTTTATTTTGGGATTGTAAATTGGTTTTGTTTGTTTTTACATGGGATACAAGGTAAACAATGTTATTCCTTCCTGTTGTAAAAATAAAATATTAAGGGATTATTTAAGGGAATAATTTTTGGCAAAATAAAATTTCTAGTTTTTCAATTCTATACCTTGTGTTTATTCCATACTTGTACAAATTACTATTTCTGAAATGACCTTGTGTATGTAATTCTCTCTTTATAGCAGGGTTAATCTTCCCAATATTCAACTGGAATCATTCATCTGGTCATTATGGCCATGTATTTCAGTAATGAATATTTGAGTAATATGCAATACTGTTTTAGAATGTCCTTTCTTAACAATATATAAAAATTTTCCTCACCTCAGAGTTACAGATTTGGTCCTTGCAAGCAGCTGGGGTGGCAGTATGTGGGCAGTCTATTGAGGAAAAAAATGGATAATTATATACAGGAAGCAGTGATTAGGCAAATCCATTTAGACTTGCCAAGCAACCAGAAATAGGCAAGGAAGAAAATCTGAAGTACACATGTGGTTTCCGATAGATTTACAATAAAAAGTCTTTCTAGTTGACTTTCCCAAGATCACACTAATTCATAACTTATAAGTGTTATCAGAGGATTGTGTGGATTGTCCTTCTCCATTGCTAATGGGAGTGGGGTTCTTGGAGTACCACTGGGATAACAATAACTGGAGGCCCCACAGGAAGATGAGATGTGGCAGAAAGCTTTGTTTGCATGGAATTATATCCCTCCATTTGCAAAGTCCAATTTTCCTTAAACCAGCCCTAGACAATATACAGCTGGGATTTCATCAGAGCTAAAAGGAAAGCCACTTGTCCAGAGTTTCTGTTCCATGGCACAGCATCAGACTAGTTTCAGTTCATCTGTCCATTGTGTGGGGTCCACCTGGCTATGGGTCATGTGAACATATGCAGAGAGTGAGAGCTCCAAAAGCCAGAAGTAAGACACAAGCAGCAGAAGAGGTAACACCTTTGTTCAGGAGCTTATATATCTCAAATCTTCCATGGTGGTTGAGTGGCCATGCCTACCTGTTTTCAGATGTGACTGACAGACAAGTACCTCTCCTATGTCACCCAGACTTTACTGGGCATGTGTCTATTTGGCCTTCCCTTTGCTCCTTCCCTGTTAATTAATAACTGGGTTATTACAATGGTATCATAAGGAGGTATATAACTAAAAATGTCTCTGTGGCCTAAGCCAAAACTATCCTATCTAATATAAGAGTAATATGCAAATTGACCATCACTCCAAACATATAAGATGGCTGCCCCCATGTGGACACAAGATGGCCACCACAAGATGGCCATCAGGGGAGGGCACTTGTGGGTGATAAGGCTGGAGGGGAGGGCAGTTGGGAGGGACTAGGCCTGCAAGGGAGGTTAGTTGGTGGTGATTAAGCCTGCACGGGAGGGCAGTTGTGGGGGACTAGGCCTGCAGGGAAGAGCAGTTGGGAGGGACCAGGCCAGCAGGGGAGGGGACAGGGAGAGGACCAGGCTTGCAGGGGAGGGCAGTTGGGGTCAACCAGGCCAGCATGGGAGGGCAGTTAGGGGCAATTGGGCTGGCAGGGAAGCAGTTAGGCATTGATCAGGCTGGCAGGGGAGTGGTTAGGGAGTGATCAGGTTGGTAGGCAGAAGCAGTTAGGGGCAATCAGGCAGGCAGACAGGTGAGTGGTTGAGTGCCAGCAGTTTTGGATTGTGAGAGAGATATCCAACTGCCCATTTAGGCCTGATCCCACAAGGATGGGGGCCTAAACAGGCAGTCCAACATCCCTTGAGGAGACTCAGATTGGAGAGGGTACAGGCTGGGCTGAGGGACACACACACACCCTTCCATATGCATGAATTTCATGCACCAGGCCTCTGGTAGAGGAAATGAAATGCTTTCTTTTAAGTTGTCCTTATTGCTTAGGGATACTATAGTTGAAGTTCAAATTTTAAAACTAAAAGTGTGATAGCCATAGCTTTACTAATAACCAAAGTAGACTTGTTTGTGGCTCTATTTCAGCCACCTTATTACTAAATAAAAACTGAAAGAATGATAAAGTCTATCTAGCAACACATTTCAGCCATTCTCCATTACTTTTAAATGTTTCAAACAGCATTTGTTTATAGAGATAGAGGTTTGTATCAGTGAAGACTAAAAGTGCAGTGAATACCATAGCTCTCTGCTTTGTACAAAAAGGAAAAATAACTATACTAATGGTCATTTATGTGTATAATTCAGTCATTAGAGAAGCCAGTGGCAGTGGTGAAGTTCTTAATCATATTTAAGTAGCTATGGGACCTGGAGCAAATATTTTAACCTATTTGTGCTTCAGCTTCCTCATATGAAAAATTGATATGTTTAAGTATCTAATTGATAAGGTTATTTTAAGGATAATAATTGTAAATTCTCAATGCATCTTTATTATATATATATATATATATATATATATATATATATATTTGAGTAATATATATTATATATATATGTATTTGTGTATTCATCTTTGTTAAATTAATTAACTGAAAGTTAATTAAAAGTTCTTAATATTTAGCAGTTTCAGATGGAGCAAATATATATTTTTACATGTCAACTCAGATTTCTGTGTATATATATATATATATATATATATATATATATATATATATACACACACACACATATATACAAAAGATAGTGGTATTAACATAGTATGTGCACAAATATCATAAATGTAGCTGTTCTTTTCTCTCTAACTTGATACAAATTTATTTTTAACCAGTCTGGGTTATGATGTGGCATATGTATCTATGTATATTTTATGAAAATGTGCATTTTTATTTGTTTATTTGTATATGTTTTCTTTAGTTTTCCTATTTTGGGCATATATTTCAATAGACTTCATGTATAAAAATATTTTAAGTGTGCTGAAAATTAGCCTCATGATGTCTCAACACCAATTTTCTGTTTGTGCCCCTCACGGGGGCAATAGGTTCCTCCTTCTGACCTCTCCATTTATATTAAAGATTGTCCTAGTCAAGTCACCAAATTAATACTCAAAGTCATTTTTTTAATTCTTGACTCTTCTTTGCTCCCTCTATCTAATCAGGCATCATGCCCTTTGAAAGCTACCTCCAACATAACTAGTTCTCTCTTTAAATTATCTACTGCCACTACTGTGGTACTTATATCTTTATTAGATAGGTTGGGAGTAAAGCAGGTTTACATTTGCTCATATGGAAAGCAATACAGTAATTAATAAATAATATAATACAATATAATACAAGATAAATTCTGTTTTGCATACTCACAATTGTAAACCTACATTTGCCAAACCCTATATTTTGTCTTACTTACTATAGTAGACTACATTACCAAACCCTTCTTACATACCTGTTCTAAATCAATCTTCCAGAAATCACAGCTCTGCTCATTCTTCTCTCATGCTTCAAAGTCTCCAGTAGTTTTGCAGTGTCACTAAGTAAAACTCTAAATTTCTTGCTATAGCATTTCACAGCCTCAATGATTTCCTCTCCTCCACCAACTAAATTTACTTTGAGCCTTCTCTTCTCTCCTTCCTGCAGCTCCTCATCCAGGTGAGCTGGACTACATACAATTTTTTAAACACACGTCTCCAGGCCTGTGCTCAACCCTTTCCCACCTTAGGAAGGCCTTCTCTTACCACTGTGACCACTACCTGTTGACATCATCATATCTATCCCCTACAAGCCAGGCCAGTTCAATACTACCTTCGCCCCAAAGCCATCACTAATAGACCCAAACAAAAGCAGTATCTCACTCCTAATAACTTCTAACATACTTTAGACCTCTCTCTTCTTTGTGTTTTTTTTTTGTGTGTGTGTGTGTGTTTGTTTGTTTGTGTTGTTGTTTTTGTTGTTGTTGTTGTTAATCTTCATTTCTGGATATTTTTCCATTGATTTTTTTTAGGAAGAGTGGAAGAGAGAGGGAAAGACAAAGAGAAACATCTATGTGAGAGAAACACATCAATTGGTTGTCTCCTGCACAAGCCCTGACCAGAGACTGGGCCATGGAGGAGCCTGCAACCAAGATATGTGCCCTTGACCAGAATGGAACTCAGAAACCTTTGGTCTGCAGGCCAATGCTCTACCCACTGAGCAAAACCAGCTATGGCCTCCCTCTTCTTTAGATGCCAAGCCATCTAAGCTATCCCTGGGACATAGCAAGGATAGATAATGATGACTCAGTTTGAGGAGATTAACAAACTGCTAATTCTAACACTTAAGACACTGAGTTATGATCTCTACCCTCTGCTAAATTCAGAGCATTTAATGAATGCTTAAAAGGAAAATAAAAGCTCTATGTTGAGTCTGTAACCAAATCTGAATAGAAATGGGAAAAGTCAGGGTGAAGAGATGAAGGAGAGTCCAAGACAAATGATGATTGTCACGGCGCTGGGGCAACGTGGAAAAGCAATGCCAAGATAGAAGCTAAATTATTTCACTGTCAGGAGGAGTCCCTTAAGAGGGCAGCCCTTGTGTTGGCCCATTTATTTTCATAATTTACAGAAACTATCTATTCAAGAGATGGGGACAAAACAGTGTTTGAAGCATCTAGCAGTTTTCTTAACAGGCTGATCAACAAAAACCAATTTCCAAGTTATTGAAGTTTTTTTAATATTTTTTTTCTTAATAGCCTGTGTGACACATATATTGTCCAGCTTGCTTAAATATCAACTTGACATGTGTCCCATATCACAGACAATTTATCAAGTATCTAATTTGAAGGTTTCCAGATTGTCTACATCTGCATACTCAGTTGCTTTCTCTAGTCTGCCCTTGTTCCTCCATCTGCTCTTGTCTTTTCTCTCCGACACTAACATGAACACAGTGAACTTCCTCAGTGCTGATGTGAGAAACCCATTAGACAGTTTTCGGACGTGGTCCCTGAATAAACTGACTATTCCACAACTTGGTTTTGTTATGTAGTCCCAGAGCCACAGGTGTTGAGCAAAGTTAGTGCCCAGAGAACTCTGATGAACTAAGGTTTTAGTTGAAAATTAAATGCACTTCCCTTATTCATAGTACAGAGATTGCCTGCTTTGAAATTCTTCTTTTTATTTCCTCTGTTCATGGATAGCTTTGCTGATAAACTGCTATCACATGACTGCCACAGTTCGGAATGTGTTAAGTTTTGCAAAGTTTTTGGCTGTCCAGAATTCAGCTGTGTTTAAACCAAGGCAGTTCATCAAACCACTGGGTGAAAACTAAATACAAAGGTTATGCAACTGTTTTGAATACTAGCATCCACCATTTACTGCATCAACTATTTCCCTTTTTCTTGCCATGGGGTGAATTATAATTTGCATTTGTGTTTTAATGCATGTGCAAATGTTTCTCTGAATGCAGAGCACAGTTTACTCTTTATTCAGACCCATGTCCTGGGCCCTGAGTTCTAAGTGGTAGGTAGACCTATTTGTGGTAAAAGGACCATTCTTAACAATGGTTTGACTCTTAGTAAGAACAAATGTAAAGTGTAGCTGTTTGGCATGAGGTCTCAAAACACTGCATGTTCCTTTCAGTGCTAAAAATGTTTTTAGTCCTTTTGATTTACCAAAATTGTTCCCTTGAGGACACAGGGAAATTTGTGTGAGTGCATGTGTAGTGCAATCTTTTATTGAAAGATAATATTCACAGTCAAGAAGAAAATGCCTTAACTATTTGTATTACGACAGACAAATAGTCTTCTTGAAAATAAATTGTGGTTAAATGACTGCTCTCTGTCTTTGCCAAAGAATAAGTCCTTATAACACATTGATGAATTCACCTTGTTTCCAGGCACTTCCTATAGAATGTCTTGAATATGTACATGGTTCTTTTTTATTATTATTATTTCTGGATAAAAGATATGTGTTGTGGATTGGATGCTCTTTCTTTCAATGGTTGTCACTCTACATAATGATATCTGCAAAAAGCTCTTTCCTGAGACTTCATAGCAAATTATTTTTATTCAAGGAAAAAAAAACCTACAAATATTGCCCTTTAATCCCTAATGTGTTGTACATTATACCATTATAGGAGGGTAAAACAATTTATTATGTTTGCTGAATCCTTTTGGAAATTCATAAATAAAGCCACGCCTCTGAGCTGCCCTTTGAGGCTAAGATGTGGCCATTGTATTTTTGTTTTTAATTTCTTTGCACTTTTAGGCTAGTTCATAATTTTAACAGAATTGATGATCAGCCACTTGAACAAATATTTAAAGTTAAAAAATATGTTTTACCATAGAAACATCAGATTTAAAAAATGCATTGTACTGGATGTGGTTTGTTTTATTGACATTCAGAAGTTATATAATTCACACAGAAAACTCTATTTACGTAGCTGTGAATCTAATTTGCTGAGGTAAATATTTACCTGTGTGGTATTTTTATAAGTTTTAAAAAGTAATTGTGTTGCCATGATAAATACTATGACGAGAATTCTTTCTGATTTATGTTCAACAGCAAATCAATTTCATGAAGACTTTAAGACTTGAACCAGCACCAAAGTATAAATCTTTATTTTACCTAACTATCAAACAGGCACGTTGAGTTGCTTCCTTGGTGACTGGAAGGATGAAATGAGATAACTGGTACATCTCAGTGCTCACTAAATTTAAATTGGTATTCTTCCTCATTTACTTTCTTAAGAAGCAAATAACTGCAGAAAATAATCATCCATTCACTCGATAAATATTTTATTTTAAAAAACAATTAAGCTAATCAGTTCTAAGTGCTAAACCATAGGAATGATGATAATAGAGAAGTTTTGGCTTCTCTCCCAAATACATACTTAGAACCCTGGCATTCATCTGGACTGAAATAATGCAAGTCTCCTCTGCTAGCTGGCACTGCCTTCATGCTCAATTCATCATGGTCTGCTAACTAATGTAAATGGATTTACATTTTGGTTCCCAACTCATCAACAGTGTACATTAAATCCTTCTTCTTTTATAAAACATTGGCATCCACTAAAATCAAAGCTTTCAGTATTTTAATTCATGGACCATGACTCCTAATGCTATTAGCTGTCAGTCAAAAGCCTTGTACTACATGGACTGTGTCTCTGAACATAAGTCAAATGCAGGTGGGTATTTGGGCATTTTATCTTTAAAATAGCAAATATGAAAGGTAAAATTAGAGTTATATTTTTAATATCCATAAATAAAGCCAAGTTAGGGATTTTTAAACATGGAATATGCTGTGGGTTAACCAGGTATAAGATCCCACCAGGAATCTACTGAAAGTTGAAAATTTGCACAACTAGATGATATTAGGAAAGGTAAGACTTGTCAGTCAAGGCTAAAAGGAGAACAGTTAGGAAGAAGGAGGAGCAAAAATAACAAAAGAAACAGACTAGGCACATTTTTCTAGGTGAGTCAGTGCCTTATCGCTGTGAATGAAGAAGGCATATAATGTGTTTCATTTAGGCCATCAATCTTATGAAGAAAGCGTTCAGTAATTACTTCCCAAGGATCTAAAAATATTTGTTGAGTCAAATGGGAAAACTTAACCTTCATAGATGCATTCACTTGAATCAACTGAATGTGGTGGCAGGTATTTTTTTAAGTAATTTTCATATGCAAGAATTCTTAGGTGTCAAATATCTAATCTCTCAGAACACACACATTTGCTCATGTATTTAACAAAACATTAATTGAACGCCTATGACTATAGAACTAAAAGTTGGGGATAGAGAAATGGTGTAAGCTCAAAGAAAATAGTGGTTCTAATATAGTGTGTGAGATGTATGTATGCATAGGTAATTACAATATCAGTGGGTAAATATCTGAAACCTTGACCAAGACTTTAACTTCTGCTTAAATGCTTCAGGAAGAAATAACTTTCTAGGACTGGTGGTATCTGTTCACTTGGGACACTGCCCCAATTATTGGATTTGTTTTTCCTATACTTGATCTGAGAGCTAGAATTCCTTTAAAATTGTCCAGTAACATTATTTCTGCCCTCTGTAGCTATGATGAACAATTCCTTCTTGACACATTTATAGGCCACAGCCCAGTCCCCTTTTAAGTCCTCTCTTCTTTAGACTACGGAACCCCCATTTGTTAACTATTCTTGTCACATCATGATTTTCAGACTCTTTCTTTTACTGTTTCCATCCTATGAATTTTCTCAAGGTTTGCAATATTTCACCCAAATGACAATACACAGAATTGTATACAGAGATCCCTTGATATGCTTGTGACTGTGGTGAGCAGAATTCTGCAAGTGAGCTCCATATGCTGTTTATGTTCATATAATATAAAGTTTTAGATATGGTTTTAGGACATTTTTTGTTGGTTCATATGGAGTTATAGATAGTTAAATACTTCAAATGAACTGCTAACTGTGAAATATATTATATTTATGTTAGGATAATTGATTTTTTAATATAAATTTACATTTATCACCATTAAATATAATAATGTTGAACTGGGCCTAGCATCTAGTGCTATTGATATCATTCTTAATAGTAATTTAACTGAGTTTTTAAATAATGAAAAAATAAAGATAAAAATAATGCCTATAAGCAAAGTTTTCCACAAGCAGAATGTATTTACTAGTGAAAACCAGGTGTCCAGATTATGAGAGCAGATTGATTTTATCTGCTTAAAGAAATTCTCTCCTACAATAACTCACAAAATGAACAAACCATAAGGAAAATCAATAACAAAAATACTTTCTAACAGTGATTAAAAAAAAAAAAAGGAATGAAGCACAATTTAATGCAATGCCCTAAAAAGAAAGAAAGAAAGAAAGAAAGAAAGAAAGAAAGAAAGAAAGAAAGGAAGGAAGGAAGGAAGGAAAGAAGGAAGGAAGGAAGGAAGGAAGGAAGGAAGGAAGGAAGAAAGGAAGAAAGAAAGAACCCTATGAAGAAGAAAAAAAGAAACAGTGGAGGAGAGGCTTAGAAAGGTCAGGTGCTTCTCCACTCCATCCCCCTCCTGAAGCTATATAGATGATTTACAGAATTTTGAGATTCTCACTGATATGGCTAAATCTGGACAGGAGTACACTGAACTGATAGCCTTATCTTTTTTCAAACAGTAACTGAAATTTGCTGTTGGGAGAATCTGAAGTGGGGAAAGTGAGCAGGAATGCTGATATTCTCTGATAGAAGTTAAGGTCCTGTAGTCATACACCCTGAATTAGAGAAAATACCCAACTAGATGCACCTTGGTATTGGACAGTTAATAAGAATCTCAGGAGGCAGCAGAATTTGGGTGTTCTAAGAAGAATGGCACACTTGACTACAGCCTCTATTGAGTTCTTCCCCAACTCCTTCTTCAACTATTGCCTCAGATGCAGAAAGTGATTCGAATACAAAATATCCAGACACCTCCTCACATACACACTGTACTTTGAAGGAAAAATAAAATGATTGTAAGTAAAAATAAAAGGGTAAAAGAGTGACTTACACTAAATCAGAGCAAATGGAGGGTCGGATTGAACTGCCCAGGCATGAGCAAGATAAAAAATAATGTAGTAACTCTACCACAATTTAAACCAAAATGAAACATCACCATTGTCATCTAACTTATTAAGCATTTTTTAAGTATTAGGTATTGCTCTAAGGGTTTTATGTGTATATCTCTTTCAGTCCTTGTAAGACTCCCCATTAGGTACTTTTATTACATAATAATGGAGGTTCAGTAACTTGCCTGAAATCACACAAATGGTATCAGAACCAAGATACTAATCATGGATGTCTGGTCTCAGAATGCAAGCTATTAAATCTATATAATCTTGGTCCTTGTAACCTGCAAAAAAAAGAATAAATCCGTATACTCTATATATAGTCTGAATAGTCTCTCTTAAACCAAGATGATTTAAAACTATTGTTTTCCCTGCCGGTCAAGACTATTCCTTTTTCATAAAAACAAGACTAGACTTATTTTATGGATTTTGTTTTCAGAAACTTCAACTGTTTTTTCTTTTATATGAAGTTCTTTCCCAAGTGTTTGTACTTGATTTTCTAATGAAGTAGTGTGAGGTTCTCATTTTTTAAGGAGAGAGATATTAGAACAAAAAGTGCATAGTTTTCAGAAGTATCTGCACCCTATGCCTAATATAAAATAAAATGATATATTTTTTTTTACTTATTTACTAGAAAGCTAACCCTTTGAGACTCTGCATTGATATGAACTAATAAAAATCTTTTAGATCTGCTAGCACATGGATTTCTTCACTGCTCTAAGAGAGCTCATCAGTGCATTCATTTGTGTGATTACCTGTCATACTCATTTCTACTCTAGATGTTCACTGGCAACACACTTTCAGGTGGCCCTCCCAAGATCTGTGGTGCTCATGTCCTGAGGCTCCTGCAGATCGGGCTTCGAAGGGTTTTACTTTGAATGAATCCTTGGAAGCCAAATATGACAGTTGAGTATTTGGCAGCTCACCAACTGGTTGATGATATTGAATTGCTTTCTTCTAAATATTTCCTTCAGCACTTGGAAATTAGTTTTTATTCTCTCACAGAAAGTGCCGTGACCTGTTCGATGAGGATCCATGCCTAGTTGTTTTGCTCATTAGCTTAGTGGCATAGTTCCTTATTATTGTAATTCACAAGTTTTAAAACCTTTATCCGGAACTTTTCTTAGGAAAACTCTTGTTATTTAAGGAAACTTAAAAAAATAAAATCATTCTGGACATTAGTTATAAATTCAACGATTTTATAGATACAACAATTCAGAACTATATTTCTCTGAAATAAAGCATAATTGTTAAGCATAGTACTAGGAAAAATACAACAGTTGCTTATGAAAAGCTTCAATTTTGCTCCTGCCATTTGCATTCATGATACCTTTGAGTTAATATCAATAATAGGATTACATTAGGCACCTGTTAGAGTGGAACATTTGATCTATTAGACAATGTTTTAGAAAAACAACTTGAAGCTTCTGGCTTATCTTTTCTACCTTAGCTTTAAAGTCCTAGCAATAACATTTCATTTTCACAAAGGATATCAGATATTTTTCCAGGAAAATGCTACTTCAGTTTTCTAATAATGTGCTCTCAAAATTTATCTGTGAAGTTATATGAGAAAGTAAGTTGAGGGAAGGAGATTATAGAGGTTTTCAAACATTGTCTTTTTTAAACCTCTAAACCTAGCGTTCCCTAGGACAGTGGTCGGCAAATTGTGGCTCGCAATCCACATGCGGCTCTTTGGCCCCTTGAGTGTGGCTCTTCCACAAAATACCCACATGCGAGTGCGCATGTCCAATGAAATTGAACTTTGTGGTCCATGTGCAGAAGTCAGTTTTCGGCTCAAAAGAAATTTCAGTCTTTGTACTGTTGATATTTGGTTCTATAGACTAATGAGTGAGTGTGCCAACCACTGCCCCAGGACTCAGTGCTGGCACCTCCTTGTTTCTTTAGCTACTCCTCTCCTCCTAGGTCATTTCATCTGGTCTGATGGCTATAAATTTTATCAATATACTACAGAACTTAATATAGTTACTCTAGTGCTGCATATCCGATAGGCATTTCAAGATTAACATAAATGAAGCACAATTTTATTTTCTAAAACCAGTTATTCCTATAGTCTTCCTTAGGCAATTAAATGACACTTTGTTGCTTAGGACAAAAATGAATGAGTTATCCTTGATTTCTCTTTCTTATATTCTACATCCAACTCATTAGCAAATCATGTCAACTCTACCCTCAAAATAAACCTTGAATCAGGTCACTTTTCACCAACATTATTCTTGCTACTATTTTAATCCAAACCACCATCACCTTTTGCCCAGGCTATAATAGATAATATACTAGAAGCCTGGTGCATGGATTTGTGCAACAGTGGGGTCCCTATGCCCTCTCACAATCCGGGACCCTTTTGGCAGATGTCAAATAGCTGGTTTCAGCCCAATCCCTGCATTTCAGCTCCAGACAGGAGGGAGCTTGATCCCCACAGGCCCAATCCAGACAGGAGGGAGCCACTTTCTGTGCATTGAGTGTCTGTCCCCTGGTGGTCATTGCATGTCATAGCGACCAGTCAACTGGTTGTTCCGTCACTTGGGCTTTTATATATACAGATTCAAACTAGCCTCTGTTTCTGCATTGCCTCTTCTACAGTCTATTATTCTCCACACTATAACCAGGAAGAGTTTTTTTAAAACATAAATCAGACTATATCCACTCATCCTTCTGCTTCAAATTTTCCACTAGCTTCTCTTCCCACTTACACAAACTCCATGGCCTTACCACAAGCCATGGCTCCCCCTTTAACTTTATTTTCTCTCAACCTTCCTGTAATCATGAGGCTTGTCATGTTGGCTTTCATGCTTTTGATCCAAAGTTCTAAGCATGTTTCTGCCTAAGGCCTCTCTGCTTGCACCTTTTTCTATCTGGAACACTCTTCACCTGATGTTCAGAGGGATTTTTCCCTCACTATATTCAGGGCTTTATTTTTCTTCATAGTACGTATTATCACAAGGCATTATATTACTAACAAGTTATTTGTTTAAACTAGAATAGCAGTTCTAGGATGGTAGAATACTTGCCTTCATTGCTGTGAGCCTAAGCACCTCCAACAGCAGCTCTCACAGAGTAAGTGTCCAATAAATATTGAAAGAATAATAAAAATACTTGAAGAGTTGTAAAATGAAAGAATTGTCAACATGGAAGGCAGAAGACTAGGTATTATTGAATTGTTGACCTTAGCTTAGTGAAAAGAAAAGCTTAAGAACAATAACAACTACCTGATGCTAGAGCACAGGGCCTTGTTATGAGTGCAATGAACTCTTCGTCACCACAAGGGTTCAGGGTCTTGTTATTGAGGAGTTTTATTTGGGTCATTTTTAAGAACTGTTCATTGTCCATGGCTGGTGTGGCTCAGTGGTTGAGCATTGACCTATGAACCAGGAAATCACAGTTCTATTCCTGGTCAGGGCACATGCCCAGGTTGCAGGCTAGATCCCCAGTAGGTAGTACGCAGGAGGCAGATTGATTATTCTCTCTCATCATTGATGTTTCTGTCTCTCCTCTCCCTTCTTTTCTCTCTAAAAAAAATAATAATAAAAACCTGTTTGTTTGTTTTTATTTTTTTTTAAAAAGGCCTGTTCCCCTGTAAGATTCTATGTCAGAGGGTGAGAGGCAGAGAAAGAAGAGCTTTGTTGGAGAATATGAGCATGAAGCAATTTCCTCACAGAGACAACCATTTAAGATAACTGAAAAAAGTTCCCAGAAAAAAACACGAGGTGGTCTCACAATCCATCCACACTCTATTCCAGGATGCCAACCAAGATCATCATTGTGTCTCTGAGCAGCCTTTCTGATTTCTGGAGGGCACTCAGGCACTGACCCTCTTGCTACTCTCTGGATGCTCAGTGCCTCCTGTGGGATGGTGGATACAGTACAACAGATGCAAATTTATATGCTCTTGCTTTTTAACCTTTAGATGAGGAAGCTTCCCAGAAACTCATCAATCTTTTAGTCAACCATATTGAGGAAAGATTAACTTCCATCTTGGTTTTTATTCTGTAAAGAACTCAGTGAGGTTGTGGTGGTGTGAAATATTCTGTAGAATATTCAAGAAAGAGCTTCAAAATTATTCAAAAGTTTATACTATATTTTGGAAGAATTTGTCATTGAACTGAAAGAGCAGAGAAATAACACATGTCAAGCACATACTAAGTACCAAGTGTATATATAGAACACTGCCATTCCTTAAAACTCCAGTACTCTTTGCAGTATTTTTTAGCCATTCATATCAAGTTTGTTGAATGAACTGGATTTAGTAAAGTATAAAGATAAGCCAATTTTATTTTTCTCTCTCTGCCCTCCCACAAACCACTCTCAGGATAAATTCTCCTCTGCTTTTCATAGTCTCTGGCATATCACTTATAATAATAAATCTACTCCAATCTAACAATCCCATAATTGTAATGCAGTTAAATGTAAAATAAAATTTCTAAACTCCTGTATGATTTAAAATGTCTCCTTCTCCTCAGCTCCATCTTGCCTCAGAGCAAAAACTCTGTAATGATCTGTCTCTGCAAATATCTTTGCTTTCTCTGTGTGCCATTCTCCACCTTTCTTGAATAGAGCAGGAGATCATGGGGAAAGGACAGTTTTATGGTGGGATA
Source organism: Pipistrellus hanaki (assembly GCF_964339955.1). Classification (NCBI taxonomy): domain Eukaryota; kingdom Metazoa; phylum Chordata; class Mammalia; order Chiroptera; family Vespertilionidae; genus Pipistrellus; species Pipistrellus hanaki. The sequence goes on from NC_140511.1 coordinate 34,863,570, forward strand.
TAATTGTCATCTGGTCTCAATAACCTTGGGATGGCACATGTGTCATCTGGTGCTTTCTCCTCCATAGGCTTTTCTGGGTTTCTTAGAGCTCTTCATTCCAGCCAACGCAAAGCTGTGGTCCTTCAGGTGGAAGCAGTACTCCCTCTGCATAGCCACATTTAACTCCTTTCCTCATCTGTGAGTAATCAGTGGCCCACCCTTCTGTTTAGATGCAGACAGTCCCTTGAATAGAGTCCCTTTAAGAATAACCTAACCAGCTGCCCAACTTCAGACCCCACATGTAGTCCATGGGATGTATGCACTTTTCCCTGTCGCCTAAAAAATCTCTACTTCTTCCCATTTCAGTACCCAGAGCCCAAATGGAGCAACTTGAGGTACAATCTCCCACTTTGCAGTTTCAGGTGAAGGCAACTATCCAGACTTTTTACTCTTGCTCACCCAAAAGTCACGACAAGAGCCCTGAGTCAAACCATACAAATTCCTCTCCCTAAACTAAGTTGAAGGGCAACATCCCTACAACTGACAAAACCAATTTGAGATCACCCCCTTGTGTGTACTCTTGATTCTGTATTTACTTCTGAATGCAGGGATGTTTTGAGTGTTTAATTGTAAACAATAGAAAGAGTTGTATTTGAGTCTTTCTCGTGTTAGTTTTTTCTTCCAAACAATCCTATAAGGTATATACTATTATTTCCCAATTTTATAATTCAAGAACTATATCTCAGAAAGTTTAAATTACTGGTACTTACTCAAGATCTTGCAACTGACATTGGTGAGTGGAAAAGACATCACTGCTGTTCTCACAGTAGTTGTTTTGTTGGGGAAGATAAAAAGTAAATTAACATACAGGGAAACAAATGAATACTTGTACATTCACACATGAATATAAATTATGACACGCTGTGGAGGAGAATAAAAGTATGCAATGATCAAAATTAACAGGGAGGTCAGAGGAGGTCTTTTTAAGAGGTGATCATTAAACTGAGTCATTAAAGTAAAAAATTTCCTTAAGTACATAGTTTCCTTATGGAACATAAGAAATGAACACTCCAGGCAGAAAGACTAGCAGATGGAAAAGCTCTGAAGTAGAAAAGAGTTTGGTAGGTAAAGAACATAACACAGACTAAACATAGATGGGGAAAAGTTGCATAAGGTAGGTTGGACAGGTGAGCATCATTGGTCAGAAGACTTGGGTGAAAGGCCTGGGAGGTAAAGGCTTTGGCTCCATTCAACTTTGTTGTATCTATAATAATAAAAGCATAATATGCAAATCAACCATACAGCTGAACAGCAGAATTACCATCCAGAGACCTTCCGGACGAAGCTGGGGCTGCGAGGGCCCAGGCAGCTGAAGCTACAAAGTCATACTCTTGCACGTATTTCGTGCATTGGGCATTTAGTTATAATATAAGACACAATGTTTTTCTCTCTTCTCTGACCCAACCCTCTCCTTTCTATCTTTCCTTTGAAATTTGCTGGCAGAATAAGAGGTTACCCATAGAAGCTTAATTTTCAACCACCAACCAATCTACTAAGTAACCTACAACTAAAAGACCGTGTTTATGACAAACAGTTCAATAGTGGTACTTATTGATGCTGCTAAACTGGAAGGGCTATATTTTCCTGTTGCCCCTCAATCTGAACTAAGGAAGAATAAGGATCTTCAGTTAGATGTGAAATTTCTGTGATTTTGAACTGCAGTTTAGAGAGTTTGATTCATTGTTAGCATTTGAGAGAAATACAGATCTTTCTCATGATTTAAAAACTCTAGAGTTCTTCCCTTTGTAGAAAAGTGTGCACTGCCACATGGAAGAAAGCACAGGCCACAGAGTCAGAGAGACCTGGGTTCAAATCCTGGCTTTTCTACTTGTGAGCTTGTCAACCTATGTGAACTGCTAACATGTCCCTAGCCTCAGTTTTCTCTTTTATAAACAGATATAATACTAGGAACTACCCTAGTTAGTGGTTTGTTGTGAGGCTTAAATGAAGCAATGGGTCTTATTTTTGTCTTTATTACTGTTATTATTAAGTAATAGCATAATGATTTGGGGGAACCTCTGAAAATGATAGCCACGAAAGTGTTAACAGTTAATATCGTTTAGAAAAATATTCAGGAAGTAACCAATTGAACACTAAATTGAGGAATCCATCCTTTTTGTTGGTGGTTAAGTATTTTGGAGCATCATGCTTAGTTTTCAAAAGACTCTCTACAATTTTACTAGTGATGAATTCACTCACTGTGTCTTCTAGTTTTTATCCCCTAAAGACCATGGGTTGCATTCTTAGTAGTTTAAGGAGAGAGATAATCTGTTAGTTTATTTAATTCTCAAAACCACTTCATTTTTAAAATAAAGAAGCTGCCTCTTTCATGAACCACTTTTGCCTCCACATTCTCGGGTTTCACCCAGTTGGGTTGACCCAACCAAAAGCAACAAGAGAATTATTCATGATTGCTTCTTGGGGTCTTGCATGAACATTTTGGACACCACTTTTGAAAAACTTGTCCAATAAACTAGCTTTAACTCCCAGATATGTTTCTTAAATGCATGTCAGGCAGCCAACTTCCCACTACCCAACCCCCACAAAACATCTTCCTGATGTTGTTTTCTCAATTTGCTATTCTACCTTCTCATGTTCTAAAATATTATTTCAACAAGGACCATCATTTCAGTATTAAAAAGCTACTTCTGCTTTTTCTCAGAAGTCAGAAGATAATGCAGAATGATGTGTGCTTCCCTTATATGTGTTTCCTTTGGAGGGAAGGAGACTAGAGAACAGGCGTTTGCTGTCCTGCTGGCAGCTGAGTCCTTTTATTTGCCTGGCCCAGTGGGGCTTTTTTTTTTTCTTCTTTCTTTTTTTGTCGCAGAAAGCCCTGTGATTTTTCAAAGGCTTTTGAGTACAACAATCTTTCCTGTGGTTCTGCTCATCCAGCACATTTTGCAGGAGTGAACGTTAAAAAGACTACGTGTTGTTGAGTTTGAGTGTTTTATGATGTTGTTCTCCCTGCAAATCTTTCATAAACAGGGACTTAATTCAGTTGCTTAAGAGTGGATGTGTTAGCCATTTTGATTGCTTGCTTGATTTTGGTAGTTTGGTATCAGAGCAAAGGATGCCTGGATATTTTTTAACAAGCTTCACTTGTGAGTATTGCAGTTTCTTTCAAATATCTGTAACCCAACAGAAGAGCATCCCTAGGTGTAATAATTGTGAAACTTGAAAGTACATTTCACCTGAAATTTTGCCCTTACTGTACTCAGTCATCTTTTCCTTGACGTGTTCAATAACAAGTGCTTATGTATACAGCTAAGAGCAAAGAATGATGAGAAGAAAGTAAAATTACATATTGATAGCTTTAAAAATTATCTAAGTATTTACTTTATTACCCCAAGTTGATGTTACCACGTGCCTAAGGTATCTGGATGGCAGTGATTTCTCTACCTGGAATTACATCTGCAGGACTCAGATTTCCTAAGCAGTTGCTGCTGACAGACTCTGAGACAAATAATCTTCCCACTAGCAGCTGGTTAAGGACCAAACTGGTAAAAATTTCAAACCTGTCAGCTCTTTTCTCTTGAGAACTACTGTAGCAGCACAGCCAGGGTTAGCTCTTTTGTCAAGACTGGGCTGAAACATGACCTCTTGGAGAGAAAAGACTGTATCTCACTGCAGACTGTGATCACTTTTGCTTTGTCAGCGTGGCAAATTGGAAAAAGTATAGGCTTGGATGTCAGATGGGGTTCAATTCCTGTATATGATTCTTATGAGTAGATATCTATAAACACAGAAATCCTCTGAGTCTCAGCAACTTTCTTCTATAAGTTGAGAATAATACTACCCATGTCAAGTGTGGTTTTCCAGTTTAAGTAAGATAATAGCAACTATGAAGAGCCTACCACATGTGGCAGCTCTTATTATTTGTGTTCTAGAATTAAATGCTCTTCTCCTATGGTCCCTCTTTCTGTTTGCCAAGTGATTCTCAACCCCCCATTTGCTGATTCTGGACACCAAGCTGCCCAGGGTCTACTGATTTAGGAAGCAAGCCCAGAGGTCCAGCCTCTCTTGATATTAGGGACACTTGGGTAGTATCCATAGTGAGAAGTCACCCTCTAAATGCCCCTGTAATTGGCTCTGGGACATTAAGGCTGTGAAAATGTAACAAACAGAGCTGCCCACACAATCATTTAATGGTAATAGTACTAATTTATGGTCTTTATATGCAGAGAAGCTGCCCAGAGGGAGTGGAAGCAGGAGGCATTATTGCCAAGGGGCTGTGCAGGTAGCAGGACAGATGTCCTTGCCCACAAGGCATGAAAGACGAACACTGAAAATGAAAAAAGAAAAATAGCCAAGCAGTACAGTTACAGAAATAACTTGTGTGACTTCAAGACATTAAAAATAAAACTGCTTTCCTTGTGTGCCTGCCCTTGACAGTGATTTCATTTTTTAGTCATCTTTCAACTGATTTTGTTTCCTCTGAATGAAGAATACATTTTTCCTTTTTTCATACTTAGACACACACACACACACACACACACACACACACACACACACACAAAGATATATATATGTTTTATCTGCATACTATTTATATACAAACAAGTATACAAACAAAAATAGGTTTAAGTGTTTAATAATATTCTGGTATATTTATTTTTTCAGTAACACATTCCTTATTTGTATAAATGCAGTTGTTCCTCATCTGTATAACAATAGACATAAATACTGTAATACCTGAACACATGCAATTATCTATATGTACCTCAATTTATACCCTTAATGTCACAAACTCTGCCTTTTGGAACCATTCTTTTCTTTTTAAAATATATTTTTATTCATTTCAGAGAGTAAGTGAGAGAGAGAGAGAGAGAAATATTAATAATAAGAGAGAATCATTAATTGATTCCTAAATGAGTAGATATCTATAAACACAGAAATCCTTTTTGCCTTCTGCATGCCCCACCATGGGGACTGAGCTCACAACCCAGGCATATGCCCTGACCAGGAATCTAAACATGACCTCCTGGTTGATGCTCAAACACTGAGCCACACCATCCAGGAGCATCCTTTTCTTTAATATCTCAAAAGGGGTTCAAGCCCACAACCTGCATGCCATGGGAAGTCCAGCGCCTTCTCAGCATTTCAGAAGATTGCCTCCTGGCTACCTCTAGTCTTAAAGTTCCTCAGTGGTTTCTATAGTTACTATAACTTTATAGTAAGGGTTGGAATAAGAAAGTGTGAAGCTCCTGCTTTGTTCTTTTTCAGAATTGTTAAGCAATTCTTAAAGAGTTTTAAACATATAGCCAGATTTTTTTGTAAAAACTACTTGAGTGAAAAGAATAAGATTAAAGACAGAGACACATACTGCAAGCTTTGTGTGACATAGAATGTATACAGCATAGAATGTACTGTTGTAATAGTTAAAGGACTTGATATAAAATATCTTAATCTCCAATGAAACGAATGTTATGGCAAAGTAAATGTACCTTAATGCCATTGCTGTATAATTGAAGACATTAACACTTATCATACATAATCCATTAAGAGAGTCTATTGCTTAATAGTTTCCTACAGTTTCTTTAGCATATCTGAAATCATATAATAAATAGTGGAAATATTGGTTAGCCATTTCATAAATCTGATCCATAGTAAGTAAGTTCATGATTTCATACTGAGCAAACTGTCCTTGCAAAAATAGGCACTTGTGTAATTATCTCAATTATATAAATCTCATTTTTGGACCTACACTGAATCCAGATTTTATAATTAGTTCTTTTACACAGATGCTTCATAAGGATGATCAGGTGAAGTAGGGAAGCCAAACATCTGCTGAAAAGGCCCATTTAAAATATTGTAATTGGTGAATTAAAATATGCTTAAAAATGAATTTATGAATTTAGGGTTATATTTTTAGCAGATTACAAATGCCTGTTTGTTTTATATTTTAAAGTTTGGTTTTATGAATAGGCTGGGACATTCGGGTAATGGGAGAGGAAGGAACCAAGAAAAGCTAATATTGCAAACTAAATCATGAGCATAGAATTGAAAGGAAGTTTTTCCATGTGAATTATAAAGAGTGACAACTACTAAATTTAATTAGGAAAAAGGGGAAATGTGGAAAGGAAAAAATCCCTTTATCATACAAAATTGAGCATCCTCCCAACCACACAGAATATACTTTAATGTATGTTTTAAAATACAACAGCTAAAGACTAATAAGGTAAATTGGAAAATACAAAATCTAATCTTAAAACTTTTCAGAGGCTTCCTATTGTTATTAATATAAGGCCCAAACTCAACACAGCACCTCTAGAACTTCATGAGCTTTTCTTTCTTAAACTTCAGTCCCCATGTCTCATCCTAGCCCCATTCTCTCCTTGACCATAGTGATCTAAGCTGTTTGTACCTTTATACAGGTTACTCCTTCTCTCTGCTTAGTAGTCCTTGATGCCTCTCTTCTTCCAGCCATTCAACAGAGCTAAGCTCAGCTGTCACTGTCTCCAGGAAGTCTTCCCTCACCTGACTCTCTGCCTTTCCTCCAAAGAACTGGCTTATCCTCTGTTGTCATTTCTTTCACTTGGTCTATAAGTTTCATGAAGACAGGGATGGTACCCTATTCATATTTATCTTTTTCAATACTGCTGTCATGAGTTGAATTGTGTCTCCTGCAAATAGATTTTAAAGTCTTAACTCCCAGTATCTGTGAATGTGACTTCAAGAAAATAGGATTTTTGTCGATAATCAATTTAAGATGAGGTCATTAATATGGATCCTAATCCAGTATGACTGGTGGTCTTATCAAAAATAAAAAGGAATGTTGGACATAGAGATAGACACACACACCCGCCAGAAACTTATTGAGAAGCCTGGGAGGAACTAGCGCTTTGATCTGGACTTCTAGGCTCCAGAATTATCAGACAATAAATTTCAATTTTGTAAATCACTCAGTTTGTGGCACTTTGTTCCAGTAGCCCAGAAAACTATCAATAATGTAACCTGGAGCTGAAAGTTTTTAAAGAATGAATGAAGTAACTCACCACAGTGTTTTACCAGCCTGATCCCTTTCTTATACAGTTCTCTATAGCATGCTTATGCGAACAAGATTCAGTGATCTTTTATTTAATTCAGTAATTAATTTTAAAAATTACTTTTGAAGTATCTACTTAGTTCGTAACACTCCTTGGGAACATAAATAAAAGCATTATTGTTCCTTCTAAAGCAGTCAGCTAAAGTATACACATCTCTATTATGTGAAATACTTGACATTTAAAAGTATGCCTGTGCCATGTGATCATTTAGTCTTTGAACACATCAATCATTAATTCATTCTCTAAATACTTATTGAAAAATTACTCTATGCCATCACTGTGCTCAGCATGGCCTATTTTATGCAACCCCCTTCTTTCTAGGGTCATATAATTTAGTTGAAGAGAGAAGATAAATGTATATAAAATATTAATTTGTAAAGTGATTTAATCTAACTGCTAACATTTTCTGTGCTTATATCCAGATTGTTGAGAATTGCTGAAGGAAAAATAAATTATTAGAGGAGTAATAGCCACTAAACCTTAACTACACAATCAGCCATTCCTTGTAACTTGTCTGCATTTCTCCAATGAATTATCTCTTCCATTTTCCTTAATAGCTATTTTAAAACTTCTGTACTTTTCTCAAATCTCTGACCTCACTATTTTATTCATTCTTGGTCAGTGTCCATACTTCCTTGCTATCAGAATGAATTGAAGATGAGAACTCCTTTAATGTTCTACCATTAAGTCTATATTCTTAATCTTCATCTACAGCACCCCATTCTCCTTTCCACCTAACTGAGAAGAGAAAATGTCCTCCTATCTCCATTTATTAACGTACCCCAAAATATTTATTAAGCACACCATCAGGGAATAAATATAAATTGGTGAGTATAAGAGATATAATTCCTTTCCTCCTGGAGCCTGTATTCTGCCTAAGATTACTTGTTGCTTTCACCTAAACTATTTTTATTTTCTCAAATAAGCCGTGTCATCTCTCAGTTCTGGATCTTTGAATACATGTTTTCCTCTGCAGGAATGTTCTCTCCCAACTCCCCCTCCCCCTTTTTTTTCCTGGCTCACATTCATCTCCCAGGACTCTAATTGGCAATCAGGACCTATAGTTTGCCTTCTCTGACAGTCAGACCCAACCCAAGATAGGCAGTCCAGCTCTCTGCTCCCATAGACTCTGTTCCTCTCTCATTAACTTACGACTGGATTTTTATTGCCTCTTCATCTTACCTTCTACTAGATAAGAACCATGCCTTTCTAGTTCAAGGATATAACCACAATGTTTAGGCCAGTACTTACACTTGATTAGTCATCAGTATGCTTGTTGAATGAGTTAATTCATTCTATTTAAGTCACATGTGTCAAACACAAGGCCCGCGGGCCAAATCCAGCCCTCCAGGCCTTGCAATGTGGCCCGCACCGCGCTGTCATCACTGCACTCTGCTGTCAGTTTATGACATTGTCAGTTTATGACTGTTCAGTAAACCATTCGGCCCGCGATTTAGGCTGGATTTTAGATTTTGGCCCCTTCTCTGATTGAGTTCGACACCCCTAATTTAAGTAAAAGTGAAAAGGCTGATACAGATAACTGGTTCTACTGGAATTCAATTTAGAAATGCATCACTATAGTAAGTTAAAGTTGGCAAAGACTTGAGTTGTCTTGAAAATTAAAGTGGTGAAGGCATTTCAAATTCAGGAATAGACATACTCTCATAAAAAAGCACCACAGTAAGATCAGCTTGCCTGAAGGAAGCTTAGCTGGAGAGAAGGAATAGTGACGAGAGAATATGTAAAATTTCTATATAGCAAATGAACAGTCAATTTGAAGTAATAGAGCAACATAATGAATGTAGAACTTTAGGGAATAATAACCAGGAAAACATTTGCAGAATGGGTTGTAGAAAAATGGAGGGAAAAACTAACATTGGGTAATACAAATCATAAGCCTTTTACAATAAAGCAGACATGATTGGATAAGCATTTGATTTAGTGAAATAGCTGGGGAGAAGAATAATATATTCTGATAAAATATAACAACTGTTGTATTATACAACATTGTAATGAATATCATAGCAACTCTCTGCCAAGTATCATAATAAGCCCTCGATTCAGTGATGCCAATCTCAGAGCTTCCAGTTTACTCTGAAATATTCTTCTAATTGGAAAACACAGAAGACAGGAAAGAAGGGGGTTATAAGTGCATTCTTTCAAGCTTATGAGTTTAAGGTGACAAATCAAACTCAAGAGAGTATTGAGGTACAAAAAGTTTGAGCACTTACCATAGTAATGATAATTGAAACTATGGAAATGGGTTCTCTACAAGAAAGAGATTATGGAGAGAATAGGATTCTATGGAGTGTGCCTCAAGGAATAACTATTATTCTAAGGAAGCGATTATCAAATTTAGCATACATCCCCCAAAGTTTCCATCCTATGCAGGATCATCTGGCATGGGCCCCAAGTTTTACATTTCTAACAAGCTCCCACATGATGCTAATGCTAGCAGGGTAAGGACCATATTTGTAGAACCACTTTGTGATTCTAGAACAATAAAATGAACATAAATAAAATGAAGAGGGAAGTAATAAGAATAGGAACAGGGCAGTACAATGTTATGAGCGAAGGAATGCAAAAGTAACCAGTAGAGTTTTGTGAAATGCAGAAAGAACAAAAGGCCATCAGAAATGTTTATGCCTTTTGGAAGAAAATTCTGTATCAGTATGATTTCCATTAGAAAGGAAAGAAGAGCTAGATATGTGCACAACCACTCAGACCATAAGAATTAGATTCTGTTCTTGAGGCTGCCCTAACAAATTACCACGAACTGGGTGGCTTAAGATTGATTCACTAGTCCTGGAGCCTGAAAGTTTAAAATCTAGGGTTCAGCAAGATTCATTGCTTCTGGAAAGTTCTGAAGGACAGTTTGCTCCACATCTGTTCCCTAGACTTTGTCAGTTTCTCCATTCTTGGTTATTCCTTGACTTGCAGATGCATCACTTCAACTTCTGCCTCTGTTATCACAAGCATTCTTCTCTGTGTGTCTGTGTTTCTGTATCTAAGTTTCCTCTTCATTCAAGGTCACCAATTATTGGATTAGGACCCACACTAATCCAGTACAATTTCATCTTAAATTGATTATATCTGCAAAGACCCTGTTTTCAAGTAAGGTCACATTTACAGGCACATAGGACTTCACACTACCTTTGAAAGGGACATAATTCAACCAATAGCAGATGTCATATGAGTAGATGGTGGTGTTTGGAATGAGATGGATGAGATTGAGAAGGGTGTGTGTGAAAAGGAAACAGTAAATATATGGTGTTTAAAAGTTTCAGCCCCTAAGAAAGGTGGCTATGGCAAGTTTATGAGATGGTATTTTCAGGATAGGACAAAGCCAAGAGAGAAAAAAGCAGTGAGTAAGAGACAGAATATTTTAGAGGGGTGAGTAATAATAAGTAAAGTTCTGGAGTAGAGAGGAACATTTGGACTTAGAAAAAAGGACTGATGTTTATTTCATTGAATAAAGGGAAAGCAGAAAGGATAAGTATAGATAGACATGGGGACTTTTACTTAGGCATTAAAGTGATTTGCTAAAATGCATGAGTGGGTATTATGAGTTCCTAAAAGAAAAAAATCTGGAACATTGTAATAAATTAATAGGGTGATCTGTGAGGTATTTTTTAAGTATTATTGAGAAGAATCAAGAGTAAGAAAATAAAGCTTTGGCTTTTAATTAACCACACCTACAGTGTCCAATGAGATTAATTAGTGTCTCAAATTAAAATAAAAGAGATGTAGGTATAGGGAATGCCTGATATTTATTCAAGCAAAAGAATTCTTTCTAAAGAATTTATTTAAGCAAAAGAATTTATGATATTTATTTAAGCAAAAGAATTCTTTCTAAAAGAGATATGAAATAGTCTGTTATCTGTGTAGACCAGATCCACTGTATGTTTTATTTTGTTGTTGTTGTTCTTAACCAAAATGCATATACATTCAGAAGTTAAGTTACCTGTGTACGTGGGTGTTTTCTAAGAGGGGGCTAGCTGGGGTTCAGTTTGGATTTTTTGTTTCCTTTAATAAAAACATGTAGTCAAAATGAACAGAATGCCACTAGTGTTTTCTGTGAAGCAATAAGTACCTTACCTAGCAGATCCTAGATACATTATGTCAGAAGCAGTCTGCTTAATATTGATTTGTGCCTGGCCAGTGTGGTTGAGAGTCAACCTATGAACGAGGAGGTTAGAGTTGGATTTCTTGTCAGGGCACATGCTCATGTTCTGGGCCTGATCCCCACTGTGAAGTGTGCAGGAGGCAGCCAATCAATTATTCTCTCTCATCACTGATGTTTCCATCTCTCTCTCTCTCACTCTCTGTCTCTCTTGCTCTCTCCCTTCCTCTCTGAAATCAATAAAACTATATTTAAAAATTAATAATATCGAATTGTTTAGAGAAGCCCCAAGATTTCTCTCCCAGTCAACTCATATCAGATGAAGTTGAACCAAGTTACTGAAGGACTGCAAGACTTCATGGGGCTTAGTTCTTTACACCCCCAATGAATATATGGGTACATTGTAATCATATGACTTTTAAGCATTTAGTTTTTATTCTGAGCTTCTCCAGTACAGTATCAGTCTCTCTTGCCAAGACTTCTGCTTTCGTTCTCCACCTCTCACTCACACCTCCTCCGCAGCATGGGCAGGAAATAAGGGAAAAGGGTGAACTGTGTTCCTCTTGTTCTCTCTTTTTAGAGTTCAGAAGAGATTTTGTGTGGAAAGAGGTTAAATTAAAGATTTGAACAAGGATCAGGCATTCCCTATACCTACATCTCTCATGTTAATGTAAGGAATAGCCATTTGGGGATAAGTAAAAACTATAGAAAGGGGAACCCAACTGTAGGTAATAGATGTAAAACAAATTATTTCTATATATCACATGTTTGTTAAACAGATCAGTTTTTTTATTTATTTCTTGGGAAATTGGATTTTTTTAATTCCACACTTTTTTCCTTTGCTAGAGTGCTAAAATATGTGGATTTTTCTTCCATGATTTTACTTATATTATTCTGTGGCAGTTTTGTTTATTACTAGCACACACATATGCATATTTAGTATAATTCTTAATAACCAGACATTTCACAGTAGAAAGTGTTAGGGTCAATATTTGTGGTGAGACCTACCAACCCTTTTCATGGAGTTAATTTTATAAATGACTAGTCTACCAAGGAACACATGAAAATATGTGATGTAAATGGCAGAGCTTTTAAGATTGTAGTTCTGAAAAAATACTCAGAATGTAAGAAAACACAGACAGGCAATTCAATGCACTCAGAAAACAAATTAATGAACAAAATGAGTAGTTTACCAAAGAGATTGAAACTTTAAAAAGGAACCAATCAGAAATTCTGGAAATGAAGCATGAACTTAAGAAGATTAGGAATGATCTATTAAGCATAAGAAACAGAGCCAACCAGATGGAGGAAAGAATCAGTGATAGCAAAGATAGGCAATGACACAGATGAAAGAAGAGAAATCTGAGCATAAAGAAAAATGAAAGAGTTGCATAACAACTATATTACTATACCAGAAAAAGCAATATTAGACTAATAGGCATACCAGAAGAAGAGAGAGAGAAAGAAATGGAGAGTCTATTCAAACAAATAGTGGATGAGAACCTCCCAAAACTATGTAAATATCTATGTCCTTGAATCCAGAAAGCAAATAGAACACCTAGTTAACAGGGATATTTCTTAATTATGGACACTTCTTTTCAAAACAATGACCAATTCTCTAAATTGGAACATCCCCTAAAAATCAATGTTTTGCTATATTCAGTTTGGTTACTCAGATCTTTGTGAATATCACTGTATTTACACCGTTAAATATCAATCTAGCTTATTTTATCAGAAATTCATATTTTGGGGGATTGCTAGGCATCTCCATCTCAATAGTCAACCCAATGGAGCTGGAATTTTATGAACATCGTGTGACAGAATTCAGAGCAGCTGACTCTAGTCATTTAGGCAGTCTGGAATCCAGAGGATGTCTTGGTTTGAAAGGTGCATTCTCTTTTATCAATTCTAACTTAACCTGCAGGACACATCTTTGACACTAAACATCTGTTGATTCTTCTCCTGCTCTTCTAAGTCTTGCTTACATAACACTAGTACTATAAGAGAACTCATCATAACCAGTTAAATGATGCCAGTGTGTCTAGGTGTCTGTTTTTCAAAACAATTTATGGAGGAAAGATAATTTTTCTTAATTTATCAAGCATCTATTATATGCCAGTTACAGTGGTGCCTCACACAACGAACTTAATTCGTTCCAGGAGCAAGTTTGTTATGCGAAAAGTTCATTATGTGAAACGCGTTTTCCCATAACAATACATGTTAAAAAAAATAATTCGTTCTGTAGCATAAAATATGCTAAGATGACATAAAAAAAGATAAATTTTTTGTTATTATTTTTATTTAGATACATCTAAAAACATAATTTTTTTTAAAAAAAACACACATTTTTTTAATTTTAAGACAGACTAAGTAGACTCTACCGAATCTTGCACATCTTCATCCATTTTCTGCTTTTTGGCCGATGGTTTCATGAAAAACCTGTCCAAAGTCGTTTGTTTTTCTCTTTTCTCCAACATCTGCCGGAAATAACGGACAAGAATATCGGAGTAAAGATCGTTGATCCTGTTTGCTTCAGCTGAATCCGGATACAGTGTATTGAGTTTAACTTAAAAGGACGACTGCCGTGATACGTGCGTGATTTAATTCGTAATGAAGAACGATTGCCACGATACGTGCTTAAGTTAAGCGCAGTGACTAACGACTGCCTGCAGTGCCTGCGCGGAAGGATGCAATACATCGGCAGCGATCGTGGAAGCTCGGGCAAAGCGGTCTTGGAAGCTCGGGCGACTTCGTTGTGTGAATCATGAAATGAAGTTCGTTGTGTGCAGCGTTCGCTGTGCGAGGCGTTCTTTATGCGAGGCACCACTGTACTATACAACACAGATACACTTATTCCCTCATTACAGATCAGTAGTTTACACAGTTAGTAGGTGAGAGAATCAGGATGCAAAGCTGGCTATGCTGTTCCCCAGTCAGAGTTCACCTGAAGCAGGGTAACTACTTAAGAGTCATCAACTGCACTACAGCCCTCTTCTTTTCAGCTGTCCCTCACTCACTAAGCCACCAACTTCATCTTTAAGGAGAATCTTTCTAAGAGACATGTGGCTTTTTCTGTCTTCTTATATTTATTTTTCCATTCATTTTGTATGTAAAATATACTTATAAGGTAACTACAGTTGTCTCCCTTTATTCATGGAGGATACATTCCAAGACCTCCAGAGGATGCCTGCAATGGCTAGTACTGAAACCTGTATATACTGTGTTCCTTCATATATATACATGCCTATGGCAAAAATTAATTTATAAATTAGGCACATTAAGATATTTACAGCAATAACTGATAATAAACTAGAACAATTAAAAACAATCCTATATATCAATAATAAAGAACTAATATGCTAATTTGACTGGACAGCAGAACAACCTTCTGGAACGACCTTCTGGATCAACCAGTGGGCAGAGGACAGGGCCTCAAGGCAGCTGGGGATGCAAGGCAGCTAGGGCCACAAAGCAATCAGGGCTGTGAGGGCCAAGTCCCTTGCACAAATTTTGTGCATCGGGCCTCTAGTATCTTACCTAATAATTGACCAATAATTGACCGTACCTCTGCTATGCCCACAGCCAATCAGAGTGAGTATGCAGATTAGAAGGCCAAAGATGGCAGCCACCCAGCTGCTCCAGGTGTGGAATGGCCAGGTGGGGCAGGACGCCAGTTATGAGAGGGAGGGTGGGGGGTGAAAGGATCTACAGGAGCAGAGTGTCGGAGTGAAGACAAGACTGCAGATTAAGACAAAGATGGCAGACTCTGGCCTCAGTCTGCAGCAAAGACGAAGAAGGCAGACTCTGGCTGGAGCAAAGGCCTGGGTCTTGGGTGCCGGAGGAAAACCTATGCTGGAAACCGAGGGAAAAAAGGCCTATTGCACAAATCTCTTCATGCAACGGACCTCTAGTACTATAATAAAATTTATGTGAATGTGATCTCTCTCAAAATATCTTTGTACAGTTCACACTTCATGGATACACTAGAAAAGAGATGATTCATGTCCCAGGTGGGATGGAGTGGGACAGTGAGATATTTCATCATGCTATTCAAAATAGTACACAATATAAAACTTATGAATTGTTTATTTCTGAAATTTTTAAGATTTCAGATGGTGGCCAGGACCGGTTTGGCTCAATGGATAGAGCGTCGGCTTGGGGACTAAAGGGTCTGGGTTCAGTTCCGGTCAAGGGCATGTACCTTGGTTGCGGGCGTATCCCCAGTGGGGGGGCGGTGCAGAAGGCAGCTGATAGATGACTCTCTCTCTCATTGATGTTTCTAACTCTCTATCCCTCTCTCTTCCTCTCTGTACAAAATCAATAAAATATATTTAAAAAAAAAAAAAGATTTCAGATGGTGGTTGACTATGGATGACTGAAACCATGAATAGCAAAACCACAAATAAGGGGTACTTGTTTTATATAACTGGCCTTGTTCTATTGCATAGCATAAATCAGACAAAAAATCCTGTCATCATGAAGTTTATGTTTTCATCAAGGAGACAGACAAAAAATAAATAACATAAAATACATATATGACTTGCGTAGTATATTACAAGATATAATAAATGCTAAAGTAAAATGAAAAGTAGAGCAGAAGAAGGAAGTGGAGTGCATGGTTGGGGGATAGTATTAAATAAGTAGGTCAGGTTCAGGCTCCTAGAGAAATTGAAATTTGTACAAAGCTCTGAAGAAAGTGCATTCGAGGCAAAAGGAACAGATAAATGCCCTAAGGTAGAAGTGTGTCCAGTGCGTTCTAGAATTATCAAGTCTGTGAGTGTCTGGAGAGGAATGAAGGAGGGAAATATTAGCTAATAAGGGGAGATAATGATCCTTTAATGTAGAAACCCTGCCTCCGCTTCTCTAGAATATGTACAAGGAACTCCCAGTGCCTCCAAACTGATTATTTGGATGGTCTTTTTGCTCAGCAGTCCTAGCCCACATTTGTCTTCATAGACTAGTCCTCCAAAAAGCACTGGCATCCTCTGAGTTTAGAACATTCCAGCCAGATTCAGCCCATTAACTCATATGTACCCACTCATGAATCATTATTTCTATAGTGTTTCTAGTTAATCCATTCATTTATGTTGACCATAGTCAAAAGCAACAATGCATAACATGTACTCAGGGGTGTTTGTTGAAAAATAGATATATGAGTGAGGTTAGTGAATGAATGAATGAATGAATGGAGGTAGATTGAATCTCATGACACAGATGGATATTCCCATCTCTAAATAAACTTGTATTCTGGATGTAGACGAAAGCTACACATTTACTTACGTTTAATTAAGTATCTGGAATATGGTTGAGTGCTGATTAAATATTAATTCTTTTTAAATGTATTCATTTTTTTCATCAAAGTAAGAAAAATCAGAGATTTTTAGTAGCTTCAGAAACATTTTCTGACTCCTACTAAAAATATTTTGCTTCACCTTGAATAGAGTCACTAGTTAAAATGTTTTTAAACCTAATCTCAGAGAAAAAAGTTATTAACTTTTTAGTGATATAATTTTATCGAGAGCATCCACAGTGATTTCACTGTGCTGGTACAAACTTTAAATGTCAACTATATAATTATGCCCTTTGTTGGATTTAAACTTGTTTAAAGTGGTGATTTGTTTCTTGAGCTCTTCTGTAACCTAGATTGACTGTGGCATTTACTGTTGACATAGTGAATCAGAGTCCCTGGATTTGTTTTAACCTTTTCTTTCTACAGGATGGATTGACTTCTATAGTACTCCAAGTGCAATAGATTGAGTCTAGAATGTGGCTATGAAACTTTTGTAACTATATTTTTAAGCACCCTATAATCATATATAAATACAAAGTAATAGGGTTAGAAAACATGAACTGATATGTATTTTGAATTTCAAAGGAAAAGCCAATTAAGTGTATTTTATTTATTCTGGATCATCATTTGCTTATTAAACAGGTTTTTTTTAACCTGAGGCAAACAGATACATGTATAGATCTGTGGAAGCCAGAGCATCAGTAAAGAATAATTACCCATTTTGTAGGAAATTAGTGAACACTAATTTTAATTGCTCTATCAACTTAAATCCATTTTCCATTTATATTAACAATTATTATATTTAATTTAACAAAAATTATTCTATTGCAAATATAATTTCAGAGGTATTTCTTTATAATTTGCTATGCCACTGTTTCTCCATTAACTAATCATCTTAAGAGCACATAGTTCTACTTAATATTCAATTAAAGCATAGTAAAATGGAGTATTTTTAAAAGTGTTTTTCATTGTTTTTGTATGAAGTGCCAGGTAGGTGTGTTGTTGGTCTTCATTATGATAAAACAGGTGACCTAGTTTTTTTTAATTAGGTTACTAGGTATGTGTGGTTAAAAATAAAAAAGTCTTACACCAAGTAAGTTACAGAAATTTTCTGTTTTTACTAAAAAAAAAAAAATTACTTGATATATAATATATCTCTTTCAAAGTAATGTGCATGTTAATTATTATAATTTTAATGTATGCTATAATTATTATTCTGAATGTATATTCAGTCATATCCTGAAAAGGATATTTTTATGCTTTTAAAGATTCTATGAGTCATTATTTTTAAATGACCTCATAGTGATTTTAATAACTATTATTATCATTCCATTGGTACATATAAATAAAAAATTTGTAAGTCATAGCACAGTAAAAATTATCTTTCAGTGTAGAAACTTTCATATTTAAAGTGATTTTGATATCCTGTGATATAAGAGTGATAGAGAATATTATCTGTTTCTTTATTCTTTTTTTTAAATATATTTTATTGATTTTTTACAGAGAGGAAGAGAGAGGGATAGAGAGTTAGAAACATTGATGAGAGAGAATCATCGATCAGCTGCCTAGGGTGTGCAAGCCCTTGACCGGAATCAAACCCGGAACCTTTTAGTCTGCAGGCTGATGCTCTATCCACTGAGCCAAACCGGTTTCAGCTGTTTCTTTATTCTTAAGAATGTATATGGAGATCATTTTTTTTTTTTTGTGTGTGTGTGTGTGTGTGTGTGTGTGTGTGTGTGTGTGTGTGACTAGCCTCACTATTACTTAATAACAGTACCATGAAATGTGAAGATATGACAAAGTGGCCAGAGAAGAAAATGGGAAATGCAAGCATCTAGTTTCTTTTCCTTATCTTCTCTCTAAAATTACTACTTAAATCTCAATGTCTCTTCCTTGTGGCTTTTGTTTCTAATTTGGGAAATTTTCTAAGTGTTGTACTGTTCATCCTGAAATTTCAAGAGTGTCTAGGTTTGTACCCAAATAATTCTCTATGCCAGAGTAACAGCAACAATGAAGAGGAGCCCACAGACTCAACGTGAGCAGAACTGTACTTGTGTTTTGCCTGGCTCATGTAGGATCCTTTCACACTCTTGCCTGATCCCTATTTTGTCCAATCACCCAGTAGGAGCTGATTAGCTAGAGAAGAACAAATAAGTGTGCAGTCATAAAGTAGAACAAAACTAAGGGCCACAAGGGATTGACTTCAAGAGCTTTGGCTCGACTCATTGGCATTAATCAATAAGTCTTCAAATATTTAAAGAAGAACAAATCAACTGAAGTAGAACCCTGGCTGTTATTTATCACTGTTATAATAAATTAAGGATTAAAGTTTTTAGGCTGTTGAAATGTGCTAATTGCATTTTCTTAAAAAAAAAAAAAAAAAAAAAAAAAAAAAAGCTTTCCTTTCTCTGTTTCTTCCCCCTTAGGTTTAGGCTTCAGTATTGCAGGAGGTGTGGGGAACCAGCACATTCCTGGAGACAACAGCATTTATGTAACTAAAATCATAGATGGAGGAGCCGCACAAAAGGATGGGAGGTTGCAAGTAGGAGACAGACTACTCATGGTGAGTGTGACTCCAGCAAAACTATGTTCATATTTATAAAGCTCCTTTCCCAGCATAGGAATCTTGGTTGGTTGAGACTCTCATAACAAAATACCAAAGACTAGGTAGCTTAAACAACAGAAATGTGTTCTCATAGTTCTTTCTTAAAGCTAGGGAGTTCAAGATCAAGATTCTGGCTCATTCAGTGTCTGGTAGAATCTTTCTTCCTGGCTTGCAGACATTTATCTTCTCTGTGTGTCCTCACCTGGCCTTTCTAGATGCTTGTGCTGAGAGAAGATCCCTCTGTGTCTTTCTCTTCTTCCTAGGCCACCAGCCCCACCAGAATACAGCTTCACCTTTAACTCATTTAATTAATAACCTTTGTTGCCTCCTAAATACCCTATCTCCAAATACAGTGATGTTAGCAGTCAGAACTACAATATATGAATTTGCAGGGAAGGGACACAATCCACTCCAGAGTAGTGATCATGGACAGAAATAGACAAGAAGGGAGAGCATATTTTGTGGTAAGAGATCTCAAAAGTACACATATAATTGTATCTGACTTGTTGACATTTAAAAAAACAGAAATCTAAATTATCACCAATTTTTATAGATACGTAAGGCACAGAGATTTTAGGTTGTTTTTCCAGTGCAATCCATCTCTTCTTAGAAGGGAGATGCTAAAGCAGAACTACTAAGAGGCAGGCTTTGTATAACAAAGGGAACTGCCTGGTGTGCTGATAAATACATTTGTATATCTCTCTGTGGTTCATTGTTCAATCAGTGTAGACTCAGTCTCTACTTTCCAAGAATTCTCATGTGGAAATGGATCTCTTCCTCCTCTCCCCTCAGACAGCATTGCAGCTGTTATTATATCTGCCAGCAGTCCTCCTGCTTCAGGAGCCCTGCAAATGATTGATACCAACACATGGCCCCCCTTCTAAGCCCTGGGGTTATAAGCTAAACTATGGTAACATCAGACAATGATCAGCAGTGAAACAGTTAAGATTTCACTTAATAAAACTACTTCATGTCCATCAACCCTTTTATATCAAATCTATAAGATAATAATCAAACACTGAAAATTAATAGAAGATACTAGTAAGTATATCTAGTCTTATGTCTGCCCTTAGACAATAGAGTCTCTAATGTATGTCTGTAAGGAGCCATTATCTCCAACACGTTTGTGAGAAGTGTTTGGGAAGGACCAATATATACAGTCTCAGAATAGTAAATTCTAGGACAGGTGCAAGTTTGTAGGTGGAACCTCAAAGTTCATTGTGCCCACTTCATTGATCTAGATAACATGTTTTTAGTCTCACTCTAATCTCATAGTTGTCAGTGACGTTTGTATTGAATTATTTAGACAAGACCTTTATAATATCCTATTTTAAACTTTATTATTGATTTTTATAGAGAAGAAGGGGGAGAAATAGAAAGAGGGAGAGAGGGAGAATGATTGCTTCCCATACATGCCCCAACCAGGATTGAATGTGAAACTTGTGTATATGCCCTGACCAAAAATCAAACCCACAATCTTTGGTGTACAGGATGATGCTCATGTTACTGAAGAAAGTCCTTCTTCAGAAAACTGAAGAAGAACAAAGCAATACTTAGAGAGATGGAGTTACATTTATTATGGTCGGGTCTAGAGGAAAATGTATCTCAAATTCTGGGCCCCAACATGCAGGAATTCTCCCTATTTATATGATCCTACCCTCTTTGTCTCCCAAATATGGAGTGTTTCCGGCCCCCTTTTGCAAGTTCTTAAAGAGCCAGTGTGTGCTGGCCTGGCACCAGCACTGATGACCTTCTCTGGGGAAGTTCAATAGCTTAGTAAAGTGGGAGTAGTCTTAGCAGGCAAGAATTTACAGAAGCCAATTAGCAGGGTTAAAATTTCAAACAGCAGTTTTCATATAAGATGGATGCTTCACTCCAACCAACTGAGCCACACCAGCCAGGTCTATAGTATTTTTTATATTTATTGGCTTTAACTATTTTCCATGTACTTTTAGAAGTGCTTTTCTAATGGCTTATTTTATATAAGCAAAAGGAAACTGAGGTACAAGTAAGAGAGACTTACTTGCTAACTGGTCTTATAGTTAACAATGGGCAGAACTGGGTTTAAAATCCAGGCAATCTGGCTGGCATCCATGCTTAAAACCAACTAAGCATGGTCTTTGCATTTCTTTCCTAGAATTTATCAGTCATTTCTTTCCTTCCTTTAGTTATCATTCAGTCATTTCATTAATTCCTTTATTTAACAAGTAATATATGGTGCACCTTTGATTTCCCAGCAATAACCAGTACTCAGAAACCAACTCTGGCAGAAGAAAACATATGGCAAAAATAAAATAAAAAATGTAGCATTAATGACTTTAGTCAAAGTTGCAACTAAGAGTGTTTGGGTTTTTTTACTACCTGAAGTTACTATCATTTTATTTTATTTTTTAAAACCACTTTATTGAGGTATGGTTGTCATGTAAAAAAAAAATGTACTGTACACATTTTATAAACACAACACGATGAGTTTAGGGATAGGTATACACTCATAAAAACACCAACATCATTAAGGCTGTATACACTGAGTGGCCAGATTATTATGATCTCTGAACACAAAATAATCTGGCCACTCAGTATATATCCTATATAATAAAAGGCTAATATGCAAATTGTCCCTTTGACCAGGAGTTCGACCAGCAGGCAGGCGAACCAACCACCCCTGTCCCCTTCTGCTGGCCAGGCTGGCCAGACCCCACCCATGCACGAATTCATGCACCGGGCCTCTAAAAAAAAATATATATATATATATATATATATATATATATATATATATATTGTATATATATCCTGAGTGGCCAGATTATTGTGTGTTCAGAGATCATATTAATTTGGCAACTCAATGTATATATCCATTATCTCCCAAAGTTTTCTCCTATCTTTGTAATTATTATTATTATTATTACTATTTTTATTAATATAACAATTATTATTTATGTAAAAATATGCTAAGAACACTTAACATAAGATCTAACCTAAGTACATTTTAAATATATAATACAGGCACTATGCTTAATAATAGTACTACCATTTTTATTCTTAATACTTTCTGAATTTTCATGTTTGTTTGCTTTGTGGGTTTTTTTTTTTGTTGTTGTTGTTATTTGTTTGTTTTTTGCCTTTCATGTAAAAGCTGGTTCTTATGAAGTTGTGTCTTTTGGGGGTGTAGCCCTAACAAATTTATTTCAAGAATATAAACTTTTTTAGTTGTTGACTTGGGAATGAAATAAACTGAGATACCCATCTCCCACATGGAGCTAAATTGAAATGAAGAGGACAGTTTCATTCTAAAGTAATGACTGTCATAGATGGTTAGGATGTGACCCAGGACTCATCGTTCTTCTATAAGAGCTTGGTTGTAGACAATTCTGGTATTTCTTCAACTGCTGCTAATGATAAAAATATCATTCTAGATTTGTGTGCTGATTTCTTAGGGTTCCGTTTAAATTTCTAGTTTTATTTTCAAATTCTTTTAAAAACTTGAAGTTTAAATAATTCTGTCAAAGGATTTTCCAGGCAGCATGTTATTATTTTATTATATTTTTTTCAATATTCATTGTAGATACAATGACCTCAAAAATAGCTGTGACATAATCCTTAACTGTTAGAGTGTTAAATAAAGAATAGCTTTAAAAAAATGAATCTTCAACAATAATAGGCCTCTCCCCTCTTATGTAAGGAAAACCTAATTATTACTTCCAAGGCAACTGTCAAGCTGAATTTGGAAATGAAAGAAAATGATTCATTTTATAATATTCTGAAAGAAAAATTACCACGAGGGAGAGAATTAAAAAAATAATCATGGGAGCTACCCCAAAAGACCAATTATCTTGTTTCACCCGAAAAATATTTATTAAGGCTACCCTCTGTCATTTCTTTCCACCCCCTTTATTACCCGACATTCATGTCTTTTTATCTTCCTCATCTTCTAATCTCCTCCCCCAAAAGAAATATGAATAATTTAGGTTCTGTGATTTACTATCTGAACCACACTCTCTAGTTTTCGCTAAATAGCTATTATTTTTTCTAAAGTAATTTGTACCACTTCTTAGGAAAAATCCCCCCTATATTATTCATTCATATTTTTGTAAAGTAAACTGATCTGAAATGAATCTCTTTTCATTTCTTTAGACTTTTGTGGCTGGATCACCACATGTTAGAAAGTCTCTCAACATCTGCCCTTCAGTGAAAGCAATGAAATCACAGTCCTTAGTATGATTCTCTTTTAGACTCATTGTAATAACCCTTCCAGTTATCCTACTAAAATAGCTGAATTATAGCATATATATTGGGTACATTTTTCCTTATGTACTTGATGCATTTCAGAAATGAAGTTTCTAGTTTAGATATTATCTTCTTCCAACTCTTTTTGGTACATCAGAATCTCACAGAAAAGTAGGAAGTAATCTCTTACCTCTGCTAGGATATGCTAAGGATGGAGAATTTATTGCCTCCTAGAGCTATTCATTAGATACTGACTGTCATTAGCAATTTTTTCTTAAAATTATAGCAAAATATATGTACCTATTCATTTCTGTCTTTATTCAAAGTCCTGTCCCTTGGGAAGTTGAATACTAATTTCTCACCCACATTTGTTTGAAAAATTATGTCACTTCTTCACTTCTTGGTCTTTTAAGATGTTTTACAATTTTTCTCTCACTCCTGCAGTAACTTTTTCCACATCTACTTATCTTCCATAAGTACATTACCCATTTAACAAGACATTTTTTTCTTTCTTAATATGTTATTCCTGTATATGACCTTTACATTATTCTACTATAAGAAAAATTATCCTTCCTGTCACATATGTAATAAGCTTCTTAGTTTTTTAGACAATATATATGTTTTATGTCAGATCTCTCTGTTGTTTCATGGGTCAACCAGATATTCTCTTTATCAAAATAATAATTTTTAAATTTTTTCCTGCTGATTGACACTAATCATTCACTAAAATAGTACTTTATTTTGTCAAATGACAATGACATCTGATTTTTGCAGATTATACCAGTAGATTCATGTTATAATCTCAGACTGAATAGATTATATCCTGGCCCTGAACTTTATGGGACAATGATCAGAAGTTAACAGTAATAATTTTCAAATTCTTTCATAGATTTTTATACACTGGTTTTTAGTAAGCCCTACCAAAGAGAAACATAGAGCCATATATATTACAGAAATGCGATGTTGTTCATCTTTTCCTTCACAATACCAGAAATTTGAATCCAGAGTCATCTGTTTATTTTCTCTATAGGGATAAACCTAAACTGTTAATTGTCAAAGCCCCTTGTAATTTAAACTTCATACTCTTAGTCTCTTTTACCTAAAACCTCTGCTTGAAGTTTGAAAAAACAAAACGAAAAGCAAACAAATAAACATAGACAGTGAGAGAACTTTTACATCTTTAACAGAGAACAAGTCTGTATAGGTTGGTTTGTTTTTAATTCTTCTTAAAGGGAAGCAGTAGACAAGGGAAATGGTAACAGGAATCAAAGTAGGTTGGAAAGACAGTGGACTACGAGATAGGATAACTGGATTCAAGTTCCAGGCAGCTAGCACTAACTCTACCTAATTGACCTTGGCAAGTTATATACATCTTTGGTCTTCTATTTTGGCCTCTTTACATGGCAGCATTGTACTTCCCAATTGGGCAGTCAGTACTTTCCAGTGTATTTCAAAATACCAGTCTCATTACTGACTGTGAACATGAAAAGGATCTGTGGTCAAATAAATTTGGGAAATTCTGCAACTTGTAGAATTTCTCTCTTGGAAATTCTCAATAAACTTAGCACATTAAAGAGTTTGTGAAGTCCTGCAGTCAAGGAACTAATTTAACTTTGGTTAATACTATAATTTTCAAAGGTATTCTATTGTGGAATTCTTTTAGGGGAGGAGATAGTTTCTACTCTTTATTTTCTTTTGAAATTTTTTTTCAATTACACTTTACATTCAATATTATTTTGTATTTATTTCAGGTATACAGCATAGTGGTTAGATAATTGTATACTTTACAAAGTGTTCTTCTGATATTTCCAGTACCCAGCTGGCACCATACAGAGTTATTGCAATATTTATAATTTTATTCCCTATGCTGCACTTTACATCCCCATTACTATTTTATAACTACTAATCTGTATTTCTCAGTCCCTTTACCATTTTCACCCAGTCCCCCAACAATCTCCCCTTTCTGGCAATTGTTGGTCTGTTTTCTGTATCTATGAGTTTGTTTCTGTTTTGTTTGTGGAACCTTTTTCTTAAAGTAATGTTTATAAAACACCTATAACTAGTTTTTAGTGGAGTGTACCCTGGGATGTGCTATCTCTTATTCCAAAATTAATATCCCATGGTAATAGGCAGTAAATGGAGGGGATGTGGATGGAAACAATACAGTTTTCTCAGTGAGTATTACAATAGCTGTAAGGACCTAAATTGTTATTTTTAGTAGATTTATAAAATTGCTTCATTTCATCCAAATAGTAATAAGAAAATCATCTTGAACATGATGCAAATATGCAAATATGTTGAAAGTCCTGTTTATTTCTGAATAATGAAGAGGACTTTATTTTCATTGTTAGAACAAACTGAGATAAGAACAAAAGGCTGTACTCTCTGTGCACATGGCTGTTTCTTACCACCAATACACTGCTTCCTCTTAAAAATACCTTTCACCTACTGCATCCCACACAGTCTTCACTCCGACACTTGAGAGATGGATGGGGCAGTCATTGCTATCGTTCTTATTTTCTAGAAAAGAAAGTTGGAACTCAGAGAAGACAAATTAATTTCTAATATTGCATAATTACTAAATTGTGAAAGTAAGTGCAGACCTAGAGATCCATGTCCTAAAACCACATCCCTTTCACCAGTTTACTCAACCTCTCTGGTTCTCAATCCTGGTTACACATTTGAATAGTGTGGTAAGGTTTTGAACTCTGTGGATCCTCAGGCTTCAGTCAACCCTGAATAATCAAATCAGGATCTCTGGGGTAGGAGCACATTTTATTTAACGTAGTTGGGTTTTTATTTTAAGTTTTCCAAATTATTCTAATGTGCACCTAGGTTATGAACCACAGTCCTACCTTTACCTAATCACATCCTCGCCCGCTCTGCTGCTGCTTCACTGCTTCTCCTGAGGGAGACTTTGGTGGAAATGGGCATTTTATCAAGCTGGTACAGATTCACTGAGCAACTTCCAGCAATGGGCTGACAGACATTTACAAATATCTCATCTTTAAAGCTCTGTCCGCTGAAGTTGGAGTCACTTCTGAAACAATGTAAAATAAAACAAACAAACAAAAAACTGGATAATTACTTCCTAGACTTCCTTCTAACTTGTCTCAAATGAAACAGAATTACAATGAAATGCAATTGCAATGACAGTTCATGTAAGGTTGCTTTCTGGCTTATATATAATTTAATGACTCTGTTTCTGAAACTTGCTCCTAGTTTTCATATATTGGTGCCTACTACAGAGTGGTGGTTTTAAAATAACTTTTAATAACATACCCCATCCATAAAAAACATAAAAAGTTGCCTTTAATATATGTATATTTCTCTACTTTAAATTGCATACATATATAACTATGTGACTATATGTTACATATTTTAAAACATACACAAAAGTGGAAAGATTAAGATCAATGTGGTAAATATTAATAGAAGTTCAAATATTTCTTCCTGTACCCAGTGAGGTCCCATGGGTTCGTTGTGGCGACCACTGCTAAGAGGAAGCTGGAGTCAATCAACACATCACTGTCAATCTCAATCTTTCTCTCTCTCTTTCTCTCTCTCTCTGGAATAAGATTAAAAGATGCACCAATAATTAATGTAGAAAGGAGAAATGTACACTGTTGGAGCTTTCATCTTGTTTCTTATAAGCTGATGTGACCCATTGTTCATGTTCCGTGCCAGCCTTTCATCCTTATATCCTATGCCTGACACAGAATGAGTGTCCCATAATTGTGTTGTTGGTTGAATGACCTTCATTCCCTATCCTTTCTTCTCTGACTCAACACAAATGTAAAATAGAAACCAGTGCAAATGCCTCATTCTCCATATAAAATGGAGAATTTTGATCACTTTTCCTTTGGTTATTTTTTTAACTTATTTAGCTTATTATTTCAATACTTACGAAGTGCCTAGTATTTTATAATGTATCAGATGGGGGGGACGCAAAGATAAAAACGATCTAATCATTGCTCCGGAGGTCAGTCTCTGAGGTGGGAAGAGGCAGGGGGTGATCATTTTCACAGAAAGAACCCTGAACAGAAAGAAACTATTTCCAGTAGCAGGATTGGGCAGAAGCACTGTGTCTGATTATGATGTTTGATTGCTATTTATATACTGCTTTTTATTATAGTGTTTTTTTAGATTCATGCTATCATTCCTTTCTTGTAAACACAAGTAATCAACCAATAAATCAGCATTACTCACATTTTACCTAGAAGAAAATGATCAGTAAACATGTTAACTGACCAAAATCCATGAATCTAAAAATTGAAACCCAATTCTATATTCAAAATTACTCTCTTTATACCAAGTTGACTTTATTTCTAGAAACACCTGAAATTAAAATATGGCAAATTATTTTTAATAAGTGTTGGTCAACTCACTGAGCATGAAAAATCATCTTCTTTCTTTCCCATTCCAATTTTCATCACGCATGAGATCTTGCTGTGTGTGTTTCATAATGAAGCCACTGAGCTTAGTTTATGTCCCTTCTTATTTAAACTTCTATTCTTGCTCATTAAAAAAATAGAGTTAATTTCATTTTAGCAATAACTAATACATGCTCATTGCTAAAAAGAAAAATAAGAAAATATTTATTATTCAAAGGTAACCCTTGTTAGAGTTTCATATTTATTCATAGTTATTTTAAAAATCAATTTTTCCATAAGAATTAATTTCAATGTCCTGCTGAGATTTTAATCTTTAGTTTATGCACATTTATTTTTATGTCATTGACATTAATACATTAGGTTGGTCTCCTTTTAAATTTATCATACAATCTAGTGATTAATGACTTTGTCTCCTTTTTAAAAAGTTAACTTGGGAGTTTGTAATTTTTTTAGTGTTTCTAGAGTCTCACATTTCCTTAGGGTATATTCTGGCTAACTTTTATATTCTCAATAACCTCCCAGTTTGTCCCACCACCTTGGTATTCCTGAATGAATATGGGAAGGTCAGGATCTCTCCATCAGTACTTGGATCATTCCTCCTTTTTCCCACTCTCATGCCCCACACCTCCTGTCTTTGTACCATCACATATACAGGGACAGCTTATAACTCAATTGATGTTTCTTCCTTTTCTGATTTAACCCATTGGAATTAACAATTATTCAAACTGTGTATACATTTTGGGGGGACACCTGTATTTGTGCTTACACTCATTTGAATTCTCACCACACTTGCCATGTTCCCTCTGACAAGTCTCCTAGCTGGTTTGCCCTCTTTTATCTGCATCGTCCTCAGATTCAGTGCTCCCTCCTCTATCTGAGAGGATGAGTCATCTCACCTCCAACCTCTCTTTCTTGGCCTCAGTCCAGGGTCCTATTGCATACGTCCTAATGGACATACTGCACTTGTGTCCCCTCCACCCCCCACCGTGTAGTACACACAGTCTATGGAAATACTTCATTCAGATGCACATGATTTTGTTTATAAAACCAGGCCAGTTGCTCAGTGTTCACCATTATAGGCAGATACTCAGTGCAAAAGAAAAGGAAAAAAGACAATGAACAACAATGACAAGAGCAACTAGCCAATCAGTATAATATCCCTTCTCTCTTTGTACAATCAGCTCCAGCTGTAGGCCCTTTATCTTGAGGGTTCATAGAATGCACACATGTAATTAACCCAAATAAACCCACATTTGTGAAAAACATTTTGAAGACTTCAGCACAAAAAGAGCACTTTTTGATCCAGATCCTGTACTATTCTGAATTAAAAATAAATAAATAAAAAAAACCACACAGAGAAGCCTCATCAACAGTACCCCAATTAAAATCATCAGTTCACAGATGTTTACAGGAAAATGCTCAGCACAAAATTTCACCAAGAATTTCTGTTTCCTGGGGAAAGGGATGGATGATGACAATAGTAATGCTAATAAGAGCTACCATTAATAAGTACTTCATTGCACCTGTCACTTCACATAGGTGAGTGTGTTTAAATCCAGTGATTCTTTTCATACCTATTTACACATGTCAAAATAGAGGCCAAGAAGGTGAGATAAGGTCACACAGCTAGAACGTGCCAGGACAAGGACTAAGATCCAGGTCTGTATGACACAAAAGCATGTGCTTTTAATGACTGCATCCTTAATATCACACCACTCACTCCATGTCTAAACGCTCTTTAAATTTTCCAACACTT
This sequence comes from Pipistrellus hanaki, assembly GCF_964339955.1. Classification (NCBI taxonomy): domain Eukaryota; kingdom Metazoa; phylum Chordata; class Mammalia; order Chiroptera; family Vespertilionidae; genus Pipistrellus; species Pipistrellus hanaki. The sequence goes on from NC_140511.1 coordinate 34,893,047, forward strand.
CCTTGTCTCAAATAAAAACAGACTGACCCACCACCATTGTAAATTACTCCCCCGATGTCCTCTCTTTCCCCACTCCTCACCTCCACCGAGACTTCATCTGCTTTCTGGCTCAAAGATGCTCCTTGTGGTCTAAGAGTCTGTCAGCAAAGTCATTCTCAGAAAACATGCTTCAAGGTACCATTTTCAAGACTGTTTCACTGCCCACCTTAAAAATGCAATTTAATAAGCACTGCCCACACCTCTTTTTCATGGGTAATCTAATGAGCTGTGTGCTTTCTGTACCCTGGGGAGAGACTATGAGCCCTTGTCGAAAACAGAGCTCCTGTGCCCATATAAGTTAATCCAGGTGGTTTCTAGCCTTTGAGTCTATTCCTTGACTTGTTATCCCCTCTGAGTTTTGCCAGCAAATTCCTCTTCCATTTTGTTTTATCAATATACAGTGTGTTTCTCGCCCCCCCCCAAAAAAAATGTATATGCACTTTAATAGCTGATAGCTCAATTTTGAAAATGAAATGTATTCTAATAAGCAGGACCCTTTATAATTATTCAAAGTGTGTGTATACCTTTTGGGGGACACACACTCTATAGGTGATGCTGGGGCCCTTGGTCATGATATTCAGAGCTACCTTAAGTAATAATTTTTTAGATAAAACATCTACTTCAATACACTTTTTAAATGACTGTATATGAGCATCATTTGTTAATAGTCATTATTTAGGTACAAGTGATACTGTCCTAAAACAAATGGTCAAATATATAAGAAGACCTTGAAGAGACAGATATACCCAGCTATGATCCATTTTATTTATTTATCTTTTAACTATGTCAGTATATTTGGATGATGCAATATAGTCACCACTGTATTGAGGAAGAAGTATAATGATTACTCAGGCTTATATAACCCTTTGGAATTTATGTTACTTCTATTTGTAAACTTGGAAAGAGACTCTGTTCTCTTCAAGAGAGAAAGAATAGATGGTGTAAGCCCAGGGTTTCAATGAACCAGTACTCAGGGGCGGTATCATTTTCATTTTTCAGGAGGACTGTAATCCAACGGATGGCTTTGCCCTTTGGAGGCTATGTGGCCTATTTGTTGCAAGCTTGCCTCTTTAAACATCAGTTTTTCTCATCTGTACAATGGCTCTAATTATTCATGCTTTCCTCAAGGAGCTATAACCAGGATCCATTATATGATTTCTGTCAGAACTTATACATAGTACACTGAAAACATATGACATGCAGATTTCAAATAAGTGTTAACTATCAATATTATTACTGTTATTTTTTTTCCTCTATTACATAAGGGCTGCCACGATCAACTGTGTTTCCATACCTGTAGTCCCTCTATGTTCTCACTTTCTGCATGAACCCATTCTATCTATTCATTCCATAAACAACTGTGTTCTTAGAATGTATTAGAAAGTGAGTTTCAGGGAAGCTGGGACTTTGTCTGTCTGGAAGAATAAGAAAGACATTTGACCACTGCTTTCACTTTTCCACAAAGACTGTTCTGCTTGCTGTTATAATGTAGTGCTTCATCACAGGAAAAGGCAGGAGCAACCTTGTTTTTCAGCATCAACAGCTCTATCTCACCTGTTTTGGCTAATGCCATTAATCTATCTGTTCTGCCAAAGTATAAAATAGATACTGAACTATAATCACTGCAATTAATCTTGAAATGAGGTCAAAATGCCAGGTATCTTTTTGCCTGAGTATTTCCCTTCACCTGCAGAGTTTTGACTCTAATATTGAATTTTTTTCACCCCTCAGGTAAACAACTACAGTTTAGAAGAAGTAACACATGAAGAGGCAGTAGCAATATTGAAGAACACGTCAGATGTAGTTTATCTAAAAGTTGGCAAGCCCACCACCATTTATATGACTGATCCTTATGGCCCACCTGATATTACTCACTGTAAGTACCACCCTCTGTGTCATCTTCGAATAGCATGCCAGGTTTGTGAAATTGGAATTCTGCAAACCTTGGCCAAGTCCTGTGCTCGTACCTGCCCATTTGTTAAGCCTATGGAGATACTTCAGGCGGATCCTGTGCTCTCCTCTCTGGTTGCCTAGTGTTTTGAAGGTGAGATCTCCTGATGATTTGGCAGGCCTGCCACTGTGGAAAGGCTTAATAATGTATGTTGTAGACAGTGTGGTTACAATAACATAGGAGCAACACATTTTAAAGGGCTATTTCTTAAGTCCCTAAAGCACAATGGCTCTCATGCCATAATATTTTCTCTTCCTGGTTCAAATCTATATGATAGCAGAGGGGAAAAGACAGGTTGGCAAAATAAACCCAAGATAATACTATGCATCTTTTTGGCGGGGGTTGGGAGGGTGGGGGAGAGAGAGGGAATCTTATATTTAGTGAATCTCCCTAGCCCCCAACCAAGAAGATGCATAGTATTCCAATCCAATACTTGGATCCTCATAGCTCTTACCTTTACCTGGTTTTGTTATATTGGTAGAGAAGCCAGATAAATTTGTTAGTCACTAAGGCAGTAAAGGTGGGTTGAAGGTAGGGATTTCTAGGGCAAAAACTAATCTATGAGATGCTGTCTTTTCTAGAACTCTTCTTAATAGGTCAATAAGAACTAACCTAAAGTTCTGTCTTAGTGGACCTAATTGTGAAGCAATTCTATTTTTTATTGAGTTTAAGGGACAGTTTTGTTGACATCAGTAAGTTTTCTCACTCTGAGATTTTGAGGAGCCACTTGGAAGGTTTGGGAACACAGAATGTCTTCAGGACCTGCCATTAATTAGGACCATGGTCTTAAGCAAATCAGTTAACCTCTCCTATATATAGATCTTTCTCTTGAGAGAAGTTTATAGGTTGAATAATGTTGTTACCTGCCCAGTACATTAGCTATTGCTTTTCTTAATGATGATTCTAAAGTGACTTGCCCCCAGATATGCTTTTTTTTTTCCAAGCAGGTAGTTATCTGAGATAAGCCTTACCTTAGGATATGAAAGAGGTTGAACCTCAAAGTGTTTCAAACTGGATGAACTTAGAAAAATCAGCCTTGATAACTCTGTGAACTACTTCATGAAGGCTTATAAGGTTATTTCAAAAGAGAGAAAATAAAACTTGCTATTCAAGTAAGAAATATGTATTGAGCAACTTTAATACGTACAAAACACCTTGTTAGGTAATATATGGGATACACAGGATATACCACCATGGCTTTCATTAGAAGAAACACTAATTCAGAAATATAAATAGCAGCAACATATGGCAAAATAAAAGGATGCATAGGCCATGAAACAGGTAAAAAAAATATATATATATGTTCTTTGGGCACTTAAAGGGAGAAGATATTACCTGCTTTTAGAAGATTTTAAAAAAAGTATGCAGAAGGTGGTATTTGAAAATTATCCTAGAGAATGGATGAGATTTCAATATCAGAGTTGGGGTAGGAGGCAGGAATTGTTGCAGTGAATATAGTGGAACAAAGGTACAGGTGTTGTGAAGGACAGGCTTTGTTTGAAGGCCATAAGACATCTGGAAAGGAGATTGGAAATGGGCCAATCTTGTAAGAACGGTAAGAGGAAGAGGAAATATTCAGTACTCTCCTAGTAATGAAGAGCATTTAAGCTAGAGAACATGATCAGAGCTGGAACTCTCAATATATAAAATGGAAAGAGGGAGCAGGAGAGCCAGTTAGGAGGGGTTTTCAGCATCCCAAAAGGAGATGAGTTAGAGTGGGTGAATAGAAAAGAAGGTCTGAGTTCTTAGTCTTCCTGCTCTGTGAGTACAGCAGATTTTTTTATTAAAATATATACAAGAATTTGTTCCTAGGAACCTTTTGCTTTTGATGATTGGATAGAAATTATGTGAAAAGAATGTGAGCACTGTAGTTAGAAAGCCAACATTTTTATTTCAATAGAAAAATTAATCATCATTCTGAAAACATGTATGCTAAATCTCTCCTCCAATTCTTCGCTTCACCTAATTATGCTAACAGGGCTTATAGTATAACTGCTATTATATCTTCCAATCCTAAAGGTCACTTTGTGCTCATACATATTAAATGCAAACAAACAGCACCCACCCCCTCTTGGAGGACAAGAAAATTCTTGGCATGTACCGGAGCCTTTCTGTTTTTAATAAAACCATAGCATGAGACATTGAATCACCCACATAACAGGGTTTTTTCTTTCTTTCCTTTTCTTTTTTCACCTCGTAGCTTACTCTCCACCAATGGAAAACCATCTACTTTCTGGCAACAATGGCACTTTAGAATATAAAACCTCCCTGCCACCCATCTCTCCGGGAAGGTACTCACCAATTCCAAAGCACATGCTTGTTGAGGACGATTACACCAGGTCAGATATGCTTGTTGGTTAATTGGGTTTGTGGTCATTACCAGGAAGAAACTGCATTTGCCTAATGTGTCAGCGGTTGCTTTGGGGCTAACTGAAACTTCTTAGTGCCAAGCTTATGACAGTCTTGCTCCCAGTAGAAATCTGCAAATACTTGTCAACATGTGTCATTGGTCTCTGATAGAAAGCAAAATCGCAAATTCTTTGTGGAGAAATAGTAATATATACTTACCCATCAATTTTTAAGACTTTTAATATATGATCCTACTTGAGCTTTATAACCATGCTGTAAGAAAGGTATTGTTACTTAAGGAGGGAGGATGGTGCTGAGAGTTTAAAAAGAAGGAAGTATCATACCAATAATGCATATCTGGTGAATGGAAGAGTCAGGACTGAAACTTTTATCTTTTTTTTTATTAAGGTATTATATGTGTATATATCTTTCCATTGCCTCCCCATGCCCATTCATGCTCTTTCCGCCCCCCCCCCCCCCCCCCCCGCCCCAGAGTTTTTCATCCATTGGTTATGCTTATATGCATGCACACAAGTCCTTCGGGTTGATCTCTTATCTCCCCCATATCTCCCTATCCTCCCCGCTGTAATTTGACAGTCTGTTGCTTTACTGTCTCTGTATCTATCTTTTTGTTCATCAGTTTATAATGTTCTTTATTATCCATAAATGAGTGAGGTCATGTGGTGTTTCTCTTTCATTGACCGGCTTATTTCACTCAGCATGATGTTCTCCAATTCCATCCAGGTTGCTGCAAATGATGAGAATTCCTTCTTTTTTATGGCAGCATAGTATCACATTGTGTAGATGTACCATAGTTTTTTGATTCAATCATCTGCTGACGGGCACCTAGGCTGTTTCCAAATCCTAGATATTGTAAATTGTGCTGCTATGAACATAGGGGTGCATATTTCCTTTCTGATTGGTGTAAAACTTTTATCTTTCTACTCTAAACTTTACTTCTTGCCACCTATGACCACCCACAAGTCAATGGAATTGGGAAGTCAGTTAATCCTCCTTCTAATGTGATAACTACAGGTGGAAAGGACAGGAGTTAAATTAATTACAAGTGGTTTGAATTTAATATGTTCTGTTAATCCCCAAGGGGAATAGGACAGGATTTTAGAACAGAGTATAGAATCACATTGCTAACTCCACAAAATAAAATCATGGTTAGCCAGCATGCCTCTGAAAAAATCAAGTCTAACAATTCACAGAGAAGACCAATCTTTAATCATTATTACTAAGGATTCAATAAATATGGGTTAATTAATAAATGAATGGGTATATACAGTGGTGCTTCGCATAAAGAACGCCTCGCACAGCGAACGCTGCACACAACGAACTTCATTTCATGATTCAAACAACGAACTTCGTTTCACACAACGAAGTCGCCCGAGCTTCCACGACTGCTTCGCCCGAGCTTCCACGATCGCTGCCGATGTATTGCATCCTTCCGCGCAGGCACTGCAGGCAGTCGTTAGTCACTGCGCTTAACTTAAGCACATATCGCGGCAATCGTTCTTCATTACGAATTAAATCACGCACGTATCACGGCAGTCGTCCTTTTAAGTTAAACTCAATATTTTTTTTATATCATGGCTTCTAAAAAAAGCAGGAAGGTGATTTCTGTTGAAATGAAACAGGAAATAATTAGAAGGAGTGAATGTGGGGTAAAACAGTGTGACCTCGTCAAAGAGTTTGGCCTCAGCAAGACCACCATTTTCACCATTTTGACAAATAAGGATGCAATCAAATCAGCCAAAGTAGCCAAAGGAGTATCAAAACTATTTCATGAAAAACATAGGTCTTCAATCCACGAGGAAATGGAGAGGCTATTAGCGATTTGGATTAAGGACAGGCAGGTGAAAGGTGACGTAACAACCCAAGATATTATCTGTCACAAGCCAAGAGAATTTATGACGATCTAAAGAAAAACGTCCCTGGAAGTAGCAGCAATCAAGATAATGAAGAAGAATTCAAAGCCAGCAGTGGGTGGTTTTTTAGATTTAAGAAAAGGTGTGGAATCCACAGCGTTACTATGCATGGTGAGGCTGGCAGTGCTGACAAGAAAGAAGCTGAAAAGTTCTATATTAACTTTCAAAAATGTATTAAGGATGAAGGATACTGCCCACAACAAGTGTTCAATGCCGATGAAACGGGTCTTTTCTGGAAAAGAATGCCGAGCAGAACCTTCATTACAAAAGAGGAGAAGAAATTGCCAGGACACAAAGCCATGAAGGACAGACTTACCCTTATGTTTTCGTCTAATGCCAGAGGAGACCTCAAGATCAAACCTCTATTGGTTTATCACTCTGAAAATCCAAGAATTTTCAAGAAAAATAACGTTATTAAGTCCAAACTGCCCGTCCATTGGAAGTCCAATCAAAAAGCCTGGGTGACCCAAGTTATCTTCAACGAATGGATTCTGGAAACCTTTGCTCCTGCCGTGAAGAAATTCTTGCTGGAAAAAGAACTGCCGCTCAAAGCCCTTCTGATACTACTTGACAATGCCCCTTCTCACCCAAAAGACCTAGAGGAAATATTGCAGGAAAATTATCCTTTTATCAAGGTGCAGTATTTGCCACCAAACACCACATCCATTCTTCAGCCAATGGATCAGCAAGTTATTGCGAACTTTAAAAAACTCTACACTAGAGCCCTCTTTAATAAGGTGTTTGAAGAATGCGAGTTTGGTGGAGACAATATGACTGTCCGAAAGTTTTGGAAGGAGAAATTTGATGTCCTTATGGCAATACGACTTATACAGAAGGCCTGGGAAGAAGTGTCACAAAGGACCCTCATTTCTGCTTGGAAGATGCTTGTGCCTTCGTGGACTCAGGAAGAAGCAGTAGTTGATGACACAGAAGTGGTGAAGGACATCATCACAGTGGCCCAAAGGTTGGAATTAGAGGTAGAGGAAGAGGATGTAGAGGAGCTTATTGAGGAACACGAAGAAGAGCTGACAACTGAAGAGCTCCAAGCACTTCTGGTCCAGCAACAGGACAATGCTCAAAGGGAAGCGTCATCTGATAACGAGGAGCAACAATCAAACAATCAACCAATCCCAACTGCTGACATCAAGAACATCCTGGTCAAATGGAAAGCAGTTCAGGAGTTTACCAATGCCCACTATCCGGATTCAGCTGAAGCAAACAGGATCAACGATCTTTACTCCGATACTCTTGTCCGTTATTTCCGGCAGATGTTGGAGAAAAGAGAAAAACAAACGACTTTGGACAGGTTTTTCATGAAACCATCGGCCAAAAAGCAGAAAATGGATGAAGATGTGCAAGATTCGGTAGACTCTACTTAGTCTGTCTTAAAATTAAAAAAATGTGTGTTTTTTTTTTTTAAAAAATTATGTTTTTAGATGTATCTAAATAAAAATAATAACAAAAAATTTATCTTTTTTTATGTCATCTTAGCATATTTTATACTACAGAACGAATTATTTTTTTTAACATGTATTGTTATGGGAAAACGCATTTCACATAACGAACTTTTCGCATAACAAACTTGCTCCTGGAACGAATTAAGTTGTGTGAGGCACCACTGTAAAGACTTTTTTTAACTGTACATTTTTCTCTCTATATCTTTAAATATTTTTGGTCCAAAGTAATCTATGCTCATTGCATTTAGGGAAATAATACAAAAATGTCAGGAAGTAAAACTCTCCACAAACTTTCTCAGGCCAATCAGTCTTGAGGTTCCCACTGTGACATCCTGGCATGAACCGTTCACACAGTCTCCGTGTTCATATACATCCCTAAAAAGCAGACTCAGATATGGGTGGGGCTCAACACTGTTTTTACAAAAGAAGTTCATATTTAACACATTGTTCTGCAGCATGCTTTTCTTGGTGAATAATGCTTTTCCCCAAAGGAGATTACATATAGATATGTACATGTTTTTATGAAAGTGTTTGTGTAAAAATACTCGAGATGAACTCTTTTAATTTTATAGCCTGTTTAGTGAAGGCATTTGTCGGTCTTTCAAAATGGTCTCACTGGTACCTGGGCATGCTTTGCTATTTCTTTTTTTAATGATTAAGCACGTTCCATTTATCTTGCAATTTCAGGTTTGCTGAACTAGCTTCTTAGGCCTATAGCCATGGAATGGAATGTTGAGATGCTGCAAATGTGCAACCGTGGTGTACTAGTAAATCAAATATAAACTTATCCCAATGCTGAAACATCTGATCTTCACGTTCTTAATTGAAATGAGGGCTGCAGCAAAGATAATCCTCATGGCTCTCCAAAGAATTCTGCAAATTTAGGCATCTTTATTCACCAGAGTAATGATCTATTTGCTCTCATCCTTTCTCCAATATTTAATATGATTTTAATTCAAAAATATTTTAACTTATTAAGACCGTTAGTGAATTAACATTACGAAACCCCTTTATAATCCATACCCTTTGCTAGCTATTTTAGATATACTATCCATTCAATTATCCCAAGAACAGAAAGGAGGGCTTTCATCCCCATTTTAGAGATGTAGAAATTGAAGCTCAAAGATGTTAAGGAATTTGCTATGGTCACACAGCTTTTAAGTGGAAAACAACTGTGTACCCTGCAAGCTTTATCCTCCTGGCTAGAAAGATACATTTTAATTTTCTCATTTTTAAAATGAGCAACAAGACATATAAAACTCTGCTCATTGTAGAAATATATAGCTAGAAAGGGATCCGAGAGTTTGGGTGAACTCTAAAAACAAATGTATCAGGATTGAACCTACTTCTGCCACTGGCTAACTGTGTGATGCTGGGCAAATCCTTCAACCATCTCAAGCCTCAGTTTCTTCTTCGGTATAATGGGAATAGTAATCACATCACCTCAACAGGTTGTTGTAGTGATTAAGCGACACAATGCATGCAAACAACTTGTAACACTGCCTGATACAGTGAATATTAAATGAATGTTATCTGTTTACTATAGCTATACTTATTATAATGTTAATGGACCTACAATGTCGCATGTAATATTTTAAATTATGCCCCAGAAAGAGAATCCATTTCTTCCTATAGTGATATACCCCAGTATCTTACTTCTTGCCTTGCCTCCTCACTTGTTCTCTGACAAGACAACCTTGTTTATAACGCTGCAAAAATCTGAATGGCTGGTGCCTGGCAAACCGGGGAAGTAAGTTATATCAGTACACGCGCAACTCCGGTGCTCTCTCACTACGACCCCGTCCTCTCACAGGTGCTCTGCGCTGTGGGCATTGCCATAGATCTCAGCTGTATTTGCTCAGAGGCAGATTCACTGCCTCATTCATAAACATTTTTTGAGTACTTCCTACTAAGCAGAGAGCACTGCACTAGGAATGTAAATGTGACTATGAAAAAAAAATATCTCTAAGATCTATCAAATTGGAACAGAAATATATTTAAACCAGTGCATCCCTAAAGACCTGTTCCCTGAAAATGCAGGCCCCCTCTATGAAATTTCCAAAAAGCTTAATCTATTAATTTATTTTTTATCCTGAGATTTTATATTTTGGTATCAATGCCATTTCTTGTGTGGTGGTTTATTATATCCTCGCTTAGAAAGTTAAAAGTTGGTATTTCTACATTAGTTCTCACTTTTTAAACAAAAGGTCAGTAAAATCCCAATGTGTGGGGACTCCTTAGAAAAACAAACAAAATTAGATCAGTTCTATGAAGTGTTCTCAGGTTGCCCTGCCAGAGTTCCCTAGCACCACAAGAGGCACGTCTTAAATATGTAAATACATATTAGGGAAGTTGAGTTTTGCAGGAATGCCACAAGAATAGCCTATGGCATCAGAGAAAGTGTTAAAGACGAGATAACTCTGGAATTTGAGCTTGAAAAAAATGTGTAGGCATTCATCAGAGAGTCAAGATATCAGGAAGGACATACAGGTGGGGGACAGCAATGCATACTCAAGGAAGAATGAAAAATAGAACCTAATGAAAACAACTTTTACAGTTTGAAATGTGAGGCTCATAAAAAAATAGTATCTCTCTTTAAATTATCTTTATATCCCTATCCTTTCTCACAACCTACCCGTGTTTCCCCGAAAATAAGACATCCTCTGAAAATAAGACCTAGTGCATGGAACAATAAGACATCCCCTGAAAATAAGACCTAGGGCATCTTTGGGAGCAAAAATTAATATAAGACACTGTCTTATTTTCAGGGAAACAGTGTAGTTATAAGATTAAAAATATATCAAGTGGTAAAAAACAAAAAGATTACACTATGCATTATTAACACCAAGTACTGTAATGTATACTATTGCCCCTATATTACTTATATAATATTCTTATTTCTGATTCTTTACAGAAAACAAAAATGAGTTTAAGTCATTATATTATATGACACAGCAAAGAAATAGCAGATACAAAATTTGAATTCAGGTCAGTCATCCTGTCTTTAAAAGCCGCATCTCCATATTCTGACCTCCTAACTCATGCTGTCTCTATCCTAAGAGAAATGTTGGATAAAAAGAACTGGGATCATCTCAGGAGGCTGGGTTCTAATCTCAATCCTACTACTTGCTGCCTAGTTGACCCTAAACAAGTCATTTAATCTCATTTATAGATGATTTTCTCATCTATAAATTTAGATAAAGGGTCTTCTAATTTCTTCATGGAATTAATGAGGTTTTCATGTGATAATATATGTGAGAGTTGTCATCTTTAGAGGGCTATGTAAAATTATTATTTAATAGTAAAATTACCAAGATATTATAATAGCTTATATTTGATACCTGTTTTATACTTTCCTAAAATAGTAAATATAGGGAATGAATCTTTAATGATGAGACTCAGACTGATGGAGAAACATTTCTTTGAAAAAGGAATCTTCAATCTTTTATTTCACATGCTCATAATATCTTACTCTGTTATAAGAAATATTTCTCTATTTTCTTTATTCACATTCACTTTTGTTGAAAGAAATCATAAAAAATTTTAAAGGATTTTTATTACTATGACTTAGCTGGAATTCTTTAATAAATCTCTTTCTTACTGTTTGAGGAAATGTATACCTGAGTAAACTAGGAAATTTTGTTTCTCTATTGATTTATGAAAGAGAGCATAAACAAAAAGTCCTTGGGTAAAATTCTCTTAGTAGAAAGCCAGTTGAGTCTCCTATAAATCAAAGTGATGTAATATTCTGCCCTTCAATGTTTGGAAAAGAAAGCTATTTCAATGATGCAGAGATGGGTTTTTACCACAGGGAATTATAGACTATCACAGTTGGAAGGGCCACAAAGGAATATAGTGTCTAATCTTCTTCCATTTGCTAGTCAAAGAACACAAATCCCAGCACAATTCATTAGCTATTCCAAACCCCATATTTGTAAAAGATAGAATCAGACTTAGAACCCATGTCTTCAAACACCCAATCTAGCACTCTTTTTATTCCTCTCAGATGATGTTCACTTACTTTTTTTCTTTTTGGGTGAAGTCAGAAGGTAACAATTACACAAAGCTACAATTGCCCAGCTAAGAGGCTCGGTGGTTTAGTGTCAACCAATGAACCAGGAAGTCATGGTTTGATTCCAGGTCAGGGCACATGTCTCAGTTGCAGGCTCAATCCTCAGTAGGGGGCATGCAGGAGGCAGCTGATCAATTATTCTCTTTCATCATTGATGTTTCTATCTCTCTCTTCCTGTCCCTTCTCAGAAATCAATAAACATTATATATATATATATATATATATATATATATATATATATATATATATATGCTACAATCAATTAATGATCATCTATGAGCATTATCTACAATTATGGATTCCACTTCTACTGAGCCAAGTCTTCTCTGGACATTCAGAAGAGAGGCAAGCTGTACACCTCTCCCCATCAGGCTAGATATTCTCAAGAATATACAAATAAATCATTGGCACTAAAACGACACCAAAAAATTGAGGGATGTAGAATAAAACTACTCTTCCTAGATATGGCTAGATATGGGAACAATTTCCCAAGTTATGAATGTGATAAATGTCATTTTGAAAGCCAGGGTTTTAATCCATAGCTGTGATTGATATATTATTTCCTAGTGACGGAAATCAAGTTTACCTGACTCTAATCTCAGGATGCTCAGGTATCTTTCTCATTTGTCCCATGTATTGTTCCCTCATATAATTTGATTGAACAATTAGCAAAACCTAAATAAAATCACAGGAAAGATTTCTTGTCACCAGAAGCTTTGAAGGACCACTCTAAATTGTGACTTCAATGTTGACCAGTTTGACTTTCCTATTTACTCAGTAAATATGAACCCATTGGACTAGAATCTGTCTCCATTCCATTCTCCCCAAATGATAGAACACTAGCTTACTGGATATAGTATCTAAAATATATTCCAGTTATTTTTCTTTCATTCATTTATTTGTTTACTCATTCTATCAATATTTAGTTTCAATCATATGTCAAGTACAGTTATTAATGACAAAGTTACAATGGTGAACAAACCAGATAAGATTCCTGTCCTCATGGAATTTATAATTTAGTGTATTGAATAAGAGCTGAATAAATAGTGTATTGAATAAAAGGCTGCCAATTAGATATGGTTTTATAGTTATTATTAAATGAGTTAATAGTGGTAAGTGTTAGAAGGAAAATAAAAGAATAATGTGAAAGAGGGTGATTGGGGGATAGAAGAACATTGAGTAGGATAACCAGGAAATTCTTCTCTAAGGAGATAGCATATGAACTGAGAATGAACAAAAGAGAGAGAGAGAAAAAAGTAGTGCTATAAAGTTCAGAGAAAGAACATTCCAGGGAGAGAAAATAGCAATAGCAAGGCCTCAGAGTCACTGAGGCAGGTATTTAGTGTGTTCCTGGAACATAAGGAAGTCTAGTTTGGCTGGAAAGAAATGAGCTAATTAATGGGAGCATAGCAGAAAATTAGGTTAGAGAGGGAGTCAGGAGCTGGATGACATAGGACTTTGTAGGTAATGATGAAAATGTGTAGGTTTTATCTTAAGTGCATTTGGAACCCCATAAAGGATACTAACCAGGAGAATAAAATTATCTGATTTTATTTAACCTTTTGACTCCTGTGTGGAGTAGAGGGACTGTTGAAGAAAGAGGGGAAAGTTCATGGCAAATGTTTTATCACCTATGGAATAATCTTTCAAGAACAGAATAAGTGTTTTCTATGGTTACTGATTATTTTCCTTTGGTGTTTACCTTTATGTATCAGAACTGGTTAGAGGCTAGACCATCCACCGTTTCTCAAATGTTTCTATCACGTGCCCTGGGGCCTCAAAAAATGTACTTGTTCTTTGGTTCCAGGGTAGATCATGAAGCTTTCTATCAAAGCATGAAACACAAAATCTTGTATTTTCTCCTAGAATCTTATAAAATATCCTTGCTTGCTTTATTTTGAAAATATTTTAATTAAGCAGAAACTTATTTTTATCCAAAATCTTCAAATGAAGGCGACACACCTGATACTTTTTTTCCTGAGGATACTCAGTCTATGTAAATTACCACAAATCCCAAGTTGTGAATGAGTGCCCAAGTTTGAGAATCACTGAGCTAAATTACACGAACTTGCCAGTTATTAACTCTGTGTTAAAGAAACAGCCCCTTAATTATGGCTTAAGGCATAGGTCTCCATTTGGGACAAGCTCTCAAAGGATTGGTTAACACCTTCCATCACATTCAAGTCTGGGCATGTCCTAGACTCTCTTTTTTTTTAACTTATAGTTAATGACTTAAATCAATTCTGGATGAACTGGAAGTTTCTTCTTCTGATGCAGGAAATAAATCTTTCTGTCATGCATTTAACTAGCTGTAGTAGAAAAGAATTGGGTGTGCCCTGCCCTGCTTTAGAGTTAGGATCAGTATAGCAGAGTGATTAGCACCCTGCTCAGGGCCCCACCTTGACCCCTTCCAAGCTGTGTGACCTTGGGTAAGTTACATAACTGCCCTTTGCCTCAGTTTTCTCATTTGCACTAGTAAAAGGAGCAGAATAATACTTTTGACGTCTCAGGTTTATTGTAACAATAAACTGAGTTAATACATGTGAAATGCTTGGAAAAAAAGTCAAACTCAATAAATGTTAGCTATTATTCATATGGTTTAAAACAAGGATTTAAAATGAACTGCTCACAAATAAAGTCATTTTTTCGGTATACATCCTCCATGAAATGAAAATGTAGCCAACAAACATTATACAGCGCCCAAAAGCAATCGTCAGTACATATACATTTTCTCAACTTAGTTATAGTACAGGGCATATTAGAACATTTTATTGCAGGAAGTCATTATAGCCTTAATGCTTTAATGAAGGTCTTTATTTTTATGACTACAACTAATATCTAGTACCATGTACACTGACAATCCAATATAAGCTTCAGTCTGGCCTCTTTGAATAACTATAATCATCCTCTGGGTAATTTTTTTTTTTTTTTTGCCCTATTTTAGTCATAGTGGCTCTCAACAACTAACACCATGTAGCTTTCCCTTTTTTTAAAAATCTGTAAAACATGGCATCTGGCTCCTCACAACCTTGATAAAGTGGATTCAAACAAATCAAAGATTCATCAGCTATGTCTCTGAGTTATCTGCTTTGCCATGTGCTGCATGCCTGCTTTCCCCAGTGTAGACGGTGGCATTCATTATAATGCCTCTTTTGAAGCAAAGTGTAGCAATGGGAAGGGGCCAGTGGGGCAAAACTAGTGAGACAGATGGAGGATAAACCATTATGTGGAAGAGTCAAGGGGAATTTTCTCTTTATTGATGGTAGCTCCACACAGCCGTGTAGGTTAACTTACATAAACTGTGAGGCATGACAGATAGAGCCATCCAGATAGCAATAGAGTGGGTATGCTAATGGGGAGGTTGACAAATTAAAGGCAGCTATCCAAATACATATTAGAAAACATGTTAAGCTGCTGTTTGCTGTCAGGGAAACAAATTTAATGTTAGGGGGGGAAAAGGAAACAGTAATGGGGATTTTAAAACTATCTTTTGTAGATATTTATCATTACCTATGCGCCTAATAAATTAGCCAGACATAAACACACAACAATAGGCCTTATAATTTTATGGAAGACCATGATTGCAAATCTATAACTATTGTTGTTTAATCAATGCTGCAGTACATTTTAATGGAATGAGTTCATCCTTGGTCTTCAGGGCTGGTTGCAGGAAAGAAGAGATAAATGATGGGCGATGGATAATTTTGGAGGGACCACTGTAGAAGCAATCAACTATTAACCCTTGTCCCGTTGATTGCAAGTAACAATGATCAAATGATCACCAACACAATGTGTAGCTTATTTCTGACCCTTACCTGTATGATATTGAAACAGGGTGTATTTTATGACTTGACAAGTAGAATCGACCTCCTTTTCTCGTTTATTTTTACATCCATGTGTCACCAAAGTAATAGTAAACAGAAAACATCTGATTCCTAATTCTCCACATGTGGATGTATAATTTGAAAATTATTGACAGTATTGTAATCCCTGAGTGACTTCCTGTCATCTCCTATATCATTAACTGCTGTGAGTGAAGTTACCTTATTAATATTAATGATTGCCTTCACAAAATATAAGGTCATTGTAGGAAATAATTATTACATTCCAAAGATTTATATTCTTTGATGTATTTTTATGGACTTTATTGGGATTACACTGGTTAATAGACTTATATAGGTTTCAGGTACTCAGTTCTGTAATACATCATCTGTATATTTTATTGGGTGTTCACCACCTCAAGTTACATTTCCTTTCATCACAATTTATCCCCCTTTTACCATCATCTACCAAAGATGCATATTCTTACATATTATAGACTTGTCATCACATAAGTTTTGGGTTGAATTATTCATTTATTGCTTCTAGGTAATTTGATTAATCTAGGTAATGAAGCAAGCTATATCTGAGTAAAAATCTTTTTAAAAATACAGCCATTATACACTTTCCCTAGACAACCATTTCAATATTTATCTCTATATCTATTTCATGCCTTTTTATTAACTTACTAGTGGCACGAAATGTGTGCATATTAAAAGGGAATTATTTAGAGGAAATATTTTAATATTGCTATTTGCCCTTTCTCTATAATAGAAGTGTCAGAAATGAAAGAAAATTAGTAAAATGTAGAAAATCTTTCTCCTGTCAGAGTCTGGGGCATGCTGTGGGACCCAGAGTCAAGTCCCCGCCCACCTGTGGCACCTCAAAATCCTGCGAGACCCAGCCCCAGCCAGCCCATGCCCATTGGGTTAGATCCAGACCCGGCCAGCCCCACCCTTGTCAAGGCCCACTGGGCAGGGTGTGCAGCCTCAGGTCCCACAGCACAACCTCAGGTCCCCCGGCCTGGTGCCGGGTGGGGGATGCAGCCTGAAGTCTCCCGGCCTGGTGCCAGGGTGGGGGATGTGGCCTAAGGTCCCCTGGTCCAGGGGGTAGCCTCAGGTACCCTGCCCTGGCCCAGCACCACCCAGCCTCAGTTCCCTGCTGATTGCTCATTAGGCTCATTATGAAAACTTGGCCTCTGCTGTGGGTGCCACCATCTTTGTGACAGCGTGATGATCAATTTGCATATTCCTTCTTTATTAGCTAGGATACTCATCTTAAATTGTTTTTTTCTAAAAAGTCCTATCTTATTTTATTATTTTTCCTAATTGTAAAGTAATATCCATTTGTAGAAAAGTTATAAAATAACAAAAATATGAAGAACAATAATTATTCTTACCACATAACAATAATTATTATTAATATTTGTTATTTTTTTCTCTGTAAGTTTGTTTATAAAAATTGGTTAATATTATATATAGTGGGTTTTTTTTTTAATTTAACATTATAATTCAAGTGTTTTCTCATGTTCTTAGATTTCCAAAATATTCTTTAGTAGCTGTATAATACAGAGGAACCATAAATTACTTAACTGCATTCCTATTGATAAACATTTAGTTGTTTCTAGAAATTTTCATTACAGATAATACTTGTAGAATCTTTCTGACCCCCATCTCCTGATTATATATTTCTTTAAGATAAATGCCTTGATCCTCACTGTCTAATCAGCACTCAATTGGTTGCCTTATAAGCATCACACATTTAACATTTCTAAAAACAAAATCTGATGTTTTTCCCCAACCTTCCCTTCCATAGGAAAATATCCATAATCAACTGAAAAATTAACCAACAGAAACAGAGGAAGAAATGATAGAACTAATGGACAAGAATAAAAGCTATTCAAAATATGGTTTATCTCACTAAAAAAACTAGGAAAAGACATATAAATTAAAAGGAGTGAAATGAAATAAACCCACATTAAACATTGAGTAATGAAAATATTGTTTCTGAATTGAAAATTAATATCACAAGAGATACTGCAGAAGAAAGAATTGAGAACTTGAAAGCATAGCAATAGAACCTGTTCAGATGAAACAGAGTAAAAAGACTATAAAAGAAATTGTAGTGACTTCTGGCACCAGTAAAAGCAGACTTTGAAGTACCAAATAGTCATAATTTTTAACATTTGTTGAAAAGTGTGATCATACTGGCCTGAGAGGCTCAACCAAGCCCAAAGACATTATAAAGAGAGGGACATAATAAAAATAGGTTTCTTGTCAGAACTAATGCAAGGCAGGAGTCAACAGAGCAATATATTTAAACTACAGGGGGCTGACACCAGAGTTTGTAGCCTGAGCAACAGCAGAGAGGAGCTGTTACTACTAAAAAACAGTAAGACTAAAGTTGGGGACAAATATCAAGAATTTGTTTTTGGACATGTTAAATGTGTAGTGTCTATAAGGCAGCGATTTTCTATTGTGCTGCAGCAGGCATACTGCTGTACCCCAATAATTTTTAAAACATGCAATACTTGACTGTTTAGTCAGGGGCACTTACCTCTTTTTCCTTAGATTGTCAAATAAAAAAATGACAGCTGCCAACACAACAATAGCCATCCAGTATGAATGGATCAAAATTATAGTTATTATTTTTTGTCATAAGGGCAAAACATATTTTTTAGTGTGCTGCAAATTTTAGTAATTAGTTTATCTGTGCCATCAGATAAAAGGGGTTGAAAATCTCGTCTGTAAGTCAACCACATGAGATGCTGATTAGGCAGCCAGGATCTAGTAATTAGCAAAGCTGAGATCTCAACACAGTCAGACTGGCTCCAGGATCCTTAGTATTAAAGGTCACACAGCTGATACATAACAGGATCAGGATTCAAACGAACTCCAAAGTCTGGCTCTTTTTGCTGCTACGCATAAGGTAGCATTATTAGCTTTAAGATTTCCCAAATCTTCTCTATGCTTTAAATTAGTCTTTGGTTTTTTTGGAGGTTTTAGCCCATTCCGATAGAACTAAAGTTTTCTATCATTGCCTCCTCACAGCAACACCTACAGCCTATTCAAGGTAGGCAATCAGCTTTTCCCAGGAAGAAGGGAGGCATCCAGGTGCAGTTTCAGGCAAGTGCTCAGTCCTTAATGCCTTATGAACATTTCAATCCTCAGTGAAAGCACTTAGCAGTCCCTGTCAGTGTATGTGCCTCTGGGTACACATGTAAATACTAGAGGCCCAGTGCATGGATTTATGCACTGGTGGGGTCCCTCAGTGTGGCCTGTGGGATTGGGCAAAACCAGCATTCAAACACTGCTTGCTGCTCCTGCTCATCCCAGCCCCTCTGCGCCTGCCAGCACTCCTTAGGCTTGCTACTGCTCTGGGGTGGCCAGCCCTGAGCCCTGCATCTGGCGCCCCTGGGTCAGCTGAGCAGTTCTCCTGCTGTGGGAGCACACCGGGGGGCAGCTCCTGTGTTGAGCATCTGCTCCCTAGTGGTCAGTGCACATCATAGTGACCGGTCAACTGGTCAACCAGTCAACAGTCACTTAGACTTATATAGAGAGAGATCAGCCCTCATCCTAGATGTTTTTAAATTATGTTGACCTTGAAGTAGAACAATGTGAGTCTTCTCCTCATGGAGACTGCATCCTAATGAAAGTACTGTCAATGATCCACTGAAGCCCCATATTTTGTTTTATGTTCGTTTTCCCCTCCCCTAATCTTCTTCTAAAGTCTCATTTATCATCCTGAGACAGGGGATAAAAGCAGAGTGAAAACAGCTGAAATAAAAGTGATAGCCAGAGATTTCAAAGCCAATTATGTGAGGCCTCGCTGTGAATTTGTAATAGTATTAGTAAGCCCTTATAGCTGTCTAGTACTGCACAGATGCTTTTGTTTCTCATTTAGTTCCTATGAGATCATACAAAATGAGCAGAGAAATGTTGTTAGGCCCATTTCACAAATTGAGATTTGAGCAGATAGTCTGTAATTTCCTCTGCAACATGTAAAAGTAAATGGCAAATCCAGAAGCAGGATAACATCTTGTTTAAGAGCAGCGATGTTGGAGTAGGATAACTCTGGGTTCACCACTTGCTCGCTGTTTGACCTTGGATGAGTTATGGAACCTTTCTACCCATTTCATTATTTATGCCTATACCATAGGTTATTATTCAGATTCAATGAAATAATCTATGTAAAACACTTAGAAAAGAGCTGGACACAAACTGCATTCAGGTTAGTTATTATTATTATTACTATTACTATTATTAGCCTTGGTTTCTAGTCCAGGGCATTATGGTGATTATAGGACTGGTTGCAGTTGTGGGGATGGTAGAAGATTAGAAAATGAATGAAGGGGGAAGTATGCCTCCAGTTTGCCTAATAAAACATAGACTTACACTATATTCACACTTGCTTTATAGGGTAGATTTGGAGACTTTATGTTGATTTAGTAATGTTTCCTTTATATCTCCATGTCTTATATTGATCCCAATAAATAATACTTTATTTAAAAATAAGCATACCTATAAAAGTGACTTTAAAAAAGTCTATGTGATAAAGAAAATTATGTTTAATTTAAAAGTTCAAAAATTAACAATTCCAGAATGTTTAGTAAACAAAAATATATACCTTCCCCAATATTCAGGTGTCATTAAACTTTATAAATGAATGCAGTGTTTACTTTTGCATACCTTCATGTTTGAGCACAGAAATCAAGTATGTACACATAGCCATTCCTAGAGTGATGCCACCCAGTTAGTTCCTAGGGGCAGGGAGTGGCACTCTATGGCTTCACTGTATAATGTTAGACTGGACCACGGACAGTTGGACAAGGTTTCACATACCTGTAGATCCAAATCTATTTAATGCTGAGTGAGCTCTAAGAAGGCTAGGCTAAATTTAAAACCATGAGAATTAAGGGGAGCTATATAAGAGCTGTGATCAAGTATAGAATTCAAGAATGTGGTCACCTGGCTAAAGTAGAATCTTCCCCAGAACCACTGTGTTCTGTAGCCTAGAGAGAAATACTTGGTTAAATTCTTCCTACAAAAGTTAAATTTTATATATAAATGTATATTTATAAATACATAACTATATGTAAATAAATAATACTAAATACATAATAGATCATAATACATGTAAAATATATAAAAATAATATTTTTGCTTTATATTCCCCCACTTAATATCGTTCAGTGAAATATTGCATAGTGAATGTTGGAGTCAAAGAGACCTACATTCAAATCACATTCAAATTTGACCACTACCTCATCAGTGTCACCTTATTCTCTCTGAGCCTCAGTTTCCTTTAAAAAAAAACAAAAAAAAAAAAACAAACCAAACAAACAAAAGAAAAACACACACACACACACACACACAAAAAAAAAAAAAAAAAAAAAAAAAAAAAAAAAAAAAACTGGCCGAAACCGGTTTGGCTCAGTGGATAGAGCGTTGGCCTGCAGACTGAAAGGTCCCAGGTTCAATTCTGGTCAAGGGCATGTACATTGATTGTGGGCACATCCCCAGTAGGGGGTGTGCAAGAGGCAGCTGATGGATGATTCTCTCTCATTGATGTTTCTAACTCTCTATCCCTCTCTCTTCCTCTCTGTAAAAAATCAATAGAATATATTTAAAAAAAAAAAAAAAACTGATAGCCACTGTTGAAAGTTTGTTGTTATGAAGATTAAAGGTGATGATGTATGTGATTAAACAGTGACTGAGAAATTTAGGGATCCTCTGTTATTGAAACTTACATTCAACCACTTCTCTTTCCTACCCCATTGCCCTAAAATATCTAGTTACAGAGCTCAGGCAAGTCATGAAGATTTTACAGAATATTTCATGTGGACAAAATAGAAGATTGTAAGATGACTTTAAGCTCTATATTCTGTATTCCACCCTGCTAGCCCTGAGGTATCCTGAACTGACACATTGAAGATTTTTATTGAATTTATTGGGATGATATTGGTTAATAAAACCATACAGGGTTCAAGTGTACAAGAACATTCATCTGCATACTGCATTGTGTGTGCTCACCACCCAAAGTCAAGTCTCTGTCACCACTTATCTCTTTTGCCCTCTCCACCTTCCCCCACCTTCTTTCTCTCTGCATCCCATCCTGCTGCAAAAAAAAGGTATCTGAAACTGACATCAAGGTTCCTGACACAAACCTATGTAGCCCGCTAG
The DNA here is from genome assembly GCF_964339955.1 of Pipistrellus hanaki. Taxonomy (NCBI): domain Eukaryota; kingdom Metazoa; phylum Chordata; class Mammalia; order Chiroptera; family Vespertilionidae; genus Pipistrellus; species Pipistrellus hanaki. The sequence continues at coordinate 34,914,850 of NC_140511.1, forward strand.
CTCTTTAAGGTTTTGACCATCACTTTTCACTCTATCTGTATTTCATCATGACCCTCATGCAGCTTTGTTGCCTGATATCCATTTTAACTGTGATCACGATGAATCATTCTAACATTTCTCGCTGAATCTTGCTGAATCCACATGTGCTTTGTCACATATAGTAGATGAAAGGTTCCTCTCTATTGATAATCTTTTAAAATATCTCTTCCACATTGTTGTATCTTCATTCTAGTCTTTCATTTAAGAGCAGCTCTCACTTCCACTGGGCATCGTGGTCCAGTTGGGGTTACCCACAAAAGCAGTCTTCTCTGATCCTAGAGACAGGCCAGGAATCCTCTCCCCGCATGGACTTCAATGCCAATCATTGCATCCCCTGGGGGTAATTTGTGCTCTTACTCAACTGCGGGAAATACTTTGGCCAACAGAGTACAAGGAGAGATCTCCTGTTTAAAACCCCTCAGAGCATGAACAACAGGGATGAAGGTATAATTATCTCCAAAATGTGTTTTGTAGCTAGAAAGAGGAGGTTTGGGAGGTACAATAGTCAGATAGTCTGGTGAATGGGGGAGTACAATTAATATTGGCTGAGTTCTGCCAATACCAAGCACTCTAATAAATCATTTGCATAATTTTGTTCCATTAATTTTTACAATAGTCCTGTCATGTCTATTAAAATTGAATGGGACTGAAAGTCAGGAAGATTAAGTAACTCATATAAATATGCACAGCTAATAGGTAGGAGCTGGGATTCAAACTTTGTGTTTTACTAAAATGTGTTACTACATTTATTGGAAATTAGATATATATATAATTCCTCAAATATGAATACTGCACTTAATGGCCCCAAGATTTGAAGGAGTTTATTTTGTCCATTTAAATAGAAGCTCTGCTATAAATGGGTTTGTATGTTATACATTGTCATATTTTCAGACATATCATCACTTCTCCTCTTAATGTCTCCAGTCCCCAACCAACTTAACCAGATAACTAACTAGCTTCACCCACCATCCTGCCTGCTCTTCAACATCCTCCACAAAACATACCTATCTTTGTTTTCACATGTTCAAATCCTGTATTTTTCATAGTCCAGCTCCAGTGATGCCTCTTCATAAGGTGCTCCCTAATTCTCCCTACTGGATGTCATTTCCTCTTCCTTTGAATTTCTAAGACAGTCTAGCTTTTCTTCCTATCATACTTGACCAGTTTTAGCCTCTCTCCCTCTCTCTCTCTCTCTCTCTCTCTCTCTCTCTCTCTCTCTCTCTCTCTCTCTCTCTCTCTCCCTCTCTCTCTCTCTCCCTTTCTCTTTCCTGTCATCCCTCATCTCTCTCTCCAAGATACAGTGCTTTAGGGAAGAATCTATATCAGGATCATATTTTTTCTTCCATATCACCTAGGTTAGTACATAAAAACAGTAGATAAAAATAGTTATTTACTGAGCGCTACCATATGGCAGTGATTTGTTAAGGCTTTGCGTAGTGTATCTCATTTAATCTCATAGCAGTTCTATAAGGTAGATCTTAAGGTAAATCATTTTCTAGATAAGGCAGCCAAGATTCAGACAATTTAAGTGATTTCCTGGAGTCATACAGCTAAGTGTGTGGTAGAACAGTATTTAAACACGGGTCCTAGAGTCTGAAAGCTCATGTTCTTTTCCTCGTGTTCTTTGTCTCTTATATATGTTTTGTAATTGTGTAAATTGTGTTAAATGAATGCGTAGATACATTGGTAAAAAATAGTATGGTTGCTGAAAATTTGTCTTTATTGTCATCATTTCTATAAAAGGAGTTTAGCTATCACATATTATAATTTCTCTGAATTAGACTAAATGTTAACTGGAATCTTCTTAGGAAATGAATATATTTTCATAACTGAAAACACTTGTGATCCTGACCAATTTAAATAGCCAACGTGCTGGTGACAGTTAACCATCTCCTTAGTCATAAGAAATTATAATGCTGCATTTTCACTCTTGTAATACCTTGTTAGTACCTATATGCATAGGTACAGAGAAATATGCATTGCTCATTATTAAAGAAAAAATAGCCCTAAAATTGGAAAACATATTTTCTACCTCTGAGTTGATAATCTGTAGACCTTTGGAATAAATTCAACAAGATCAATATGAATCAATAACAGCTCTCTGGAGTAGAAAAAAATATTTTTATTTAAAATAATCTGTAAATGCAGGAAAATATAATTAAGAAAATTAATATAATTTAGAGGAAGCATTGTTAACATTTTATTGGCTTTTCCAAATACATATGGACATACAGATATGCTTTTTGCAAAATTGGCATCATATTACATGTGCAGTTTATAGCTTTTTATCCCTTAGCTTATATGATGAACAATTTTAATGTCATTTAAAAGTCATTCAGAAAACATATAATATTGAGAGAAAATAAAAATTGCATGTAGACATATTTTCTAGAAATGATATTTAGCAAATTCCTTGGCATATGCTTCCAAATTCTTTTTTTCTTAATACCTCTTGCATAAAATTGGGATAGTACTTTATATTTTTTTAATTTACCAAACTGCATATATACTATTAAACTCTATATATATTATTTAACCTGCTGTCTTCACTTAATAATATGTTGTGAATATTTTCCCATGTCATCAACTCTTCACAGCAATGTCTTTCATTCCTACATGTCTGTTCAATACTGATGAGCATTTTTTTCAGTGTTTTGCTTTTATAAACTATGTGACAGTTGCATTCTATGCACACTTGTACTCAGTTTTATAGAACAGATTCCTGGAAGTGGAATTTCTGAATTATAGGCTCAGCAGTCTATACCACTGATGTATAATATGAAGAGGGTCTTTGCAGCTAGTAGAAAAAACGTAGATAGTTCTCTGGAAGAATATCAAATATACAATGTAAAATTTTTTGAAAAATCAATAGCATGATTTGTCATCATATCAGGAAATTATATCTTAAGAATAAATTCACACCCACAAAAGATAGGAGACATGGGTGTATAAAACAGGTGACTGACTGCCAGATTTCCTGTTTAAATACTGTGGTAGTCATGATATCTACTGAGCAGCTGGCAGGCTATTTAAGCATCATTTCATCTAATATTCATAATGTCCTAAGAGGTAGGTGCTATCCCTGCTTACAGGGTATGAAACTGAGGCATAAAGGTAAACACATTGCCCAAGGTCACCTGGTTTATAAGTGATGGCCCAGACTTGAATCTAGATGATCTGACTCACAGCTTACTCTCTTTATTCTAGTCCTTACTACCTTTCAAATAGGAGGTATAATTGCCACGGTGAACATGAAATATAGTTCATGACTCTTGAGGGAAAGTATATGCTAGAAAAAGAGTTTTAAAAAAGCATAATGGTCGCACACCCAGGCTTTGCAGATAGACAACCTAGGTTCAAAGCCCAGCCCCACCGCTAACAAGTCAGCCATGTGAATAGGAGCAAGGTAGTGCGAAGCCTTGCAGACAATGGTATTACATACACCTATATTTTAGGATTAGTTAGAGGGTTACATGATATGTGATACTTAGAACATATGTAACACAGGCTCTAGCTTGTAGTAAATTCCAACATATGTGTTAGCAATTGTCATTATTACTGTTATTACTTAAAATACATCGGAGTACAAAATCAAGTGGCAATCATGAAGAATATTCCGGAAGCTTTATGGAGAAAGTAGGAGTGAGACCTTGCTAGAAACAAGGAACAGCTTAGACAGACAGACATGCACAGAAACTTCCTGAAAGATAGTGTTGGAAGAAAGAACCAATATATCTAGATTTTAAAAGGATGTGACCCAGTCTCTCCAGGGAATGATGTAGAAGAGCAAGGAGTCCTCTCCAAGGAGAGCAGGGCAGTGCTACAGCAATCTTCTCTTGTTCTGATGGATGGCTTACCCTTCCTTGTGGCCACCGGGCAATCTTCATAACCTGCCTGGCAATAGCAGTCCTAGAGGATTAAATAGTAATAGCTGCATGAAATAGAGGATAATGTACCATTTGGATAAAGCCACCTCATCCTTCCTGTTGACATGCAGAGAATTCTATTTGAACATTATTTTTCCCTTCTAGGGAGTTGCTATTATATTTAATCTGGGATTTCTTTGAGGTAAAGGCATAATGGTTTTCTCCTTTATAGAGTCTGTATCAATCTTTTAAAATGGCATACAGGAGAATATAGTTGAATTACCATCTTTCATTCTATTTTGGGAGGTATGATTTGATTAAACATATTCAATACTTCTTATGTAGATATGAATGTTAAAACTAAGAGCCTATCAGATTTGGAAACCTTTAGTTTAGATGTTATAGATATAAATAAACTTGGAGCCTCTGAGGAAAGAAAATGATTATTGTAGAGGTAGAGTTTCTGTTCTATAATGTTACATTTTAATACCAGGATAAACAGAAAAAAACCCTGGGGAGTCGTTAAGCTTTGGATCTTCTTGGGGGGGAGGGATCTTTGTAATATTTCCCATATTTTTTTTATCATTCAAACCCTTCTTTTTTTGTTGTTTCCAAATTTTTCTCCAAAAGGAATGGCCTTGCTTTTTTCTCTATATCATCTTTGAATAGTACTAGCTGAGAATATAAAAATGTAGATAGTTCTTCCACAGATTAAATCTAAGCATACCAGTGGAATGGTCAGCTCTCCTCAAACCCAGAAGGATCAGGTGTCTCATTCCCCAATCAGACCTGAAAGCACAGGGATGTACTTGACCTAAAGATGCCAATCTGGAAGCTAGCCAGTGACCAATGATGTGGTTTATTCGAAAAGGTAAGTTAGATCTGTCAAATTCTCTCTTAGGAGATTTTAATTGAAAAGCAGGCCAAATGAGAAAATTATCAATGATAAGTGAAGCTAATAGGTCATGATATGAAGGATGCCAGAGGGCCCTCTGAGACATGTGCAAGTTGACATTATTAGGAAGTATAAACTAAGAGGTAGAGAGTATGTATGTCATTTACAAATTAGCGGTTAAATAAAGCGATGGGTAGAAAGAAGTGGCACAAAGAGAAAAGATATCACCTTGATGGGAAAACTCTAAAGTCCTAGCTCATTAGATCTCACTCTTCCTGACCTCTGATGGTTCAGCTTTTTCTGAGTTCCCAAGCACATATGTCCTGTTACCTGAAGTAGCTTGAAAAGTCTGTTCCTTGCTATAACATTTCCTTGCATTCAGAATGTTTTCTCAATGAGCAGAGGGAACATTTTAGCATACTCACTTCTATATACCTAATGCTTCTCTCTGGGCCTGGTACAGAGTAGGCCTTTGATAAATATTTATGAAATGAATGCATGACTATAAAAATGGACAGCCAAAATGATTGAACTCCTTTAATTGCACTCAGTGGGAAGGCCACTAGCCTCCATGGTTTCCATCACGATGAATAATAGGGTTGTACTCACAACCTGCCTACACTTTTTACACCTGTCTCCTACTCAAGCTTTTCACAGACTTCCTAAATGGGCGTGGTTTCAGATATCTCTCTAACTTTGCAGGTGTTATTTATTACCACTTCCTAAAGAGTCCTCTTTACCCACCCTGACTCTGCACTGGCAACCCTATTCTCCACTGTGTATCCTTTTACATCTCCTTAGTTCAGTCTCTTTCCCAAACGGTAAGAAAATTAGATGCTTCCACACCTCCCACTTTTCCCATATATAATTTTGTACTCCATTTTATTCAAGGTTATAAAATAAAGTATCTTCCTGTATCATTAAGATTTTTGTGAATATTGACTTTAATGGATATAGTTTACACTCTATACTTTGTCTATTTGTTGGACATTTTGATTGTTTCATTTTGATGTGTTCTATTTTGCTCTTATAGCAAACCACAGTGATTTTCTCTCCGTGGAAACCTTTGTCCACATTTTTCATTTTCTCCTTAGGATTGCACACTAGTGGTAGAATTACTGAACCAAAGAGCAGAATTACTTCTAAAACTCCTGAACCATATTGCCAAATTATTTTCTTAAAATGTTGTACAGGGGGTTTTACACTCCATAAACCAGCAATTTGAGTGTCCATTTCACCATACCACAGCTACATTGTACTTTATCAATTTTAAAAAAATTGTATTATTTTAACAGGCAAAGGAGATGTATTATTTATTTTATATTAGTTGTATTCCTAGTGATATTAAACATTTATATTGTGTGTCTGTATGTCATTTGTATTTGCTCCTTTTTTATTGAATGTTAACAGCCTTTGTCTACTTTCTATTGAAAGTTTATGGTTTTGCATATTGAATTACAAGAGCATCTTTGAAAGATTGATAAATATATTTGAGCAGATGTTTCCCCAGCTTGTTGCTTGTTTATGAGGTTATTTCAGTAGTTTTAAATTTTTATGTAATCAAATCTCTCATCTCTTATGTGATTTCATTTTTGCTTAAAAATATATTTTCCATCAAAATACTAGATAATTACCAACCTGCTTTTCTTGATAGACTTATTCCATATCCTATGAATTCAGTTAAAAAAAAAACTTTACAATTAGGTTTACAAAAATATGAATTTAAACACTATAATCGAACATATTGAACCTTCCTTAAGTAAATCTAATTCATGTCTCAAAGGTCTTGATGTGGCCATAATTCTGACCTTATGCATGTTGGGTAATATTTGTTGAATCATCTTTCAGAATGCCATAAAATACTGCTATAGCTGGACACACCCAATACAGTCACTCCTACCTTGGAATAAACCTGCTACAATCATCATTGCTAAAATCATTGACTTTTGACTTTCAATTTCTTATTCCATGTCACTAGCATGACAGGACCTAATTCTGTTGAAACCCAATCATTCTTTGAAAAAATAAAGCACTTTAATAATTCAAAACTTTCCCAATTACTTTATGTGGTACAGCTCTCACTCATTTTTCTCTTCAATAAGCAAACTGCAAAATATAATTGAGAATGATGTTTATATAGAGGAAATGGCAAATCAATTCTAATTTCTATTTTAAAGAGTAAATATTTATAGATGATGGTGCATAGACTATCATTAATAGCAAATTACTTATGGCTCAACAATTTGATCTCCACACCTGTTAGCCATAAAAGAAAGCAAATCATTGTGAAGGTGCAAGCACAAATTAGAGATATGAGTTAGGGATGATACCTTATTAGATGCAATGATAATAACTGAAAACTTCAGAGAACATGAGCATCAACCTCCATGGCTATCCTAGAGGATCAATTACCTTTTCAACATGGGCAGCAAAAATGAGTCTTTAGAAAATACAATTATGCAGTGTCTTTTGTGATACTAAAAACCAGTTTGTTGCTTACTTTGTTCAACCCTTTTGTAGAGAATCTGCATTACATCAAATTGTCACTATGTTAAAACAGGGAAGGCGAATGTCTGGCCCAATGTAAGGCCCTAGAAACGATTTGTTCTGGCATTGCCAAGGCATTAGGGGTGAGTTAATTAAATATGTGATTAATATAGCAGGTTAATTTTTAAGTCGATAGTTTTGTATGGCCTGAGAATGATGTTATAAATATCCAAATGGCATTTAGCAGAAAAAAAGGTTCCCCACCCCTGTGTTAAAATCTGATTGGGGAACTACATTCTCAGAGGCTATGCATCCCTGTGAGTGGGAGTGCCTGAAAGTAAGAAGAATGCCATTGGGTGAGCTCACAGGGAGTGTCAAGCACTAAGTCACTAAGCCAGGTGCTTTACAAGCATTCTTCCCATTTCTCACAGTCACCTTGAGGCCAGTATTACTATCCCCGCTTTACAGATATGGATGCCGAGGCTCAGATCACACGGAGTAGAATTTGAAGAGCCAGAATCCAAGCCTAGCTTTGTTTCTTTGCAGTCACCTCATCGTTTCGTAACAATATTAAAGTTTACAACTTTGGCTGAAACTGGTTTGGCTCAGTGGTAGAGCATCGGTCTGTGGACTGAAAGGTCCTGGGTTCGATTCCAATCAAGGGCATGTACCTTGGTTGCGGGCACAACCCCGGTAGGGGGTGTGTAAGAGGCAGCTGGTCGCTGTTTCTCTCTCATCTACGTTTCTAGCTCTCTATCTCTCTCCCTTCCTCTCTGTAAAAAAAAAAAAAAAAAAAAAAAAAAAAAAAAAATCAATAAAATATATATTTTTAAAAAGCTTACAACTTTGCTGGCAGGTAGCACTAAAAACTGGAAGCTAAGTTTGGGGAAAGTTAAGTGAGTCTGGTACAAATACAGACAGTCCTCAGGTTACATCGGACTCGAGGTATATCATTTCATGGTTATGACTCCATCTCCCATTTATTTATTTAAAAAAAAAAGTTTCAACCAATGAACATATGCGCTTTATGTTTTTTATTTTTTATTTACTACCACAGAAAAGATCAGGAATTGTTATCTTTCTTTTAATTTTTTTTACTGTTTCACTTCATCACTGCTGTGTATGTGCTCCATGTGAGGGATGTAGGTGGGTTGTGTTGCCCCATAGGAATGGATCTCCAAGTAACCTGAGGACCTACTGTAGGCATCTACTCCAATGACCCTAGTGGAAGTCCTTGGGGGCCAAGTCTGGTGGTGCTTAGAATTAAGGGAGTGCATGGGTTTCTTACAAATCAGAGGAACCTAATCCTCAGATTTCCCTGCTGCTTACTTTTAAACTTTCAATAGCTTCATCAAATGACTAACACTTTTCTGCTTAGAGTTCAGTGTAAGAGAAATTGGCCTCTTGCTTAATCCTTATCATTGTAGTATTAGATGTTGAGCCATCAAATTTACAACTAGTCCTGTTTCTCTTTTATCCTCTGGTTACTTCCCAAAATTCTGCTCTTACCACCTATTTTCTCAGGCCTGGAAATCAGTCTTTTATGCTTACTTCTCCACATCCATGGCCAAAAACAAACAAACAAAAAAAAAAAAAACCAGTGTATTATGTATGAAGAGAAGCATGAGGCACCCTTATAAAATTAAAACCCTTTTCTTCTGAATTATGTCAGGCAATAGACTAGATGTTTACAGATCCTAGCACTCGGCCTCCCAGCTGCATCATTAATAAAGTTTGGTTCTATGTTCTGCATATACAGGAACATGAAGTTGTATGTGCCCTCCTCATTTGGGGCAGTCAAGGAAGGCCACAGGGGGATGAGGTTGGAGAATCTGAGTGGTTTACAAATTTATATGGATCAGTCTATAAGACAGAGAAATTTATGTTAGAAGGCATACAAATATATAACCCAAACCCTTCCTATTGCAATTTTAGGTTCTCTATTTTAGTTCTAGCTCAGCAAAAGAGAATAAAAAGCACTGAACTTATTTTTCTGTTACTACTTTAATTTCTATGGTAGTGTTTCATTCATACATTCATGTATTCAGGAAAGCTATGGGGAAACAAGGATTAATGAGATTCAGGCCTGATCCCCTATGAGCTAAGAGTCTATAAAGGAAAGAGCCCTGTGAACCAGACATGACAGTACATTAGGTTAGGGCCCTGAGGGCTTAGAGATCAGTCCCTTTCATGGAGGGACTCAAAATGTGAGTCACTTTAAAGAAAAACCCAATAAATTATGAATCACTCTTACTGTTACCTCTAAGAGGAAGGAGTCATATTCCTTTGACCTTGTATCTGCAGGTCCTACACAGATGAGCATGTACAATCACTATCATTGTCATTATCATCATGGTGTGAAATATTTATTATCTCTAGTATGGGGCTGGGACTCAGGTGAGCTAAGTGAAGTCAGCACAGCAGACAAAAAATGTAAGGGGAAATCAAGAAACTCGGTAATTAAAATAATATATTAATGCAATTTTTTTAGATAATAGAGTTAATACAAAATATCAGAATTCCGTAGACAGGGTCTCAGGTATTATGGGATTACATAGGGGTCCAAGGTTTCATCTTTTGTCTTTGTGTGGCATGGTCTATTGTAGTTGAAATGATCTGAAAAAGACAGTAAAAACAATCCAAGTGTCCATTTTATTTTCACTTGATTGGTTGCAAGCACAAGATCAGACCTAAACTCCTATAAAGGAGTGGGGTAGGAGATGGTGGTTTATTATCATTATACTAGAGGCCCATTGCATGAAATTGGTGCATGGAGAGTGTGTCCCTCAGCCCAGTCTGCACCCTCTCCAATCTGGGACCCCTTGAGGGATGTTTGACTGCCCATTTAGGCCCGATCCTGGGCCGTCGGACATCCCTCTCACAATCCAGGACTGCTGGCTCCCAACTGCTTGCCTGCCTGCCTTCCTGATTGCCTCTAACTGCCCTCCCCTGTAGGCCTGATTGCCCCTAACTGTCCTCCCCTGCAAGCCTGATCATCCCTAACTGCCCTCCCATGCAGGTTTGGTACCCCCCAACTGCCCTCCCTTGTAAACCTGGTCCCTCCCAACTGCCCTTCCCTGCTGGCCATCTTGTGGCAGCCATCTTGTGTCCACATGGGGACAGCCATCTTTGACCATATGGGGGCAGCCATCTTGTATATTGGACTGATGGTCAATTTGCATATTATTCTTTTATTAGCTAGGATAGCTAATGTCATAGAGGAACCAACAGAGAAATTCCATAGTAAGAGCCATAACAATACCCTTAAATAATGAATACAAACCGTTATTCTAAATTCAAAGACCTCTAGACACATTAGCAACAACATTTGGAAGAGCTTCACTCTGGTGCTCTTTAATTCATGAACACTGCTATAGCTTCCCTCTACACCAGTGTTTCCCAAAGTGTGGTACGCATACCCCCAGGGGCACAGGAAGAGTTTGGTGGGGGTATGCATTGCACCAGAGTTTGGTGGGAATATGCCTTGCACTGTGCTTAGCTGCGCCTAATTCTACGTTCTCATGAGTACAAGGGGTACTCAGCGTTACGAAAATTATAGAAGGAGTACACATATGTCAAAAGTTTTGGAAACACTGCTCTACATGTTTGTGTCTTTCCCTGATTCTACCAGCTGATAATTCATTTTTCTTCCCCTTCATTCATGTTTCACAGGAGAACCCATTAGCCTAGCTTTTTTTTTTTTTTTTTTTAACTTAATTAAAAAAAAAAAAAATTGGAGCCCTGTTATCCATACAGGTCATGTTTGCAGAGTCAGAGGCTATGGGGAGTATTGAGTTGGGTTGGATTCAAGTTGGGCAAATGACAAGGGACAGTTGTAGGCAAGGTAGCCTTTTGTAGAATAGGATTAGATGAAGTACCTCCCTCTAATATACCAGCATTTACGGACAAGCAATTGAAAATGCCAAGGAAACAGAATAGCAAGTACTAATGCAGTTCAGAGAACAGAGATCACCAAGGGCCAGGCTATACTAACTCTATGTGACAAGAGCCTGTAATTATAAACCCATAGGCATGCAAATATATGCAGATGGATCAGCATATGAGACTACAAAGCCATTTATCTCTGGCTCCTGATAAGTGGACAACAAGGTAAATGATTGTTTATAAATTCACTTAGAGATTCTACTAGGATCTCTATTTTTCCTCTCTTCTGGAGGCATCCACAGAATGAAGACAGACAGTAGGTACCTCAGATTGGATTTCCATATTCATTACCTTCTGACCTAGGTGACTCTGGGGGTTTATAATAAGATAAACAGGCCTTTTCAGGTTTGCCTGGCTGATTTACACTGCCGGAAATCATTTCACTTCTTTACTGAATAAATGGGAAGTGATGGAGGCATCTGTGTCTGCCACCCAAATCCCAGTGACAGCTCATAAACTGGCATTACGTTTCTGTCTCTCAGAGAAGTCACAGAAAACAAAACAGCAGGGAAATACAAAGAATGCTGAGTACTGGCTCTCGGCCTTCTGGAATTCGGCTGAGAGGTCTTTCAGGAGCCCCATTCCCATGGGGTGACTCTCACAGGAACTGGGGGCAAGAGCCGCAATGGCCAGACTTGCCCATATAGGAAGCCCATTTCCTGAGCTTGAGTGAACCATGCACAGCAGACAGTCAGTTCTAATTGTAAGCACTGGGATCTCTGTTCTGTATGATCTGTGAAAACTAAGGATGGCCTAAAAATGCAAACCTACTTAAGAGATTCAAAATAACTAAGGGCTTTCTTTTTCATTTCTTTCTATGGAGAATGTTAAAAAATTAAAATTAAAAATTAAATTTTACCCTGGTTGGTTTTGCTCAGTGGTTAGAGTGTCGGCCTGCAGACTGAAGGGTCCTGGGTTCTATTCCAATCAATCAAGGGTACATGCCTGGGTTGAGGGGCTCAATCCCCAGAAGGGGGCATGCGAAAAACAGCAGATCAATGATTCTCATCATTGATGTTTCTCTCTCTCTCTCTCTTTCTCTCTCTCTCTCTCATCTCTGAAATCAATAAAAATATATAGAAATAAATAAATAAATAAATAAATAAAAATTTCATTAATTCAAAGAAATATTCCTCAAGTGTCAAATATATGCCATTCCCTGTGTTCAGGCTGTAGCTTGCTATAGTACTTCTGGATGTTGTACTGTTGCCTATATAGTACATTATATATGCTAGAATTCTAGGATTGTAATGAAATTAGCAGACAAACATCTTCAAATCTGAACCCCATTTTATACTACTTGAAAGGAGATTCTCACATTTTTTTGTTTTATTAAATTTATTGATGTGACTTTAGTTAATAAAATTCTATAGGTTCCAAGTGTACATTTCTATATATTGTATTGTGTGTTCACTACCCAAAGTCTAATTTCCTTTTGTCACCATATATTTTATTCCTTATACCCTTTTCTACCTCCCTCCATCCCTCTTTCCCTCTGGTAACCATCATACTGTTGTCTATGTCTATGAGGGTTTTTTTTGTTTGTTTGTTTGCTTGTTTTTTGGTATCTTTGTCTTTTTTGTTAGTGTGTTGCTTTCAGTTTTATGTCCCACATAGGAGTGAAATCATATGGTTCTTGACTTAGTTTGCTTACCATGATATTCTCAAGACCCATTCATACTGTCACAAATGTCAGTATTTCTTCTGTTCTTATGGCTGGGTAGTATTCCACTGTATATATGTACCATGTGTACTTTATCTAATCATCTATTGAAGGTTATTTGTATGTCTTGGCCATTGTAAATAATGCTGTGATGTACGTAAGGGATACAGATATCTTTATAAATAAATGTTTTCACATTTTTCAGGTAGAGGGATTGCTGGTTCATATGGTTATTCTATGCTTCATTTTTGAGGAACCTCCAACTGTTTTCTGTAGTGGCTGCACCAATTCATATTTTCACCAGCAGTGTGTGAGAGTTTTCACTACAACCTCTCCAACATTTGCTATTGTCTTGTTGATAACAGCCCTTCGAACTGGTGTGAGGTGGTATCTCACTGTGGCTTTGATTTGCATTTCCCTAATAGCTAGTGAAGTTGGGCATCCTTTTAAATATCTGTTGGTCATTTGTATGTCTTTTTGGGAGAAATGTATGTTTAGGCCCTCAGCCAATATTTTTAATTGCATTGTATGTTTTTTGTTGTTGAATTGTATAGGTTCTTTATATACTTTGAATATTAACTCCTTCTTGTAAGTGTTGTTTACAAATAACTTCTCCAATTAGATTGGTTGCCTTTTTTTTGGATGGTTTCTTTGTTGTGCAGAAGCCTTTTAGTTTGATATAGTCCCATTCATTTATTTTTGCTTTTACATCCCTTGCTTTTGAGGTTGAATTTATAAAATTCTCTCTAAGGTCAAGGTCCATAAGTTTAGTACCAATGTTTTCTTTTATGTATTTTATAGTTTCAGGTCTTATATTTAGGACTTTGATTCATTTTGAGTTAATTTTTGTGTATGGTAATAAACAGTCTAGTTTCCTTCTTTTATATGTGGCTTTCTAACGTTTCTAGAACCATTTATTGAAAAAGTTCTCTTTTTTTATTGTATGTTTTTGGTTCCTTCATCAAAAAGTAATTACTCACATATATATGAGTTTATTTCTGGGCTATCATTTCTGTTCCATTGGTCTGTTTGTTGGTTTTTCTGCCACTATCAGGCTGTTTTAATTATTGTCACTGATGTTTTCAATTTAGTTATTTGGTTGCAAGAGAACATTGTCATTATTGCAAAAAGGTATAGTAAAATTTGTTGAGCAGTTATTTTAATGTTTATTTTAATCTACCCATCTTCTGAGATATCAATTGATCTCTCAAAAACAAAAACAAAAAACTGGATTTGATATATCTACTCTTTAGCCAGTTACTGTATAAAAAAATGTAAATAAAAAGGGAAGGAATAAAATATAAAAATGAGCCTGTAATATCAGTAGCTATATCTCTGCATTGATAAGGCAATGAATCATGAGTATTGATGCTTAGGCAAGAAATCAATTCACTAAAACAATTCTGGAAGTAACTGTAGGCAAAGAAAAAAAAAGGGCCTCTTTCTAAAATCTAATGTATTTAAGCTTCCTCCAAATAACAAGTCTACTAAACTCAGGAGTCATAAAATAATATTATACCCATAAAATGGTTCCAAAAGACATAGGTAAAAGTCTTAAAAGTTCGACAGTGTGCAATGTATAGGGCTTCATTTTTATTGTCTTGAATTTATTGTAGTGTTTACAGAGAAGCTGATTTTCCCTTGATTTAGTTGAGTACAATACAAGTGGCGATTTTTCCCCCCTAAGATATGTATTATCCAGCTTTGATTCTGATAATTTGTCTCAAAATATACTGCTACTGAGGTAAAAGGACTAGGGGAAAATTGCTAACATAATTTTCTTGGTCTGTCGAGTCAACATCAGACTAAGAAAATTGAATCAGCCCTCCTAGGCAGAAAGTACAATGTTATTGAAATGACATCATCTTGAAAATGTTTTATGGCTTAAAAGAAATCATCAGTTCCTTTATTCTTAGGCCTTGTTCTGGCAGTTTAGATCAGCTACCATTTTATATATCTAATGTTTTTAAATAAAGATACAGTGAGTTCTCTAAACAGTCATAGACTTAAAATTTATAGTCAGAAAAAAATATTCTTTATATTTTTTTCTGTGTATACAGAGGTGTTAGATGAATCTCTGACACAATTAAATGTATTGTCACCTTATCAAAATCCCTATATATAGTTATTTCTTTTTTAAAATATATTTTTATTTATATGAGAGAGGGAGAGAGAGATAGAAACATCAATAATGAGAGAGAATCACCCTTGCCTTCTGCATGCCCACTACTGGGGATCAAGCCTACAACCCAGGCACGTGCCCCTAATAGTAATCAAACCCAGGACTCTTCAGTCCACAGGTGGACACTCTATCTACTGAGCCAAGCCAGCTAGGGCTATAGTTACTTCTTTGTATTAGATTACAAGCCTTGTGGAGCACAGGTTCTGACATTATGCTTCACCAGTGATATTGTTTGCCTGCATCCTCAAGGTTGCTTCATGGTCCAAGATGACCACTGAAGCTCCAGCCATCACATATAGATTTCAGGTCAGCAGAGGGAGCAAGTAGGAGAGAACAAAACTGCAGGGGTCCCTTTAAGCAGTCAGCTCAGAAATCTCACAAAATCCTTCTGCTCAAATCACAGTGGGCTGAATATCTTCATAGGCCACATCTATCTACAAAGGAGGCTGAGAAACAAAGTCTTTACTATAGAAAAAGTGATAAGTGGAAACTTGGGTTTCTATTATTAAGAAAAGAAGAGTACATGGATGTTTAGAAGGCAATCCAGCCATTTCTACCACAGCAGCTGTATCTCAGAGTGGACAAACTGGAGAATGATATCAGATCCTCTTGTGATAACCTACCCAGAGTAATTCCCATAGAGCTCGCGACATGCCCCTCATTTTTATCTGATTAATATTTATGCAGCTTATTAATACAAAGCCCTATCAAGCTGCATTTTTGTGTGGACATGCATATTTTAGTTTCAGAAAAGACTGTCATCTCCGAAGGTGACTTTCTTTATCTGATCAGTATGTGGGTCTTTCTGTCTCCAAGACCATGAGAAATGTGTGCATATCTTCATACGTAAAGATGCACATATCAACACATCAAAACAGACTCTCCCAAAATAAAAATAAAAAATACTATCTAATCTGTTTTGACAGATATATTTTAGTAGCTGATACAGAAATTTACAAACATGCTAGGTTTACCTGAAAGTGGCATAGTTTTCTTAACTCAATATATGCCAACTTTCCTAAAGTAAGAACAATTTTGGTTATCTCATTGAAGGAGCCTTAAAAACCGTATTGGACGCTGGGCTAGAACAAGCCAACTGTATTGTAAAGTACCTTATTTTACTACTAAGAGGATTATTCTGGAGGACAAAATAGGCCTCTGACTGCCTCCTGTTCATCATCAGCCCCACTATGGTATAAACATGTCAAGACATCTCTTTCTGTGTGCTGGAAAGTTCTGTGATAGGGAAGATAAGTTCTCTAGACAGTGTGTCTGCCATGACTGGCTCACAATCAATAATATTAAGAGTGTATTATGCTAATTAGACCAGACAGCCAAACAACCTTCCAGATGTCCTTGTGGATGACCTTCCGGACGAAGCTGGGGCTGCGAGGGCTGAGCCCATTGCACAAATTTCGTGCATCGGACCTCTAGTAATATTACAAATGAGGTAAAGATCACCTTTAATACTTTGCTTATTCTATTTCCTCCCTGACCTCCCTCCTCAATCAGTTCAGGAAGCATTGGTTGAGTACCTATTATACATCAGGGGCCATGTTGGGGGCTGGAGCTACAGAAACATGGACTGGGCCCTCACAAGCTTGCCACATACATTTCCTGTACTTTCTCAGGCACTTGGCCACTATTTGCTGCCTCTGGCATCTTGTGGGCCAACGGGTGCTCTTGGCCCTGTGTCCTGACCTGCTCCTTACCTTCCCAGTCAAACTTACTCTTCCTGCATCTGTGGCCCAGTCTGCTAGATAGCTCTTGCACTTAAATTTATATCTTTCAATTCTTAACCTTAAAGAATATTAGCAGCAGTTTCCGGTATGTTAAAAGTGTGGGATAAAGCTATGGGATATTTTTATTTATAGTACATGGATCTCTGACCAAATACTATAGGTAAAAGTTGTCTGATTATACCATATATGATTATAAGTAATAACTATTAATATGTTGCTGTTTTAGATCATGTTTCAGTATCCCTAGATTAATTTATTTAATAAGACATTTTACTAAAATGAGTATTCTATGTATAGAAAACTCTCTGAAATCAATTGTTGGGGAAGGGGGGGTAATCTATAAGTAAATATTTAGAGAAAACACCCAGATCATAAAAGCTATTAGATTCCTAGGTAGGACCAACAACCACCCCCAAAATATGTGCAAGGCATGTGAAAAGTTGTATGCATATATTTATTTATGTAGGTATTCAATAAATATTTATGCAAGGTGTGCTGTGTCCCAGACTAACAAAACAAATGAAGTCTCTGTCCTCATAAAATCCATGGTGTAGTGACAATGGCATTAATAAATTAAACAAAACAAACCAACAAGAAAGATTATTGCATGCTGAGAAAAAAATATTATGAGGTGAAATATGTGCCACAAAAATAACAGGATGTTTTGACCACAATGATCAAGGAGCGAACATCTCTATGAAGTACACATTTAAGACGAGACTAAAGTTTACAATGGAGCCATGTCTATGAGATACTTTCAACAATAAAGAGAATGAATAAATAAATAAATAAATAAATAAATAAATAAATAGGAGCCATGTCAGAGAATCCCAAGGTGTGGCATTTCAGCCTGGATTATCCAAAGAGGCATGGCATTTGCAGGTTGATTTTGACACCACTGAGGTATCTGGCATGTAAATGTTAGTCATGCCAAATGTGAGCCGAAGTTCCATTTTCTAACCAGACATCCTGTTTTCTAAAAAGACTCTTAACTCAGGCCTACTGGAGCCCATAACATTGTTCTGGATTTTTACTTCTGCATATGATGAAATGCTAGCAGGTGCACAGTTGTTCAGTGTGTGTGCTAACCATGCAACTCTTTCTCTTCCTCTTATGTCACCAGGCCTCCGGAACCCGTTTACAGCACTGTGAACAAACTGTGTGATAAGCCTCCTTCTCCCAGGCACTATTCCCCTGTTGAGTGTGACAAAAGCTTCCTTCTATCATCTCCCTACCCCCACTACCACCTAGGCCTGCTCCCTGACTCTGAGATGACCAGGTACTGCATGCGCTTCCTCACTTCATCTTCTCAAATTGCATGTGCTTCCACCAGGAAAGAAGGGGCAGAGCCCGCCTCTGCTCACTTCTCTTGCACTGGACATCCTCCACGAGGCGGAGAGATGTGCTGCTCCCTGGGCACAATGGGAGAAATTAAGAACATTGCCTTGTGGTTTTTCCTGGTGTGTTCATAGAGCATTCAGACATGATCACATGATGCTCCAATGTTCTTGGTTCCCATGCATTTTTAATGAGGCATTGATTATATTTTTCTAGAAGAATTAATTTTGAAATTTAAGTAGCACTATTTCCCTCAATCTGAGGACAAAATAGAATATTTATTGAGTTATATTTTTAGATAATATTTAGTAAACACTTATTGTACTCCTGGCACAACATAGCCTAAGAAGTAGATGCTATTATCACCATTTAATATTTTAACTAAAGTATTAAATTAGTGCCATCACTTAACTGCTTCTTGAGGTATTAAACAACTTGTTCAAAACTACATAATTAACACTTCTATCTGACCACAAAAAAAACATATTCTTTTAATTTTTCTGTTAATCCTCACCATTCTTTTTTTTTTTTTTTTGTTAATCCTCAGACAAGGATATATTTCCATTGATTTTTAAAGAGAGTAGAAGGGAAGGGGAGAGATACAGAGAGAAACATCAATGTGAGAGAGACACATCCAATGCTTGCCTTCTGCAGGTACCCTGACCAGAGTCGGGAATCAAGCCTATAATTGAGGTACATGCTCTTGACCAGAATCAAACCCAGGATCTTTAAGTCTGCAAACCAATACTTTAGCCACTAAGCCAAACCAGTCAGGGCAATAATATATTGTTATAGTATGTTGTCAAGCAAGGCAATTACATATGTTCTCTTATTTAGTTATTCCAATTTTATATAAAAATAATAATAACAAAATTTAAAACAGTCAAGGCATTGCCATCAGTATGATACTGCTAATACATGTAGATTCCAGATTTGACCTTAGAATATTTTGACTCTTTCCACAATTTTGTAAACAAAGTGTTCTGAGTCTAAAGGTTGGATGTAATGTTTGCATTAATATTCTAAAGAATATGTATGATAAATAATAAAACTTCATTTGTACATAAGAACCAAAGAGAAAAGAGAGTCAGGAAGAAAAAGAGAGTGCAATGTTCCGTAAAGTAGTCCCAATTCAGTTTCAATTGAGAGATCTCATTTGTGATGTTCCTAGATATAAGGGGATGCTGACATAGGTATGTTTTCAGGTGGAATATTTTCATATGTCTTCGTAATATCGTTAGGGCAGAGAAAATATAGGTTTTACAATGACTCAAAGTGATATGAATATATCAAGAGGGTTTCAGAACATTATCTCTAATTTTTGGTATTTTCGAAGAATAAGTTTAGAAGTTAATTACTGACCTCCCTAGGGAGTTATATAGCAAATTTTAAATTATAGCTAACATTTTTGGAAATAAATGAGAAGACATATTTCTGGCTATGTAATTAGATGGGGCATTTTCACTAATTTGCAAAAATTAAATCCTAATAATATTTTAGAATGCCTTATAAATATTAATTATATCCTCCTATATTTTTAACAAATCAAAAACTATTTTTGATACAGTGAGCTATACAGTTTGAACCTAAGAGAGCAAAGTCACTATAGCTTTAGGAAAGTGAGGAGGTACACACACCAACAACCACTTTCTAACAATTATGCATCCGTAGTCAGCTCCAGAAAGGCAGCTGACACTTTTTGAGCCCTTCCTTTGTGCCAGGCATTTTAAGCATTTCTGATGAGTTATTCCTTTTAACCTTGACAATCACTGTATGAGATAGGTGCTATCATTATCAGTTTTTAAAACTAAGAAAACCAAGCCTGGAGCAGTTGCCTGACATGCCCAAGATCACCCACTGACAAGTGGCCCGGCTGGGATTCAAACCCAGGTGACCATTAGCACCTGCATTGGCACAGACATGAGGGCAGAGATGTCCTTGCTTGCTGGAAAAATTCTCCACCCATTTCTCTTTTTCTCTCCGATATTTTTACCATGTTTTCTCATTTCCCTTCTTCTGGATCAGTGTCAATGAAAAAATAATAATGATATATATATATATATATATATATATATATATATATATATATATATATTGCCTGTGATCTTTTCTGATTAACATAAAAATTACATTACTTGCATTCCACTGGAGATTTTGATGCATCCCTCTGTAAAAACTAACCAAAGCCAATAAGCAGATGATACAGTCTACCTTTTGTGTAGACCCACCAGATATGAATCTATGAATCTTTCTAATTTAATTTCTGTAATCTATATTATCAAGAACACTGGATTTTCCCCCCGAATTAAAAAATACAGTATAATGTTGAGTATGCCTTTTTTAACATTGTACATCCACTGCTATCCTGATATGCATCAGTCTCCAACCCCTACCCTCCATCATCCCTCTGGGAATTTTATTTTATATTTATTTAAATTGTCATCTTCTTTTTACCCCTTTTTGTATTTTATTCTTCATTTTAAAAAAGCCTTTCTCTCACACACACATTTTAGTTTTATTTCCACTAGTACACTGATACTAAAATTTTTGATTTCACCCTATTTTGTTCTCCTTTCAAGCTTCCTCATCTCAATTAAGGGCACATACATTTACCCCATTGCCCAAGCCAAATACTTGAGAATTATACCTAAGACCTTGTTTCTGATCACATCCATCATTCAATCTACCTTCTAGTCTTATTGATTCTGCTTTCAAAAGGTACCTCAAATCTATTTATTCTTCTCTACTTCCAGTTCCACTTTAATCCGAGCCTTCATCATCTCCCATCTACAATAGCTCCTCGTTGGTCTCACCACTTTTATTATTGTCCTCCTGGTTTATTCTCGGTGCAGCCAGTGATCTGTAAAAGTACAGATCAGAATTAGTGCTCTCTTTGCATTAGTACAAATGCAAACTCATTAACAGAGCATCCAAGCTATGCATGATTTCACCCCTGCCTGCCTCTCAAACATCTTCCCTTTGCTGACCACGTTGCTTGCATTCACAAGATGCATTCAATCTCTTCCTGTCTCCAGCGCTTACCACATGCTCCTTTCTCAAACTGGAAAGCTCTTCTTACACCTTGCCTGGTTGACTTCTGGTCATCTTAGATCTAAGCTTAAATTGCATTTCCTTGGAGAAGACCCCTGAAAGAGAAAATTTGGTTCCCTAGTGTATTCTTTCTCTTTTTTTCTAGAAGGTTCAAGTAGTTTGATATTGTACATTTATTTATGTAAGCTCCATGAGTGGAATGGTGTCATTTCTACAATGCTATACCCTTAATGCTTAGCATAGTGCTTGGCGCAGCAGGAGCTCAGAATTATTGAGTGACTAGTAAACATAGAAATAAGAGCAACAGGCAGATGAGCCAAAGATCAGGGACAGGTCATGGCTCTAGCTGCTCTTGACTCAGTTCTTGGCAGGTACTTACAAAAACTCCATCAATGAATGAATCCAAGCATAGGAACAAATCCCAATGTACTTGAGCTCACTCTGTGTATTGAACTTTCATCTTGCTGACCTTGGTTTTCAGTGGCCACTTTATAGAGTCACTAGGTAACTGTCATTCCTTCATGGAGATTGAGGAAATTCTTTAGGAGGTTTTTTACTTCCTCTCCAATGGATATCTAACTTACAGAATCTCAGAGGTGGATGAAAACTTAGATAAGTAAGCCCTATCCAATGCCAGTAATGATGAGGAACCCAATTCCTTTGTGGGTCCATGTTTTACTTCTACTCTTGGTAAAAAAAAAAAAGTATTTGGGGATATTCTGCCTTGAAGAGAATATTAAAGAATGTATGTATTAATTTGTTCAACCAAGATTTATCAAGTTCAGCAAAGTACAAGGTACTATATTAGGACAATGTTTATAAACATGTGAACTGAAAACACTAACAAAAAATGTTTTAAAATGACTAACCTTTAAAATGGAATATGTAGCAATCCACATTTTTCATGGCATTTGAGAATTTCCCAGTCTATTTTAGAAGCATGTGCATACGGATACAGCAGTTACTGTCTCAGATTAGGATATGAGCTACCTATGTGGAAGTTAGCAAGTGAAACCACTCACATACCAACTTAATCTCTAATCATCATTCAGAAGAATGCAGGCCAGTTGTCAGCAGAAGCTGAAGGAGTCAACCATTTCAATGGGAATCCCCCAATTCTAAACTCTCTGAGTTGATAGCAAACATCAGGGATGAATTAATTGTATATACAATTTACTTCTGTAATATCAACCAGAAGAAAACAGTGAAATTATTAGTTTTCCTTCGGGAAGCTCTTGAAATTACTTGGCAAAGGACCAACTTTTAAGGCTGCAGATTACGTTTAGAATAATTGACTTTTCAGACCTTGCAAAAACAAGAAATGGGCAGAGTCTGGAATCAAACTAACATTTGGAGCTCTATGGAAAATAAATAAGATTGCTGTGGGGCTCCTGCTTATCCTGTGTGTCTTTTTTGTTTTAGTTTTTAAGGTAGTTTTTTATGTACTAATTGGTTTTATATTTTAGGAGAATGGTAAATTTTAGCTTTTGATATTCCTAGGGCAAGAAGAATAATATTCCGGTCTGTTTTCTCAACATGTATGGCATATTTTCATTCATCCTTTTACAGGACTGGTACTAATTATTGTTATTTTGTAGTTGATAATCAGAGGCAAGGTAAATCTGATAAAGGCTAATTAAAATATGTTGGCAGCCCTAGTTGGTTTGGCTCAGTGGCTATTATATAATGTTGGCCTGTGGACTGAAGGGTTCCAGGTTTGATTCCAGTTAAGGGCACATGCCAGGGTTGTGGGCTCAATCCCTAATAGTGGATGTGCAGGAGGCAGCCAATCAATGATTCTTCCTCATCATTGATGTTTCTGTCTCTCTCTCCCTCTTCCTTCCTCTCTGAAATCAATATAAGTAAATAAGTAAATAAATGAATAATTTTTAAAAATATGTTGACAGATAGATTGGAAATGGATTCTGAAGCATTATATGATCACTAGAGGCCTGATGCATGAATTTGTGCACAGGTGAGGTCCCTCCACCTGGCCAGCAATCAGGACCAATCAGGGCCATCTTGCCCAGGCTCCATGGAAGGTTGGCCAGCTAGGGAGGGACCGTGAGAGGGCTCCAAGGCATGTCTGGCCCCATCTTGCCCAGTCCCGATCAACTGGACCCCAGCAGCAAGCTAACTTATTGATCTGAGTGTCTGCCCCCCAGTGGTCAGTGCACATCATAGAGAGCAGTTGAGCTCCCTTAGCATATCATAAGCATATTACATTTTGATTGGTTGAACAGTTGACTGGACAACCAGACAATTAACATATTAGGCTTTTATTATATAGAATGGTATATATTCAATACACTTCATCTGGGTACCGGCATTATCTTGGATGCCAGGGATTTGGAGATAAATAAGGCATGGCCCTTCCCTTTAAACAGTTCAGAAATGCATAAATGAAGAACTCATAGATGTGTTGTGATTGATGTATATCTGCCAAAGGCTCTCAGTTTCTCCAGTGCACCTAATCTCTAGGGAACAAATTGAGGCTAGTGTCAGAGGTTGTGATGGAAGCATGATCTTAGACTGTCCCTTCTGCAGAGGTGTGAGCATGCACTCAGGCATGTTCCCCACTCACACTTTGTTTCATCTGTTCCTAGTCATTTATAAAAACCATTATTTTCCTATGGGGAATTTACTCTTACCTTCTCATAGTATATCTATAGAGCTCAGAATGCAGGCAGAACTCACTTTTTTCAAGCCAATCCCAGCTTGGGGACATGGAGTAAGATCTTAATCTCACAAGACCTCAACCACATGTATGGTGTCCTATCTTGGGCAAGATTTAAATTCTCGCAAAATAATAGAAAATGTAACCAGACCTGTAATTTTCTAACTGTTTCAAAGTCTATATATCCAAAACCCATTATGGAAAAGTTTACATGGTTTGGAATTAGCAGATTCAGTTTATCTAACTCTCATCTACCATTCTGGCCTTTGTGCTGAGATTTTTCATAGTTCCTAAGGACAGATATGGCACTGCTCTCACTCTCTCAGGTAGTGGGAAGTGATTGAACAGAACTGGGCAACATTCCATGAGTGTATGCAGTGGTGGCCAGAGAGGTCAGCCTCCTTCACACTGGAAGCTTCATGAATACAGGGGGCACATCATGTCCACCTCTTTATCCCAACTCCTAGGAATAAGCCTGGCAAACAGTGGGGACTTGATGTGTCTGTTTACTCATAACTGAATAAATAAATAGTATGTACCACCACCACCAAAAAACATCAAATATAGTTTCTAGATACAATGATGCTGTAACAAAAGTATCTGGGAGTCTCTAAAGGTAAAGAGAGGAGGAATCACATAAAGTTTCAGAAAGACACTGAGCTCATCGGTCACATGAGGGAGGAGATGGGTAGAAAGTAGAAGGAATAGCACCAGAGCCATTCTCAGGGTGTGTAGAACACAGGGCGCTCTGGGGCTCCCAGGAATTCTGTGTGGCTAAGGGTTGTTGAGTGGCTAATAAAGTTGGAGTAACAGGTTGTGGCAGATCATAGAGGGCTTTACTTGCCAAGCTGAGGAGGTGGGACTTGATCCTGTAACTTGTGAGGAGCTGCTGATGAGTTTTAATGCTAGGAGTTTTAATACTTCATCTCTGTCAGAGCCCCAGTCCACTCGTGAGAAAAGGGAGAAAATACTCATATCTGTGCTGTTTTCCTCATTGGATTGTTGTGAGGATCAAATATTGTGGAGCAAGGGAGTTTTCATCTATTCACTATCCACATTAGTTATTATTTTTTCCATAGGCTTATTTTTATTTTAAAGCCTTGAGCTCATATATATTTATTTTTAGTTATCACAAATCAGGAGAAAAATATTTATCAGCACAGGTAAATCCCCTGAGAAAATAAGAAGGCTGTTGTTGCTAATTTCATCTATCATTTGTAGCAGCAATCCTTCTTGTCACCATAAGCAAAATTATCCATTTCCCTTTTTATTAATACATTGATAGGCTCCATGGTGAAACGTGGCCTGTTTCTAAAGCCATGTGTGACTTCACAATTCTCTGAGACAATGTTCTTTCTTATCTTCTCATGTAGCAGTATTTCTATCCTACATGTAACTTTTTAGCAATGTAGAAGAAAAAACTACTCTGTGGAGCACTGATAAGTAGCCAGGCATTTTACACACCCACCTCATTTTCTAATAACCTTTGCAAAGTGTGGGCTTTGATCTAGCAGGAAAAGGGTCCAGGATTCTAACCTGGGCATTTTCACACCCCTCTCATGCTCTCATGGAGCCTTTATCCCTCCTTCACACACACATCACGACTCCTCACTCAGTCCCCCAATTCTCATATCCGCTCTACTGGGAATCTGTGGACTGAAAGAGAATTTGAGTCGTGTTCACAGTGTTTCACCTGGGAAGTAGCATCATGAAGAAGAGAAAAATCATGCCTTAAAAAGGATGATATAATCTTAAAGAATTCTTAATTTCATTGTTAATTAAAATTAATAGGGGAAAACCTTGTTTCAGAAGGCACAACCCCTTTCCAGGTTTATGCAGTAGCTTTTTCTTCAAAGGCCTGTCCTACCTCTTTTGAATTAAGCCAAATTTGAATTAAGAAAAATAAGGAGAAATTAATTGACTCCCACAAAGTCACAGAGGTTGCTTTTGCCATGTTCCATTTTCTAGCTTCACTCTGCACTGTGCTATATGCAAGAGTTCACACTGAAAAGAAAACCCCTGGCTTTAAATTAATGTATTCTATATGTAGATACCTTTTTAAAAACATACTACTTACTGTTGCCCTTCACTATATTATTTATATTAAGGTGGAAATGTTTTTTCATTAAGAATTCAAGATTTTTTGCTCGGCTGGTGTGGTTCAATGGTTGAATGTTGACCTTTGAACCAAGTGGTCACGATTCGATTCCCAGTCAGGGCACAGGCCCAGGTTGAAAGCTCCATCCCCAGTGTGTGTAGGCAGGCTGGGGGCGGGGAGAGGGAGTAGAGGAGGAGAGGAAGGGGCCTGCAAGAGGCAGCCAGTCAATGATTCTCTTTCATCAATGATGTTTCTACCTCTTCCTTTCTCTTCCTCTCTGAAATCAATAAAAATTATTTTTAAAAGAATACAAGATTTGGTAAAGAGCACATTTAAAATTACATTGTATAGTGTAAAGAAGGAAGGCAGACAAGTAGCTCAACCTGTTCCAAAAGCTCTCATTTACTCTTCACGATAACCCTGGAAGGTAGGTAGAGTGTGGGAGGCTCAGGGAAATTAAAAATGAACCCAAAAGGTTCATCTTATTCCAAAATTCCTGTTCGTGATATTCAAATAAAACTCTGTGATATTAGGAATATATGCCCTTAATTTTAGTATATCTTTTTTATGTTTTGGGAACAATTTTTATATTTAATTTAGTAGCCATTATGTTATTGGGTAGTAATAAGAAATTGAAGAATAAGCATAATTTTTCAAAAGTGATCCTCTATGAAGGCAAAGTAGCTGTGAGGAAATGCTGGGCAAAATCACTATAGCAACAAATTATAGGAACTCAGAAAGAGTCAACACAGTACATTAAACCATAACACCATAACATGGATACTAATTAAATCCACTAACATCATATACTTAGAATATTGATTTTATTAGAGCAGATCATTTTTTTTATTTAGTGTTATATTCCCTGTGCCAAAAAAGGTTCCTGGCATGTAATACTAACAGTAATAGTGATGGTGATGATGATGATTGAGATTATGGTGGTAGTGTTGATGATAATGATGATGGAAAGGAAAAAGCAATCACTATCATTTATTTAATCTTATTACCTGCCAGACTGTACTTTATATAAATTAGCTCATTAACTTACACAGCAATGCTAGAAGATGTATGTTGTTACTATTATCCTCATTTTACAAGTAAAGAAATTCAGGGCTGAAGAGGTCGGTCATACAGATAGGATTTGAAAGAATCAAAATGTACTGGAACCAGAATCTATGTCATATATATATATATATATATATATATATATATATATATATATTATTGATTTTTTACAGAGAGGAAGAGAGAGGGATAGAGAGTTAGAAACATCGATGAGAGAGAATCATTGATCAGCTGCCTCTTGCACCACCCCTACTGGGGATGTGCCTGCAACCAAGATGCATGCCCTTGACTGGATTGAACCCGGGACCTTTCAGTCCGCAGGCCGAAGCTCCATCCACTGAACTAAACCGGTCTCAGCTAAATGTTACTCTTGTCACACATAATACTCCTCAGGTATTAAATTCTACTTTTAAAAAATTACAGCTTATTTAACTATAGTCAAATTTCAATAGATAGATGATTCATAGATAGATAGATAGATGATAGATAGATAGATAGATAGATAATACATAGATATAGATGGCTACATTGACAAATAGATAATGAATATATGATTAAGAATCTAGATTCTAGAATTACAGTATTAGGGTTTGAATCCTGACTCCACAGCTTCCTACTTATGTAAACTTGGGCAGATAACAACTAGTCTGAGTTCCTGTATCTTCATCCATGTAATGAGTTCCTGTATCTTCATCCATGTAATCATAGTATCCATCTGGTAGGGTTGCTATAAGGATTTAGTGAGGTTATATATGAAGTGCTAAAACAATGCCTGATAAATGGGAAGTGCCTCGTTAATGTTAGCTATCATTATGCATGTGACATATTATGATCCTCTAAACAGGGACCTCAGGCTGAGGTGGGAATGAATTTTCATGAAAACACTATCATAAAAGTCTATTTTTATTCATAGCCTGATGGTGAGTCCAGTGAGTTGTATAGGGAGGTGAATGTCAGGGTTGGCAGTATGGAAGGAAGGGCTATGCAAGACTATATAGAGACCCAAGAATTTTAAAATGTAGAAGTTTATTTTGATTAGGGGATCAAAATTTACCTCTCAGAGCAGAGAAATTTACCTCTCAGAGCAGAGAGAGTCGACCTCCTATTTCAACACTTAAATTCAGTTCTGTGGACCTTAAGCTCATATAAAGTTGAAAGGATCCCTAGAATAGGGTTATTTTTAAGTCAGCAGGGATGTGTGGTCCAAATTGAATGCTAAAACCTAAAATCCCTTTATTCCAGAGAAAATAAATACATTAGAGGATAAAGAAGATACTTGTGGTTTTATTTAAAAGGGGGAATGGCATACTGGGCCTATCTAACCCAGCCAGAGCCTTTGTCCAAAATGAAGAAAAGAAAGTCTCTTCTAAATGAAGGACAAAATACACCAGGACCCAGGGGTGACATGGCAAACAGAGTTCAGACTGGATTTCAGCCCTAGTTCATGCCCTTGGCCAACTGTTCTCATGAACAACCTGCCTAACAGAATTGATTGGCCAGACTGAGGATGAGAATCGTATTTCTCTTTGTTATTTTCATCTCTCTTATCCATTTTCATGTTCTGCTTGCTTTCTTATGATTCTGGCATAATTACAAAGATGTTATTCTGTCAAACTTGCAGGTTTAAAATTAACTGGAAGCTAATGTAAGTTCAGGGATAGAAGACGTTCTAGAAACAATTTAGTCTCACCTTCATATGTTCTAGATGAGAAAACTGTCACTCAGATCACAAATATGTATTAAATGTCTATTATATGGTTAATACTTCTGGGGATATGCAATCCAGACATAATTGAACCCTATTCTCAAGAGATTTAGGGACCACTCACCCAGGGGAGAGAGACAGAGAGAGGGAAAGAGAGGGAGAGGAAAAGGGAGAGAGAGAACGCTATTGGTAATGAAAAATTTTAAAAAGTTTAGAAATGTGTTATGGATTGCATTTTTCAAATATGTGTGAATTTTACTTAGCTTTTAGTCTTATTTATTTCAGATCCATTCTGGTTTCTCCTAGATATTATCACACTTACAGGTTGTATTCATTGGTTTCTAAGCATGCAGACCTATTTTATGTAAAATCTGAAGGTTAAGTGACAGCCCAAATTTCCTCCCAGCTCTCCCCACTCTCATGTGACAAGTTCTTGCTATCTTGCTGTCATTGGAATCTGTGTTCCTTGTAGGTTCCTTGAGCAAGAGGAAAGGAACAGCAAGTTAAAAAAAAAAAAAAAAGTCTGACCAGAATTACACCAGTACAATCGCTGTAATTCTGAGACTTTTCTTTCCTTCTTTGCAGGGTCTCTTAGTAACCCATGCAATGTTCTGGTCAACCATTTTATCTCATACAATACAACCTTTTCCTACTGTTTCCCTGTAGGATTCCCCCAATTATAACAAACTAGAAGCCTAATGCACAAAATTTGTGTAAGAATAGACCTTCCTTCCCCATGGCTGCTGGCATCAGCTTCCCTCTGGCACCCAGGACACAGGGTTCCCTCTGGCCCCGGCTCTCTCTAGAAGGACATCCAGAATGATGTCTGGAAGGACGTCTGGTCTAATTAGCATATTACCCTTTTATTATCATAGATTATTTAGTCTTCTGATTTTTATTGTTGTACATCTCATTTTCCTCTTTCGTCCAAACTGCCATTCCCAGGAGTTGGGCAATGTCTGACAGAGCAAGATGAGAAGCTTTTGATTTCTACCCTGGACTACTACTTCTCAATTAGAAGTCTCCTGCTACAGCACTAAGGTCCTTTTGACAGGTAGCATGTGAGATATGTACTCACCTGGGGCCTTCTCCCCCAAGCAAGAATTGCTGCCTTTCTGTTTCTCCTCTTATCTTCCCCTAGAAGCCTGTTGCACAAAGAAACAGAACAATGGACAGAGTTTTCTTCATTGAACAGCATTAATATGTAGTTTCTGGAGCATCAAACCTTTCTCTGAAGATAACCTCCTTTTTAAGAATCCCCCAGTTAAAAAATCACAATAGGAGGGAATAGTGACTGTGGGGATCAAAATAGAGGCTGGTGAATGTCTTGTCCAGAGATGCTTCAGACAGCTTTGGACATCCAGTTGGCCAAGGGTTCCTATAAACCTCTGGTCAAAAGCCTTCTGTGAATCACAGCTCCACAGTACTACGTAGATATCTTTCCCAAGTCCTCATTTAAGCTTATAGAGTTGGTTTCCTCTCTCTGAAAGCACTCTCAGTGAATCCTATGTCTTTGCTGTACTTCTCAAAAAATGTCTGTTTCTTTAGAGGGTAATGGTCAGCAAACTCATTAGTCAACAGAGCCAAATATCAACAGTACAAAGACTGAAATTTCTTTTGAGAGCCAAATTTTTTTAAACTTAAACTTCTTCTAACGCCACTTCTTCAAAATAGATTCACCCAGGCCTTGGTATTTTGCAGAAGAGCCACATTCAAGTGGCCAAAGAGCTGCATGTGGCTCATGAGCCACAGTTTGTCGATCCAGCTCTAGGCATCAAGTGGAAATCCACATATCTCAAAATTCAAGCTCTTTCTAAACCCACATTTGTCTTCGGACTCTTTCTGTCTTCCTGATAGGTCCAAAGTCCTCTACTGAGGCAGCTTGCAAATGGTCTTTAATTCTTCTTCATTCACTTCCATCCCATAATGCCTAGAGGAATAGTGAATCTCAAGAACAGTCACAGTCAGTTTGAATAAAAATTCTCTACTAATAGCTCTGTGTAACATGAAAACAGAGTGTCTCTCTGTCACCTCGGTATGGGTGGGAACCATGCTATATTCTGTCCATGTGACACATGAGCATATAGTAGACATTTGATGGAACAGGAAGTGGAAGGTGTTCACTTAAACAGTGACTCAAAGTGGGAGTTTACAATTAGTAGAAGTCCTTCTCCTGGATAAGGACAATGCATGGACAAGTTGATAATTACAGAGGAATCCTTCTATATGAGTAATAGTTCACCTTTATTCTCTTGGGAAAAATGTAATTCCTACACAGTTTCTCCTGGGATTTCTGAGTTAGTACACAGAAACAGATTTTCTTCATTCTACCTAATGTGCATTGTAACAAGTGGTCTGTTTTTGTGTTCAGGTTTGTTTCATTTGCAGTTAAATGTGCCAATACTAAATGCTCTGGAGAAGATCCATCACATGTAGATTCCTCAAACATGCCTTAGAGGGGGTTGGGTCAAGGTAATGTGCACTGCTAGACTTTCGAAGTCCATAGTGAGCGAACTCTTCAGCAACTCTGCTGACCCTGCAAAGAGTAATATAGCAAAAATCAATTCAGCAAACAGAAGACTGAAAAGAAACAGGTTAGGATGTGCAAAAAGACTTTAGTTACAGCACCAGTCACTGAAAGTTTGCTTAGCTTGCTAAGTAAATGCCAGTGCTTGGCAAAATGAGGCCAATTGACATTGCATTTCTCTAATGTTCCCGCCACCAACTATAAAGAAAAAGAAAAGGAAAGAAATATGTGTTGCAAAAAAGCCCAAAACCAATAGTATATCATTAAATCATAGACTGCTTGATCAGAAAGCGTTAAAGAAGCTTGCATCCAAACACTTTTTTAAAACAATTGAGAAAGTCAGTCTAGCAAAATTAAGAGACTTACCCAAGCTCTTACAGTCACACAAGTCTTTTGGGCTGGAGATGTCAGGTGCCAGTGTCTTGTGTTTTGGTTTTTCCAATGCCAGCTTATAATTTTTACTCAACCCAATCTTCCAGATTGTTTCATGCTAAGAAAAGTTACATATAATAGACCAAGCCTGGAAGAAAACAGAATTATTAACTCAGAATAACATTGCTTCTTTACCTTAGGGGAGTAGGATTGGAATAGGAAAATAAATTATCTTTTACTTTGTACAATTTTAAATTGTTTTAATTGTTAGTAAAAATTAATTTAAGGAACCCCATACACACATGCACTTAGACTCAGCGATTCCATTGTTAGGTATAAACCTAAGAGAAATAAAAACATAGATTCATACAAAAGTTGAACACAAATGTTCATAAATTTTCCACAATAGCCAAAATGTGAAAACAATTCAAATACTCATTAACTGATTAATGGATAAATAGTATGCGATATAGTCATACAATGTACTATGATTCAACCAGAAAAACAAATGAAGTACTGGTACATGCTACAGTATATATGAACCTTGAAAATGTGCTAAGGGGAAAAAAGCCAATCACAAAAGATGACTTATTTCTAATAATATATATATATATATATATATATATATATATATATATATATATATATATATATATAATCATGCATCCACAGTAAGTAAATCTATTGAGTCAGAAAGAAGATTAGTAATTGTGTAGGGCTGGATAGGGCAGTGGCAGTGGAGTTAAGAATGACTGTTAATGAATATGGGATTCCTTTTGGGGTTATATAAATGTTTAACTTAGTTAATACACTAAAATCTACTGAACAATGCACTTTTAAAAAAAAATGGGTGAATTTATGGTATGTGAATTATATCTCAACTAATGAAAATAAATGCACTGGAAGGGAAGTCCCTCAGTCTGGCCTGCCCCCTCTCATAGTCTGGGAGCCCTCAAGAACAAGAGGCAACCTGGCAATCAGGGAAAAGGAATGCCCCCATCACACCTCTGCTGCTGCCACTGCCACTGCCACTGCCAACAGTGTAAGCCTTGGCCAGCCCTGGTTACCTGATCCTCAGGCTGCCCTGGGAGGCTGGGCAGCCACCATCCAAGATTTGACTGTGCCTTTGGCTGACCCTGGGCATCTGGGGGGCTGAGGGGATTGGGGGACTCAAAGGTGAGTGGCCACACCTGCCTGGGGGTAGGCCCAGCCTTGCCACATATCTGCCGCCCTGGCCGGACTGAGGGGACTGGCCACTGCCATCTTATGGTTTGGTGCTGCCATCATTAGCATATTCTCTCTTTATTAGATAGTATAATGCTATTAAAGATTCCCATTTTTAAAGTTAAATAATTAATATAGCAACAATAAAACTAAGGTTATGTCCTTATGACATTAAATATTCAGATAAAAATTATAAAAAACTAAAAAGTTTAGATGATTTTTCTACCCTATGATAAACTTCAAATAATAATTAGAGGAATTACAGGTCTTCAGACGTTTTACATTTTTAATAGGGCTAGAAATCTCATTTACAAAGTACCAATTTTAGTCCTCATAATAAATCTAAAACTAGGTATTTTTATCCCTATTTTACTGAGGAAACTAAGAGCTGACAAAACTGAAATTTGAACCCAGCTTCATGTGCTTTTACTATATCATAGCCATCATCCCATTATAGAAAAATGATATTAAAAATTGGCCTTCCCACTAGAAGAACTGTTTACACTCTCTTCCTTCCTTTTGTCCCATTCTCTCTTCAAAGACCAACTTTTGCCTCACCCATCCATTGAAATTGTTTGCAACCAAGTCACCAAGACACCCAAGACACACTGTTTCTAAATCCAGTGGAGACTTCTTAGTCCTTTATCACATGTTAGCTTTCTCTGCACTTGCCTCTATTGCTTGCTCCTTTCAGAAATCTCTCTCTCTCTCTCTCTCTCTCTCTCTCTCTCTCTCTCTCTCTCTCTCTCTCTCTCTCTCTCTCTCTCTCTCTCTCTCTCTCTCTTCTCTCTTTCTCTCCAATTCTACTTCCAAGCTCAAGATTCTCCATGCATCCCTGACTTTCTTTTTCCATCTCAATAGACATTTCCTCTTCTCCATCCCTGACTTTCTTTCTCCATCTCAATAAACATTTCCTCTTCTCCATCCCTTTTGGTTCACTTCCCTCAGTGATGTCTGCTCTTCTGTGCACACTCCTTAGTAACACACATCCACATCTAAATCCACAGATTTGGTTCCCAATCATGTGCTTATGTCTCCTATCTCTGTATCTGCAACCAGATCTTTCCTTGACTCCAGACTCATATATTTAGATACTTATTGGCCATCTATCCTCAAATGCCCTCAGGAACATCAAAAATCTCACTCAAAGTCTTTATCTTTCAGATTCTTGTCTCCAGTTAGATCCATTGTCTTAAAGACTATTAATAGCATGATGTAGTATTTAAGAGTATATGCTTTAGTTCAGATTCTTGCTTGACTCCTCACTAGCTGTATGATTTCTATGCTTTAGTTTTCTTCATAACATGGGAATAATAAAAGTATTCATCTCATAGAGCTGTTTTGAGGATTAACAAGATTATACAGGAAACGTGCCTGCCACATAGTAAGCTTCGTACTTCTGTGGGTATAGAACCAAGACATTTTCCTAGATTCTTCCTACCGGTTCTCTTTATGTTTATCTCTAAGTATCCTATCGATATTTCTTTAATGTCTCTTGAATCACTCCTCTTCAGTTTTTCTGTGTTTCCTCCTCTCTAGATCCAGCTAGAATTATTGCTTATCTGAAGTACTTACTAACAGCTCTCCACCACAAACTCTATGAACCTCAATTCATTCTCCACGCTATAGCTCATGTGGAGTCTTCTAAAACACACATCTGATTCTGACCTCAACCTGACTAATCTGACTAATATTCTACATCACCTGCTTTTCATTCTAATCAGTTCTCCTTTCAATTCCTGGGAGGGAGAAAGGGAGAGGGGAGGGACACTGTCTCCCTTACCTTTAGGTTCTTGCTCATGCTTCTCCCATTCTTAAACTTTTCATCTCTAAATGATGACCCACACATAGCATTCACCTGGCCATCTCAACACCAGCCCCCATTCACAGATCTCTTCACCTGGGTAACCACCTATTAATAAGTCTGGGGAGTGCATCTTCTGTGGTACCACTAGAAACCCCTGCCTGATGCACTCAGCCTGGTTGGGGGCCCCTTTATCCTTACAAAGTTATAGAATTCAATCTATTATGCTGATTATTTGCTTGTCTGTCTTGTCAACTAGAGTGGGGCTCTTTTGCTTGGGAACTATGTTTTAATCTTTTCTTGTTATATGGTGCCCAGTAATGTGTCAGGAAAAGATTAACTATTTTTGAAAGACAGTAAAGTTATGTTAAACATTACCAATTTGTTAGTTACAATAAATGTTTAGAGAGCCCTATATATAGTGAAACTGTGATAGACTGTGCTCTGCATTGGGAATACAAATTATACATAACTCTTTTTATAGGGACTCAATCTAACAGAAGAGATCACAGCAGACAGGAAAATAATTAGAATTCCATGCAATAGATGCTATAATAGAGGGCATATGCTGACAGGGTGTCTGGAAAGGATGGTGTTATCAACATGATTAAAGTAGCGGCAAAGTTAAGAAATATACACACATACCCATTAATATTCAGAAGTATGAAGGATGTTAGTTAATGAGGTGATTATATTCAATTTGATATGAAATTGGCCTCTCTTTTAAAAAAAATCTTTTCATTGATTTCAGAGAGAAATGGAGAGGGAGAGATAGAAACATGAACAATGAGAGAGAACCATTGATTGTCTGCCTCCTGCATGCCCCACACTAGGGACTGAACTCTCAACCCAGACATTCCCTGCCTGGGAATAGAACCATGACCTCTTGGTTCATAGGTTCAATGCTCAACTACTGAACCATGGTAGCAGGGCAAAATAGGCCTCTCATGCATATAACAATAACCCTACTCTTTCTACTATTTAAATTGGCTTGTTAAGCTATCTCCAATTATTGACAAAGTTACAGACTCATTATAAAACATTATATTCACATAATGTCAGCATTTTTTTTTATATATTCTCTTGGTAGTGTTTGCCTAAATTCAAGTTCATAGACTGGTGCTGGTTCATTGCCTAATTTCTACTTTGGTAGAGCAAAATATGGAGGGGGAAGGACTTTGTTAAGTACACATACACGTATCAGTATTAGATTGCCCACTGTCCTTCCTTAGGAAGAATCCTTCTTGAGATTATAATCTTCTCTGATTTTATATTTTGTTAAACATATTTTGTTTTTATGGAATTCTGGTGATAATTAATAGTTGATATTGTATTCATAGCCTTCATCTGAAAAACCTAAGCAGTAGATTTGTCTCCAAATTTGTGTATTTAAATGCTTCCTGTCACTCAATGCTCTTGGCATGGCTCCTGGTCACCCTCTCCAATCAGTGAGCACATCTTGTTGTGCCTCTGGTGCCCCAACCACAATGTATGGTAGGCATTATGTTGACTATCTGGTTGGTGCTAGCCTGCAGTTATGACTGTGAACCCTTGGACATAGGCTTTGCAGCTTGTAGGCCAGACACATTGAATGGCTAAGTAAAATAGATCTTAAATATGATAAACCAGTCATAAATTTGATAATTGGCATACATGTTAAGTCATCATTGATAATGTTATTTTAATGTGCCTTTTGGGGTTTTGTGATGTACCAGGGACAACTTTTCACAACTCTAGTCTAACAGTATTCACATGTGTTTTTTTTTTTTCTTTTTCAATATAGCGGTGGTACATAATTGCCTTGATCTTCTGCCAACCCCACCCAGCTTCTAGCAAGTGACATTATTAAATGCAAAATACCATTGCCATTTTTGCTTTTGTGCTTTGTTCATTACTGTTTTAATAATCCTTTCTTCTTTCCACTTCTGTAAGCTGCTTATATTATAACTTTGGGGAAGAAACTAAGAAGTTATCAGTATAACTTTTAAAGCATCAAATAAGGAAACACATTTTATAAGTGCACTGTCCAAAGAAGCCTTTTGCTTTTTTCTTAGAAATGGGCATAGAGGATGTCATTTTATTCCCTAAGATTTTCTGCTCTAAATTGATCCCTCATATTGTAGTTGATTCATTACACAATGCTAGCCTTATGAGAGAATATTTTTGTAGCTAGATAGAAAAGTCAAGTGATTTAGTAGTTCTATATTAATAAATATTATGAGGCTATCATGTTAGAAAATGGAGTTGGAAATTACAATGGCAACAGAGGCCAGCAATAACACATGGTGTGAATGTGCTATAAAACTAGTATTCTTAAATGTCACCCATTGACACTGTATATGCAGAGGAGCTGGTCTGAAATACACAGAAAAACCCCGCACATTAAAAAAATGAAAGAAAACACCTTAGTTCACAAAAACATTCAAAAACTAAGAAGTAGAAAATTATAGGTTTAGCCTTTCAATTCTGCTAACATGAAGCTGTAACCTTGAGGAAAAATATAGCCATGGTAAAAGCAAAGAGTTCTAAGAGAATGTTTTTCACACTAAGCCTGCATTTTTGTTTAGAATTATCATTAATTGACTTTTCCATTCAGGCAGGTTTCTCTGGTGTCACTTTCATTCCCGTGATCCTTCTCCTTTTTGTACTTTTGCCCACCCCGAATTGGACTGCTTTCTCCATCCTCCTCTGATTTTTCAAATTCTATTATTTTACCAAATATTCTAGCTCAAGTACTTAGCATTTCCATGAATCCTTCCCTGAAAATCCCTACCTATATGGCCCCTGATTTCTCATGCTTTCCCCTCTATAGGTCAAATTGTCATTACTTGATTAAAGGTCACCTTGTGTTATTCACAGATCATTTCTATAGACATGTCTCACTAACTATATTGTAAACCTCTGGAATACAGAAATATATCATTAACTAGATATTACATTTTTATATTAATTTTTCAGTGTCCCCAAACCATAGGATGATGACAAACACATAGTAGGTACTCAGAAGCTCAGTATTTCACCTTTTCAGTACAACTTTTTGATAATTATTGCTTTGATGTTACCTGACAGGGAATCAGCAGCAAGTGAAATGTATTATCAAAATATCTGTATGAAAACCAGATTTTTCTTTAAGTTAAAATCACTATATCCTCCTCACCCCCCTTGAATAATCATTTGTAGCACATTTTAAAACCACAGAGAAAACAAGTTTGGCGTGATCCTTCCAGCACCTGGCCACTTGATGGTAAGGTTCCATAGCACTTTGACCCCTTTAGTAAGAGAAAAATTAAACTTTTATAAAAACACTGTCCATTAACCAAATACTGTTTTCTTAATTCCAAAGTTCTCAGCTTAGAGTTTATAGGGTGTCGCTTTGACTTCTCTTCCTGTGTCACAGCATAGCATGTGCGTACCTTTGCAATGCACATTCACTTCCCAAATGGTCCATGATGGTGCTCAAGAATTGCAATGCTAACAGGTTTGACACCTACCTTTTCAGTTCAACTTTTTCAAGGCAGCCTGCATTCTACTTCACTTGCTGTTGGGTTTATTACTAAACTGTTCATTTAATTTAATGGCTAACAAAGAACCCAGATAAAATACTTCATCCCATTTTTAGCATATAGCATAATTAGCCATATCTCCCACATCTTCAGGTAGCAGATTTAATTAGCTCCAGTGGATCACTTTCTAGGGCAACAATAGGGCATTGAGGTTGCTTCTCTGTAGCAGAGGAAGTCTTCCCAGGCTTTCCTGATATTGACCTGTATCAGATGTCTCAGAGGAGGTTGGGCTAGAAGATAAACCTGTGATATATTCAAAAGCTTGTGCAATATTATCCTCAGAGATCAAAGTTCCTTTTCTCTCAAGTAGGAATCTTTTGGTGAAGCATGACAATTAACGACCCTTGTAGTTTCTCAGGTGGTTCATCCAGCAAAAGTCTCTCCTTGCTCAGATAGTTTATAGCTACTGTTTTCATCATAAATTTGAAGTTGGCATCAATGTTATACTTTTCTTTGTTTTATAATAACACGTAATTTAGATATATTTTCTTCTCACTTTTTACTACCCCATAATGTGACCTTACAGCTTTTCCTGCAAGGACTCTGCTTTCTTGCCAGTCACCAGAATGAATATAAGTGAGGCCTTGGACAATTGCTCACATTGTCCAATTCAATGCTACCAGTCTGTCCTGGGATGTTATACAGTTTACTTTCAAGAATTTTTATACTCATTCCTCTGATTAATTACTACTTTTGAGCACCTTACAAATAGATAAAATCAGAGAGGACTAGCACTAAAAAGAATCCTGGAAATTGTGTGTTGCATTGTCTATTATACAAATGGGGAAATAGTCCCAGAAGGGAAAATTGCTTGCCTACAGTTGTTTAAAAACTTAGTAATATAAGTCTTACTAGAAGGAAGGTTTTTCTTGTTGTTTTCACTCCACTTATTATTCTAGTACTCTACTCTAGAGTGTTTGAAAATTGGGCCATAAAACCCTGTTTCCTTTGGTTCCTTTGTGTTGATAATTTAGCACATGAGGCAACAAAGCAAAGCCTGTAATGCTGAGAAGCTGAATACTGAGTCCCTTTCTCTGTCCAGTGGCCTATTACCGTCTTTAATTCAACAAATGTTTGCTGAGCAAAGAAGCACTTACTCTACTGGGAATGGGAAAGGATACTATTTTGATCTTCAGGGCAAATTTTAATGACCAGAATGAGACAAAGGAAAAAAAACTGCATTTTTATGTGTTTATATGCTCATTATGTGTGTGAGGGAAAGAGAAGAGACAGACATGTAATCAGTAGAGCTAATCTGATTGATTAGCTCATGTAATCAGATAGGAAACCCTGAGGAAAGAAAGAGATCATTAGTAGTTAGGAGTTCATGTGGGAGACTTAACCTGGTGAGAAGACCAAGGTGGTGTCCAAGACTGATGAACACAAGCAAAGGTGAATGACCTAAATAAAAGGGGTGCAGATGAGAAAATATGTATGATCATTTATTGAATGCTACTGTTTGCCAGTGGTAATAGAAGTTGACCTCCGAGAATTTTTACTTGATTCCAAACATATCATACTTTAAAAGTTTGAGAATCACCATTCCTAATGAGCTCCAGAAAAATGATGATGATGCTGGTATTTGGGCCACACTCTAAGTATCAAATAAGTTCCCTCTAAAGAGATCATTATAATCTAACTAGAGGCCTGGTGCACAAAATTCGTGCATGGGGAGGGGGGATCCCCCCAGACCAACCTGACCCTCTCCAATCCGAGACCCCTCGGGGGATGTCTAACTGCCAGTTTAGGCCCAATCTTAGGGATCAGGCCTAAACCAGCAGTTGGACATTCCTCTCACAATCCTGAACTGCTGGCTCCTAATCACTCACCTGCCTGCCTGCCTGGTCACCCCTAACTGCTCCTCCCGGCCAGCCTGGTTGCTTCTCACTGCCCCTCCACTCTGCCGACCTGGTCATCCCAACTTCCCCCACTGCCGATCTGGTCGCCCTTCATGTACCCCCTCTCTCCTCCAGCCTGCTTATTCAGTTGTTTGGTCATTCCTCACTAATCCCCCTTCCAGCCTGGTCATAGGCAGCCATCTTGTGAGGGCAAGAGGGTTAATTTGTATATTACCTCTTTGTTATATAGGATATGACAGTTGCCATAATGGAGGCAAGTCCAAAGTGCTTTGGGAACACAGAAGTGGAGATGTTGGCAGCAGGTGTCTCCTTGGGCCTAGAGAGTGGGTATGTGCATGGCATTGTACATGAGTCTAAAATCATAGGCTGCAATCGTAGAATGGAGGGCCTTGAATGTGGGAGCAGAAAGGAATTCAGAACTTGCTTATGAACATTTATTATCACTGCTCCTGAGTATGATTGTTTTTTATTATCAGTAGTTATGGGTGGTGAGACTAATACCAATAATAACTGGTAATTATTGAGCCCTTATAATGAATCCACCCTGTACTAAACATGTTCCATTATTATTAGCTCATTTGATCTTCACAAGCATCCTATGAAATAGGTGCTCTTGTTATCTTTTTTTTTTTTTTTTTTTTGAGAATTAAAGGATTAGAGAGGAAATCTGGGCTACTTAGAAGTAAATCTTATCCACCGCAGGGCAGCTATCATCCCAATTAGTTTAGTGTGAAATAAAGAAAGGCTCCATGATCATACATTTTCTATCCTCTCTCCCATTGCTTTTGTATCTTGTATGTACTTCTATTATCACACTAAATAATAACTTGTTTGCCTGCATCTCTCACTATGCTGTATTTTATTCATACTTATTCCCAAGTGTCTAGGATATAGTAGGTGTTTGGTGAATGATCTTCCTACTCTCTTTCATGCCTCCTTCCTCAAGCTGTTTCTTCCACATTAAATGTTCTCTCACAATCTCTGCATCTAAAATCCAAGATCTTCAAATGCCATCTCCTCTCCGTAGCTTTTTCTGGTTCTTCCTCTGCAGACCTCGTGGGAAAACAGGCTCTTCTTTCCTGGCAATTTCATAGCATTTTTCCGTACTTCTGCTATTGCACCTTCCCTTTCTATTTGTGTGCGCAGTTATTTGTGTGTTCTTACATTACCACTTGACTGTAAAACTCCTCATAGTTTTATAGCCCCTGTGGTGTGGTTATCAATCAAGTGGTTCCATTTTGAGGCTAGACTGAACTGGGACTTATTTAAGCTAGTTTTGGTTTTGGCTTAGTTGGTTTTGGTTTCTGTTTGCTTGTTACAGCGTCTCTGCTCATTGACTTGATACATGGAAGCCATTGTTGTTATCATTTGCATTCTACCCACACCATACTACTTTCTCCCCAAAGTAGAAGCTAATAATATTTTAGAATTAATGAATGAATAAGTGAATGTTCATCTGTCTTATGAGGTTCACCCCCTCTAATATTATTATAAGCAGTTTTATTATATTTCCCTTTACTCTCTCCCAAATTATGTACATGATATGTCTTTATTAAATATTTTCATCTAACATAGCAACCTTCCCATTGGCAAACTGGAAGCTTCAGTTTGCTTTTAACAAAATACAGCTATTTATGAAAATTCTTATTTTGTGAGTGCTGAAAGTTCAAAACTATAATGTTATTAAAATTGCTTCTTTAAAGGGGAAATTCGCATATCAGAATGTATCTGGCCAACCCTATCTATCATGCAGTTGCATAACAGAATGTTGATAATGTACAAATGGCTTATGGCAAAGATAAATTAGACCATTAAAATGTAAAAAGCAGCAACCCCTCAAAGGATGATGATAAAAGCTCAATGAGGCATTTAAAACATTTAGTGAGCAGAAGTGCTTAACAATCAATTAGAATAAAATATTTCAATATGTTCTCAATAAGTGGTCTATAAAATATACATGTAACCAGAAACATCCATGGTAAACATATCTGCTTGTCTGCTGCACTCTTTATTACCCACTCCACAGTGTGTTTTCTGCAATTCTGCCTGCATACCACAGACTCTAAAAATGCCTCTGAAATTTCTCATGGGGACAAGGCCCTTGAGTTTTATTTATTTTAATAATATAAATCCACTATTTTCACAATAAAGGCAAAATAGAAGCACTGTAGAATATTTTAGAAATGATCAAATCGGTGCCACGCAAGCAAAGTTTTAGGCTATTTGCAGTTCCTTATAATATACAATTCACTAATCCATTCGTTTGTTCAGCACATACTTGAGCATCTGCCATGCTAAAGTTTGGAGAGCAAAGTAGACCTTATCCCTATGCCATGGGTGTGTGTAGGAAGACAAACAGTCTGTAAGCAATCACAGGGTCCCTGAATTAATCATTAAATTCTCATGAACTGTGGTGTCACAAAGGAAAAGGACAGAGTTCCATGTAAAAACGAGTCTGGAGGGAAGGTCAAGGAAAAGTTTGCTTAAGCAGAGCCCTGAAGAATGGTTAAGAAACAGATCCGGAGTAAGAGAATTTGCTATACAGGTGGATTATGGTGATTAGTGACCCTTGGTTCTCCTGAACAGCTGAAATTATTCCTCAGTTTCCTCACCTATTAATCGGTGATACCAATATATTGCCTATTAAAAGGTGATGTTTACCCCTCAGGATTATTTTGAGGATTATCTGACATGTAACATGCTTAGTACAATGTTTGGTACTCACTAAATATTGGCTGTTGCTTTTGTTGTTGTTTTGCTAGCTATTTTATTCTAAATGCAATGGGATACCACTGAAAGCAAGGCAAGCAGATGTAAGCAAGAAAATGAATATCAAGAAATGAGAAAGGTCTGAGATTGTTTTCCTTACTTGCCAGC
The DNA here is from genome assembly GCF_964339955.1 of Pipistrellus hanaki. Lineage (NCBI taxonomy): Eukaryota > Metazoa > Chordata > Mammalia > Chiroptera > Vespertilionidae > Pipistrellus > Pipistrellus hanaki. Next base: position 34,957,829 of record NC_140511.1, read on the forward strand.
TAACCTGTTAGCCTGCTGTGCCATCATGGATGCTGGCAGAAGATGTGAGACACCTGGATTAGAAACTTTGCCAACCAGAATAATAGTTGTAGGCAGAGTAATGGCATTTAACCATTGACTGAGCCCCAGTTCCCACAGGGCAGAACAAGGAAGGCCAGGTGATGCTAGTCAGTGCAGTGGGTTGCATTACAAGAGAGGGATGCCAAGCTTAGGGAACTTGAATCTTTTGTAACAAGCAATAAACTGCCTGGCATTTGCCATAGAGAAAGACTTTATTTTTTATTGTGCTTGACAGTAAACAAAAGTACTCTTTTTGCTCCAGAGAGAAACACTATCTCTATCTTCCCAGTAGTTCACTGTACAAATATTCTGGAGAAGACCAGAACAAAGGCAGTCAGTGTTTTCGCAATATGTGTAGAAATGCAAGACTTAGAAAATTGTCTTCTAAGAATTATATGATCAGTTCTGAATTCTTTAATAAGATCACTCTGGCAGCTGTTGAACTCATATTTATATAACTTTATATCCTTAACTTCATTGTGTACATCATTTTTCAAACTGCCCATCATCTTTGTAATTTTTATTGATTGCACAGTATATTAACTACATGATCCAGCATACTTTATCTAGCTATTCTCCTAATACAGTAGAATTACTTTGCTTCTAATTTTTGGAAAGTATCAAGGAACACTTATTTTAAGGCATGGTTTGGTTGAAATTGTGTAGCAACTACATTCTTTGCTGAAGTAACAATATAGAAGACTTGGGAAGTGTTGTGAGGCTAGACACGGATGCCAATTTGCCTAAGCCTGCAGTTCCCAATAAAGATTATACTAATAATGGAACATCTTCAACCAAAGAGCAAAGGCTTAGACTATATTTCAATAAACTGTTCAACATAAACATAAAATGGATTTTACTTCCACTAGAAATAATTTCTGAGACTAAGAATCAATGAGTACTACTTATAAAACCATAAGAACTTCCTTCTATGGAATTTTTACCCTGAGAGGGTATCAGGAACAACAGAATATTATATTAGATGAAATTTAAAATGGGCTTTTTCCAACTCATTTTTAAAAATCAATGTTTTGATCAATATTCATATTGTTATTAGAAAGTAAACTTTATATTTTTAATTATTAGAAAGTTTCCTGAATAGCATTAGCTAGAAGGCCCAATCATCAAAACTCTTGTGTACTGCTAAGGAAATCCATTAAAAGGATGAATTGAATTGCTCGTGGGCATAAAATTAAATCAATTCCCATTATTGAGGATCTTCCACGTTAAAGGAGCTGTGCTTGATACTATTAGGAATAAGAAGCCAGCAACACATTTTCCATCCAGAAATAACTTTCATTATAGTAGTTGAAGTAGAGGTGCAATTTGTTATGTGGAAAGTGTTATGATTATGGTAACAACTGCAATGGAAAGTAAGAAATGTGTGTGTCATCCTGACTGTGAAGGCAAGAAAAAGTTGCATAGAAGATGGGGTTCTTGAGTCACTACCTCTTAGTAACATCACAGCTCATCTCGTGTATTACCTATTTGGGGCTTTAAGGCCCTTTTCAGTGTCTCTCCTAGTTCCCCAGACTCTGCTTTATTATCCTCAGGGGAAGGAAATTCAATCTCTCCATGCAGTCCAATCTACCTTCCAATACTCCTGGTGATTAGCAAGGGCTTCTTTGGGAAGCATTCCTGTTTGATTCTTTATTACCTTGCCTGTTGGTTAGAGTGCTGCCCTCTGGAGCCACGCAATGAAAGTGCACTGCCCGTTTCATAGGAGGGTGTTGCAACATACTTATAATTTGTTTAGAGCCTTCTCCTCTCCAGATTAAATGTGGCCAGTGCCTTCTACAGCTCCTCATGTGGCATGATTTAAAAACAGTCATCATCCCGGTCCTCTTTAGATTGAAGAGTTCATTTTTTCACTGTCTCTTTTAACTGTGAGTTCCAAATCTAAAACAGTACTCCTAATGTGGTCTGGTCAGTGGAAAATAGTGGAACTAGTCCCTCCCATGCTCTTGATGCTACCTTCATGAATAGAGCCCGAGACCATTTTCTGTATTTGCATAACATTATTGATTCATTCAGTGCAAGCTTGTCATCAAATGAACCCTCCAAATTGTAATTTTTCAATGAAGACTGGTGATTCATTGGTGGATACTACAGAATGAAGATAATGCCTACAGCAATAAATAGGAAATAGGAGGAACATTCCAAGATGGGGGGAACCATATATAAATGCCTGATAACATGAAAAAAATACATGTCTGAGAGTGAATACATCATAAAGTATGCAGAGGGAGATGGAGCTAAATAAGGGCCAGAGAAGACTTTTTAGTTAGATTGATGAATTAGTATTTTTCAAGGTTAAATTTCATAGAAGCTTAAATATGAATTGGAAGGGGTAAAAACCTTAAAGAATGGAAAGTTGCTTACCATATTTTCTGGCGTATAAGACGACCCCCCTAATTTTACAGTTAAAGCATAGGTTTAGGCCTATATTCGCTGTATAAGACTACCCCCCCACTTCTGAGGCAACACCAGTTCTTTTTTTAATAGACCGCCTCTCTGACTCTGGCCAATCGGAGCAGGCTTTTTTTCATTTCAAAAGTCATCTTATACACTGGAAAATACGGTAATAAAGAAGAGGAAGAAGAAGAAAAAGGTAAAGGTTAAAAAATTATGAACAACAAAAAGGCATCAAATACATACCTACCAACAAGTGAATCTAAAAATCAAGTGAATAAAAAATCTGAAGAACAAAATGGACTGGTGAATATAATAGAATCAGGGACATAGAAAGGGATTGGACTAACAATTCTCAGGGGGGAGGGAGTTTGAGGGGTGAGGGAAGAGATTGGACAAAAATCTTACACCTACGGATGAAGACAGTGGCAGGGGTAAGAGCATGGGGTGGGGTTGGGAATCAGGTGGAGGGGAGCTCTTGGGGGGCGGGGGAGAGGAACACCTGTAATAATCTGAACAATAAAGACTTATTAAAAATAAAAATAATAATAATAATAATAATAATAATGAAAATAATAACAGTAATACTTTGCAATTAATTGACTATTCTACCTATTCTATATATATATTGCCTTTGATGACACAAAAATCCCATGAAACACTATTATTTTCATTTTATGGATGAGGAAACAGATTTAATTAATTGGACTAATCGAGGTAACCCAGCTATGTGGTGGTGGAGCTTGAATCAAATCCAGATCTTCTGACTTTATACTTTGCTACACTGTGGTGATAACTGGGGCATTGTGAGTAGAGGCCAACATGAAAATATTCTGGGAGTAGAATCAGTATCTCTTCACAAGTCAGGAAATGAGGGGAGGAAGCAATCCACATGACTGATCTTTCCAGCAGGGGGACCAAGTGGATAGGATGTTGGCCTGAGGCAGGGTCCAAGTGCACTACTCAGCACCTAAGGAGGCTCTTTTTTGGGGAATGAAACTGGTGACTCCTAGCCAGGAGCAGAGAGTAACTGAGAAAGTCTGAAGCTTGATCAATATGTCTTTGTTGACCATTTCACAGGCCCAGAGTTGGTAATAAGAGTCAGCCATGTATTCAAATACTATTATCATTCGCACTACTTTATCAAATGATTCAACTTGAAAATACCCTCATTCATTGTATGTAAAAAATAAATAAATAAAAATACTCCGTGCATAAATTCAACCCTCTGACAATTGGCAATGGGAACTATGCTGTTTAATCCGCATCTCTCAGAACAGACCTGCTCTCATACTAATGAGACTTGGTAAAGCTGTGAAAATAAAAATTTAGACCATATTATACTACATTTATATCTCTTTAGACTTATACAGGATATGAAAAGAAGTACATACACAAAGCTTGAGAAATGTGGACATAATTGGAGAAGATTATAAGTCAGGAGAGAAAATTAGAGTTGATGATTGGGAAAAATACTCTTGCCTATAAGATTTATTTTCAAAACAGTACCTTATGGAAAGTAATAATAAGAAAAAATAAAAAGAGAAAAGACTGTTCTTCAATTCATCTGCTCAATATACAAGATTTCTAATTTATTAAAGAAAAATCTCCATCATCAGTAGGCTTATAACATATGACACAAAACATCATTATGACTAAATATTTTCAAATGTAGGGAAAGATGTCTATTATTTCTTATAATTCCTTAAGAGCACTTTTATCTACAAATTTTGAGGACAGTCATTATTCAACTACTATAGGCAACATTTCTAGTGGTTAAAAGTACAGGCTTTGAACCTGAAAGATTGGAGGAGAACTTTATCTCTTACTAGTTTTTGTGGCTAGAGACAAAGCATTTTACCTCTCTGAGCCTCAGTTTCATTGTCAGCAAAATGGAGATAATACAACCATAAATGGATTAAATGAAATAATGTATGCAAAGCAATTAACAAAGTGCTTTAGACAGAGTAAATTTTAAATAAATATGAACTATTTGTATTACTGTATTTGTTTTGTTTTTGCTTCCTAACTACTCCCACCATTACATTCAGAATGTAAATTGAATGAGAAAAGGCATATTTTTAAAAATATACTTCAAATAAAAATATATTTCATTGATTTTTTAGAGAGGGAATCAGAAACATCAATGAGAGAAACATCAATCAGCTGCCTCTTGCACGCCCCCTACTGGGGATATGCCCGAAACCAAGGTACATGCCCTTGACCGGAATCGAACCCGGATCTTTCAATCCACAAGCTGACGCACTATCCACTGAGCCAAACCAGTTTCAGCAAGGCATATTTTTTTATTCAGTCCATTATATCTAGGTCCTAGAAAGTACCCAGCACATATTAGGCATGCAGTAATTATTTCTGGAATAAATCAGTGGGTGAACAACTGATGAATTACTCGGCCTCAGCTTTATTCAGAATGGCCTAGAGAAATAAGTTACTCCCTTTGCTTTCTATAATGACAAATGGTGTTGTTGTTTTTTTTTTTGTTAATTTATTTTGTTCATTGGATTCCACATATAAATTAAATTATCTGTTGCTTATCTTTCTCTGACTGGCTTATTTCATTTAGCATAATGCTCTTCAGGTCTATCCATGCTGTTGCACATGGTAAGATATTCTTTTTATTGCCAAATAGTATTCCTCTGTGTAAATGTAACAGATTTTTATCCACTTATCTACTGATGGGCATTTGGGCTGTTTCCAAATGTTGGCTATTGTAAATAATGCTGCAAGAACATATGGGGTGCATATATTTTTTCAAGTGAGTGTTTTGGACTTCTTTGAATATATTCCCAGAAGTGGAATCACTGGGTCATAAGGCAGTTTCATTTTTAATTTTTTGAGGTAACTCCATACTGCTTTCTACAATGGCTAAGCCAATCTGCATTCCCCCAACAGTGCCAACACTTGTCATTTGTTGATTTATTAATAATAACCATTATGACAGGTAGGAAGTGATACCTCATTATGATTTTAATTTGCATTTCTCTGGTGATTAGTGACATTGAGCATCTTTTCATATGTCTATTGGCCATCTGTATTTCTCTTTGGAGAAGTATATATTCAGTTCCTTTTCCAATTTTTTAAATTGGATTGTTTAGGGTTTTTTTTTTATGTTGTGTTGTATGAGTTCTTCATAAATTTTGGATATTAATCCCTTATCAGATGTATCATTGGCAAATATGTTTTCCCATTCAGTGGGTTGTCTTTTCATTTTGTTGATGGTTTCCTTTGCTATGCAAAAATGTTTTAGTTTGATGTAGTTCCGTTCATTTATTTTTTTCTTTTGTTTCCTTTGCCTGAGAAAATATATTGGAAAAAATATCGCTATGAGAAATGCCTGAGATTTTACTGCCTTTGTTTTTTCTAGGATTTTTTTGGTTTCGAGTACGTATAACATTTAAATCTTTAATCCGTTTTGAGTTTATTCTTATGTTTGGTGTAAGAAAGTGGTCTAGTTTCATTTTTTACAGGTATCTGCCTGATTTTCCCAACACCATTTATTGAATAGACTATGTTTAACCTTAGTATGTTCTTTCCTCTTTTGTCAAATATTAATATAATGACAACTAGTATTTTAATATTCAAATAAATTTTAAAGGCTGATTTGGTGAATAGAGGCTCAAATAAATAGAATCTTAAAGAAACAATCAATATTTTAAATATTTTAAATAAAATATAATTCGGGGCCTGGTAGTTTTACTTAAATATCCCTTTATGTTCAGAAAGGTAGTTAAATGAATGGAAAAACAAAACACCTTTTCTATCACTTTAAGGAAAGTTTATGTGCTGCTCTTTGAATCTGTGCTTTTCATTTTTGCTTGTTTGTTAATATTTTCCCATGCTACAAAGCTTCAAACACAGCAGTTATGTGGTCCAAATATAAGGAATTGACCAATGGCCAGATAGCACTTAATCACCACATACCAGTGGGTGCCACATCATATTGATTTTAGCCTTAGTGATCTGCAGTTTGTCAGTCCTCTGAACAAATCACTTCTTTGATTTCAAGGCTGAGACAAAAACATTACTAAACATAAATGTCATTGGTTCGCCTTTTATTAAAAAGTAATGCTTTCTGCTTGGGTGGGATAAGATCAAAAGTTTGGTAAAGACCTTAGAAATGTAGAACTTAAAAAACAGAACAATAAGAAACCCCAAAATAAAAATAAACCCAATAAAAAATATATGCAACTCTATGCTCATTACAATATTATTTACAACAGCCAAAATGTGGAAGAAATCCAAGTGTTCATCAATGAGTGGATACAAAAGCTGTGGTACATATATATAATGAAATATTATTGAATCATAAAAGAGAATGAAATCTTACCATTTATGACAGCATGTCTGTTCCTAGAGGGTATTATGCTAAGTGAACTAAGTCAGATACCATATGATTTCACTTATATTTGGAATCTGAAGGACAAAAGAAGTGAACAAACCAAACAGAAGAAGACTCATAGGTACAAAGATCAGCCTGATGGCTGCCAGAGGAAAGGGGGGTTGAAGAGCTAGGTGAAAAGGTAAAAGAGTTAAGAAGTACAAATTGGTAGTCACAAAATAGTCATGGGGATGTAACGTACAACATAGGAAATAAAGTTAATAATATTGTAATAACTATGTATGGTTCCAGGTAGGTATTGAAATATCAGAGAGATCACTTTCTCTAACCACTCTGCTGTGTACCTGAAGCTAAAAGGATTTAATAAGAACCCTTGTTTATGTAGTCAAACTGTTTTCTTTCCTTCTTTTTTAATTTAACCAAAGCAAATATAACTGTTCCATCTTTTACAAAACTAACTTTAAAATGGCAATTGATTAGCCCAGCTGAAGCAGCTTAGTTAAGCATCATCTGTGCACTGAAAGGATGCTGGTTTGTATCTGATCAGGGCACATACTTCAAGTGCAGGTTTGATCCCAGTTGGGGCATGTATGGATGTATGGATGGCCATACATGTATGGATGGCCCATATGGATAGCATCCAATCAATGTTTCTCTCTCACATCAGTGTTTCTCTTGCTCTCTCTCTTGCTCTCACTCACTCACTCTCTCTCCCTCTTCCTATCTCTCCCTAAGCATGTCCTCAGGTGAGAATTGTTTTTAAATGACATCTGACTGTAATGACAGTGAACAGATCAGGATTCTGTAATTTCATGCCCAGCTGCATTGATGACTTTAACCTTGTTTAAGCAGCACCGACCATGGGCAGCAGTAAACCCTGCAATGCCCTGACTGATTACTTAAATTCTGTATCTCTGTAACTTTTATGACTGCAATTTTAAGTCAATGTTTTCAATAATACACAAGTTCATTGAAGCAGAAAATAATTCATTTATTATTATTTTCATATATTAAATTCCACCACATATTTTATTCCAAAACTAAGATTCACTATTGTGTTCTGTAAGTGGTGATAAATAGAACTCTTCCCTTTTTTGCATTGTCCTTTTCCATGATTTTGAGATTGTCTGCTAGGCAATATATTTCCCTCTATGTAAACTCCATGTAGATCCTTGATGGCAGTAGCTTGGCTTGCTTCCTATTTGTATCTTTCATGGTGTTTAATATAGTGCTGACTTCTGGTACATACAGAAATGTTGACGATTGAATGTAGGATGTTACAAGAAAGCAACAAGGAGAATAATTTAATAAATATGAGGTGAAGGGATTAAGTAAAGTGAATTATAGAATGGGTTGTTACCTGACACATATATAGTGTTCACTAAATGTTTGTTGAATGAGTGTACAGAAGAATAAGGATTCGCCTTGATAAAATTTGGAGATAGATGAAAGTATGTGGAGCATTTACAACCCAAAGGAATGCTCATATGAGATGTGACATAAAATTGGGGAACACACTAATCCCCAATAAGGTTTGACTGAATGGTCCCTCTGCAATACAGTCAACACATGGTTCTTAGGTATTTTAAATAACCAGGACAAGAAGGAAAATAGAGTCTAAGAGAGCTTGACTTCAGCAAGATATACAGCATAAGTTAAGTGATATTGAAATAATGATCTCTGATTTAAATCATGGCATTAAAATCTTGAGTGAGTTGAGTTTGCCCTATCCAAATAGAGCTAGGCCCATGGTCAGCAAACTGCGGCTCTCGAGCCATATGCGGCTCTTTGGCCCCTTGAGTGTGGCTCTTCCACAAAATACCATGGCCTGGTTGAGTCTATTTTGAAGGAGTGGCATTAGAAGATGTTTAAGTTGTTTTTTTTTAATATATTTTATTGATTTTTTACAGAGAGGAAGGGAGAGAGATAGAGAGCTAGAAAAGTCGATGAGAGAGAAACATCGACCAGCTGCCTCTTGCATACCCCTACTAGGGATGTGCCCGCAACCAATGTACATGCCCTTGTCCGGAATCGAACCTGGGACCTTTCAGTCTGCAGACTGAAGCTGTACCACTGAGCCAAAACCAGTTTCGGCAGAAGATGTTTAAGTTTTAAAAATTTGGCTCTCAAAAGAAATTTCAATCATTGTACTGTTGATATTTGGCTCTGTTGAGTTTGCCTACCACTGAGCTAGGCTAAATATGAGTTCATAGACTTTTTTTGCTCTATATTTCATTCAGTAATCCTGTGTGTGTGTGTGTGTGTGTGTGTGTGTGTGTATTTTCATTACATCAGGTATCATAATTTGCATACTGTGGGTGCTATTTTTTAAAGTTTATTTCTTATTGTTGACATTATTACAAATATCCCCTGTTTCCCCCCTCCGCCCAGACTCCACCACACCCCAGGCCTTCACAGGATTGTCTGTGTCCATGGGCTATGCATATATGCATATAAGTTCTTTGGTTAATCTCTTCCTGCCCACCCTCCTTCCCTCTAAGATCTGTCAGTATGTTCCATTTTGTTCCTCGGTTTATTTTGTTCATTAGATTCCATATATAAGTGAGATCATGGGATATTGCCCCCTTTGACTGGCTTATTTCACTTAACATAATGATCTCAAATCTATCCATATTGTTGCAAAAGGTACGAGAGCCTTCTTTTTTAGAGAAATATCAATGTACCACAGCTTTTTACCCACTCATCTACTGATGGGCACTTGAGTTGTTTCTAGGTCTTTGCTATTGTAAATAATGCTGCTATGAACATGTGGATGCATATATTCTTTTTTTAATTTCTTTATTGATTAAGGTATCATGTATTTGTCCTCAACCCCCATTCCAATTCCCCACCCCCCACCCCACTTATACCCCCACCCTCCTATTGTCCTTGACCACTGGTTAGGTCATATGTATGCATATAAGTCCTTTGTTGATCTCTCCCTTTTATCCCCACCCTCCCTTTGAGGTCCAACAGTCTGACCCATGGCTCCTTATCTCTGGGTCTGTTCTTGTTCATCAGTCTATGTTGTTCACCATTTCCCCTAGATGAGTGAGATCATGTCCTTCTGGAAATATACTTATAAGAATAAAAAATGAGACAAGCAATAATCATTATGCTGAAAGGCATATGAATCAGTCTGTAGTGAGCTTCTTTCTGGGCCACAAGTTCTTTTGAGACCCAATTTCAATGTCAAACAGTTCCTTATGGGTACCTGTCAGCAATGATATTTTAGTTCTGGATCGTTTGCAAATGGTGGTAATGCAGGTCCAACCCTCTCTGGTTTGGTCCTGGGCAACCTGTAGTGATACACAGCTGCTGACTGCTATTATGGTAAGGCATCTAATTTGCATTCTGAGATTCTTGGGATATATTCCCAGAAGTGGGATTGTTGTAGATAAGCTGCTAGGAGACACAGGAGAATAATCAGTCAGCTTCTCAGATGAGTCAGAAGAGGGGCCTTTAATGCACTAGTATGGTGACTCATGGGAACAACCTCCAAAGCCTAAGTGATGAGTATAGAGAAAGCCTTCCTCTTCTCCCTTTTAGTTTCTTTGTCCCCACATGTGGATCAGGTTTCCGGACTTTTTGCGGGCTTTGCAGCCCCCCATGAGTTGGGATGGGGGAAGTGAAATTATACCCAAATACTTGGCCTGGCTGGCACCAGTGCTGACAACCCCCTCAGGGGGTTGTATATGGTTCATGGTTTATGGCCTCTGTAAATGATAGTATTCTGGAAAACGGGTTCTGCAAGGCAGGACTAGCATCACAGATAAGAATGGAGCAAATCATCTGTTAGCAAGAGTGTGCATCAGAATACTGGTTACTGGCACAGATTCAGATAGCTAGTCCCCCAAATGTCTTATTTTCCCCTTCAGGATCACTGGGTCAAAAGGCAATTCCATTCTTAATTTTTTGAGGAAACTCCATATTCTTTTCCACAGTGGATGCACCACTCTGCATTGCCACCACAAGCATATCAGAAAGGATTTGTGGGTGCTATTGACTGATAATTGGCTGATGAGGCAATTAGGAAATTGATGTATAGAGAATTGATGTATGAGCCTTCTAATTTTTAAAACTCTTTGCACATCTTAAGAAAGGCAAAGAAGAAAGCTACTATAGATTTAAAAGTTTATGCCCTTTCAAATCCTCTCACTTGTATTTTTTAAAAATATATTTTTTATTGATTTCAGAGAAGAAGGGAGAGGGGGAGAGAGATAGAAACATCAATGATGAGAATCATTGATCTGCTACCTCCTGCACGTCCCCTGCTGGGGATCGAGCCCACATCCCAGCATGTGCCCTTGACAGAAATTGAACCTGGGACTCTTCAATCTGCAGGCCCACACTCTATCCAATGAGCCAAACCAGCTAGGGCTCATTTGCATCTTTACTTGTAACTTGCATCCAGTTTAGTTGCTAAGAGATAGTAGTTTTCAATAATGAGGATAAATATTCAGTTTCCTCATTTGGGAACGTGTCATTAAGATCCAATGTTAAAGCATTTTAATGTTTTGATACTTTCTTTACATTGATATTACATTAACATTTTTCTTAGATTGATAGTCCAATGAACATGAATGTGAAATATTAATAAGCATTTCATAGCCTTAAAGACTTAAAAACAAAAATTTAAAAAAACAACAACATTGCTTTATCCTGGAAATTAATCCCTGAGGCAAGCATTTATTCACACAGAAAGGGTTTTCTGCTGGTGCCTAGTTTCACTTCACTGACCAAATTAAAATCTGCATTAAGGGACTTAGAAAGCATTACACTTTGTCATGCTGGCTTTCCATGTCCAGAGTTTTAGCTCTGATAATAAGTAAAAGCTTAGCTGAACCAATAACCACATGGCTACCTTGTACATATTCAACCAATGGAGAATACCAGAAAAGATAGTTTTTACTTGGACATATAAATTGTGAAGAGTGAAGGAAAAATGAACTATTTGTGTTTTACGAGTTTCACTTCCTTTTCTATGGTGACCATTGTGAGGAGGATTCATACTCCAGATGTTGAGTGAAACAATTTCCCTTTTGCTACACATCTGGACATTTTTTTATGACACTCATACAAACTAATAGATTTTACCAAGCAAAGCAACCCACATTTATTTGAATGTTCCAGCTGTCTGCATGAAAATCAATAATGCAACTAAATTATAGAATAAGAGCAATTTTTTTTATTAAAAATAGAACTCAATGGCATGATAGAAATCACAGGTCTCCATTTTAAATTTTATTTATTTATTTCTTGCCTTGGTGTCTGTGCTGGTTTGACATTTGTTCTAAAGAAAAATTCTCTGAGGACTGGCTTTTAGTGATTCTAAGACAGAAAGCTTTGGTATTCACACCCAGTCTTCTTAAGATCAGCTTCCTCTTATAGCTCCTTGGCTTTCTTTAACCCTTCTCTGATTTGTATATCTGGGGATTGTAAAGGCTCATCCTAAATTACAAAAGTGACTCTATTTTAATATTACTTAACATTGTCTGTGACCTCTTCTTTGCCTGCAGAATATAATCCAAGTTCCAGTGACCTGTTTTCCCTCTGTTTTGTGTTTAAGCTCTTTAAAGTCTATGGTAACTGTTGACCAAACTCTCCTTGAAATTCTCTCCTTACTTCTATTGTTAGCGCACATGAACTCATATTTTCTTGGTTTTACTTCTATCTCTGCACTCATGCCTTCTTTGTTTTCTTTCCAGGTATAGCTTTCTGTGTGCATATTAGAATTTTGGTTATCTCCAGTTCTCCATCTCAGCTTACAGTATTTTTCACTACAATCTTTTTTTCAGGAATACCATGATTTTAAATGGACTTAAACTATGTTCACTCCAGAATGTATTTTTTATATTAGAACTTTCTACTGAAATTGATCTTTGATATCCAGCTATCTCATGAGATATCTCTACCTTAACGTCAGACAAGTTTCTCAAACTCAACATACACAGAGTTAACATAATTGTATTCTTCCCAAATAATAATGTTATTATTCTCATATTTTTATCAGTTTGAAGTAGCATTATTGACCCAATCTTACCCTAGCTATAAATATGGAAGTTGTCCTAAATTACTCACTCATTCCCATATGCAACTGCCAAATCCTATAGATTTTATTTCCTTGATATTTTATTATATATTTTATTTATTAAAATAGAACTCAATGGCATGATAGGAATCACAGGGCAAGGGAGAGGGAGAGATAGGTAGAAACATCAATGATGAGAGAGAATCATTGATTGGCTTCTTCCTGCACAACCTCTATTTGGGATTGAGCCTGCAACCGGGTATGTGCTCTGGTCAAGAATCGAATCATGACCTCCTGGTTCATAGGTCAATGCTCAACCATTGAGCCACAGACCAGGACCCTTGATGTTTCTTAGCTCTAACCATGTTTTTCTTCCTCAGTTCCATTGGTTAGTTCAAGGTCAGGTCATTTGAACTAGTTTTAGACACCTTATGACAAAATCATACTGTCTCCCTGGAAAGTAATTTCCACTTACTACTCCCCATGCTTCATATTTTATGAAATTCCTTTCACATATGTTGCTTTATTTCTCCCTTCAGAGCAATCTGTGAGAAGGCACTGTTCTCTATGTTACACTGATGACAGGAATAGAAATGGAGTGTTTGGTTTTTGAAGTTGCCAATTATCTAATTAGGAAGAGTAAGAAATCCCTAACTCAAGGCCAGAAACTTTGAAGCTCATGCTTCTTCCCCATCACAGGATAGATGGTCCCTGCTTATGACAGTTTGACTTATGATTATTCAACTTTATGATGGTATGAAAATGTTACTTCTTCATTAGAAACCATACATTGAATTTTAAATTTTGACCTTTTTCCAGGCAAGCAATATACTCCAACAATATAATTTATTTTAATGCTGGACAGTGTCAGAGAGCCACAGTTCCCAGTCAGGCACACGGTCACAAGGATAAGTAACTGGTACTCTACAGTGTACTCATTGTGGTAGATAATGTTACCCAACTAGGCTAACATAAGCATTTTGAGTACATTTAAAGTAGGCTAGGCTACGCTATGATATACAGTATGTTAGGTATATTAAATGCATTTTTTCTTTAAAATGTATTCAACTTATAGTGGGTTTATTGGGACATAACCCTATTGTGAGTGGATGAGCATCTCTACTGTTTCCCATCAATAAAGTAAATGTGGAAGGCAGGAATAATTGTTTTCTATTTGAACTGCAAGAAATAAAATCAAAACAAAGTAGGCAAATAAGATGACTTATTTCAGGCCATTGAACTCTCATTAAGAGCACAGTGGGGAAAACTTCTAGACTTCTGCTCTTTTGTATACACAACTCCACTTCCTAGATATTGTCAAAAAAACAACAAAAAAAAACAGAATGTGTTATCTTTTAAAAAAAATGTGTTTTCTGTGTGAAAGGAAGGGATACCCAGGACCATATCAATTAAATGCCTCGAATCACAACAAAAACTTTTCATTCCAGATTCTTTCACTGTTGGTACATTCCTTAGTTCTTGTCTGTATTTTAAGTAAAATTCCTAACTAAAATTGACTTTCCTTTTTGAAGTAACTGCATTCATGGTGCTAGCTGTCACTTGATTTAAGCTATTATGAATTTAATTTTTTACTTTCCTTAAAGGATTGGCTGTGTTGCATGACATTTTTGGATAGATGTTCATACAACACCTCATTAGATGCATCTTGTATACTCCAAAAGTCAAGAAGAGTGATGTACAGTCAGCCATCTGAAAACAAAATGAATACAGGCAGAACTGTGCCTGCTGTATCGAAACACTACATTTTTCTCCTGTGTTTCAGGCTTGATGACCAGTCATGTATCATTTGGTTCAAAGTCCAAAGGCCAAGATACTAGGATTTCTCATTATTACTTTAAGCAAAAAACAATTCATAGAGATTGGACCAGCATTTGTAGAGCATTCAGGGCCTTCTAGCTACTTAACAGTGATAAGCAGGATTTTTAGAACGGCCAATGTCTGGCTATCATGTTCATTACTGAACTGTTGTCACAGAGAAGAATATGAAAAAGTGACAGTGGCATGGGACGGTGAAACCAAGGGCTAGGAATTTGATTTGTGTTCTGGTCTCATCTTAAACACAATGTGGCCATAGGTCTCCCCTGTGAGAAGAATCTAAGGCGTCCCATAATATTCTTTAAGGATAAGAAGAGAACTAATATCTGGTTTAGTCATCATTACAATGTAATTTTTTGTAACCCATGCAAGCAGAACCAGTTATTGATTCATTAATCAAAAATTATATACAAGGCGAAACCGGTTGGTGGTAGAGCGTTGGTCTGCGGACTGAAAGGTCCCACGTTCGATTCTGGTCAGGGGCATGTACATTGGTTGCGGGCACATCCGTGGTGGGGGCTGTGCAGGAGGCAGCTGGTCCATGTTTCTCTCTCATCGACATTTCTAGCTCTCTATCTCTCTCCCTTCCCCTATGTAAAAAATCAATAAAATATATATATATTTTTAAATTGCATACAAGAATCATTGTGCAGAAGGGGGGAAAAAAAATACTTGCATCTCTTAATTACTACTTTTACTTAAAAAACAAAAACTATCCATGGGGACATTTGTAATACTGTAAAAAATAGAGTTTAAAAAATCATTAAGCCAAAACCAGTTTGACTCAGTGGATAGAGCATTGGCCTGCACACTGAAAGGTCCCAGGTTCAATTCTGGTTAAGGGTATGTACCTTGGTTGTGGGCACATCCCCAGTAGGGGGTGTGCAACAGGCAGCTGATCGGTGATTCTCTCTCATCGATGCTTCTCTCAATCATCTCTCTTCCTCTCAGTATAAAATCAATAAAATATATTTTAAAAAATTATTAAGAACATCAGAAATATGAAAATGTATTGTAGTCACTAAATAAAAATGTTATATTATAAAAATAAATTCTACCTAATAAAAGAGTAATATGCAAATTAACCATCACTCTGCTACGCCCACAAGCCAATCAAAGTGAGCATGCAAATTAACCATAACCAAGATGGCTGCCACCACAGAGACCAGAAGGGAGGCTTGGGTTTTTGAAGGAAGCCAAGCTTTCCACACACTCTGGTAGGCCCAGGCCTCCACTCAAGGATACAAAGTTTTAATTATAGAAGGTAAATCCCAAGAAAAATGGCAGCAGCCATGGAGCTGGAGAGAGCAGGCTGGGGATCCCCCCCGCAATGGAGGAAACCAAGCTTTCCACCTGCCCTAGCCTGCCTAGGCCTCCACTCCAGGCTACAAAGTTTCAATTATAGAAGATAAATATATTTCAGATACCAGGGCCTTTGCTTCGGTTGCCGGGGGGCATGGCTGGCCTGCAAACCACCACGGGCCCCTTGCCCAGGCCACCTCATGCCCCAAGGGAACCCCCACCATGATCCAGGATATTGTTCAGGGCAAACCAGCTGGCCCCCACCCATGCACCAGGCCTCTATCCTATCTAATAAAAGAGTAATATGCACATTGACCATCATTCCAATGCACAAGATCAAGATAGCTGCCCCCATGTGATCAAAGATCTGCCCCATGTGGACACAAGATGGCCTGCAAGGGAGGGCAGTTGAGGGCAATCAAGCCTGCAGGGGAGGGCAGTTAGGGGTGACCAGTCCAGCAGAGGAAGGAAGTTGGGGGCAAACAGGCTGGCAGGGGAGCAATTAGACATCAATCAGGCTGGCAAGGCAGTGGTTAGGAGGTGATCAAGCTGGCAGGCAGAAGTGATTAGGGGCAGTCAGGAAGGCAGGCAGGTAAGCATTTGGGAGCCAGCAGTCCTGGATTGTGAGAGGGATGTCCAACTTTCCTAAATGGGTAGTTGGACATCCCTCGAGGAGTCCCAGATTGGAGAGGGTGCAGGTTGGGTTGAGGGACCCGCACCCCCCCCGCACCCCCGTCCATGCACAAATTTCATGCACTGGGCCTCTAACATTAAATAAAAACTCAAAAAATAATTATATACGGTAGCTGAAACCGGTTTGGCTCAGTGTATAGAGCATCAGCCTGCAGACTGAGGGGTCCCAGCTTCAATTACAGTTGAGCGCACATCCCCAGTAGGGAGTGTTCAGGATGCAGCTGATCATTGTTTCTCTCTTATCAATGTTTCTAGTTTTCTATCCCTCTCCCTTCCTCTCTGTGAAAAATCAATAAAATATATATTTATAAAATATATATTTATAACTGTATAGTGGCATAATAAAATCAATGTGTGTATTATTTAAAAGAAGAAATGGAATTTTTCCTAATAAATCTTCTCTAATTTTTTTCTTTAGTTACCATGCTATTACTGATTGTTGATTCAAGCTGTTTAAGCTAAAGTCACATTTCTAGCATCTTTGGCTATTGCATGAAAAACCTGGGGCACTAAATTTTATATAGTATATTTATTCTTATTTAGATCCATTTGTCCCAAAATGCATGATTTCTTCATTGTTCACATTTTTTATTTTAAACAAATTCTCATTAGTCTGTTACACATCATCTTTCTTAAATTAAGCTTTAATTTGTCTGAGATCAGTTAATAGACTGTGTTCTTTATTATTTCTATTTGTTAAGATCAACATTTTTCTAGCATTGTCAACTTTTAGCCATAGTTTTTCTAACATCTACTAGGTGTACCAATTAATAATGGTGGATTTTGTAATCAAAGTAAACACAATAATTACAAGAGAAACATCAAAAGTGCTTTATCCAAGTAATGTCCATCACTAGCTACACATTTCCCCCATCTTTCAGAAGATTTGTGGATACCATCCCAATCGAACTTTTCTTGTTTTGAGGCAAACCATTCAGAGACCCAATTATCCACTTCTTTGTATGTTTTGAAGTGCTGCTCAGAAAGTACATGTGTCTTCATTGATCTGAACAAGTCATAATCTGAAGGAGCAATATCTGGTGAATATGGTGGGTGGGTTAATACTTCCCAGGCAAGATCTTTTATTGTGTCTTTAACTGGTTTTGAAGTGTGTGGTGGTGCATCATCATGAAGCAAAACTACTTTGCCTTTTCTTCTGGCCCATTCTGATCATTTAACAATCAAAGCATGGTTCAAATTGATTATTTGTTGTCGGTAGCAATCAGTATTAACCATTTTGTCTGGTTTTAGAAGCTCATAATATACCACACCTTCCTGATCCTGTCAAATGCAGAGCATTGTCTTCTTTCTGAAGCAAGTTGGCCTTGCAGTCAATGCTGATGGTTTACCTGGATCAACCCATGATTCTGTGCATTTGGGATTCTCAAAATAAATCCACTTTTCATCACCAGTCACAATTCGATGCAAAAAAAAAGACTTTCATGCCTTTAAAGCAACATTTTACTGTTGACTTTTTGGTTTTCCATTTGTCTTTTGTTCAACTGATGTGGCACCTCATTTTCATTCCTTTAAAATATTTCCCATTCCTTGAAAATGATCAGAAATTGTTTGTTGAGCAACGTTTAATCTTTCTGCAAATTGTTTTTGAGTTTGACATGCATCTTCATCCAATAATGCTTGTAATTGTTGGTCTTCAAACGTTTTCCATTGATTCTCATGTTCTTTGTCTTTCACATTGAAATCATCACTTTTAAAGTGTTTAAACCAGTGTTCACATGTATCTTGGGATGGAGCATGTTCACCATAAACTTCCTGAAGTATACAATAACTTTTTCTTCAAAATAAAGTAATAAATTATAACTTCCCCCAAATGCTCTTTTTTTGGCACAAAATTTGACATTTTTTAGTGT
The DNA here is from genome assembly GCF_964339955.1 of Pipistrellus hanaki. Taxonomy (NCBI): domain Eukaryota; kingdom Metazoa; phylum Chordata; class Mammalia; order Chiroptera; family Vespertilionidae; genus Pipistrellus; species Pipistrellus hanaki. The sequence continues at coordinate 34,976,394 of NC_140511.1, forward strand.
AAAAATATCTATAACACCTTCAGTAAATTTGACATATGAAGTTCTGAAGCTTGCAGCCAATACAACAAAATAGCATATATAGCAAATCACATATATATCAACATATGTGTAACTCCATCTATTGAAAAAAATCTGCATTATTAACTGGTAAACCCAGTAAATTGTCCATAAATTGTTTTAAATGTTTGGTACAATATATTGACTTAAAGAGTTGGAGTTGGGTCCCATTTTTTATGAAGTTCTACTTCATTTTTCGTGCATAAAGTATACAATTAATTTCATTTTGGATTTCTGTCAATTGGGATGAGAATTAAAAGTAAACTAAGTGATGAGTTCCATTTTATAATTACTTTCTGATTTTTGAGTTGTCTCTCTCACACCTGATTTGGCAGCAATGTTTATAACCACATACAGTTAAGTCTTTCTAGATCAGTAAGTTTATTCTTGACATAAACAATTCTTTTTTACACACTTATATTTCATTTTGGTAATGTTTAATTAAATTACATAATTATAAAAATTAGTACAATGGGACAGACATATTTGATTACAATTACAACTGATTCTTAGTAAGTGTTCAAGTCACATGGAAGTATTAAAAATATATGAGCCATGAGCATTCTATATACTTGCTATAGTCATTGGTCAGCTGTCATTGAGGGGATGGAGAGCTGTCAATAGTGAAACATGTGAATTATTAAACTTGAGGAAGACCTATGATGATTGGCTATAATGCACAGTCCTTTTCTATTATTATAATTAATAACTTGCATGAAAATGTAAAATCATGTTATGTTTTAAGATGATACAATACTAGATGAATGAGATGTTTTACAATGGCTAGTACATATTAGATGCTCAATAAATACTTATTGAGTTGTATTGATGATGCAATGTTAGCTTACCAAACTATAAAATGAGATCGAAATCAATAACATTAAATTTGACCAGGGTAGATATTAATAGCTATATTGAGTTGCCAAAAATTCAGTGTACCAGTATTTGATAGATTTGATGTTGAATTATTTTATGTCAAAAATATACAAGTTTAGGTTGACCCTAAACTTAATAATTCAGCAAATTTTAAAGTCCATGTTATCCTGGGCTGCTCTGGCAGGAATATGTAATTCAAAGGGAGGAAAGTCAGCATCTCATTGCACTCAGCCCTGCTCTGAACACCTCTGGAACTCTGAATGCATTTCTAGGTTCTGCAATTTAAGAAAAAGTCAGAAGAAAAATTTGAGTTTATTTAAGAAAAGATAGCCAGTAATCTTAAAACTGTCTCACAATGTAAGAAGCAAAGGTGTCAGCAGTGTTTATTTGGGGAGTAAAATACGCAAAAAACGGAAATCCAACTATAAGATGAATAGATTCCATAAAGTACTTTAGAGGTCTAGGTCTGTCTATAGGACTCTGCTGGTCTCTGGCTCAATTTTATTCAATGACAGCATGATTTAGAAAGGCAATGGCCCTGTTACTTCTCTCTGAGTTTTAAAAAGGTCTTGGTAAATGCACATCCAGCGTGTCTCAGTGGTTGAGTATCATCCTATGCACCAGGAGGTTGCAGTTCCATTCCCAGTCAGAGCACATGCCTTGATTGCAGGCTTGACATGTGGGGACGGAGGGGGGCGCGCGGGGGAGAGTGTGCAGGAGGCAGCAGATCAGTGATTACCTTTCATCATTGATGTTTCTATCTATCTCTCCCTCTCCCTTCCTGTCTGAAGTCGATAAAATATATATATATATATATATATATATATATATATATATATATATATATATTAAGTCTTGGTAAAATTTGCCTCCACAGTTACCTGATTTGACAACTCAGCCTAGCTACTTAAATACAGAGTGGGTACCACAGGTTTTCTTCCAGGTGGCAGGGATGTCTTCCCCAGCATCAATGCTGTGACAGGATGCTGAGCCTTCCTCGTTCTCAGCTGACTCAGCCACCATTCATTGTCACTTAAATCCTCATAAATGCCCATCACTTACCAATGAGGTGGTGTGGATAGGACAGAGAAATTCCTTTACTAAATGACCTTCATTTAAAAAAAAAAAAAAAAAAAAGACCTTCAAAAGCCCACCGACATGCAAGTTGGACATACACCATGCACCATGAAAATATGGGTGGTATTTTATGAAAAAACAAACAAACAGTTGGTAATCTTTAGTGAGAGTTCAGTGTTTTCTAACTAAATGTGTTGGATCACCTGTGTGGAAAAATTCCTGTCACTTTCTCGGAAAGCCCACACAACTCGATAGAAAACACAGGCACATAAATAAATGGTTGTGCTTCCTAGCCCTGGATGTTACTATGCATGTGTGAAAAAGATGAGTTGGGCCACAGAGCAGCATGTTGGTTAGATATTTGACAGTGTCTGGAAAAATAATAGATATCGGAGGAGGATGGCCATTTGTGGATAGGGTTGTGGGTTGTTTTTTTTTTTTGGTTTTTGTTTTTTAAAACAAAGGATATTCCAAGCACTTAGCTGTCCTTCAGGCTTTAAATTTTAGCTGTGTTTTCCTCCCTTGGTTCTTCCACTCCAGTTTTTGGAATTTCATCCAGTCAGCCTCTCTACCGAAGGAGGTGAAAGAGCCAGGCAGTGGTTACCCATAATTTCTTAGTCTTGGTAGAACTAGCAACATGCTCTCTATGTAGCCAGTAATATGGTTAGAACAGAACCTGCATAGTCCCAAGAGAAAGGAATTTAGTGTTTTTTAAAAATGCAAGTTATTATCACCATCAGTTAGCTCCTAATACCCACTGCCTGTATTCCCCATGAAAGTACTGCTTAAACTTTATTGTCAGGAAACAAAAATTACCTTATGCCCAAAGGTCTTTACCATCAGATAATTCACTGTAATTGTCTTAGTAGAGTAAAAGGGTAATTACATGTTATAAAATTCTCTCTTTGTTCCAAATTTACATGGTAAGAGAAACAGCTAACTTCACATAAGTAATATAAAAGGAGTCAAATTCTCTGAGCACTTCATGGCAACTTTTGCATTTAATAGCATCATTAAATCTTTAAGAGGGACATTATTGAAATAACAGGGCAGAATAATAGAGTAGTTAGTTTAAGGTAGTGATAAGTGAGATTACTGAATATTTTGTTGCCTTAATTATGTGATCTAAGCTAATGGTGAGGAAGCTATCAGGGATTTCAGTTACTTATTAATCTTTGTTAGGGAGCATCATTGATCTTTACACAAGAACTGGTGCTATTTTCCAAACCAGTAGAAGATAAAAGATAAAGGAAAGAATTAAACAGTTTCAACAAAAGAAGTACAATTAACATACGCATATAGAAAAAAATGATCATTCTCACTAATAAAGAAATACTCGTATCAGAAATATCATTCCCACCAATTAAATTATCAACTTTTTAAAAATGTTAATGTCAATACTTGTAATATTGTGGTGAAACATATATATATTGTCATATATATGAGAGAATAAATGGTACAAAGTTTTTTAAAAGTAATTAATACCATAAATCAAGAACATAAATGTTTCATTTTATTTTAGTGAAAACACTTAAAAGAAATTGTAAAATATGAAAAAGTCATTATGTCGATATGTTTATTGCAGAATTGTTTATAATATTTAAACAATGGAAATAACCCATTCCCTAACCATTAAATTATATCTTTATAGGGAGTAACATTATATAACACCAAAATAATAATTATGGAGAGCCTATCAGAAATGCTTAAATTATAATGTAAGGGGAAAATGTAGGATATGTGATTCTGTATGTTCTGTGTGCATATAAAACTATATGAGACACATGGAGTCCATAGCATAGAGTGGAAAGTACACATAATTGGAAACAATATTAGCTTCAGTTTTAATTCTGGCTCCATGTGTGCAAGCTTTTGACCTCTGACAAGTTACTCATACCTACCTTGTAGTGCAGCTAAAAGAATTAAATTAGCTAAGTCTGTAAAGTCTGAGACAAGTTAATGGAACTATAGATGAATTTGTTTCTCTTATTTTGATTTCTATTCATTCCATAATGTTGTTTTCATAGTTGAAAATATGTTTGAATTTAATATTGATCACCAAAGTTAAACTCAAAAGTATACCCCTTGTATTAGTGACTATATGGTTAACTGTAATGATCTAATAGTTTTTACTTAGGGCCAAACATCTCAAATTACACATGGCTAAATCATATTAGTTTATTTACTTAACAAACATTTATATAGCTTTTACTACCATGTAACAGACATTGTGCAAAACACTTAATTCACTGAATCATTATAATAACCCCATGAGAAATGCATTATTATATCCCAGTCTTACAGATGAGAAACTGACATTCAAAGAGCTTTCAGTTACTTGCTCAAGGTCACATTAGGATACATGGAGGAGCTGGGCTTTGAACTCAGGCCATGGTTACATGGTCCAGCTCCTGAATGTTATGCTACTTTTCAACTGGCCCAGTAAATATGTTGAGAGATGCTAGGAAACAAAGGATGCAGACCTTGCCCTGAGGAAGATCTATTTAGCTACAGACCCAAAGTTCTGCTCTCTCATCTCAGGCAAATGTTATTCATGTCACAACTACATGCTATTACAGAGAGCCACCTTTTCTCAGTCCTAATGACCAAGGTTCTAAATGAAAATCTGCAGTCTACAGCTTGGTTGTCTGTTAGTCAGCATTGCAGAGCACATGCTATAAAATGCAAGAGCTGTGTGAAGGAGTGTCATGTTCTGCAAAGACTTGACTTGAGTTTCTCTTTATATGTATATGTGTATAAACACATCTTCATATATAGCATGCATATGTAACTAATATTATAGCTAAAATATTAAACTAATACTACAAACTAAAATTATAACACACGTGAGGCACACAATGCATTATTTATTGTTGTTGAATTGTCATTGTGCATATCTCAGATAAAAGCATCCCTTTACCTCTAATTGAAGAATTCTGAGATTTTTTAAGGCAAGTTTTTACAAACCTGAAATATTGTTATCATTTGGGATGTGATATAATGATGATTAAGAATAATGGCTCTAGAATCAGACAGTCTGGATGCCATTTCATGCACAGGTATTTACCAAATGACTTTGGGTAAGTTTCTAAATATCTCTGTACTTTATTTCCCTCATATGTTCAATGGAACAGCACATACCTCACAAGGTTGTGAGCTGTAAAAGGTATAAACACATAAACTTAGAAAATATGTGTTCACTAAATGTGATATATTAGAATTATTTTTGCAACCATTTATCTATAAAATCAGTCTTTGCTCGCTACCATACAACCAAAACAAAATGTGGAATTTCATGAAATTTTAAGGTTGATATGCAACTGAAAATTCTACTTTTCAAGTTTTTGTGTTTATCCAACAGCTGAATTGTTATTGAATTATAAAAGTAAGTGTTGCAAATTTGAACTAATAAATTTATGCTAGTTAAATTCTACCCCAATTTGCAAATTTGCTCTTTTTAAAATTTGCTTGGGGAAAAAAAATATGTTCTGCATTAAAAAAAAAAAAAAACTAATACATTGCTTCATAATGAAATTTGTTTTTGTGGTCTGTTTTGTCTTATTCCAAGGAGAAAAAAAATTACCTTTTCTAAATATGATGGTTTCTTTTCATGTCTGCCTGTGATTTGTAATTTAAAGCCTACTTTTGAATAATACATGTTGAAATCAAATTATACGGAAATAATTACATGGAAATAGTAACCCCTTGTCTGGCAGCATGTTGTATTTGGGTGGATTCTACTTATCAACAATTTAATCTCTAATACTAGTATATTTCTTTCAATATCTGTTCTTTTCTTGACAATAGGATTTATTTGAATGTGTGAAGTCATTTTAAATAAATGATCTATCTTTGTTTTTCTTTCTTTTCTTATAGTCATTCCCAACACAGCACTGCAACCCGCCAACCTTCAGTGACTCTCCAACGGGCCATCTCACTGGAAGGGTAAGATAAGAATAATATGTAGCCTTCTCTTAAACTAAACTGTGCAGCCTCATCACTTTGAGCACAAAAAAAAATCCTCCTTTCTTTCCTTTTCTCCCTTCTTCCTTCCCTCCTCTCTCTCATTCTCTCATTCTCTCTCTCTCTCTCTCTCTCGTCTCTCTCTCTCTCTCTCTCTCTCTCTCTCTCTCTCTCTCGTCTCTCTTTCTCTCTCTCTCTCTTTCTCTCAGCAAAGATCTATAAATCCTATGTGATATACCAAACATTGTAAATGATTTAATGAGTAAATAAGATATCTTTTTTCTCTCCAGAGGAAAAAAAATGTCTAATAAGAGAGTCAAAAATATTAACACATACTTATGTACAACATAAGCATCTCACAGGAGATACGTATAAGGGACTAATGTAGATTCAGGAAGGATATCTGGCTGAGAACATGGATGACAGAGGAAGGGAGGAAAAGGTGAGGGTGGTTTCAGAGAAGTTATAACTCTCCATAAGTGAAGCATCTGTGGAAATTTTCCAGACAGACATTAGAAAGAAGGGTGTTGCCTGGCCAGTGTGGTTCAATGGTTGAGCATTGACCCATGAGCCAAGAAGTCACCAATTTGATTCCCAGTTAGGACACATGCCCAGAGAATGGACTCAGTCCCCAATAGGGGGCATGTAGTAGGCAGCCGATCAATAATTCTCATCATTGATGTTTCTATCTATCCCTCTCCTTTCCTCTCTAAGAATCAATAAAAATAAAAGAAAGAAAGAAGGTTGCTCTAGCAGAAGAAAAAGCATTTGCATAAACATGACCACATAAGCAAGCATGTGGTGTGAAAAGGCGCTGAATGATTCAGTGCTGAGGCATTGGGTGTGTGAGGCAATGGAGATGAGAATGGAGATGTCGGCTGGGTGGGCTTACCTGTAGAGGACTCAATATTTTGTATTTCTAATTTCCCCAATCAGATAAAACTGAAGGGCTGGGAGGGGGGATAGGCAAGTATTTCTTTCCACTTCTTTATAATTGCAACTGGTTTGATTAAGAATATTTCATCAGTTAATGTATAAACATTATTTTATTTTGCCAATATCTGTTAGCAACTATGCTTTGTTTCCCAATTAATCTTCTTTAGTGGCATTTCAATACATATCTCTAACTTTATTATGTATTAGTCCTTTCCACTTTAAAACCTTATGTTTTATCAGACCTTTATCCCTCCATCCAACATAAAGTCTTAGGTTTCACCAAAGTATTCTGGAGTTAATAGAGACATTGTTCTCTCTCTCTCTCTCTCTCTCTCTTTCTCTCTCTCTCTCTCTTTTCTAGATCAGCAATTTCAATGTTTCTCCTCTCATGAAACACAAAACTAATTTATTCAACTTCTGCAGCACACCAAAAATATTATTATATTTTTTGCCACTATGACCAAAGAAATAGGTACAATTTTGATTCATTCATATTGAATGGCTATTGTTGTGTTGGCTGTTGTCTATTTTTTTTTATTTTTTTTTTATAATCTAAGGGAAAAGAGGTTAGTGTCCCTGACTAGTCAAGTATTGAATGTTTTAAAAATTCGTGTAGCACACTGGTTGAAAATCTCTGCTCTAGATCTTTCTTTCTCTTCAATTTCTCCTTTGGTAGTATAAGGGCAAAAAGGAGAAAAAGAGAAATGGCATTTCCTTACCATTCCGCTATGGCTGTCTCCTTTCTGTTTATCTTTGGTGATGTAGTCTGGGAATGTGGAGACCTATATAGGCACTGATGCTGAGACTCAAACAACTCTTCCAACCTGTGGTTGGTACCCTGGGAAACTTAGCTGTCTCTTCCACAAAACCCTCAGCAGTAGTGCACTGCAGTCTCCTGATGTGCTCACCACTTTATCCAAGCAGCAGCAATCCTCCTCTCTCATCTGTCCTCAGTAGCTTCAGGTTGAGACTTGCAAGTATGAGGAGCGTCCCTCTTTCCTACTCCTCAGATGGAACTTACCAGACAGTCCTTGCCTCCTCTCTCTGTGGCTGAATGCATCTTCTCTCCCCTGGGTTCTTTTACAGCCTCAGTAGTAACAGGGCAAATCAGCAGACTCCATGGCTAAGAGGACATCCACCTGGGAGGGAGATGTAGGTGTTTTGTTCCTGGAACAGTATAATGTCTACAAACACTTTTCATGGCGTGCCCTTTTTGCCTTCACTCAGGAAACACATTGAATTTCCACAAACCCATGGAAAAGTATGTGAAAGGATGTGGCCCTTCTATGAACACCGCACTCCCCCAAAAGGATACCTGCTTCTACTAATTCTCCTCTTCTTGTTTTGATGATAAAAATATCAAGCCACTCTAATTCTTCTAATAAAAAGAAAAAAATAATATAATTAACAAATAATAATAACCCGCGCTAGCTGGTTTGGCTCAGTGGATAGAGCATCAGCCTATGGACTCAAGGGTCCCAGGTTCGAATCCAGTCAAGGGCATGTACCTTGGTTGCGGGCACATCCCCAGTAGGGGGTGTGCAAGAGGCAGCTGATCAATGTCTCTCATCGATGCTTCTAACTCTTTATTCCTCTCTCTTTCTCTCTGTAAAAAAATCAATAAAATATATATATTTTTAAATAATAATAATAATAACCCTATATAATAAAAGGGTAATATGCAAATTGACCCTAACAGTGGAATGACCAGAACAACCGCTTGACCAGTCACTGAGGTGCACTGACCATCTCTCAGTCCCTTTCCCTGGAGGACAGGCTCCTATCTCCCGATGGCAAACAGGAAACTAGGGGGTGGGTGGTGGCAGGGAGAGGGGCCGGATATGGGCAGCCAGGGAAGATGGCCCTGATCACAGGCCAGGGCTACAGACCATACCCATACATGAATTTTGTGCACCAAGCCTCTATTGTAAGAATAGAGTCTTTGTTTCATGTATTCATAACTATAAACCCATTTTTTCTCCACCCTGTTTAACTTAGCTCTGGAGAATTAAATAACTTTTTGCTCAACAGTACACTATCTCCATTGTAACATTTGTTCTATTCCATTAAAAAAATTTTCTCAATAAATCCTTCATGGCAGTTGATTCTGTAATAGACAAGGTGGCCTAGATCATGGATCCAAGCTAGACTCCCTGAGTTTAAACCCTCGCTTAGGGACTCGCTAGCTGCATGAAAGCAAGTTACTTGCCTCAGTTTCCTCATCTATCAAATGAAGATATTAGTAATATTTTTAAATGGTCTTTTTTAAATCATATTTTTATTGATTTCAGAGAAGAAGGGAGAGTAATCATTGGTGGAAGCAATCCAAATCATTGCTTGAGTTTGCTTCATTGCCTTGTTGATATTTATATAAAGTATTTTAATTACCAAGATTATACCTCAGTGCTTATTAAACACTTTAAAGAACTAAGCATTTTCTATATATTGGCTATCCTCAGCACTGAAAGAAAGAATTAGGACCAGAATAAGAAAAATGCCCTTACATTTCTGGAATTACATATCTCAGACAGTTTAAGACAAAAGAGGCCACTGAAACACACAAAATAGGCTCCCCAGCCCGGGAGCATCCTCCAAATGGACTTGAGAATCAGTGGGCACTCGCAGTGCAAGTTTGCTCATCCCTCTGACTGCACCCTCCTTACCACTCCCCCCAATTTCTTTTTTCTGAAAAGTGTCATGGTTCAGAAAAACTGTTCCAAACAAACAGGTGCTGGTCACATCCTCCAAAGGACTGTGGTCAGTTTTGAATTCTGTACATTAAATCAGGCACATGGAAAGAGTCTAGAGAGGATATGGGGATTGACAAAGGAAAGAACAGCATCTATGAAGAACACCGGGCAGTGTTAGGATTCTATATTGATAGTCAAGGGAGTTTCATTGGGTACTTAATTATAATCAAAATGTGTGCTTGTTGGGAGTAAATATTGTACAAATTCATGGATATTCTTTCAGGGAAGAGAAAAGAAACTAACATTCATTGAGTACTTATTAGATGGCAGGCTGTCTCTAGCTATCTATCTATTGATTGATTAATCCATCCATTTATCTATCCATCCATCCATCTATCTGATTTTATTTCCAAAATAGTTTTATAAGATAGGCAGCCTATTTTCTAAACCTTGATTCACAGAGAGATTAAGTAATTTTCCCAGAGCACCTACATAGAAAGTACCAAATTTAAGGTCAAATTTGATTCCATGGTACAACTCCATGCCCTATAATGTGGCATGAAAAAGCTTTATTGAACTGGTCAGGTCATACATAAACCACATTCATGGTAAGTTAGACACAGTCAAGAACTCCCTAAGGTAAAAGTGATAAAGAACTAGAACTGACTCTAAGCCTAGAAGTCACTAAATAGAACTCATAACCCACCATTTGGGGTGGCTCTGGAGGCCAACGTGCATGCTGAGTGGCCCAGGTGTTGTTTGGGATACATAGAGGTGAGGGTGTAACTGAGCTCACCTCCCTTATTGTTTAAGAAGGCATCCATTGGCTGGGTGGCTGTCATTCCACCTTTTGGTCAACACAAACATTCCCTCCTGCTATGCTAAATAATAGCATTTTCTTCTAAAGCTATTTCCAAACTTTTCCTCTCCTTCTACGCATTCACAAAAGCTTATTCGTTTGCCAATAAGCATGTTTAAGCATTTTGTACTGTTTTTCACTTAAATGAAATTACTTCTGTGATAAATGCACTTAGTTATTCTCATTCTCTGCTAAGCCAAAAATGTCAAGGCCTTTCCTTGACTTCAGAACACAAGAGTGACTGCTTTTCTCAAAAGAACAAAGAGTATTCTCAGCTACACGTCATTGTTCCAACTGGTATAGAGCAATTTGCCTCATGTCTAGTGAATAATGCTCTAAGAAAAATGTTCTGTTCCCTGCAATCATGGAAGGAGGCTGACTCTGGAATCAAAGAATTGGTTTTGAATACTGGCCTCGGTGCCATCTGTAATTGATAATCTTAAACAGGTCCATTCCCTTTAAGCATGGATTTCCTCCTGGGCCAAAAGGGAGAATGGCATAGGACTCTCCAATGATTAGATGTTGCATAATCTAATATTTGATAGCCAGCTGGGCACATTATATACCAATGTAATAATACTTTCTGGAAAAGTAGCAGGCAAAAGTGTTGTGAGAAAACAACCAAAACTTTATTTTTTATAGCCTAGATTAGTTTGAAGAGCCACGCTGAACACTTGTTGTTAAATACATATATACAGGGTGTCCCCCAAAATGTGTACACACTTTAACAGCTGATAGCTCAATTGATGTTTCTTTTCAGATGTAACCCACTGGAATTAATGATGGCAGCCAAAGTGTACATCTGTGTTTTTTTTTTTTTTGGGGGGGGGGGGACACACTGTAGGTATTTATTCATATAAAATGGTTCTGAATACAAATAAAATCTTTGAAGTAGAAATAATTTTGCATTGCTAGAATATTTAGAAGGGCATACCTCAACATTTGTCTGTGAAGCCCAGAACAAATATATAATGTGCCCAGCTGGCTATCAAATAGATCATGCAACATCTAATCATTGTTGTTGAATGCATAGTGAGAAAGCTGTTTTTCACTTTGGGAAGGCCAGTGAGTCTTTAACAGGTTTCCCATTAAGGTGTTATACCGCTGAGTGTAGGCAATCAGCTGAAATTGGAATTTCATTATTTTTAAAACTCTCCTTCCTAATGCTTTTGTGAAAAGCAACCACACAGGATATTTATTTTAATGAATGTATTTTAAAAGGCCATGTGTTTACATATTTTTCACCTAAGTTGCTACTTGCTTGACATAAAATAAGTGAAAATATTTCAGATTTCCAGTTAATGTGATCCATGGAGACAACAAAGCTGTCTAATTGGGCTTCAACCTAGAATTACTGCTGCTTTTCAAATGATATCTGAGTCATCTATAGCTGTGCCAGACATAACAAGGCAGAATAACATCCCCATTAACAGTTCACACTGTTCAATCCTCGCTTCAGATTCAAGTTGACAGATGTGACCCACACCTTAACCTCCCCTTCCTTCTGTAACACATTTAAAAAAGCTGATGCCCTATTGGGACACTTCAGTTGATTAGGTCATCCTCCTGATACACCAAGATTGCTGGTTCAATCCCTGGTCAGGGCACATACAAGAAGCAACAAATGAAGGCATCAGTAAGTTAGAAACAGCTCCCCCCACCCTTCTCTCTCTCTCTCTCTCTCTCTCTCTCTCTCTCTCTCTCTCTCTCTCTCTCTCTCTCTCTCTCTCTCTCTTTCTCTCTCTCTCTCTATCAATCTTTAAAAAAAAAACACACAAAAAAAACCAGGAATCTGATAAAATAAAAAAAGGGATAATAGCAATGTACAGAGGTGCCTACAGCTCAGGAGGCAGCAGATCTGCCCAGCAGAACCCAGGAAATGCAGAGACTTCAGAATAGTGACAGCAGATGGGCTTAGGAGCAGAGTCTGAGAATAAAAGATGCCCCCCCTCCCCACCCCCAGCCTAGGGATACACACCCCTGCACACAGAGCAGCTGCCAGGCAAGTGCTTACCACCAGTCATGTCATTTCTTATGGGGAACTCAGATAAGCTAGTTCATGTGTCCCCCACACAGTAAAGCCCTTAACAGCGTGTGCTGATAACGAGGACAGTTTCAGGACTGCTCCCCTAACCTGAAGCCTCTCAGTGAAAAAGCTTTGCTCTGGCTTTTATCTGCAACATCCCTGTAGTATTTCTTCTGCAACATCCCTGTAGTATTTCTACTATTTCATTCTTAAATATGGACAGACAGCCACAAGTTACCAAGTATTTTAACAAAGCCAGCAACATAACAGAAATAAGATTAAAACACACATGCAATGAAAGAACAATATTCTCAGAGAAAAGGAGGTAACACTGTGGAGAAAATCGAATTGAAAGAAATACTCTAGTATAAGCATATTTTTAGAAATAAGGAGATAACCACTAGACTTAAAACTGAAATAGTTAAAAGTCATTGCCTCTGGGAAGCCAGGTAGGATTCTCAGGGGAGATGACACAAAGTGAGTGTTGAGGAATGTATTTAGAATTAGGCAGAGATTTACAAGAAGAGAAAATCATGTACAAGAACCTAGAAGTATGTGGCTAACACTACAAAAATGAACAAAGACCCAAATAACTACTCAAATAACTCATCTGGGAGAGGGCCTACATTTTGTTCTTTCTTATCTTAAGAGATCATTTTAGCAACAATATAGGAGCTGAATTTTCTTTAAAAAAAATAAAAATAATATAAAATAGCATTTTCATGTCAATAAAACTAGCTGCCCTGTGTCCGTAGCACTTAACAAGAGCTTCGATGGCCATCGGCATGAATATTATAGAAGTAGCTCTTTAAGCAGTCGATATCTAATTGACCCCAAACAAAAGTCTCTCCCAAATCCAGAAGTCTGTGTGTATCCAATGGAGAACTAAAAATGGTCTTGTCTATAACCAAATATGTCTAAGGCGGTGGCCAGCAAACTGAAGCTCTTTGGCCCCTTGAGTGTGGCTCTTCCACAAAACACCACATGAGGGCGTGCACATACAGTGCAATTGAAACTTCGTGGATCATGTGCAGAAGTCAGTTTTCGGCTTTCAAAAGAAATTTCGATCGTTGTATTGTTGAGATTTGGCTCTGTTGACTAATGAGTTTGCTGACCACTGGTTTAAGGAAACCCATCCTTTCATATGACTTGGTCTGTGATGAGATCATTGTCATTCTTCCTTGGAGGGACAACCTAACTGCTCAGGAATAGTCATTTATACCCTATTCTTAACACAAGGGACCCCTATTCTCCACTCTAAGACCACTCCAGACTCCTGAGACCATGGTACCATTGAGGTCAGAGAGCCTCTTGTGTTTCCATGTTGGGAATGAGCAGTTGTCCTTTCCAAGGAACATTCTGGGAACAGGATCTTTACTGGATTCATTGGCTCTCTTGTTCTCTACCCAACTGTTCTGCCCTTGTTGGGAGAAGTTTTCTTATAGTTCCCAGGATGGTGCTGACTTAAATACTCAGTCTTCTTAGTCAAAGTGCCCAGATACCTGTCCCAAAGTACACAGTCACTGTAGAAAATGGAAGCATCATTGCCCAGAGAATCAATAAGCCTGAACTCAAGTCAGCCACCTATTACTATATAATTTATGAACAGTTACCTCACATACAGAGTGATGAGGCTCAGTTAAATAAACAGTGTCTTTGATTCCTTCCAATTCTAGCACTTTATAGGTTTGTAAGTTTTGAAAATATAAAAATTTGGCTACTGGCTTATAGGAATATTTCCAAATATGGAGCCTAATGGACCAGCGGGCTCTAGACAGCTGGCCCTCAGGAGAAGTTGGCTTGTGTTATCTCTAACCACATATTCACACACCCATCCATCTTCCAGGGTTTGTAATATCTATAAGTGTTCAACTTACTCCAACACACTTCCTCTTCCTGACCTTCAGAAAGCAGTGCTAAGCAGTATTTCCCAGAGTGACTGAGGAGGCCTGGAATCCTGAGAAATATACTGAACTACTTTCAGACTCAAAAGAGAAACTTTATTCAGGTTATTAGTAGCTGGGGTTACTGATAAAAAATATGAGCATTTGTTAACCACAGAAATATAAGTGACCTCATTGAAACAGAGGACCAAGCTGGGTAAAATGGAGTGGATTTCTGTGTATCTTTAGACTGTATTAAAGTGATACATGTAGTTGTCACCTTCTTTATTTTGCTCTCCTGCCAGCTAAAGAGCTTCTTGGGGGAATATAGGAAAATTAAGGAGACAAGTAACTAGTTGGTTTCAGAACTGCTTAAAATAAATCAAACCTTCCCCTATCCCTCAAAAAAAATATGTTTGCTTGTGATTTATAGTCCAATAAATTCAGACCAGCCTAATGTGTAGAGCACAGCCTTACTTCTGCAGCCAGATCACATGCTGATGGATCCTAGCTACTTAAGGACTAAGGGTGTTTATAGACCCTTCTTTCATCTCTAGATGGAAGAGGGACCTTCAGAGCTCAAACCTCAGGGGACTCATAAGGAATCGATCAGAACAGCAGATATCCCCAGATCATCTATTTCCTCCAGCTCACCATTATGAGTTTGCTTTCCATTTCTCCTCACAGTCCCTGCAGTTTCCACTTCTGCCCCTGGTGGAGCTGTCAGCTCATTTTTCTTAGCCCCATTTCCCTTGGTCTACTGCTGCTTTTTTCTATTTCCTTAACTCGATAAGACATCCTTTTCTAGGCCTCCTAATCTTTCTTCCTTACATGTGTGGAGCTAAAAATATAAAAGATGACATAACAGCAAACTTTAAGGATTGCCCCAAATTTATCAGTGTTGATAAAAGGTGCTGAGGCTACAGAGAGCTAGGGTACACTTAAGGGCTACCATTACATGGGATTCTAATTCTCTCATGGGACCTGGATTCCTCATTCCATCTGCTGTTGAAATAACAAGTGTGTGTGTGTGTGTGTGTGTGTGTGTGTGTGTGTGTGTGTGTGTGTTTTAAGTGTCCAATTTCTTGTTACAAGACAGATAAAAGTTTTCAAATTTGAAAATTTAAGTAGAATACCAAAAAGTATTTTGGGAGATGACTGAGAATCTAGATTTATATTTTTCCAGATAAAGACTTATATAATTCATTTTTTAAAAGGCTTCCTTAAGTGGTAGAAACTAGGAAAGATATAAAACAAAGATTATAGAGCACTCCATCATAAAAGCAGGTAGTTGACAGACATAAACTTCAAAGTTCAAAAAGGATGTTTTTCTGTATCCAAATGCTAAAAATTAAACATTGAGTATTGCATATTGAATAGTAGTTGGCATGTTGTAAGTGTTTTATGGGGATTTCATGTGGTTCTGATGACAGTGATTATTGTTGCATATTGGGCACATTATCCCATTTTATGGATAAGGACACTAAGGCTTCTTAGAGAAGTACCTGGTGCCTCAAGTCACTCTGCCAGTAAGTGGGAGAGCTGGGATTTAAACCCACATTTCTAAATCACTATCTTCTACCTTCTCCTTCCTCCTCAGAAATACATGTGTTTTGTTATTACAAGTTGGCCAATTTGGTGGCCAAAGGAAGACATTGAAATACAATGTGGATTTTTAGGATTTAGGAGGTTTCTGCTATTATAATCATTGTCAAAAATTCAGTTTCATATAGAAGTGTTAGTTAACAAAATTAGAATGACCACCTAATGTAATTTCACTAACCTTGAAATGTGCTGAATTAGAAGAGACAAAGGAATCATTTTTTAAGTATATTTTTATTAATTTCAGAGAGGAAAGGAGAGGTAGAGAGAGATAGAAACAGCAATGATGAGAGAGAATCATAGATAGGCTGCCTTCTGCATGCCACACACTAGGGTTTGAAATTGCAACCCAGACATCAGCTTTGACCAGAATCGAACTATGATCTCCTGGTTCATAGTTTGATGCTCAACCACTGATCCATGCCAGCCAGGAACAAAAGAATCATATTTCCACACTTTGTGCATTTGTTTTACCCTGGAGGACTAGGAAGACACCCAGAGGACAGGTCAGGAGTCTGATTGTCCAGAGCTGCTGGGCTCTCTTTCATGGTGGCCTTGCACACTAAGGCTCAACATCTCCCAGCTGGAGTTTATCTGAGAAGGAGGCCACAGAATTCACTGGGGAATGTTTTTAGGATTGTTTTTAATACGTAGTCCTTATTTTCTGGGCATAGTTCAGTGCCAACATAATTGCTTATCATCACCCTGAGTATCTTCCTTGGCAACCTTTTACTTTTTTAATAAATTGGTCTAATTGGTAGTTTCCTCATAATTTACTCAAAATAAATTATGAGTAAACTACCTCCTCATTGTTATATAATTATACATGCCAGAAAAAAAGTTTCCTGCAGAACATTCAACTAGAAAATTGCTCCTCTTCTTTAATATTCATAATTATTAATGCTAATACCAATATGATCATCTATTGTGTTGATTGAGATGGCATTGAAGAGCTAGTTAATATACTGAATGATCTAAGGAGGAATTTAAAAAATACTCAGTCAAAAGTTTGTTAGGCTAGTAAAAATGAATACATGTCATTCCATGGCAGGGTTTAGTTGCCCAAACTGTCAGAAAGATTTATCAATTACAAGCCACCTAATTAGAGTCCTAGCACTGACTTCCTCTTTATATTTGCATCATTATCCCTCTTTGAACACTGCCCTTTTTCTAGTATCTTTCTAGTATGATGGCTGCCCTTGCTGACTTCAGTCTGTTTATGACCAATCAATAAATTCAATTGACAAATATAATGAGCCTTGCAGATACTAACTCTGCCCTTAGTCTGGTGGGAAGAAAGCAGACATTAATCAATAACCAAACAAGCCCGTGTAAATCTCTGTGCCAAATGCAGTGTAAAAGTGGCCTGTGGTGCCTGTAATAGGGACTTTGACCTTGTCATGGAGCTCAGGGAAGTCATGGAAGCCTCTGAACGATGAGAGGGTTAACTAGGCAAAGACGAAGGGCCAGCAGTGTCTGCACAAGCAATGATTACAAATCTGTCTGAGTGTTTTCTGAGCTGAGCACAGACTAGAACAGCATGCACTCAGTAGAGAGCTTGGCATTTAGAAATTTATAATGAGGAGGCTGACTCATGGTTGACTGTCTCCTCCAGGGAGGCTTTCTGATGAAGACTTCCAGTTGCTTATCAAAACTGTATGATCTCCGCGTAGATGCAATTTCCTAAATGCCATCTCTGGTGTTCCATCGTTTATTTGTTTTCTAGGTGCTTGTTTGCTTGTCATCTGCCTGTGTGTGTGGCAGAACTCTACGACCTTTCTGGCCACTGACTGTTGCTTCCAACCCTCTCCTTCTCTCCCAGCACCTTTCCCTGGCCTTGCTTATTTTGTCTCTTTCCCCTCTCTCCTCCTTTCTCGCCATAAACTTCCCCTTCCTCCTTCTGCTTTTCTTTTAGTTTTTGTCCTCCATTCATTTCCTTTTTTTCCTTTTTTTAATTCCTCTCCTCTGTTGCTGTTCACCCTCAAGGTAATAGGCTTATGTTTATATAGTGAGTTACTATTTAGAGAGGCATCTCATAGACATTATTCTATCTGAGCCCAGTAACAACTTTGCAAAGGAGGCTGGGTAAGAATCATTTATACTGTTTACAGTTGTGTTGGAAGGTTAAGTGGCTTCCCAGGATCCTGTATCTAAAGGAGGGGAGGGAAATGCGTTAATCCCAGATGTGTTAATCCCAGCTCCATACCACTAGACCATGCTGCTCCAACAGAAATGTAGAAGACATTCCAGCCACGTCTTTTAGTCTGACTGACTGAGCAGGTCCTTCTCTGCCCTGTCTGTATTATTCACAAAAATATGAGTCTAGACAGAAGTTGTGGTCAGAGGGTTTTTCTGTTGCTCGTTCATCATATGAATTGAAACAGCCTCGGTCTCATCTGATGAATATTTACTGGAGATTGCATTTGACCTTGAACTGAAGCCTTTATAAACAATGACTTTCATTTTAGTTTTACCTTGCTGGGCTGTGACCTGGGAGTTGGAGTGGCTGTGGAGGGCAGGGAATGACGAGGAATGCTTTGGGTATCATTTGTCAGCCTTCATTAGGTTACTCATCTTGAGATATCCAAACTGAATCTGGTGTTTTGCTCTGCACGTATTGCTAATCCCTCCGAGACCCTCAAATTCCATTAGGACTTCTGTTTACTTCCTTCTTCTGGCCAATTATAAGAGAATTTAAAGAAAAAAGCACATCCCTATCTTAAGCCGTAGGCCAGATGCCCATCTATTACCAGAAAAGCAGCCAGGGGTCTTTATCCTTTATTTAATCTCTCTGCTGATATCCAGTCCTGGTAAATATTTACTCCACTGATATATGCTTTTAAGATGTCAGTCAGCAACTTTTACCAACCGATGAATGATAGTAGAGGCTCCTGCTTGTTACAAAGAAAATCAGACTGTTTAAGGAGAATAGTGGAGGATACAAGCACCATCATTCATTCATTCATTCATTCATTCATTCATTCATTCACTGACTTCAGTGATTAACCTTGTATTCATTCTTTTGTTCACCTAAGCATTTTCTGAATGTTCAGTACATGCCAAGCACTCAACTGAGACATTTGAGAAAATCAAGAAATAAAAAGCTCAAGCCTGCCTTTGAGGAGTACAGAGTCTGTGGGAGTGACAGAACGTTGAAAATTGCAATAACTCACCAAGCTTACATGTGCATAATTTCAGGAGAAAAAAAAATAAGCATCTGATTTGGAGAAAACTAGTAGCACTATTCAGGTTCAGGTTCAGTGATTTTTATCAAATGACTACCAAACCTGAAGGGAGAGAGCGCCCTCTTCAGACTGAGAAAATTCCCTGCTCATGTGGGCTGGTACTAAAAGTTGGAAAAAAAATTTTAAAGCAGAGGTCTGTAAAAACTACAAAGTTTATAAGAGAGCCTTGCTTTTCACAGTCTATTTATTTTTCAAATGAAGAATTCTCCTGTGGTCAAGCATTAATTATGTACATTGGTGGGAAATTACATTTCATTGTCAATGTTGCATGATATTAAAATGTGTAAATATTCCTCCCCTTATGGTGCTTGCTCTATACCCCAGAAATCCTTGCTTGTTCCCAAGCCCCTCTGCTTGGTATAGAAGCCTGGTATAATTTAAAGAAAATTGTATTTTGATTTATGTTGCCTTCATTTAAATGCTGTTCTTACTAGCTGTATCACCTTGAGCTGTTACTGAACCTCTTTAAGCTACTATTTCTTTAATCTACAAAGTAGAGATTAATATCTATGTAATAAGATTGTTTTAAGAATTTATTTTTTTCAATATGTAAATATTCTAGCACAGTTCTTAAGAAACACTAGATACTCAGTAGGGGGTTAGTTCTCTCTTTTGTCACTCCCTATCCCATCTGTGCCTTTCCTTTCTGATTTTCTAGAACTTCTTCCCTCTTCCCCCACACCAGCAGTCAATAGACAAAATCTTCATTAATCATCCTTTTAACAAACATTTCCTATGCATCTCTCATCTGCCCTCAAGGAGATAAGTCAGTAATGTGAAAGACAGAACATTATAGAGAAGCAAAGGAGGAGAGAGTATGTGCCATTTAGAAAGAGACACAAGAGTCCAAACTCCTTTCTTAGCCCCTCAAAATGCATTTCTTATGGCAGATTTTCAGAAAGAGTAGCATATGCAAAAAAAATGGATACTTTGGGGCAAAGTGTCACCTCATCCCATGCCCTTATTTTATACATGGCAAGAATAAGTCCAGGGACCCTTCATATGTGTGCCAACTCACATACCTGCACATATATATGTTCCTTCCATACCCTTGGGTCTCCAGTGATTCTCATTAGTAAAGGAAAAATAAACCTCATAGACACTGACAATAGTATGGTGATTACTAGAGGGAAAGAGGGTAGGGGAGGTAGAAGAGGATAAAGGGGAGATAAATGGTGATAAAAGGAGACTTGACTTGGGGTGGTGAACACACAATACAATATACAGATGATGTATTACAGAATTGTACACCGGGAACCTATAAAATTTTATTAGCCAATGTCACCCCAATAAATTCAATTTTAAAAAGGGTTTATAGGAAACTGTACATGTGTATCCCAAGACTCCCTTCTAGATTGCCTTTATAACATATCAAATCACTGCAGCACAGCCTAGTGCTTGTTGTTTTCTACTAGTTTCGTATGTAAGGATGTCTCTCACTTACTATATACAAAAATAATTCCAAGGGTAGCTCCCAGGTTTTATTCTATTGTGTAATTATGAAGCGATCTCCCAAACACAGACTATGTTTAACAGATGGTGATTTGTTCAAGTCCCTACTAGTATGACCCTAGGAATAGGAGATTCATTTTCACTATGACTGATTTCCTTCACTATTAATCACTTTTATAATGAAGTACATAAGCCAAATGCTCATTATTCTTTTTCTCTACAGTTGTATAAGGTAGTGGAAGCAGCAAAGATTTTTGTAGGCAATTAGGAGTAACTATGAATTCTTCTGCCACCACTTTGATTGATCTCAGACAAGAAACAACTCATTTTTCAAGCCTCGGTTTTCTCATTTGTAAATGAGGAAAATAATACCTAAGTTATAGAATGTCATAGGACTATGTTTAATTAAATAGCCTTAGCTCTTAGTAAATGTTGATGGCTATAATTAAAATTAAAGTTCATCTCACTAACCCAAATATAAATTAGTGTTATGTTCAGGTATGAAAAATACCAAGGCTAATAGTAGTGGTTTCATTCCCAATTTTATTGTATAGTTCATGACATATTTAATTGGGTTGAATGTGCTATAATTTACAAGGCAGTAGGAGTGCCAGATCACTAAGTGTGTGTGTGTGTGTGTGTGTGTGTGTGTGTGTGTGTGTACAAATATATCTGAGCTAACAGATGATTTGGGCACAAGGAAAAACTACTCTGTCAATACCTGTCACCCTCAACAAGGAAGAGAGTCACAGTTTTCAAAGGTTAAGCCTTGTGTTTGAGGATGTATACGGCTTTTGAAGAGGAAATTGTTATCATTACCTGGCCTTGCATATCAGCAAAGGGGAAAACTATCTGAAGCCAGAGACAGACATGAGATTTTCTAAGACTACAGCAAAGTCAAGACCAAAATTCAGGCTCCTAATTCCCTGGCAAAGACTTCTCTCTCTCCAGAGGAGAATGGGAGTAAAACAGGAGTCATTCTTTCTCCAATTCTTTTTTTTCACCTCCTCATAACTTATCTGCTTTTATCCCATAAGACTTAGATGAGGTCCACTGGCCCTTCTAGAAATGTGACTTTCATGGGAAGAGGTAAGAATTATGGCTAAGTGATACATCCAAACACATAGTAACCCAGATGAAATTGTGGCATAACTGTGAGTCATATACAGGGTTTATGAGTTAAGTAACAGCTAGATCCTACTGTCAATGTAAACATATCAGGAGGAAGGAGACAGATTTACTGAAAGCTTTTTCTTGATGGTTATTTTTTGTTTGTTTGTTTGTTTGTTTGTTTGTTTTTATAGAATTCTTTTGCCTGGAGAAGGAATGATCATGGGGAAACAGGAGTGATTTTAGCAAAAGCTGGAGGAAAGTTATATAAAATATTAGCAAGCATCTTGCCCTGTATGAGGCTGCTCCTATGACATATCCATAAAACCATTTCTTATCTGAAAGCAAGAATTCCTTCCATCTGACCAGAAGTAGGAGTCAAGCTTAGCAAGAATCCCAGTTTGTCCTTATGTAGAACAGACCTCACAATAAGCAAGTGGACACATGGGGCATTTTTCATGCCCCATGTCCACGCCTCACTGATCACATCCTCTCTTCCCTTAGCCCCATGTTTTTGATTCCTAGAGTTAGAAACTGACCATTAAGATCAACTAATTCACACTGATATATAGATGTCGGTTAGGTTTTCATTCCACAGTCATGCATTGAGCATGTTCTTGGTGCCAGGTATTGAGAACACAGGAGCAGAGAAAAGAAAGCTCATATTTATTTTACACTTTTTAGATGCTATATATTAGTTCACAAATGAATATAATACTCAAAAATCTCAGTCAAGTGGGAAAAGAAAGCATGCAAATAAATTAGTATCATTGTAGAAAACTGTCTTATACTCTGCAGTTTACTCTTGTGATATACGACTCTACTGTAGACTCCTGGGATGCTGAAAGTCTGCTTTATGGTTATAGTCCTGACCCCTGTGGGGCCTTCCTGAAGCACACTGGATTCTCAGTGGGTACTTGTTAAAGCACCCATGGATAAAGCATGATGATTAGGATAGTTCATATGTGAATCTATGGAATAGAATCCCACAAGAGTTGGTGTTCTTAGAACTGAGGAGAGCAAATGTTCAGTCATGAAGAAAGAGGAAGCTTCCCAAGCAGACAAAAGAAAAGAATCCATGTAGCTCAGGCAGAGGGGACTGTATAGGCAAAGCAAGGGAGGGAAAGAGTCAGGTGTTGGAGGAAAAGCTACTAACTCAGAAAAAGTCAATGAGTCTTGATGTGACAGGAATTTAGAGTATTTTTAAGAGTATGCCAAGAGGCAAGGCTATCCAGGATTGTTCAGAGAAGAAAATGCTGATGATTGCTTTAAAGTCACATTATGTTAATGTCAATGTCCAAAGTTGGCTTTCAGATTTCACCATGAGCAAAGGACTAGTCAATGAATAACTTTAAGAATGCCATGCCCAGGAAGGTTTTGAACCAACCTTTGCTTCTACAAAGTCTGGGCAGGAGAACGTAGATCAGTGAAAGGAATGAATTTTCTCAGTTGGAAAAGCCAGATGTGAAGCAATGATCTTGCACTTCTTTTCCTGGGGAGGGAAAAGGAAAAGGGTCAGAAAGTCTATCAGTGTTCATTTGATTGTTGTGTAGAGCTTTCCCTGGAATTAGCAGAAAACAGAACTTATAGCAGGAAAAGGCTACTGTGACATTTGTACAAGCCAACATCTGCTCCACCCCAGAGAAAAGAACAAGTGAATGTTTCTTTTCAAGAAAGAATTTTTAAGGGTTCAGCGACAGCTAAAGGTTAGTGAGGCATTAATATTCCTTGTATATTATTTTTGAAAATGAATTTCACAAATAGTAATTAATGATGTGTTTAATGTTAATGCTTTGTCATTGTTTTCTTTAGTAATTCTTACATATGTCTTAAGTGTATGGAGACTTCTGAAATTGTTACCAAGGTTTTTGGGAAGTCTTGCTATTTGAATACCCACGCGCCTGGTGATAGCTACCCTTTATGAATATTATTAGCCTTGTACTTCAAATCCAGCTTCTAAAGTGACAAGCAGAATAAAATAAATTTTTTAAAGGGCAGTGTAAAAAATAAATAAATAACATAAAGTGACAGCAGTCAGGGGGAGTGGATCAGCCCCCTTTTCCTCGCTCAGCAGGTTATGCTCACAGCTGCCTGTACATCGGCACATAGAGTCCCTACCAGAATGCACTAGCTTTCTCTGGCTGCCATAACAAATTATAACAAGCCACGTGACTTAAACAGCAGAATCTATTGTCTCACAGTCCTGGAGGCTAGAGATGTTTGAAATCAAGGTGTTGGCAAGGTCATGCTCCCTCTGACACCTGTAGGGAAGAATCCTTCCTTGCCTCTTTCTAATTCTGGTGGTTTGATAGCCATTTTGGATATTTCTTGGCTTGCAATTCACACATGACTCCTATCTCTGCCTCCATGTTTACATGGTATTCTCCTTGTGTGAGGGATGAAATGATTGTATTTGTTTTATAAGAAATTTTCCCCAACAGCATCATGAGGAGGGAGTACAGAGGCGCGTGACTATTAGGAGGACCCTAGTGAGGAATCCCTGGCAGGCCCAGGTGTGAGATTCTGTAGGCCTGAAACAAAGCAACAATGCTAGGGTGATTGGAGAGCCATTTCTCAGGTAAATTGATTGCATGAATTCGGTGATTGAAGTGCTAGACGAGCACTAGAGAGGCAATGTAGAAGTTTCTGATTGCAAGATTAGACACACAGCATTAACTGGATAAGAAATAAAAGAGAAATTTTAATCTGAGAAGATAATGAGTTCCTTGTTAGGCAGGTAAATAGAAGTTTGGAGTAGAGGAGGCTGTGATCTGGTCTGAAGATATAAATTAGTGACTCACCAATAAGGAAAGGATAAGAACATCCATTTATTGTCCAGCTGGCAGCTCAGTGGTTGAGCATTGACCCATGAACCAGGACATCATGGTTTGATTCCTGGACAGGGCACAGGCTCGGATTGTGGGCTTGATCCCCAGTAGCAGGTGTACAGGAGGCAGCTGATCCATGATTTTCTCTCATCTTTGATGTTTCGATCTCTCTCTTCCTCTCCCTTCTTCTTGGAATCAATTTTAAAAAGAATGTCCATTTATTAATTCATTTAATAAATAATATCAGGCCCTTACTATGTGTCATGCACTATGCCAGGAGCCAGAAACACAATGTATTCCCACTGTTATGGAAATGACAGTCTAGTGGGAGATAGGCAACAAAGAAACAAAATATTCTTGTCATGAGGAAGACATAAGGGAGGCAGTGTTAAAAAATAATGGAGTAGGGGACTAGTTCAGATGGTGTGGTCAGACAGTACCATTTATACTGAAACCTAAAGGAAGAAGAGCTGTTCTGCAGGAAAGAGATAGAGGAAAGGAGTGAGAGGAGAAGACAGCCAGGGATACAATTTTTGGAAACACCATATATGAAGAGCAAGACAATAAGGGGACCCCTTCCAGGAGACTAAAAAGGAACAGACAGAGGTAAGAGAAGAGAAGAAAAAAAAAACTATTCTCTTTGATAAAAGAGAAAGGGATTCTCTAACTGTGCTGTCTACTACAGTAGCCATTAGATACACATTAAATAAAATGCAAAATTAAATTTCTCAGTCACACTAACCACATTTCAAGTGCTTAATAACACATGTAGCCACTGTATTGGACAACACAAGCGTTCAATATTGCCATCATCACCAAAAGTTCTAATGTCAGGTCAGGGTTGATGTACCAGTAGAAGAAAGTATATATGTCAAAGCTGAAGACAGGGCAAGTTTGGAGGGAAACTGTAGGGCCATTCCTGTTCTTTCTCTTCTCCTCAAGGTGAGTCCTAAATCTGTGTTGAATCATCAAATGGAGTTGTGGTTTTAGAATGGGAAAACTCCCTTTTCTGGTTTTTCATTAAATAAATGTATATAAGGCTAGAGTTGGAAGGAGTGATAGCAATTCCCTTTACTGTATTCACCACTCCCTCTCTCCTACAGCATGGGAACTGTCACCCTGAGAGGCGGTTTCCAAGGATACCCGGGGCTTCACGTTAGAGTTGAGACTTCCAACAGGTTTCAGTCTAAATGTTTTTCCCACAATAATGTGGATGCATCCAAATCAGAGTTAAGGAAAGACCTGTAAACTTGAAACCAATGACTCTTAGTTTATTTCATTCAAGCCATTTCCCCCATAGCACACTAACTGCAGAGAGTTTGAGTATTTAGTAATTAATTGGAAATTCATAGAGCTCTATTGCACAAGATAATTTAAGTAATTCTTTAGGAAGAATATGCAAGGTGTGTTTTTTCCCCCCTCTAATCCCATTATAAAATATTAGTTTAGCTTATACCTGGCTTTTATAAAGTTTTCAAACAATATTTTACCAATCGTGAAAGCTTGAGGACAAATGTGCAACTATAAAAAAAAATGTAACTGTCAAATGCTTGTGGTTTTAATAAGGTTGCTAAAATTATTTATTTCATAACTAACTGCTCTTTAAAAATTCAAAATGCAACAGGAAGCAGAAGCAAATACCTGTCATTATGGATGGAATATATAATTTAATAGGAAAGTTTTCAGCCAAAACATTCTGAAATAAAGGAAAACAAGATTGGTGATTCTATTTTCTTTGACTTTGGAGATGAGATGATGAATACAAGCTATGATTATGAAAAGTGAGAGCAATACTTAACTGTTTCCTTATTTGTCTTTTGGAGGAACTTAGTCAAGAGCAAATTGAGATGAATCATGGCTATCATTTTTGATATGTGAGTAAGGAAAAACTCCAAATATTTCAAAATCAAACTAATCACGACTAGATTAATACAAATCTATAGTTGATTTATATTTATATAGTTTATTTATACTTTTTTATTTGATTTATTTTACCAAAAATATTGTATGTTCGCAAACATGTAACTAATTCTGAGATTTCGTCCAGAGAGAAGAGCTAAGAGAGACTTTTTTTATATACAAAGGTTGCAGACTGCATTTTGGCAATTAAAGCTAATGGTATTTGTTACAGCCTCAACCAAAGCCCCTTGCTCTGCAGCAGGGATGTCGGTGGAGACCGTTAGAATGTAACGTGTACTTCAGCTCCCTGCAGACAAACTTGGGAGGTTGTAGAAACAGCACATTATGACACACACTTAGGCTCACAAACAGAGGTTGCTACTTGCACTGAGTCTCCCCTGGGGGCAGAAACATTCAGTGCCTTCCCATGTCCAAATATAAACTTGGAATTCCTTAGCTTGGAGTCTATGTTCCTTCCCCATCTGTTTTGGTCTTTTCATTTTTCTTGACACACACCCTGCACTCCATTCAAGCTGTGAAACTCCCTGTTCTCCAAACACATCTTGTATTTGCTCCCCTCTGGCCCTGGGTTCATGCCACCTACTGAAATACCACCTACTTTCCTTTCCACCTAACCAGTTTCCACCCATCCATCAAGATCTAACTCAGATTCTGTCTTCTCCATGACTTAATTTTTTTTTTCTTTAAAATGGAAATTTCTCACTCTTCATAGCAATCATTTGGTACTTGGCATATGTGCATATGTGGTCTTGCATTGTTTGTTTATTATTTTGTGTATGTCTATTTGTTTTCCAATGGCCATATTTGCCTAAAGGGGAAAGAAGTGTTAGCACTTATTGAACACTTGCTGTGATTCTAGTACTTTATGTATTATTTCAATCCATCCTCACTGTGTCTTAAGATAGACATTACTGTTCACAATTTATAGCTGAAAAATAAGACATCAAAAAATTCCAACAAGGTTAGTCAGCTATTAATTGATATGATCTCTCTAGTTCCAATGTCCTACCTAGTATTTCCTGATATCACAGAACATCTTTCTATTCCTAATAGAGTTCTTTTTATCTCGCAAAGTACCAATCACAGTATATTTACTATATACTCAATATCTGTGTTGTGACCATTTTGCTATAGTCAGCCTATTCCCTACTGCATAAAGTCTAGAGCATAGATCCTCCTTTGTAATGCCAGATTTCCTGTGTATTATCTTATCATGTCCTCATAACAGCAGTTCAACAAAACCACTTTATCTTTGTGTATCTATGCAATGTCCAATAATCTGCTTCAATGATTATTGGACTAATTGATGAAATTAATGATTTGAATATGAATATTAAATACTACAGTTTTCTGAGGCATTATGTTTTATAGATATAAGACATCAGTCACAATCAATCAGCAGTTTTGAAGCCTTCTGTGATTGGCCCCTAAGCCGCCACCTTCTTCAACATGTACTACTATTCATCTGCTTACCCTGCTGAAATGGCTCTTTCATCTCCTATTACTGTTCTTTTCCTCAGCAGCATTGTTCATATCACTGCAGTTGCATTTATAGAGAAATAAAGATGAGAGAGCCCAGAGAAACTAGCTGGCCCTTTTTGTATGACCTCATTTGCTAACAGTCCCTTATTGGGTTATCGAAATACTAGAGGAGGGTCTTAGGTCTGAAACTCAATTTTTGTCAGTGTATCCAAGGATAATTAAGCTCAGATGCCGTAATGCTAAGATACCAATTTACAATGGGAAATATATCTGCCCACAATAACAGACTGTGCTAATTAGTACATCCACTCCCATTAGCAAAGGCACTGTGGAAAACCATGATTTAATTAGCAGGTGGCTTGATGAGCCTGAACTCTGAGAGAGGGAAATCAGCCAACCAGATGACCTTTATGGCTTCTGTCACTGAGGTAGGATGGCCAGTTGAACCTATCTCATGAGTTGTCCCAACCAACAAGCACATCCCTATCAGCAGCCTGGAGCTGGGCTGGTGAGTACCTCCACCGCACAGTGCTGGAGATACCTTGGCGCCCAGGAAAACTCTCCCTCCCTCTTTTCTTTTCCCAATTTGTCAAGTTTTATGAATTCTATTTCTAAAGTTAAACTTCTTTCACATTTAAATATTCTTTGTTTAACATGACTTGAGCCAAAGTCAGATCAGATATGTATCTTTGACATTGTTGAGGGGCTAATATTTTTGCTTTAACCTTTTATTTAAGGTACAGCTTTTCAGGGTCCTGATTTCGACATGGGTCTTTGATCTGACCTCCACCTCTGGGCCCACAGGGTCCTGTTCTTCATGCCACTATCTATTCTGGACACTGGAATACTATCTCTTTGCTGCCTGTAGAAACTCTTTAATCCACTGCAAGTCCCAGGACTGGCTTTCTTCTCTGAACTTGTATTTCCACTTTACTTTCAGCCACTGAAGAACTCTCTCAGTGATGTGCAAGCTTAGCCAGTCATTTAATAGTAGTTGTAAGTATCCTATTCAGAAGTTTAGCTGCTCTGTAATGAAAGGGGATTTTAGGACATCTAATCTGCCAAATGGCTAGAAATAGAAACTCAATGTATACTTTCCTTTAATACTTTTTTGCTTTCCTAATGCTTTTAACTCATTGTCTTAACTGAATAGTATCACTCCCCCATAAGGCAAACATAATTCCTTGCCAAGTTATTGCCCAAACAAGGAACTTGTCCCACAAAGAGCATTATTGGGTTCTCACAAATCCCTAGAGATTGAATTAGAATTCGGTATCATTTCTTCCAAACTCTCACTTGTATTTCCTATTTATGTAATATATTTTGTGTTTTGGTGTGTCTCTCATAAGCTCAGCCTGTACAAGGTCCCAAAATTACAAGAACACATGAACCATAGTCTGTATCTTTGAGGATCACACTGATTAACGGACTGATAAATAAAGTTATTCAGAACAAGAAAGACAACAATAGTGGTATGACCAGTGAAAAGACAATGCGTTTTCAAAAAAGAAGTATTCAGGCCCTAGCTGGTTTTGCACAGTGGACAAAGTCTCAGCATGCAGACCGAAGGGCCCTGGGTTCCATTCAGGTCAAGGGCACATGCTTGAGTTGCAAACTCAATCCCCAGTAGGAGGCGTGCAGGAGGCAGTTAATCAATGATTTTTCTCTCATCATTGATGTTTCTATCTCTCCCTCTTCCTTCCCCTCTAAAATCATTTTTGTTTTTTGGGTTTTTTTAAAAGGTATTAAAAAAAATAAGAAGTATTCAGTCTGTCTAGAGGCAGGAGTGCATGGGGCAGCAAAGAGAAGGAGACAGCACCCATTGTTAGTCTTGGAGTCCAAATAGAAGTTCATTAGATAGGTGAGGACAGAAGGAGAAAATCATCATTTTAATCAAAGGAAACAGCCTGAGAAAAGACATTAAGACAAGGAACAACCTGATATGAGGAGCTGTGGTTGGAAACTTTATGTGTCTGGAACATGGGGTGCCAGGGAGCACGGGGAAGTTAAGCATTGGCGAAGTAGGTGAAAGTCAAATTATGAGGAGCTTTGAATGCCATGCTAGAAGTTTACATTGAGTATATATTGAGATTCTATTTCTAGCCATTTGGCAGATTTATTCTGAGGGCATAGAGATCTCTGGAAGGCTTTAGAGCAGGAAAGTAGCATAATCAGACGTATATTTTAGAAAGACTACTAGACACATTTTCATAGCTTACTTCCCATTGCAATGCACAGCCTCTCACCATGGATGTTTGGGGAGTTGACCAGAGGTTCAAAGCTCAAGGAACATCCCACTAATGGCCATGAGAAAGCCTTCAGATTTAAGTAGTCACTTCCCTTTTTAAATCTTGACCTCTCTTTAAGCCATCTGGTTTGAAAAGACAGGATTAGCCCATAGCATCCTGCTTCTGAAAACATCCCAACCTGCTTAGAGCATCCTCTGAGACTCCCGCTAAACAAGATTATGCTGCAGCAGATCTGCTACAGCTGGGAGCAAGGCAGGCTGGCATCTCTCCAGTTGTTCAGCATCCAAGGGTTTTATAATTATAAAGCCTTTTTACATCACATTAGAAAGAAAAATAAAACTGCTTAAATGAGTGTAACAAATTTCATCTACGTGATAAATAAAAGAAAACCTTTTTTAGAGGAAGACTGGTTGCTCTTTGCTGTTGGCTACTTTAGCTTATTGTACACATGTTTCTGGATGAGTCCCACACCTGGGCTTTTATAACTGTTCACATCTGGCTCCTCTCACCCCAGGCTCTGTAATCTTTGTATTCACAGTGCCTGACACAAAGTAGATACTTTATAGAGGCTGTGTATTGACAGGTTGGATAGATGAATAAAATACGTTTTAAGTAGATACAATAGATGAATTGGTGGGTTTGTTTTTTTTCGTTTTGTTTTAAAATCTTCATTGTTGAAAGTATTACATATGTCCTCCTTTCCCCCCATTGACCCCTTCTAGCCACCCCTCACTCCTGCCCCCACCCCAGGCCTTCACCACCCTGTTGTCCATATTCATGGGTTATGCATTCAAGTTCTTTAGTTGATCTTCCCACCCACCACACCTTCCCTTTAATATTCTACAGTCTGTTCCATGCTTCTATGTCTCTGGATCTATTTCATTCATCAGTTTATTTTATTCATTAGGTTCCACATTTGAATGAGATCGTGTGATACTTGTCTTTCTCTAACTGACTTACTTCACTTAGTATAATATCCTCCAGGTCCCTCCATGCTGTCTCAAAGGATAAGAAATCCCTAATTTTTACTGCTTCATGGTAGTCCATGGTGTAAATATACCACAGCCTTTTTTTTTTTTTAACTCATCTACTGATGGGCATTTGGGCTGTTGTTTTCTAAAATCATATTCTGAGTAACCAGTTTCCATCTTCTATAAAATCCATACTTAAAATCTAATATGAAAATTGAAATTAGTAGATAGTACCTGCTAGTAGTGGATACAAATTATATGATCCCTACTCCCTAATTGATCACTGTAGCTCGAGAAGGAGACAAGTAAACTAATTGTGTAATAAGGATTATGATAGAGAGAATGCTGGAAGAGGCACTACACCAGACTAGAATGGGGAGATTAAGGAGAGTGTCAGGGATGGCTTCCATAAAATCATGATCTTTGAACTCCATCCTTAATGAAGAGTGAGAGTTAGAATTTTGTTCCACAATCTATGTGTTATGATGTATAATAATGACTAGTAATGAACCCCTAAATCACCTGAATCCTGGATGATAAATAACAGTAAATTGGAGCCCAAATCATTTCAATAATAAAGCTATTGCAGTTCTTTATAAACTGGTGAAGTGCACTCATTTATTCAGTCATCATGTGTTTATTAAGTAGTCTTCTAGGTGTATTGGGGATACCTAGAAGATATGAGGATACCTTATTTTCAATAGATTATAATCTCACCAGAGGCTACAATGATTTCACACACAAAACAGTTCATGGAAATGTAGGGCATTAATATTTACCAGACCCAAAGTCATTGGCCCAGGCAATAAACATGCAGAAGTGAGAGATGTAGCTCAAAATATGTGGGATGGGCCATTATGAAGAAAGTGGGCCTTGAGCAGTCTAATATAAAAGGGGGGAAATAAGACAAGTGGGTGGGAGAGAAAAAGGGGATAAGATCAAGGAACCTAATATTACAGATGAGAAAACTTGAACAGGAAGAACAGAGGTGGTACGGAGAATGGAATACTAAATCAAGTTAAAATTACAGAGACCTACCATGAACCAAGTGCCATGCTGAGCACCATGGAGGAGGCAAACATGAAAGTGACATCAAATAATGCTACCAGAGTGCCCACAGCACAGAGGCTCACTGGCATTCTCTAGCTGGATCCATTACTGACATGTTGGGTTCCAGCACCATACCTTTATTTATTTATTTTTTATCATTGTCAACTTAAAATTCTGGAAAATTCACATAAAAATCTAGATTCCTCCCATATCTTTAGAAATTGAAGAATCTGGCAATACTAGTTCCTAGTCAAAGAAATGATCCAGAGTTGAGCAGAAGCAACCCTTTAAATGGAATATATTCCCCAATTTGCTACCATCCATACTCAGCCTGCTTCATTCATTAGTGTTATCAGTCCTATCCCTGAGGACTTCAGATACCATTTTTGGTTAAAATCTGCAAAAAAGGCTCTGGCTCATGTGACTCAAATGGTTGGGCTTTGTTCCATGCACCAAAAGGTTACCAGTTCAGCTGAGACAGGTTTGGCTCAATGCATAGAGCGTCGGCTTGGGGACTGAAGGGACCCGGGTTCGATTCTGGTCAAGGGCATGTACCTTGGTTGCGGGCATATCCCCAGTAGGGGGTATGCAAGAGACAGCTGATCGATGACTCTCTCTCATCGATGTTTCTTGCTTTCTATCTCTCTCCCTTCCTCTCTGTACAAAATCAATAAAATATATTAAAAAAAAAAAAAAAAAAAAAAAAGGTTACCGGTTCAATTCCTGGTCAGGGCACATGCCCAGGTTGCAGGCTCCATCCCTGGTGGGAAACATGCAGGAAGCAGCCAATTGATGTTTCACTCTCACGTCAATGTTTCTCTCTCTCACTCTCCTATTCTCTGTCTCTCCCTTCCTCTCTCTCTAAAACTAAATTTAAAAACCGTCTTTTAAAAATCTAGCAAAAAGGAACAATATTTGCATAAATAATTATACAGTCAGCCCTCTGCATTCACAAATTCTGCATCCACAGATCTAACCAAACTTGCCCAGTTGGTTGAATCTGTGGATGTGGAACCTGCAGCTACCTGTGGATAATTTGAAGTAAAGAGCAAATTGAGATCTAAATCTTTGTGGGAGTTCATTCATTCATTTAATAATTATTTTCTGAATTATTGTTATTTGTCAGTCCTCTTATTATAATTGGGGAAATGCTGGTGCCTGGGTTCCCAAAGTTGACAGATTATTGAGACACACACAAGAGCAAATAATCACTGCACTGTGTGATAAATACCACAATAAAGTTATGTGGACAAGACACAATGTGTCCCCAAGGAGCAAGTGATCACCTGTGCCTGGGGAGTCAGAGAAGCAGCACTTGAGCTGAGTTTTAGGATGGCTTAAGCCAAGGAATGGACGTATGGAGCAACATGTCAAACTCAGGGGTTTGATGTGATTGGAGTATAGGATGGCTGGAGATATTTAAACAGGAAACTAAGAAAATCAGATATGCATTTCAATAGATATAATATGTTTGGAACATTGAAACTGGAATCGAAGACATTTCAATTAGGATGCTATCCTAAGAGTGTAGGCTTGAAATAGAGGGGACAGATAGGTTGGAGTGGATATCATGACATTCAGAGAGAGACTAATGCAAGGAAACATAGGATAAAATATTAAAGTTCGTGGTTCAAATGATGGAAGCTAGGGGAAGTTAAAATGAATCTGTGAGTGTCACTAATTCTGGAAACTATATTTTATAAATACTAGAGGCCCAGTGCATGAAACTCATGTACAGGTAGGGTCCCTAGGCCTGGCTGGCAATCAGGACTGATCTGTGGGGCAACCAGTGGAGCGATCAGGGAGGGGGGGAGGCCCCCACCTTGACCAGCCTGGCACTGCCCACTTGCTGGCCTAGCCCTCCCTCTGTGGGGTGATCAGCAGTGTAATCGAGGGGCCCCTGCTGGCACCCTCCTTGACTGGCCAGGGGTCTGGGAGCTGGGGGAAGCTCCTGTGTTGAGCATCTGCCCCTTGGTGGTCAGAGCATGTCATAGCAACCAAACGTTCCATCCATGGTTCTGCTGTTTGGTCAATTTGCATATTAGGCTTTTATTATATAGGATATTGTATTCCTTTTTAAAATTTCAGGTCTTCCTCTGGATTATATAAAATACACTTTAGTTTAGTTTTTTAAATTTTTATTAAGTTCTCTCTCCACTTAATGGACAAAACATTTTACTTGTGGTAAAGAGACAAGCTCTGTCAAAACAATGAGGTACCACTGCACTCCTTTTTCAATGGTCAAATCTAGAACACTGACTCCAGGAGCTGGCGAGAAACTCACTCATTGCTGGTGGGAATACAAACTGGGACAGCCACTTTGGAAGACAGTCTGGGAGTTTCTCATAAAACTAAACTAGATCATTTAATAAGATCATATTCTTACTATATGATCTAGCAATCATGCTTCTTGGCATTTACCCAAAGAAGTTGAAAAAAATCACATCTTCACAAAAGCCTGCACGTCAATGTTTATAGCAGCTTCATTCATAACTGCTCAAACTTGGAAATAACCAAGATGTCCTTTGGGAGGTGAGTGGATAAGTCAACTGTGACACATCCAGACAATGGAATATTGTTCAGGGACAAAAAGAAATGACCTATCAAACCATGAAAAAACATGAAGGGACCTTAAATTCCTATTACTGAATGAAAGAAGCCAATCTGAAAATCACACATACTGTGTGATTCCAGCCATAAGGCATTCTGGAAAAAAGCAAAACTATGAAGACAATAAAAAGATTAGTAGTCACAGGGGGTTGTATGAAGAGGGAGATGAATACATGAAGCACAGGGAATTTTTTAGGACAGTGAAACTATTTTTTTAATATATTTTATTGATTTTTTACAAAGAGGAAGGAAGAGGGATAGAGAGTTAGAAACATCAATGAGAGAGAAACATCGATCAGCTGCCTCCTGCACACCCCTCACTGGGGATGTGTCCATAGCCAAGGTACATGCCCTTAACCAGAATCGAACCTGGGACCTTTCAGTCTGCAGGCCAATGTTCTATCCACTGAGCCAAACCGGTTTCGGCATGAAACTATTTTGTATGGCCCTATAATGGTGGATACATGGCATTGTACAGTTGTCCAACGCCATAGAATGTATGACACAAGAGTGAACCCTATGGACTTTGGGTGATAATGATGTGTCCTGTAGGTTCAACAATTGCAACAAATGTACCACTCTTGTGGGGGATGTTGATAATGGGTAGAGGGTTATACATGTGTGAAAGCAGAGGCTATACGGGAAATCTCTGTACCTTCCTCTGATACTATGAACCTAAAACTGCTCTGAAAAATAAATATTAAAATAATCAAAATAGGAACTAGCTCTAGTATTTATTAACTATATGTCTAAGCTCAACTAGCATAGACAAGTTGGCTTATCTAAGTATTAATAAAATAAAACCTCTAATACTTCACAGGGTTTTTATTTTCTAACAGGAAAAAATAAATTAAAAAATTAAAATAACACTTTAATATAATCAGTCCTCAGTATAAGGAATTTAAATTAGAAAAAGTAAATCATTTGGAGTGTGCTTAGGACATTATATTTACATATTTTACAGATTTACTTCTTTGTTATTTCTCCCCATTATTAAAATAAGCATCATAATTTACTACAATATAAGATTATATATTTTTTTAATTTAAATCTCACAACTTAAGAAAATTTCAAATAATTGAGTGTAAAGACTTGTTCAGATCATTTGATTAAATGAGGTCCAGCTAAAATATATAAAACCTACGTCACTCAATAGTGACATGCTTTATGCCAGTACAAATAGGAAGCAATATATCAAAGTGCTGAGGTCACTAATAAAATAGCCCACATAAGTAACAGAGAAGTTATGAGGAATGAGGTTTCACAATGTTCTTTTTTGTTTTCTAAATATATATTTCAGAGAGGAAGGGAGGGAGGGAAGAAGGAAGGGAAAGAGAGATAATTAGCAATGATGAGAGAAAATCATTGATTAGCTGCCTCCTGCATACCCCTACACTGGATTGAGCCCACAACCCAGGCATATGCCCTGACCGGGAATTGAACCATGACCTCCTGGTCCATAGGTCAATGCTCAACCACTGAGCCACACTGGCCAGGCCACAATGCTCTTTTAAAGCTGTATTCTTTCTGCAGAGAGTCCCTGAATAGTAAGTATGTAAGGATAATTCTTACTTCCAAAGAAATGATAGTCTTTCCCATTTTTCTAGTACCATAAAACTTTCACTTTCCCATTTTTGATAGAAGCATCAGTACAAGATACTTCACTTACTTCTTAACTTTGCAAGAAGTGTACATGAGGTGCAACTGATAGTTTTTTGTCTGAGAAACATGAGAGAGAGGTGAGATGATGGCACACTATAGAATAAATGCCGCTCTAAAGAGGACCCTGCTCTAGCCAATGGTTGCTATGCGAAGAGTTTGAGAGTCAGTGTTGATAGGATGTCTGATTTCATAAAAGCCATAAATCCATACTTTAGGCAATTTTTTTCTAATTTTAAAAATAAGCAACTAATTCAAAAATTTGTAAACACAGATTAAACCTTCAGCTTGCTGATTTGCAACCTCTGAAATAGATCATGCTCTAGACTCAGAGATTTTGAGTCAGAATCTGTGTAGTAATCTTACCTTTCCAACTTAAAAAACAGTAAAATCTTGGGCAAGCATTTCATTCACTAATTTAAAAAGTTGTAATAATGTCTTCATCAGGTTGATGATTTTTCTTAAGATTTTATATAAAAATTTTTAAACACAAATAAAAGTTTGAAGACTTTTACTACAATGCACAACCTAGATTCCACTATGAACATGTGACTACACCTACTGTACAGGTTACCTATCCATCTATTAATAAACCATCCATCTTTCTTTTGGATTAGTTTCAAAGCAGTTACAGACATCAGTGAACCTTCTCCTAATGACTGCTTTGAGGAATAAATGGGATGATGCACAGAAAGCATCAAGCACAATGTCTAACACATGGATAAACATTGAAGTCATAATAGCCCCCTTCTCTATACTAGTATCTACTAGTATGTTTACTACTACGTATAGCTTGAATCTCATTGGATTCACTAAGAGTGTTTTTTATACAGGAAAAGGTAAATTTCTATAGTAACTATTCATCAAAACCTTGTTGACCCCTATCCTCAAATTGTGTTCAGATTCAGACTTCTGGCTCCAGCCAAAATAGAATATTCCCATATCTTTCTAATTTTAACCTCTTAATTAAAAATAAAGTTAGCCCAGCTCAGTGGTTAGGCATCAACCTATGAATCAGCAAATCATGGTTCCATTCCTGGTCAGGGCACATGCCCAGGTAATGGGCTTGATCCCCAGTTGGAGGACATATGGGAGGCAGCCGATCAATGATTTTCTCTCATCATTGATCTCTCTCTCTCTCTCTCTCTCTCTCTCTCTCTCTCTCTCTCTCTCTCTCTGTTTCCCTTCCTCTTTGAAATCAATAAAAATATATTTAAAAAAAAAAAAAAAACATTAAAAAAAAAAAAGAAGAAGAAGAAGAGCTTGCTCCTAAACCAAAAGCCTGGGGTAAGGGTGGGCTAATAGAATAGGGAAACTTTTGATAATAGTTGCCCAACTCCAGCCAAACACCAAAGGGAAAAGTATCCCCTGATCCTTACAGTGCTAGTACACTATACAATAGCTAGAGTTCTGACCCCGCCAGAGACAGCCTGGAGAGGCAGTTATGAGATGCCCCCACCCCCTCCACTGGATGGTGTGATAAGCCAAACAGAGCTGAACTTGCACCCCCATCAGGCAGCAGAGAGGCAGAACTAGGTGGTGTGAAGGTATTCCTAGATGAGATTAACATCTGAATTAGTATATGGACTGAAGTAGATTGCCCTGTTTAATTTGCGTGACCCCAACCAACGCATAGAGGGCCTGAATAGAACAAAAAAAAAGCATATTACTAAGAAATATTCTGTTTCTCTTTCTCACTGTCTTTGAGCTGGGACATTGCTTTCCTGACTTCAGACTGGGACTTGAACTGAAACTTCCATCATCAGCTCCCTTGGGGCTCCAACTTGCCTCCTGTAGATCCTGGGACTTTTAAGCATCCATGGTTGCATGAGCCAATTCCAATAAAATCCCTTATATCTCCTATTGGTTCTGTTTCTCGGAAAACCCTTACTCGTGCAGTCCTACTAACCACAAGAAGCTGAAGAAGCTGGATTCTGCCAACAGCCTGAATGATATGGAAGTGGGCTTTCCCCAAGCTTCCCAATAGAGCTTGGCCCGGCTGACACACTGATATGGCCTTGTGAAATTCCAAAAAGATGACTTAGACAAGCAATCAGATTTCTGACTTATAGGGTTCGTTCAGAAAGCAACCAATCAATGTGTTTATCTCACATTGATGTTTCTGTCTTTCCCCCTCTCTCCCACCCTCTCTAAAAATCAATGGGAAAATATCCTGAGGTGAGGCTTAACAACAAAACAAAAATAACAAAAGGCACATTGGTCAAACCGAAGGCTTGCAGACTACATTTCTTAAAACTACTTACTTAGAAAATAGAACTAGATGCCTTCTATGATCCCTTACAATCTTATATTCCATAATTTTCTGTCATCTCCACAATCTCAGTGAACTGTCAGCTCAAAATATGATCTTTTATCTTTTTATTGATGACCTCAAATCTGCATGTAAGGACCCAAGTTCTATCCTTTGTGTCCGACTGCTTCTAAACATCTCCACATGGATGCGCCAACATTACCTGAAACTGAAACTTGTAAAAATCACATTCATCTTGGGCTTCACTACCTTTCCCCTTTTGTGATTTATTTAAATGATCTTCCTCCCCTCCTCCCTCAACATCTGGGTCCTTGTCCATCACCATTGTTTAGGCTGTCACTGCCTGGAACCTGGATCATTTGGTCAGCATCCTAACTGATTTTCCTGCCTCCCATCTTAATTATTCTTGGTACCTCAACATCTTCCAACAAGTCCCTACTACCTACAGAGTAAATTTTAATGAACTCTGTAAGATCTTTCATGTCTGGCCTAGTCAGTCTAGTTTCTTGCTCCCCAAGTTTTCTCTCTCTTTTTGGATACATCCATCCTACCAAGCACTATTTGGTGTGCAATTCAAAAACAGACATTTTAAACAATGGTAGAGTGAAAGTAAGGCTAGTTTAAGGAAATGTTTTGGAATTAAGAAATGGCTTTGCATAGTATTTTGGCACTTATTTCAGTGAGGAATTCAATACTTTCCCTGATAATAACATCTTTCTTGATGTGCAGCTCTGTCTTACTTTGGGAAGCGAAGTAAGTGAATTGCTGGTATCTCCTATCTCAGTGAAAGTAAAAGCCCTCTAAGTCTTGTTCGGATCACCTACGAGCTGTGTTCTCTGCTTGTTCCTGCAGGGAGCCCCGCAAGGTGGTGCTGCACAAAGGCTCCACCGGCCTGGGCTTCAACATTGTGGGCGGGGAAGACGGAGAAGGTATTTTTGTGTCCTTCATTCTGGCCGGTGGACCAGCAGACCTGAGTGGAGAGCTCCAGAGAGGAGATCAGATCCTATCAGTGAGTATTTCTCTCTAATCTTCATTCCCACCATTCAAGGGGGGGAAAAAAATGACTTTCAATTATGGCTCCAAAAGCATCTTAATGACAAAAGAAAATGATGAGAGCATTATGGCTTCAGGTGCATGTTACAGTTTAAATGGTGTTCAGGTGCTTGATGTTTGTTTCTTCCTTAGATACAGGTAAAGGGGCTAGTGTTTTTATTTGGATTTTCTTAGAATATGTGCATCCAATTGAACATTGAGAAACATGCCTCTTTAAGGTAAGTATATTTTTAATGCTTTTTTTTTTTTTTTTTTTTTTTACAAATCCAGGATTCTATTCTAAAAACTGCACCTTTATAATATGTATAGTATTGTGCATACATCTATGCAAGAAAACACATAACATAATGCTATCCACAATTTGGTGATATTGATAAGTGTCAGCATCACCATTTACCTAAATGCAAGAATTTCTAACAACAAGTTATTGAACACTCATTATTTACCAAGAATATTATGAAAATAATTTTTAATTCTCACAATTACCCAGAAAGGTATTG
Source organism: Pipistrellus hanaki (assembly GCF_964339955.1). Lineage (NCBI taxonomy): Eukaryota > Metazoa > Chordata > Mammalia > Chiroptera > Vespertilionidae > Pipistrellus > Pipistrellus hanaki. Next base: position 35,016,764 of record NC_140511.1, read on the forward strand.
CCCCATGTTCAGATGAAGAGAATAAGGTTCAGAGAGGTTAAATAACTTGTCAAAGTTTATGTAACTTGAGAGAGTCAAGGGTTTAAACATTCAGCTCTAATACCCATTACATCTTCCCTCTCTCCTTTGCCACTTTCTTCGTTTCTTTTCTTTCTCTTTCCTTTCTTCCTCCTTTCTTCTCCACGTCCTTTCTTTTACTCAAATATTTAATGACTGCTTCTTTCCACTACATTAAGCTATCTCCCTGGTACAAGCTTTATGATAGGCAGTTAAATCCATTGTAAGTATTTATGTCTACACTGAAATGTTGGTACTCATGTAATTAATAATCAGGAATTACATAAGAAGGAGCCTACTTCTTATGACTGAGGTTATGGTTCATAACTCAGTGAAGCACTCAGTATGGTTTTTTATCATGTACTTAGAAAAAATTGCTTTTGTTTTATAGTTATAGCTTATAGCTAGAATTTTCTAAGCAACCTTATATTTGTTAGCCGTTATTCCATCCTCCCGCCCAAACACACACATAACTTACCTATATAACATAGTCAGCTGACCTGAGCAAAGTGTTCAGTGATCTTGCCTTATGTGTCATACAGTTCTCCCACACATGTGTACCTTTGTTTAGTCATCAGCTAGCAGGTGTCTGGGAGGATTGAGTATGGAAGGAATAAGGAAATTATATTGTTCTATCATCCAAGAGCTGAACAACACCCCTTCAACTACTTCTCCCATCTATTTCTTCTATACTTAAATGATATATAAGATATAATGATAAGCTTTAATATTCATTATTAAACCTTAATGCCTATATTAATTTACATCTTTCTTTCTGTACTAAGTGGAAAAAGCTCCATGAAAGCAAATTCTCTATGGTATATGAGTTTGTATCCTTGACATTTAGCAAAGTGCCTGGTGCTTAGCAGTCTCTCAAAAAAATGTTTATTGAATGAAAAGGTTTTGAATAAATATAATGATGCTTTAAAAAGTCACTGTAGCCTGAGAGATGAACTCTAAAATTCTATCTAGGACATACTAATATATCCTTATTTTCCTGGCTCAAAATCTGTAGAATGAGAATCCACTTATCCTTTTATTACAGTCAGCATTCACATCATCATAGTGTGTTCCCAGATACAAAGCATTTTCACATGCATTAATTTGGAGGATCTTAAAAGAAATTCTAAGGATCAAGAAAGGTTATTGTTACTCTCACTTTCTACATCAGGGAAAGGGGATTGGGAAAGGCTACATGATTTGTTCAAAACTCTGCAGCTCCTGAATGTGATGTTGAACTCAAAATGAGGTCTTCTGACCCCAAATCAGTGTGTCTTTTTTCTCCCTACAACACAATCTCTCTTCAAAACCTGTCAATGGTTTCGTTCAGCCCTTCTTAGTACACACTGCTCTGTGTACACACTGCTCTGTGTACACAACACACTCAGGAGAACACAGAACTAGACAGAGCTAATATTTAATTGGTACTTTTGAGTCAGTCAACTATTTTAACTAATTTAACTTTATAACAAACATCCCCATGTCTTAGTATGCTCATTTTAATAATGAAGAAAACTGAGGCACAGAGATGTCCTTAGACTACTCAACTCTGTTTAAATGAGAAATCCCTTAAGCTGTGGGTTTTATTCATTTTAATCTCAATGATGTGGTAGAAAAAGGGATGAGCTAATAATCTTCTTATGGCTCATTAAAGAAAACTCACAAGTATTTCTACTTTCAAAAGTAGTTGTACTCATTTAAATATTATGGCCAGGACCACATAAGACAACCAATTGGAATTATATAGTCTTTTTAGAGATATAGTTCACAGAACAAAGCAATCTCTGAGGTTCAGATATATCTTTTTATATGTACAATATTTGTAAGAAATAGTTCAATGATGAAACTGTTACCTGCCCTTTTGTAAGTAGAAAGGAAGAGGAGACAGTTCTCCTTTTCAATTTTGTGGAAATTATTTAAACTGTGGCTGGACAGCAGCTAGTTTCAAGGCTTTGTATTGGAATTTCATTGGTTCACACTTTGAGAAGAGAATAAACAGGTTTGAGAAGCTCAAACATTACAATGTGAAAATAAAACTGTCAGAATGGAATGATTAACAATGAAATGTGTAGGAAGAATATTCTGCATCTATACACTGGACATATCAGGACAAGATATGCCTTCCTGGAAAATACAAGAATAAAAACTATGAATAGTAATCAACTTAAATAAAAATTCAATACATATTGCTAGGTCATATAAGGTTAATTGCAAACAAGTTATGCTAACAGTAATGTAATATAGAGAAGAAAAATAGAATCCCCTGGGAAGAGAACTGGAAGGTAGGTCTCTACTCTCAATTAGTCTTTATGGAGAAGAGACTTATATAATAGGCAATTACCTTTCTGATCAGGAGCATAATGTCCATTTCTATTTTCCAGAAGTATTTTCCCACACAAATTATAGAATCTTCCTAGTTTATTTATTTTACTAATGGCTTAACTATGTGTCAGGTTCTGAGATAAATATCCTCAAAATGTTAACAGCCTAAAAGCAGATATGTCAATATAGCTAATATGTGCATGAGTACAGATAAAAATAGAAGAGATGATAGATAGAGATAGAGATAGAGATAGGGATAGGGATAGGGATAGGGATAGGGATAGGGATAGGGATAGAGATAGAGATAGAGATAGAGATAGAGATAGAGATAGAGATAGAGATAGAGATAGGGATAGAGATGATAGAGATAGATAGATAGAGATAGAGATAGAGATAGAGATAGAGATAGAGATAGAGATAGAGATAGAGATAGAGATAGAGATAGAGATAGAGATAGAGATGTGTGGATATAGCATACTGAGGAAAGAGAAGAAACAAAATGCTTAGCATTTCATATTTCTACTAACAACTCTGCACTAAGAATGTGCCAGATGCTTTTTTAAAGAGTGCCAGGTAACCTTGTATAAAGAGGACCTCTAGAGGTAGTTTGAGCCATTTCTTCTTTGGGACAGAGCTTGGACTAGATCCGCATTTCCCAAAATATGAAACAGCAGGATTGCATTAGAGTGCTATTAAGAGAAAGGGTACCCTGGTACCAAGTTTCTTCACTGAAAAACTTCTCAATCACATCTGTTACCAGTGTTCATTGGGAATCTCCTTAGAGGCAGATAAAGTTTATAATTCCTCTCAAACAGATATGACCACCAAACCCTCACTAAGGAGCACCTCTCAGGACACCAGCAGTGGGAAATGTTTTATTTGTATAGTTCCCCTAACAGACTGTTTTCCTACAGGGTAGTCGGCATACTTGTCTCTAAAGAAAAGACAATCAACTGTCAAACAATAAGGACAAATATGTAATACCTTAATCAATAAAGAAATTTTAAAAAATTAAGAAGGGAAAAAATAAATAGATTAATTAAATAAAGAACTACTATGCTGCATGAAGAGTTACATGCATACTATGTAATTTTGTATTGATGTTTAAGCAATTTAAAAAATTTATTGATTGTTGAGAGAGAGAGATTTGTTCTTCCACATGTTTATGCATTCTTTGGTTGATTGGTGTATTGTACCCTGACCAGGGATCAATTCCACAAACTTAGAGTATCAGGACAATGTTCTAACCAACTGAGCTATCTGGCCAGGTCTATAAAATAAAGAAAGAAAGAAAGAAAGAAAGAAAGAAAGAAAGAAAGAAAGAAAGAAAGAAAGAAAGAAAGAAAGAAAGAAAGAAAGAAAGAAAGAAAGAAAGAAAAATAAAGAAAAGGCAATCAGCTTTCTACTCTGTTAAGATTATGGGTGCCATCTAGTGTTCATGTATTGTCAGAGATGGAGCTTCCACCCTCCCTTGTAGAGTTTTATCCCACAAGCTCCCGCCTGCCAGAGCTAAGGAACTAAAGTAGCTAAAATACTGAGAGATAAATAAATTATCGCCGGAGGCTACTACATTCCTGGCTTGTATTGTGAGTGATCTTTTCTGTCTAAATTCTCCTTTGTGTATTCTGATTCTCAGGGGTTTGTTGTAGAAAGCCTAATCCAATCATTGAACCTTTTTCTAGCTAGAGGCATTCATGAAGGAGAGTTTAGGGCATTCAGCATGCAGTCGGGTTAACTGTTAACTAGTTCAGTTGTCTCCTCAGGCTTCCTTCCTGCAGAGGGAAAGATAGAAAAGCTTCTGTTATTATTTGTGTCAGTGCTTTGATATGTGGGGAAATGTGGAGCAGAGCACATAGAGGTAATACCCCTGTAAGGAAATTCTTCCCTTTCTCACCAAGCAATTTTATTTATTTTTTCATCCCACAAGAAGCCATACTTTAACGATAGAAACAGTACAAATTTCAAACCAAGTTCCAGTGGCTCTTTTGAAACACACACAAAACATATCCTCCTTTTTGATGTTTACATTGTTAATTCCATAATAGCATTTACAATATCATTACTGTTGTTCTCAGACTACTTTTGCTTTGACACATTTGCTTGTGACATGACCAATTCTATGTCTTTAACTTCCACACCTGTTTCATCAATCTCTTCCTCTTCACTCTCCTCTTGGACAGCTGGAGTCTGTGTTTTCTTGAATGTTTGAGACGGCTTCACCTTGAACTTTAAATTTCTCAGAAGCTGTTAGCTGTGCTTGCTGAGATATCACCAAGCAGTTTTAGTTTCTTCATTCTTTGGGAATCCAAAACTGACCACCCTGGCTGACCTTGCTACTCCAAAGCTCTCTTTGGGTGGACTGGAAGTATTTAACTAACCTGATTTGGAATATGTGTTGTCAGGAGTGAAATGCTACAGCTGTTTAGCTGAAGGAACAATAGGTACTTGTGAATTTTTAAATTGAAATTGGAATTATATTATAGATTTAGAGAGAGTGACAATGGGTTTCGGGTGAATTGGGTGCTTGATTAATTCTCAGAGTACCTACTATCTTCATGTTCAGATCCATGCAGAGGAAGAGACTTTATATTTGCCAGATCCTTCTCATCAAGTTATTTAAATAAAATTGAGTACCATGTACACTGTTCACCATCCTGGGGTATGATTGAATCACCCTTATATTGTTATCTCGAATGGCCATTCTAAAGCCCTCCTAGCATTATGCCTGAAAGCCCTGTGTGGTGGTCCCCTTACCCAGTCCTTCCAGGGTCCACTATGCATGGGCCATGTCCTTCCTCTCTAGCTCTGGCCCCAACCCCTCGAAGAAGTCTTGCTTTCATAGTTTTCAGTGCTTGAGGGTTTCTGCATTAGGAGCTATTTCTTAGTGTTTCTGAAGCCACCATACCCTGAGATACCAGAAAGGCTCTGAGGCCCATAGAGCAGCTCCCCGCTCTATGCTCCTCTGTCACCTCGTTTCCAAAAGCACTGCTTCAACTAGAAGTCCCACCTAAGCAACTCCTTTAGCTTCTCTCCTCTCATCCTAACACAAGGAGTCACCCGGCTCTAGCAAAACTTTCGCCCTCCTCTCAGGGACAAGCGTCAGTCCCCGCTCTGATCCACCATGACCAGGAGAGCATTTTTTCTTCTAGCCGCTCCACCTGCTCCACCTTCCCCAACCCCAGAAGAAGGGCAAAAAGACTTAGAGAACAACACTAGCTTAACCACAGCAGTACATATCTGCACACCGGGATGATTCAACATCGGTATTCAGGTTAAGGATAATTTCACAGCTTCCCCCAAGAAAATGTATAGACGTGTTCTCTCTACCCACCTTCATCTCCAAGGGCCTAGCTTATAATTTTGCTCAAAGAAACTGTATTTGCTGAAGAGAAAACTGAATAACTGTAGCTTGAAAGACATTGAATAAAATGTATTTTGGCTGCATCCCCACCCTACTCCTTCTCATCAAGATTTGAGAAATTTAAGCCCTAGCCCATTTTCTCAGTGGTCAGAACATCAGCCCATGAACTGAAGAATCTCAGGTTCAATGCTGGTCAAGGGCGCATACCTAGCTTGCAGGCTCAATTCTGGGCCCAAGTCAGGTTGTGTGTGGGAGGCAACCAATCAATGTGTCTCTCTCACATTGATGTTTCTCTGTCTCTCTCCTCATCCTTTCCACTCTCTCTAAAAATCAATGGAAAAAAATATCCTCAGGTAAGGATTAACGACAATAAAAAAAAATTAAAAGATTTGATCACTATCAGAGTCTGTATCAACCATGGCAACCTATTAAAATTTTTTTTTTTTTTTTTTGTCTAAAGTTTTACATATGTCCCCTTTTTCTCCAATTGACTCCCCCACTCCCCTCCAGCCATTCCCACCCTGGGCAAGCCACCACCTCTGCAATGTCTGTGTCCATTCGTTATGCTAATATACACGCATACAAGTCCTTTGGTTGCTATCTAACCCCTCATCCCCTACCATTTATCTCTTAATCTATTTTTGTTCATCAAATTATGTTTATCACTATATCCCACATATGAGTGAGATCATGTGATATTTATCTTTCTCTAACTGGCTTATTTCACTTAGCATAATGCTCTCCAGTTCCATCCATGCTATTGCAAATGGTAAAAGTTCCTTCTGTTTTATAGCAAGATGGTACTCCATTGTATAGATGTAGCACAGTTTTTTAATCCACTCATCTGCTGATGGGCACTTAGGCTGTTTCCAAATCTTAGCCACTGTAAATTGTGCTACTATGAACATAGCGGTGCATATAGCTTTTCTGATTGGTGTTTCTGGTTTCTTGGGATATAGAAGTGAAATCTAACCAAGTGGAGTTGCTGATGGTTTTGAAAAGATGAAGACTTCTTACCCTAACTATGACCCACCCACCCCCATGTGCCCCTTCCAGGCATTGGTCTCTTGGTGGAGCCCCTTTCTCTACATTCACTGATTCTTCTCTGGCCTTTGCCTCTTAATTGTGCAGCCTACTAAGCTTCCCCACCTTAAGGACTTACCTGCCTGACCTGCGCAGAGCTCCCTGCTCCCCTGCTCAGGGACCATCTCAAATAAATAATGTGGCCAAGGAGGAAGCTCTGGGGCGGGGATCTTTCCTCAGCCTTGGATTCAGAGCCCCACCATCTTGGCTGAACCCTGGCCCACCTGCCAGAGGGTAGGGACTCAGCTGGTTGTAGCAATGCCCTGTGAGTCCTTTATTCTTGTTTATCGCCCAGGATGTATAAACATCTCCAAAGCATACTAACTCCCAGCCTCTGGGAAGAGCTCCTTTATTATTATTTTTTTAGATATTTCTTTTTTATTCCTTACCATCTAGTTTTTCTTTTTTAATTTTATCTTTATTGTGGAAAGTATTACATATGTCCCCCTTTTTTCCCCATTTACCCACTCCACCCCACACCTCTCCCAGGCCTCCACCACTCTATTGTCCTTGTCCACGGGTTATACATATATGCATATAAATTCTTTGGTTAATCTCTTCCCACCCACCCATGCCCACCTTCTCCTCTGAGGTTTGTTCCATGCTTCCATGTCTCTGGATCTATTTTGTTCATCAGTTTATTTTGCTCATTAGATTCCACATATGAGTGAGATCATGTGCTACTTATCTTTTTCTGACTGGCTTGTTTTGCTTAGCATAACACTCTCCAGGTTCCTCCCTTCTATTTCAAAGGGTAAGAGATCCTGGGAAGAACTTCTTTAAGAACATGTCAAAGATCTGGTATTATACAGAGCACACTTGAGCATAGCTGGAACTGGTACCAAACTGAATTTCAGACTTTAGAATGGTCCTTATAAAGCATATCCAATCAAAAAACAAGAAAAGGGATGTTCTTTACATGGACCTTATTAACCTATTCGTATAAAATAAATCTGCAGACTTTATTGGGCATTGACTGGGTGCCAAAAACTACTAGGCACTGAGGACACAACATGAAAAAAATAATAATATATCCTTAGTGAGCAAGTAGCCTTGAGAAACACAGCAACTGGGTTTTCTCAATATAACATGGAAAGTGCTGATGGTAAGGTCTGGGTACCATATAGTCACAAAAGCGAGGCTGTCCTTAGCCCAGCCTGGGAGTGAGGGAAGGCTTCAGGAAGAGAAGATTCCCAAGAAAGAGGGCTCTGATGAAGCAAGAACAGTAGAGAATTAGGAATAAAATACCTAATATTTTTTGAGTCTGAGCTTAGCACTGGGTATTGCACAGGATACCACACTGTAATTGTATTGAATCCTAACCTTGTCAGGCCAGAGGCTCAGAGAAAGTAAATAATTTCCCCAAGATCACACACATAATCAACAATGACAGTGGTATTTGAACCACTCTTGTTTCTGATTTTTAAACTATTCTTTTCTGCAACTCCAGCCTTAAGAAAGAGAATTGAACCTAGCAGTCTGCTTATAACTGAAACTATCTGCACTCTAAGTTCAAACAGTGACATAAATGCCTGAAATAATAGAGCAAGGGACATATGAGCCGCCACAGGAAGCCATTGTACACATAGACACTAAAATTGAGGTGATTTAGAAGCAACATCTAGAACCACTGATGCTTCTCTTAAGGGCAAAGTCTGTGTCTCATCCATCTCTGCATCCCATTAATTATCATAGAACCCAGCAACTAAACAAATGGTGAATGAATGGATAGATGAATGAATGAATCATCCTTGCCCACTTCTCTGAAGACCCCTGAGAAATTTAGGGCTTCTGTCAGTTGTATTTATCTGGGCTCTTGGCCCTAAGAGTCCTTCTAAAGATTCAGAATATCTTAAAGTTCTTATCTCTCTGACCAACTGACTGTATCTTTCAAGTCAGACAGATTCTTTCCTACTGACTAGTAGGAATTCCAATGGATCAAGAGAATGTTAAATAAGTATACTGTATGCTAAATGCTAAATACACTATGCTTGTTTAAAATCTGTTTGTATTATATACTCTCCTCCCAACAGGGTGTTCAAGTGATTGAGTTCCTACACAAGCCTCAAAGGCTAATGCTTGATCTAAGCCTTCTCCACATGAACAATGAAAATGAGTGATCACAGCTGACCTCTGATAAAGAGGCAACCTGGCAGAAAGAGCTCAAGCTGTAAAGGAGTCAGCCTAGACCAAAAGTGGACTGACTTTTAGTTCCAATCTGGTTTTGCCTCAGACTAACTTACTTTGCTAACAACCCTTACATTCCCATCACCATTTCTATGCACAAAGTCCCTGTCTATGGACATGGTCTCATTTGATCCTCACAGCAACCCTCAGGTCAGCAAGGAAAATGATCACTTGGCCATGTTTATACAGAAGGAAGCAAAAAGAGCACTGATTTTCTAACTCAGGGCCAGTTAGACTCCAGGCATAGGCCTCCTACTGTCCCAGCCAGCTGCCTTATCTATAATGCTAACTACTTTAGGGGAGTAGTGCCTGAGTGGAGCCTGGACAGTGAATTCACGGACCTTGAGTTCTGGACTTCAGACCACAGATAGCTCAGTGGATCTTCAGGGAGCTGGAAAAGCAGGCTGAGAGCCAGGAGGAAATTCTGTGGGAAGACAGTCTGTTAAGGACACTGTTCCTGAAGCCATCACTATTAGCCACTTATGGCCAGGTAACACCTACTGGAGGGGCTGTGAAAAAATCTTTCTCTACACCCCTTACACCACCTTAGTGTGGGAATTCCCAAGGCCTGCCCATGTTATGGATACCGAGGGATAGGAAAATGAATACCTGCCCTCCCTCCCCACAGCTTCTCTAATGGAGCATAAGGCTGTGCCTCCTTCTTCTCTTGGATTGGCCTCCAATACAAAGGATATTTGGACAGGGAGCAGTAAATGGTAAATGTCTAATAGAGATTATGTGGCTCATTGAGTTCTATTTGAGGAATATTTTAGATCTAAAATATTGAGAATCATAATTGGTTCTTAAACAATGGAAATGATTTGTGGGGAGTAGCCTCCATGGGGAGAATGGGCCTACATGTGGTTATCAGAAAGTGCCTTTCCTAACACTGCTTACTCCAGGATGCCAACAAGAGATTCAGGCAGGGACAAGGTATCAATTTTGCCAGTGTCTATGGACCATTTCAAATGCTGATGACTTTCTGTTTTAAGCACTTTGGGCCCCAAAATAATTTAAAATGTCTTTCTAGGGTAAAGGGATTTGCAAACCAGTGTACCTTGTCTTGAAAAATCTATGCAGGTCTATTAAACAGCTACAGAAGCTCTCTAACAAATGAGTAAATGGATCATTTGGTTCTTTGCAGGTGAATCTGCATTTTGGTCTTTAATAGGGATGAGGAGTAGGTCAAATGGGGCATGGTCTCCAACCCATAATTTTAGTTTTGTTGGAAAATAAAAATATATAGAAAATTATAGATAAAATATATATAGAAAATATATTGTCCTACTCTGGATGTGACACTGTGCCAGGGAATAGAAATATAGCAACAAAGATAATAGATGCCATCCTTACCCTCACAGACTTTGCAAATTTGAGTTCTGAATGTGCACAGGTTTTGGGGAGCACAAACAGTTTTAGGTTGTGACCTAACCCAAACCAGGAGACAAGATATATCTGAAGAAGTGATGTCTTACCTTGGGCTGAAAAGATGTATAAAGGCCTAGTCAGGAATCGGGGCAAGGGAGAAAAGAGAAGCAGGAAATTAGCATGTCTGGTGACCCAGAAAGCAAGGGGGCACCCCATGTGAAGGGTGATTAAGAGACAGAGTGAGAGGGAATTTGGGGAGAGGGGAGATTAGTCAGGAAAGGGGAACATACACTTTCTAAGGCCTTAAAAGTGAATGGGATGAAAGGACAGCAGGAACTTGTGGAAAGGTGTTACGCAGAGTAGAGGTTGTAGTCAGCAGTCCAACCAGAGTGGGGGCGTGCTTCCCCACACTAACAATTAACAAGCAATTTTCTAACATCAGCTGGACCTCCTACAATGTAACTCAGTTCTTACGATATCTATCTAGAGATAGCATTAGATCCCGCAGGTTAAGGGCTCAGTCCTACAAGACTGCCTATTCCTCAGCCCTAGTCCACTTCAGATGCCAGTTTCATGTCCCCATTATCACCTGTGCTTCTGATCTACTGGCTACAGATCAGAGCAACCCCATCCTTGGGTTCACAGAACTCAGAGAAATATTTTGCATATTAGATCGCTGGTTTGTTATAAATGGATATAACTCAGGAATAGCCAAATGGAAAGTATGGCTCAGTGGATAGAGTGTCAGCCTGTGGACTGAAAGGTTCGATTCTGGTCAAGGACATGTACCTTGGTTGCGGGCACATCCCCAGTGGGAGGTGTGCAGGAGGCAGCTGATTGATGTTTCTCTCTCATCAATGTTTCTAACTCTCTATCCCTTCCCCTTCCTTTCTGTAAAAAATCAATAAAATATATTTTTTAAAAAAAGAAAAGATGCATAGGGCAAGGTATAGGAAAGGGCACAAAGCTACTGTGTCCCATGTCTTCTCCAGGTACACCAGCTTAACCCAGGAACTCTTCAAACCCTGTCCCTTGCAGTGTGTTTTTTAAACATATTTTATTGATTTTTCACAGAGAAAGAGAGAGGGATAGAGAGTTAGAAACATCGATGAAAGAGAAACATCGATCAGCTGCCTCCTGCACACCCCCTACTGCGGATGTGCTCGCAACCAAGGTACATGCCCTTGACCGGAATCAAACCCAGGACCTTTCAGTCTGCAGGCCGACGCTCTATCCACTGAGCCAAACCAACTTCGGCTGCAGTGTGATTTTTAAATTGGCTGTTTTGTGTTTTTTTTTTATTTATCTTTATTGTTGAAAGTATTACAAATCCTTCTCTTTTTTCCCATTGACCCCCTCCACCCTGCACCCACACCACCACCCCCAACCAGGCCTTCACCACATAACTGTGTCTAAGGGTTATGCATATCTGTATATATAAAACCCTAATTAAAAATAGACCAAATGGCGGAACAACCAAACAACTGGTTGCTACGATGTACGCTGACCACCAGGGGGCCCGCATGGAACATGGTGGAAATCGGCTGAGGGGGGGATGGTGGAGCAGGTGAGCAGGAGTGCCAGAGCAAGGCAGAGCACCAGTCAGTTTCATCAGGGTGAGCCTCTGGTGGTTACTGAAAATTCTTTGCTCCCGTGTGTTGCAGTCCCGCGCAGCACTCACACCCACTGCCGACCCCAGAGCTGCCACTAGCACCCACTGTCAGCACCTGATGCCAGTCCTGATCGATCACTTGGTGCATCAGTGGGTGTGAGCATCAACTGCCAGCCCTGATGGCTCCTGAGGGCTTCTCCACCTTCCCCTGCTCCTGAGAAGTGATCAGGGCAGCAACAGCCACTGAAGTGCAGGCCCGCTCGCACCCCCTCCTGGAGCCAGCCCCAATCGTTCTGCGCCATCAGTGTGTGGGAGCAGCAGCAGCAGCAGAAGCAGGACTGCCAGTAGACAGGGGACCAGGGGACCAGGGGTCATGGTGGGAGGGGTCAGGCAGGATCGCAGAGGATGGGCCGAGACCTGCCTCTCTGCCCACCGCAGCCTCAAGGCCCATAGTTCCTTTCCAAGTGCACAGATTTGTGTACTGGGCCCCTAGTATGCATATAAATTCTTTGGTAAATCTCTCCCCACAAACAAATCCCTCTGAGATTTGTTAGTCCGTTCCATGCTTCTGTGTCTCTGGATCTATTTTGCTTATCAGATTTCACATGTCCTTTGGGGTTTTATGGAGGCTTCATTACACAGACATCATTGATTAAATCATTGACCATAGGTGATTGATTCAGTCTCCAGCCCCTATCCTCTCCCAGGAGGTCTGAGGATTGGGCCTAAAAGTTTCAACCTTCCAAACATGTGGTTGGTTCTCCTGGAAATCAGCCCATCCTTAGATACAGTCCAAAAGTTACATCATTAACCTAATTAAAGACACCTTAGTCATTCTCATCACTTAGGAAATTTCAAGGGTTTAGAAGTCTTGTGCCAGAAACTGAATGAGGACTAAATATTTGTTTCTTATTATGAATCATAATATCACACAGGAATAGCATGATCAGAGCTGACAGACCTGGTGAGCTTGACTTGGAAATTGAAAAAAGCACTAACTGTGAAATTAGGCAGACCTAGGATCTAGTCCTAACTTCACCCTTTACTAACCATGTGGTCTTGGTCAAGTTTTGTAAAGTGTTCTGAGTCTCAGAATTTTACCCTGGGAGATAACAGAAATCAGACTGTGTGAAGTATATACCACACAGGATGTGCACAATAAATATCTCTTACCCCTTCTACTTCTCACACTAAAGTCAAAATCATTTTGTCTAGAACTGACCACAAAAGGCTTGCTGAATTAATCTCATGGGGCTTACTTAGGTAATTTGAAGTCCATGAAAGATTCCTAAGAAAATTTATAGTGGTCATATTTTGAAGCCAAATAAGAATTGTCATTTGAAGAGAACAATAGTCTAGTTCCAATTACAAGCAACCTGGCTTTGATTATCCTAAGAGTTTCTGCTGCTATGTCCACAACACATTCTTCCTTCCCAGCTGGCCCTGCCTAATTAGGTTTTCTTTAGCGTAATTTTCTATGTCAAAAGGGCAGAGGAGAGAGAATTCTGTTTACATTTCTGCTTATTGAAATGCACTTATGAATGGCCTTCTATGGATCTAGCATTATAAAGAACACACACACGCACATATATGCACACATTCTTACTTCACACTTTTCATGAAGAAAAGTTAATATAATTAAATGGAAAATGGATATTTAGCTGTTAGTTTCTTATACATTTTTCTAGTTATGTTCACGTAATGTGGTATATGAACCTCGTACAATAAATGAACCTAGTACAATAAATAGCACAGTGCACCTGAGGTTATTTCCTGGAAATCCACAAGATGGCAGTAAAGGATTTTGCACAGAACTGTATGTTTACACCAGTGGTGTCTGGTTGTAGGCTGAGCTTTTATGCTATTATTAAAACTGTTGGTTGGCATAATGCTGGACTTTCAAACATAATTCAAGGAATGAAAAGTGAATTTAAATCTGAAAGTAAGAATTTGTGGCTTTGTTGCTTTATCTAACAAAGCACATGGAACCAACCAGGAGACCTATGAGCCAAGATGGCTTGAGAAAGCTCAAAGTGATATTTAGCTCCTCTCTGAACATAAGCTGATGGGATAATTCTCCTGCTTGAGAGAAAGAAATAGAGGGCTCAGTGAAGGACCCATAGTTAATCTTTCATATAATTCAATTGCTTGGGATTTCTCTATGTTTTAAGTCTACCCTGGAGAGAAACTTTCCTGCAGGTCCCTGTTAGAAATGATGCTGATACAAACATGTATTGCCGATATCTCTCATATTTCCTGGTCACCACACACTGTACTAAACTATTGCTATTTTATCCTTGTATTTTTATTATTATACTGGTGCATTATAATATTAATAGTCCTTATAATAGTAAAGTCCTTTGGGCACTTTGTCCATGCTACCCAATTTCTCTGTTTCCCTTGCTCCTGACCTATCTTCTCTAATCTCTTACTACCTTCAAATTCTTGGGCAATTTTTTATTTTTTTAAAAAGTACAATTATCATTTTTGCTTACTTGTAAGAGACTCTCCTTTCACCTCTGATGGCTTGTCTTTGTATTTTCTAAACTCGGTTTCTTCACTGAGAAAAAAAATCTGATACATGCTATTAAGATAATATGTCCTTCATTCCCTTTCTAAAATCTACTCAAATCTTCTGTTAGGAAATAGGGTATCTCACTCTGTTCATTTACTCACCATTCCCTGTCAACAACAAACTCTATAGAAGTTTTCAGGGCCCGTGTTATTTTGCTATGAAGATGTATTGATGACCAAGCTAGGTATATGTCCTCAAGATGCTTGTATAAGTCCCCTGTAGCAAGGGAGTTCCATAGAAAAGACAAAACGTGACCTGGTTGTCTGGGGGAGATTTATGCTCTTCTTAGGAATAGGAAAATTCTCCAAGACCCACTCATCTCTCAAGTCTAAGGTAAACCATCTTTTCTTCAGACCACAAATGAGGAGCATGAAGTCCAGTACAGAGGAGGGAAAGCAGGATGCTCAGAAATCCTGAACGGTCCAAGACAACAGAAATGAGCTACAGGAGACCAGTCAGGCCTCTGGCTCCCAGGTTGGGGAGTTTGAGCTTAAGACTCGGGTAGGAAAAGTTCCCGGGCACAGCCACTCAGTGCATCTGAGGAAATTCCTGACGCCTTCACTCCTCTGTAAAGTAAAAGGAGGAAAACTTACATCTCAGAGACCCTTCCAGCTGCAACATGCTGGGAATGTACCGGGGAGGCAAAAGTGGGTTTGCTTTTGTGATACAAAAAATAGTTTATTCTTGCATTATTATTTATTAATTATTATTATCAACCTACTTTTTTCCACCTCTGTATGTGTTTGAGAGAATCTCAGGTGATAAAAAGGAGACCTTGAAAGTTTTTTGAACAATCACTTTATAATTAATAATTAAAATATTTCCCTTTAAATAATGAGTTTAACAAATAAAAATTGTAGCCATGCATTGTCTAAGTCCACTGGTTATACTTTAACCATCAGGCTAAATTCTAAATTCCCAAAAATGGCTTGCTTTTTTTTTTTAAGTTCCAGCCTTATCTTTAACCCTTCCCCCCTTTCTCCGTTATCTAACAACATTTAACCTCATTTCCTCTCCTTCAAACACTCTCCCCAGTCCATCTTCTCCTGAAAAATTCTTCTGTTCATTCTTCATATCTCACATTGCTTGTTACACTCATGATGCCTGCTCTCATAAATCCTACTTCAGCCTGGCTGGCATTGCTCAGTGGTTGAACGTTGACCTATGAACCAGAAGGTCACCAGTTTGATTCCCGGTCAGGGCACATGCCTGGGTTGCAGGCTCCATCCCCAGTAAGAGGCATGCAGAAGGCAGCCAATCATTGATTCTCTTTGATCGTTGATGTTCTATCTCTCTCTCCCTTTTCTTTCCTCTTTGAAATCTTTACCCTCCCAAAGCACACAAAACTGCCTCCTGGTTAGGGTTTCTTCATGCACTCATATACCCAGCACTTTCCCTATCACAGCATTTACACTCTCATTTGTAATGATACATTTAATAACACATTTTCCTCATGAGAAAATAGTCCAGGGCACTATCTCTCTGTTGGCCTGGCACAATAGATATCCTATACATATTTAATCAGTGAATAAATAGGTTTATATTATTATTTTAAGTCAGTAGATTCTCTGTGAAGACTTAACAAAATGCCGCACAACCAGTAATGCACAGCATTGGATATCTCTACTATGCAGGGCATGAGGGTAGGAGTTCTCCATATAGGTTGACCTTGAAGGGTTACCAACTGACAGGAATATGTATAGCCCAACAATATCTGAAGAATATAAGTCTGCTCAGCATCCTTAAACTAAAAAAATAAAAATTAAAAATAAATAAATAAATAAATAAAAATTAAGTAGTTATGTCTTCTGTATAACAACCACCAGAGGGCAGTGAAAGCAAACTGTGAACATCTTTTAGAGGAAAAATTGAATTTTTTAAAAAAAATTCTGATTAAAATCTGAATAGATGTTTGGGATAGTTTTAGGACCCGTAGGTAGTAGTTTCTGTGATTATGAGCTTAGTGGTTATAATTACCTTTCTAATGTGGTATTAAAACCTAGATTTTCTGTGATAACACTGCCTTACATTTTGTGCTTTATCTTATTTAAACCTCCCACAAAACTAGCAGGAAGTATATTCTTCTCCCATTTTGCAATAAAAACACTGAGGTTCAGAAGTGTTAAAAACAGTAAGTAGCCGTAAGAAGGCAAACTACTGGCAAAAATCCCACAATTGCTTATTGACTGCTTACATTTTCCAGGTGTCTAATGGTTCTTGCTAAAGCAGAGGGCCTGAGAAAATACGGTTCCCACAGTTAATTGTATCAGTTTGGGATGGAGATATGTGGCAGCAGCTCCTTAGACGGTCTTTTTGTTTTAGGTGACTACACAGTAGCCATCTGATAATCCTGCCAAAATACCTACCTAGACTCTTATTTACAGAAATATACTTAGGACAGATATTCTTGTGGACCTACTCTAGTTTAGACACTTCTTAGGATTATATGTTTCACTCTAGTTGCTGCATTTTTATAAAGGGATCGAGAAGCAACAGATTTGGATTAGTGCATGTGGTATGTTAGAGAGTGAAAGGGGAACGGGTTGTCCTGAAGAGGGGAAGTCAAGGGAGATGGAGTTAGAAAGAGTGATGCTGCCGAAACCAGTTTGGCTCAGTGGATAGAGTGTCAGCCTGCATACTTAAAGGTCCCAGGTTCGATTCCAGTCAAGGGCATGTACCTTGGTTGCAGGCACATCCCCAGTAGGGGGTGTGCAAGAGGCAGCTGATTGATGATTCTCTCTCATCGATGTTTCTAACTCTCTAGCCCTCTCTGCCTCTCTTTAAAAAAATCAATAATATATATATATATATATATATATATATATATATATATATATATATATATATAAAAGAGTGATGCTTAAACATGTTAGCTCTGGGGTCAGGAAGAGTGGGTCTGACTTGGCATACACACTAAAAGTAAATAACTAATGCTCCTAAGAATCTGGGTTGGCGTGTTTGCATGTAAAATATGGAAACCAATACATTCTTGTAAAATGGTCACTCTAAGATGCATTTACTAGAAAAGAACCCCCTGACAGTCACAGTGAGCGGACAAGTCTTTTCTGGAGACTCTGATGAGGTGGGTGAGGTGGGTGTGGCCTTGCACAGCTGCACAGGCCAGGTGAAGGGGAGCTCAAACCCTCAATAGCATCTTCCCTCTGTGCTCAGTAAGTTGGCCTCCAAGCTCTCCCACCACCTGTTGGGTGAGCCATCATGAGCTGGGCAGTCCTGCAGGCCAGCTGGACTATTGGTGCTGCAGGATAGGGTTTCCTTTGCTTGTGTCCCCTACCAGTCGCAGGCCTCTCTAGGGCTCAACTGGCCCTTCACCCCTATCTCCAAGATGGCATCTGTCAAGTGTGAATTTATGACAAATTTCACTGCAGAGGAGGTCATTCTTCACAATAAGACCTCCATTATAGGAACTGAATCAGTTAGGATGGCCTGGGCTACCACCATTTTATTAAAATGCTTGAGCGATGACATGCCTTTGTGGATATTGAGGAAGCAAATGGAAGGGGTGGCACAGCGGGTTTTAAATGTGACAGTCCTTTCATGAAAATGCCAAATACTGTTTCCAGCAAAAAGTACCTTGTTACTGAAAACACCAGTTTAGTGATTATTGCAGCAGGTGAGTGCCAGGAAAAAGTAGAAATACATACACCTTAATTTAATACAGTGAAATGTGGCCATGTTTAAATTAGTGATTTCCAATATTACCAGGTAGAGTATGTGCTACAAACTGATTATTGCTTCCAATCCAGTGGACATCTGAACTTATAGAGCCTAAAAATTGAGTAAATTTCCTCAAAAGTATGTTATTGAAAGTGGCTGACTTCATGTTTTTTTTTAATTATTACTATTATAATTTTTAAGGTTTTTATTGATTGACTTGAGAAAGAGAGATATTTATTTTTCTACTTACTTATGCATTAACTGTTTGACTCTTGTATGTGCCCTGACCAGAGATGGAACCTGCAATATTAGCATATTGGGACAACACTAGCCAACTGAGCTTCCTGGCCAAGGCTGTTTTCATTTCTTGACTGACCACTCTGAAAGCTGTCATGGGTAGATCATGGGAGAGCATGCAGACTCAAGTTTCAGTGTGAAGTAGAGTTAGCATTGCTGTTGAAGGAACTGAACTCAGATCATAGAAACTAATAAAGATCCTGAGCAGTGTTGGGGGGAAATATCTATAAAGAGGTGAGCTAGTGCCTTGAGATTATCAAAATGATAGGCAATACATCTTGGACCATTGGCCTATCTGTAGTTGATTCAGTGCAAAATTTTAGAAGTAGACAGTGATTTTTCACCTTAAGTAAGGGTCTCTGTGGAATACTGTGTTTCCCTGAAAATAAGACATCCTCTGAAAATAAGACCCAGTGCATGGAAAGACAAGACATCCCCTGAAAATAAGACCTAGGGCAACTTTGAGAGAAAAAATTAATATAAGACACTGTCTTATTTTCGGGAAAACAGGGTACATGAAGAAATATCCCTCAGTATTCCTTATATTCTGGGAGAATGGTATTAGAGACCTCATAAAGCTAAAGTTGAACCCTGAAAAGGAGGCCCATCTAAAAAAGAGTGCAGAAACACTGGGAAATTAAGAAAAAGCTAAAGCTTCAGCATTTTTTAAAGCCACCATAAAAAAAGTTATTAGCCGAAACTGGCTTGGCTCAATGGATAGAGCGTCCGCTTGGGGACTGAAGGGTCCCGGGTTCGATTCCGGTCAAGGGCATGTACCTTGGTTGTGGGCATATCCCCAGTAGGGGGTGTGCTAGAGGCAGCTGATTGATGACTCTCATTGATGTTTCTAACTCTCTCTCTCTCTCCCTTCCTCTCTGTACAAAATCAATAAAATATATTTTTTTAAAAAGTTATTAAAGAAGATATTATAGATAAAGGATGGTCTATGTTAAGCTTTTGAATATTCTTGAAATCCTCAAAGTTGGAAATAGGGAAATGGGTAGAGTGATTCCCATATATATTTAGCCCTCATCTTTTTTTATTTAGCATCCAGATGTTAGATGACACTTATCTTTTACAATTCCTAAGAGATTGTGTCAAAGGATGTATTTTTAGTACTTCTAATGTACAATACTTATCTCCTCTATATATGGAGTTGCTGTTTGATGTAAAAGAATGTATGATGTTGGTTTTTATTGTGTTATAAGAAGTTTTATTCTAAGCTGGAAAATAAAGGAAATAATTCTAATTCTTTTAAGTATATACTAATTATTTTGTTCTGGCTAAATTATACCTATGTTCATTTATATACTTTTTTTTTTTTTAAAGTTGTAACTGCCCTGGTTGGGTGCCTCAGTTGGTTGGAGCATTGTCCCATACACCAAAAAGTTGCAGGTTCAATTCCCAGTCTGTCAGGGCACATACCTAGGTCGCAGCCTTGATCCCTGGTCTGGTGTGTATGGGGGGCAACCAATTGGTATTTCTCTTTCCCCCTCTCTCCCTCCCTCTCTCAAATCAATAAAAATGTATCCTTTGGTGAAGATTTTTTTTAAGTTGTAACTAACTCCACAATCTATAATAATAAGAGCATAATATGCTAATTAGACCAGATAGCTGAACATCCTTCCAGACAAAGCCCTGACAGCTGTGTAGGCCAAGAGCAGAGAGCCTCAGCAGCCGGCAGTGGCAGCAGCAGTGGGGTGATGGAAGCAGTGCCTTCCCCTGATTGGTGGGTTGCCTCCCACAGAGGAGTCCAGAGGGAGGCCTAAGCCATCAGTAGGACATCTTCTGAGGGCTCCTAGACTGTGAGAGGGGACAGGCTAGGCTGAAGAACCCCTCCAGTGCATAAATTTTCATGTACCGGACCTCTAGTGTAAAGATAAAATTATATACACAGGGGTGGGTGAGGGGAAGGGGGAGTGAGTCTGGATCCTGACTCTGGATTTATAATAATGAACTTGGGAATTTTCCTTCTCTGTGCCTCTGTTTCCTGGTGATTTTTGTCTATTTATAGAATTGTTAAGGGAAATAATCAATATAAGGCATGTATGTGTACTGAAATACTTGGCATGTAAAGGATTTAATAAATGCTTTTTGTTTCTGTTATGTTATTAAAAGTTAAGGCTTTGGGAAGATGTGTTGTGTGTTGCCCCAGAAAATGTATTAGAACTAAAAGAGGCACCAGCTAAAAACAAGAATTAGTGAATCTGTCAGTTTTGGTTTCAAATTCTGTTATAATGCCTAAGTAATCTTAAGCAAGGTACTCAGCCTCACTGAATCTCCATTTTCTTGTGCTAAGCATTTACTGTGAGTCTTTACTGTGCTGAGTCCAATGGATAGAGAGATAGGGTCTCATTTCACTCCATTGTAGTCAAGCAGGGGCCAGCTGACCAACTACAGGGATTTAGGGACTTGGGAGAATGTATTCCTACAAAGGATGGAACTTCTTATTAGATATTAAAAGATTCTATCTAGAGTATTTTTTTCTTCTCTTAAAGATATTTTTTTAAAAAATGTTTTCATATCCAAGTTGTCTTCACATAGTGTGTCAGAAACTGGTCCTCAATTGGTCACTTATTAAAAATTATTTCCCTTGGAATAGCATTTAGCCTTTAAGGATGACTGATTCTTTTATTTCCCAAGAAGTAAAGAGAAGGAAAAATGGTGGCGTTGGAGCCAGAGGTTTGAACTTTGCTTTACTGCTAACTCATTGTGAGACCTTTAGACAAGTACTTAACCTCTCTGAACTGAATCTTCTCATCTCAGGGCTGACTTCTACCTCAAAGGACTGTTATAGGGCTTAAATGTGCCGGTGTATATAGAACACCACAGAGTAGGTGGTCAGTGGTCTTGCCTTCTTTAGTGGTGCCACCAGGAGGCACGATGCTCACAGCCCTCTGAGCCAGCCTCAAACTCCTAGAACAATAGACATTTGCCTTTCTTATCGTGATTGCCCGTCTCCTCAACCCAATGCCAGTGCTCCCTCCAGGTGAAAGCTGACTTCTGACACATTTCCCACACTTTTGGTCCACGAACTCCCCTTCCTCACACTCTGTGTGTACCTAGAATTCTAGTGTTCTCATGCTCTTTTGCTGTCAATGAAAACCTATTTCTTGATAAATCAGATGCAGCAGTTCCCATAGAGGTTGAATGTCAGGAAAAAGGCAATGTATTATCCCAACTACATCAAGATTTTAATATGTAACAACCTTAAAGCCAAAGCAATAAATCTCAGATGGCAGAATTATGAGATTTCCAACCACCTTATAAAGAAAGACTTGCAGAAACCTAGTCAAGTCTTTTATAGCATGATACATTTTTTACAGTTTATGAGGCTGTGATTTCTCTTATGAAAAACCCTAGTTTTGTTTTTATTGATCCTGGTACATGGCACAGCCTCTGGCATATGGTAGGCATTCAATAAATGTAGACAAAATGGTCTTGAAGCAATGTCAGATGGACAGATTTATTTCTTAGCCCATTACATTACTGTTAAACACAAACACAAAACATTTACAAAGCACCTAAAAGTAGGGAGTTGGAAGAAATAGAAGCACTTTGCTTTAGTTTTGAGGATAAAGGAAGTAAATGCCCTTTACTTACTAGGAAGAATTTCATAGAAGAAATAGAATTTGAATTGGGCTTTCCAAGGCCAAAGTGACCATGTGACATGAGGCTATCAACCAGATAGAGGGTTCCCAGCCCAGCAGACAGCACAGATGTAAGTTCAAAGCTACTAGAAAAGGGTTCTGATGACAACACTAGAAGTACTCATCTGAATAGCTGGTTTTGAAATGTTAAAACCTGTGCCCCAGTGTACATTTTTCTGCTCCGTTTTAGTTTCCTTTGAACATTTTAAACACTTCTTCTCCCACATATCCTCACACTTCACCTACACACTCCCAATCCTCCGTCTTTCCCATGGATATAGCAAAAAAAAAAAAAAAAAAAAAAAAAAAAAAAGCTCTCTTTTCTCTCTTTGTACTAATTTCCTCTAATCTTTCGCTCAGTAATGTGAAACAGAACAAGTTTCAGCTCATTAGTTGGCAGCCTTAATGCCTTTCTCTTAAAATAGTCAAAGATTCGCTCTTTTCTTTAATAGCCAACAATAAATATGGACTTCATATTCCTTACCCTATTGCCTAAGGCTGAAATTTTCACAATATCCAACTCAAATTTGAACCTTCTAAAACTGCTCTGGCAATAGAACCAAACAGACTTTACAGGTTTTTCCCTTAGTCTAAAAGCAAATAAAATGGATTTCACTTATTAAATATTTTTTAACCAGGAAATTACCTCCCCCCTAAAAAAACAATTCTTAAATTTTATGACATTCACATTCAAAAGTACAAAATTGAAGTTTGCTTTTCATTTTATCAATAGTAGTATTAGGTTTAACTATATAGATTTGATGGATTTGACACTCTTGTAGGTCAAGTCTAATACTGGCGATTTTGTATCATTCAAACTAACTTGGATTCTTATCTAGCTAGCACCCACAGAACCCTCACAGGTGTCTTGGTCCTAGAATTTTTGGGTAGAGGTCACAGCCATAGATGATAATATGTAAAGAGTCTTCAGAGGGTTCTGGGGTGGAAAAGGCTACTTCTATTGGTTTACTCACTTGAAAGGGTGTTAAATCAAGCAGGAATATTGTCCAACTTTTAATATTGAAAGTAATAGCCATTATTCATTGAGCAGGCTTTTATATACATCATCTTATTCCAATCCACTTTAACTCTGCAACTCTTGAAGTACATATTCCTGTCATCACATTATAAATGTAAAAATGGAGTCTCAGAGCAGGTAGCTGGCTCAGGATCACACAGCTGATAAGAGCCAGTGCCTGAATTTCAAACCTGAATCTGCTGGACAAAACCCACACTTTCCCTTCTTTCACATTGCAGCCATAGATAGACAACGAGGGGAGTGGGGAGCAGAGAAAATGAGATAAGTGAAAAAGGAAAAAAGAAAGGAAGGAAGGAAGGAAGGGCAGGAGGGGAGGGGAGGGGAGCAGAGGGGAGGGGAAGGGAAGGGAGGGGAGGGGAGATGGATGGGAAAGAGGGAGAGAAGATTGATTCTCCAAAAGGAAATACCAATTATCATCAGCACTTAATATTATGGATATGTTTTGAGTTCTTTGCAAGGAAATTTTGGCTTTCTACAATTAGGCCTTTGAAATGACATTCTGTAAAGTAGGAGATCCTCTTAAAGACCCAGAGCTCCTCAAGAACAAAGGCTGTGTCACTAGGTAATGTCGGTATCCTTGGGATATGGCATGAGACCTGAAACAGAGTAAATCTCAAATAAATGCTTCTAGAATGAATCTTTGAATGAGTAAATAAATGAATGTCTTTTATAATGGAAGGAGGCAAAAGAGGTACTTAACTGTTTGCAAAACTAAACATCTTACAATATATATGTATTTTTTAACTATATGACTGAATCACAGAATCATAACTCAAAATGGGTCCTCATGGACTCCTTGTGTACTATTTATGTAGTAAATTAAGGAACTAAAGCACAAAATTCCAAAGTTAACTGATACCAGAATCTAGAGCTATAGTCACTGAGCACTCTTTAAAATATACCTATCCTTGGATTTTGCCACCTACTGAATAAAAGCACTAATGTAAACCACGGAATTATCCTAACTTATTTATAATTTGATACATAGGATATAAATGTATATATGTATGTGAAAATACATATACACTCATATAAATACTTGCAGAACCATTTACTTTAAGAAAATATCAAAGTTAATTGTTTATTTGCTCATCTCAATTGATAAAGATCAATGTTAGCCAGGAATTTGTAGATGGCAGAAAGCCAAAGACAAGTTCTTTACTCTGAGAACCACCCATGTATTAATCCTCACGTGGATAGTATTTCAGAATGGAAACTGCATCACCAACCAGCAAAAAAGAAAAGACTTTTCATCCATACAATATATACTTTCGCATACATTATCCTAAAAAACACTTTGTACTATTATACATACTTTGTCTTAGTGATTTATGCTTTTAATGCACATTTATTTTGACTCCTATTCATTGAAAAATTTTTGTAGTTTACCTGACTTTCTCATTATACCTAACTTTGAGGAAAAGCAATATTTACAACTATTTCATTTCCTGCATGCATAATTATCTAATATCTAGCATGATATTCATGGGTTTCTGTCAGTGATTGCACGTGTTTCCAATGTGACTTTTCCCTAAATGCTTCTTTAACCCAGTATTTTGTATCTCAGGCGCATATTAAAATTGTGTCGACACAGTGATGTTTCATGCTTTGAAGAGGGAATGAGTTGTTGGCAAAGTTTGGGTAACAATGGAGGTTACTGTGGAGGTGGTGTGAACCTTGAGCTATGTATTTACCTAAAAGCTCAAAGTTAAGCTCCTGTTGACTGACTGGTGCTAATTAAGGAACAAGGGACAGAAGGGGAGTCCAATTTGGGGTTAGAATATTCAGCTGGTAATGACAATGTTAAGAAGTTTGGCCTGGTCAGAGGGACTCGGTTGGTTGAGTGTCATCCTGTGTTCTGAAAAGTTGCCAGTTCAATTCCCAGTCAGAACACATATCTGGGTTGTGGGTTCAGTCCCAGTCGGGGCATGTAAGGAAAGCAATGGAAAAATGTTTCTCTCTCACATTAATGTTTCTCTCTCTCTCTCTCTCTCTTCTCTCTCTCTCTCTCTCTCTCTCTCTCTCTCTCTCTCTCTCTCTCTCTCTCTCTCTCTCTCTCTCTCTCTCTCTCTCTCTCTCTCTCTCTCTCTTTCTCTCCCAGTCCCCACCCCCTCTCTCTGAGCATGTCTTTGGGTGAGAATTTTTAAAAGGAGTTTAAACACTCAATCAGTTTCTTGATATGCAGCAAGGCTCTACATTAGACAGAAACAAGTGGGTTTGAAAAACAAAAAAACAAACAAAGAAACCAACAACACATGTTTTACAGCAGCTCCAGGGCCCCATAATTCTAGGGAGCTTCCCTAGAAGCCCAACATAGAAAACCCCTAACTCAAGGCTTGTCCTTGACTTAGAATTGCGGCTCTAGAGCCGCAGTTTGCCACTCTGTTGACTAATGAGTTTGCAGACCACTGACCTAGACTCTCGATTCCAATAATTACAGGCTTTTGTTGTTCCTTGTGATTAAGCCCCTGTCAAGTCACAGAGCACTAAATATAAACAAGACAGCCAGAGATGTCATTTCAAAATGCAAGTAGAGGTTAGTTTGAATATAAGTTCCTCAGGTTTGCTATATTTGACAGTTTTGGTTGTAATAATGGAATGAGAACACTTTATTTTTTATTAGCATAATTACAGGGCTCTCAAATGGGCAACACAATTCCAGAAAGTCTGTGCTAGGTGGTAAACACAGTGAGGGGTAGGCTTCCAATAGAGCTAGAGAAATCTACCAACGAAGAAAGAAAGGGAAAAAAAGGATAGAGCAGAAAGTGGAGGCAGATCGCAGATGGGTCAGAGGGAGGGGGTAGGAGAAAGGCAAGGGAGATCAGCAGCAGGAGGAGGAACAGACAGCCGCAGAGAAAAGGTAGGGAAGGGAGAACCAGGGGGTGTAGTCACAAATGCAGATGCAGAGAGCTAGGGAAGATCACAGAGGTGAGTCCCCCAGAGGGGGAGGCAGGGAGGCGGGAAGCGAGAAGGGGGGTGGGGCGGGAACCGGTGTCCGGTGACCAAGGAAACCCCACATCTGCTGGGCAGGGGTAACTTTTCCAGGTGACTAAGTGTTTGGCAAAAGAGAACATTGCAAGAGGAAGCCTCATGCACTGCTAAATCGTAAGGGTGAAAGATGGGAGAAAGAGATTTTAAAGACTCCGGAATTCTGCGTCTGGGTTTCAAAAACTCCCAGTGCCAAGAACAACAAGGGCTAGTCGGGTATATTTTTTATTCTGCTGCTGACAACTGTGAGGGCGGGAATGCAATCTGCGAGCTCCAGGTCCGGGTTCAGCCTCCACGGCTGCTTCTCCCTCTCCACCCCCTGCTTATTGATCGAATGCCCGTGGGTCTCGCCTGCAGCCTGTCTGTCACAGAACCGGCCCCAAGTGTAGAGTGAAGTGCAGTGCCAAGAGCGAGCTGGACGGGGAGGTGCTGAACTGTCCGCAGGGATGTGAAAGGCTTTGTTTGATGTGTGTAGATCCGGGTGCTGGGCGGGCTGAGGAGGAGGGTACCATGAGCTCTGTTTGATGTGCTAAGGGGCAGAGGGGCTGGGCCCTGCACTGACCGGTGGAGGGCCAGGACTGGACAGCGTGCCTGGAGGAGGCGGTTAGTGGAACTGGAAAAACAAAATGCTCTGCTCGCAGTGCTGACAGGCACTGGCGGGAGCTGGAGCTGCTGTGGAAAAGGCATCCTTTTGTGAAACCACCGTGAAGGGGATTCGGTCTGGGGGGATGGGGCATTGAGCCAGCAGCACCCTGGCCCAGTGGCTGTCTGTCAGGGTTATTACCTGCAGTCCTGAGGTTAGGGGGCAGCCAGTGCTGTTGATGGGGGCAGCATAAGGGTGTGCTGCTGGGGCAGGGGTGGGGGAAGATCACCGTCTGTGTATCCCATACAGGATGCTCATCCCAGTTCTGATGCCTTGGGAGCTTCTAACCTCTCCGTGCCTCAGTTTCCTCTTTTTAAAAGTTGAGCTCAGCTAAGTTCTTAGGAGGATTAGCAATAACAAACTCAGCTCGATGTTTGGTTACTAGTACCCTCTTAGCTCAAGATTTGGCTACTAATACTATCTTTATTAATAACCTCCTTCCATCCACGTTTACATTTCTACAGGCAGATTGAGGAAAGCCAATTTCACAGATTCCTTCCGTCTTTTTTTTTTTAATTTTTTTATTTTTGCTCTCCGGATTTTCCTTTCTCCTCCTTCCCATTACTTATTGAGCTTTTACTTCGTGCAAGGAAGTGAACCAGGGCAGTGGAATGTGATTTCTTGGGTTTTCGGGGAGCGTGGTTTCTTGGCTCTGCTTATATCCGGAGCCCCTCAGCTAACCATGGAAACCCAGGCTTCTTGGCTGGGGTGTTGTTTTAAGGAGTGGTGTTCTCTGCACTAAATTACGAGGGCCGGGAAGAGGGAATTGGTTGTAATTAGGAAAGATTTAAGTCACTGAAAATACATTCCTGACGATGTAAATGGAAAATGTTCTGAGGCTTACAGTATTCCCTGGGGACTGATGGTAAAAGACTGCACACAGTCTTAGCTGCTTTTATGAAGTCCCAATACACAGTTGAGAGAACAGAGGAAGTGATGATGGAGACATAATTCCAAAGGATGTGGGGCTTTCACACTCTTTGGATTTTATGAAGCTTATCTTCTCAGAGGAGTTTTGAACCGACTTGTTGCTTCTTCTGGTTCTCTGATTGACCAAAAAAAAATATATATATATATATATATATTATTGATTTCAGAGAGGAAGGGAGAGGGAGAGAGCGATAGGAACATCAATGATGAGAATCATCGATTTGCTGCCTCCTGCATGCCCCCTACTGGGGATTGAGCCCACAGTCCGGGCATGTGCCCTTGACCCATGCTCTATCCATTGAGCCAAACCAGCTAGAGCCAGAAAGAAAATTTTTATGAAATTATTGATTCTTAGAGTAAGGGCCATATGTTGTATGGTCCAGCTAGCACTTTCCCAACAAGACCAAACTCAAGACAGCAGATTCAACCCATCCTTTAAAGAAAGATGAATCCTAAAATGTCTTCATAGTAGAGGAAGAGATACATCAGACACATGTAATTACTATCACTTTCAATAATAATCTATGAGGAAGGGAATTTAATGTTGCATCCCAGAAATACAAGAAAACTAACACAATAGCTGGTCCTGCCCTCGTGAGTTTTTGGTGACATTTATTCATTAAAGAGTATTTTAAATGGAAAAAGAAAGTGAATTACACAACAATGTGTCATATGATCTATTTTTTTTTAAAACAATAACTATATATAGAGGCAAATATATGTGCTTTTGTACCTGTATATATTCACTCACTTAAATATACCAGGTGCTAATCTAGACATCAAGAATATAGGTGAGGATATTATATTCAATTTATGATCAGTGGTTACCTGAAAGAATAGGGGGGGAAAGGAGATATTCTATTTAATACTGTTCTATAGTATTGTTTTAATTAGTTCAAATGAGCTCAAATTATTTCTGTACCTTTTTCTTACTTAAGCCTTTCAGATGTTTTAGGAACGGGCCACTTGACAGGTATGTCTCTAGAGACAGGCTTTTTCTTTCTTTAACATTGATTTTAATGCTTGCAAACAAGGTCAACTGTGCAGAAAAGAATAAAAAGACTCTTTTCCATCTATACTAGCATCTCATGAAGGCTCAATTTGGAATTAGGATACTTATGTGGAAAACAGTATTGATCCATGATCCAATATTTTGTATTGCAGATGCTATTA
Organism: Pipistrellus hanaki; assembly: GCF_964339955.1. Classification (NCBI taxonomy): domain Eukaryota; kingdom Metazoa; phylum Chordata; class Mammalia; order Chiroptera; family Vespertilionidae; genus Pipistrellus; species Pipistrellus hanaki. Next base: position 35,045,724 of record NC_140511.1, read on the forward strand.
CATTTTTGCTAGAACAGTTTTTCATTGTGTGTAACCATGTCACAGATTGCAGGACATTTAACATACAATGGCTTACACAATTAATACCAATACTGATCCCAAAACTTGACACTTTAGGAACGAAAAATACCTACACCTCCCCCACATTCCTGTGTCCAGTTGAGAACTCTGTTAGATCTGAGGTCACTGAGGGCAGAGCCATCACTTTCTTCACCAATGCGTCCCCCAAACTTAGCACACAGGGTGCCACAAAGAAGACGCCCAGGGGTGCTTGACTCCTGACTGAATCTATGTGGTGCTTGAAAATTTGATTGTTCAAATTCACTTCATTTTCCTATAAGCACTACTCTATTTTTAGTTTGCGTTGGCAGCCCTTTTTGTTTTTCTACTGCCAAAGTAACACAAACCTTCTGAGAAGGGAGAGTACAGGATAGAGGACACTCATGGGGGGGAAAAACACAAACTATCAAGGCGGACATCTGTAATACTTTCAACAATAAAGAATCCTATATAACAAAGAGATAATATGCTCATTAGACCAGCGGGTGGACAACCTTCTGGAAGGACCTTCCAGAACAACCAGTGGGCAGGGCTGAGAGGCAGCCGGGATGTGAGGGCCCAGCCCCTTGCACGAATTTCATGCATCAGGCCTCCAGTTATAAATAAATAAACAAACAAGTAAAACAAAGTAACACAAACCTTAAACTCAATAGTTAAAACTTTTTATATGACTTCTAAAGTGGTTGTGACAATACATGTTACTTTAAAATTATTCAGATACTACAAAAGGCTGTAAAATAAAATGCAATCCCTTCTCTCTTTTTTACGGCTCTCTCCCACTATGGCCTCAACACTGTGGCCCTTTGAAACTGCCACTAGCATTTAGCCTTTGATTGTGTAAACCATACTTCATCAGATCATATGTCCTTTACTTAAACAAGCAGGGTTATCTATACATACAGTTTGCAACTTGCTTTTCTCTAATTGATCAAATATAGCCTGGACATTTTTCAGTATCAGAATATTAGACATGTTTGCCATTGCTTTTGATGGTTGCATAGTATTCTATTGTGTGGCTTTTTAATAATTCATTGAATCAGTTCCCTGTTGATACTGTTTTTAACAGTTGATTACATTTAGTGGTAGTTCTATTTCAAAAACCACAAGAAAACTGAATGTGGGTGTTTTTTTTGTTTTGTTTGTTTGTTTGTTTGTTTTTGAATAGCTGAGCATTTGCAGTCAGTCTACTGATTTCAAAAGGGATAGCATGCTGAGCAAACTCAGAAGGTGGCTCTCATTACCACCATCCATCAAGGAAAGACCTCAGCTTTAAATGTGACCCTAAGCTACAGGAGTCTGTCAGCCTGAAACATAAACACATCTCATGCCAGGATAAAGGACTTAGAGGTTGAGGTGAGAAGCAGATCTTAGAGGGCAAGATTTTCCTCACCCCCCAACCCTAGAGTTTGACCCTTTGCCTGAGCAGTTTTAGAACTCAAGTGATACAGAGGTGAGTGAATTCTTAGCAAAAATGTTTTCAAGGGCACCATGATATGGAATGAGGGCTTCAAGGATTTCTCCATCATGATACCAAAAGAGACATTTGTATCAACAGAGACCCATGTGCAAAGCACCCAGGAACAAGAGACTGGTTCTGTCATGGGATGTATGTGTCACTGTTGTCATGTTTACATATTCCCTTTTAATGTATATCCCAAAGGAAGTTCCCAAGTCATTCTGCCAAACCCTAATTGGGAAAAAAAAAAAAAGCCCCAAAGGGACAGAGAGTTTGTTAACAGCAAAGCCACAGCATGACCTGAGACTTAAAAATCAAATATATCGTGAATGAAGGGCCATCCAGAGTACATCTGAGAACAAAGAGCTCCTTCTCCACGAGGGATGCCATCTTCTGACTAAAGATTCTTGAGCCTACCCTCAAAGATTCTGATCCATGAGTCCAGATAATCAACCATTCTCTCTATATATGGCAAATCCCTTCTGGAAAAGCCTCTGATCAGTACCTTGCCCTAAATAAACATGCAATAAATGATAATGATTTAAATAACATTAGGTGATCTAATAGTTCAAGAATGTATTATCTCAAGAAATATTAAGTATCTAGGTAGTGTTCGAAATATGAGAGGTTTAGAAGTAAAAGAGACAAAGTCCCAACTCACAGGAAGTATTTCTTGGGATGGGTGAGATAATAAACAAGCAAAATATCAAATAGGCCTAAGTTCCATAAGAAATTAAAGCAGTAAGTTAAAGATAGGCTGGAAAACAGAGCTCTCTGAGGAATTGGTCTTTAATCTGAGATTTTATGAGCATAAGGGATTGAATGTGAGAAGATACAGGGGAGAACACTATCTTCAGAAAGACAACTGCCATAAGTGCTCAAGGCTAGAGGAAGCTGGATTTAGGCAAAGCAGAATGAAGACCCTATAACTACCAACAAGTGAAAAAGGTAGGCAGTGGAATGAAATACACTCAGAAGGATGAGTTGAGGTTAAGGGGAGGTGTTTGGACTTTATTCAAAGTACAAGAAGCCAATGGGGGAAAAATTAACAAGACATAGACATGACCTGATACATATTTTGAAAATATCATTCTGGCTGGTGGGTCAAAAATGGATAGAAGAGAGTGGGGAGCCAGAGTGCGAGCAGAGAGCCCAATAAAGAAGCTCTTGTATTGTACTTGGGAGCAATGGTGGAGTTGGAGAAAAGTGGATGGACCTGAAATCTGGTTTGGAGCTGGAGTAAACAGGCATGCTGATGGGTTACATGGGGAGATGGGAGGCAGAGGGGAGAAGAGGAAGAAAATCAAGGTTGGCACATGAGTTCTGGTTTGAGTGGTTGATGTCTGTATTACTCTTCGTTGAAAATCAAAAAATTCCCCAGAAACAGGTTTAGAAGAGAAATTAGAGTTTGCTGTTCAGCCTGATGAGTTTGGAAAATCTTAGACATCCTACTGAAGAGTTCAAATAAGCTGGTAGATTTACAAATCTAGAGTTAAGAGAAGAACCAGATATTGGCTGGAGATATTAGCATCATCTTATGTTTGTGTAACATATAAGGAAGGTTTCAACTAGTTCTTATTTATATCTATATAATAAAAGCCTAAGTGACTGTTATAGCAGAACAACCGATCATTATGATGCACACTGACCACCTGGGGGCAAACGCTCAATGCAGGAGCTGCCCCTTGATGGTCAGTGCACTCCCACAGGAGGAGCACCGCTCAGTGAGAAGCTGGGCTCATGGCTGGCGAGTGCAATGGTGGTGGCAGGAGCCTCTCCTGCCTTCATGGCAGCGCTAAGGAGCAGTGAGCTGAGCTGTAAGGAGCAGCGAGCAGGTAGGTGGTAAGGAGCAAGGGGTCCAGACTGCGAGATGGATGTCCACCTGCCTGCTTAGGCTAGAGGGTGCAGATCAGGCTGAGGAACCCTCTGCCAGTGTACAAATTTCATGCACCAGGCCTCTAGTATTCTTATAAAGATAGTTACCTGATCAATAAAAATGCATGAATCCTAAAGTTGTTTACTGTGTTTTGGCCGGTAGTAAGTGGGTTCAGATAGACAAATTATATCTTACCATTTTCAATGAAAGACTCTAAAATGATCAATCCTCTTTAAACACCCTAGTAAACCAACACATTTTTAAAGACATTTTTTAATATATGCCCATTTTTGCATCAGTAAGCCATATTTAAAAGGGAGTTAATTTCAACTGCTAAGACATGCAAATATCCAATATCATTTTTCATTTTGCTTCTGCTCCAGGATTCTGGCCTTTAGCTCTCATGCAGCTACTGTCAGAAATGTTATCACTCTCCACCGAGTGTAACAGCCTCCAGCAGGAGAAGGGAACTTAATTAGAAATTTCCACTTGAAATTCAATTTATAGTTCGTTCACTCTGAGACGCGCTAGAGGGTATTTCAAAAGTTTAGTGCTGAAATGCTGAATGAACTGTTTGTTTTTCTCATGTTCTCAACAAAATACACTTCACACATAGAATATATTGGTTTATTAAGCACAGGAAGAGAACGTAGAGATTTAGCATGAGGCTCTCTTTCTAGAGTAAGAAACTGAGGCCCAGAGAGGTAAAGGGACTGCCCAAAGTGAAATGGATGGGACAGTAACTCCAGGCTCCTGACTCCTAAGATTGCTCTCTAGGGTACCAGGCCTCCTCTCGCAATGTCCATAACCCTGGCACTGCTCCTGGGTCTGTTGGTTTTTTTATTGAATAATTTTATACTAGCCCATATCATCCATTGTGTGTGTCAGGGGAGGATTCAATAATAGCTAATAATTATATGTCCTACTATATCCAGGCTTTATTGTGTTCTACATGCAATAACTAAACTAGACTTACAGCAATTATGTGAAATGGGCGTGCTTATTACCCTCTTTTTGTACAACAAAACTCTTCTGCCAACCAGGTGTGTCTCGGTTGAGCATCATCCTGCATACCAGGAGGTCATTGGTTCCATTCCTGGTCAGGGCACATGCCCAGGTTGTCGGTTCAGTCCCCAGGAGGGAGCATGCAGGAGGCAAGTGATTGATATTCCTCTCTCATCGACAGTTCTATTTCTCTCTCCCTCTCACTTTCTCTCTCTAAAATCAATACAAACATATTTAAAAAAAAAAACAAACAAAAAAAAAACTCTTTTACATCTGGGTCTAGTCAGATCAGGGCACTCACCTTAGAAACAGCAAGGCTAAAATGATTATTAATATTATTTTTCTAATTTCCAGATATATATTTTCCAACTACCTGCAAGATGTCCAGTAGTCATAACAAACTCAATGTGTCTTAAAATGAATTATCTCTTGTCCAAACCTGCTTTTTGCCCTGTGTCCCCATCTTGATTAATGGTAATATCTCCCCTCTAATCACCTTTCCCATCTCCCATTTCCAATCCATTCAACACTATCATTGTTATTTAAGCTCTATTTGGATCCCAGAGGTAGTTGAGGAGAATAGCTGTGTAGAACTTCCCTATGTGTCCTTTCTCAAGTCTGTGCCCATTTCCCACTCTCAATTCAATTCTCATTTTTCTAATTCAGGTCTTCATCACCTACCATTTGTAATTTTGCAATCATTTCCCATTTGATTATCAAATTTTTGATCACTTAGTTCTTCAACCCCAACATTTTTCAGTTGCCATAGTTACCTCACCTGCAACATAAATCAACTTGTGTTCAATGCCTCTGTAAAGCCCTCCTGGCTAGTTATTATTATTACTAGAGACCCAATGCATGAAGATTCATGCAAGAATGGGCCTTCCTTCCCCTGGCTGCCAGTACCACCTTTGCTCTAGCTGGAGCCACCTTTTCACCTTCCCACACCATTGGTGTGGTGTGTAACTCCTTATTCATCACCATGATGACAACACAAGTGTCCCACCCCTGGCCACTTGGTGCCTGCGTACGCAAATTAACCTGCCATCTTTGTTGGGTTAATTTGCATACTCTTGATTGGCTGGTGGGTGTTGCGAAGGTATGGTCAATTTGCATCTTTCTCTTTTATTAGTATAGATTTTTTTTTTTAAATCCTCACTAGAGGATATTTTCCCACTGATTTTTAGAGAATGGAAGAGTGAGGGAAAGACAGAAACATCAATGTGAGAGAAACACATCAATTGGTTGCTTCCTGCATGAGCCCCATCCAGGCCTGGGCCAGGGAGGAGCCTGCAACCAAGATATGTGCCCTTGATCTGAATCAAACCCGGGACTCTTCCATCCACAGGCTGGTGTTCTATTCACTGAGCCAAACTGTTTGGGGCTCTCTTGGCCACTTGTTTACAAAATTTCTTAACCTGACATTCAAAGTCTACTTCTGCTCAAACCATTTTTCTTTTCTCTCTCTCCATGCTCTATGCCAACTGCCCCAGCCCACTCACCATTCAGGATTAAATGGGATATGTATAGTTTCCTTGCTTCCCTCACACATATGTGATAAGGATCGGGTCATACATGTGAATGCTTTTATTATATTTGTTGTTTATATCTCACTTTGTTGGGTAAGAAATGTGAGGTGGGAAAACAGCTTTCTCACTGTAAAACATTTTTGAGATGTTATTTTTAACTCATGGAAAGCACTGAATTCTGAATCACTGGGGACCCTAGAGATGGTGGGGCCGAGCACCTTCCATTTTCTACAGCAGTTTAGCCACTGGCCTGAGTCAGTTAGTGGCTGACTTAGCAACTGAACCGATTTCCACCTCACTGCATCGCATCACTTCAGGAAAATGAAAATAGTTTATTTTCCTCTTGAGAAAAGATGAAGCCTTCTACATTTATTTAATTCACTGGTAATATATCTTACTGTCTCTAGTCTCTCTGAATAAAGGACAAAGTGTTCAGATTCTGCCCCAGTTTCTTCCCTGCTGCTCCCTGGCCATGTACCAACCAGACCCCCAACAGTGAAGTAATTTGTTTGAAATGGTCCCTTGTGTGTTCTGTATCTGACTTATTCTAATTGAAATCTAGTGCCAATTATCTAGCCCTTCCCACTGGGTCACCCCTTTGTATTTTTTTCACAATTAATAATTCAGTTAAAATTGTAGTTATTAGCTACTCTTAGCTATTCCAAGACAGTCTTCTACCTAATCTACTTCTTAATTTTATCACTGTTAATAAAAGCCATTTAGCCGGGACCAGTTTGGCTCAATGGATAGAGTGTCGGCTTGGGGACTGAAGGGACCCGGGTTCGATTCCGGTCAAGGGCATGTACCTTAGTTGCGGGCGCATCCCCGGTAGGGGGTGTGCAAGAGGCAGCTGATCGATGACTCTCTCATCAATGTTTCTAACTCTCTATCTCTCTCCCTTCCTCTCTGTACAAAATCAATAAAATATATTAAAATAAATAAATAAATAAATAAATAAATAAATAAAAGCCATTTAAAGTCTGTGTTTTATAGATAATGGATATGCTATAATACAAATAACAACCATTAACTGAGTACCTACTTAATGTGCCAAGTGTTAAGTACTTTATGTGCATTATATCCAACTAGAGGCCCGGTGCACAAAATTCATGCATGGAAGCGGGGTGTCCCTCAGCCCACCCTGTACCCTCTCCAATCTGGGATCCTCTCACAATCCAGGACTGCTGGCTCCCAACTGCTCGCCTGCCTGCCTGCCTGATTGCCCCTAACTACCCTCCCCTGCCAGCCTGGTCACCCCTATCTGCCCTCTTCTGCCAGCTTTGTCTGCCCTAACTGTCCTCCCCTGCAGATTTGATCGTCCCAAACTGCCCTCCCTTACCAGCCTGGTCCCCCCAACTGCCCTCCCCTGCAGGCCTGGTCCCTTCCAACTGCCCTCCCCTGCCAGCTATCTGTGGCGGCCATCATGCCCACATGGGAGCAGCCATCTTGTGTGTTGGAGTGATGGTCAATTTGCATATTACCTCTTTATTAGATAGGATTATCTAAAGAACAACTCAGAAAAAGTAGGGTTAGTACTTTTGTTGCAAGATGAGGAAACTGAAAGTCAAAAGAGTTAAGTAACTTACCCAAGTACCCAAGGTCATAGAGTTAGTAAGTAGTGTGACCAATTTTTGAGTCTTATCTTTACCAAGTCTAAACCCAATGTTCTTCTCAAGACATTGTTTCCATAGCAGACAGATGACCTGAGCTGGGATGCAAAAGTTCAGCAACCATAAGCAGTAGTTGCCTTCTGAGAAGCATCTCCGAAGGGACCAATTCACCTTGGGAGGCTCTGAAAATGCCTGACAATAGCACACAGTTCCTGCATATTCCCTGTATTTCCTTTAGCTGCAAGCACTCCTGAAATAGAGGAGTAATGATAAAATAGCATTTCTCAATTTTAAGCTGAGGAATGGTTCCCCATTGCAGTCATAATAAATTCCAAATTCACTAAAGTCGCTTATCATGCCTATACCCCCAAATCCTTGGGAGATGGTAATGTGTCATGATTAGGGTTGCAGGCTCTTAAACAGTAGTGCCTGGGTTTAATTCCTGGCTCTATCATTATTAGCAGTGGAACCTTGGGCAAGTTCTCTAATCTGTCCATGCCCCAGTGGACACCTTGAGAAAATAGGCATTGTTATGTGTTCTTACATCATAGAGATGGTATAAGTGTTAAGGGATTAGGTATATAGAAAATGCTAAAACTGTGCCTGTCAACTATCACCATCATCATCACCACTTCCACCACCACCATCATTACCTTCATTTCTCCTACTTTATCACTCACTTCTTTCCCACTGTTTTCTTCCTTCTCTTCCCTTCAGTAACAACTACTTTCTTTTCTTCAGATATGCCAGACCCTCACTCACTTCCACACCATCCTATCTGCTTCCCTCTCTTCCTCAAATATTGCTACTCCTCTGCCCATCTCTTTCTCCACAGCCCTTCCTTCCTGGATAACTCGTTCAGATCTTGTTTCTGATGTCACTTCTTCCAGAAAGCCTTCCCAGACCTCTTTATACTTCTGAAGGGGTCCCTCCTCTGGGTCCCAGAGGATTCTGACCTTTTTGTGTCATAGTACTTATCACTGGGTGCTTTAATTGTGTGTTTACCTGTCATTGTCCTCTACTGGGTGGTCAATGGCTCAACAATGGATATGTGTCATTCTGGCTCACTCCTTTTCTTAAATTGGAAGAGGAAATTACTGAATGGATATTTTAAAGAAGCAGAGTTTGTTTTAGCACTTTGTTTACTTCTAGATACTATACAAGAAGTATATTAAAGGAAAATAATTACAGTGACTGCCCAAGTTGCCATAATTGACCTCCTATGATCTCTCCTGAGTTTTATGATGGATTAAATAATATAAAGATGCTAAAGATAACACTCATAAAGGCCATCCCAAAATGGGATGGACAGACTATAAAGAAGAGAGTTCCCTGTCACAGGAGGCATGCAAGCAGATGCAAATTGTCACTTGATGAAAGTGATATAAAGGGATGGGGAAGGAAGTAAGGTTGTTTAACCTGAAAAAGAGAAAACTCTCTTCAAATATGAGAAACACTTGACCCTATATAATCTTAGTAGGCAATATCACCCCAATAAATTTAATTTTTAGAATATTAGAAAGAGGATCACATGAAAAAAAATCATAAAAAAAGAAAATTCTGTGAACTCTCAGAGGGTAGGACTAGATGCAATAGGTGAAAAATACCAGGAAGATGATTTAGTTTCAACACAAATAACTTTTTTTATTTTTTGGAGCTGACCCCAAGAGGAATAGATTTCCCTGAAAGATATTGAGTTTTTTATCAGCATGGACCAGGGTCAAAAAACTTAGATGACCATTGTCCTGGGATAATGTAGTGTGACTAACACTCATTCATTTGCCTATTCACTCACCTCTTCACCTACTATATCCCAGGCACTTTGCTAGGGAAACAAGATCTAATGAGACAAGCTCCTACGTTTTAGGAGTTCACAAATAAGCACATTCCACGAGTCTTTTTAGTCTGAATCATTACGGACTAGGAGAAGTTTTCCAGGTGATGAAAGGGTGAAAAATTATGTTCTAGATAAGGAAAACAGCCTTTGCAAGGATAGAAATGCCTGAATCAGAGAAATATAAAAGTTCAACATGGTGGAGGTGAGGGATAGGGCATATGAATAATGTGTTCATATCCCTTTAAAGGTATATATTAATGGCTGCAAAGGATTACAAAATCTCTCCCCATTTCTGAAATTCTCTCATTTTTATATTATTCTTTCTATAATACTAATAAATACATTTCTAAAGAACATATATAGTAATTTATTCAGGGAACTTGGAGCCCCAGGCCAAGTAACAAACTGGCTTAAGTAACAAACATAATGCTCACCTAAAAAAAAAAAAAAAAAAAAAAAACTATATCTATTTGAATTAACTAGAAGTCCTAACCTTCCTATCCATTACTAACTTGGTGTGAAAAGGATGTCATAATAAATAGGATTTAATGTTTTCGATGATCCAGTTATATACATAATAAGATGGCAATCGATGGAATTTTTCTAGCCTCCCAAAGCCTTTGTTTCAACCCTACATGCTCTCATCATTATAAGCTGGGCCATAATGTCTAAACCAGGTTGCTTGAGCCCATTTCTGAGCTGACCAGCATGACATACCGAATTGTGGGCTGTCAGTCTCAGGGACCTTGAAAGGCAAACTTCAGAATTAGAATCTTGCAGGTGTAGACCCTCAGAATTAGACAGTCTATTGAAGGAAGAACAATAAGAAATGGTAGTAAGAGTTCAAGAATCTTAGTTAGACTATTTTAAATTATTAACTTCTTCCAACTATTTAACCTTGAAGAAAGCTAGTGACTCTCACTGAGCTCAGTTTTCTTATTTATAAAATCAGAAAAGTAATCCTAGGCTTCTGAAGATTAAATGAGATAATGAATAAATATCCCTCTAGATATCAACATGCCTGATCATCAGTGAATGTTAACAATGACTGTCATTATTAATCTCAACAGTATTTAATGGCATTTATTCTCTCAGTTTATGCTTCAAGAAGAGAAAATTCAAATTGAAGTAGAAAAACAGAAATAATAAATATATGAGTCTGTGTCACCCTTGGTATTTTGAAATGTCATGTCAGTGATGTAAACTGTTTTCAAATGCTTCTGAAAATGTTATTTGAGCAAAGGTTGCTGATAAAAACTCAACTCACGAGGAGAGACATAAGAAGCAAAGTGACCTTGAAAAGTTTAAAGGACTGAAAGAGAACATGTATGCTAAACCCTGGAGGGAAATCAACAGGGCCCCGGGCAGTTGTGGTATGGTACAGGATGATGGCAGCATCCAAAGCTCTACAAATGTGGGAACAGGCCTAAGATGAACAAGATTTCTACCAGTCCAGTGGAAAATAAACACACACCCATCATAGGGAACATCTGCTACAGTGGAAAGAATCCTGGGCTGAGAAAGAAGCCTTGGCTACATTGACTCTGATATGCCTTAAGGCAAGTCCCTTTCTGTAATGGGTACTTTCTCTACTGTGTAAGTGCTGGGTGAACAAGTTTCTAAGTTTCTTTCAGTACTGAAACTGAACTAACCTGTATACTATATTCCATATTGGTTAATTTCTATTAGATTTTACTTCATTACTAGTAAATATATTACAGAGGGGAAGATATAACACAAAACTTAATAGCTAAAAGGGAAAAAAAGTGGTAAATGTGACTAAACATTTTAAACTTCTATATGACAAGAAATAACATACAAGTGAGAAGCTAAAATAGTTAAATGCAATAACACAAAATACAAACACCAAACTAGTAAGAATATTTATACGAAATAGACCACTAATATTTTTAATATACAGATAAAATGTTAAAAGAGCAAACAGCCAGTGTGACTTCTTGATTGATCATCGACCTATGAATCAGGAGGTGGATGATGAGAGAAATTGCTGGACATGAGATTATGTGATCCTTGACTTGTGTATTCAGTTTCCGGTAAACAAAAGCCTAGATGAAATTACTTTTCCTATCTCTTCCAGCTGAGTCATACTTCTGACCCATCAATGCCTGGACAATTTCTGAAATGACGATCAGCTACCAAGGAGTTAATCTGAAATTTTATAATTCAAAGGCACTGTTAGAATCAAAGAATTCTAGCTCAGAGAGTTAGGAGAGAATTGAGGCTCAGTTTGGCGATAGAGCTGTCACTGAGCTATTGAGTGGCACAGGCGGGCCACCCACCCCTAGCTCAGCTGGGTTCCCAATTTACTGTGTAAACAGTGCTTTTAGTAAGGAGTTACCATAATAGAAAGCCAGGGAAGAGACCATGAAAGTTTTAAAAGTGAATAAGGAGTGCCCAGCTGACATGCCTCAGTATTTGAGCATCGACCTTATGAACCAGGAGGTCATGGTTTGATTCCCAGTCAGGGCAGGTGCCCAGGCCCGTGGGATCGATCCCTAGTGTGGAGCACACAGGAGGCAGCCAAACTTTCTCTCCCATCATTGATGTTTCTATCTCTCATTCCATCTCCCTTCCTCTCTTCAATCAATAAAAATATTTTTAATAAATAAAAGTGAATAAGGAGACTTTAACAAGGTTACTATGAGATGTCCAAGATGCGGAATTGAGAATGACAGATGTTCCAGGCCTGATAAGGAAACAGAGTAGCAACTCCCACCAATCCAGTATCATGGTCAAAGAGGATTCATGTGAGGCCAAATAGGATTCTATATTTTATGGGTAGATAAGCTGATCAGTTATTTTATTCTTTTTCATGGGAGGTGGCCATTTTCCCTATAAATAAAAGAAAGCAGAATTCTGGTATCATCTGCAAAAATCACTCTCTGTGTAGGTTAGAGAACTGGACTTACTATGTGCCAGGTTAGAGAACTGGACTTACTGTGTGCTCTGTTGAAGCAGAAAGGCTTCCTCAGACTTGTCTTGTTCACTTTTGTTCTTCACCCACAGTGCCTCTCCTGGGGCAGACAGGGAGCCCTGTCATTGACAAGCACTCAGTAATTACATTGTGTTGATTTAGACCAAATTGATTGGAGAAAGATTTTAGCTTTTGCTTCTCATTAAATTTGACTTCAGAATGAATTCTCCCTCTCGGCAGTTCTGTGCTGGTTTGGAGATGCTCTGTTTCTCTTCTGGCACGGGCCCCAAAATGGGAGTTAGCAGCAGCAACATAAACTGCAGGCATTCTGTATTTCATTTTGTCAGAAGCCACAATGGAATTGTACATGGAAATGGGACGGTCAAATTTATTTTGGAACAAAGCTCAGGCCTATCTAACTGAGCTCAGGATGACGGGACCAGGCTTCTGACCAAAGAGGGAGTTTTGGCGGGCAGCCAGTCAGTTCCATTGTATATAGTGTCCCCAGAACCCTATCTGAATGTATTAATCCGTCAGTGCACCTTACATGTGTCTCTCTTTATTACCCTGTTTTCCCTCTAATTTTGAAGGCTTCTATCCACCCCAGAAATCTAGGAAACTCACAGAGGCATAGGAACTGAACACACTGAGAGCCTAGTGGCAGTGGGCCTACAAAAGAGTTTCAACGTGGTCAGGCCATAGCACAAACACCACAAGATGAAATTTCATGTGTCTGCTACCTAAAAATTCTCAGGAGCATAATACACAAATGCCTGGGTAGGACATGAGGGGTTTTTAGGCAGGTGGCATAATCTTAAACAGACTCTCCATTCTGGGAAACTTTGTCCTTCTGTCAATCAGAATAATACGCCTTATGAAACACCAACATCCTGTGTCATCCTGTCTTTCAGGTGAATGGCATTGACCTCCGTGGAGCATCCCACGAACAGGCTGCTGCTGCACTGAAGGGGGCTGGACAGACAGTGACGATCATAGCACAATACCAACCTGAAGGTCAGTGAGCACCCAAACGTGTAATGTTCTGATATGTGAATGTGGACCCGCGTTTCTGATTGCCTGTGTTAACTAGTCACTGCCAACAGGGAAATCGGTGCTTTATATGCCTAGGACAGGAGGCTGTCTTATCCTTTATCTTCCAAGGAAAACTTCAGACAGCTAGAAAGGTCTGTTTGAAATACGAATTCAAATAAGTAACAGCCAGCATCAGCTTTATTTCATTTATTTTCTTATCTGATACATACTTTTTGGTCAGCAATGGACACTATAAAAACAATTGAGATTTAGGAAGCAAGGAGGAGAGATTTCAACTACAGAAACAGATGATCAGTAGATCATATTCTCTCCTTGTAGCATTAATTCTTTGACACTAACATGGCTGTGGATGCCCTTGATGTGGATTTATTTTTTGCTTTCATTTTTACTTTTGCCTTTTCTACTACACTATCACGTGTTTGGAATGCATCACTATCAACTGTGAGACGTGGTGAGATGTCATAAATCCTATTAGCTTCCTGGGCCTCGAAGAGATATCCTAGATTGGATTAGCTGTACCCTACTCTTTGGTTTGTTTCAACTTCTGTTTCTGTGATCAGAATGAGAAACAATGAGACAACCAGGATGTTTTCTATTGAAGTTGATTTCTTAGCAGACTTGTGGGTAGAATGTTCCCTTGTTCATGAAACATAGTTAAGTGCACCATCGTGGGCTAGACTCTGTACAAAATAACAGAGGCATAGGTGTCTGTCCTTGAGAAATATGGTTAATTGCTTTTGCTCTACATGGCTAGCAAACAGGAATATTAAACAGCCAAACATGAAAACACAAGATGCCACCAAGGCAGAGCCTTTGTGCCTGTGGATATATGGAGCTTCTTTGGCCTCTCAAATGATTCTTTCATAAAGTCAGTTTGTCTTGTTGTTTGGAAGACTGCTGTTTCTGTCTTGCCTGTGGCATCTTAGATTTTACCATTAATGGTAGCCAACCACTACTTACCTGAGAATAGAGTAAACATTCTGCCCAGTGTGTTTTGGTATATTGTTTTCACTTTGTCTGGCTTTGGAATTAGACTGTGCAATAGTTATAAAAATATATCTATTTATCTATATACCTATATAAAATTATTATTATTAAATGCTTTCTCATATTGCTCTAGCCCAGATATGGCTAGAGAGGCTGGGGAAGAAGGAATAGATCAGTGAAATAAAGATAAAATTTATACATATATATATATATATATATATATATATATATATATATATATATATATATAGAATATATTCTTCTGGGGGAAACAATACTAATGATGATAACACCAAGGGAACATGTTCTTCCTAGACAGTTTTGAAAAGCCTTTCTACTTCTTAAAAAGGAATGTCTTCTAATAGGAATAAATGGTTCCAAATGTACCCATTGTAAAACAGAAAACGAAGAAATCTGGGTTAGCACAATATGATGAACAAATTCTACTTTATATAGTGTAATAACTTTTTCATGGGATTCTTTCACTTTCTTGATAGCTGTTTCCTTTCAGTCTCATAGCCTGGCACCTGGCCTAAACACCCTGGGCTGTTTTCTCATCAACAATTCTGTAGATTGATAAGATGGTCAGAACTATAGTTATACCAATTAGAAGCTCTTGATAGTGAAGCTCAAATAACCTTGAACAGAATGATTTCAAGCCTTAAAGGCTACAATAAAGGACAACCAACTTGTCCTAGTTCTATCAACATAAATCATCTTAAACTTCAACTTAGGTTCCTTTAAGCAATATACTTAATTTAGATACTGTGTTGTACTTTATCAAGATGCCTGTTCAAAGCAAATCAATTTTTAAAGCACTTTTAATGAATCCTGCAAATAACAAACAAGAAGCTTATTTCAAAATGCCAAAGTATAGGTCAGATTCACAGAATGACTTCCCCATTTTAACATTTTAACTGTATTGTCATTTGTTGCAGCTTTAAGTTGGTTAGAAATGTAGTTATGCAACATCAAGCAAGTATTTTCTTTTTCTTTTTTACAAATTTAATGTTCAACTAAGCCTATTCTATTATTTGAAATAGAAGACTGATTGCATTGTTGTCTAGGCCCTGTAGGGACATTTAAATATACAACAGCTTTAGGAAATAATGAACAATTTTCTTTTAAAATAACAAGTGGAGCCTAGCTGGTTTGGCTCAGTGGATAGAGCCTAGGCCTGCAAACTGAAAGGTCCTGGATTTGATTCCAGGGCACATGCCTAGGTTGCAGGCTCGATTCCCAGTGGGGGGACATGCAGAAGGCAGCCAATCAATGATTCTACCTCATCGTTGATGTTCCTTCTCTCTCTCCATCTCCCTTCCTCTCTAAAATCAATAAAAATATATTTTGAAATAAATATCAAGGGGAAAGAAGAGTACATCATGAGATTCCATTAAGAAATTCTCACCACATCCTCTTTGTTTGCACCAGTATTGTGAGGTGTACACGCTAAGACGCATTTTATTGACATCTCTTTTGGAATGGTCAAGAACCACCCTTCCTGTAAATATGTTTCACAGTTACTTTCAAATGCTTTTACTAGGAATATTCTAGCTGCCTTGCTCAGTATTACCAAATATTCAGAAAATGTGGCCCTTGACCCCATCCCAAATCTTTGTCATGAAGAATTTTTTTTATCTTATTGAGGAGAAAGAGCTTAGGCACATTTAATGGAGACTGGTTCCTGATGACATAAGACCAAAATTGTATGATAATGGTACCACTTCTACAAAGCACGAAACATCAGAGAATGGATAAACCTGCAGGAGCTAGAACAGTACAAATAGTACTTTATGGAAATAAGGGAATAGACCGAGACCTTGAAGAATGGATAGGATTTCTGTTCAGGAGAGGAGGGAGAAAGAATATCTTGTTAAACTCCACAAGACTGTGAGCTCCATGCATGCAGAGAGAAACCTATATTTTCTCTGATAAATCGGCCTTCAGTATTGTGCTATAATTGGTATTTCTTAAAGAGTTGCTGAACTAGGGAATAAAATTTTGCTATTTTTCAGTATTTGAATTTCCACTTGAAGGTAATTAAAGATTGAAGAGATTCAGTTTACTACTTGCATTTTTTATTTTTGCTTCAAAGCAAAAAATAAGAGCTAAACAAGTGGGCGTCACAAAAATATAAAACCATTTCCAATTGTGTTTTTTCATAGCACTTGGCATATTTTTTAAATAATTATAAATAATTTATAAATATCATGAGGTATTTATGTTTTTCTCGGCAAGTTTTACCCATATCCACTAACATCATCCTTTTTAAATATATAAGTTTTTATTAATTTTAGAGAAGAAGGGAGAAGGAGAGAGAAAGAGAAGCATCGATCAGCTACCTCCTGCGAGCCTCCTATTGGGGATGGAGCCCACAACCCAGGCATGTGCCCAGATGGGGAATTGAACTGATGACCTCTGGGTGCATGGGATGACACTCAGTCAACTCAGCCACACCCGCCAGAGCCGATATCATCCTTTTTTATCATCTTCTACCACTGCTGCTTAAGACTGCTCCCTGTACCTAACACTTGATTATGAATTTTCATGTTTCTGGTAGTTTATGTAGTTTTGTAGTTATGTAGGTTTGATAAAATTGATATGAGTCTGGTAGTTATGTAGGTTTAAGTAGTATTCTGTTAAAGAATGAGATGTGGAGGAAAACAAGTCCCTCCAATGTCTACTCAAGTACCTGCTGGCTGAGGGGGACCTCCATCAACTTCCTCTTTTTTACTTGGGTAAATTAATCTGGGTAAATAAATATGAATAAGGGTAAAGATTATAGTGACAGAGAAATATACGTTGGGCAGGGAAGGCCTTGCGAATAAGATGCTATTTCAGCAGAGACTTTAAAGAAGTGAGGGAGTAAGCTTTGGAGGAGGAAGTTAATTATTCTAGAGTATTGGTCTACCAAGCAAAAGTGGTCCATGAACTCGCAGCATAAACATCCACCTAAAACTTGTTAAAACTGTACAATCCCAAGCCCCCATTCAGGCCCACTAAGTCAGAATCTACATTTTTATCAACCAGATTATGATAATTGAAATCATAAACCACCAGCCTTTGCTCATGTGGATTCTTCTACCTGGAATTCTCTTTTCTCCCTTTCTACCAGTAGGATTCCTAGTCATTTTGAGGATCCTCGGATGTCAATTCCACTAATAAATTCTTTATTCTGCTAAAACATTAATTGATTATTCCTATGAGCTCCCTAAACCTGTATTCAGGTGCCAGGATTTGCACATTTCTCTACTCAAGTAAGCTTCTAGAGGGCAAGGACCCATCTATCCCTCATTTTATCTCCCATGTTAATTTGCTCAATATGAACTTGACTGTGTTTAATTAAAGCGTTTTCAAATGGTTCTCCATTTGTTGTAGAAGTGCAATATTATATCTTCAGTGTGTTGGCCAATATTGATAATAAGTACTTAAAAAATAATTGATGAGTAGGTAGAGCGTCGGTCTGCGAACTGAAAGGTCCCGAGTTCGATTCCGGTCTAGGACATGTACATTGGTTGCGGGCACATCCCCGGTAGGGGGTGTGCAAGAGGCAGCTGGTCAATGTTTCTCTCTCATCGACGTTTCTAGCTCTCTATCTCTCTCCCTTCCTCTCTGTAAAAAATCAATTAAATTACATTTAAAAAATAAAATGAAATAAAAAAAGAAATAATTGATGAGTAAATACTGAATGAATGGCCTAGAGTTTTTAAATTAGATACAGAAATGTTAATCCAAGGGATGGTCAGTTGGTGTTGATGCAATTTGTAGATGGTGCCTTTTTGGGTTTTGTTACAAAATTCAGAAAATTTATAGCAGTTGCTCTATAACATAGCACATAGAATAGATGATTAAGGCTCTAACAGTTTTTAAAGTTCTAAAATCTACTTTTAACAGCATTGATAAATAAAAAAGGTATTGATTACAACCTAATTATACATTTGTCACAGCATTCCTCTGTGTCAGAATGGGGCAAATCTTTATTATCACTTATTGCCTTCTCACTAATATAATAATATCTATATTTAGTGTGAGACTATTAATTGGAGTTGAAATCATAAACCACCAGATATTCATTAAGAGCCAAGTGAATAATATAAATTGTTGTATAAAGCACAAAATGAAGACAATTAATGGCTAAGCTATTCCTATGAAAATCACCAATATCCACTTGCCTTTAATTTGTCTACTCAGGTAATTGTTGGGAATACTTTAAGGGCTTCAGAAGTGCTTGCAAGTAAAAAAGAGGAAGTTGATGGAGGTCCCCATCAGCCAGCAGGTACTTGAGTAGACATTGGAGGGACTTGTTTTCCTCCACATCTCATTCTTTAACAGAATACTACTTACGTTCCTAAAAGAAAAGTCCAAAAGACAGAGTTTATCATTACCTGGAGACTTTTAAGTGTAGCATGGTTTATGGTGTTGTGAGAGAATGGCCATGTGGTTCATATATACATTGATTTATTCAATAGTCTGAACACTTTATTATGCCCAGGGAAATGGTAAGCAGTGTCTCGATATAAATAAATATAACATTTGACAGATAGTGATAAGTAGTATAAATAAATATGAATAAGGGTAAAGATTATAGTGACAGAGAAATATATGTTGGGCAGGGAAGGCCTTGCGAATAAGATGCTATTTCAGCAGAGACTTTAAAGAAGTGAGGGAGTAAGCTTTGGAGGAGGAAGTTAATTATTCTAGAGTATTGGTCTACCAAGCAAAAGTGGTCCATGAACTCGCAGCATAAACATCCACCTAAAACTTGTTAAAACTGTACAATCCCAAGCCCCCCCCATTCAGGCCCACTAAGTCAGAATCTACATTTTTATCAAGATCTACGTGTTATTTGTGCATACATTAAAGTTTGAACACTGCTCTAGAATATTCAGAGACCCTGTAAGAATTATCACTTGTCACTACTGAATTGGATTCTACCTGGCATACTGGGCAAAGTTATAAGAGACTTCGTCACCAGGTTTGATTTCTGGCTTGTATTACTCAATGACTAGTCATGCCTCAGTGGTTTCATTAGGGATATGTTGGGCTGCAAGGGGTCTAAGAAGTTAATGTGTCATCCACCTCTACTTTGTCTCCCCCTATCCTCTAAATACAGATTTTCAAGGAAATTTATAAACCTTGTTCAAATTACTCAGTTAATGAGGCAATGAACCTATTCATAAGGTTTCATTCTCTTTCATCCTGGTCTCTCCTGCATGTGAATAAAGAAGCATTGTGTTGGGAAGGGGTCAGATTGAACCCCATTCTAATGGATATCTCCATGGACTGAAAATCACTGAGGCATCATTATAAAATTTCTTTGAGTAGTTTACTATATTTGAGGTCACAAGTTCATTTAAATAATCCTTTTCACTTCTTTTAAAGTATGAAACTAATTCAGAAAGAAAAGTAGGTATTCTTTCAGCATGACGTGGATCTTATTCAGAGTAACCACTCTGAATTCAGTCACCAAGCTTAAATCAGAATTGGAGCCTATGGTGCATTTTTCTATAAGGTCAAAGATATGGCGAGAGCTTGAAATGAATATCTGGTTTACTCTCTGAAGAATATGGGTGCCTTCAAAAGCTGAAGTTTCTTAGAAATGAAAACACATATAACATCTAAAAAGCTTACTTAAAATGCATGCTATATTTCTTTCTTTAAATTGATGTCTACATAAGTTTATGCATATGAATGAGCAGCTGTGGCATGTTGAAATGTTTCCTTGGTACAAATAACTGCATCTTAAATGCCCAGGCAAGATTCATAAAGTCTAGCTGTGGGTCTTGGTTAGAAATTGCATCAGCATCCTCAGGGAGCATTTAAAATGAGCCTTGGAATGGAAAGTACCGTGCAAGACTGAACTGGGAAGAGATGATCAGAATTCTAGTGCCAACTCTAACTCAAGTTGTGTGACCTTGTAGTATTATTCATCTTTATGAGCTTCAGTGTTCTCACTGATAGAGAAAAAAAAATAAACAGTTTGGGTGGATAAGACATTATCAGAATACCCCTCCAGTTATTAAGTTATTTAGATAAAAAACATAACCCCTAATCTCAGGTAGTTTAGAAGCATAAATTCCACTACTTGAAAGCTTTGTCCTTAATATTACATCTTTATGCATTTTTTTATGGATTCTTTAAGAAGTAACCACACAATCTAGTTAATTTGATGCATTTTGTGTGGTTTTAATAGGATCATTGAGAAACAGAAATTAAGAGTTGGAAGATCCTCAAAGATCATGTTATCCAGCTTCCTCATTTCACAGACGTGGGGAGTTGGAGCTCAGTCAGCATTCAGATGAGAAAGCAGTTCACTGTCTTAAAAGTTGTCATAACTACTAAAGCTGAGGCTAGCTGAACAGCTAGTAAATTCCTTAATTCTTTTAACTCACTATAGAACTCATGATGCAGATGGCTTAAATAGCCCAAGGAATCTAACTCAATAAGATTATTATGATCAAATGGACAAGAAGGAATTAAAAATATTTCATGGAATCTCAGGGCTTTCCCTTGTATAAAACTTCACTTCCATTTCTAACTTGTTACTGTTATTAATTGCTGTTATGTGTGTATCACAGTTGAATGATGTATAAAAGAAAGCTTTAAAACTATAAGCAATTATTGTTCATTTTACAAATAACAAACAATCTTGCAATACTAGTAATTCTATATAATTACTAGTATTGCAAAAAATAATTTCAGGGAATCAAGTATATTATGATTTTCCAATTCTAACTTTTTCCTGCAGCCCCTTCATCTATTCATCCATCCATTCCTCCATCACTCCATCTATTCACCTGTCTGCTCATCCATTCATCTATCCATCATCAATCAGTTCATCTTTAGTGATAATCTGTATTACCGTATGTCAGATTTCTACAAATAGATTACATTAAATCTGATTTAATTAATCTGGTTGGCATACTCTAATTTTTATCAGAATATTAGGAAGGAAACTTAACTAGATTTTTATGACTCTAGAATGTTTATTGCTTGACCATGTCTTTCTTCACAGCTCTCTGTCACACACATATATTCCACTAATAACTATTGCCTCTTCCTGCAACTAAAAATCTCCCTGGATATCCCCTCATTCAATGTATCCTTTGTTTTAGCCTTCTCCTTACTGATTTTGTTTCCTCTCCAACCTCTGTCTAACATGCAACACCATAGAATATGACTGAAAAGATTATTTCTATATCCTGCAAGTAGAGTCTACAGATTCAGAGGAGGTTCTCTACAGATACTTTATCTCTCTCTCCATTCTCATACCTCAGTTTGGGCCCAGAGAAAGAAATGTAATGGACACAAACAAAGATATCAATCCCTGACTCTCAGAAAATTCTCTTGACCTCATAATCTATCATGGGAATACAACATCTCAAACTTATCAAAGGAGCTAAAAATATTTACAGTTGATTCTACATTATGCCTCCTTCCCCTGTTTCATCTATGTCCCCATCCCCATAACAATTCTCATTCCCTAACTAAATACATTCATCTTTTGAGTGTCTCATCCTGTAACTTTATATTATTTGTCACCTAGTGACATAAAGCACTCACTTGTTAATACAGAGGTTAAATAAATCCTTTGCTAAATACATTTTGACAACCAAAAAGGTCACTTAGATCTTTACTTGTCTTTAGTAACAACCAGATCAAATACATGGAAACAAAGGGTTTAAATCCTATTCTTCACTATTCAAGTATTACAAGATGAACATATATCCTTATTGGAAAACCCTTCCACTTGATATGGCACTTCAGAATGTTATATAGCTGTAAATGTGTATTCTTCAGAGACAAACAGAAGGGAAATATAAACCAGGACAGATTGAAAATACCTACTAGCTTACTTCCATAGTCTGGACTTCCAGTCTACTAGTAGTTTATCTTCACATTTGTTTGAATATAACCCCTATTTAAGCCAATCCTTGGATTTAATCATGAATAATGAGGCATCTTTCTTTCCTTTCCCTGACTCTGCAGCTGATGCTTTATTGACCACATCAAAGCCACATCACTTTTCTGAACATTGATTCCCCTGCTTGTTAACAAAGATGGTTAGATAAATTATTGTTCAGGCTCTTTCCAGCTGATGTTCTATGAAATTAGTTTACTGTGCTTCCTAATTAAAACTTTTCATCAAATTCAATAGTTACAAACAGATAATTTCTAAATGTTCTCTTTTTATTCCACACATTTTAAAACATGGAAATTCTGCTTTCACCCACTTATGGGAAGGGGAAAGATCAATATCTGTAGAAATTGCTCTCTTTGTGTTCAATAAGGTTTGAATCCTCTAATAATGGTTTGAAGTTTAATTCAATTAGAAGCACTTATTGCTTGTTGGGGCTTTCAAGATAAACAACTTAATGAATGGTCTCTTTGTTTAGAGAACCATGGTAGTCTGAATATTATCAACCTAATAAATTATTAAATTATAACTGCTAAGCTTATAAATGGATTTACTAAGGCTGAAAAGATGAAATGTGAAAAAAAAATAATTTCAGGGAATCAAGGCTGCAGAAAGTTGAAATAGTGACCATGTCTTGAATTCTCAGAGTCAAAATAATAGCTACTTTAAAATAGAAAAGCTGAGCATAGAAAATATGTGCATCTTCAATGTGCTTTATAAATTCTGAGTCCAAATAGGATTCCTAGTAGAGTCAATGACAGTCTATAAAAGGCAAAGGTGTCCAAACTGCACTTTGGTTCAAGATAATTATTCTAGTTTCCCTCTCAATTTCCTCATATTCATGTTTCCACTGCTAAGGGTAATTGTTAAAGAGTTTCTGACCTATTACAAACATTAAATAATGACAGAACAAACATCCACTCAGTCTTCATTCACCTAATGTTTACTGAATGCTTCTGATGAGTGATACATTGCCCTGGACATTAGAGACAGAATGATGAATAAAATAGATGTGGCCCTTTCCCTAGTGTACCTCTGGTTTACCAAGAAAAATCACACTAGTGAATTATAGCAGCTAAGGTTCATCTAGAAAAATAAAAGAATTTGGAGTTAGATTCTTAGGATTTAAAAACTCAAGTAAACTCTTACAATGTATTAAATAAGGCCAGACCAAAACAGACAAAAAACTCTGACCAACATGGAGAGTCAAGAAGTCAAAAAAAAAAAAAAAAAAAAAAAAAAGAAAGAAAGAGATATGTACCACTATTTGTAATTCTTTAAACAATAAAATAAAATTTTTTAAAAAGGCATTCCAAGAAAGCAAGACTTTGTTCATCTGAAGAGTGAATAGGCATTAACTTATCAGAGCAGAGGACTGAGTTTTAAGGAGCAGGAGAGAAAGGTATGTTAAGTCACCTGTGAAGGAGAGAGGATGGTGCTATAGCGGGACTGTCAGCAAACCAGGGAAAGTGGGAGAAACACCCTGCATAAGATGGTGAAAGAGGACAGCAGAGGCAGATTATGCAGGACTGTGTTGAGTATTTGATTCTTTCTTTTGAAAGCAATAGTGTTGAAAGGTTCTAAGCCAGAGGCTCGCAGAATTGGATTTGCTTTTCAAAAAGATTGACATGGCTGTTGAATGGAAAACAGGCCTGAGAGCTCTGAGGGGATTTGGGAAGCATCAGGTGAAAGACACTCATCAAGGTGAGAGGAGGTGGTGGTTGGATCAGAGTAGTAGCAGAATAGGTGGAGAGAAGTAGACAGACTCAGGGGGAAAGTAGGTGATAAAACCAATAAACATATATATTGGCTCATACAAATATATGAATTCTTCCATTCCATAAAAATGTGGCCAATCATTATTAACAATTTACAAGATAATACATTTCTGAGAGAAAAGCATGTTATATTCATTTTTACATATCTGGTACCTAGCACAGTGCCTTGTTCATAATAGGCACTTAATAAATGTAGACAATAAAAAAATGCATGTAAGATTCTAATGAATAAATATACCTATTTTATAGAAAATCTCTTTTTACTTTTAAAAAAATTTAGCTAAAGCTGAACAAAAGAAAGATGGAAATAGAAAGATATTATTTCAAGAAAGAGAATATTAAAACTAGCCTGTATGGAACACTCATTAGTGCTGGATGACATTCTAAAATATCTGCATATGTTAACGCATTTAAACTTCTCAAAAACCTGGAACACAGATTCTGTTGCTTTGCTCATTTACAAATGAGGAAACTGAGACTCAGCATTAGAGGTTTTCCCAAGGTCAGACAACTAGCCAGTAGAGTACAACCAGGATTCAATCTTAGGCAGAAAGATTCCAGAACAACCATTTGCACTAAAACTGCTTCTCATAGGAGAAGGGAAAAGGAACCAGATTTGTGTGGCTCTAAAAAGGTTGGAGAGAAAAATGGGAAGGAATAAAGGGCATGGGGAATCCAAAAAAAGGAAGATGCCACGTACTCAGGGAGAGAAAAAAGAGAACAGAGGGATCAAAAATGAGTCTAATGGGGAAATAGACATAGGAATGTTCAAGCTAGGCAGGGCCAGTGGGTGGACAGGATCAGGGAATCTAGTAATCCAATGTGATTGAGAATGGAGGCAAGTGTACTGGTTTGGAGTAGAACCTGGGCCAGTCCAGGAAAATGTGCTCTCCTTTCTATTTGTTGTTATTGTTTTTGTACTTTTTAGGACATAGGAATTCTTGGGCCTGCCGTTTAGCTCTGGGAATAGCTGTGATCCAAAAATGGTATAAATGGCAGGCAGGGAACTCATCCTTTATTACCTGTAAGGCATTAAGTGAGTGAAGGACAACCTCTCTGAGCCTGAAATTCTTCACCTATAGCGTTGGGATGATTATATTTACCTTCAAAAGTTGCTAGAAGAATGGAGAAAATGGATGTTGAATCTGGAATCTAGGGTCATCCATAAATTACACCCCGTATCACAACCCTCAACAACCAGCTTGTTTGAATGAACACTGTGATCCTCTCTGCCCTACTCAGTACTTTGCTCTGTACTTAGAACTGTCGCTGAAAGGGTCAAAGAGCTTCACAGAGTTTGGGAAGTTTGGTGGTTAAGAGTTCCTCCTGTGAAATCAGATAGATATGGTTCAACTTCTAGCTCCAACATTAGCAGCTATGTGACCTTGGACAAATTGCCTCTAGGAATATTATTCTTTACCTATAAAATGGGGGGGTTTACACCTATGTCACTAGACAATCTTGAGGATTAAATTAATCAATTCATGTAAAATGCCAAGCACAGTTCCTGCCAAATAGCACATCTTCAATAAATGGCAACTATCATTACTATGGGAATTATAAGAAAGACCAGAAAGCCTATAATATGGTTATTATATGGAGATAGAAAGAGAGACAGAAGCAGACCCAAAGGGGGAAAGAACCTTGAAAATGCCCTTGGAAGACTATGGATTCAGGGTTTTGAGGGATTTTTTTCAAGTAACAGAATTGATGTTGAAATAACTCCTTCTGTGGGAGTGTCAAGTGACCTGCTCTCTGAGGACTCATAGGGTCTGATAAAGGAAATGAAGGTCAGGGGTTAGGGAGTATGAAAGGAGGCAGCTTGGGCCCTGGCCTCAATCCCACTCCAACCAGAGCAGGCTTTATTGTTTTTCATATTTGGTCTTGGATACACAAAACAATGATTCTACCACCAAAACACAGTTTTAAGCTATTTTAACAGAAGGCAAGAAAACCTATTCAAATTAAGGTGTGTGTATATGGTTAGGATCTAAAAAAAACAAAAAGAAAAAAAGAAAAGAAACCTAAAAAACAAAAACAAACCTGTAGCCTGGCTGGTGTTGCTCAGTGTGACTATAAAATACCCAATTGCTGTTTAAATTGCCGAGGGATCACAAGTTCCAAAAGAAACCTTCATGCAATTGTTCTTTGTAACTGATATGCTTTCTTCCTAGAAAAATTTGGGACATTTAATATCCTCTAAAGAGGTCACTGGAATCTAAAGGGATCTGAAATCAAGGTTAAAGCCACCACATTTCCTTGGAAACATATTCACTACTTACCTAGTTTCATACAATAGAATCTTCATTTAAATATTTAACTATCTTTTTTGTGTGAATTGAATACATAAATTCCTCTTTGTGCCCTGACCAGTTTGGCTCAGCAGATAGAGCATCGGCATGCAGACTAAAGGGTCCCAGGTTTGATTTTGGTCAAGGGCATGTACCTTGGTTGTGGGAACATCCCCAGTGGGAGGTGTGCAGAAGGCAGCTGATCAATGTTTCTCTCACATTCCCAGTGGGAGGTGTGCAGAAGGCAGCTGATCAATGTTTCTCTCTCATCGATGTTTCTAACTCTCTATCCCTCTCCTTTCCTTTCTGTAAAAAAAATCAATAAAGTATTAAAAAAAAAAAAAAAAAGCCAAAAATGGTTTGACTCAGTGGATAGAGCATCGGTCTGCCAACTGAAAGGTCCCAGGTTCGATTCCGATCAAGGGCATGTGCCTTGGTTGCAGGCACATCCCCGGTGGGGGGTGGTGCAGGAGGCAGCTGGTCGATGATTCTCTCTCATGGATGTTTCTGGCTATCTATCCCTTTCCCTTCCTCTCTGAGAAAAATCAATAAAATATATATTTTAAAAATTCCTTTTTGTTTATGGTCAATCAGAAGATTCTTTATAAATGATTGACTTCTTAGTACTGTAAATAATCATACCTTATATTAACCAAGTTTTTAATACTTTTATTTTCTTTTAAATATTTGGATTTTTTAAAAATAGTTATCAGTCATTACGGGAGATTTTTCTAGGAAGCAAAGCAGGAATGTTAAGAGTTTTAGTGATAATTTCCAGCTGGTAAGATTTAGCAATGAGCAACAAAAATACAAAGGACATTTTAAAGGAAACACAATTACCTATACAATTGCAGACAAATGATTGCTTTGGCAACTATTAGTAAGAAATAATGAAAATAGAATGTCTACCTAATCATCATCAAAACACAACAGATGTAGCCCAAAGAAATGAAGATGTGAAGATTACTGAAGCAGCGGATGGTGAGGCAGGGAACACATGCAGAGAAAACAACTAAAGAAAAATATAATGTTTTCAACTTGGATAGCTCTATTTAGAGTTAGGAACACATTTTTCTTTCCTAGTAAATTCAAGAGAAAACATTTTCAATAGTCTTCTGATAAATGAAAATTGAATCTTCTTATTGGAAGCCAAGAAAGTGGAATTTTCTTGTTGATCATTTATTTGATCATTCTGTGATTGTTGATGGTATTGAAATATTACGTACGCAATATTTTAGTTTTTTGTCAAATTCTCTCACAATGTGTTTTTTCATTGCAGTTCCATATCTTTGTCTTTCCTAATTATAAGCCAAAAAAATGAAACTTTGCAGAGAACCAGAGACTACAGAACAAGCTATAAAGATTTATAAACGAAACTGCAAATATAATATCTATAATAATAAAAGCATAATATGCTAATTAGACCAGATGTCCTTCTGGATGACTTTCCAGACAAAGCGAAGGCTGTGAGGGAAGCCTGGGTCCTGGATGCCAGAGAAAAGCCAATGCCAGCAGCCAGGGGAAGGAAGGCCTACTATTGTACAAATTTCATGCTTCAAGCCTCTAGTCTGAATATAAAATAGAAACTACTTTATTTTATGAGAGCTGGTCTTTAGAATAATATTTAAATGCACTTATCGAGTATTGTATGCCAGGCATAGTCTTCTTAGGTACTTTTCATCTAAATGTTTATATCTAAATTTATGTCTTCTCTCACATCCTTAGTTATACTTCTCCTTGAGCTTTATATTCTAACTGGAGGCCCAATGCAGGAAATTCGTGCAAGGGACTTGGCCCCCACCACCATGGTGGCTGCCTCTGCCTCAGCCCCCGTCACTGCAGTTTCATCCAGAAAGTCATCCAGAAGGATATCCAGAAGGATGTCCAATCTATTTAGCATATTATACTTTTATTAGTATAGGTTAGTATAGATAACAATAGATGGTTTATCGTTTGCCTAACAGGCTTTGATGTTTTGTCTCTGTGACTTAACAATTATTTCTTTGTCTGCCCAGAATAACCTTATTTCCTTGTCTACTTGACAAACTTTTCTTTCAAAGAACAAGCTAAAGATCATCTTCTCCAGGAAGCCTTTCTGGCTTCACCACTCCATTCCCAGAATAACACTGCTTCCTCTATGCTACCTCAGTATTTTGTATTGATGCATTTCTCTCTTCATCTTGAAATTTATGTAAACAGATGTCCAATTTCTCTGTAGACTATAAACATCATGGGGGAAGGAAGTGACTGTAGTATTAGATAATCAATGAGCGTGATTTTTTAAAATAGTTCATTGATTTTTAGAAAGAGAGAAAGGGCCAGATAGAGTGAGAGTGGGGGAGAGAGAGAGAGAGAGGGGGGGGGGGAGAAAGAGAGAGAGAAGCATCATTTGGTTGCCTCCACGCCCATACCAGGGATTGAGCCCCCCACCAGGGCATATGCCTTGACCAGGAATCAAACAGGCAGCCTTTCAAAATATAGGACAATACCCAAGCAACTGAGAAACACTGGCCAGGGCTAGAGAGTCAATGAATGTTTGTTGAATGACTCAATCAAGGAAGATTTGAGTGCTAGTGTTTTTTTTTAAGGCTATACATCTTGAAAATGGGTTAGACCAGTGGTTGGCAAACTGGGGCTCACGAGCGACATGCAGCTCTTTGGCCCTTTGAGGGTACCTCAGTCAGATTGAGGACATTTTTAGCAAAAGCCAGATTAGGAGTACCCTAATTAAGTTAATAATAATGTACCTACCTATATAGTTTACATTTAAAAATTTTGGCTCTCAAGAGAAATTTCAATTGTTATACTGTTGATATTTGGTTCTGTTGACTAATGAGTTTGCCGACCACTAGGTTAGACCATTTGGAAAAGCTGTTAGTGGCTCTAAAGATAATAGTAAAAATAAATGGCAAACAGTTGGGTAGAGGCAAAAAAAAAAGTTTCTGCTTTATTCCACCAGGAATTGTGCATATATAAAGGAATATACTAGGTTCAAGGGCTCAAGCAATCACAAATACACATGGAGAGAGTAGGTAACAACTAATAATTATTGTCATTAGGCTCAGTATGTCTAAGTATTTCTATATGTTATGCCATTTAGCCCTCACAAACCCTATAACATTCTTATCCCCATTTTGCACATGAAGGAATAAAACTTTAGAGAAGTTACACAATTAAATGGCAGAAGCAAAATTCCAAGGGGTCACCTTGACTCAGGAGCCCATTTGCAACATCACATCTGCAAGTGGGCCAATAGTCAATCAATACTTCCTCTCCATCACCACCCTCCATGTGCTCACCTATTCTCCATGTCACACAACTAGTGTAGGCCAATTTGAGAGGAAAGCCTCATTAAACGTGTTAAATGCATAGTCTTAGAATCTGCAGAGCTATGTTGTACTGCTAAGCCCTGGAACCTTGGAACTCTCCTTTGCTGTAAGAGAGCACTTTTCTTAAATCTGGCAAGATGTTGCTTAATAAAATGCACAGCAAGTGTCCAAGCAATTGAAGGAAGAGAGTAGTGATTAGGGTTTAAAAAAGAAAGCAGATTACCACTGAAGTGAGGATTTTTGCATGTCATTTGGTTTAAATGGAACTGTGATTAGAGAGAGAGAGAAAAGACATCTGAAAAGGTCATTAAAAAAATAGTAGCAATTTTGAATTTCAACTAAATGGAGAAAATCTGGGGCATCACAAATGGAAATATTTTCTAAAGCTCTCTGCTCTAAAGCATCTCATGAAAAAAATAAAAGTGCCATGGGAACTATGTAACCTCTAAGGCTCAACATAGTTGGTTGATAATTAATGAATTCTACTTGAATAAAATAGCATAAATGTGTATAAAATATGTTGCTAAGATGAACAGCTGAACTTTAGGCAGTGGCAAAATAGACTCATACAAAATAGACTTCTATAAGAGAAAGAAAAAGTATCAAAATCAGAAAAGAGAAAAGCTGAGAAGGATGAATTTTATTGTTGGTGAATCTGTATTGTCTTTCTAGTCACAAACATGAGATTTTTGGATACAATGAGCTTCATCAGTGAGCCACTGGAAAGTAAATATTTGGAGAAAACAAAACTTCTTATGAAGACAGGCAGATGTTGGAGGACAGAAGTCTAAGACAGTGCTTCTGCTACTTTCCTATCTGACCTTGTGAAAGGTAGTTAACCTCTCTAACCTCCACATTTCTCCTCTGTGAAAAGGAGTTAATAATAGCTTCTTCCTGGGGTAATTGTGATGAATAAGTCATAATTGTAGCTCCTGGCTCCAAGAAAGTGCTGAGTTGCAAAGTGCCTAATATATGCCAAACATTGTTCTAAGGGCTCTTCATCTATAACTATGCAATTCCGAAAGCAAGCCTCTCAGTTGGCGGCTAAGATTGTACCCATTTTGGAAATGAAGAAACTGAGATATAAAAAGGCTAAGTCACTTGTCCAAGATCACACAGGAGGGAAGTATTAGGGCTGTGATTCAAACTCTGTCTGGCTCCAGTGTCCCTGTTTTTGACCATCATAGCAATCTACCTTTCCATACTAAAATGATAACCTATTTTAGTTTCTCCATTGAATTTATCACTGTATAAAGTGATCTCATTTGTTGACTTATGGTCTTCCTTCTCCCATCCTATATAATAAAAAGCTAATAGGCAAATTGTCCCCTTGACTGGGAGTTTAACCAGGAGTTCAACCAGCCAACCGCCATGACCCTTCCCCTTGGCCATCACCACCCCCAGTTGCCCTTTCCCCACCCCAATCAGGGAGGGCCAGCCGGACCTAACATGTGCACGAATTCATGCACTGGGCCTCTAGTTTGAAAATAAATCCCAGAAGAGCAAGAGCCTTGACAGCTTAGTTATTAGTTTTTCTTCAGCATCTAAAACAGTAGATATTTTAAAAAATGACTTATTACATGTTGAATTATATTTGCTATTGACAAAGAAACATGTTGAGAAACCATAAAAGGTGATGAAAGAATGAAATAAATAGAGGAAATATATGTAAGAAATTAAGATTCTAAGATAATAATATGCAAAATCATTGCTAGTAATGAATCAGAAGCATTCCTGAAAATTAATAGTGGCAGTTTGTTTACAAAAGATAGTCTTGGAAATAATCCATGGAACAGATGTTTTCCCTCAGTTTTTGATAACAAAATTAAAAACAGGCACAGCCTCATTTTTCTTCATTTTCCAAAATGATAAGAAGGAACACAGTAGAATCCAGCATTGCCATGGAGCACAAAGAAGAAATTTACTAGAAACAAATAGTCTTGCCTCTTAACTCCTGGTAAAGAACGCAGTCAATGACATCCCCAACATTCATCTTACTATCCAAATTGTTTATAACAAGAAAACATGGTAATAGCATTTGCTAACCTCCAACTTACTGAGCAAAGCACAACATTAAGGAAGCAAAATGGACATTATATTTTGCCAAGTGCTTTAAAGATTCCACATGGGCCCACTTTTCATTGATTAGCCACATCTACAGCCCAGGCAAACATACCCTATCACTGCACTGTGTGTGTTTGAGTCTCAATTTGATGCCTTTGCATACCACAGGAGGGATAAGATCAGGCAGCACTTTCCCATCTCTGTCCAATCAGAGAAATCCAGCAAATACATTGATCAGCCCTTTGCTAGGCACTGGAACAAAACTTCCCCACTCTCAAAGGCTGAAAAA
This sequence comes from Pipistrellus hanaki, assembly GCF_964339955.1. NCBI lineage: Eukaryota > Metazoa > Chordata > Mammalia > Chiroptera > Vespertilionidae > Pipistrellus > Pipistrellus hanaki. Next base: position 35,077,741 of record NC_140511.1, read on the forward strand.
GCAAGGTCTTTTTGACTACCCTGTTTTTCTGAGGCATCTTTCTAAATATGGGTCCTAACCCTGTATTTGGGAAACTTCTAAATTGTCTGTTAAAACTGCAGGTATATTGTCAGTGGCAAGTGCCAGGGCCCGGATTCAGTCTACTGTGCACACTAGGACAGTCTTGGGATTTTTGTTCAAAAATTAGCCCAAATGAAAACACTTTTCTCAACCTGGATACAAAATAACAATGCCAGTGACAGCATTTTCACTTAGAATGCAGCAATAGTATGGAATTTTTAAGACAGAAACTAAGACATCAGGAGAATTTACAAAAACAAATCTGCTACCTCTAAGTGTTTCCATTAACTCCTCTATTTTACAGAAATAAAAACGTATTTGCTGTTGATTGTGTCCTATTAAGATGTTAATTTCCCATCCCAAGAGATTGGAAGAATATGGAGACCTTTTAAAAATTGCTTTAAGCTCGCTGATAAAAGACCTAGGTTGACATGTAACTACAAAAATTTCCCTAGAGCTTTCTTTAGGCTACATTTTTGCAACACCGGGGACAAAAAAGAACAAAGAAAGTCAACACATTTTCTCCAACATTAGTTCTCTCTGGCCTGCAAAAGAAGATGAAGAGGGAGATATATTATTTTAATACTATAATGGAAGAGGCACTTCTGGGTAAAGGTCTTTCCAGAAATCTGGATCATGTTCAAGTCAAATCCAGTACATGAACCTTCCTATCTGCAAAGCCTTTGAGACTTGACTAGGGCAGCCCAGCAGCAACACAGCCTTTCTGCTCTGCTGGGTATCCTCAGACAGCTACCTTCAAGGACAAGAGCCTTATTATCGATAAAAACACTTTACAATTGTTTCTTGAGTCAGCAGTTGCTAACAGATTTTTGGACATTGGCAGGAATAAGGATCAGGCATTTCATTCACCAGGAAATCTTATACTTAAGATAATCTGTTTCTGTGATGCCTTCTTCCAAATAAAAATAAATATTTGGATATGTCTCTTATTAGAAGTGCAATTGCATATATATATATAATCTTATTGGAGCCCTTACACAATCTGTGAGGTAGACCAGGGACTGTGGACTCCTTAAGAATTAGACCAGTGTCCTTACCATAGCTTGTTGGTACTTGCTCAGTGCCCAGCAAATAGTAGCTATAATAACTCCCTGGGAAATTAATTTGAGGGGAAGTTTCAAAGAAGTAAGAACTGAAATGTTTGTCGAGTAGCTACCATGACCTAGGCTCTGCAGTAGGTTGAGTTTACAGGGATGAATAAGACACAGCACTTGGTCTTCCAAGGGTATATCTACTAGGGAACACACATCAATGAATTGTTAGGAGCGGCACAATGTGGGGAAGTACAGGGGGCTAAGAGAAATCTAGTGCTGCCATGTGCATTCAATTGGGAGCAGTTATTAATTGAAACAAAGACCTGGAGGATGGAGTTGGGGACAATGGGAACCTGGGGAGAGGGATAGCAATTCAGGCAGAAGGAACAGCATGTGCAAAGCCTCAGAGAAGAGTGATCAGGGTACACTTGTTCCAGAGACTACCATTGTTGAGTATAATTCTAAACGAACATGTAAATGTCGGGGACTGGCCAAATATCAGTTGAGGTCTTGGCAGGAAACATCTGGTAGATCCAAAGTGAATAATTTGAAGAGTTTCACTAAGGGATTATTTACAAATGAGTGGGCATGATATACCGTATTTTTCGGACCATAAGACGCACCAGTTTTTAGAGAAGGGAAATGAAGAAAAAAAGATTCTGAAACAAATAGTGTCCTAAAATATTTTATGTGCATTAAAACCCAACATCACAGTCATAAACACATATAATCAACCCTGTAAAGTAAACAGCAGCATTTAGAACCATTTAGAACCATTATTAACAAATACAGTCAGCAAAAGACAAAATGTACTGTAAAACACAATAACGAGAGACTTCAGTAATAAATTAGAATAAAGTTGAAGATTTATGGTAAAGGTTCTGCTGAGATCTACAGTACGCCTACCCAGTAGTCAAGCACGGCAACAGAGGGCGGAGAGGAATGATTGGGGGAATAGACGCGGCATTCTTCCGGGCACGGAGTACGGGCCAGCAAGGGGTACAGGCGATGATTACAGTTTGGATTACGCAGTTACCGTACACCGCACCTGGGCTGACATGGAGATATGGCTGCAGCGAGGGCATGGAGGCTGACTACCATACATGGGAACTCCTCTACCACTCGGGGTTTACAGAGTGGGGCAGACACTCTGGGCACGGAGGAATGGACAGTGGCTGCAGCAAGCACACAGAGCCGGGCAAGTAAAAAAACTTTTTTTTTAAAGTATATGTGTAGGCTATATTTGGACCATAAGACTCAGGGACTTTTTCCCCCCACTTCTGGGGGAAAAAAAGTGTGTCTTATGGTCCGAAAAATACAGTACTAAAACCTAAGAGAGACTTCAAGACTCTTAATTATGGAACTCTTACTTCTTCTAGAGTGGAAGGGACAATAGGAGGAAGCAGTTGCCTGAACCCACAAAGAAAAAGGCCCATCTGATAGAACTGGGGCCCTCAAGGGAAAAACCTAGCAGAATAAACACCCCCTCTCATTGCCTTTCCTCACTCTTCTCTTCTGCTTGTGTTTTCCACTTGCCAAACCCAACCAGCAGCCATATGTGGTCCATGCTTATCAGCTTCCAGGTACAGAGCAGGATGAAGAGGTGAGAAGTCAACAAACAAAATCTATACAGCACAAGTCTGAAGAGGAAAGGTTAGCTCAACCTTGGAAGGTCTCACAGCCTATGTTAAGAAGTGTATCCTTTATACTTAAAACAATGAGGAATTCAAAGGTTGTTTAAAAGTGAGCATTTGAAAATACTAGTGTGTTTCATGTGGACATAGAGGTGGAGCAAGACAGGAGACAGGGAAAGCAGTTTGTAAACTGCTACAGTTATTTAGGCAAGACTGCAATACTGAGCTAGGAAGGCGGCAGGAGAAATGGAGAGGGGGGACTGGATTCGTGACTAATCTATTTGGAAAAGTCTGGTTAGGATAGATGGAGATGGTGGGATTAGAGAAGAGAGTGGAAGTCTATAAAGGAGAAAGAGCAGGTGTTTAGGATTTGGGTCTTAGCCTTTGCCCTTGTGCACCTATGTGGCTCAAGGCATTCAGCCTCTGAGCCTCAGTTTTGACATCTATTGATAATGAGAATATAAGCTGGACTTCTCAAATTTGGCATTCTGTTCTTTTTCATTCCTCTTGAGCCTGGAGATCATTTCTAAGCACCAGGTGCAGGGATTTCTGTGAACTGAGCATGCTCACAGCATGTCAGGAACTCAAAGGAATATCCTGATGAGAATGCCCAGTTAAGGGGCAAAGAGGCATTGACTTTGTTAAGCAATTCTGCTGTGGATGCCTTGAGTTTGTGTAAGTGAATAGAAACCTCAGTGCAGGGAAAAATCAGTGCATGCTCTCTGCCCTTCAAAAATCACAAACCAAGTTCGATATTGCCCATGCTGGGATAATATAATAGAAAAACTTCAGGAACATCAATACTCCAATTCTGGTGCCCTGCTTGTGGGTTCTGGGATCTGGGACAGAGCAGGACTGAGCTGGTAATTATTGTCAGTGTTGTAATTATTAATTTGGGTTCCTGGTTGTTTTTTATAGACCCTTCCCTAGTGAAGAACAGCAGTTGGGCTGATCCACCTTAACTGTTGGTATAAATTTTACTGCCTGCCAAGATATGCATATATTTGAACCCACGAACAGAAAGCTTTCCAAGGTCCTATCTGACAGTTTATAAATTTGTGTCAACAGGAATCTCTCTAGGAGGGAAGTCATTGCTCAGAGACACAGGTAGTGTGGCAGGATAACAGCATGAATGTAACTTGTTGGACAGTGAATCCAGAGAGTCTTACTGAAAATTGAAGTCCTACAACCTAAATCAATAAAAACAGCTGGAAAGCAAAGGCATTTACTGAAGTTTTTAAGGTCACAGTTTTGTTAATTAAAAGAAAACCCAGAGGTTGAGTGAATTGGGGGTGAGGGGAGCTCTTTGCTTATTTAAATGGAATTTATTGGGGTTGGTTGGTTAATAAAAGTTTTAGGTGTATAATTTTATAATACATCATCTGTATATTGTATTGTATGTTCACTACCCCAAGTCAAGTCTCCTTCTATCACCCCTCACCCACCCCTTTACTCTCTTCTACCCCCTCCACCCTCATTCCTTCTGGTAATCACCATTCTGTGTCTCATATCTGTGTCTATGAGTTGTGGTTTTTTCCCTCCTACTCCCTTCACCTTTTCCATGCCCTCATCTGCACTGATGTTCCCTTGCCATTCACCATAGGTACTTGTTCTCTCCACCTCCCAGCCTGTGCTCCTGCATGTGCCTAGATTTGAAATGCGCCCGCTGCCAGCCAGCCCTGTCCCCCTCAGCCCCCACTTCTCACCTCTCAGTCTCCAGTCAGCTCATAATCCTGTCCTTCAAGGACTACTCAAGGCTTCATCCTCAGTAAAGCTCCCCAGTTGCCATGGTTCTGTCGTTGGAATCACCATTGTGCTTTACCCATATAGACACTTAAGACTTTTAACTTTGTGTCACAGCAATTTACACACTTCTTATTCTCTCCGTTAAGGAGGAATTTTTCTGATTCATCTCTGTGTCTGGAATATATTAGATTACTCAATGCATATCTAATGAACGAATGAAGCAATCAATGTAAATAAATGAACATGTTTTTTTAAAGTGTACTTTCTCTGTGGCTATTAAAAGCATCTGTTTTATCATTTCTTCTCTACCAAAAGGTCAGCAGTCCTATCTATAAAAATATTATATTGCAAAATAATAAACATCCTAATGTATTCTTTAAATTTCAGGCAGTATTAATGAGTAAAGAGGAGGGAAATTTAATCAAAACCAGAGTGACCAGCATAGGAAGCATGATTGGAACTATGATATTTAATTTTTTAAGTTATTTTTATTAAGTCTTTACTATATGCCAAGCACTGAGCTAAGCAGATTACATGTATTGTTTTATTTAATCTTCAAAACAAGTCTATGAGTTAGATCCTTGTATTCTCCCCATGCTATGCTTTAGGAACTGAGACTTGAAGAGACTAAGTAATCAGCCCCAGGTCACCCAGTCATTAAGTGGCAGAGCTGGGTTTCATACATGACTCGTGCATGATTTTTATCTATGCTGTACTGTGCCATGGAGACCAGCAGGATTTGGATAACTGTGACTAGAGAATAAAAGGTAGCAGCTTGAGCTCAGATCTACAAATGTATAAAATGGGAACATGCCTAGTAAGCTTAAGGATCCAAGTTCCTGTCTGCTGATGGACTGGCGGGGGATGGGAGGGGAAGGTGTGGTATATATCTGTGTGTGTCATAAAATATGATATATTTTAATATTCTGGTTTATAATAAGAAATATGCATTTGGTTTTCTGGCACAGAGCTCCTAAAACACCTTGGAATTTCCTCTTTTGTTATGTTAATGAGGTGACTTTTAGATCACACCTAAGGATGCCAGCTGGTTGCCAATAGAACTAACCACATGGTTAGAAGATTGACACTTTTAGTCCCACCCCTGTCCTCCCAGATGGAGAGAGGGCCTGGCGGTTGAATCAATCCCCTATGGCCAATGATTTAATCAATCACGCCTTTGTAATGAAGCTTCCATAAACACACAAAAGGACTAGGAAGAGTTTCCAGGTTGGTAAACCAGAATGCTTCCACGTGCCACCGTGTTGTGACCCAAACTCCAACAGGACAGAAGCTCCTTTGTTCAATCCCCCACCTTATGAAACTCTTCACCTGGCTGTTGATTCATATTTTTTAATAGCCTTTGGAATAAACCTGTAACCCAGTGAGTAAACTTGTTTTCTGAGTTCTGTGAGCTGCTCTAGCAAATGAATCAAACACACAAAAAAAGTGATTGTGAGAACCTCTGATTTATATATATAACCAATTGGTCAGAAGCACAGATCACAACCTGGACTTGTGATTGGCATCTGAAACAGAGGGCAGTCTGCAGGAACTAAACCCTTAACCTGTGGGATTGGATGATATTTCTGGGTAGAGAGTGTCAGAATTGAGTTGAATTATAAGACAACCAGCTGGTATATGAGAATCACTAGGTGGTTTGGGGGGGAAAACCCACATATTGGGATTGATGATCATCATAATGTGGAAGGAGTATTGGATCTGAAAGTGGAAAGCATTCAATGATAAACTAAAAAGGCTGGACTAGATCCTAAAGGAAATGAGTCGGATACTAACCAACAGAAACGACAGGTTTAGATTAGTCTGGCAGGGGTAAAGAGAGTTGATGGAAAGCAGAGACTAATTGGTCACAGAGCTTTTTATTAGTAAGAGCTTTAGAGCCATTTTCTCCCTCTCTAATTTATGTTGACTATGTAAAAAATCATTTGTATTCTTTTTTAGTCAGATTTATTGCATTCATTTATTTTAGCAATCTATCATTAAATAAAATATTGCTTTACTTGCATAACCTTTTGAAATAAGGTAAAGGTATTTAAGAACTTATAACACCATTTTACCTTTCGAATGTTAATCACAGACAACATTTATTTAAATGCTCTCATAAACAAATGGTTCTGACCTTTAAACTATCTTGGTATTTAGCAGCTAGGAATATGTACCAATATTTACATTAAGTAATATCACATTTTTCAGGAAACAAGTTAACCTTTTTTTTTCTTTTCCATTGAAACCTATTATAGCAATTAGAATAATAATTATAAATTAAATTATCATTGATGTAATTCCAGTATTTTCATCCTTAGCCTATGTTTGTCAACATTGTCTTTATTAGTATTTCTTATCACTCCTTTTGCTTTCACATTGGTTCTTTCTTACATAGCAACTTATTTTCCTGTGAAACCATCCTCCTATTAATTTGTATTTCACTGAAATGCTCATATCTTTTACTTGATATATTTGAGCAATCATAAGTAAATCCCTTAACCATTGGTCCCCTCCCCCACACACGCCACCACACCACTTTCTAATCATCAGATCAGAGGCCAGAAAGGTTATTATAAGAATTACATAAATCAGTTAAAACTTAAATCACTATCCAAAGGGAAGAGTGTAAAGTGATCAAGCTCAATAGGTCCTCATTTTATTTAGCATCAGCAAAGACAAGAGCCCTTTATCTTCTCGATGTAAAAATAAATGTTTCAGGTGCACTTGACCCAGCTTAATTAGCAGATGAACTGCTTCTCCATAGTGGGTATCCTGCACACAGATTTCAATACAATAAATTAAAAGAGAACTAGGCGAGACAGAAGTCAAATTCATTATTTGTAATGTCAGTCCTCTTATTGAATATGCTTGACATTTAATGTAAATAAAGTAAGAACTCTACTGTTTTCCAATAAGTGTTTATAAATGAGTATAAAATAGTAGATATTCATTAAGAAGTTAATGTTAAAAACTCTACCCTCCCCATTGGAAAGTAAATCACCATTGATTTTAATAAATGTTTTTTGCTACTAGTCTTTTTCTAAGATAGTCTGCTTTTAGTGTATTAAGATAGTTATTTGCACACTAGCTGGTTTAGTTCCATGGATAGAGTGTCAGCCTGCAAGCTGAAGGGTCCCAGGTTTGATTCCTGTGAAGAGCAGATGCCGAGGTGCAAGAGGCATCTGACCAATGATTCTCTCTCCTTCTCCTTTCCTCTCTGAAACCAATAAAAATACATTTTTAAAAAAAGATAGTTATGCTCTGACCGGTTTGGCTCAGTGGATAGAGTGTTGGCCTTTGGACTGAAGGGTCCCGGGTTCGATTCCGGTCAAGGGCATGTACCTTGGTTGCTGGCACATCCCCAGTGCGGGGTGTGCAGGAGATAGCTGATCGATGTTTCTCTCTCATCAATGTTTCTCTCTATCCTTCTCCCTTCCTCTCTGTAAAAAAATCAATAAAATATATATTTTTTAAAATAAAAAAGATAGTTATTTGGATAATTTGTGATAAATTTTCCCAATTATAATCCCAGCACTTTTAATTAAATAAGCTCCATGTTCAAGACAAAGGCATATTTTTTGGGGGGTAGGGGAGGACAAGGGGAGAATGGGGCAGAGGCAGGATTCAATTGCATTGTTTTTTGCTGCCTTCTTATTTCATTTGGCGTGTAATTTCATTATGTAAAGCTGCAAAATAGACTTTAAGTATATAAAATTATTGACGAACATGGAATGAAAGGCTTCTGAGTCGAACAGATGAAAGTACAAATGTTTGTAGAGTACAGCAAGGAAAACAGCCTCTCTCAATCGCTTCTATGACTATCCAGAACAGAGTTTAAAAGTAACTGGAGTCTACAATCATTTATTTCAAAAGAACTTTTCTAAATATAATATTTCTTGTCAGTCTGATTATTCAGTTAACCAAAGACCCCATTCTTTAACTGTATTCAATATCATTGTATTAGGAATGTTAGGGAAATACTACTCATGTTTGTAATAGTGTTATATGTGATCAGGAGCCTCAGTGATAGAACACAGACTAGATTACCAGATGGACTTCCTATAGGAAGATAGAGAACACTAGGCAATGTTATTTTTTCCCACTCTTGAACAAGTGTTAGCCTTAAATGTAGGGACAGCAAGCTGAGTCATATTAAAATCTTAGGGGTTCATCATGATGCTTTAACTTTAAAACTAGAGCAAAAAAAGTTAGCATTTTTTTTCCTGGTGATTCCCTTTGTTCTCTGTCCTTGATTTTTATCTTAGCACAAGTCAGACCTCTTCCTCCCTGAGAGTGAAAGGGAACATGGGTCTAGTTAGTTCATGGCCTTCTGGTCCCAGAGAACAGTGTGTATCCAACAGGACAGGTGGCTACAAGTAGGACACTCTTTGTGATTAATAGCAACATAATTCTTACTAGGAAGCTAAGAAATGCTATTCTTATCTCATGAGGTCAGGCTTCATGGCCTTTCTCTCTTTAGAATAAAACATTAGTATTTATAAAACATACCTGTAGTATACAATTTAAAGGTATCTGCCAATTTCCTCCATAATACGCATAGATATGAAATGATCCCTAACAAATATCAATACAAAGTGATCCTACCTCCCTGTGCACAGCCAGATGGGAACCCAAGTGAATTTATCAGACTCCACTTCAGGATGTGAAATTGGATCTGAGAGATAGATGTTCATGTCTCCGTGGTGGCGCTTAAACTCGAAGATGACACAAAGCTGGGACTGGAACAGGAGCTGCTGTGTGTGGCCGTGTGTGGGGAGAAAGTGGGTCTGAAGAGGTAAAGAACAGTACAATTCATACAAGAGGACAGCAAGAGAAGACTGAATGGCAGGGAGAGAGAGAAACGGTGGAAGCAACGACTGAAAACTCCCTATTTCTAGACCCTTTCAAGATCAGGTTCCACGGTCTTTCCCTTGGGTTCTGAAATGACACTTATGTCCTGACAATAAAACTCCCTCAATAGCTTAAGCAGTTTGAAGGAGTATCTGTTTTTGCAACAAAATTATTCCTGAAATGGACACTATCATGACAAGCACTTTCAAGAAGACAGGGCAAACCCTGGCAGCTATGACCTGATTCTATGGCCTTCCTCCCGTGCTAATCACTGCTGCCCCTCTCCTCAGTGTTGTGCTGCTGGGATTTCAATGTGGTAGCTGTCTGTGCATGTCTAGAAAGAGCTATCTCTTGTAATGGTCAACCCCATACAAGCCAGATGTGGAGCCAAATGTGAACTTCATACTGTAGCTGCCATAGAGGCAGTCAAAGCTTACACGAGTGAACAAAATCTATATAATATTTTTCCTATGAAAGATTAGAGTGTTAGAAAATGTCTTAAAGCTAAATCAATCTGTCCTCGCTGGCGTGGCTTAGTGGTTAAGTGTCAACCTGTGAATCAGGAGGTCACAGTTCAATTCCCGGTCAGGGCATGTGCCCAGGTTTCAAGTTCAATCCCCAGTGGGGCGTGCAGAAGGCAGCCAATTAATGCTTCTCTCTCATCGTCGATGTTTCTGTTTTTTCTCTCCCTTTCCCTTCCTCTCTGAGATCAATAAAAAGATATCTTTTTTAAAAAGGTAAATCAATCTGATCTTGTCAGAGGTTATAAAAAAAAAAAACACTTTTTTTCATTTATTTCATTTTAAATGTGTGTGGGAGGGTGGGGGTGGAAGAGGTAACAGTCACTGTTTTGAGATAGTTTATATATTGGCTTCTTAATGAAGCCATTCCTGACCCTTCTGTCTCAGGCAGAGTCCTGGCTCCTCCTGGCCTCCCTGGTCTTTTGTGTGTATCCATGTAACTGTCTCATGCCCATGGTAACAGTTGGTTTGCTTGTCTCTCTCCCCCACTAAACAGTGAGCATTTTGAGTGGGAAGTAGGCCCATTAAGAAAGACAGAAAATAAAGTAGAAAAAAATTAGGTTTATTGGACTAGGGCAGGGGTTGGCAACCTTTAAGACATAAAGAGCCACTTGGACCCGTTTTCGAAGGGAAAAAAAAACCTGGGAGCCGCAAAACCATTTTGACATAAGTGATACAGCTCCCCGCCCCGCCCTGCTATCTGCCCTGCTAGTGTCGGACCTGCTGGGGGCCACAGCAAAGGTTCAAAAGAGCCGCATGCGGCTCTGGAGCCTCAGGTTGCCGACCCCTGAAGTGAGGAAAGGGAAAACTCATTAGAGTTCAATTTCGGTTGAACCTGAGATGCCTTTTGAGACTTGCAGGTGGAAATGTCCAAATGGTTATCTGTATCCCGAGAGCAGGATGATGCTCTGATCTGCAGTTAGAGATCTAGAGGTAATCAGGATCCTTAAAACTACAATAATCAGATGTTGTGCTGGGAGAACACATCAATTAGAAAGAGAAAAATGTCCAAGGCAGAACCCTGGTGACTATATATCAAGGATAGATCATGTATTATTCTAAGATAGCATTTTTCAAATGTCAACAGAGTAAATACAGGCTCTGTCCAAAAGGAGGCAGCAGTCCATACGGTTAAAGACAGGGACTCTGGAGGCAGCTTGCCCGGGGTTGAAATCCCAGCTGCACCTCTTATTAGCTGTGTGACCTTAGGAGGATTATTGATCTTCTCTGTGCCTCAGAGAGGTCTTCATAGCAAAGTGGGGACAATAGTAACACCTACATCATAAGGTTATTATAAGAATTACATAAATCAGTTAAAATTTAAAACAATGGCATATAGTAAGCTCTATACAAGTTTTTGTAAGATATGTTTTTAAAAATAGGAAGGGGAAGGAATTCTTCAGTAGCCTCCAGTTGGCTTAAAAATACTTAAATATATATCCACATAAGTTAGATATAAGGTATCTATACTTATAGCACTACTACAACCAAGAAACCAAAAGATGCTCATAAATGAAATATAAAGAAAATTCTAAAACAAGTTCAATTCAAACTTAGAATATTGATTTAATTCAGTAGCTTATGTTATTAAACTAAAGAACCATTCTCAACATGAACTGTGGCGCTGACTACAGGTTGTGTTGAGTTTGGCATATACTTCCACTTCCATGTGCCAGGTAGTAGCTCAGTCCTTCTGCCACCTCTCTACTTTCGTATAGTCCCCCTAGACTCTATCTAACCTTATTACATGTCCACCTGGTCTTTTCTCCTCAGTCCATGACAATTGAAGCAATACCATTTGGTGTCAAAGGATTCAGATATACAAAGTTAAAAGGCACCACAATTTCATGGTATTGCTTGGTTCTAGAGCAGTCATCCCAATGATCTAATAAAATGTGACTACATTATTATTCAATATAAATGTGAAAATGGAAACATAAGCTTAATATTTTTTTAAGAAGAACTCATGGGCCTTAGTAATACATCCCCTGGCCCCTATCTTAGAAATACAATAGGAAGGAGTTTGTTTGAAAGACATAGGTATTAACTAAATGGAGTTTAGTGTCATAATCTTTTAAGAAAGAAGAAACTTGAACACATTTAATTGCTGAGGAGGAAAATCTAGGAAGGAGAGAGAGAGGTTAAAAACAAAGTGAGGGAATGATTGAGAGAGTAAGATCTTGGAAGAAACAGGAGGGAGGCTTGGTAATCAAAAGCAGAAAAGCAAGGATGAGGGTAGAACAAGAGAAAGCTAAATCCAATGCAAATTTGTAAATTTGGTCCAGCGATAGTGTTGTGCATTTTCTCCCCGTCTCCCTCACTGCGTCCTCCTTCCCCCCACCCAAGTTTGGCTGCTTCTTGCTACGTAAAGAACACAACCAGTAAAATTTGTCTTGACAGCATCTAGCTAGGTTTTTATGCCATAGTGTGCCTCACAAGCACTGAGAATGTATTTGAAGGTTGAAAACCCTCAGGATTAGTAGAGTTGCTGATCAAGATGCATGGGAAGTAGACTTTAATGCCAATATCCTGAGAATTTAGGAACTGAGATTAGTGCCTTTGGTTGTTTTCACTATTTGCTAATGACAAGTATAAATATTATAGCATTCTTAAAAGACAGTTGGCATAGAGCCCGGGTTAAAATTCTAAGCACAGAAGTGTATTATTTCCCCCTCAATGGAAAAGATTCTGGAAATTAATCATTTTCCTTCAGAATGAAACCTGATGGCTACAGGGCAAGCCTGGGCAGCGAACTTAACATAGTTATACCTCCTATGTAGGCGGAATAAAAAACTTCCTGAAACCCCTGTTTATACCAAAGCCTGGAGCCAAGCAGGTAGCTCAGACTCCCAGAGGTGGTGAGTCATAAACATTCACGTGGCACTTTCTTTGTTGGTATTTCCAGCGATCAAAGTGACAGTGGATCCAGACCACACACGATGGAAAAGCAATTTCTGTTATGAGAGAATGACTAGGGGGACGTGTCCATATGTGAGCATGGCTAGGGGCCATGTCTATATGTGAGATGGTCATTTCTGGAGAGCAGAGGGTGGTGATGACTCCATATTCAACACAGGAAATGAGTTCACCTATTTGCCAAAAGTGACACCTTACAGATTGTATTCCTTATAAAACCCAGGGCCTGGTGTATCTCAGCCCCATACTCATGTGTAGGTCCACAGGTCTCCATGTGATCAATCAGAGTGCATATGAGAACTAGAAACGATCCTATGAAGTGTAAGACGATTTAATTCAGGGAATGAAGTGTTTGTAGTATCACTGAAGACTTGGTAAAAACATACTTGGAATCTAGAGATAAGGGACAAAGGATTAGAAAGTAGTTGCTATACACTCCACCACCACAGGACTGCCTCTCAATATTCAATTCTGGATGGCCTGTTGACAGCAAAAAGACAAGAGAAAGGTGGCCTCTTTCATACTAAAACCTTAAAAAACCAAAAGAAAGGCATCTAACAATGGGAACTTAATTGGCATTATGAACTATACCTGGAAGGGAGTCTAAAAATGTGGATTTTAGCATTGCAGCTCTGTAGTAAGGAGAAGTTCCATAGAAAGAAGTAGGAATAGATGCTGAAGGTTAACTGACCATACCCAGTATATCATCATAAAAATAGCCACCCTTTATCTTTTCTGGGTACTCTACCTATTTTCACTCATTTAATGCCCATAGCAACTCAATGAGGTACTTGATGATTTTATACCCAATTTATAGATTAGGAAATGGAAACACTGAGAATTTAATCTAACCTGCCCACGGTCATAACCTTGTAAGAAGAAAATCCAGGATTCAAACCAGGCAATCTAGCTCCATAGATACCTATCCCTCCATAGAATTGCCATTTATATAATAGCTAACATTATGCCTTTCATTTAACATCTAATGTTTTTCTACTGTTTTATAGACTTAAAAGCAAAATACAATTTACCAAAATATGTAGGCAGCAAACAGAAAGCCTAGAATATAAAGGAAAGCTTCACAGAGCAGGTGGCAATAAACTGAAATGTACAGGATAAATAAGAGGTATTGGAAGTAGACCCCTTAGGAGCTGATTGGACATTGTCCTATGCACTGAAAGATTACTAGCTCAATTCCCAGTCAGAGCACATGCCCAGATTTTGGGCTCGATTCCCAATAGCTGGGAGTATGCAGGATGTTTCTTTTTCTTTCCTCTCTCTAAAAATCAATAAACTATTCTTTAAAAAAAAAAAACAGAGGGAGGATCTCTTACAAATAACATCATTGAATAAGGCCCAGATTCCCACGAGTGAAATGAGCTCTGGGAACCACAGGGAGTCTCAAGTTTGAGGATGAGACTGGTGAAAGGTGAGGCTAAACAGGTTTTAAAGGGAGAAGATCATGATGTACAATGGGGTTTGATTCTTAAACTCTGAAATTTGTCTCCAAATTTTTCCTGTCAAATAACTTTAGAGCACTCTCTTTATTTTTATTTTTTTATACTATGTTGAGCCTACCAATTAGTAGCTGTGTGACTTGGGCAAACTATCTATAAAATAGAAATAATAATAATAATAATAATAATGGTGACTATCTCATAGGAATATTGTGAGAATTAAATGAGTTAATATGTGAAAAATATGTAGGAAAATAGTTCCTGGAACCTACAATGTGATCAGCAAGTACTAGTTATCATTACTTTTGTTATTTTATTAAATTAAATTCATTTGCTATAAACTAAATGTTTGTGTCCTCCAAAATTCATGTTACTAAATTGATAATCCATTGCTATAGACTAAATGTGTTCCCCAAAATGCATATGTTAAAGCCTAATTTCTAATGTGATGGTATTGGGAGGTGGGTCCTTTGGGAGGTGATTAGAGCACGAGTGGGACTAGTGCCTTTAAAAAAGAGACCACAAAAAAGAGCTCCCTCAGCCCTTTCATCATTTAAGAATGCAGTGAAAAAAGACATAGTGTCTATAAAGCAGCAATCCAATCTGCCGGCATCTTGATGTCAGACTTCCCATCCTCCAGAACTGTGAGAAATAAATTTCTGGTGTTAATATGCCATGTAGTTTATAGTACTCTGTTATAGCAGCCTGAACAGACTAAGACATCACTAAAATCACTATATCACTGAGTATTAAACCAAGAGCATCCACTCTGGCATTCTTAATAAAAGTTCAAAATCCACTGAAATTTCTCATTTGGAAGATTTTTGAACAGGATAACAACTGTGTCCCCGTGATTTTTATTATATAAAAGAGCTGACATACAAATCATTTTGAACAGTGAAGGCACATAGAGATAAAAAATTTTCAGAACTCTTATATTCAGAATGTTCTCTTCATGGTACAAGTATTTGCCAAAAGCAGTTACTTTCTCACCCGTCGCTAGAATATAACCCTTGTATCATGAGGGATAGAGAAAGTTTACCTTTGCCACTTTATAAACATTTTTACTGAAGTATAACACACAGACAGGAAAGTTCACAAATCAGAAGTGTTCAGCTTGTGTTATTACATGGTAACTACACCCAGGTAATCACTACTTAGACCAAGAGATAGCACAGTACCTTTATTTTGCCTCTCCCAATTATTCCCCTCTGCCTCTTTCCCAAAGGTAACCACTAGCTTAACTTCTAACAGCCTTCATTAGTTTTTGCCTGGTTTGCACTTTACCTAAGTAAAATCATACAGTATGTATGCTTTTGTATCAGGCTTCTCACATTCTGCTTGATGTTCCTGAGGTTCACCCATGTTGTTAGGTACAGCTGTAGTTCATGCAGTTTTATTGCTATATAGTCTCCACTGTGTTGAAAAACAATAATTCACTTACCCATTCTAATGTTAGCGACCACTTGTATTATTTCTTATGGCCACTTTCCAGCTTTTTGCAAAATACAGCAAGTATCCTACCATTCAGATCCTCTTGAAGAGGCGCACCAAAACCTGTGGGTCACACTCTTGCCCTTCTGCTTTGAGAAACTCCTCTCTTTCCTCAGTTTCCTACAATTCATAGACAGAAGAGAGATGCACTGACAGAGACCTGAGTGAAAGCATCAGGAGCAATGCACATGTGGAGTAGAGCAAGTCCTGATTTCTGATTGTTAAGAGAAGCACAGCACAAATAGAAGCACTGCTATTTTTCCCTGACTTTTGCACTTCCTTGGCACTCCCTGGGCTGTGCTCACCCCTAGCAGTTTAGATCTCACTGCTATGAAGGAGTTTGAGCAGGAGTTGTGTATTGAGAGTTCACCCTGATATCAATGAGGAGGAAGGATCAGAATAAATCAGGGAGGTTACTGTCATGGTCCAAGGTGAGAGACAGTGCAGCTAGAGAAGCATGTAAGATGTAGGCTTGATAGGACTTAGTAATTAGGACGTGATGCTCAGGCAATTGGGTGGATGGAGAGACTCTGAGGAGAGCAGATTGCAGAGGGATGACAAAAGCGACAGCAACTGGCTGGATGGAGTGTCATCCTGTACACTTTAAGGTCCAGGGTTCAATTCCCTGCCACGGCACATGCCTGAGTTGTGGATTCTGATCAATGGTTCTCTGTCACATTAATGTTTCTCTCTATCTCCCTTCCTCTCTCTAAAATAAAATTTTTAAATATATATCCTCTGGTAAAGGTTAAAATAATAAAAAATAAAAAAAAAAGTGATGGCAACTTTAGTGATAGCTGATGTTTAGTTAGAATTCCTTCTCTCTTTGTACAGAACACAACTGTCTAGTTTGACTCTATCTTCTTTTGCTTTGAGGCAGAAGAAGGTGGGTCCATATTCAAATGATTTCAGAGCTATTCTAGCTAACTCAGCTAGACTGTCCCAGACATGTACATTTCATCTGGACAATAATGCCAGTGGCCTACATGTGACTCATGTGTGCCTTTGGATAACAAACTCTAGAAAGAAGTGTGTTTTTACATGAAAAAACTAGAGGGGAAAAAAAAGAATTGGATAGATACTGCATGCACATTACATCATCTCCAGGCAGCCTGAATCTGTAAATTATAGCATTAATGTGGACAGTAAGTATTTTGCTAATGTGAGATTTTGTAAACATAGTAATGGTAGTTGGCCGGGTGAATGAGCAGGAGTGTATAATTAGTGATGGTGTATGTTTAAATCCCTGGAAAACACAGGCCCTTTGGAATCTGAACTTGGTGTGAACCTCTTTTTCTCATAGAAGGGTCAGCAGGGAGAGAATTGGTATCGTCACTAACCCTTTTTCCATTAGCTACTCAATGCCCCTCCTCTCACTTCCTCTACCATCTCACTCTGGGGCCCTGATATGGAGCTGGGAGCAGAGAGGTGGAGCAAAGAGGGTCAGACATGGAAGTAAGAAGGAAAAAAAGGGAGATTTTGGCCTTTGCTGATTTTTCTCAGTGGTTAGAGTGTTGGCCCACAAACTGAAGGGTCATGAGTTTGATGCCAATCAAGAGCATGTACCTCCATTGCAAGTTTGATTCCCTGCCCTGGGTCAGGGCGTGTGGGGGAGGCAACCAATCAATGTATCTCTCTCATAATGATATTTCTCTGTGTCTCTCCCTCTCCCTTCCACTCTCTTTAAAAATCAATGGATTTTTCCTCTAGTGAGGATTAACAACAACAACAACAAAAAAGATTTTTTAGGACAGAATCATTGGAAAAATAAGAGAAAATGGAAAAATTATAAGTCTAGAAGAGCAACTAAAGAACCAGTTCAATTCAGCTGACCCCTTTAGAGACCTACTACGTGTCCATTATAAGGAAATAAATTTGAACTCAAAAAATAATTTTTTCTTCTGTGGAATTGTTCAAAACCAAAAGAAACTGTCCTGTATTATAGTGAGGTTCCCATAACTTACCGTAAGTATGAAAACAGGACTATTTCAGAGGAGACCATTATGTAAGATAGAAGTTGGCCAGTTGACCTCTAGGTAACCATTTCAAATAAATGTTTCTCTGACCATAATATTTGTTTAAAATAGAGCTGCTTTCAGTAACCCTAGCTTCCCATGGTTAAGGAATTGAAGTTAGAGATACTACTTTCACCTTTTGTCCTACTCTTCTCTACCCACGTCATCAACACAGAAAACAAAACAAAGATGGAGGAGGTATACTCTGGCTGGAGTGGCTCAGTGAGTTGGAGTGTCATCCTGCACACAAAAGGGTGGTAGGTTCGATTCCGGTCAGGGCACGTAACTCAGTTTTGGGTTTGATCCCTGGTCCAGGTATGTACAGTAGGCAACCATTCGGTGTTTCTCTCTCTCCCATGCCCTCTCTCTCTGAAAGTCAATGAAAACATCCTTGGGTGAGGAATTAAAAGTTAAATAAATAAATAAAGATGGAGGAGGTATAGAATGTTCCAGAGAAAAGAGAAGTTTCTGAGGGATGAGCCAGCTGGAGTCCTGAAAGGATTATGAAAAGTCAGGGCACCAAAGAGGAGGAAACATCTCTTTGAGGTTCCTTGACTCATTACTTATCCAGTTGTGTTGATATAGTATCTGAGAATGCCCTAGTATAAAAGACCTAGAGCTTAATGATCACTGAATTTGGTTTCCACAATTTTTCTATAAACAGTATTATTAAACAATTCACTCTGTAAGCTAAATGGCTATCCTCTTTATTATAATACCTTGGCTCCAGAAATAACAATAAGCAAACATTTATGGAGAACTCATCAAGTGTTAGACACTGTTTAAAATGCTTTAAACAGATTAATGGACATAAGCTTTATAACAACCCTAGGAGGTTATGCTAAGGATTGAATTTGTCCCTCCCCCCAAATTTATATTTTGAAGCTCTAACCCCTAATGTGATAGTATTTGGAGGTAGGGCCTTGGGAACTATCTAGGGTTAGATAAGATCATGTGGGTGGGGCCCTCATGATTAGATCAGTGCCTTTAGGAGGTAAGATATCAGAGAACTCTCTGGAAAAGTTGTATGAGCACACAATGAGAAGGTAGCTATCTACAAGCCAGAAAGAGAGATCTAGTTAGAAGCTGACCTTGCTGGCACCCAGACCTTGAACTTCTAGTCTTCAGATCTATGAGAAAATAAATTTCTGTCGGTTAAGCCTCCCAATCTGTGGTATTTTGTATGGCAGCCGGAGCCAATTAATACAGGTCAGTACAATTATTATTCCCTTTTATATGAGGAAACTGAGAGATGGAAAGGTTAAGGATCTTGCCCAAGACAGCATGCTAGTGACAGGAAGAAGTGGGCAAATCCAAGCAGGCTGCACCCAGAGCCTTTTCTCTCTACCACAGTGATCTCCTGCCAACCTGTAATGTCTGTGCACCTGCTGCCTTTACTGCGTTTCCCAAGTCATTTCACAAACTGGTTTAATCATTCTTTACAACATTGTGATGTTGATAGAGCAGACATTGCTCTCCTATTTTTATAAGCTGAGAAAATTGATAGATTAGGTGGAATGGACAAGGAGAAAACTCCAAGGACCAAGAGAACCAAGAACAAATTAAACACAACTAGTAATTTTCTGAACTGAGCTGACATGAACATCATGAGGTCATGTATATCCAACACCGAGATGATGAATGATGCCTGATATGAAGAATGTACTAAGTGAATTATTGAATGTCAAATGATTGGGTCAAAAAATGACACAAAACCCCAAAGTCAAAGCAGTGCTGAGTAGAAGAATCTTTTATTTTTAATCACAAGCTTAATTATTCATCAATTCGTTGTTTCATTAATTATTCAGCTAACAATTATCTAGAGTGAACAATGGACCAGGCATTCAGTTCTATTTCTATCTTTTCTAATCGATGTGCCCTCCTGACACAATGTACTTTGAAAAACCTTGTCACTGAGTATATTGCTACTTGAAATGCATCTCAAATAGAAAAATACATATTTTAGATCCAAGTGAAAGGGAGGGAAAAGCATAGATCCAAAAAAGGAGAAAAACATATGCCATTAACCAAAACATAGTATAAAAATTCAATCAATATTTCATTTCTCAGCAAACCCCCATTTCTCATTGTTTTTGTTGAATTAATTGATTTTCTTCTGCTGAATTTGCTTTTTCTTGAAGAGAATTTGTATCTTCAGTAGGAAATTGTGGGAGTATAGTGAAAAGTAATTCATAAATAACTCATTTGAAAAAAAGAGTCATATTTTTATTCTAGCCCCACCCCTAAAATCTGGGAGGTCAAGAATCATTCCCAGCATCACTGTAGCTTCTCTCTTCTATATATCCATGTTCTGAGTCACAGGATGAAGAGGCACAGCTTCTATGTCCAGGTCTGTTTACTTACTTACTTCCAAGCAGGTGTGTCCCACCACTGAGGTTTTGCGCTCCTGTTTTATTTCACCTAACAAAATGATGCTTGTAGACGGACTATTTGGCTTTGCGAGTTATGTAAATACCTTGGAATTGTACCACCCAGTGTCCCAAATTCTGTCATGCACGGAGGCTCAGTATTTGAACGTCACCTATAGAAAAGTAACTAGTCAGCACCAGGTCACATTGGAATCACTTTGCGGCAGTCTGTTTACCCTTCCATTGTTTTCTCTTTATGCCGTGAGCTAAACAAACCCAGTCTTCAGGTATGGATACTTTCTTCTTCTTTTTTAGTTTTTACGGTAAGATTTTAGTTTAACTGCCTGGAGAATAAACAGGCACTTTTGAGAGCAACCGAATTTTCAAAAATACATGAAGTAAAAACAGAGCAACAAATTACACAGGCAATTGACTTTCATTGTTATGATGTCTCAGGCTGTTTTCTTTATTAACCCATGCTGCCTGCAGAGAGAAGTAGCACTTTTGAGAGGACCATTGGCAACTATAAAGCCAAATGCCAGTCAAGCAAACCAATAGCCGATCTTCCCAAGGAAAGAGGTTGAAAATCTGTCTCTACAAAGGACAGTCATGCCTCAAAATGCATTTCAGAACACGTACATAAAGTTGCACTAACTTGGTCTGGCTAGTTAGTATGTTCAGTTTCAGGAATAACAATTAAAATAATAATTAATAATAATATCAAACACTTTTATAGTATTCTGTTCCCTTTTTAGGACACTGAGAAACAAGAAATTCAAGGGAACATGGCCAGGCAGTGTAGGTGCTGAGAAAATTTAGAATGGCATACGCAGCATTTTATTAAGATAATAAAATTTAGTCTGAACCATATAAAAGTGCCAATATTTGACAGTTTTTGACCTAATGAATCCGTCGTTATATTGTTCAGCCTAGTAATAGTAACACAAATGACTAAGCACACAGCTGGGAGCCTCTGCTCTGAGTCAGGCTCTGTGTTCTCAGTGTAGCCGGAGTTGGAGTGATTTGATGGCAGAGAGAGAATCTGGAATGTGGGTTCTTGTCCAAGTACCTCTGCTGATCTTGACTAGCCAGCTCATCTCCTTGGATCTCAGTCTTTTTATCTGTAAAATGAGTGGCTCTCAAACTTTAGCATTCAGTCCACATAGAAAGGGTAAAACACCCCATGTCTCCTTTATACTAATAGCTCTTAATTTCTAGTGGCAAAAAAAAAACCCGCTGAAGAATGTAACTGTGAAAACAGACCGTGGGTGTAAAGAGGATTATATGTGCAGGTGCTTTAGCAATAGGGATATATTTGTTGCTGTTTAGGGATGATAAGTACATGTCTTGAAGCCTAATATTGGAACATGTTAGGCCAAAATATGGTTCATGCCAATTATGTATCATTAAGAATTAATAAATTTATTTATAACAAATAGAAGGGAGAATGGTAAACCTAAATTGAATGTATAGTTAAAAGCAAGAATAGTGGTAAATGATAACTGTGACCAACTCAAGAAAATATTTTGGATGCAGTCTTTGTAAAAAGCATTTTGCCCGCCCTAGCCAGTTTGGCTCTGGATAGAGTGCCGGCCTGTAGACTGAAGAGTCCCAGGTTCGATTCTGGTCAAGAGCACATGCCCAAGTTACAGGCATGATCCCCAGTGAGGGGCGTGCAGGAGGCAGCTGATCAATGATTCTTTCTCATCGTTGATGTTTCTCTATCTCTCCCCCTCGCCTCTCTGAAATCAAAAAAAAATATATATATATATATATATATATATATATATATATATATATATATATATATTTCAAAATATATATATTTATATTTCAATATATATATATATATATATTTCAAAAAGCATTTTGCCCCTGAGTTTGGGGATTTCTACCTCTCTGCCTACACAGTAGAAGACATGTGACATAACCAGTGTCACATGTCAGCTAGTCTTCCTGGAGGAATACTAAATAGAAGTTGTCCATGAACCCTACTAACCCACTACCTTGAGGACCAATTAAAAAACATTAATTCACTTAGTAGTTACTGGTCAGCAGCTCTTAGTCACATTTGAAAATAAATATTTATGAAATTGCTAGTGATTTACCTAAAAGTGCCAAAGAGTATTTGTTTGGCATGTTTGTGATGCCCTCACCTTCTGTTCCTAATTCTGTCAGGTTGGCCAATGTTGATATCGAACTTCTTTTTTAAACCCTACCTCACAGTAAGAAATATGTTTCCTTTAAAACTCAGGACACACATACACAGTCGCCCCTACATCAGGGCAGTCTGAGCTCTACACAAAAGTGCCAGAACAAGCTAGTGAGTAGGGGTTAATACTTAAGCCAAATTCTGTGCACCTTGTGGGATGCCTGGTGTGTGTGTGTGTGTGTGTGTGTTTGTGTGTGTGACAACTATGCACAAATATATTAGTATTTCTACAACACAGCAACCAAGCACACTCAATTAAATTGATTTTGCAACCCTCATATGGGTTGCAATGTGCCATTTGAAAAATATTACTTTTTTAAAAAATATTGCTAAGGACCAGTTAACGTGGCTCAGTGGTTGAGAGTCAACCTATGAACCAGGAGGTCACAGTTCAATACCTGGTTATGGCACATGCCTAAGTTGTGGCCTGATCCCAAGTAGGGGGTGTGCAGGAGGCAGCCAATCAATGACACTCTTTCATCATTGATATTTCTATCTCTCTCCTACATCCTTCCTCTCTGAAATGAATAAAAATATTTTTTAATGTTGCTCAGAGTACTAGACTTATCAGGGTGATCACTTTGTAAGTTATATAAATGTCTAACCACTTTGTTGAAACCAGAAATGAATATAATATTGTATGCCAACCATAATTGAAATATTAAAAAAAAAAAACACACACATTTTAGATGTTGCCTAGATATGAATTCTCTTTGACCTCCATGGACAGCAGAGGAGCTTCTGCTGCCTTAGAGATCTAAAGTGAGGTCTTTCCATCTTTAAAAACAAACACATGAAAGCACATTTGGAAGTTGCACAATGAATGGGTTTGAGGCTGAGGGTCAAAAAAAAGATGGCAGGAACTAGGGATGCTGAGTCTGGGGGGGGAAAAAGTGATGCCATGTCCGAAGCCAAGAGTAAGTGGCAGTCCTCCAAAGCTTCAGTAGCTACCAGGGTGGCCAGATATTGGAGGGGCTAGGCATTTATCTGTGACCCCTACGGACAAACATTCACTCACTCAGCCTCCTGAGCATTTATTGAGTACCAGCTACTTGCCAGCTTCTGTACTAGAGACTACAAATAGAAAAGGAATAGCAAATACAGTCAGGTAAACTTCATGCAAAGAAACTAAGCTTTTGATGAGACAGTTAATCATGCCTGATGGCTAACACAGATCTGTGGAGATGCAACCGATAGCATTGAGAGATGATGAATTTGTTTAAAGTTCTATTGAATGGCTTTAGTGATTCATGTAGCCCCTCATTTATCAAGGTTGTCATTTGATGTCAATTTCTAAAAAATTCTAAGTATTCCCTTCAGAGCAGAAATGGTATAGTAATGGAGAAGCAGATGTCCTCAGAAGATGAGCTTACAAACCGAGCCAAAACTAGGCCCAAGGCTGCCTCTCCCCCTGCTCCCCAGATAAAACATGAAACTATAAGAGTTTCCATCTGAACTTTAAAAGAGCCTTTTAAGACTCTGGCTTTAGATGTCTTTTTTCCTGAGAAAATTCATAAGCTTTTCTTTATTTTAGAATATTCAATTTGCAGGAAAGCATACAGGATAATGAATGCATAAATCTTCTCAATTTTCTCACTAAGCCTGAGTGATGTGGCATTGCTCTTACTGCCTTTGAGCTCTCACCAATCTCTTTTAAACTAGAAAATAAATCAGTTAAAGGCTGTGATCCCCATTGTTTCACTGAATTGAAAATTCAATGTCAAAGCTTGTTTGGGGAGATCTGTGAGTTTACTATTATCTTAAAGCTATAGAGAGACATATTGTGGTTTGATAGAAAATGGATTTTCTAAGTGTGAGAGCTGCCTTGGTACATAAGAAGTTCCCCAATGTCAGAAGCATTCAAGAATAATTGCAGGTCACTTGCTATCTGGTTGGAGTGAGGAGAGAGACATTACACAAAATTACCCTTCTGTTCCCTACCAACCTAGAGATAGTATGTTTCCATTAAACTGATTTCACCAGCCCTTAACTGGGTTCTTTTCCAGAAAAGCACTTCCTGTACTTGCCTTCTGGAATCACATAAAATCAATAATTGTTCTTAAATAGCCAACATGTACTGACTATTGCATGGCAAATTCTAGCTAAGTACTTTAAAGACACTAATTTGATGATATCAGGGGCACAATTCTTATTCTTAGTAATAAGAGATTACATAATTCAGAAGGGCATAGAGACACGACAGAACCAGAATATGAAACCAGTGATTGAACTCATAACCACTAAGCTATATATAATGTCTATTATTTATGTATTCCTGACCTTTGCTAATATCTGTTTATTCATCTACATCATTTGGGAATAGCATATACACTATTGTTTAAATAGCCATCTTAAATTTTAAAATATTGGATCATAAATGTTCAACAAGGAAATAGTTAATTAACTTGCAATCATTAAAATGTTCTTGACACAAAGCTACTCAAACATAGGAAAATGTGTGCAATATAGCTAATGAAATCATAAAGTGGATTTTTTTTGTGACCTCAATTTTGTTTTTAAAATGTTCATGGCCTACCTGGTGTGTCTCAATGGTTGAGCATCTACCTATGAACCAGGTCCGTTGCTCATTTTTAAATTGGGTTGTTTATCATCCTACTGTTAAGTTGTATAAGTTCTTTATATATTTTGGAAATTAACACCTTATCAGGTGTATCATTGGCAGATATGTTCTCCCTTACAGTGGAGATAATGAAGGATCATTTTGATGATGGCTTCTTTTGCAGTGAAGAGCTTTTTATTTTTATATAACCCCAATTGTTTATTTCCTCCTTTGTTTCCCTTGTCCTGGTGTAACCAATCAATGTGTCTAGGTTGTCTGTTTGTTACTACTTGAGCCAATTAAGCAGAGACAGGATTGAATCACATATAAGCATTTATTCCAATAATGCCAGTAGTATGGGAGAGCAGCAGGTCATCCACAAAAAATCTGCTTTGCCTCTCCCATAAGCCAGTTGCTTATATTGGGCAGAAGGACAAAGATTACATGGGGAATTAAGCAAAAGGGTACTGCCAAATTAGCAGTTCACAGGTAATGCTGACTGGAGACTTGCAAAGGCCTGCAGGGGGTCTTCAAAGGGCTGGTAGCTCTGGTTTCTGCCACAAGGTTGTTAGTCTTTCCATGATAACAGGTAGCTCCCGGATGTGGAGGATAGGTTTCCAGGTGAGCTCCCAGGTCTCAAGCACAATTCCCAGCCAGGTTAGAATACGCTTTCTTTAGCCAGAACAAAGCATTCATGGTTAACAGAGCATGGTTAATATTTCTTACAATTATAGCTGGTCCCCAATATTCTATTTCTGCCCCTATCACTACCAGATGTATTGGCAAATATATTGGTACAAGATATGTCTGAGATTTTGGTTCCTATGAGTTTGTTTCTATTAGGTAGCTCTGCTATGACTCTTAGTCTTGGTAGGGTGACCTTATGTAATAGGTGACCTGTGGGATCCAGTGGTGCAGTCTTCCTTATCACCAGAATGGAGTCAGAAGGCCTGGAAGCTCCACTGAATTGACTGCTGCTGAGTTGCTTATCAGCAGCCCCGAAAAGGATGAGCCAGAATTTTTCAGCTCCTGGATGATGGTGAAGACTAGTTGAGCTGGTTTGGAGGACTTGATGGAAGTGATATGATTTATAGTCAATTTTGGCAGGCCTCTCTAAGTGTACGTTGTCCCCAAGCCCTAGGGTATCAGTGCTCAGCCACAGGGGCTGAGGAAGAATCACTTTTGTATGACTAGGCATGATTAACCTGGGGAGGCTTCAAGTGATTTGTTTTTTCATGAAGGCTTAGGCTGTCCCATATTATTTGATATATATTTTTTTGAAAACTCTACCTTTGTTGTTGTTTCACTAATTGTCACTTAAGTGCCGCAAGAAACTTCTGCGTAATTAGATCTATTTTCCCTTTTAGGCTTTGGATCGGAATGGAAATTATCCAGCATTCGTGTTTATATTTAGAGTTACTTACAGAATAATTAATAATACCCTTTATGGCACTGAGTGAATAAGGATAGGGCAAAGCATCAGTCTGCTAAGTAGTTGATCGACAAGAAATATATGTTTTGTTCTGGCCAGTGTGGCTCAGTTGGTTGGAGTGTCATACATACACGCAAAGGTCATGGGTTTGATTCCCAGTCAGGGCACATACCTAGGTTGCAGGTTTGATCCCTGGTGGGGGTGCATAAAGGAGGCAACCAATCAATGAGAGAACATGTCCTCAGGTGAGGAATAAAAAAAGAAAGAAAGATATATTTTACAAATGTATACACCTCTCTCTAGGATTTTCTAAAATAATTTATTCAGAGATCTTCATGGT
The DNA here is from genome assembly GCF_964339955.1 of Pipistrellus hanaki. NCBI lineage: Eukaryota > Metazoa > Chordata > Mammalia > Chiroptera > Vespertilionidae > Pipistrellus > Pipistrellus hanaki. Next base: position 35,104,406 of record NC_140511.1, read on the forward strand.
AAAGAACCCTGGAAGCTGCCTATCTGGAAGTAACTATCACTCCTGCAATGCCAAAGGAAAGAGCAAAAATAAGGGCAACAATGTCCTTTCAGCCTACTTAGCCATCACTGTGGAATACAGGCTCTGCAGTCCCCGTTTAGTTCAATGTTTAGGTTAGTTAAAGGGGAGGAAGTAGATGGGCTCCCAGAAATTGTATCTGTTTCTTGGAGGAGGAGTCTGTGAATCAGGCTTAAGCCAGGGGTGTTGCCTTTATGACAAAGGCCATTACCGAAAGTGGGATAGAGATGGCTCCTTGCCCCAGAGCTGTCAGAGGTCTCCAGGGATTGATGCTGAGTCTTCCGTGATTTCGTGATTCATTAAAACCAGGACATCAGAAATGCTACGCTGGGTTATACCAGGGGTATCTCTGGCCAAACAAGGATCCAAAGCATTACAAGCTGATGGGAGAAATCCTGGGCTAAAAGGTATGTGACAGGTGCTGTGGGACTATCAGGGTGATCATGAACTCAGTCTGTGAAGTTCAGAAGGATTCCCAGAGGCAGCTGTGTTGAGTGAGTTTTAGAAGAATGAATGGTGTCAGCAGACAAAAAGGAAGAAAGAGCAGTCTGGGCAAAGTCCCCAAGTTCTGCAGGAAGAAGACAGGGAGAAGAGAGGCTGTCAGGAGAGCAGGTTCTTGAAGGAGCACTGTGTTTCACTAAGAACATGGGCTTTCTGTGGGCAGTTGGTGAGGGGTCAGCACACGCTTTTAAGAGGAGAGACCACTTTAGAAAGAGTTCACTGAGGGCTGGCATGGCTAATGCCCTGAGATTAGAGGGAGGGGACCTGTTTCAAGAGAGCCTCATTCATGCCCATGGTAGTGTTGACAAAGAGAAACATCCAGATAAGAGGATATTTTAGAGAAAGAATTGATGGTGGTTTATGTCTGATTAAATGTGGGATCAGGTTTGAGACTGAAATACATAGCTTAGATCACTAGGAAAACTGTGATGCCATTAAGCAAAGACCTTATGCCCTATGAAAACCATGGTTTTTCCTGAAACCTTTCTAAAACTAGAGTGTGACTTCAACTGTATACTAGTTCTGTGGCATCTGACATTTGTACTAAAGTTTTAACTTTCCAGAGCACTTTCTCTTGTTTGGTCTCATTAAACATGCCATTTGACAAATGAAAAACTAATTGTAAGCGACTGACTAAATTGGTCAGCTGGATTTGGCTGTGTTGGAACTAGAACCAAATTTCCAGACCCCCTAGTCTTAGGTTTTTTAATCAAATCCCAGATCAGACAGTCTTGCACCCCCATGCCCTTGCCATTTTTTGTTTTTTTTGTTTGTTTTCTATTGTGTATGAATGATACTAGAATTGGAAAGACCTTTTAATAGAAGGGAAAGCTGGGAGCTTTGGAAAAGCCACAGAGAAGTCTTAGAAGCTTCTGGGGAGAAAGAGGCATCCAGCAGAGGTGCAAAGAGGAGCAAATGTCAATGAGCATTCTAGGCCTTTGTGTCACAGTACAAAGACATCTGGGTGTATTAGCTTCCCTATAAACTTCACCCCTGCACATCACATTAACCCCGGTGATGGGGACTGGAAGGTAGGAAGGGTAATGGCTATGAATGGCAACTATAGTGGACTATACTTAGGACAGGCCCCGGATCCCTCAAATCTATTCAGAGGGGCCTCCTATGGCTTACTAATCAGCATTACCTTCAAAATCTGTCCTCCAGAAATCTCAACCACTAAATAAGTAGATTTGTTGATTTGTTGGGTGAGATTCTGTGCAGAAGCTAAGAAAATAAACCCGTTTGATTTAAAGTGAAATTTCAACCTCAGTGAGCAGAGCAAATGATGAGTCTTGGTCCCAAGTCTTGCTTTTAGGTAAAAATCCAAATCATCCGAATTTCCAAATGTCCCATCATTTCTCTATTAGAAATAGTAGGGAGAGTCGTTTGCCAGTTATCCTCTGTCCATGTTGGTGATTGGGAAGAGGCAAAACACCTCTCAGACGAGGTAGACATCTGTGGGCAGGAAGAGAGTTTTCATCTACAGGGATCATTACTGTCAGTTTCTAGGAGCCAACGGGGGAAATGGTTTTAGGGCACTCAGAGGAAAAAAATAGACCATTTTCTCAATGAAAATCTTCAATGCTTTGTTTTTTCTGGAGACAGATATGATGCCTCACAGGGTCCACAATAACAAATCTACCCTGAGAATCAGCTCTCACTTGTGGCCAACTGACTTGGAAATGGTGGTCAAACAATCATATTTAATAGAGGACACACTCCCTAATTCTACAGCCCTCAGCACTCATTGATTATCTGTCTCCCTGCCTCAGAAACTCATCTGATTGCAGCATGCTTCCTTGTCAATTATCTACAATTAGCAGACTCGGTAACTATCGATACTTGTAAAAAAAAAAAAAAAAGAGCAAAGTACTGCTTTTAAAGGAAGTTCTCCCCGCCCACTAATATTTTTGTGTAGGGTGGAAGAGAAATCCATACAGAAAATGCACTCCCACACCCATAGGTGTGGTTTAAATAGACCTTGCTTAGTTTATGACCCAACCTAAACCTGTGAGACTCCCACAGCTATCCAGCCCATCGAGGCAGCCAGTCTGTCAAGACCAGAAGGGTTAGTGATAATCCCATTTCAATGTTTCCTGAAAACCACTTGGAACATTTTTTTAAAAATCTTCAAGCAAATTCAATTCCCTTCGTTCTGTTTTTCTAGTTTTAATTTGTTTCTGATGAACACATTTGCAGCTTAATTTTTTAAAACAAAACATTTACACTGAAATGATTCATCTTAGGTGAGCTTGATTGATTCCTATTTGAGTTTTTTTTTTTTTTTTTTTTTTAAATCATAGGATTTTCTAGCCTGTGCACTTTAATTTTGATAAACAGAATAAGAGGGAGAAAGAGTAGGTGGTTACCATGGTGACCACAGCATCTGATCTGTGTATCAACAGATAGGACAGGGAAACAACAGTGCCATACTAAACGGAATTGCAATTACAATCAGTAGTTGTGAGAGGAAATTGAAATGACTGGGCTCCATTTAGCAACTGGTTAATCACTCAATACATGAAAAGCAGAGCTACACCTTGGCTTCACTTGTATATTCTGTAAGATCAAAAGAGGAAAAAAAAAAAAAAACTTGCAGCACATATGAAAACAAAGAGTCCTTAAGCATATTTGGAAAATGCTCTTAGGTAAGAATAAAAATTATCCTAATTTCCACATGTTAGCTATTCATCCTGAAATACTAAAAAGCAAAACAAAAAAACGTTAGACAAGGTCTGGATGTTGGCATTAGCAGATTGCGTACCGTGTTTCCCCGAAAATAAGACATCCTCCGAAAATAAGACCTAGCGCATGGAAAGATAAGACATCCCCTGAAAATGAGACCAAGTGCAACTTTGGGAGAAAAAATTAATATAAGACACTGTCTTATTTTGGGGGGAAACAGGGTAGTAACTAGGCCCTAGTTCAAAGGAAATGAGAAAAGGGGTTGGTTTCTCAGGTTAGGGGAAGGGGCTAGTTAATGGTTTGATGTAGCTATAGAAGGTGAAGTTCAAAGGTCAGCTTTCCTTCAAAAGCCATCTCTTTTTGAATACTCTTCCCACCTAGAGGCTGCTGTAAACAGGCATTTCCTGGCCTAGGGGGACCAGCAAATTCCAGCCTCCCAGCCGAAACATTAACTCTACAGTGTGAATAACTTTGTTCTACATTTTAGGAGAAGATAGCAGATTAACACTTAGTGTTGGAATTTCAAACGCCAGCAGCTAGCTAAAGGGCGGGATGGGATGTGGGGGTAAGGAGTCCTCCAGACTCCCTTCAGCAGGCACCCAGGCAAATTCCCAACTCCTCCAGCTTTGCAGCAGGAAGGCCTCTGTAGCTGAGAAGAGAAAGAGGTGAGTTAAACAGCATAGACCTGGGAAGTGCTTTGTTATGGCTTTAAAAAAGGGGCAGGAAGGAGAAAATAATCCCAGCTCTTAAAGTGGCCCTTTTGTTTTGCAAAGCATCTCAACTAGCTGTGCCTCTAGCCTGGGAACCTGGCTCCACCTGCTTCACTCCTCAGAGGCTTTGGCCTCTGCTCAGGAGCTTCAGTTGTGTTGGCGGGCGGAGTTCACACACCACACAGCTCAGCCGGGAGGAGGGAGTGGAACTGAACTTGGGGAGCAGCTGCCTGCTATGCTGAGACCCTCTGGACACTGGCTAAGGAGCTGCGGTGAGAATCATGCTGCTTTTCTCAGACCCATCTCTCTTGACAGACCCGTGGGGAATCGTGGCCAGTGAAATGAAGAGATCTGCCTGCCTTTCCTTCTTATAACGAACTGCCTGCCATTTCTTAGCACTCATTGCTTGCAGGCATCTGCTCAAGGCTGCTTCTTTGTCTGTTTGTTGCCACCTGGGTTCTGGGGGAACAACAATCAATGAGTATTTCTCTTCCTCCACCTCAGTCAGTGCAGCCCTGAAATCGTACTCTGAGTTTGACTCACCACTGGCCTCTTCAGAGTCAGTCTGAAGAGTTAATCTGTGAGCTGCTAGGCTTGATACTGTGTATCCCAGAGAGAGATTTGGGAATTTGAAGTTCTTGCTGCTCACTTAAATGGGTTCCAGAAATGCTCGGATCCACATTGATTTCTCATCAGATATCTGATGTTTTGTTCAAAAAGTCAGAGCCTGCTGAGAGAGAGCGTAGTCCTAATGCTGGGAGGCAGACTTGTGTCTGAAAGAACCAATCGATTTACAGGGTTGAATTTTGCCTTTACTGATTGTAAGCTATGCAGCGTTGGAAAGCCACTGAACTTTGTGCCTTCATTTTCTCATTCATAAAATGGGAATTATATCCATACTTCGTAAGGTTGTTTAAAAATTGGTAGCTGCACGTGGAAAGCTGGACTCGAAGGTCCTCTAGGAAACAGGGACAATGATTACCTAATTTGGGGGCATATGGTGAAGTATCCAGAAAAGGTAATTTATTTATTTATTTTTAAAAATACATATTTTATTGTTAATAGTAGTATAGGTGTCTCCCACTCCCCGCTCCCCCCCCCTTATCCTTCTCCTTCCAGCTCTACCCCCCCCAAGGTCTTTACCCCCTTTTGCCTGTGTCCATAGGCAATGCATATAATTATATAAGTTCTTTGGTTTATCTCTTCTTGTCCCTCCAACCCCACACGGAGGTACGTCAGCCTGTGTTCCATGCCTCCATGCTTCAGGTCTTATTTTATTGGTCAATTCATTTTGTTCATTGGATTCCACAAATAAGTGAGATCATATGATACTTGTCTTTCTTAAATTGGCTTATTTCACTTAGCAAAATAGTCTCTAGGTCCATCCATCTTTTTTTTTTTTTTTACTGCTGCATAGTATTCCATTGTGTAACAGAGAAGGTAATTTATTAACAATTGTAGTATTAGTTCAGAATGTTAGCTCAGATCCTTCAGCCTGACTCTGACTCTCAGTTTCCTCATGGTTCGTGTAGGTCAGCTGAATAGTAAGCCTGCTTCCACTGTGGCAATAGGAAGAGTAACTCGTTCATGGATCTGTGAGAATTTAGATGCTTCATGTGAAAAGCCCTCAGCATTGCACTTAACACACAGTAAACACTCATCAGTGTTGGCTGCTGTTATTATGAGGCTGCAATCTGACGATGGAGCTAGACAGTTGGCCTCCAAAGACTAAACTCACCTCCTTTGGCTTTTTTCAAATGCAGAGATTGGACAAGGTAATTCCTAAGGAGTCTCCCACCTCCTAACATCTGTGTTCCTAGGCACATTCATATGCACCTCACATAGCCCCTCATCTTCCCTGGAAAAGGCCATAAATTAAAATGGCAAACGTATTTTATGACAGAAAAACAACCCAGCCCAACATACATTTTGGACTTAAAAATCATGGCCAGTGCATAAAGCCAGATGTGTCATTTTATATATTCTCACGACTTAATTTCCTTAAGACATATATTTTCCCAGCCCCCGATGCTACTTTGCATGGCTATGGCATTGGGGACCTAGAGGTTTGCATCAAACACTTTGTGCTGCTTTTAAGAGACTTTATTCACACCAGTGGGCTGAGAGAGGCATGTGTTAGCATTTCCAGTTTCTGTGTTAGCTTTGAGAAGGAGCCTTAACCTGCATCTTGGCAATTAATATGCATCTGGCATTACAACTGAGCTGTTGGCAGCAGGTTTAGAAACCAGCGCAGAGCCACTCCTCACCCTGCCTCTGGGGTGAGGAAGTAGACTTGCTGGACTGGGAGATTTGTATTCTCCTCAGACAGGGATGCCCCCAACTCCACCCCTCCCTTTGTCTGGACTTCCTTTGCCACTTTATTCTCTTCATTCCCCCCTACCAGATTTATTTCCCTTAGTTCCTTTAAATCCCTGTGAGTTCTTCAAGCTAGGCTAGCACCCCATTAATCATAGAACAAATAGTCACAGGTCTTTAGAATTAATTTATTTGATGTAAGACCACCAAGAGGGCAAGGATTGTTTTTCTGATGCCTGCCTGGCACATAATTCAGGCAGTCTTTACTCTTTGCATGGTAGTTTAAGTTGAAAGAAAGAAAAAAAGAAAGAAAGAAAGAAAGAAAGAAAGAAAGAAAGAAAGAAAGAAAGAAAGAAAGAAAGACAGCTTAACAATCAATGGGAAAAACTACCATTGTCCATGTCCTTTCAAAATGTTTGTAAAAATACTAAGAACTCTCTTTTTGTTAGCTATAACTGCATAGGGAAGTGAGAAAAGAAGTAAAATGAGTATTTGTTGAGTGCGCTATTACTTAACACAGTGGTCGGCAAACTGCGGCTGGCGAGCCACATGCAGCTCTTTGGCCCCTTGGGTGTGGCTCTTCCACAAAATACCACAACCTGGGCAAATCTATTTTGAAGAAGTGGCGTTAGCAGAAGTTTAAGTTTAAAAAATTTGGCTCTCAAAAGAAATTTCAATTGTACTGTTGATATTTGACTCTGTTGACTTATGAGTATGCCAACCACTGACAACATATAAGAGACATTAAGAATTAAAGTGTTCTATTTCTTTTTTAAAAATAATAGTTTGAAGTGTGTTTGTTTCTTTTTGTCGGTCATATAACTTACAACACTGAGCAAGCATCTTTACTGAGCCTGGGCGAACTGTCATCTACCTTTCTAAGTTTGGATCAGCTTTCCACCTTTTATCCTTTGTACTTTCTGTGTTACGAACTAGCTCCAAGAATTCCTTTAATGTGAAGTTTTTTGCCAGTGTTATTTCCTCTGAACATTTTCACCCTTTTCATCTCAACCACCCAACTCACGTAGGTTCATAAATTTTCCTCTACTAACCTCCTCTGGCCACAAGTCTGGGGTTTCTCAAAGCGTGGCACAGCCAGCATTCCTCCCATCAACTCTGTCTCTTTTAGCCGCACTGTTCCATTCGAATTGCATTTCGTCTGTTTTCTCTTAGGCTGCACGTTCATCTTTGTGGGCAACTTCCCTCCTGGGATGACCCATTTTTAGAAAATGTCACAAGGTTCATCACGGGGCACAGGAAGCAAAACAGCTACATGCTTGGCTGGCTGTGTGTGAACCCCTATGAAAGGTGCATTGACCCATTACCAACAGGATTTGAGAAGCAAAGAGATGAGTCCCTCCCTGGTCGTGATTTGCATCTGTTATTACACAGTGATTTGTGAACCAAAGAGCTAGTAGCCAGTTTATATTTTATTCACTCACTCACACTTAATGTACTGTGGTAACTTAAATTTGAATTATATTAGTGAACTGATGTCACTTCATTAAACCATAGTAATAGAAATGCATGCATATTAAAACCATGCAAATAAAAAACTGGCTGCAATTAGTTGTTCAATAATAGATGTCTGTTGAATGTACGCATGAATGAATAAATGAATGAATGAATGAATGAATGAATGAATACATTTCTGCTGATCTCAGTTTTGCAGTCTCATTGTCCTTATAGCCTTGCCTAACTATCTACCTTATCTTTCTTCCTGCATAGTATATCCAAAATAGCAGGTAAAGGCATGTCTGGTAAAAGCTGGCTTTGAATAAATCACTGAACTCTGAGCCTCATGTCTCATGTGTTAAAGGCCCAACTACTTCTTTTCTTATCAAAATCCTCCCTGAGTGCCCAACTTTACTTCTAAAAGAAACTCATTTGATCAACAGATTTATACATTGAACGCTGAAGGGACTCTCAGGCTCCCGATGTAGTTTGGGTCTTCCCCTAAGAGGGAGGAAGTAGACCCTGTGGACAGAAGAAGAGAGGGGTCTTATGTTGGCAGAACTTCCCTGGCCCTGTTCCCTCTCTGCCCTAAAATCCAGTAATAAAAAATAACAAAAAAGTGGAAGAGGTCTGGGGAGGGACCCAAAGACAGTCCTGAACTTGACTTGGTCTTTGATCTCAAGGAGTTTATAGTCCATTTGGGCTGTGAGTGCTGGAAACATGGAGCAGTACCAGAGGGGGGTCCCCAGCACGGGTCCAGACTGTTGTGGGTTCAGGATGGGCTCTGTCACTCCCTAGCTCAGTGAACTCTCCCGGGCTCGAGGCTCACACAAACTCATCTCTCCACCTGCAGGCTGTACTCATTATCTCCAAGGGTTGTTGAGAGTCTTGAAGAAGATAAGAATGGATGTGTTGAGTTAGTATAGTGTTAAGTTAGTATAGCGCTGGGGTGTTGATCTGTGAGTGCCTTGGGTGGGGCCTGGATGAGGCTGGTTGACCTCTTTGGAAATGTCTTTTGTGTGAAGTGTATCATTGGGCATGTGGAGGTATTATTGATATGAGAAAATGCTAAGTAACAGATTTACTATCTGAAAAGGGATTTACTATTGGGGAAAGGGAGGGAGGAAGAGACTGAACATAAACTGTGCACCTATGGATGAGGACAATAGGGGATGGGGAGGGGGCGGAGGGTGGGGTGGGAACCTGGTGGAGGGGGGAAGAAATGAGGAATCTTTGTAATAATATGAACAATAAAGATTGATTTAAAAAAAAAAAAAAGAATGGAGTGCACTCTGGGTAGTATCTTTTGTAGAATAAGAGCTTGGGAAACAAACGATTTTGCTGAGACATCATTTGGGTGAATGTCATTCTCTTCGGTAAGTGTCTAGTCCACAGTTGCAGAACTCCGGGTGCAGAGGCCGAGCGTAATACACATATGGAACCTAACAGAAGTGACCCGCCCGGTGCACAGAGAACTAAGGCTGGCCAGTGTTTTTTCCTGCCTCCTTATGATTGTTATTTGGTGATTGGTCATTCTGTATTATCTTCTGCCTTTGTCAAGTCAGCCCCCTAAATTCTCTGAAAGCACCTCCGCTGGGTGTGTTCAAAGGCATTTTCTAAGTGTTCCATAAATGACTCTCAGGTCCCATATAATGGCCAGGGCCCTCCTGCTCCTCTGCTAACAGCGCCGCCTCCCCTGGAATGATCACCTGGCCGCCGGGGAGTCCCCATCTGGTTGCCCACACCATAAACATACACTCGGAGACTGTTTGAGAAAGGCAACTGAGTAATAGTCTCTGCTATGCCCAACTGCAGAGTGGACCCTGGCTCACACGTCCGACTGGGGGGAAGTGTAGACTCGTCCACATTGAACCTGTTGTTCTGGAGTGGAACGTGGGCACCGGCATTCTAAAAAAAAAGTGTTTCCTGCCCTAGCTGGGTTACTCGGTAGCTAGAGCATTAGCCCAAGGACTGAAGGATTTTGGGTTCAATTCCCATCAAGGGCATGTACCGCGATTGCAGACTCCATCCCCGGTCCTGGTTGGGGCATGTGCAGGAAGCAAACAATCTTTGTGTCTCTCTCACATCAGTGTTTCTCTCACTCTGTCTCTCCCCCTCCTTTCCACTCACTCTCTCTAAAAGTCAATGGCGAGAATTAACAACAAATAAATGTTTCCCAGGTGAGCTGAGAACTGCTCTAACACCTATAGGGGCCAGAGTCGAAGAACAAAACCAGCCCTGGCTGCAGCTGTCAGGCAGGAACATGACCTTCACTGGCCTGGAGCCTGGCCCAAGGTGCCAGCTGCCTTAGAGGGTGCCAGGACCTGGTTGCTGCTGGTTCTCGCCTTGGGCAGCATTTCCTCAGGACTGTCCCCTCAGAGACTGTCCCACACATCTTCACTGAACTCTAAGTAACAGCAGCCTAATTGGCCTGTACTTCACTCTAGTCCCCTCTCCACTCTGCCAACAAAGTCCTCTTGCTAAAATGAGGTTTCCATTGTTACTCTCCTTCTGTCACACAGAACTGTTCCTGTTTCCAGCATGAAAAATTGTTTCCCTGCCAGGACACCCTTCCTCCAATGAATAGTAAGAATCTGACTTTCAGGCCTAACAGAACATTTCTTATTTGAAAATGTAATCTTTGTTACACCCTCTGCTACATGCTTTTCAGATGTTTGACAAACTCTTAATGGCCTTAGCAGCCCCATCCTGAGACCTGCTCTCAGACATCTCTACCCCGAATTGCCCAAGAGCAGAGCAGCACATAGAAGCTGCATATTGCTTTGAAGTTTGTTGTTTATGATCTATCTGCCCTCCCAAGGGCAAGGGTGGCATTTGCCTTTACGTAGTAATCCCTTGAGCGGAATGGGCCATCAGGGGGATGGGAGAGCCCATTTGAGGGTAAATCATCTTCAGTCTTAAAGAAGCACCTGGATGCAGATGGTTCGTTTGACAGTGGCTCAGCAGCCCTGAGCGTGTCATCATCCTTTGTAGGTCACTTGGGCACAGAAAAGATGTATCCCAGAGGCTCCACCTTTACACATAGCAGTGTGGCACCGGCTCCCCGGGCATCCCAAGTCTGACTGCCTTCTGGGCTCAGCAGGCCAGTCCTCCCACTGCAACTGCCACATCACTGGGTTCACTTGTTACCTGAGAAGGCCTAACTGCATGACATCATCTGCATAGAGGGTATTTCACCAGTGAACCAATGAAAGGCAGCCAAGCAGGGTTGTATGTTTCTTTTGGCCCTGCGTTTTTACAGACAGACATGGTAATCAGCTGTCAAGATAGCTATAATCAATTCGCTTATAGGCTGTTTTTTTTTTTCCATCTGGACTAATTGAATAGTTGCTTTGTTTTTGTTTTTGCTTTTCCCCTCTCTACTCCTTCCCCCACTGTTAGTTACTATTGAGCCCTGTGACTAAGCCCTTACAAAACTTTCAGCAGCTCCTCCTTTAAAATATGGCAGTAATCCATTAAACTCCAGGGAGACTTGCATCTGCATTCATATCTAGGAGTTATCTGAAAAGTATATGTGAGGCCCTGGCTGGTGTGGCTCAGTTGGTTGAGAGTCATCCTGTGCACTGAAAAATCGCTATTTTGATTCCCAGTCAGGGCACATGTGCAGGTTGTGGGCTCAATTCCCAATGGTCTCAATCCTCACAGAGCTTGGAATTCAGTTATGGGGCCATTGTGATGCAATGTGATCAATGCTACAGAGGTCTTTTAGGCCACTGAGAAAGGAGCCCTTCATTAACTCAGCTGGATGGTACAATCATAGGAGGCTCCCTAGAAGAAGTGTCAAAGCTTGTGTGTGGAATTCCGAGAAATGAGCCTGGAAGAGTGGAAAGGAGAAGAACTCTAAGTAGAAGGAACTCTCAGCCTGTGTGCCCTAGGCAGTGGAAGTAGTTTAGCAGACTGGAGCTCGAACCAGTGTCTGGCGGAGCCTGGGTCGCTGTGGATGACCCAGATCACAGAAAAAGCTTTATGATCTTTCGTCTGGAGGCCATGGGGCTAGTTAAATGATTTTAAGCAGGACAGGAACAGGATCAATTTTGCCAGTAGGAAAAAATCATTTATCTCTGCTGTGAGCAAGAAGGATAGAAGGGAGGACAATCATTAAGAAGGCATGGATGAGCCAAAGCTGGTTTGGCTCAGTGGTAGAGTGTCAGTCTGCGGACTGAAAGGTCCCAGGTTCGATTCCAGTCAAGGGCATGTATTCAATACATTGGTTGCGGGCACATCCCCGGTACGGGGTGTGCAAGAGGCAGCTGGTCGATGTTTCTCTCTCGTCAATGTTTCTAGCTCTCTCTCTCTCTCTCCTTTCCTCTCTAAAAAAATCAATAAAATATATTTTTAGAAAAAAAGAAGAAGAAGAAGAAGAAGAAGGCATGGATGAGGGTTGTCATTTTAAGGGGTAGAAATATCAGTTATAGGCCTCTGCTGGCTACTCCTACTACCCTCTTCAGTGTGGGATACTGTAAGGATTAGACCTTGGTTATCCTGAGGCTTTTTTGAATACAAGGATTCCCTTTGTAAGGATCTGAGAGTGATTGTATTTTTAGATTTCATTGGTAGTGATACTATTTAATGATACATTGAATTAAACTTAATGTATATTTAATTAGTCACAGTGCATCCTTTGTACATTTAGTAGGACATATATGTAGGAGACATTACTGACCTAGTCTATGCAACATTTGGTGCCTAGTATATGTGAGGATTCTTTGCCAAAACCCAAAGATTCCAGGAGTTTTTTTATCTCAAATTTGGATCCCAGAAACAAGGAGAATTTAGAATTGTAGTTATCAGCTAATATTGATAACTATTTTTAGTTTGATTTGGGGCAAATTACTTAATCTTTAGCGGTATTGACTTCCTTATCTTAGAAATGGGTATATCTACCACAGTTAGGTTATTATTGAAGTAGATAATGGATGTTAAAAAGCTTAATAACTTGCAATAAATTGTTTTCCCCACCATGTCTCATTTCCTAGAACTCATTTTATCTTCTTTTCTCCCTATTTCCTCTAACCACATTTTAGCCCTTCTCAATTTTCCTTTCCTACTTCTCATCTTATTTCCTTAATCTTCAGAGAATATTAAACTGATATTTTTTAAGGTTTATACTGTTACATTTGTGTTTTCTCTTCTGAATTCAAACAGTAAGCATTTATGTTTTGTCAAGAAATTGCTTAGGAGACAAGATGTTCTATACAAGTGACCCTTAATAGAAAAAACACTTCACACTCGCACATCATTGACCTAATAGTACATATATTTCAGGTCCACTCTGGCAACTTTACTTACTCCACACTTTTGATAGTCTAGAGATGAATCATCCACCCATTGCCCCACTTAAAGCACATTTGTGTTCCTAGCTAATGCTCTCCATCCCTGCACATTCCCAAGTGCTCTGGCAAATACTGTGTGCCCCTGTGGGAAACAGTGATGCTGAGTCTCCTAGGATACAGCCAGCAGTTGGGGAAGCAGGTGCAGGATTAGAGAAGGTGCAGTTGCCACGGTGCAGTCATGTAGAGAGAGCTTTCTAACATGTTCCCTGGAACTTATCCACCTCTGATTTTTAAAGCACACTTAACCATTGCCTATTAAAACCTACAAGAAAAGCTTAATGAATAAAACTGAAAGATTTCTCTTCTGGAAATACATACCTTATGCTCTGAAACACCAAGTAGCCAAACCCTGTGGCCTAAGCTTTCGTGATCTGGTTTTCTGTCATCATTGCAGATTTTCTTCCCACTGCTCTTGTGGGCACGTGAATCCTACACGTAAATATTTTCTTCACCATTCTCCTGAAAAATTCTCTCGCACACGAATCTCCAAGTGCTTCTGTGCCTGCTGTTTCTCGGTGCTGGAAATCCCTCTCTTATGAAAACCTCACCCATTATGCAAGTCTCAGTTCAAGTCCTATTTTTCTGACCATTCCAAGCTAAAGTCACCTTCTGAATTCCTCTAATGAGGTCGTGTGTTTTGCAGGGAACATTTGGGGGTCTAGAGCTGGAATTCCTGGGCTGAAATGTTCACTAAGAGATGTGATCTTTTTACCTTCTTTGGACAATTTCCTTATTATCTAGTACAGATAGGGAAGATCTTAAAGGTTGTTAAACAAAGTAGAAAAGCCATGTGAGAGCATTGTGTAACTAGTATAATAATCGTGCCTAGTATAATTAATCAGTTTCCTTTTTATATGGTACTTTAATTTGTAATTAAGCATATGTGGTAAAAGGAAAGCTGTGAGGTCATTCTGTGTCGGGGCCTCTCAGATGTTGATGTGCATGAGAATCGCCAGGGGTCCTGGCAAATGCAGATTCTGACTTAGTAGCTCTGGGGTGGGTCTTGAGCTTCTGTGTTCCAGATGAGCTGCTGTTGCTGTTCATGGGCCACACTTGGATTACCAAGGCTCCCTGTACCCCCAAATATAAAGCTGGTTGGTGCAAACACCCATGCTCTCAGTTTGCCCTCCCTGGCTGGAGTCTAGACATGGTGTTTGCACACAGTGACCTTCTCTGTGTCCAATGGTGTTTTTCTGCCTGTAACTTCCTTCACAAGCGCACACACCAGCTAGCTTGGTACTTATCTTGGTCACACATAGATATTAGTCACCCAGGGGTGTCACAAGCAATTACTTCAGAATAAATAGAAAATTCCCCAGGAAACTTGTGGGGCTCCCACAGGGTGAACTTGATTCACTCAGAGGTGCCTACTACATGATGACGGTGAAATGAGTCACCTGACGTCAAAACACAATGAGCGTCATTTTGTTACCTGGGAAGACCTTCTTTTGCACCAGGTGGTGCCACAGAGGCACCTAATTGAGGAGAAACACTGAGAGGCTGGTTATATGACTTCCTTTTCGCAGCACAGAGCCTCTGCTGACCCTAGTATATATATATATCAATGATGAGAGAGAATCATTGATTAACTGCTTCCTGCACGTACCCTACTGGGGATTAAGCCTGCAACCTGGGCATGTTCCCTGACCAGGAATCAAACCATGACCTCCTGGTTCATAGGCCAATGCTCAACCACTGAGCCACACCTGCCAGGCCATCCTAACCATTTTCAAGCATACATTTAAATAAGGATAAGTATATTCATATTATTGTGCAACAGATCTCTAGAACTTTTTCATTTTGCAACACAGAAATTGAATACCCACTCCCCTCTCCACAGCCCTTTAAATTTTAGTTGTATTTCTTGAGTATATTGATATGAATTCACTCCCTATAACTACTGAATAAACATATAAATACATAAGATTTAAAGTTAGAAATTTTAAGTATTAAGACTAAGCCTTGAATTATTCTAACTACATAAATGTCTTTGCACCAATTATAAGCTTTGATTACATCATCCACATCTGCAAATAGATACATGAATATGAACCAAATACTGTTGGTAATTTATCTTTGATTATCCCTACTCTTTTCTCTGTGTTCCTAAAAGTCATTCATTTTAGAACTTAACATATTATACTGAAATTATCTGATCTATGTGTCTTCCCTTGATTAGATGAAAAGTACCTTGTGGGCTGGAGTTAGATGTTAATTCAAACTTAATTTTGCATCTGTTAAACAGAACAGTTCAGGAAAGTATATTCACCTCATTTTTCTTCTCTCATTTGCTCCCTGGAGTCCGGTTTTCATCATATGATTGGGAAGAAGGAGCAGACCAACCCAGTGGAGTGTGGGCAGCAATAGGGTAAAGTTAGAAAGGGGTTGGAAGAGAAAGGATACCTGGATTTTTAGATTGTACCTCTCCTTTCAATGACTACCTAGCTATGCTTAGAACCTTCTTTCTCCTGCGTCTTCTGCCAAGTATCTAGAGAGATCAAGAGCCATCTTGTTAACTTCCAAACAATTTGGGGCAAATTACTTCCAGGTACAACAAGCTCTGCTCCCAAAGCATCGGTATCGACAGTTAATTTAGGGAGCCAAGGTTCACCTTCTGAAGCAGAAGCCAAGGAGTTATGTAACCTCAAGTTCTTTGTTGAAGGAAAAAAAAAAAAACAAAAAAAAAAAACACCCTGCAGATGCTCAGAAAGCTAAATTAAACTCCTGACTTGCAGCTTAGCCACAAAGCATCATGGGCAGGCTAAGGAATATTACCAACACCAGGGTGGTAATTGTAATGACGCCGAAAAAAACACCATATTCATCTTCCAGCCAGTGTGATTTAAAAGTCTGCCAGATTCGCTGTCCAGAAAGCATGCTGAGGTTGAGCTGAACTTTACAATGTGGTTTGTTGCTTAATGAGCAATCTTGTTAAAAAGAAATTATTTTGCAATTTGTTCATATGCACTACTGATTTGAGAACTTTTTTCTTCCTCTCAGGAAGACTTTTTCTTGAAGAAGGATGCATGACCTAGATTGAAAGGAGGCCTAAGAGAATAAGTATTACTGGCAGCTACCCCAGTACTCACACTCATCTCTTACCTTTAAGAGAGGAAGGGAGCGACAATGGTTGAGTGGTTGAGTGCATGCCAGACTCCGGCCCTCTGCCTGTCCTCCCAGTAAGTCATTAGGCTAAGTCAGGGAAATGGGCACCAGCAACCTCATATTAGAAACTATAAAAAACAGAGTCAGACACAGGAAAGAATTTGTCCAAGGTCACTCCACTAGAATTTGTCCAAGGACTTTTTGTCATGATCCAAAGAGCATGTCCACTATTCGCACAGCATCTTGGGCCTTGGCCTTCAGCCATCCAATTTCTCCCTCAAAAACTGAGATCTACATCCTATCAAGCAATTGCTCAAAAATAGATCCCTATGTGTTCAGAATCTAAAATCAAATTATAATTCAATATTATTACTTAACCAAGTGTTTTAAGAAAACATATAGTTATGTAATTAAAAACAAGACAGGAAATACTGCAAAGTAAGCAATTTTTTACTATAATATACAAGTGATATTAATTTGGAGGGGGGACATATATGCTCAAATAATAAACAAACATTTGTAACCATATTGAGAATAAACCCTACTGTTAAGAGTAAGTCCCAAATTTCCGGCGTTGTTTATGGCATCACACCCTCCATAGGCAATATAGCTGTTTCTCCTCTTTGTTTATACTCAGGATTCAGGACTGTTTTCTTTCAAGCATATGTTTGTTAGCAACCTGTATAACATATTTACTCATTTTCAGTGTATGGGTTGATGAGTCTTTCTAAACACAAATGTGGCTTTATTTAACATTCAACAAATATTTATTGCGCACCAGCTATGCGCCAGATACTGTCCATCTACTAGATATTTTGTATTCTAGAGCTTTTCCCATATGTACCACAGTGGACATTCCAAAAGTCATTGGTCTAGTTTAGGAACTCCAAATATAGGGTAAGCACTAACAGCACAAATTTCCTAATAATTACAATAACAGCTAATTTTTCTTGCCTATTTGCCATGTGTCAGGCTCTGATGGTGAATACTTTTATGTACTTCTCATGTAATCTTCACAATCACCCTATGATGGAAATACAATTAGTATTATACATTTTCATAGATGAGGAAACCTCAGCCTAGAAAGATTATTACATAGCTTGCTCAAGATTGTATAGCTGGAAGGCTATCAGTAGGTCAAAGGTGAGGCTCTAACTCAGGCCCATCTGATGAAAAGTCCACATTCTTAACCACAATATGTTCTGCCTTGCCGAAAATTTCACCCTGTTAGGGTCAACAAACATGCTATGCTGGGTGCTGGGATGTAAAGATGAATTAGATACAATTTCTGCTCTCAAGAACAGTCCACTTGGAAGAACAGACACTCAAACAGGCTCAGCAAACATTGTGCCTTGTTAAAGTTCATACAGTGCCACGTATTGGCGATAAAACATGAGTAAACACAATCTCTGCCCTCCAGGAACTCACACTCTGGCCAGAGACAGATACAGAAACCGGAACCCCAAAGAGCAGCAAATCACCACTTCTGATTTCCCATGTTTGGAGACCTTTGGATGTTCATGGCACTAAAGGAGACAGTGTAGTACTTGGTTCTGCAGCCAGTCCTTCAGCCTCACCTTCAGGCTACCAATTATTGATAACCTCAGAGAGAACACATAGTTTCTTAAACCATGCTATGTAGTATTTTAAAAAGAGGTGAAGGTATAATCTACTTCACAGTGTTGACTTTGAGGATTAAATGATGAAATGTATGCAAAGTTTCTGTACATGCTCAACAGCTGTTTAGTATTGTTATTCTAGTGTCCTCAGACGGCTTAGAGGAACCTTGCAGGTAGTGCCATCTCTTTACTTAGCCTCACATCTTTTCTGCTAAACTAACAAGGTGTTGCTGCAGCAACCAGCTTCATGCAGGTGTAACCAGACACCACCTTGTCTTCGCTGCCACACCTATCTCTGCTTTCTGCCCAGGAGTCCACTCACCATTCTGGCATGCACAAAACTGGGAGTGACAAGGGAGTTGACTTCCCCATGTGGCAACTCTTGACAGTTGAAGGTCTTGAGGCATGAGGAAACTGGTAGATAGAGGCTCCCCTCTTCATCCTTTGTGGAGATAGTTCTGAACTGCATGATGGATTCTCCTTAGAAGGTCCTGGAGAGATTGAGTCCCAGTTGTCCACAAGAGTGGATAACCTGACAACACATCCTTGTATTGCCTTTTCTTCCTCCCAAGCTCTATCTCCCTGCTTCACTTTTGGTCCCTGGAATCTCTGTTCAAAATGAACTATCATATGCAAGTTTGAATGAGGCTCTGATTTCCAGGGGCTTTGTGGGAAAAGGCATGGGAATGGAATGAGAATGGAAGAGGGGAAATTAGAGGTTTCAAGACTAAGAAATAGGCTATCTAGATCACTGCCACCTCACATGTTCGGATCTCTTCTATTACATCTTCTTCAGGTAGTCATCAGCCACTGCTTTAGTATGCCCTGTGAAAGGAATGCTCCAGTCTGAATTGCAGAAACTTTCAAATCCCTAGCACCTAGAATAATACCTGAGATGGAATAAGAGCTTAATTTAAATTGTTGAATAAATTAAGTGAAGAAAATATGTGTTCATATGACTGCAAACTTACCTTCCTTTGCCTTCCAAGCATTAGATTTAGTTTTCCACATTAAAAAAAGTCTTCATATGCTTTGGAGTCTGGGTGGTTTTTCCATAAAGAATATCCATTGCTGGGGGATGTGCAAGTCTTTTAATTATGCACTTTAAAAAATAATAATAATGGCCTGCCTAGTGTGGCTTGATGGATGAGCATCTACCTATGAACTAGGAGGTCATGGTTTGATTCCAGATCAGGGCACATGCCCAGATTGAGGGTTCTATCCCCAATGTGGGGAGTGCAGGAGGCAGTCAATCAATGATTCTCTCTCATCGTTGATGTTTCTATCTCTTGCTCCCTTTCCCTTCCTCTCTGAAATCAATTTAAAAAAATATTTTAAAAAAGAATAATGGAAGTGAACAGGAAGTATGACTTTCT
Organism: Pipistrellus hanaki; assembly: GCF_964339955.1. Taxonomy (NCBI): domain Eukaryota; kingdom Metazoa; phylum Chordata; class Mammalia; order Chiroptera; family Vespertilionidae; genus Pipistrellus; species Pipistrellus hanaki. The sequence continues at coordinate 35,123,584 of NC_140511.1, forward strand.
AGCTTATTTAATTGACATAGGAATTTTTTTTCTTATATTTACATAGTATTTTCCATGTAATGTGGATTTGGATTTAGAGGGTCAGAAATTTAGTCTGAAGAATTTAATATTTGAGTGGCTTTAAGGTAGGGTTCTTTTTTTCTGCTTAGTTATATTTTTTAAAATATATAACTTTTTTTCTGATTATAATGGCATTATGTGTTTATTGTTGATACTTTGGAAGATACAGAAGCATGTTTAGAAAAAGAAAGAATGATAGAATAGAATAAATGATCCATAATGTCTGCTAACCAGCAGCAACTATTGTTTGACATTTTGACTTATTTTATTTCAGTCCTATTTCTGTGCATAAAATATACAGGGTAGGTTATATTATATGTAAATATTTCTATCCTATAATAGTTTATCTCAGTTATATTATAGATAGACATTGAGCAGTAGTATTATTTAACATAGGTTACATAATTTTTAATGTCATCAAAGTTTTTCATATTTTCAGATGCATTCTTTTCCATATTGCCACTGTCCATCGAAGTTGGACAAATATTTTAAAATAATATTTTATTCGGAATTTTCTAATGATAAAAATAAATTAGTTAAAAGAAAAAAAGACAATACCTATTGATTTTATTATAGGTCTTTACAACGTTTTTCTGCATTTATAAATTGAAATCATACCATGTATAGTACTTGATAACCTCCATATTTGTTCAATAACATTTTGTAGGCATTTCCCCATTTCTTTTTTTTTTTTTTTTTTAAATATATTTTATTGATTTTTTTTTTTTTTGCCCCCCACCCTCCCTCCCACACATCCCCTCCCTCCCCAGAGTTTTGTGTCCATTGGTTATACTTATATGCATGTATAAAAGTCCTTCGGTTGATCTATTATCTCCCCCAGATCTTCCTCCCCTCCCCGCTGTAATTTGACAGTCTACTTGTTGATTTACTGTCTCTATATCTATCTTTTGGTTCATCAGTTTATAATGCTCTTTGTTATCCACAAATGAGTGAGGTCATGTGGTGTTTCTCTTTCATTGATTGGCTTATTTCACTCAGCATGATGTTTTCCAGTTCCATCCAGTTTGCTGCAAATGATGAGAATTCCTTATTTTTTATGGCCGCATAGTATTCCATTGTGTAGATGTACCAAAGTTTTTGGATCCAATCATCTGCTGACGGACACTTAGGCTGTTTCCAAATTCTGGCTATTGTAGATTGTGCTGCTATGAACATAGGGGTGCATATATCCTTTCTGATTGGTGTTTCTAGTTTCTTGGGATATATTCCTAGAAGTGGGATTACTGGGTCAAATGGGAGTTCCATTTTCAGTTTTTTGAGGAAACTCCACACTGTTCTCCACAGTGGTTGCACCAGTCTACATTCCCACCAGCAGTGCACGAGGGTTCCTTTTTCTCCGCAACCTCGCCAACACTTGTCGTTTGTTGATTTGTTGATGTTGGCCATTCTGACAGGTGTGAGATGGTACCGCATTGTTGTTTTGATTTGCATCTCTCGGACAATTAGTGACTTTGAGCATGTTTTCATGTGCCTTTTGGCCTTCCTTCTGTCTTCTTTTGAAAATGTTCTATTTAGGTCCATTGCCCATTTTTTAATTGGATTATTTATCTTCCTTTTATTTAGTTGTATAAGCTGTTTGTAGATGTTGGAGATTAAACCTTTATCAGTGGTATCATTTGCAAATATGTTCTCCCACACTGTGGGCTTTCTTGTTGTTTTGTTGATGGTTTCTTTTGCTGTGAAAAAGCTTTTTATTTTGATGTAGTCCCATTTGTTTATTTTCTCTTTAGCTTCCATTGCCCTAGGGGTAGTATCAGTGAAGAAGTTCTTTTGGCATACGTCTGAGATTTTGCTGCCTGTGGATGCTTCTAGTATTTTTATGGTTTCCCGTCTGATGTTTAAGTCCTGTATCCATTTTGAGTTTATTTTTGTGAATGGTGTAAGTTGGTGATCTAGTTTCATTCTTTTGCATGTGTCTGTCCAATTTTCCCAACACCATTTATTGAAGAAACTGTCTTGACTCCATTGTATATTCGTGCCTCCTTTGTCAAATATTAGTTGAGCATAGTGATTTGGGTTGATATCTGGGTTCTCAATTCGATTCCATTGATCTATATGTCTGTTCTTGTGCCAGTACCAGGCTGTTTTGAGAACAGTGGCTTTGTAATATAGTTTGAAGTCTGGTATTGAGATCCCTCCTACTTTACTCTTCTTTCTCAGGATTGCTGTGGCTATTCGGGGTCTTTTATTGTTCCAAATGAACTTTTGGAGAGTTCTTTCTAGGTCGGTGAAATATGTCGTTGGTATTTTAATGGGGAGTGCATTGAACCTATAGATTGCTTTAGGAAGTATGGACATTTTGATGATGTTGATCCTACCAATCCATGAACATGGTATGTTCTTCCATCTCCTTACATCTTCCTCTATCTCTTTTTTCAGTGTCGTGTAGTTTTCCCCATATAGGTCCTTTACTTCCTTAGTTAAAGTTATTCCTAGGTATCTTAATTTTTTTGGTGCGATGGTAAATGGAATTGCTTTTTTAGTCTCTGTTTCTGCAGTTTCTCTGTTGGTGTATAGAAAAGCCATGGATTTCTTGGCATTAATTTTGTATCCTGCTACATTACCAAATTCATTTATTAAGTCAATTAGTTTTTTAATGGAGTCTTTTGGGTTTTTTATGTACAATATCATGTCATCGGCAAATAAGGATAACTTTACTTCTTCTTTTCCAATTTGGATGCCTTTTATTTCCTCCTCTTGTCTAATTGCAATGGCTAGTACTTCCAGTACTATGTCAAACAGGAGTGGCGAGAGTGGGCATCCCTGTCTTGTTCCTGTTCTTAGAGGGAATGGTTTTAGTTTTTGCCCATTGAGTATAATGTTGGCTGTGGGTTTATCATATATAGCTTTTATTATGTTGAGGTATGATCCTTGTACTCCCACCTTGTTAAGAGTTTTTATCAGAAAAGGGTGTTGGATTTTATCGAATGCTTTTTCTGCATCAATTGATATGACTATATGATTTTTATCTTTCAATTTGTTTATGTGATGTATCACGTTTATTGATTTGCGGATATTGTACCATCCTTGCATTCCTGGAATAAATCCTACTTGGTCGTGGTGTATGATCTTTGTGATGCTCTTCTGGAGTCGATTTGCTAGAATTTTGTTGAGGATTTTAGCATCTATGTTCATGAGGGATATTGGTCTGTAACTCTCTTTCATTGAGTTGTCTTTATCTGGTTTTGGTATTAGGGTGATGCTGGCTTCATAGAAGGAATTTGGAAGTGTTCCTTCCTCTTGGATTTTTTGGAATAGTCTGAGGAGGATAGTTTTTAGTTCTTCCTTGAATGTTTGGTAAAACTCTCCTGTGAAGCCATCTGGCCCTGGGCTTTTGTTTGCTGGAAGCTTTTTGATGACTGTTTCAATTTCTTCCCAAGTCACTGGTTTATTGAGATTTTTAGATTCTTCCTGATTGAGTTTTGGAAGATTATATTTTTCTAGGAATATGTCCATTTCCTCCAGGTTGTTCAGTTTGTTGGAGTAGAGTTGTTCATAGTATTTTGTAACAATCCGTTGTATTTCGGTGGGGTCTGTTGTTATTTCACCTCTTTCATTTCTGATTTTGTTTATTTGGGTCCTCTCTCTTTGTTTCTTGGTTAGTCTGGCTAGAGGTCCATCTATCTTGTTTATCCTTTCAAAGAACCAGCTCTTGGTTTTGTTGATCTTATGTATTGTTTCTTTGGTCTCTATGTCGTTTATCTGTGCTCTGATTTTTGTTATTTCCTTCCTTCTACTTACACTGGGCTTTTCTTGTTGCTCTTTTTCTAACTCTTTGAGTTGTAGAGTTAGATCATTTGTTACACTTTTTTCTAGTTTTTTGCAATAGGCTTGTAAGGATATGAACTTCCCTCTCAAAACTGCCTTTGCTGTGTCCCATAGATTTTGGATAGTTGTGTTTTCATTGTCATTTGTTTCCAGGATGTTTTTAATTTCTTCCTTGATTTCTCTGGTAACCCAGTCCTTGTTTAATAGCATGCTGTTTAGTCTCCATGTGTTTGATTTCTTTGGATTATTTTTATTGTAGTTAATTTCCAGTTTTATGCCATTATGGTCTGAGAAGATGCTTGATATGATTTCTATCTTCTTGAATTTGAAGAGACTTTGCCTATGTCCCAAAATGTGGTCTATCTTTGAGAATGTCCCATGTGCATTTGAGAAGAATGTATATTCTGTGGCTTTGGGGTGGAATGTTCTGAAGATGTCAATTAATTCCATCTGGTCTAGTGAGTCATTTAGGATTGATATTTCTTTGCTGATTTTTTTGTTTGGATGATTTGTCGAAGGGTGACAGTGGGGTATTAAAATCTCCTACTATGATTGTATTGCTGTTAATCTCTCCCTTAATGTCCTCCAGCAGTTTTTTTATGTATTTGGGTGCTCCCGTATTGGGTGCATATATATTTACCAGGGTTATTTCTTCTTGTTTGATTGCTCCCTTTAGTATTATGAAGTGGCCTTCATTGTCTCTTGTTATGTCCTTCACTCTGAGATCTAATTTGTCAGATATAAGTATTGCTACCCCAGCTTTCTTTTCATTTTTATTTGCCTGGAAAACCTTTTTCCATCCCTTCACCTTCAGTCTGTGTGCATCTCTTTTTCTGAGGTGGGTTTCTTGTAGACAGCAGATGTATGGGTCTTGTTTTCTTATCCAATCTGTTACCCTATGTCTTTTGATTGGAGCATTTAAACCATTTACATTTAATGTTATTAATGATAGGTACTCATTTGATGCCATTTTTATTCTATACCCCTGTGTTCCTTCTTCGCTTCCTATTTATTTATTTTTACAGTAGACCTTTGAGCATTTCTTGCATTGCTGGTTTGGTGGAGATAAATTCCTTTAGTCTTTTTTTGTCTGTGAAGCTCCTGATTTCCCCTTCAATTTTGATTGATAGTCTTGCTGGGTACAGTATTCTTGGATTCAGACCCTTTCTTTGCATGACTTTGTATATTTCATCCCATTCCCTTCTGGCCTGATAAGTTTCTGTTGAGAAATCAGTTGTTAGTCTGATGGGGGTTCCTTTATATGTAACTTTCTGTCTCTCTCTGGCTGCTTTTAAGATTCTAACTTTGTCATTGGTGTTTGCCAATTTAATTATAATATGTCTTGGCGTCGGTCTTCTGGGATCCATTTTGCTTGGGACTCTGCGAGCATCTTGGATTTGTGTGGGTTTTTTCTTCTCTATCTCAGGAAAATTTTCTGTCATTATTTCTTGAAATACATTTTCCATGTCTACCTCGGGTTTTCTTTCCTTCCGGAACCCCTATTATTCGAATATTGTTTTGTTTTGCATTGTCCCAAAGCTCCCGTAGGCTCTCCTCCTGCTTTTTAATTTTTTTTTCTAGAAGCTGCTCTAATTGGGTATTTTTTTCCATCTTGTCTTCTAGCTCACTGATGCGATCCTCTGCTTCTTCTAGTCTGCTCTTGATGCTATCTATTGAGTTCTTCATAGTAGCGATGTCATTTTTCATTTCATCTTGAGTCATCTTCATTTCCTCTTGGGTTTTTTTCATTTCCTCTTGGGTCTTACTCAAATTGTCAAATTTGTCTTCCATTCTTTTTAGCCATCTTAAGATCGTTACTCTGAATTCTTGCTCTGGTAGGTTGCTTGCCTCTATATCGTTTACTTCCTTTTCTGGTGAAGCCTGCTTTTCTTTCATATGCGGGCTGTTTTTTGGTCTCCCCATGATCTATGATGTCTGGTTGTGTAGTTCTCTCTCTCCTGCTTTGATTTAAAGGCACAAAATACAACACAACCAGGTACAACACACAAGGCACTGAATCGAAATGTGTTTGCGATATTAATAACCACCAATAAGGGTGACTAGAACCCAGCTAACAAAAGCATGCAATCAAACAAAAAGCATAGGCAAATCAATCTTATAAAAGAAAAGCATACAACTTCAGTAAAGTTAACATTCAACATACAACTTCAGAGTTAGAGAGTAAGACTGTTTTGTTTTTTTTGTTTTTTTGTTTGTTTTTAGGACAACTGCGAGGGAGGTGTGAATGGGTTTGGAGCAGGTAGTTGGAAATTAGATATATACAAGTAGGGTGAAATTTTAGGAGGGGGTAGACAGATGGAATGGGGGAAATCTAGAGCAGGAAAGGGTTAAGATAAACAGGGTATCAAAGGAAAAGATTGGAAAGAGGGTGAGGGCATAAAGGTAGGGTTGAGATAGAATAAAGCGTTGGAGAAAGAAGGATAGATAAAGACTGTAGAACAGTAATCCTGAAATTAAAAAAAAAAAAATATATATATATATATATATATATATATATATATATATAATCAAATGGAATAAAAATAATAAAAATAAACAAAAGAAAATAAGATGAAAAAGGTAAATTAGTAGTAGTAATAATGTTGATTACATATACAATGTAATAATTACAAGATAAAATCAAGTGAGGAAAAAGAAAAAAAATAGTTTCTTGAGTAAACGTTGCAAATAATGAAAACAAAAGTAAAAAACAAAAATTTAAAAATTAAAAAAAAATAATAATAAAATTTTAAAAATTTAATTAAAATTAGCAGTAATGAAGGTCATTCGCTTCCTCTATTGTTATGATCCAGTCCTGATTTTTAGGCAGGTTTTGCTTTGTTTTTATTACACTAGAGTCAATTTGTGAATTAGCCTCTGGGGGCAGTGTTTCTAGGTTGACTTCCCAGACTCTAAAGCCTCTCCAGCTTTTTTTTTTTTCCGTCCTCTCTGAAGCTGGAACTATGGAGGGGGGGAGGGGGCAGGTCCGAGCAACTGCAATCTCCCGCAACTCTCCGATATCCCTCCGAGCCGGATCCAAATGTGTTGCTCTTTAGATATCTCCCCTGTTAGGAGCCCCGTCCACTTTCAAGGGTGACAACCGCCCAACAGCGGGGGCTTCTACTTGTAATCACCACCCCTGTCCTCCAGCTTCCGGGAGCGCGCTCTGTGCTCACAGGCTTTTTGTTTTCGCCGCGAGCGCTCTCCACCCTCTCCCCGCGAAATCTGACCTTTTCGCTGAGCAGTGGGGCAATCCTGTGAGGGCAAGTGTTCGCGCCGCTTGGGATCCGCGTTCTGGGGGTCACAGATGCTTGGTGGTCGCTGCGGCTGTGGATATTCAGGCCTCTGACACGATCCTATCTTCCTCTCAAGATGGCGAGGTTTCCCCGTCCAAGCCGGTAGGTAGCTCCGGGCAGGGACACAGCCCGCGTGGGTGCTTCCCTGTGAGGGGCACCTCTGTCAGCAGCCCCCCAGCAGTTTCTTCTGGTGTTCGCTGTCTCCCAGCTTGCCAATAAACACTCACAGCACAAGACCCTCAGTTGCTCTCTCTTTCTGCTTCGGGAGAGGGCTCAGAATCCGCCCATCTATTCTTCCGCCATCTTACCTCCCCCTCCCCATTTCATTACTTTTTTTTTTTTTGTAAAAATTAATTTTAAAGAGAGCTAGCATTCTTTTATGTGGATGTTTCTCTATTAGTTTAATGTGCCATTATTAAGCACTAGGTCAATTCTGATAGTTTTCACTGCTATAAATAATACTGTCATGATAAGTGTTAGGTTAGTTTGTTGTGGGTCATTTATGTTGGATGATGTGGTAGCTTTTATAGCTCCCCCTTAGAAACCAAAGCTTTCATGATAGTTGGCCTGGAAGATACAGGTTATTTCATTGGAATATAAAACATTTTTTGCTGAAATTTTCATGTGTACTATTCTATTAATGATTGGCATTAAATATTTTAAAAGTATCATCTTGTTTGTTGGTCACTTTTTTTTTTCCATCTTTGGGTTACCAGGATGATGAGAATCCTGTGATGTGCTAAGCGTGATTCCCTTTATGGCCCTTCATAAGTGATCTTCATCATAAAACATTTGTGGGCTAGGGTGGTAATGAGCTTTCACCAGTTAAAGATACTGGATTAAACGGCAAGAGCATGTAGTTTTCCGAGGGTTATATTAGAGTTCAATTCTGTCTATGAAATACTTGCACAGCACAGATGTACTGTAGAGCAGTGGTTCTCAACCTTTCTAATGCCACAACCCTTTCATACAGTTCCTCATGTTGTGGGGACCCCCAACCATAAAATTATTTTCGTTGCTACTTCATAAGTGTAATTTTGCTACTTAATGAATCGTAATGTAAACATCTGTGTTCTCCGATGGTCTTAGGCTCTATAGCAGCGGTTCTCAACCCATGGGTCTTTTGAGAACTGTTAGCAGGGTTGCTTAAGATCATTGGAAAACACAGATATTTACATTACAATTCATAACAGCAAAATTACAGTTATGAAGTAGCAACAAGAATAATTTTATGGTTGGAGGTCACCACAACATGAGGAACTCTTTTTAAAGGGTTGTGGCATTAGAAAGGTTGAGAACCACTGCCGTAGAGGATAATGTACTTTCCCCACTGGGCCTGCATATTATTGTTTATAATGTATTTGGAAAGAACTGCAATTCCTTAACAACAGAGTGCATTTGCTTTCTTTCCATCATATCCTCTCCCAAGTATATCTGTATGGACTACAGAAAAAAATCGCTTGTATTTGACAGGCCTCATCTGTTAGCTCTTCTCTCTGCTCCAGCTCTGGAGACCCCAGGCAACTTGAAAACTTGTGAAAGGAAATGCTTTGGTGAACATTTATTGGTCCATGAAGCGCAGCCTAGCTAAGGGAAGCTTTCAGTGTACTGAGAAAGAGAGATCAGTGTCTCCAGCTCTGTTCAAACACAGGAATTAGAGCTTCCTCAGGCCCAGTCCAGCCAGAGCATGGCACAGTTTAGAAGTGCAAGCCGGCCTGGCATTCTCTACTGCTAGCCACACCTGGCATACTTCTGCCCTAAAAGACTCAGATTTCTGTCTACTAAAGCTGCTGTCCAAGTCACCTACTTTTACAGGTAGTAACAAAAACCGCCATTTGTGGAGCTATGTCAGGATGGGCATAGATACTTGGCATTAGTTATTCCACCTCATGAGATAGATCAAATTCTACCTCTTTATAGATAAAGAAGTTGAAATTCACAAAGATTTTAAAAATTCCTGAAAACCCTAGCCAGTTTGGCTCAGTGGATAGAGCATCAGCTCACAGACTGAAGGGTCCTGGGTTCGATTTTGGTCAAGGGCACGTATCTAGGTTGTGAGCTTTGGTGTAGGAGGGAGGCGACCAATCGATGTGTCTCTCTCACATTGATGCTTCTCTCTCGGTCTCTCCCCTCCCTTCCACTCTCTCTTAAAAAAAAAAAAAAAATCAATGAAAAAATATCCTCAAGTGAGGTTTGACAAAAACAATAAATTCCTGAAATTCCTAAATTCACACCATTGTTGAGAAGAAGATATTTGAAACTATGTGTCTTGAACCCCCTCCATTTACTACTTCCCCTTTAACTAATACTGACAATTCTTTTGTACTGAAGTGAACTACCTATTTAAGAGAAGATTTATAAGCAAACAAAAAGTGAAGTGGAAGGGTGGGCAGAATCTTACTTAATAAAAGAGAAACATGCAAATTAACTATCACTCTGCAACACCCACAGCCAATCAGAGTGAGTATGCAAATTAACCCAACAAAGATGGTGGTTAATTTGCATATGCAGGCAAGGAGAGGAGTGAAGCCTGCTATGAGGGGAAAGGGGGCGGTGGAGGGAGCTATTGGAGTGGCACTCCAGATCGAAGCGAGGGCGTGCCAGCTCCCAGTGGGAATGAGCACATGCCTGCTCTTGGGCAACCAGGGATGTGCCAGCTCCCGGGCAGCTTGGGTGGGGAGCAGGGACTTGCCAGCTCCCAGATAGCTGAAAGTGAAGCCAGGGGCCTATTCTTGCATGAATATCATGCAGTGGGCCTCTAGTTTGCTTATAAAGTCCTTATCCCAAGTCAACTCTGAGTTGGCAAAGAAGAGTAAGTTCCTGGCAAGATCAGGCAAGATACTCCTTCAGCAGATATCTTGTAAGGATGGCTTAGATGGTACAAAATTATCTTTCTGCCATAATAGCATGGAGCACTCTCAAGACATTCCCCTGTCAGACATTCCAATGCTGACTATTTCTCAGCTTCTAATTATAGAAGTTGAGTTGTCAAACACCAAATTACAGAAACTTTTATGCGTACTCAGCCCTATGTATTGAGCCTCCCAGCACTCTCTGGCCTTCCCTCTCAGGCTGGTTATTCATTACCTAGGTCCTGTTCATGTCATTCTTCTTGCCCATCCCTCCCAGTGCCTGTACTCTTCCTGTAACTTTTGTCCCAAAAACTTGTATGCACAAACCCTACGTCAGGCATCAGCTCCTATAGGAAGCCCCTTCCTCATCCTTGTATCACTCCCTCTTTATGCCCCAATATGCCTGACACTGACTTCTCATAATATCCCCAAAGCCATATTGCCTCCTTTATTCATCTCCCCATGCTGGGCTGATGAAACTGCCTATGTGCAGGGTCTGTGTCTTCCTTATTCTTGGATTTTCTTTGCCTACCCCAAAGCTTGACCTGAAGTGGTTCCTAATCAAAGATGGTTTAGTGGATGGGTGAATGGGTGAAAACATAGATGATGATGATAAAGGCTAACACTTACTGAGCATCTACTATAATCCAAGGCTCTGTGCTAAGCATCTTCATGAAATACATTATCTCTTTTGAGCCCCTTAACATTTCTACAAGGTAGCATTTTATTTACCCCTATTTCACTGATGGGAAAATTGGAGTCCAGCAAGGTTAAGTAATTTCCCTAAAAGTACTCAACTAATCATTGACAGAACTAGGATTTGTGTTCAAATTTGTCTACTTTCTGAGCTGCAATCTTAACCACCATTGCCAACAATATGGCAGCTACACAGGGGATGCCTCATCACCATCGCAAAGACCCCTAGCTGCTTGCTCTTTTCGTTAGAGAAAGCATCTAATAAAACCAAGACATCCTATTTTGTGCTATTTCCCCAAGTGCCTACAATGGTACTTTTCTGTATTCCAAATGCTATGTGTTTTAATCCTAAAGCAACTAAGAATTAGAATCTTTTTTGTCAGCTACTTAGCATCATCCTAGGTAAAACTGGCACTACTGGGACAATTATTTAAGTTACAATAATTGAATACTTGTGTGATTCATTATAATTTCCTACCTTTTGTATCTGATTATTAAATCTTTTTTCAGTGCAGATGGAGAGAAAAAAAGTAGATTATTAAATTTTCTGACTGTATAAAGGGTTCTATTCAGAGCTAGATTTTCAAAAAAATATATATTTTCTTTCAATTGTGGCATTTTCAATTAATCTACTTAGATGTATGCTTTAAGGACACTGAAGCTTTTTTTTTTTTTTTTTTTTTTTTTTTTTTTAGCAACACAGTGAAAGAAAGTGACATTTCATTGGCATCTGTTCATCTTTTCTCAGGTTTTGTTCTAAGGCATCCCTGTTTTTAAATCATTTCTAACTCCTGACATTATGGACAGGTCTGCTCTGTTTTGGAGTTGAGATCTCTACCTTTTCAGACCCTTAAGTTCACTGTGTTCATATTCCTGGGTAAAGGCTCCATCTTTATGTCTGGATGGGCTTTTTACCCTGAATCCCCAGGGACTAGGACTTTTACCCTGAATCCCCAGGATAACTAGGAGCGAACCAGGACATCATGGCCTTTCTGCTCCTCAAACTTCAATGAGAGCTTCCTGCAACTTGTCTCCAGCTCTCCTGGGCCCTTGAGCAGAAAGTAGAGGCCAAGGAAGGGCTCCTTCCCACTCATCTTTTTCAAAAATAGATGATTATCCCCACTAATGTGTATTTAATGCTGCATCAGGCCCCATGCTAAGTTCTTTACATTATTTCATTTAATCTTCAAAACAACCATAGGAGGTATGTACTAATTGTTAGCCTCATTTTATTATTTAAAATAATTTAAATGTTTTATTCTCATAAGGTATTTATTGAAAAGCTTTATCTTCTCCTGTGCCTATTCACCTTACATTATCTAACCATTATTTTTAAATTCTTTTTGTGCAACTTTCTTTGCAAATATGGCAAATTATATACATAAACAAGCATATTTTTTTTCTTTTAACCCTTTTTTTCCACACCAAAGGGAGCATTTCATACACTTTTTTATGCACTCTTCTGTTTTCACTTGTTGATATGTCTTAGAGATCTTTTTAAGCCAATACATAGAAAATTTCTCCATTCTTATTTGCAAGTATGTCATCATCCAATGTAAATTGTGCCATAATTATATTATTCCAATTTTAAAGATGAAACCAAGCAGAGAAGGTTGAATAACTTTCTTAAACTCAAGAACAGTAAAGAATTCCCCCAGAGTCCACAGAAATCTGAAGATCATCTGACAAAAAAAGGCCACAGTGCCCCTCTTTAATTACACCCGCCCCACCCCCCAGTTCAGCTGTCCCCTCTTTCTGCTCCCTTTCATACCTCCTCCCCAATGCTCTGCCCGGAGCCTTATGGGTACTGCTTTAAGTGGAGCATTTTGCTGTGCTGTGTTTTCTCCTCCATCCCTTCAACCCATTTGACACATGTGGAGTCCTCTCCCTTTGCTCATGTCTGCCTTTATGGGGATTCTTTAGATGTTTGCTCAAGATGTCTTGGGAGTAGTTATGTGTGATAAGCCTTAGAAACTTGAGGTTTGACTGCAAGTCCCAAAGTTTCTGATGTTTGTGTTATTTAGAACTTTCCCCCTGCCCTGCTAGACTTCTGTCTGCAGACCACGGTCCACCTGTCAAAGACCCACTATTATTTAAGCAGCAAGAGCTACTGAGAATTTTGGTCATCATTTATCAGCTACCTCCCTGTCACCTCAACTGATCCCAGCTGGCTGAGTCTGAACTTTTGTCTGCAGACCCTGACTTTACAACCACACTTCGGAAAGGCAAGATAGGATGTGGTCAGGGTGAGGTAATTTAGTAAAGGCTGCCGCCAGAACGTGGCAAAAAACTCAGTGATGATGATGACGATGAACTCATGTAATCTTTAAAAACCATGCTAATTATAAGTATAATTGTTATCCCTATTTTACAGTGGTGGAAACTGAGGCTCAACAAGGATTTTGTTTTGCCAGAACTCATATTTTCATTGTCAGATGTGAGATTCAAATCAAGGTCCTCGCAGGCTAGTGTTCTTGTATTGTATTATTAAACCCAACTCAAAGGAGACTCGTGATACCAATGGCACATTGAAGCACATAGTTAATAAGATGCTCTTCTACATAAAGCCCAGGTTCACTCACAAAATAATTTTACTATGAGAAAGGGTTTGTGATAGGCACAAGATTCTGCTATGTTCTTCAGCACATTACAATTATATTAAAATGAAACTCCCACTCCCATTTCTGCAAATCCATCATCCATAATTTTTTTCAGTCTCATAAATCTTTGAAACAATTATTTTAGCCAATTTTGGAAAGAACATTTCCCTTTCATTAACCCTAATTATAATATTAATAGTTACTGTGCTTGTTATATGCCAGGTACTGTAATAAGCATTTTACATCTATTATTTCTTATACTCTCCATAACAACCCTATGAAATAGGCATGAGTGTTTTCATTTGCAGAGATTGAGGCTTAAGTGAGGGTAAATGACTTATTTGAAGTCAAAACAGCTTAGCAAATGGCAGAAGCCAGATGTCAACCCAAGCCAGCCTGTGGCCAAAAGCCTCTCACTGTCTTACTATAGTTTCCTCTCACCAATGGTAGGCAGCATGGTGGCCACCTCCGCACCTCTGCAGCGTTCATGAGCCAAGCCTATAGCAAGTTATTTAGAATCACTTCTTAGTGGTCGAGGATCTTAAATTCAATGTCATAATTCTTACCAGCTAGATCTCAATGCTCTGGGCCTCTCTGTTCAAGAAAAAAAAAATCAGAATGTGGTAAATGCCTTATTTTAATTCCACTTGAATTGTTAGCACCTTTAAATATGTTTTGTTTTGTTTTGTTTTCTTGCAAAGCTTTTTATATATGTTATTTCATTGTCAAGTCAGCAACTTTTCTCAGGCTACTAATGAAATTCCCCTTCTATATCCTCATCACACTCCATTCTTTCTAAGCAAGACCATTCCCAATTATGGTTTTTCCAAATGAGATATTTAGAAACCACTTGTTTTAAGTTGTTAAGAGTTCATTTGTTTGAAGGACAGCTCCAAAATCTGAACTCACCCTGCCTTAAAGAGCCAAGTGGTCAATCAAAGTCTCTTAAAGCTAATCAGATGCCACCTGCTTCCCAAGACTTGGGAATGTAGACCGTCTGCTTAGAAACCTTGTTTGAATTAATATTACAACAAGCCAGTTGCCTGTGGTTTGATTAATTACTAATGACTTCTTACATAAAAGTAATTTCTCCTGAGTGAATTCTTTGTATAATTAAATATCAAGTATGTGTCATTATTTTAGAGTCAACTTCATTTTCTGTGTTTTGTTAAAATTATTATTTTTTCTTTTATTTTTTGATATTTTTATTATTGATTTTAGAGACAGAGAAAGAAAGAAGAAGGGAAGGAGACAGAAACATTAATGTGAGAGAGAAACATTGACTGGTTGCCTCCCGTACGGACCCTAATTGGGATCAAACCCACAACTTGTGTATGTGCACTGACCAGGAATTGATCCTGTGACTCTTTGGTTCACAGGATGATGCTCCAACCAACCAAGCCACAACGGCCAAGGCCATTTTCTTTCTTTAAGTAACAAATTTGATAATGTTTGCTTTTCTTGAACATTTATTGAGCACCTATTACATTCTAGGCACTGTTCAAGGCATGTTGGGTTGCTTCATAGAAAGAATAGAACCCAACCTTGTCTGCTTCCTCCTCCCAAAATACAAAGTGTTATGAACCTGTGATTCCTTGGAGAGCAAAGAGCATGCCTATTGCTCTTACATGGAACAAACTCCTAATATAGGACTTCCTCCATGGAAAGTTTTCTTTTTGTTGTTGTTTAAAGTGAATGACTTTTTGCTTCCTCTGCTGTCATGAAGGGAACTATTGGTAGTCTTGGGTCACAGAGAAAAATGGCATTCATACTTCTGTTTGCTGTGGTAAGGGTTAAAGATGGACTTGATACAAATTCTCTTATCTCTGGGCTCCCACAGTGCTTTGCAATTCTAATATCAATGCTACTTCTTCCATTTGTGATTGACAAATATCAGGGACTGTGTCTTATTCCTCTGTCTCCTTATTGTGGTAGACATAATACTCTGCACATAAGCGTTCCATTAGGTTTTTTAAAAAATAAATCTTTATCCGTTAGTATTTATCGAATGGAATTAATCACAGGCTGTTGTATTTCCCTTGCAGAGACCATGCACTGATCATTTCCATTTTAATATTTTCTATAGTACATTTTGATGCACATTTTATTCCTCATACATAATCAGCAAATGGTCTTCAAGTTTCATCTTTCCCTTGGTTGAGCTCTTTGTACTGCCATTTTGCTTTTCCTTAGCAAAGCCCCAAAACATACGAATCAAGGAATGACTTGCCCATGAATGAATAATAACCAAACACATGAATACAGAGTCTTCTCATATAGTCATGAAATGTTGCCCTCTCATCAGACAAGTTGGGAAACAGGGTCCAGAGAAGGATGGACTCATAACAAGATTGTTCCAAAGGTGACTAGAGCCAGATGTCATCACCTCCAGCCCATATTTCTACCTTTCTAACATCTGCCCCCTTTTCAGTTTTTACATCCCCACGGATGCCACCTGAGATCAGGCCCACCACTCCCACCTGGACAGCTGCTCTCCTCCTGACTGCTCCATTTGTTCCATTGCCAGCCCTAACACCTCCAGCTCGGCCTCCACATGGTTGCCATGGTGATCTTCTACAATGCAAATCGGATCATGGTTTTTTAAGTCCTTTAGATGTTCCCACCACATGGGGGAGAGAGTCCACACTCCTTCACAGGACCCACACGGCAGAGAAGGATCTGACCCATGATGCCCAGGCCTGCCTCTCATTTCTCTCCCTCTGAGCCCAGGTCCAAGGGTCTGCACTAACCCTAGCCTTCACTGTTATACCACTTAGCACAACTGCCTCCATTCTTCCTTCTCTCTCTGTCCAGAATATCACCTTAACCTGTCTTCTTGGTAGACAGCAGCTTCTAGGGTCTTCACTGTAAACATATAAGAGTCTCCTTTACTGAACCTCCATCTCTGTCCTCTGCACTCACGCCCTCCCCCACCGCCCCCCACACACATACACATGCTCCCTCCCTCATTAGAGCTAATCACTAAATACCTCATTACTTTCTTCTACCTTGATACCTATAATACTGCTTTCACTTCATTTTTTAATTCATCTCTCTCCGAGGAGGCCATGACCTCCTTAAGGACAGGGGGTGGGTCTTATTCATATTTGTGTTCCCAGAATCTGGCAGTTGGTCAGGCATATAATAGATACTTCATTATACAGCAGACTTTTTGGATTACATATAACTTCCATAGCCCTTCACAGAGAATTCACTCAACTTAGGGTTGTCTTTAAATTAAGCCTCTCACATGGGATGATAGTTGAATTATATAAGACTTAATGGAAGGAGAATATATTTAAAGAAAAGTGGCACTTAAAATGTCTTGCTTTTATAGGCGGTGAACAAATATTTCACAACCACCATGAAATAATGTATCAGCTTATTGATAATGCAAAGTGGCCAGAGGGCCACTGCACTCTTTGAACCTGCCTTCCTTCCCACTGCTTCTCTCTCAAGCCCCTGATTTACTGCAAGAAGTCAGGGTAGTTACCTGTTAGGTAAAACACTTGGGTCGCCTTCAGATCTTTCATCAGGGAATAGATTTTCAGCTGTTTTTCCAGCTCAGTTGTTAAACTCATTCCCACCTGATTTACTAATTGCTGAATTGTTCATTTGTTTGTTTATTTACTAGTGGCCCTACACACAAATTTGTGCACCAGTAGCTGGCTGCTGCCCTCCAGTAGCTCTCTGCCCGCTGCCCTGCCCTCCTGTAGCTCCTCCCGGCCCTCTCCTCCTACCCTCCCTCTTGCCAACCCCCCTTATAGCTTGCTGCCCTGCCCCCTCCTGTAGCTCTCTGCAGCCTGCTTGTAGCTCACTGCCCCACCTTCATGATGATCTGTGATCCAGTCATTACATGGTCAGTCAGGACTATTTGCATATTACATCTTTATTATATAGGATGTTGCAAGTCCTCTGGGCTTCCAAGCTAGCTCCACAGTGTTACGGCTCCATCTGAATTAAAGAGAGCATACTAAGGAGAAATGAGAGAAATGATGGGACCGTGAAGTTGAAGGAAAAAAAGGAACTGCCTGGCAAAGAGGACACAGAGAGAAATTCAGATTCTTGTTTCTTGCTTTATGAGTCTGTGCTGGGAGAGGGAAGCTATTTTCAGCAAGAAGATGTGCTATGTGAAAGTTCACATGTCTACCGGCAATGATCTGATATTGGAAATCTATGAGATGTGAGTCTGTGAATGAATGACTTTATGAATCATGTTTATGCAAGCTAGTCTCTGGGGCCCAGGACAATGGCCTTTGTTCTCCCCTTTTTCTATCTGTTTCATTATTCTCTAGGGTACTTCATATGCCTGAATGCAGGCACCCTTGTAGGTGTTCTGCCTATGCAATGAACAAGGATAGGCATCCTGGCTTTGAGCATCCTGTATTCTTCAGTTAAAGAGCCATTCAGCCCCTGCCGGTTTTGCTCAGTGGATAAAGCATTGGCCTATGGATTGAAGGGCCCTGGGTTCAATTCCTGGTCATGTACCTAGGTTGCAGGCTCGATCCCTGGCCTTGATCAGGGTCTGTGTAGGAGGCAACAATCCATGTGTCTCTCTCACATCAATGTTTCTCTCTCTGTCTCCCTCCCTCCCTTCCACTCACTCTAAAAATCAATGGAAAAATATTATCAGGTGAGGATTAAAAAGAATCATTCACCTTTGCAATACATTTCATTTCTTCAGAATCAGGAAAGGTGTGTTGGTTAGAGATGCGGGGTTTTGGCATCTACCAGGTGCCTGTTAGAGTCCCAGCCCTGCTGGTTACCACCTGAGTGACCATGGGATACTGCTTTGTTTAACCTCTCGGGGCTCACTTTCTTTACCTCCTAAGTGGTGCTAATAATAATACTTATGCAGTAAGCCTGTTAAGCTTGTTGAGAAGATTAAATAAGCTATATAAGAGTACTTAACAGCAAATACTTGGGAATCCTTTGCTATTTTTATAAGATCTGAATGCACCTTCACTTTACATGACCGTTTGTCCTCACAGTGTCCCCTGTGAGAAAGACCACGAAGGCCTGGTCAGTCACATCTGCCAGAGGAAAGGGGATCATAAACCTGAGACCCCTGCCCCCAGGGATAGATCCCTCCTCTCCTCTCTGCCACCTCTCGTGATTGCCTATCCTCCGTTCACCTTTTCTAAAGCATGACTCAGAGCTTTTACTTCTGACAGTGAAGCTTCTGTCTGAGGGAGAGACAACAATAATCAAATATTTTGGCGTTACTCACCAGGAGAGCTAATAGCTCTCTCTGCCTCCCACATTTAGAGCAGGAAGGATTCTGCTTTAGGAAGCACTGAGAGAGCATGGAGCAGAATCTGGTTGGGTCACCACTTTGACTTGTATTGTTTTCACTTTTATCAAAGGAGAAGGCGGTAGGGTACATATCCTCCACGAAGGAGAGCAGGAGGGAAGTGCAGAGCTGCAGGCACAGAGCTGCCGAGTTCTCTCCCCACCCTACCCAGCTCATGGTCTGATGGCATGTTGCCTGCTGTTCACTTGGCCCTTCCTGCAAGGACTGGAGGGCAGAACAAGGACTCAGCTTCCCCAGGTTGAGAAAGCTAATTAGGAGCTGTGTACTCTCACCAGACTGTTCAGTAACTACTTGACAGCATTAGAAAAAGAGTTGCATTTGCCAAACATCCTCTCCTGTGTGTCCTCAGGACCCTCAGGCCCAGCATGGTCATCAGCTAATCTACAGTCAATTTATTTCAGATCATTTGGAAGAGTTAAAACTGCAACAATGATGTATTTGTTATAATAATATGAGCTGTTTTTATAATCAACTCTCAATATGAATAGTAATTTAAAAATAATAGTTTATTTTCTTTCTCATGATGTCCAAAAGTTGTCTTTAACTCTACTTTGGGCAGAGATTCTGGGACTATTTTTATGCCATATCCCAATTATAAAGAATAATGATGCCATGATTTGGGGAAGTAGAATGGAAAAGGAGATTGTTTGCTTGTTTTTTTTAAATAAATAATATGGCAAAAAAAACAACAACACAACACTTCTTCATGAATACTTCAGAGATATTCATTTAGTCAGAGAGCTCGGGCTTGACATCCAGACCTACCACTCACCAGGTGCATACAACATATGTGCTGCTTACTTCCTCTTGAGTCTTAGTGTCTTTATTTATAAAATGGGAATAATGGATCTCTGCATGCTGGGAGGATGCAGTAAGATTCAATTATGTGAAAGCTGTTCTTATAATTTTGCAAAGTTGATGCCTGGCCACTGTTAGTTGTTCTTGCTCAGAAGAGGAACAGAAATTAAGTCGATGTATCTAGGTCTCCAGGATGCTGTCCAGAAGACATTATTGTGACTTTGTATTGTATATCACCAACCCAGGAGTGACTGAGACCCCAGTAGGCTTGAGACCCCAATGAGGATTGGGGGAAAAAGAGACCTATTCTCCAAGCTAGAAAAGCATATGCAGAGTCCGGCCTCTCAACTTCTGATCTCAGCTAGGCAGAGCAGCTTGTTATAGGCACCTGGAAGGAACCAGCTGAGCCAGTGTACGTTTGAAGTTCCTTGGGAGAGAAGATAAGCTGGCTGAGTTTCTGTAGGCAACGAGCCAGTAATGAGGTTTCCAGCATTCCATCACATGTCCTTTTCATCACTCTCAGCTCAGCCATACTCAGGGGCCAAGTGTGTATTTGAGAGACTCAATGAGGTAGTTATAAAGGAGTGAATTGTGCTTTTGTTCCATTGACCCCATTTTCCACTCTAGCCTGTCCTTAGCCATAACAGTATTAAACCCTGGGCATGAGAGCACCGAGAGGATACTGGAGGCGGTGGGAGGTGATATTAGCAGTGGCTGGCTAAGACATGTAGCCAGAGGAGGTCATCAGAGAAAAGGGGCCTGAACTCTATGTAGGACAAAGAGCATATTCCAGGCTTAAAATTTTGTCCTGAAAGTCTCTGGTTCTACCACTTCCTAATTAGATGACTAGTGACTTCATCTCTTTGAGCCTTCACTTCCATGCAGGATTGTTATCTGGACCATGGTTTACAACCATGCGAGCTGTAACGTGCAGCATTTCGGTGGGCCCCACTCGCACACAGTAGGGGTCAACATATTGTAAACATGTAAGGCCAGATAATAAATATTTCAGGTTTTATGAGCCAGATGGTCTCTATTACAACTAATCAACTCTCTATTGTAACTAATCAACCCTGCTGTTGTCTGCTAAAGCAGCCATAGATAATACTAAGTGAATGGATATGGCTATGCGCCAATAATATTGTATTTATGGGCACTGACATTTAATATTACATAATAGTTTCATGCCATAAACCACTATTCTTCTTTTGATTTTTTTCAACCAATTAAAATGAAAACTATTCTTGGTTTATGGGATATAAAAAAATAGACAATGGGCCAAATTTGGCCTGCAGGTGATGGTTTATGGACCCCCCAACATACACCAAAATATGTTTGATACCTTCTAGAAAGTTGCAGAGGTACCCTGATTATTCTAAGAACCAAATAAGTAAGTACATGTAAAGTAATAAGCATAGTGTTTGCCCTTTATAAGTGTTCAGCAAATGGTAGTTATTATTACTACTAGCTCTTTAAAAAAAGAAATATATTACCTCTCTACTTGCCATGGATATTTGGAAGGGAGGCAGTTTCATTTTGGTTGCTTAACATTTCTACTACATTAAACTTTTATTATTAAAATATATATTAAAATTTAAAATATAAAAACTGGTTTGAACAGGTAGTGACATTAGAAGACTACCCAGTTTTTTTGTTTTTATTTTTGTTCTAATGTCCAGACGTTCCCTCTTCAATTCCTGACATTTCTTTAGTACTTGGTCTGTGCTGCTAGGTGCTCCATGAATAAATTCAATTAGGTCCTTTATCTCCAGGAGCTCTTAGTATTCTTCAAAGTAGGTACATGCATCTCAAAAGTATTTTAGGTGACAGCCCTTCTCTCTACATTAATTTTTCACCTCAGCCTTTAAATTTCTGTTTTGATAATGTACACACTATATCATAGTACTGTGGTTATACATCCTACAACCCTATATAATAAAAGGCTAATATGCAAATTGTCCCCTCGACTGGGTGTTTGACTCAGAGGCAGTGCCGGCTGGCCAACCTCCCGCATCCCCTTCCCATGCATAAATTGTCTCGTTTGGCCCTGGGCAGGATAGCTGGACCGCAGCCATGCATGAATTTGTGCACTGGACCTCTAGTTTATAAATATGTATGTAAATATTTAGATAATGGGGGGGCTTGTGCTTTAAATCTTTTTAAATAATGAAGTCAGCAGTCAAAGTTTTGAGACACCTGATCTACAAGGAAAATAAATAAAAATATCTTAATGGGAAACAAGAATTAGTATGAGTGATGTATTCACAATAACACAATTTTAGGACATAAGTTAACACTTACTCTGGTATCTATTATATTTTGTAGCAGGCAAGAAGTAATATATTTTACATTTTTAATTTCATAATAACACAATGGCTGGATGAGATATTATTCCTATTTTACAGATGAGGAACCGAGGCTCAATTCAGCAAAGTTAAGCAACTTGCAAAGGTCAGCTTAAATATCAGGACTATCTATAAAGCATGACATTTTTCCACTTCAGCCTTTATCGCATTGAGGAAGTTCATGAGAAAGGAATATTTTCTGGTATTCCTAAAAACTCTGAAGTTAGTCTTTTTCTATCATATGTACTTAGGTTATTAATTGGTAAAAGTCCATTTCTCTCCCCCACCCCCACCCCCAGAGATTCATGATCAACTCCTCGCCTCCCAAACCTTTGCACATTACATGCTTCTAACTCTGATTGGATGGCTCCTTCTTAATTGGCTATCTCCTAATCATCCATCAAGACCTAGCTTAGACATCACCTTTTCCAGGAAGCTTTCTTGACCTCACCTCTTCAGGACTAGGTTGGATGCCCTTCCTCTGGCCATCTATAGCACCTTAATGAAAGTTCTTATAAAATATGCTGTATAGCACTGTAGTTAGCTATTATATCTCCTTGTTACTCTCTGGACTGATAGTCCCTTGGGGGACAGAAAAATCTAACCTTGATTGTGTTGTGCTCTGGCATCCAACAAACAAAACAGTGCCTGGGATATAACAGGCTCTCCATAAATACTCATGGAAGGATTTCCTCTTTCACTGACTTGGAGTCTGATATAACTTTGGCAAATAGATGGGTTGAAGTTGGCTTTTACTAAGTTTTCCCAGGCTAGGACAAATTGGTGGATATATATTAGATTATAGGGGACCAGATAATGGGAAAACAAACATACATGTATGAAGGCTTTTTCCTTTTGGGTTTCTCAGAAACTGAACAGGGTGCGCATACTCTCAGCAATCAAATTAATATTAATGATACATATGGTTTATCAATATCTATCTATGTGTTTATATGTTTACACATATATAAACACATACATATTCATGAAGATGAATTCATAAAACATAGACTACCCTAATTTCTGTACTCTGTTTTATGGATTACTGAGCACTCAGCAAAAGAATAAAGGTCATAAACACTCCCCAGTTTGGCTCATCTTGCCAGTCATCCAGTTGCTCTAAATTTCCTTTGGTCCTAAAGCCATTTCCCTCCTGGATACATGAAGCTCTACTGCTTTCTTTGGAGGGAACTAGCATTTACTGAGAGCTTTTGCGAGATTCTAGATACTTTACAGAGGTGATTGCATTTAATTCTCAGATGTTTGCATAAACCCACAGGTCCTGAACCCAAAAGGAAATGGATCAAGTCAAAGGCGAGGCAAGAATGTCACTGAAACAAAACAAAAAAATCTTCATTAAGAAAGAGGAAAGAAGGAGTGGGGCAGGGCTGAATTTTGAAAAGAAAAAGCCTGAAATTTGTTGAATTCAGTCGTGAATGAATATTGTTCGAGTTGCACAAATTTGCTGCATGAGAAATTGTGACCATTAGCACAGACATGTTATATATGAGCAGGGAGGGGCCTTTTCAGCTGATTGAGAGGGAATTTTTTTTTTTCAGCACCAAATGGGTCTCCAGGTAAAAGCTCTCTTCATTGTTGAAAATGGACAGCATTTAGGCAACATTAGAAAAGTTGTTCCCAACCTTCTACATTTCATAGACCAGAAACATTTCAGAATAAATTGTATAGGTCAATAGAAGGGCCAATGTTTTATCTTGTCAGGAAAATAAAGGTCATTTAAAAGACACAAAACCAAAACAAGACAAAAAGCTACTGTCTATTCTCATCATGTCAGAAGTAAAAAGACAGTCTAATAGCAAAAACAATCAGAAGAAAAAACAAAGAGTAGAAAGGACATAACCTTATTTAAAAAGGTCATTTTAACTGATGAATAATCACTGCATCCTATATTTCTCATCCTGCCTCAGGAACAACAAGAATCAGGGACCAATCTCCAGGAACCACTAATGCTGCTGAGGGCTTACTGATATCTCGCTAATTTTGAGCTACGAAACCTGGAGCAAGTTATTCAACTTTTCTGGGCTGCAGTTTCCTCAAGTTAGATGAGGATAATATCTGACTGTATTAATACTCTAGGGTTGCTGTTACTAGATAGCTTAGAACCATGATCAGCAAACTGTGGCTCGCAAGCCACATGCGGCTCTTTGACCCCTTGAGTGTGGCTCTTCCACAAAATACCATGGCCTGGGCGAGTCTATTTTGAAGAAGTGGCGTTAGAAGAAGTTTAAGTTTTAAAAATGTGGCTCTCAAAAGAAATTTCAATCGTTGTACTGTTGATATTTGGCTCTGTTGACTAATGAGCTTGCCAACCACTGGCTTAGAACAACAGGATGTATTGTCTCCCAGTTCTGGAGCCCAGGAGTCTGAAATCAGTGTCAGCAGGGCCACAGTCCCTCTGAAAGTGCTAGAGAATTGTCTGCTTCAGTCCTCTTGCCTGGCCCTCCTGGCTTGTGTAAGCATTACTCCAGTCTTCACAGGGGTTTCTACCTGTGTGCATGTCTGTGTTCACATGTCCCCCTTTTATAAGGAGACCGTCATGCATTAGGGGACTCACTCTTCTTCACTTGATAATTACATCTGCCACAACCCCATATCCAAATAAATTTACCTTCTGAGTGCAGGGGAGTTCTGAGGTATTGGGGGTTAGGACTGCAACTTAGGAGTTTTCGAAGGGATACAAGGTAATCCACCCCACTGACGAATCTCATGGAATTATGGGTATTGTTGTATCTAAGTCATTCATCGGAGAAGCTGAATACATTGTGAAGTACCAGAGTGTAATGTAAGGGTTGTTTTTTGTGTTTTGGATTATTTTTTTAATCCATAATGTGTTTATTGGGGCAATTCCCTGATCATCTTCATTCAGGAGCTAACAGAGCTGTTTCCTTCTGAAGGAGTCCCCTCTGTGAGCCTTGCTTTCCCTCGGGTAGGCTGACGGAGCACAGTGGAGCAGCCGACACACAAAACTACCGCTTGTGCATGGCCACAGGCGGCGGTGATTTTATGGCATATTGGGCCTTTCACCTCCATGAAGTGGGAACTGGGGCTCTGTCCAGGCGCTTCTTCATGTGCCTCCTCTTTCCTTCTGCAGAGGGAGGAAGGAGGGCCATAGCCAGAGGCATGTTGTCACAGGGCGGACATCACCACTGGAGTAAGGGACTAAAATGTATCGCTAAGAAGTAGTTAAGAAATAGCCTTTGAACATGTTCATTTAATAATAAGTATTTTAAATAACTATTATATGGAAGACCCTGTTTGAGTGTCATGGACAAAACAGACAAGACCAAGGGCCTCATGGAGCTTACATTGTCATGGGGGAAGCAAAAGTTTATAAAATAAACCAATAAATTGAGTGTAAGGTTAAGTGGCGATACAGGGGTCTTCAAACTACGGCCCGCGGGCCACATGCGGCCCGCAGAGGAGTCTGATCCGGCCCGCCAGGTTTTTTGGGCAGTGAGCGCAGCCGAGGTGTTACAGTAGGAATTAGTAGTTCATATAGTCCGGCCCTCCAGCTCTTTGAGGGACCGTGATCTGGCCCCCACTTTAAAAAGTTTGAGGACCCCTGAGTGAGAACAAGGTGCAGCAAGACAGTACAGCAAGATGGAGGAATGGAGGGTGCTGTTCTCTGTGGGATGTCGGGGGAGGTCTTCCCTGGGGGACAGTGAGCAGATCCTGACCAGTGAGGAGCGAATCAGCTGTGAACGGGGAGCTGAAGGGGGCTGAGCAGGGAGTGACAGAGCCAGGGCTTGAACACAAGTCTGTGTGGTTCTGAACCTCTGATCTTTCTACAATGTCTCCTAAAGCCATTGTCCATCTCTCTGCTTGCTTTGCTCACCTGCCTCTGACAGTTGATGTGAAATTCTGCTTGGGAGAGGGTGGTGTGTTTGAGTGTGGGCTGGGCCACCAGGCTGTCTGGAGTCGGTTCCAGCCCTGCCACTTAGCCGCCGTGGTCCTGCTAGGACTTGTTCACCTCTCTCTCTCTCTCTCTCTCTCTCTCTCTCTCTCTCTCTCTCTCTCTCTCTCTCTCTCCCTTCTCTCTCTCTCTCTCAGTTTCTTTACCTGCCTCTTAGGGATGGTTTGAAGGTTAAACGGGTCTAAGCACTTAGCACACTGCCAGGCACATGGGAAGGGCTCGATAGTAGCTGTGATTACTAAAAACAGGCTTGCTAGTGTTGCTATCTTAAGAGGTGATGCTGACCTGGAGAGAGGAAGCAAATAGCTCAGGCACTGCTCTTCCTCCCTGCAGCCTGCCTGTTACTGATGTCTGCCCATCAGTGACGCTGTTTCTGCTTCCTGCATGCCTTCCTTTCTCAGGGCTTCTGTGCTCTGGAGGTCATGTGGTAGGATAGACAGACACTGTTCCTGACATTAGAAGACCTGGGTTTGGGTTCAGGCTCCAATCACACTTGGAAACGGTGAGACCTGAGCAAGTTTCTCTCTCTTGCTACAGGTTTCTCATCCACACAGTGAGCAGGCTGATTGCATCCCTGACTCCTGTGGCCACTGGGCAAAGTCACTTAACTTCTCTGAGCTCTGCAGGCTCACAGATACCGGAGCGCTGCTGCTGCCTCCTGGTTGCTGGGAGGCTCAGGAAGAGTGGAAGTGTTTGGTGTATTGTGACAGGGCATGCAAATCTGAGGGCTGATCTTGACAGGAGAATTAACCCTGAGTGCAACACCTCGACACCTTGCTCTGGGTACCTTTGAGATGCAGGGGCTTTCCTCCACATTTTGCCATCTTTGCCTGCCCCCCACTGGGTTGGGTGGATCCACCTTCACAAGGTATGGGGGAACACTAGGGGAGGATGGGGGTAGGGTTCTGTGGTGGGAAAGCATCTCATTGGTTAACGCAGGCACATCCCAAACACCAATTACTGTATCTGCTTCTAAGGCTGATATATTTATCAGGATGAGTTACAAGGAAATATAGGCACCCAGGGAGTGAGGATGCTACACGGTCACCCCCTGTGATGTAAAATATGAGAATCTAGGAGGGGCTGTTTTATAATTCATCAGGTTTCGCTAGTGAGTTCTGTCGGGAGGGAGTCTTAGTTATAAAGGCAAGTGTGAACCGGACGGCAGACAGGAGACACTGGCACCAAGGAGACGGGAAGCTGCCTCCTGCCTCCTCCCTGCTTTGTTCCAATCATTTTGCGCTCTCGGTAAGTTCCCGGCTTTGCAGCTAATGGTTGTTGTTGAATAAGCTTGGCAAATTGAATCTGTAGTTGGGACTATGCGGTGGCTGTCAGAAGTGTGTGTGTGTGTGTGTGTGTGTGTGTGTGTGTGTGTGTGCTCGTGCTTGGGCTTCTGACACATTCCACAATCCTCTTTCATGAGCAAAATTCGCTTCAAAGATGAAACAAAACCCGACAAATCAATTATTCACCTTGATCCCTGGAAGGCTGCTTTCTTCGGTTGCTAAAGTTTCTCGGGTTTCATTCTGTCGGTGTCATTTGTTGGGCGAGCTTGGTCACGAAATTGTTTTTTTTCTTAGCTGCCAAAAGGAGGTACGTATGTATACAGGGTGGCTTGTACCTCCCCAACCCCCTCCGTCCCCTCCCCCGAGTTCGGTAAATCTTAAAACGGATAGTTTGCCTGGTAACCAGCTCCCAGAGAGCTGAACCTGCGCACGGCAAGATTCAATTGCAATCTTTTGTGTGAACCGAACCGAGAGGGGTTGTGAATGACTGCCGTTGTGGAGATTTTATTGTGAAGCTCAGTATGGTGGTGGTAGTAGGCTTTGCATTGTGCCAGGAAGGGATCAGAATCGGAGGTTTGCAATGGGCATGCCTGTTGATGCGGGGGAGAGAGGAGGGTGAAAGAAAAGGCTGATCTGATCGCTATAGGAAGAGCTATGCAATGCACGGGTAGGACAGACAAATGCAGAAGGCATGACTTGTGCTTGTGTAACTTGTGCCTGTTTTCTCTCGTTTCCCGTTCCCATTAATGATTACCTGAGGCTGCATTTCCGTCCTTATCTGGGTGCGTTCTGGGGCTCTGGTCCTGGCGTGAGGTCCTGGCTTCAGGCGGGGTGACCACTGCCTCGGGGTCAGCTCTCTGTAGGAAGTCATTTCCTCCTCAGGATGAAAGAAGTGAAAGAAAGCTGTGCCTTTCCGCACTCCTTTTGGCTGTGTTGTTTTGCCTCTGTCCAAATCTCCTGGATACCAACAGCTTGACATCCTTTTTTTTTTTTGCGGTAACAGATTTAACCGTGGTGTCATATGGCATATTATATACAGAAAGGAATAGCAAGACATTTTCCTGACTGTTTCAAGTGCGTCTGGCTTGTTGACATTTGCTTTATTTCACTGGCAAGGAGCTCCTGTCTTCTGAACCCGTAACTGTCTGCCCAAAGCGTTTACCTTACACATAACTGCACTTTCTCTGTAGCGGTAACAGCTGTACCTTTGACAAGAACATTCTCTTTATCTGCAAGAATAGTGTCTCATTTTAGCATCTCTCTTTTTTTTGGCAGGGGGTTGGGGGGCAGGGGGAGTCTGCTTTTTTTCCCCCCACCAGAGACTTAGCTTGTTCTTTGCTTTCTCCAGGTAAATATTTTGTCCTCAGTACCACTATACTTCCCATGAAGTTATTTCTCCTTTCCTGCTATATATACTTTCTGATTGCTTCAACACTTGGCAAATTGGGGGATTTGGGGTGTATCTTTTTCCAGGAACACATTTTTCAGGCATATTTCTTTTGTCCATAAATAGCTTTTCCATATTTTCCATTTCCCTGAATAAGTTCTGTTTCAGGAGCAGAGGAGTGATATATTGTGGTTGGCACTCAGAGGTGTGTAACCTGAGACTCAGTTTCTATTCTACAGCGGCCGCCCCACAAGGGCTCTGTAAAATGTCTTTTTGTCTTATGTTCAGCTCAGAGCCTCTGGGCTGCAGCAGGGACGATTAAGGTAGGAAATCAGCAAATCATCGCAGGTAAAACCCCACATCTGCATTTGATGGTCTTGCCAGCCCAGGAAACACAGCTGAGGGTTCCTAAAAGTGTTAATACGTCTTGATTCCAAGAACAATGTCGTTTAAGTGCCCTTGCAATGCACTATACCTGGGGTTTTATTGTATCACATGTTTCAAGACCATATGCCAGGGCCTGTGGTTTATTTCACAGCAGTGTCTGGATTTTTGAGTCAGAGTGGTCTTCTGGAGAAATAAACCAATGTACCAGTTTCAATAAACTGAGTTGCTTCTCACTCAGTGGTGGTGTTCCCATCTTCTCCACCCGCCAAGAATAACTCTATAGCAACAGAAGAAAATTTAGCATGAGTTAGTCTCAATTAAGTTTACAGCGAGGCAATATGAACAGTGATAAGCACCTTTGGAGAAAGCACATACACACACAGAAACATGTATCGAAAAGGATGAAAAGCTGAAGAAGCACTAGCATGCTGCCTGCGTGACACTAGTAATTTTCTCTGACAAGAGATGGGGAGGGGGAGGGGAGTTTGTTCTGAGCCCTGACTCCCCCAGGGTTCAATGGGAAGGGCGGGGCTTTTGTCCCTGTGGCCTTCACCTCACTCTCCTCCTCTGTAAAATGGGGGGGGGGGGGGGGTTGGGGAGGATGTT
The DNA here is from genome assembly GCF_964339955.1 of Pipistrellus hanaki. Taxonomy (NCBI): domain Eukaryota; kingdom Metazoa; phylum Chordata; class Mammalia; order Chiroptera; family Vespertilionidae; genus Pipistrellus; species Pipistrellus hanaki. The sequence goes on from NC_140511.1 coordinate 35,152,934, forward strand.
AGGAAGATCTCAGGAGATAAATGGCAAACGCTACACTGTTTGGCACAAAGGGGATCCAAGGAAAGGTAGTCATTATTGTTATAAGTTGAATTTTGTGAAAATAACTGAGCTCACTCTGATGCTAGTTTTAAAAGAAATAGGACACAGGAAGATTATACAAATTTTTTCATGTTAGCAAGACATACTTCCTACAGCTAGGTAGTTCTTTTTTTAATTTGGGAAACCTAGTAAATACATAATTGTTACCTTTCAGCTTCATTTTCAACTAATTCTTAGAATGGCATCCAGAGTCCTTATATAATTATTCGAAGAATAATCTGGATTTTCAAAGGGGATCCTGAAAATAAACTGATGCCAAAGCATATATCATAGTCTTCTAAGTTATTTGCTAAATAATGATTAGCCCTAACTCAAGCCCTGACATTGCATTAAAGTACCTGGTGACATACATCATTTATTACATTCCGGGTGATGTAGTGAATGTTTTCACATGCATTTTTGTCATTGAATGCTCATCACAGCCCTATCAAATAGGTTCTCTTTGCTTCCCATTATCAAATGAGGGAACGAGATTAGAGAACATTTGCCTAAATACTCCTAATTTAAATAGACATATGGCAGTGCTGGAAATTGAACTCAGACCCGGGTAATTCCAGAACCTACACTGTAACCACTGTGGTGCAGTTCTCCAGTAGGATTGCCCGGCTCTCCATGATTCCATTGGGGACCTTGGCCCTATATCTGCTTTGATTCTTCTCCACACATATTGAACCTCTCTCTGAGTTTATGGGGTATAAAAAATGAAGTTAAGGGATTTTGTTTGTTCTCATTTTTGAATTGTGCCAATCCAGATCACATTTTCCTGAGCCATCTTTTTAATTCTCACCAAATTGTACAATCAAGTATGAACAGTCATAAGTCTACCAGATTCCAGATAAAATCTAAAAGTTTCCTTGAATCAGCACTTGCCCTCAGACTTGGGCAACTTCCCCTGTGCCTCTCTGGCTCTAGAGGAGTCTGTGAGCCAAGCGACGGGCACATTTGGATCTTGCTCTCTAGGGCCCCGGAATTTCCTCCCCGAACAATCCAGAGCCTATTTCCAGAAGGTGTATGGTATGCCCACTTCTGGGTGTGGAGGGAAACTGAGAGGCTGCTATTTGCATGGGGTTGGATCATCAGTACTACTGTGAACTGGGATGTTCACACATCTGGTGAAAGGCTTTCTGAGGTGCAGGAAGGAGCTATGGCGAAGAAAAGGGGCTGGCCCAGATCTGGGGTCTGCACTTGTGTGTTTGCTCTGAGCCTCAAAAATGTTATAGACAGCCCTATCCTGCATTAAATAGTGTTTATTTATATCTTATAGTAATGGCGCTAACATTTCAGTAGGCTGGATTTGTAGGGGTTTTATTTGTTTTTGCTTTTGACCTTCCTCCATTAAGCCAAAATAAATTATTTTGGGGGGAAATGGTCAAAGCTACAAAGATCTCAGACTAAAAGCATTTTGAAATTAATAGCAGGCAGATTCATTAAGACTAGACATTGGCCCTTTTTCCAGGTCAGAAGCATAAACCGACAGTGGTGATCTCAGGGCCAGCTTGATTCAAACTCTCTGCCATTTGTCTTTTATGCCATTTGAACATATAATTGCTCAGAGAGACCACTGCTAATTCTAGGTGCCCTTTCTTATCTCTAGTTTAAATTGCAGTTGTAGCCCTGAATGCTAAGGACTAATGGGAGGCTGCCTGAAGGATCTCAGCAGAACTCATAGGCGGGTATGAAAAGCAGAGATGGCAACCAGTGGCTTCGTGTAGCCTTCCATCATCATAGCAGCCCCTTTTTCTGTCCACGCTTCATTCTCCCAATGGTTTCTTTCATTTGTTGTATTGGAGACAAAGATCCACCTAAGGAGAACGAACAGCCGAGTTCCAGGCAGCAAAATCTCTGCAATGACTAAGAATCTTGAGATTTGGGGGAGTTCTTAGTTTTTATTTATTTATTTTTAAAGCAGTGAAAGACGTTATGCACTTAACAGAGTGAATTTCGTTTTTTTGTTTGTTTGTTTGTTTGTTTTTTTGTTACTCTTAGCTTCATAAAGTAGTTTTCTAAATGAAAAGGCAGAATGCCTTTTGGAAAATATTCCCTATCACCAAATCTTGCAGCCTTGCTTTCTGTAGCTGTAAACCAAGTTTTATAATTCTTGTCTCAAAACTGTTAGGAAGATGTAAATGAGATAATTCATATCCCAGTAAATAGCTATTCTGTCATCCATGTGAAAACATCTGACACTCTATGTAGCACGTAGTATGTCTATATTAAATGTCTATATTTAATTGCCATATACCCCAATTTGAATATATGGCAATTAAACTGATGACTCTATGATGACTAAGGTGTGAGGCACATTTATTTGCCAACCAAAGGTGGTAGTTTAGATGGTACAGGGAGATAAAAACAAACACAAATAGGACAAAATAAAACATATTTAACCCCTGTATTGAAAACTCATAATAGTGAATGCTGTGGGTGGTGGTAATCCTATTGATATTTTTACTTCCTTTTTTTTATGTTTTATGTATCTTTGGAACTTTTATAATGAGCATGTATTATTTATATAATTAGAAAAGAGAAGAAAAATATTTACAGGGAATTGAATTAGAATAGGAAATAGTTTTGTGTATGTTGTAGATATCTAATTCTTTAAGAAAAGTCAAGTCAGCCCTAAATCAGTTTGGTTCAGTGGCTAGAGCGTTGGCCTGCAGACTGAAGGGTCCCAGGTTCGATTCCAGTCAAGGGCATGTACCTTGATTGCAGGCATATCCCCAGTGCAGGGTGTGCAGGAGGCAGTTGATCGATGTTTCTCTCTCATCGATGTTTCTAGCTCTCTATCCCTCTCTTTTCCACTCTGTAAAAATAAATAAATAAATAAATAAATAAATAAATAAATAAATAAATAAAGTATATTTAAAAAGAAAGAAAAATCAAGTCTAACACTCTAGCATACTTGGGAGAGATGTTTGTGGTCTAAATAATCCAGATTAGCTTGTTTTGTTTTATATTAGTTTGTTAGTCTGTTTCTCATCATTTATTAAGCATAGACTAGTACTAGTGCTAGGTACTAAGATTACAAAAAATGAAAAACCATAGTACTACAACTCAAGGAGTTTATAATCCAAGAGAAATGGATACATGGGCCCACAATTCCAACACAGTGTGATTCCTGCTGGGCCAGAGCAGAAGCAGCTAAGGTTACTTTCTATTCCAAGTAACAGAAAACACAACTCAAGCTGATTTGCTCAACAAAGGGAATGTATTGGTGGTTGTGACCTGAAAGTATCACAGTAAAGCCCATTTCAAGAGGTCTGACCCCATGGTGCATACAGTGGTCAAGAAATGTGTTTTTCCTTTGGTTTTGTCATGCTGACTGTCTTGGTATTAGCTGCACCCTAAGACTAACTGCCCTCGAGGCTCCAGGATGGCTGTCGATGGCTCCTGGGCAACTTTTTTTTTTAGTCACACTCAACCAGAAAGAGATCCTGAGAATGGTCCCTAAAATCTAATTTGGAGTGGCTTACTCATGATTATAAAACTGAATCACCAGCTACATCTGAGATTGAAACAATAAAGCCTCTCCCTGACCTTAGGAGTTCCTAAATAAAACCTGGCAGCTGTAGCTCTTAGGAAGGGATGGTGGTGGTGATGGAGGCTTTCACAGCATCCAACAGCCACCCTCAGCTTCTGATAGGTACAAAGCATAATGTACAAAAATGTCCAGAGGAATTAGTCCATAGCATAATGGAGGAAAGGAAAGCATTTAATGCTGCATGTCCTTAAATGGACTTCCATGATGAGCAGGGGTTTGCCAAGAGATAAGAGAGGCAAAGGTTTCGAGATGGAGAAAAAAGCTCTCTGCAGTCACAAAAACTAACCAGATAATAGCTCACTTCTCTGCCTATCTTTACATTGGCACTGTTGCAAAAATTACCAGCCAAAGCCATCTGGTATTAATTAAGTGAAAGCCTAACCTATCCGTCTTACAAAAACCTGCTATTGAATGATGGCAATTGGGTTTCAAGCTAAACCATGGTCCAATGATCTTATTCTTTAACATCCAGATTTGAAGTCAATTCAATATAACCTTAAAATTTTTGTCCCCTGGTTCAAAATTATAGTATTTTAGAGCTAGACTATACCTTTGTCATCTTTTCACTCTCTTTATTTTTTTTTACTTCTCATGAAACTTGTTCAAGAAGGTTAATGACTCACCCAATTCCTCAAATTTAGTTGAATTTTTATGTCATAAAATTTATGATGCTAAAAAAGAGGTATCAGACAAACATGGGTACTTTTGATGAGATGTGCTTGCCAGTTGTATAATGTATATAACATCGGAAGTGAAATAGACTAGAATAAAATATTTTTAGCCAAATATCAATGTTGCATAGAAACATTAAACCTGACTTTGGTGTCTGTGTGATTCACAGTTTATGTAATTTATCTGTCCCTCGGTTCCCTAGCCTTAGGTAACAGTCACCTTTTCTTTCCATTGAGAAAGTAAAATGCCTCCTGGATATGGTTGCCCTGGATGGCTTGGTAACAGTTTTCACCAAAACTCCTGACTCCAAATTTAATTAGCTGTATTTTAGGGTCATTTTTCCAGTTTTGCAGCCTAGAAGAGAACATGAAAATACTGTTATTTGCTTTCTATAGGAAGTGTGCTTATACTGTTCATGATTTTCTGGCAGTCAAATGCAATCATACAATTTTTTTTTTTTACTCATGAAGCTTGTCTCAATGTTCTCAACTTATGTACTTAATAAGCATACTCCTAAATACTCATTTGTCTAGCTTCTTTTCAAAGAACACTCAATAATGGTAATAACTGGGATCAAAGTGTATTTCCACTTGCCATTTGCTTCTGGTGCAGTAAATCTGCTCAGAAAACGTGCAGCCAGGCATGGGCAAGTGTTCCCAGCCCAGCCGTGCGAGTCAGGAACCTCTGACTTACTCAGAAAACCTGCTGGAGTGAGACAAGGCTGCAGCGACCAGGTAGGAAATGCTCCCCAGGGCACCGGCTTCTTCCTCTTCAAATTAGACAGCTCTCAGTGCAGAGAAAGAAGCAACTAAATATAGTGGAAGGGTGATGAGTAAGCATGTATGTCATCCCACCATTTATAGGTGCCATTTTCCCCTGGCGAAACATCACTTCCTCAGAACACAAACCAGATAAACTCCTTTTTGTATTGTTTTGAGATTTCCTTATATCAGGAGAGAAGAAGTAAGAGCAACTGTTTCTTGGTTGGATTTCTCATCTCATCAGCAAGTGTTTTGAGCTCCTGACAAATAGGAGATGCTAAAGAGGTATCAAAGAGACCAGTGCTGATATTCAGACTCCACACAATACTCCTGGCTCTGCAACCATTGAAATACAGTAGCCCCCCACTCCCTTATCTGTGAGGGATACTTTCCAAGATCCCTAGTGGATTTCTAAAATCGCATATAGTACCAAACACTATATATACTATGGTTTGTTTGTTTTTTTCATATATATTTACATATTTACACTCTTTGGCTTCTCTTTGACATCTCCGAATTGCCAGCATCACTACTCTTGCACTTGGGACCATTATAAGAACACAGGCACTGCATATCATGACAGGTAATCTGATAAAGGCTACTGAGTGACTAACAGGCCAGTAGCGCATGCAGCGTGGATATGATGACCAAAAGGATGATTCACATCCTGAGTGGCTCAGAGTGAAATGGAGCAGGACAACATGAGATTTTATCACACTTCCCAGAGTGGTGCATGATTTAAAATGTATGAATTTGTTTATTTCTGGAATTTCTCATTTAATAGTTTCAGACTGAGGTTGATCACGGGTAAAATAAATCACAGGTAACAAACCACAAAGAGTGAAATGGCGGATAAGGGGGGACTACAGTACTTTAGTTCTTGTGGGTAAATGGCTTCTACCTGGGGCTCTGAGCTGATTCACATCACCTCCCAACCACAGTCCCTTTCTCGGGTCTTTTCCATATCTCCAAGATCCAGCAAGTAAAGAGCCAGCTGCTTAGAAATTAAATCAAGAGTTAATGCCGGTTACAGCTAAGTTGTTAAATATTTTGACAGCACTTCTATGTAAGACCCACCTTATTTAAAAAAAAAAAAAAAAAAAAAAAAAAAAACTTATGGCTACGTTGTGAAAAATAATATTCAGATTCAAAAGCAATGTATAATTAAGTGCTAAGTCTATAATTTTTAAGGAGTAGTAAAGGAGATATTATTTGAGGTTGTCTGGAAAGATTGATCAGGGATTTGGATAGTACATGAATGAAGGACAATGGCAGAATGTACAATTTTTAAAAATGCATTTAACAAATAATAACTAAATCTCCCATTTGTTACTGCCGCTGTGTGCAAAGTGCCTTGCACACATGATCTCATGTGCCTCTCATAACAGCACTGGAAAGAAAGAAGAAAATAAGACTTGATCACACAGTTAGGAAGTGGCAGGACAGCCCATATGTCATCCACTCTTGCTCATTATCTGCAAGACACTGTAAGTGCTGGCATAGTGAACATGAAGATGTATTTTTCTTTTTTGCTTGTAATGGCCAAAAGCAAACTCAAGGAAATATTGACAGCTCTTAAGTGAATGAGAAAGTGTTCCTGGGCCTTCCACAACAGACAGTATGATATTAAAATATGACTGGGTAATGCATTTTTATATTGCTCACTTCAGTTGCTTCAATAGCAATGTAAAATGTAGGTAAGCCGCAGGGAACTAGCTAAACTCATTATAATTTGATTATCTAATCTTCCAGTGTTAGTCTTCTTATGACCTTTGCATAACATAGGACCATTGCAAAAAGCAATAATAAAGCACATGACCAAAGTGTTTAGCTTACTGACAAAGTCTTGTTTTCCATCTCTAAGTGAAAATTGAAAAAGCAAGACTATTTATTAATGATTGGGTATTAAATCTAACTTTTTCCAATTCTTTCCAGCTTATGCCTTATACAAAAATAAGCATGTATTTGCTATGACTTAACTATATGGGAAAGTGTACCTTTATGGGCCAGAGTATGGAATCACCACATTTCTTGCCAAAATATCTCACAGTGAGTCTTTTGAGAGCAGAGATTTGATTTCATTTATCCTTGAGTAACCAGCATCTAGCATGGTTAATTAACAGACACCAAATTATATATCCTTCAAGGGAGGATGGAGACGATGTGAAATTGAGAAGTTGGGAAATAATTTCTGGAGATGAACCTTGAAGTTGATACAGAAATTAACTAGGTATGCGGGAAAGAGGATTTTAAGGAGATAGTGTATACTGAGCAGTGTTTTTAAAATAAGAATGACCACAGAGTTTATATGTCTAAGGAAGGCCTCAATGCCTCGGCATATTTTCACCCCTGTCTACCCATTTTTCTGAATTTCTTTTCCTACTCCCTCTCCTTTGTCTGACCCACCATTCATCCTTTAAAATTCAGATTTCTTCAACAAATAAGAAGGAGGCCCTTAAAAGGCAAATTAATTAATTGTAACTCATAAACCTTATTGCATCCAAATTCAAACAAACTGGAAAAAAATTTCATGACATGCATGAGACAATTGGCAATTTGAATACCAACTGGATATTGGATAACAGGTTATTGGGCATATTTTAGATGTCATAATGGTATTGTGGTAATGTTAAAAATAGATTCTTTTAGAGATACACATTATCATATTCACAGATGAAATGATTTTCATCAAAATAATACAGGAGAGGGAAAATGAGTAGGGGTATAGCTTAAATAAGAAATAAATGAGCATTATTATTATTATTAATATTATTATTATGTATTTTCTAGAAGACATTCCTTTTGCCTCCTCCCCACCAGAGGATTTTATTCCATCTCCTCATTGAATCCCAAATGATCGGGCATGTTTCAAATTTTCTTTTTACGTGACACTAAAACTGAAAGGTGGGGTGTGAGTTCATTTTCTTCCAAAATCAAAGAATGCAGTTATGGATAGAAAACGGTGAGCAGAACCAAAGTTATTGAAAGCATTCATGTGAATTAAAATCTATTAGTCCCTGTGTCGAGTCCCACGTGGCCTTAAATCACGTGGGCTCAGGAATGTGCTCCCCAGCCACAAAAAGATCAGAAACCCATTGCCTGCTGGGGAGCAGGGGGAGGACAAGAGGAAGGGCATGCCTTTTAATTTAGGTGTTGGATACAGCCTTGCTAGATCCTGACTTGTCTTTTCAAAGAATTCTGCCTTAATAACATTCTTGGGATTGGTTATATGCCTCACTATCTTGTAATTGGTTATTTGCAAGCTGTCTGTCTTAGCAACATCCGTACATTTTAAAGCTCACATCTCTCTAGCATTCCCTTCTTTCCCCACTCATTTCCCCACTCAGATGCTGTCTCCTTAACACCATCTCCAGAGGAAGGTCATTAGTAAGACAGAGATGTTTTTTCTTTCTCCCATTGACAGGCTCATAGGAAGGACACAATAATGTTGGATAGAAGGCTAAAAAAGTAAAGGAGTGGATACAGACCTCCAAGTTCTACATCACAGAGTGTGATTCAAGCAGTGGGCTCCCCTTCATTTCTTTAACTTCCGTCCAATTCTTAAGAAACAAATCTCAATTCATGTTCTATATGCAAAACAGGGTTCGTTAATAACTGAAGGCCCGGAATGCAGCAGCCTGACTGCAACTAGATAACTCACACATTTGCATTTATTTTATTTATTTTATTTTTTTTTAATAAGTTTTTATTGTTCATATTATTACAAATGTTCCTTCCCCCCCTCCCCACCATTGCTCTCCTCCACCAGGTTCCCACCCCACCATCTGTCCTTTCCCCACCCCCCATTGTCCTCATCCATAGGTGCACAGTTTATGTTCAGTCTCTTCCCACGCCCCCCTCTCCCCTTTTCCCCAAGAATCATCAGTTCACTCCCCTTCCATACCTCTGATTCTATTATATTCAACAGTTACTATTGTTCATCAGATTTTTTTTTAATTTCCTTGGTTTTTAGATTCACTTGTTGATAGTTACGTATTTGTTGTTCATAATTTTTATCTTTGTTTACTTTCTCTTCTGAAAGAACCCCCTTCAGCAATTCATATAATTCTGGTTTGGTGGTGATGAACTCCTTTAGCTTTTTTTTATTAGTGAAGCTCTTTATCTGACCTTCGATTCTGAGTGATAGCTTTGCTGGATAGATTATCTTTGGCTGTAGGTTCTTACTATTCATCACCTTGAATATTTCCTGCCATTCCCTTCTGGCCTGCATGGTTTCTGTTGAGAAGTCAGCTGACAATCGTATAGGTGCTCCTTTATATGTAACTACCTTCTTTGCTCTTGCTTCTTTTAATATTCTCTCTTTGTCTTTTGCTCTTGGAATTTTAATTATGAGGTGTCTTGGTGTGGTCCTCTTTGGATTCCTTTTGTTTGGAGTTCTGTGCGCTTCCTGGACTTGTAAGTCTAATTCTTTCGCCAGGTGGGGGAAGTTTTCTGTCACTATTTCTTTCAGTATGTTTTCGATATCTTGCTCTCTCTCATCTTCTGGAACCCCCATAATTCTGATGTTGGTTCGCTTGAAGTTGTCCCAGAGGTTTCTTACATTATCTTCAATTTTCTGGATTCTCTTGCCTTCTAGCTTCTGTGAAGGAGTGTCTTCTGGCTCTTTATGTTCCAAATCCTTGACTTGATTCTTGCGATCTTCCCTTTTGTTTTTAGGACTCTGTAAAATATGTTTTATTTCAGACAATGTATTCTTTATTTCTTGTTGTTCCCTTATCATTTCTTGATGGTCTCTTTTCATATCCTCATAGGTCTTATCCATCTTTTCTAGGAAATTCTTGAAAAACCTTATAAGCGTAGATTGGAACTCTATATCCAGACGCTTTTTGTCCTCCATTTCTTTTGTTTGTGATTTATTTTGTTGTTGCATTTCGCAGTTACAGATGGGACGGGGTTTCAGGGTGGAGCCTGCAGCTTTGGCTTCCGTCAGCCCCGCCCTATGCGGGTCCTTCAGTGCTCGCTGCCGGCGCCTCTGAGAGAAAGGTGCCCTCGATTTTCGCCTGCTGCCAAACAGTCTATGCTCTCCCCGAATGAGCCCAGTATTGGGGTTCAGTTCAGTTGGAAGTGGAGTTGGAGGTGGCGTTCAGAGTAGTCTGGAGCCCCAGTCTCCTTCCCATCAGGGCAATCCCGCGGCACAGCCGACTGTCCCTTCTCTGCGCGCGGTGTGCGCGCCGCCGGGACCTCCTTGCCGGGACCTCCTTTCGCCCCCGCTTCCCCAGGGTCCCGCCTTACAGCCCGGCTCCCTATGGCTGAGCCTGGGTCCCCGGGGTCTGGGGAACTGGGGTTCAGAGCAGTCGGGGGCCTGGCACAGTCGGAGTTTTATCTCCTTTCCGCTAGGGAACGCCCGCCAGGCACTCCGTCTCCCCCTCCTCTCTGGCTCTGTCCTCTCCGCGCCGCGCGCCGCGCCTCCGTACCTTGGGCTTTTCCAGCTCCTCCACGCCTCCTTCTGGTTTTGTCCTTGCTTCTCGCTGTAGAATTTCCAGTCAGTCAACCTTCCTGTAGTTCTGGGCAATGTCCGTTTTATATTTTAGTTGTATTTTATTGAAATTGTTGTGTGCAGCTGCGGCTAGGTGTTCACCTGCGCGCAGCCATCTTGGATGATCCACACATTTGCATTTAATGTCCATGTTGTGAGGCCATGTCCATAATGAATGCAAGATAGCATTGCTCGAAACCTATTTAGTTGTCATAGAGATAAGGAAAATATAAAGAAAAACATATTCCTTGCATTTAAAAACAAACAAACAAACAAACAACAACAACAACAAAACACCTTTTGATTAAATTACGGTATCTGAACCTAATTTTTGCATGTAAACATCAATGTCCTTATTACACTTATAAACACTCTTTTGGCCCTTTGCAGGAGTTTATTCCTCACCAATGAAAATTACAGCTCTGCGAAGTAGGGAATGGGGAAAACTGGAGGGGACTTTGCCAGGTGATTTAATCAATGCTCTGGCCTTCGATCGAAACTATGCTAAAGTAGCCAAAGCAAACAAAAATCTGACTCATTTGTATTGTTTTAAGATTTTCATCAGATCACATCTTAGAGGTATATTTCTATTGGGAATATTAACTTGCTTATATTGCCACATTTTTTTTCCCCTCTGAGTGTTTGGGCATGTATGTGTTAACAACAGAAAGGAATCCATCTGTCCCTCAGAATTCTTAGATAGTTACTCACCCAGGAGTGATCCAATGAGATGAATTTGTTAAAACATGCATGCTATCCCCTGGAAAACCTGTTTCATAGATTAGATGGAATTTGCTGGAGGTTTTAAATGAAATGTTTTCATCTATGACAACACAAACGTAGAATTTCATACTGGTGGGCCTGCGACAGAGCCCAAAGGGATTTCTTTTCTTCTGTGGTTATGGATATACTTTCTGATACTAAATTACAATTTAGGCGTATATATTCCAAGACCTATTACACTTCCCAGTATTCAGTATTGAGTGTCTAGGTGCAGAGCCTTCAGGGGAATAGTTTTGTTATTGTAGTTTTCCAGAACCTAGCACAGGCCTGAAAAGAGTAGGCACTCAGTAAATGTTCCAAGACCTTTCCTCCCGCTTTCACCTTCTCCCAAGAGTGTTATCACCCACCACCACCACCAAACATCCACTATTTGTGATGTTTAGAACAAGCCCAGGAGTGATAAAAGCACAGTAGCTGAAGAAGGTTGGTTATACAGAGACTATTGGTAATGTCTTATCTCTGATCTCCATTGACATTCATTGGATGTTAACTGATTCCTGACTTCAGCAGAAGGATAAGCTGATTGAGTTAGAGAGATGAGATACCAAATGCACCAAAGTATACATTATTGCTCCAGAGGCCAATACATTTATTTAAAGCATAGCTATAACGTTTAACGTTTTTTGTGTTTTTACCATCTACATAGAATTCTTTCACCATTTAAACCAAGACTTGCTTTTGAACTGTTTTTCCTATTAAGCCATTTTCCCTATTGAAACTCTTCCATTGGCTTGCCTTAATGAAGCATTTCAAGCTTTTGTTCTTTCGTTCCTTTTTTCAGTTAATCATAACATATTCATTTAGTGCTTACTTTGTTTAGCACTATTCTGAGGGCTGAGAAATATATGATAGCTTTTTTAATTTACTTGGTAATTATTTTTTTTGTTCCTTTATTTTCAAGGTTGGAATGATTATTTGTCTCTCTCTCGGTATCAGGGCATCAATACACTTGTGGGGCCTTCACAATGGAGTTGAGAAAAATAAAGAACCCACATTAAACTTGAAAATCATAAGCCATTATGTTAAGGTACAAATCACATTCTGTTTTTAATTAAGTGGGTTTAAGTTTGAAGGGCCAGGGGATTGTTCTATTTATACATGGGTTGTAGCCTTCTGTGGGCCTTACCTGCGCACTACACATCTGTAATATATGCATACATCTGGCATAGAAATGTACATGTCCAAAGGGATACACATACATATATGCATGAAGAACAAGTGCTCTTCCCAAGGGTCACCATGGTATGGAATGTTTCATCATAGATTTCTCAACTGAAGCATAAAACCAATTTTGCTTTTATACATGGCCTTCTGAATTGAAAAGTCACTTCCAGAGGCAAGAATATAATTTTATGCTCAGTTAATATGAATGAATAATTTGAGTGAGTTTGAACAAAAGGGCAGGAGTCCATGAGGCCAAGGGCCACATCTGTTTGCCCACCACTCTGTTCCCAGGGCCTAACACCCTGCCTGGCTCTAGGAGGCTTTCAGTGACTAAGCAGATCAATTAATACAAGCTCAGAAATGGGAAAATATTCTAATAGAGCATGGTGATGGGCCAGAAATTTACTTGTACAGGGAATGAAAAAGAAACCTTGGCTTTCTGGAGATTTAATTAAACTCAGCGAACATGTCTTGTAAGTTCCGCCAGGGATCAGAGATTTGGTGCTTAGTGAAACAGGTCCAGAAGCTTTAGAAGCTCTCAGTCTTGTAGAAAGGCAAATATATGTACACACTTTCACTTTGATTTTATTATTTAAGTTATAATATCAGGATATAATTATATTATTGTTAACGAAAGAGAGAGGTAACCCAGGGAAAGGAATGATTACCTATACTTAGAGGAACTAGAGAAAGTTTCTCGGAAAGGAATGTCTCCACAGCACTTTTTTTTTTTTTTTTTTTTTTTAACTAAAGGACCAAGAATACCCAGGTAGAGTGAGCAATCTATCCAAGGCACAAAGATAAAACGACAAGGTGTGTTCTGGGACTCCATAAGTTCTTCTCCCTATCCTATAAATTGTGTTCAGAAACAAGTAGGTGGGACTAGAGAGGGAGGGTTGGAAATGGATTTTTTATTCCTATATTTTTATAAGTTGACTATTGGATGTATCTATAAATGTGTCATCAAAAGGCCCTCTACTGTACCTTCTTTCTATGAAAATCCTACCCTGCTTCAATGCCCACCACATGTGTGATGCCCGCGCTATCTATTTTAATATCTCATTCCATGGACTTCAGTTTGAGCTTCGTCATTCTTTTTTTTGAACTTCATCTCCCCACAAGATGGTGAAGTGAGTGAGAGGTTTGCTTCCCCTCTAACTTTGATTTCTGAACAGGTCTAAGAGTGAATCCTAAACCAAACAGAAGGAAAAAGCATTACTAATTTCTCTAGCATGGATCCTAAAAATTTTGGATTAGTTGGTTGTAATTTTGGACCACCTGCCATGCTGTCAACTCTATATTCTGATAATAAGTATTTGTGAAGACCACAATGTCCCTTTTAAGATATGTGCTGGGCACTAGGAAACAAATTCAATATAAACTTCAGGATTGACAGAGATGAAAACAAGTGAATTAGAGAATGTATCAACACCATACTAGCTCCATGTCCACCATCCTCCAGAAAGGTACATTTTTTTTTCTGAATGTTATATCCTTAGTAATAAGTGTACTTAAAACAGACTTTGAATATCACCTTTAAATGGCAGTAATTCTATTCCAAAGAGCAAATGAGTGAGAAATGCACTTAAAAACTCATTACATGCACTGAGGAAAGGTTATCTAATCTTTAATGTAGACAAAAGCTTATTTTAAGAAATTCTTTCTTGAAATAAATCTCCTTTATTAATGTTTGCTTGATTTACACCAACCATGTCAAACTCAAAGGCTAGCACAAGCTAAATAAACAGAGTTTTAGTTTATGTGGACCACAAAGAAACAAAAGCTTTAATTTTCATAGAAATGTAGGTTTATTTCCGATAGAGATATGCTGAATACAAAGGGGTGAAATAAATGAGTAATCGTTAACATAAAATAATAGAACATTTTAATAAAAATTAATATTTTTCTTAAAATTAATTTACCAGATTTGGAAAAAGATTATTGTGTGCAGGCAAATAGGGCTGGAATGAGATTATTGTGCTGTTTAAAATCTAGTTGAAGAAGGAATAAAGGGACTGCATTCTCCGTGTATTTTAATAGCTTGGCTGTGATTGACAGAGGATATTGAAGTCCTGGCTTCAACCTTGTGTAGCCCCCAATCATGATATCTGTCATATCCCTCAGGTTATCCTTAGCAGTGACAGAGCAGCCAACAGCTAATCTAATCAGTACAAAGTATATCCTCTGCTTATACTCTCTTTGCTCTAAACTGTGCGCTATGTTATATGATAGCTATTTCTGGTTTTGCTCCTGTTGCTTAAAGTCTTTGAGAGAAAAAAACACACAAACCTGTGCCTTATATATTGTTGTATCTGCGTTGTCTAATCTAGCAATTAACATGAGAAGGAAACCCAGCAATGAGTAAGGAATGAAGGGGAGCCCATCTCTTCTCTCCTGGAACCAATTCTACCCGTCTCTTCATGCAAGATTCCCCCTCATCCCCCAGTTCTGCTCTTACTCAGAACTTGGCTCAGCACCTTCTCTCTTATGGTGCCCTAACTCTTCTGTGCACACATTTTATTTTCCCACACTTCTAAGGTTCTAAAGCATTCTATTTATTTCTTACTTCTCTGGCAATCTTTTAAAAACTGTTTCATTAATGAAGCACTTAGTTTCTGCTTTTTGAGAGCTTGGTATGGCCAAGTATGTGGTGATCTTAGTGGACAAAGGAATTTACAGCCATGCAAAAAACATGTCCTCTGTCCTTAAAGTCTACTTGGAGATTAGGCTCTGTGAGTCAGTTGGGAACGCTGATAAATATTACTGCTGATTGGTGGACTTTCAGAAGAGGACTTTTTCAAACTGAGAGACACAGGATTTTCAGGAATTATACATACTTCAGTTAGCTTTTTCAAAGATATGTTGAGTTTACATCGTAGGAGAAATGGAGGACACGTGCATTTTAAGGAAGATTGCCATCCTTTTCAATCTGATATTTATTAATCCAACAACTATTTATTGAGAATCTACTGTGTGCCGTGAACCAAGCAAAGATTAGTACTGTGAGGTTTTTTTTAGGTCAAGTGTGGTTCAGTTTTCCCTCATTTAATCCCAAATCAACTGTGACCTCATTCGTTTCTAGTTTTAACACATTGCAGGTGGATCATGAGCATTCTCGTGTTTCCATATTACACAGTGTTTTACATAAATGTTAAAGGCACGCCCTAAAATTAAATACCCAATTGCATTTATTACATGTCCTTACAAGCTAATATCTTTTTAAAGTATAATACTTTGTAAAATGTTTTTTATACTTGTTTAATAGAAACTTACCTGGCCACTGGGTAAAGCTAGCAATAAAACTATTGGTGCGCAATGTGTTAATTACTACCTCTTGGCTTGCAAGAGGCACCCAACTTCACCCGCCCACCCCCAGAATCATCTAGCAAGTCTAATCTTGGATGTCCTCTTAGGGAAATTGAGGTGGACGATTCTGCTCCACCCACTCTCTGCCAGACGTTCCCATTTTCCCCACCCAAAAGCACCAGACACTATGAAGCCTGCAAAAGTTGTAATATGTTCTTTGCAATGACATAATCTCTCTAGGTAGTGCAATTATAAGTGTGCAAAACATGTTTTAAAGTGTCCCTCCACCCAACCACTGCTGCCTGTTTGGGATTGGAGAGCCTTGTGGACTAACATGGACCAGCCTACAGGATGACAGCCTAGGTACTGACAGACACTTCCTCACCATTAATGATGGCAATACTATTTCCACTCACTGAGTTCGTACCCTGGGGCAGATGCTATGCTAGGTGCTGTAACAGCTCATCCTTTTAGTAGCTCTGGAGATATCACTGCTGCCATTTTATAAATGAGAATATTGAGGCCACAGTCACAGCTTGTCTGAGATTTCAGGTCTTGGAAGTGGCAGCAGTCAGGATGAGAACCCAGATCTATTCCCAGTGCAGTGCTTTTTCTACTACATTACAACAGAAGTAGTTCATTATTTTCAGTGCCTCCTTCATTTGGAAAGTAGGGATGGGTTCTTACCTCTATCTACCTCAGAATTACAATTCTCTTGATCTCTGAGGTTTCTCAAAGAAAATTGGCAGCCTCGGTGATATTGTCACTGTGCTGAACAATTGGAAGGGTACAGACATTTGCATTCATTATTATTTTTTCTTTATTGATTAAGGTATTACATGTGTGTCCTTACTCCTCCCCATTGTCCTCCCCCTCCCCCCACTCATGCCCTCACTCCCCTAGTATCTGCATGCATACAAGTCCTTTGATTGATATCTCTCCCTTACCCCCACCCTCCTCTATCTTCCCTCTGAGATTTGACAGTCTGATGTTTCTCTGTCTCTGGATCTGTTTTTGTTCATCAGTTTATGTTGGTCATTATATTCCACAAATGAGTGAGATTATGTGCAGTTTGTCTTTCTCTGACTGGTTTATTTCACTTAGCATAATGCTCTCCAGTTCCATCCATGCTGTTGCAATGGTAAGAATTCCTTCTTTTTTATTGCAGCTTAGTATTCCATTGTGTAGATGTACCACAGTTTTTTAATCCACTCATCTGCTGATGGGCACTTAGGCTATTTCCAAATCTTAGCTATGGTGAATTGTGCTGCTATGAACTTTTTAATGGAATTACCAACACACAAGTGGTTTATGACCCAAGTGACCCCTCAATCAGAGCAAGCAACCTATCGACAAAGGAACTTTTGACCAAGCAAAACCAGGGAACATATATTCACTTATTCACTCTCTCAATTTATACTTTGCAAGCTTGGCCTGTGGACCACACACTGACAATGCAGACATAATGTACATTTTTAACAGGGTATCTTGCAGGGTCTCATATATATTTAATGGACAGCTTGCCTTGGGAATTAATGTATCTGTCTAATTTATAGGGAGGTTTCCAACCACAGTGGTGCATGAGCAGCAGGAAAAGTAAGAAACAACAGCTATTAACCTCTGAGATAAGATTTTGGCAGCAATGTGGTATGTTATGTCCTCTGAGGGCAGTGTCTGAATGGAAAAAGCACAAGCAGTTTAGCATCAGACAGCCTAGGGCTCAACTCTCAGCTCTGACATTTAATAGTTGGCTATGTGAGCTTATTTCACCGTAGGAGCCTCTATTCTATAGCAGCAAGGTAGGAATACTATTGGCCATTGAATTTTTGTTGTTGTTTTCTCACTCAATTGTTTAACAAATATTTATAGAACACTGAATCAGGAAAACAGATATCACCTTATGTATTTTAAGCAGCAAGGGACGGAATTCAGCGTATTAGTATGCTTAGAAATCATTGGAACCTGGGAGCAGTGATAGGCAGGGGTCAGGGGCAGTGACACCCCAATGGGACATTTTTCAAGAAGCCATTTATGCCCTAGCTGGTTTGACTCAGTGGATAGGGTGTCGGCCTACGGACTGAAAGGTGCCAGGTTCAATTCCAGTCAAGGGCACATGCCTAGATTGCAGGCTCAATCCCCAATAGGGGCATCCAGAAGGCAGCCGATCAATGATTTTCATCATTGATGTTTCTATCTTTCTCCCCCTCTTCCTTCCTAATCAGTAAAAATATAATTTTTTTTTAAAGAAGCCATTTGTGAGCAATAGTTTCTTGCAAGCCCTGGAACTGGAGACTGGCAGTGATCTGTGGTGTCTGAGGAAACTGTAGCACTGGTTAGCAGTGCCAATTCTTTGCCAATAAGTCACCACCTACCTACATCCCAAAACTCATATAAGTTACTCTGATTGAAAGAATCTAAGCTGCAGTCCTGCTGGCAAGAGATTCTGTGATAATGGTTGTTTCTCAGGCTTCTCCCCCTGTGATACATGGAGAACATTGGGGTGGAGGGCGAGGTTAATGATTGGGGCTGAGGACCAGTAGGTTATTGCCAGAACAAGCACCTCCAGTGTGCCAGGAATTGTCCTGCAAGTACCAGGGTGAATAAAGAGATGAGATATGTGGTTCACATTTCATTGTAGGAGATTAAATGAGTTAATGTATTAACAAATATTGTAGAGCTAGGCACATAGTTGGTAATTTATAATTAATTGTTTCTTTAGTTTAAGTCTCATACTGGCCCACTTTGTGTCCTCTCCATGAGATTCCTGACAAGGTAGATAATTTCAAAGATTAGAGAGGGAAGAGCTGAGGATGTGCCTTTGGTGTCAAATAGCCAGGTTTTATTTATTTATTTATTTACTTTAATAAATATATTTTATTGATTTTTTTACAGAGAGGAAGGGAGAGAGATAGAGAGCCAGAAACGTCAACGAGAGAGAAACATCGACCAGTTGCCTCTTGCACACCCCCTACCGGGGATGTGCCCGCAACCAATGTACATGCCCTTGACCGGAATCGAACCTGGGACCCTTCAGTCCGCAGACCGACACTCTACCACTGAGCCAAACCGGCTTCGGCAATAGCCAGGTTTTAATTAGCGGTGCCTTCCTGTAGCTGATAAGAGCCTCATTTTAGTTTGTGTTGGCTTTGAAGGCCATTTGGACATGCTTCAAACCATATATTTTCTAAACAGATAATGTAGACCATGGTTAAATACATTTATCAGTAGATGTGTGTATTAACTCAGTGTGAGTATATTGAAACACAAATGTCCCATAGAGATTCGAACATTGCCTCCTCACAGTAGGTATGAGGATGAGAGATGAATGTGTCATGGTGTGTATTAATGTATTTATTTACATGAATGATTCATCTACTCTGGCCCGAGGATTTGCCAGTCACCTTCATATCTGTCTCCAGCAGGAGGTCACTGTGCTTTTTGTTCCCTATCTTAAGCAAGACATATAAGGTGCAGTTGATTCACTTAACCCCCTATTGAGGCAGCTTCACAGTGCCCTTCAGTCTAGGGTGAGAGCTGTCTTGAGCACTCATAGCTGCTTCTGTTCTTGATTCAAGCTGTTGGACCACAAGGGGAAGAACACTGGCTTTGGAGAAGTCATGAGAGGTGTATGCCTAGAGAGAGATGGAAGGAAGGAGACAGAAATGGAAGGAGGGAAGAAAATCAAATAGTATAATTTTATCACCTTTCTGTCTTCCAGCCTGCTCGCCCACAACTGCCCTCCCCTCCTGGTTTGATCACCCCTGCCTCAGCCCCACCACCATGGCTTTGTACTTTTCAACTGCACTCCCTCTAACCTCAGTCCTTTCTCTTCCTGTCAGTACTGCCTTGACATTTTTATGTATGTCAAGTTAAATGTCAGTGCAAGACTTTGTGATTATCAGTGCTTACCTTGGTGAGCAATGTTGCCAAGGTGAAATACTGTATCAAATGTGGTCCCAGTAGGAAATGTCTGTAGCCCTCCTGACAATTATTAATTTAATGGAACATGGGCCCTTCTATACAAATATACACACACTAGTGGCCCAGTGCACTAAATTCATGCATGGGAGTGGAGGGGGTGTCCCTCAGCCTCACCTGCACCCTCTAAATTTGTGACCCCTCAGGGGATGTCCTATTGCTGGTTTAGGCTCGGACCCACAATCAGACATCCCTCTCACAATCCAGGATTGTTGGCTCCTAACTGCTCACCTGCCTGCCTCCTGATTGCCCCTAACCACTCTGCCTGCTGACCTGCTCACTCTCAACTGCTCCCACCCCCCAACCCCCCGCCCCGCTGGCCTGTTCACCCCCAACTGCCCTCCCTGCTGGCATGCTTGCCCCCAACTTCCCCTCCCTCCCCCGCCAGCCAGCTTGTCCACAACTGCCCTCCCCTCCTGGTTTGATCATCCCTAACCACCTCTGCCTCAGCCCCACCACCATGGCTTTGTCTGGAAGGACATCCAGAAGGTCTCCTGATCTAATTAGGATATTACCCTTTTATTAGTATAGATACCATCCTTGGAGGCAGCAGCTATTGGTTCAAGGTGATAGTGGCTTAATATGAATTAAGACTGTGCCATCAAACTTTTATTTTGAGGGTTGCCACACATGTGGATTTTGATGTGAAATTTCTCAATTTTTAAATGTTTATCCTTTGGTTCTTATTTCTGAAAACACCATGAAATCAGAAAAGATACATTTGTATGTCATACATGGTTGGCATGCCACTGATCTGTGATCTGCTTTGTAATATCTTTTGTCATAAACCTGAATGATGTTATTATACATTATTGTTTGTGTATTTCTCCTCCAGTGCTAGGAGCTCCTTTAGAGCTTGTCTGTTTCTTATTTCTCCAAGATTATCAACAATGGTTATGGGACATATTAAGTGCTGAGAAAATTAATTATGATTTTTTAAGTATCAGTCTCTATTCATTCTCTAGAACAATCTTTTTGTGTTTTAATCTTCTCAGATGTACCTTACTTATTTATAAAGTCCTAATATGAGTCATCATAAGTCACAAATGTAACGTAAATATTTTAATTTAGAAACTTGAAAGTTAATATTTCCAAAGTACTTATAGTCTATCTGCTGTGAGAAAAATAAGCAAAACTCATTACCACATTTTTTGTTTTGCTTTCAGATTTGGTTTACTTGAGGACCATATGGTGTAAGGAGAATGCTTATAGATTCTAGGGGGCAAATGTGAGTTTAAATCCTGTCGCTGTCGTTTATCAGCCATGTGAACTTGGGCTACTCATTTCATTTGTCTGGGCCTCAGTTTATTCATCTATAAAATGTGAATAATAATACCAATTTCATAGGCTGGTTGTAAGGATTACAATAAGTGATATACATATGATCTTATACACAGTATAAATTAAATAATTTTCATCCTTGCCCTTCTATTGTTGCTCAGTGGTTAAGCATTGACCTATAAACCAGGAGGTCAAAGCACATGCCTGTGTTGCATGCTGGAATCCCAGTGTGAGAAGTGCAGGAAGCAGCCAATCAATGATTCTCTCTCATCATTGATGTTTCTGTCTCCCTCTCCCTTCCTCTCTGAAATTAATAAAAATATAATTTAAACAAAATAAATGTTTATTTCTTGCAGGGATAGAGCATTTCACATTATCTCACTTCTTTGACTCATTAAAGCCTATTGCTTATAGGAAATAGGGCTGTAAATTTGCTTTTTATATAAAAATTAAATAAAATTGATTATCTAGTGCATATGGAGAAAGAGAAAACTTTTGGGTAATTAGGTAGGCCAAAATTAGAAAAATGAAGTAGAGTGCGTAAGTTTGCTATATAGTCCTGGTGTTTATTCTTATTCTTATTTCTAATATTAGGCCTTTGGCACAAATTTCAAGAGCTGATTGCTGCTGATCATTTTGACCTGAGAAACTGGGTGGTCTATAGTGCCTTCTAGGTCTAGGAGGAGGAGCAAGTTTCTGGAGGTACAAGTTCAGTCTTAACATCTGAAGTGTCTGAAGGACATGCAAGGAGGTGTGGTAAAGTTATGAAGAGCAATGTGAAGTATAGAAGGTAATTCAATGGGGATGAAGGGAGTGCTCAGGGAAGGAGTAAGGCAAGTAGAGAGTAATAGAATAATTTTGTTAGCACTTGAGTAACTCTTCCTAGTGGTCTGGGATTGTAGGAATTTACCTGGGACAGAACCTTCAATTTAGTATTCAACAAATAATAAGTCCAGGATTTGAGAGAGGCACTCTGGGGGCCCCAAAGGAAAAAGTATGGCATAATGTCTTAACAGTTTACAATGAAATAGGCCATATATGAAGAAGCAATTGCATAACAGTACAATCTATAATAATAAAAGGGTAATATGCTAATTAGACTGGACATCCTGCCAGACAAAGCTGGGGCCCAAGGGAAGCCAGCCCAGGTCCTGGGTGCCGGAGGGAAGAGGTGCTGGCAGCCAGGGGAAGGAGAGCCTACTCTTGCATGAATTTCGTGCATCAGGTTCTAGTTTAATATAAGGCTAATACATTACAATAAAATACAATACAGTTTAGTATGGGATCACATTTATTGATGACAGGGTTTAGGAATTTGGCCAAGACAGTGTTTCTCCGTGGTCTTGCAGTATGTGGCTCAAAGGCCAGGCTCTGGAGTCAGATTGTCTACTATCAAATCCCAGGTCACTTCTTACTTAGCCTTTCTCGTCTATAAAATGAGAGTAATCCCTATTGCAGAGGTTGTGAACAAAGAAAGTTGGAGCCACATTGCCATGCCAAACCTGATGAGTAGGATTGGGGGGGGAGGGGGGCGGGGAGGAACAAAAACAAAACAAAACAAAACACAAACCTATTGACCTGCCAGGCAGGAAGCCTTACACACCTGTGAGAAATAAGTAACTGGAAGAAGATTCGGGAGCCGTAGAAAAGCATAGAAAAGGATAAAGGAATACACCCAAGTAAGTGGGGTATGAGTGTCTTATTTCTGAGCAGAGAAGATTTGTGGACTTCTGCAGACCCTGTAGAAGTGGACCAAGGATGGATAAGAAATAGGAGGTGGGAGTTATCTCTCTGGTTCTCAATCTCAATAATTAATCCCTGTGCCTTTCAGTTTTATCATCTGTAAAAGGAGATAACCGTAATCACCACATAGCCCTGTTAGGACTGAGTGCATTTATCATAGGCACAGACAACAGTGGAGTCATTTCCAGAGTGAAAGGCAGATGGGAGGGAGGTAATAAAGGATAAAAGGGGTCAAATATATGATGATGAAGGAGATTTGACTTTGGGTGGTAAACACACAATGCAATATACAGATAATGTATTCTAGAATTTTACACTTAGAACCTATATAATTTCATTAACCATTGTCACCCCAGTAAATTTAATTTTTAAAAAATTTTTGAAGAATGAGTTTTTACATAAGTCATTCTTAAAACATTGTTTGACATGGGCAAATGCTAAATAAAAAAAAATCTTTTTGACAATTATTATGACCACTAGTGGTCCAATGCACAACATTCATGCACAGGTAAGGTCCCTAGGCCTGGCTGGCAAATAGGAATGATCAGGGCCTTCCAGCTGCTGGCCAGGGCCTTCCTTCCAACTGCCAGCCAGCACACATCATAGTGTGCAAACAATCTCCCAGTTGAACTCCTGTGGAGACAATTTGCCTATTAGGCATATATATATATATATATATATATATATATATATATATATATATATATATCATGAATGGTGACAGTCCCTGAGACATGAAGGTACAGAAAGTGGTGAGCAGCGGTTCATAGTGCAGCATCCCAACACATGGACTTGGGTTCAGACCTGGGACCATCATTGATTTCCACTTACGTAACCTGGAGCAAGCATCTACTTCTGTCAACTGTGTGTGATGCCAACACCACATCAGGGTTGTGGGAGAAGAAATGAAATCAACCTCTATATAAGGCATCCAATATAGTTCCTGGCACATCATAGTATATGCTCAATCCTGGAAAGATGGAAGAAAACATCAGAGAGGTGATGAAACTTGAAGGTGCATAAAGTGTGGAGAGCTGAAAAGATATGCAATTCCAGTGCTTTCCAAGGGAGAAGATATTTTTCAAAGTCCTTTGTTATGTTTGTTAAGCGATGTTCTCAAGCTGTAGAGCAAATTGTGAGCAAGAAGGTGGGTCACATTGGGAAAAGGCACTTTTACTTAGCTAAAAAAGCTATTGTTTCAAACAAGAAAATATATTGCAAGTCATTTTGCTTACAAAAAATTGAAAGTCAAATGGTATCAGTTACAATTGCAAAATATACTTTAGCTACTAAGAATAGCTACGTTTATTATCATTATCATTCAGTGAAGCTGAGAAAAGACTTAACCTTTGATCTCTTTGCTGGCAGTTGGTTAGAATTAACATAATTATATAGGGCAAGAATATTTTCTTCTCTCATGAGTCTGTAGATTTAGATGATCATAATGCTGCATTTTTCATAAATAATATCTCTATATATTTGTCCCCACTCTTCCTAAGAAGACAGGCACCATAAAATATTTTTAAAAGCACTTTCTATATGGAAAGTGTCCATTTTAAAATCTGTTGGGAATTCAATATCAGCAAACAAGAATAAGGAAATACTATACAACTAGACTATAATTAAGGGATACTATAGATATATAGAGAAAACGCTAACTTGGAGAGGCACTTATGTGCCCAGACCTTAGCTCTTATATGCCCATAATTATGCAGCATGAGCAGGTAGGGCTAGTGTCCTGGTTTCGCAGAGGTTAGTTACTTCCCCAAGGTCACTGCACAGCCACATCTGTCCTCTATAGCCATGTTTTCTTAGGTATGTGTGTTCATGAAAAACATATGAGTTTATTTTCTGTGGGCAACTCTACATGTTTCTTTGGTGATGAGAAGAAGATGGCAAGAGTAGAGTATATATGAAAGCATGAATACTATCTATAACACATGTGTCAAACACAAGGCCCGCAGGCCAAATCCAGCCCGCCAGGCCTTGCAATGTGGCCTGCACCGCGCTGTCATCACTGCACTCCACTGTCAGTTTATGACATTGTCAGTTTATGACTGTTCAGTAAACCATTCGGCCCGCGATTTAGGCTGGATTTTAGATTTTGGCCCCTTCTCTGATTGAGTTCGACACCCCTAATCTATAATAATAAGAGGGTAATATGCTAATTAGACTGAAAGTCTTTCCTGATGAAGCCGGGGCTGGAAGGAAGCCAGCCTAGGTCCAGGTGCCTGTGGGCGACCCAAAGAAAGCCAGCCTGGTTTCTGGATGCCTGTGGGTGGCCAGAGGAGGGAAGCAGCCCAGGTCCCAAGCGCTGGAGGGAAGCCAATGCCAGCAACCAGCAGAAGCAAGACCTACTCTTGCACAAATTTTTGTGCATCGGGCCTCTAGTTGGTAAATAACAGTGTAGCAAACAATGATGTAACAAAGGCAAATGTTACTGATAAGATTTAATAAGTAAGTAAATGACTAGTAAACCACAAGTTAGACATGGTGTGAGTTTGGGGGTTGGAGGAAGATGTTAATGGCAGAGGTGAGATTAGAACCCAGGTTTCTTGCATGATAGACTAACAACCAAATAATGGATATCAGCCTTTCCTCATGTATGCGATTTCTTACCTTTTATAATGGGATTAGTTAGCTAGGGACAGCAAGTCAATAGGTCTGTCCTTTTGTTATGCCATCTAATTAATGCATTATGCCAGGCCCTAACTATACTGGTTAATACCTTTTCATTGGCGTCATAGCAGCAAGAAATTACAAGCAAAGACAAATCCCAATCTAAATGTTATAACAAAGAACGATGGGAACAAAGGTGAAATAGCAGCTTTTGCTGACTGAGGCTTTATGAAATGTTGACTAGGAAAGGTGGCATTTACACTGGGTCTTGGAGCTTGAGTAGGATTTCAGGAGACACTAATGGGTAACGAGAGGGAGGGGCCTTGTGGAGAGAGAACACGTAGAGGTATGAAAAGCTGTGAATATTCAAGGGCCTACTTCTTGGCAGCAAAGGGTGCCTGGAACAGATGATACAGGGGAGACGTTGGCTTCTGTCAATGAATGCAAAGCCGTCTGGGGTTGGTAACTTCAGAATCATTACCCAGTGTTGTGTTCATCTGATCTTAGTTTCCTGTGTCAATATTTTAATTTATTAATGGCATCTAAAGTACAGCAAAATGTAGTTTTACAACCCCTACTAAGATTGTTACATTCCATTAGGAAGGGAGAAAGGATTTTCTTTGACAAACAATGTGGTAATACATTTGGGAGAAGAAGAAAAAAGTGAGGATACATAAATGTTCCTTGTGGAACAAATTCTGATCTGTAGAGTAGCAAGTTTTCTCTATTCCTCCTCCACAAATTCTTCTTTACCCTCCCCCCACTCCCCAGATGCATTCTGCTGGAGAGGGGAAGAAGGCAGGGTGATGAGAGTCAGGCTAGGGAAGGAAGTTCTGAGTGCTACCTGGCTTCCTGTCCTATCTACACAGGCGTAGAAGGCTACAGGAGAGATCTGGTCAGGACCTGCCAGGAGGAAATGGTGGATGGAAGGTCCCTGAGGCTCTGAGAGAATCTCTGTCATCTGCAGAGCTTCAGCCAGGCCTGGCATTATAGTACCCTATGGTCACTTTCATTCAAGCAGAGTGACCATGTTTGAAAAGTACTATTTCACTGGCATGGGATTTTGCTGAAAGTGGATTCAATGGTGACTCTTAATGAGTGTCATCCTGCTGACTGTTCAGGATTGTGTTCTCGGTGCCATCTGTTCGCATTTCTGAGTTCTCTGCACCGCCAGCAAGTGCTGCGTGATGCTCCCCTGCCTGTGCCATCTCAGGCCTGTACGGCCAGATGAACTGGGTGCTGACCAGGGTGTCTTTGTGGCAGACCCTCTCCTAGAAGCTCAGGTCCCCTCTGCAGAATTCCTATGGCCTTATTTGGACACCTTTGAGAAATGCCAAGACTTAGATGAGCACAACTTCCCCAGTGCACTCTGATGCCAACAACTCACTGCTGAGACAGTAAAATAGCATGTGACAGCAGTTTAGGAAAAATATATATTAGAGCAATAGACTAGCTCCTTTTGAATTTGAATTTAGGCAGTAAAACTTTTGACAATGAGCAGTCTTCGGCAAGAATGTAGGGATGCGGTGAGCTGTTGTGTGATCTTAATTGATCTACGTGTTCTAAATTGTCTATTTATAGGAATTGATTGTAGAAAACAAAATTAAATTTCTTAAAGCACTTGTGAGAATTTATAGTGTTGCTCCTTTTAAATCTACACAAGCACATGCACACCCCTACAGACCCTCCTAGTAAAGAGCAATTGCTGCGAGGTCTGGGCAGAGTGTAGGACTCATCCATCTGCTCCCAAGGTATCTCCCAGCTGACCCAGCGTGAGCTCTTGGCTCAGCTCTCCTCTGCAGCTCAGCCTTCTCTGCACAGGAAATGCTGGGCACGTTGTGGCGAAGCCAGTAACAACTTGTCTCATGGCCATAATCTCCATCACATTTCCTGAAAAGCTGAGTTGGAATAACATATGTATGTCTATTGTCTTTCCTTCTTTTCTTCTTACACTATTTCCTTTATTTGTTCAACAGACAACTTTCTCTTTACCTAGGGCTGTTTATGTACTAAGTACTGAACTAGGTGCTGAGGGTATGTTTTTATTTTATTTTATTTTATTTCTTTTATTATTTTTTTAAATTTTAGTTCATCTTCACCTGAGGATATTTTTTTTCATTGGGAGTGTGGAAGGGAGGGTAGAAGAAAGGGGGGAGGGAGGGAGGGAGAGAGAGAGAGAGAGAGAGAGAGAGAGAGAGAGAGAGAGAGAGAGAGAGAGAGAAATATCAATGTAAGAGAGACACATCAACTGGGGAGTAGGGAGTAAACCTGCAACCCAGATACTTGTCCTTGACTGAGAATTGAACCTGAGACCCTTCTGTGTGTAGGCTGACACTCCAACCACTGAGCAACATTGGCCAGGGCTGAGCTATATTTTTAAATGGTCATGCCTTAGGCCTTAGTGGTCAGGGACAGAGTTGTCACCATCAAAATATAGTTTGATGGTAAATGCCAGATATCTGTGGAGCACAGAGGACTCCTTATTTTTTAAAACATCTCATTTATACCAGGCCACCTAGGCATAAAGACCACCATATACCCTCAGATGGACTGGCGTCTCACAGCACCCTGGTGAGATGAAGTTGTCTGTGTTAATAGCCCCTCAGACCAATGGCTGAGCCATCTTCCCCATGCCTCCCATCTCTGGGTGCTCTCAAGCTGACCACACAAGCCAAATTCTGGGACTGGGTGCTAATCCCCTTATGAATGAGCTAACCAGCTTCTAGCTATATCCTGAGGAAATTCTGCCATGCATTAAAATAAAACTATTTCTCATATCTCAGTTTCTGCAGATATTAGCTAGTCCATGCTTCCTATCCTTGTGGAGTTCTATCCTTCAAGGGGGAAGATAACACACAAATAATCAGTAAAAGACAAAGCACGGCAGAGTGGTCTGTGAATGTGCAGCGAATGCAGCAGCCTCCTTTAGACCAGAGGAGCCAGGAAATACTGAGAGGGGGAAGTGGTCATTTTCTGGGTCATGAAGATGGGTTAGAATGCCTGCAAAGAAAGAAGAAGCATTTTTAATGGCAGAACCCAATATAATGAAAGGAAACATGATGGGGAAAGTGCAAAGTATGCTCTGAAACTCTTGATGCACTTGAAATATTGTAAGGGGGGTGGTCCTAGGGGTAAAGAAGAAAGAGAGGCCAAGGGTGGCTCACCAGAGCCTTGTTGCCAGGCTAAGGTATTTGAGGTGCATCCTCTGCTATATTCTGATTCAACTTGCTTGGTGAAGGCATGTGTCTCATAAGGGTGAGAGGTGGTGCTGGGAAAAAAAACACAATCACTTGCCGAAACCGGTTTGGCTCAGTGGATAAAGCATCAGCCTGCGGACTGAAAGGTCCCAGGTTCGATTTCAGTCAAGGGCATGTACCCTGGTTGCAGGCACATCCCCAGTAGGGGGTATGCAAGAGGTAGCTGATTGATGTTTCTCTCTCATAGATGTTTCTAACTCTCTATCCCTCTCTCTTCCTCTCTGTAAAAAAACAATAAAATATATTAAACACACATACACACACACACACACACACACACACACACACACGCCCGCACAATCATTGCTTCAGGAGCTCTCAATCTGGTGGGGACCTACTCTGATCCACAAAATACTGTAAATGTGCCTTCTAACATTTTATATTCGCCAATTTAAAAATATGTCTCATCCTCTCCCTCTCTGTGTTTTATTTTTCTACTCCTTAGACATGCATTACCAAATAAAATGTATTCATTTCTTTGTGAAAATGGATCCCCAAAGAAATCCCCTATGTGATGGAAATAGATAAGTAACTAATATTTTACTGGATTTTATGTGTGGATGTGACATATACAGTGATCAGCACAAATCCAGACATTCTCACGTGGCCCACACTGTCACCTGCTTGGACTTATGGACAGAATATATTTAATTCAGGACCGAGGAAAAGTAGCAGCCGCGTGCATAAATAAGCTTCATGCTGATTAGGAAAAGTAGGCGTGGACACTGCAGAGGCAGCCAGCAAGAAAAGATGGTTCATAAGTTAGGAGTTGTGTCTTTTGTCTGCGGGGCTGAGGGGAAGGGGGGTGGAGATGGGGAGAGCTGAGGGAAATTCATTGCAAACCACTGATGAGTCTCGAGCCGGGTTTGTTCGGTGTGTAGTTGTTTCACTGGGATAGGAACACATATTTCACAATGAAGGTGAAAGCTCTGTAGTAATGGAGCCTCTGATAGAAGACTTGTCTTCCCTGTGTTGCTCAGGTACTTCCTCATATTGACACTCCTTTAGTGTCCATACCTCTAGCAGCACACACCTGGGAAGTGACTGCCTTGGGGTTCCACTTCTGCCACCAGTGGTGTGAGGTGGAGCACAGGCCAGAGCTTCTCTGAGCCACACGTGTACATTGGGATAAGAATATCTTTCCTGCAGAAGTTCTGAGAGGGTGAAAAGGGAGCTCATGTTAATCGCACCGACGGGGACTAGTCAAGCACAAGTTCGGTAGGATATGAAACTCAAAAAGAAGGAAAACGGAAATAGAGTTTCTGAGCTCTGATCCAAGGCAGGCCAGCAGGGAGGAAGTGACCACCCATGCTACGACACGACACACAGAGGGCAGGCCGCCTTTGGGGGCATTAATTTTTAATCAGACCGCAGTGACATTAAGATAGCACATGTAAAAAGCACACACAACGCTGGAAGTGTGCGCACGAGCACTCTTTATCTTAATAATCATATTTCAAAGTGAATAATTAGCTTTTAAATCTCAGTCCCCTCCCCCTTGTCAACAGCAGGCAGAGAAATAAAACAAGTGCAGGCTGCCAACACAGAGAGAGCCTCCCGCACCATCTGCAGTTCTGCTTTGGGGCTCCAAGCTGGGGTGCCGTCACACCACAAAGATTCCAAAAAGGAACGTAACAGCACCCATGAATGCTTTTGGCCTTTGGGGGTGAACTGAGAATTCTGCATTTCAACTGAAGAGCAATTGCTGCTCTTCTCTGCAGTGAAGAATTCTGTTTCCTAAAAAGACCAGGATCGATTGGGCCAACACAGGCTGAATGTACTACTATGTGCAGATTTCAGGGTTGGTTTCGCGCTTTCCACAAAGGTGCTGATGTCTCATGACGTTTCACCTGGGCTTCCTCTCCCCAGCAGCCATGCCCTTAGGCTGCCATTGTGACCTTGGTAACTGAGCCAGGTGGGGAACAAACTCCTAACTCATCCAATCCTTTAAGTGTGTTTTGGAAACAGAATTTATATGTCTCCCTAAAGGAGCTTTTATTTAGAACCAGAGTTATAAATTAGATTTACTGGTTAGTAATTTAATTATTAGAATAAATGTAGTTTCTTCCTCCACTTCGTTTCTTTTTCCTCCTCCTCATCTCCTCCCTCCCTCCCTCTTTCCTTTTTCTCTCCTTCCTCCTCCTTTTCCTTCTCCTCCTCTCTTTCTCCTCCTTCTCCAACTTTTTCTCCTTTCCCCCCCTTTTTCATTACTACCATTATCAGATAATGATAACAGAGCAACTCGACAGAGGAGTTAGTTCAAACACTATGCTGTCCTAAATTGGCTTAGAAAGCCCTGCTAAAACCTGAGCACATAAAAGGCACGGACAATTTGGTCACCAGCTAACATTCAATTTAAAATAAGAGGAATGGCCTTTTTCTGAGCTCTACTTTGTGTAGCTCTTTTTACGTGTGTTGTCATTTTTATCCTCACCATAGTCTTGTAACTGTGGTTGGCATTATTTCCAACTCATAGGTGTTAAGTAATTTGCTCCTGGTCACCCTGGAAGTAAGAATGTACATCTGGGATTCCTTCTGAGATTTTCTTTTTCTTTGCTACAAACTTTGTGTTTTTATTTAGTGCAGTTGATATTTATTGAGCACCAATTATGTCCTAGGTATTGCAGTAAGAGCTGAATATAGAGTTAGATAAGACACAATGCCTTCCTCCATGGAGTTTTACATTAGCAGGGGAAGCCAGTTAAAACACACACACACACAAACACACACACACACACACACACACACACACACCATACAAACAAATATAACAATGTCACAAATGCCACAATGCACAAACGTGTAAGATTTGGCCTAAGATGAATAGGGGTATAATCAATTCCATTTAAGTGGCAAGTTCAGAGAAGACATACTATTAAAGGAACATAGACCATGACTTTTAAAAGGAGAAGGAGTTTGCCATGCAGATAAGGATAAAAGATGCATGTAGCCCTAACGGGTTTGGCTCAGTGAATAGAGTGTCTGCCTGCAGACTGAAGGGTCCCAGGTTTGATTCCGGTCAAGGGCATGTGCCTTGGTTGCAGGCACATCCCCAGTGGGGAGTGTGCAAGAGGCAGATGACTGATGTTTCTCTCTCATCTTTGTTTCTAATTCTCTATCCCTCTCCCTTCCTTTCTATAAAAAATCAATAATATATATATTTAAAGATGCATGTAGTAAAACAGACAACTTACACATTAAAAGAAATAGAAACACAAAGCACTGTGTGTTTCTGGAGTACCTTAAGCATTAAATATGCATTGCCACAAATAATTTTATGTGGGTTCAAATATGTCTAAGCCGGCTCTCCTTCAGGTTTTAGTTTGATGTGAAAAATACCGTCATATGAAAGTAACCACAATACTGGGGGGCTGATACTGTGCTAACTCTGGTAGAAGTAGCATAGACACCACATGCCATAGACATTTGAGGCAGGAGTGGTGGCTTCTGCTTGGGGTGGTCAGAGAATCCTGAAAAGAGATCGTGTTTAAGCTGGACCTGGAAAGAAAGGCAGACCTGGGTGACAGCAGTGTCTTTCGTTCTGATGGGGCTCTGGGTGGGCCCCTCAGTGGCTCCTAGCTAAGGGCTAGTCACCTGGAAAACCATGCCATGATCGAAGCTTGTCATTTTCAGCCTGTTCTTCGTTCTCTTGAGAAGCGCTGCAAATGGAATCAGTGATGGAGCATGTCTATGTAACAAAGCCTCCACACAAACATGAAAAGGTGGGGGTTCGAAGAGTTTCTGGGTGGGCAAACATATGGAGGTGCTGGGAGGTTGGCTTGTACAGGGAGGGCACAGAAGCTTCATGCCCCTTCCTACGTACTTTGCCCTACTCATCTCTTCCATCTGGATATTCATCTGTATCCTTGATCACATCCTCTTATAATAACTGGCAAAAGCAAGTAAAATGCTTCACGAGTTCTGTGAGCTTCTCTAGCAAATTAATCAAACCTGGGGAGAGGGTTGTTGGAGCCTCAGACCTATAGCCAGGAGCACAGGTGACAACCTGGGCTTGGGGAGACTGGCATCTGAAATGGGGGTGGGGGAGCTTTCTTGTAGGATTGAGCCCTTAACCTGTGGAATCTGATGCTATCTCCAGGTAGATAGTGTCAGGTTTGAGTTCAATTCTCAGATACCCTCCTGGTGTCCAGAATTGCTTATTGATGTGAAACCTCCACACATTTGGTGGCCAGAAATGTTGTGAATATAGTGTCCCATGTGATTGTGGGAGTGGTGTGAGTAGTAAAAGAGACACAACAGGGAAAGAAAACACAGGTGGGAGACAGGTTTTTATTTGTTTTGTTTTGGTGTTGGTTTTGGTTGTT
Source organism: Pipistrellus hanaki (assembly GCF_964339955.1). Taxonomy (NCBI): domain Eukaryota; kingdom Metazoa; phylum Chordata; class Mammalia; order Chiroptera; family Vespertilionidae; genus Pipistrellus; species Pipistrellus hanaki. Next base: position 35,185,960 of record NC_140511.1, read on the forward strand.
TTATATATTTTTTATTGATTTCAGAGAGGAAGGGAGAGGGAGAAAGCAATAGAAACATCAATGATGAGAGAGAGTCATTGATCCACTGCCTCCTGTACGCCGCACACTGGGGATTGACTCCGTAACCTGGGCATGTGCCCTGACCTGGAGTCAAACCGTGACCTCCTGGTTCATACGTTAATGCTCAACCACTGAGCTATGCCTGTTGGGCTGTTTGTCTTCTTTTTGATTTTTGTTTTTACAAAGGGTGTAAAGCCAGTGAGAAGTATAGAATCCTGGGAGGATTCAGGTATCAGGGCCTTGGGTGTCTGAAGGTGTGCATGTGGGGGAGGACTAAAAATGCAAATGTTATTCAGAAACTTGATAGGAAACTATTGCAGACCCAGATTCCCTCTTGTACCTGCCAACCATGCCCACCACAGCAAATGGGCACTTCATCTTCAGTGAGATTAAACTAGGGAATCTCTGGAGGCATCAGATGTGGATCAGGGTGAGGGTAAGACATTACACAGAGAACAGGGGTATTAGAGAAAATATATAGTAAATGTTGAAGAATTCCTCTCCATTCCTGGGCTCAGGCCTCTTCCTCCTTTTAACCTGGATGGTAGGATGGGACAGCTGAAGGATGTGAGAAGGCAGAAAGACAAGGGAAAATTAGAGCTTTCTTTCCTCCTTTCTTCCCTTCTCCTCTTTTCCCTTCTCCTCCTTTCCCTTCCCCTCCCCTCCCTTCCCCTCCCCTCTCTTCCCTTCTCTTCCCTTCCCTTCCCTTCCCTTCCCTTCCCTTCCCTTCCCTTCCTTTCCTTTCCTTTTTTTCCCCTTCTCTTCCCTTCCCTTCCCTTCTCTATCTTTCCTTTCTCTTCTCTATATTTTCTTCCTTTTTTCTCCTCTCTTGATACTGTGGTCTATATAGGAAAGATGATTTGTTCAGTATAGCTTTAGGAGATAAGACAGGAAAAACACGCACAAAATGAGTTGCATATCATCTCAAAATAGGAAAGACATTAATCAATGTGGGCAATGGTTATTATACTCCTGTTAAAAACTGGCTTTCTGCGTGAAAAGTGTTCTTTTCACACCCTCTGTGTTCTAATGAGTCCAGAGTGGGCCAACTCGCGACCTGCTGGTCTGTTGGTGTTCTGTCAGGCAGAGTGGGCTCGGTGACTTTTTGTGGATCTGTTCATTCATTCTAAAGCAGGACACATATAACTAGATTATTTTTAAAATATGATTCTTGAGTTGACCTATAGAAACCAGCTGTGCTTGGGGTTGGGATATGGTCAGAGTGTGTTGATGTCCAGCTATTGAATTGGAAGCACAAATGCCATCCTGAGGCAAGTACCCCAGATATTACCCAGGCCCCAACTCAAGGAGATGGAGAATACATTTGCCAACAAATGTTAATTGAAAGAACTTAACATGTGACTCTGCTAAATCAACCCCCAGAATTGGGCTTCAGTGATCCCACATCTTCCAAATTCCGAGCCTTTCTGCAGATAAGTCACACCAGGCTCTGTGCGGTGTTCTGATGCTCCCCCTCCCGGGTTCCATCAGAGTCTAATTATAAGAATCTAATTATAAGAGCTACTTCTGCACCTCCAGAGGCAGCATGCTTGGAATCCCTTCCTAAATTATTAATCAGAAGGAAAGATACATTTGCCTGATTCACTGCTACAGGGATCAGTTTTCCTGTCGCATCTTTTTATTTGTGCATAAAAGTTAATTTGAATGATCACTTACTTTTATTATTTCCTAATTTTTCTAAGAGCTGAGAGGATAGAATGATCAGATTAGTGTGTGTTTCACCCCATCTCACTGCAATTGAAGAGCCACCTTCATCTATAACAGTTTCATAAGCCCAGGAAAGTATCTGGAAAATACATTGCTTCAGTTGTTAAAGATTTATCTCCACACATGCTCTCCCAGACACCAGAATTAACAAAGTCTGGCATGAGAGCATGTCCCCTCAGATAGGAACCCTCCACACTTCTACTCTCCTCGTCACATGACACATTGAATTAATCACAAAGCCCCTATTGACACCTCCCAAATGTCCCCTCTTTCCCATTGCCAGTGTCTCTCCCCTAGACCATTGAAAAAGTCTTAAATGATCTTCAGGTTTCTGATCTTTTTACTGTCACTGTCCAGACTCCTTATCAACATGACAAAGCGGCAAATTTCATTTTGGCTAGGTGACAAATATAATATAGTCCTTAAAAGCCACTCAGTGGTTCCATGTTATCTTTGTTGTAGAGTTCAAATTTCTTAGCAAGTGATACGGTGCAGAAGACAGTATGGGGTTACAACTTGTCCTTACTTACATGACAACCCCAATTTCACATTCCCCCGGGGAGTTCTTTACTTTCTCATTGATCTTTTTGCCAAACATCAGGGGAACATTTTTATAGAAAAAGAAATTACTGAAATAAGCAAAAGATTTTTTCCCCCTCTAAGCCATGGAAATAGCTAAACGGAGCATGAAATTGTTACCATCAATTCTAAAAAAGTTCTGTTTGTGTGTTGGAGAGCTGTGGGTAACTTCTCATTATGTGATTTTTCTGGTTGCGTGCCATAAAATACTTGCAATGCTATAAAATACTTGCAATATTAAGGTGATAAATGGAAACGCAGATAGGATGTCTAGGAGTGAAAGGTAATCTTCAGATTTGGAGAAGAATCTCGCTAGGTGATTTTAGGCTTCAGAAACAGAAAATTGTGTTAAGAAAGGAGCTAATGGTAAATTATTCTCCCAATCCACATCTCTGGTGATTTTTTTCTTTTACCTTACTTGTAAAATGAAAATTATTTTAGGTGAGTGTTAGAGGTATAGAACATCGTAATCAAAATCTCAACATTTTTAAATGGCTGGATCACTTTTTTTTTTTTTTTTTATCAAAATGAGGATGGAATAGTCACATCAGCAGTTCTGTTCCATCAATTGTCAAACATTTCTAAATCACCTACTATGTGCCTCACAAATAATAAGCAAGCACTTTATAGATAATTTAATAGGTTTATATGTGAAGAAATACCCATTGTATTTGATGGAAGGGCTTGTCAGAGTTCAGGGAGCTGTCTGAGGAAGTGATATTGAAGACAAGATGGGAAGGATGAGAAGCTTGATGAAGGCTAATGGGAAAGGTATTCCAGGGGCAGGGAACAACATAGATAATATTTTACGGCTGGGAGAAAATGGAACTGAAAAAAATGTCAAAAGCTAGAAAGTGAGGGAACCAAAAGAGAGGGGAGATTAAGAAAGAGATGAGCTGATAGTGGTAAAGGAAAGTCCTTGTGGGCAAGAATCACATTTCAAACATTTTATCACTGGTGTCTAGCACAGAGTCTTACCATGGTTGATGCTCAGAAAATATTAGCTGACTGGCCCAACCTGTGTGGCTCAGTGATTGAGCATCAACCTATGAACCAGAGATCACAGTTCGATTCCCGGTCAGGGCACATGTCCGAGTTGCGGGCTCCATCCCCAGTGTGAGGCATGTAGGAGGCAGCCGATCAATGACTCTCTCTCTCTCTCTCTCTCTTTCTCTCTCTCATCATTGATGTTTCTCTCTCTCTCTCTCCCCCTCTCCCTTCCTCTCAGAAAACAATATCTAAACAAAACATTTTTTAAATCTTTGCTGACTGAACAGATGCATTCAAGTAGCAGAGCACTTACTGGCCTTCACCTCAAATGCATCTCACAGTGGTACTAGGTCTAGGTGTACTGTACCTGTTTCACTATGAGGAAGTTAGGGCTAAGAGTGACACACCTGGGGCCACCCAGGTTGAAGGGCCAGGAGGTGACAGGCCCTGTCACTCCCAGCCCACTCTACTAGTAGGAACACTGCCATAGTGTCAGTTTTTTAATGTTATCAAATTGAGATGTATAACTTTTTAATAATTGAAAAATTTTATTATGAACATTTTCAAACATATACAAAAATAGAGATACTTGTACAATGAATGCTCATGTACTTATCACCCATTTTCAATAGTAGTTAAGAGTTTGCTGATTTACACCATATATCACTTAAAATATTTTCTTTGCTAATTGTATTTTAAAACAAATCCCAGTGTGATCTCTCTTTCTTCCTATAATATGCAGAAACAATATAGAAAAAGAACATTTTCTCGTATTACCACAGTGCTCTTATCACACCCAACAGAATTAAAAATAATTTTTGTTGTGATCTAGTATGTAGTCCATAATGACTTCAAATTTCCTTTTTCCTAATCAGGATCCAAGCAAGGACTGTACATTCCATTTGTCTATTATGCCTCTAAAGTATAAAAAGGACATTTAACAACAAGAAAGTAAGAAAGACATACTTTTAAGGACAAGAGAAGCCCACAGTCTATTACATGAGTTTAGATTGATGAATAGTCCCACCCCTAGCCTTCAAGTTCTCTACAGCATGGCCCTGCTGACTGTGGCTGCTGCTGTGATCCAAGCACCAAGTTGCTACAGAGTTAAGGGTATCAGAGTCAGGGCCTCTCTGGCCTCCCCAATACCCCAATAAATGCTTCGTCCATGCTCAATGGACAGAAGGCTGCAATATGAACCTGCCAGTCAGCCCCAAGTCTGGAGAACCTGCACCAATGGGAACCTGCTGAGGCCTGGTTTCCAGTTGACTTCCAGTCTTAAACCCAGAATCCCACTAATGAGACAATTGAATTTGGGAAGCATATGAGAGACTGAAAAATAAATAAATAAATAAATAAATAAATAAATAAAGCCTTTTCAATTTGATATTGTCGGCCTGCCTTATAGAATATACCCTAGGAATCTATAGTTGTATCAGAAATTGGTTATTAGATGATTGCTTGGGGTCACCAAGCCATGTCAGGAGCAATGGAGGGAACAGCAGAGTCACATGTGGAGGAAAGGGTAGAATCAATGTAGGGGGAAAGCCCTGGATGAGATTGGGACTAGAGGATTTGAATTTTTGTCCCAGCTCTGCTGTGTGGCCTTGGGCAAATTATCTAGTCTCTCTGAGTCTTGATTTCTTCTTTGTTTTCTTCCCTTTGTGCTTCTATTTATCTAGAAATAGAGGGTTCTCCTCCACGATAATATGTATATGAACTTCTCAGGATGCTATTAAAGGATAAACCTGATAGGAATGCTGTAGAAGCAAGACAGATATTTGTCATCTATAAGTCACACCAATGGGGCTGCCAGCCTGCCTACCTCTAGAGCCAGGCTGCTGTATCTCCTTTCTCTGCTCTGGTCTATAGTTAGGGAAGAATATCACCCTTTTCATTGGGCAAGATCTAACCGATTACTATTGCAGGAGAATACCAGAGCTTGAACATTATTATATTAGCTTCTAGTTCCTGGATTTTAATACAAAGAAGAGAACAGGCCAAATCCAGTGAAGATTTAATATTTGTTTGCTGAGGAAGGCTTTCTTCTCTGTTGGATGTAGTCTTAAGCACTATGCCTTAAATTAGAAGGCACAGCTCCTTGATTGTTCTCCTGACACACCATTAGCTACCAATCACACCATTTAAGCTACAGTTCTGAGCCTTTCACCCAACCTGCCAGTGACCTCTTCAGAGAGAATTGCATTGGAGGCTAGGCCCTAATGCTAGCAAAAGTTTCCCTCTTTTCCCTCAGAGTTCACGTTTACTCTCTCATACATAATGCCCTATGTGGTTTATTTCCATGAACAATCAGAAATCAAATTCTACAGTGTTTGAGACAAATTTCAGGTACTGAGGAAATAGAATCCTATGGAGACTGGAATTTCACAGACTATGCTTAATGAATTGTTGTTGTCCTCACTTTATTTTTGTACTGGACTATTCAGTTCCTGAAATATTTTTATGCCTCTTTCTTCATTTGATCCTAACAGCAACCTTGTACTGTAAGTAAGGTCTTCATATTATCCCCATTTTACAACTAAGGAATATAAACTTTAAGAGATTGAATCTTTTCCCCCCATTTATTGAGCATCTAGTCTATTCCTGACACTGAAGTATGTCCTTTACCAATGCTATTGCATTGAATTTTCAAACAATCTAATGAGGTAGGTGTTATTTTCCTATTGTACACTTGATTAAACCATGTCTTCCCTGGGTTGAATAACTTGTACAAAATCCACACTATGCATCAGTAGCGACCTTCAGATTCAAAGTTGGATCAGATTTATTTCAGAGCATTATATCAGGCTACCCCAATTGTCTGAAGACACAGGCTTTGTCAAATTCAAAAAGTTTCTGTGCTGACTCCATTTTGCAATAATTTTGATAATCAAAGGAAATCTGCCTTTATGAGTCTATAAAACAAAGCTTGCATGAAGCCAAATTGAAATTTGATGTATCTAATTTTCAGAATTATACTCACACAGTAGGAAATAGCTGGTTGGGGATTAAGACTGTTGTTTGCCTATAAAACTTACTTCATTTCACACATTAAAGAATTTCTGAGCATTTGGCTAACCCTCTTTAAAGGGTCTCCAGCCAAACTGCACAGAAAGTATTCTAGTTAAAACAAATGGTCCCAGTTTACTGAGAGGGAGGGAGAGAAACTACGTACCTAAATTCAGTGTTTTGTTAAAAATTATTCTAGCCCAACCAGCGTGGCTCAGTGATTGAGCATCGACCCATGAACCAGAAGGTCATGGTTTTATTCCCATTCAGAGCACATGCCTGGTTTGCAGGCTTCAATCCACAGTAGGGGGCATGCAGGAGGCAGCTGATCAATTATCTTCTCTTATCATTGATGTTTCTATTTCTCTGTCCCTCACGCTTTCTCTCTAAAATCAATAAAAATATATTTCTAAATATGGTTCTAAAAGGTTTGATCCATTTCATAGACTATTTGGCAAACTAAAGGGTCGATTTTCCTTCCCTGAAGTCATTATTTAGCTCACACAATTCAGCAAACATTTACCTATATTAGTATTTGATAACTGGTAACTATGTGTTGAGGATACAGAAAATATGGCAGTGTTTTGCCCTCATGGTGTCCCTAACTGAATTATTATTGCTCAGTATAAGAATTGTGCAAGAGATTGGTGTATATAGTCTCTTTCTTTGTCTTTCTAAAGACATTCCTGGTTAAAGGGTAATTCTAGTGATATTAGTTTTTAATCTGCTTCTCTCTCTCCCTCCCTCCCTCCCTCCCTCCCTCCCTCCCTCCCTCCCTCCCTCCCTCCCTCCCTCCCTCCCTCCCTCCCTCCCTCTCTCTCTCTCTCTCTCTCTCTCTCTCTCTCTCTCTCTCTCTCTCTCTCTCTCTCGTTTGGATCAGAAGTAAGCCAAACAACATCTGTAAATGTTTAGCAGTGGAAAATTCCATGTCCTCACTTTAACACAGAAGCAGGTTGGCAACCTGAGAGATGAGCTAAGTCGGGGGTTGAATTAACAGGCTAGTAAAAGCCTTAGGCAAATAACCAGCTTGGGGAGATCCACTGAACATCCTTGCAGTGGCCAGAGGTCAGCTCTGGAAGGCAGGTGGGCATTCCAATGTATATACAGGAGGGAAGCTGGGCTTCTGAAGCTGAGAGAGAAAGCAGTACTCTGCCCAGCAGGACTACTTGAAAAGCAGCCAGAGTAAGAAAGCTCGAGGGTATTGCCTCCGACACCCCTTCTGTGTCTGTCTGGCTCAGAAATCCCAGGGCAATGAGGAAAGAGGAGGCAGTGAAATGGGAACCCCTGATTATTTTCTGAGCTCCACATAAATAGAATTATATTTGTATCCTCATACAAATTAATTTTGGCAAAAGTATAGCTTCTTGGACTTGAAATATTACCAGTAGTCGCTGCCTGATCCTCTTATGTGTGACTACTTAGTTAAGATTCTAGGTGAGAAAAAGCAAAACTACATTTGTTTGGGGTTTTCCCGTTTTAAGCACTTTTATTTACCTATTCCATGTTCCTCCCTCTACACCCACACACTTTAACTTCTGAAATAAGAAGAGCCTTGTGTCCACCCTCTTTTTAAAAAGGTGCTAATTATTATTAATGGATGGGGCTTAAAAAATCAATGCTGCTCATAATGAAGTACCCTGTATGTTAGATATTCAGAACAACACTGCACAGGGGTGGAGATGATCCCACATTTTATAATGAGGAAATAGTATCTCTGAAAGGGTAAGGGATTTTTCCAGCACCATTCAGAGCCAAGACTTCTATCCAACAACTCTGGCTCCAGGCACAATTTGAGACCCTTCTTACTCTTCTCATTCTGCCAGTCACCAGGCAACCTTTCACAAAGATTTAACCTGCCTCCGTTTCTCCGTTGTTACATGGATCTGACTGTATTGGCTTTTTCCCACCATAAAGCTATCCTATTACCATCTAGGAAGTGCTTGATATTCCTCACAGGGAGCAGGAATTTCAGTGGCAGATGCTCTTTTCATATTCACAACAAGAAACCAGAAAATTAAAAGCAGCTAGGCATCAGCCTGGGAGCCCCTTGAGGCAAAGATCTGTCCAGTGGATTGGGTATCTCTAGCAGTTAGCATTGTGCCTCGCATATAATAAACCCTGGAAAAAATGTTTGCTGATTAAATGAAAAAAGGATGTTCTCTTCCCCCACCACCAGTCCCCGCTCCCCCGAAAAGAAATGGAAGCATTTACAATTGCTAACCAGTATCATTCCTGCACCAGTGATCAGACACTGTGCCAAGAACAGATGGACACTGTCTCTTGTGCATCCTTCCCATTGCACACAGGTGACAAGGACAGTCATGTCCAGGTAAATGATATTGTGGCCCTAGCAGCCTACACACTGACATTTGTCCCAGCCCTTTTGTGTGCCCTGAAGCTTGAACTTCTGAGCTTATAAACTTCCCCAAAGCTTCTGGTGTGGTTAGTCTATAAAAAGCAGCACTTCTCTGCTGAGCAGCAGGTGGTCTCTTCAAACTACTCCCCCCGTGGCGTGGAAATGGGTAACTCAGCGGGAAAGCAGCCTCTGCTGCTTGGATGTGCGGAACCCCTGCCTACAGCCTGTGATTTCACCAGTTGTTCTTAAAGCTGTGCAGTGCCCGTGATGAGCAAACAGGAATAGGATGCTGCTGTCCTCATTAGTGCCTCTAAGGACCGCATATGCATTTGTCCTGACAGGAGCCACCGTGGTGCTAACAGCAACAACTACCTTTTACAAAATGCCTTTTGTTCAATCTCTGTGATTCACAAAACCACTTTGTGAATCACTACACTGTGCAGATGAACATACTGAGGCTCAGTACTTTCCAAGACCCTGGTTTTTTTGTTGTTGTTTGTCTGTTTTTTTTTACTAATGACAGGATTGAGATGTAAAGTTGGCCTCCTGGCTTAGAGTTCCTATTCCTACTCCCTCTGTGCACTGCTTCCTCTGGCAACTGACAGCCCAGTTAGCTGGCTGAGGTCATAACTGTGGAGGATAGGCTACCCCCCAGCTCACTTGGAAAAAGGACAGTCCCATGGCTTCATGCTCTCCAGGGGTCTTCAAACTATGGCCCGCGGGCCACATGTGGCCCGCAGAGGAGTCTGATCCTGCCCGCCAGGTTTTTTGGGCAGTGAGCGCAGCCGAGGTGTTACAGTAGGAATCAGTAGTTCATATAGTCCGGCCCTCCAGCTCTCTGAGGGACCGTGATCTGGCCCCCACTTTAAAAAGTTTGAAGACCCCTGCTGGTCTAACTACTGAGCTTACTGTTTCCTTCTCTCAGACACAAGTGTGGCCATCTGAGCCTTGATGATGTGAGCAGTCAGGCAGCTTTAATCAATGAAGATCACTCCTTCTGCATTAAGCAATCCCAGCATCCTCACAGGAGGCAATGCTTTCTCTCCTGTGGGAACGATAAGGAGGATTTGCATTCTGGGTCTCCACCATCATCCTTGACAACTTGCAAAAGGAAGGAAGTGTATGGTAGAGCCCCATCTCATGCGTAGTGCACAGGGTTATACTCTTGTCTTTGCCTCATCAGTAGTACAAACCCTTGAGATGATACTGATGAGCGAGGTCGCTGATATTCCAGAAATTGCAGTGGCTTTGGAATGAGGCATCATTCTCTGGACCTCCTAATCACTGAATTTGTGAGAGGAACCAGGCAGCCATTGAGTGGCTGTGCTGCCAGGGAGCAGTTCCACCCTGGAGCCACGTGTTCCAAAGTCTGGCCATCTGCAGCTTGTGCCTGTAGGCCTGGTAGAGACATCAAATGGTGACAGGCAGAGTGAGGCTGTTCTGGGGGCTCTAGGAGCAGACACAGGTTTCCATTGTACTTGACTTTTGCAAGCTAGGTCCATCAGTTCTCTCTTCTCCTTTTCCCAACATATCTTCAAGTAGATGCAATTATTATTTCTGTTTTTCTTAGGAGAAAATTGAGCCCAGAAAGGTTACTAACTTTCACAATGATGTACAGCTGGTAAGCAGCAGAGCCAGGCTGACCCCATCGACATAACCCAAGTGTTGTACCCTATCTACTGTTATCAGCCACCACCCAATACGAATGTGTCTAGTCAGGTACAACTGGATTTAGGTACCCAAGAGTGTGGAAATTTTTCACAAGTTGGCTTGCCACACCTATAGGGGAAAAGAACTAGCTGGAGGTAATGCCTCTTGAAACTCCTAAAACATTAGCCTAGAAATTGGTTTTCAGTGGTCTGTGTCTTGTTATAGAGAAATAAAACCCAAGGAACAAAAACTAGATAACATAATTTTAAAAGCATTTCCTAGGCAGCTGTTTCATGCAAAGCAAGACAGAAGAGGCACTGCTTCATCAATGCAGTTATTATCATGCTTTATTTTTATGCTTCATTTTCTTGTCAATGTCCGGTTCTGGAACAAACTCCTTCACTGTCTGTCTTCAAACCTATATGCCAAGCACCTGAGACAGCCCGGTGTGTAGGGAAAGAGGAATGATAGACTGCAGGTCTGGGGAACGGGGATGAGTGAGACACCCTCACTCTTTAAGGAGTTTATGGTGCATGAAAGACAAGCATGCACAGAATTCATACAGTGGATGAGAGGCAAGGAGAGCAAAGATAGCAAGAGGGAGGGGCAGAGAACTGAGGAGGCCTTAGGTTCTAAGGGAGAATTATCTATAATAATAAAAGGGTAATATGCTAATTAGATCGGATGTCTTCTAGGTAACATTCCAGACGTCCTTCCTGACAAAGTCGGGGCTGGAGGGAAGCCAGCCAGGGTCCCGGGTGCCTGCTGGCGCCAGAGGAGAGAAGTCTGGGTGCCAGAGATAAGCCGGTGCCGGCAGCTGGGGGAAGGAAGGCCTACTCTTGCACGAGTTTTCGCGCATCGGGCCTCTAGTGGTGTTATAATAGTGTGATGATGTAATGAAAGCAAATTAGCCTCCTAGAAATCCAGGGTTGAATGACAGTTTTGTGTTTGATGAGCTCTATTCCTTAGAAGCTCTGTGACTTCGGTGAAGTTAGTTAACCTCTCTATACCTGTTTCCTCATCTCCAAATTAACACACCTAGTTCAGAGCTTTGTTGGGAAAAATACTATAAATATAAAGTATGTAGCAAAGCTACTAGCTCATTACATATGCTCAGTAAACGTCAATTCCCCTTTGGATGATATACAGATCGGAGCACTTTAAAATCTCACCTGAATGTTCTCCTGAGTGGTAGCAATTTGGTTGAAAAGCGTTTAAAGGGAAGAACAGCCTAGCCAGTTTGTCTCTGTATATAGAGCATCAGCCCGCAGACTGAAGAGTCTGGTCAAGGGTGTGTACCTCGATTGCAGGCTCCATTCCCCATGATTGGCGAGCCACATGCAGCTCTTTAGCCTCTTGAGTGTGGCTCTTTCACAAATACCACGGCCTGGGCAAGTCTATTTTGAAATGGCATTAGAAGAAGTTTAAGTGTAAAAAATTTGGTTCTCAAAAGAAATTTCAATCGTTGTACTGTCGATATTTGGCTCGGATGACTAATGAGTTTGCCGATCACTGCCTGGTCCTGGTCGGGGCATGTGCAGGAGGCAACCAATTAATGTGTGTCTCTCCCTTTCCCATTCTCTCTAAAAATCAATGGAAAATATCCTCAGGTGAGGATTAACAAAAAAGCAAATAAATAAAAACAAAAGGGAAGAGCATGTGGGGAAAGGAAAAGGGATTAAGACTAAATGGACATGGTAATGTTAGATTGTGTTTTAACTTATTAAAAAATATTTTCAATACTTTTATAAAATATAAAGAAGATATATTACACAATTTACATACCTGCTTTCTTGTTTGTCTCTAGAGCATTTCTACCATCTTGATTTTATCTTTGAGAAGCTAGAAAATTCCCTCTCTGTTTCTGTCTCTTACTGTCTTACACACACACACACACACACACACACACACACACATATACATGCCCATAAACACACAACATTTATATCTGTAAACCCAGATCTTATGGTTTTTGCTCTGATGAAATTACTTGTCTTTAAGTTTTATTTTTCAAAAGGGTCAAAATGGAGTGGTAAGCACTTTTGAACACAGGATTTGTGATAAACAAGATTTTCAAAGTGGAAAAGTTGAGAGTATATATTCCAATGAACACCAATGCAATAGGATACAGTACAATAAATACTTCCCATTGCCTATTGGGGAATGTAAGCACTGTCCCATATGATGTAAAACCAACATCTCAAAAGCCTGGCAGAAGAAAATTTGGAGTTCTAAAGAGCCATACAGGAGGCCACAATTTATTATTGAAGCAAGTATCCTGTTGTGATATATAAAATGTAGCAGCTAGAAGCGACTTACAAAGTGCTGGTCGATCAATCGTAGGTTGAGTAAGTATCAGAGAAATGCTTCCAATGTATGACACAGCTGAGATGGGGAGAGAGGAAAGAAACTGCCCAGAAAACAGAAAAAAAAATAAAAAGGATTCGGGAGTGGCAGTGATTCCACAGGAATAAAGCCTTGGGATTAGAATAACTAGCCTTGAAAAAAGGAGGAGCGAATTGTCTTTCCTCATTAAAAAAAAAAAAATCTTAATATTAAAAAATAGTCAATTTCGGTTCTGGGCGCTCCCTTCTCCGATACCCACGCCTCCTGCGCAGCGCAGCTGGCGGTGGGAGCCCTGGACTCCGGGCTTCCCGCGGGGCCAGGTGCTGCTCATTGAGATGTGGCCTCGCTCTGAGCGCAGGGATGGGGACTGCACCAGGTGGACGCGCTGCAGAGCACCTTGGGCTCGCCTCAGGTGTAGCTAGTTCGACCATGAGGAGAACGCCAATATTAAGAAGGAGCGATGCGTCTGACCTGGCAGCAGGTTCAAGCCCAACTTCACACGCTTGGGGAAGTGCGCGCTGAAGGGCAGCGCAGGCGCTGCCTCTCTTCCTCTTCCTGCGGGAAGTTCTGTCCGCACACTCTGCGCTCCTGAAGGAACCCAAGTTCACCACCGGGTCTCAGGTACGCCGCCGCAATGCCATCGCCTGGGACTTCCAGAAGTTCCTGGTGGTCCTGTGGCGGGTACAGCCGCTGCTGCCGACCACTGATGTGGAAACCCTGCTGACCAAGGGGCTCAGCAGAGCCTAGGGTGCCTAGGGCCATCCCCCTACTCTCCTCCCACCTCCTCCCTCCCCCACCCTCCCCCACCCCCGTACTCCCACCATCCCAGCCCTCCTGCTTGGCAGTCATAGTGCTGCCCTGTGAGGGGTTTATCCATGACAGTGTTTTCCGCTAAACCTGAATGGAGGAATGCCTGATGTCCAGCTAAATCCCGCCCCCTCCACCCCCATGGGCCTTGGTCCTGTCCATCCCAGCCTTCCCCTGCTACACCTTGGCTTTTCAAAATCTGTGTGTGTGTGTGTGTGTGTGTGTGTGTGTGTGTGTGTGTGTGGTGGTGGTGGTGGTGGTGGTGGTGGTGGTGGTGGTGGGGAGGGGGGCAATCTCAGTACTTGCAGGCATTTTATAAATGAATTCATTGGATGGTTTCTCTGATGTCCTCACTCATGTATCTAGTCATTCAGAAAATGTTTATGGAGCACCTATTATGAATGCTGCCTGCATACCCGACATGATGTTAGTAAAGGGAATTCCAAGGAAAGTGAGACGTGGCTTCTGCCTTCAGCCCGATCCAATGGGGATGATGGGCACCTGCACAAATGACTGCAATTAGGTGCAAGGAGCAGCCACGTGGTCAAATGGGATAGGAGACTGGTACTGAATTAGATGCTTAAGGGGGTACACTTGGAGGTAGCATTTCAGGGTTTTAGCATGGCAGTGAGGTCATCAAAGTTGTAAAGGAGGGAGGCCTGGGAACGTGTGGAAGACTTAGTGGCTCGGGGGAGGGGCGGTATGTGGTATTAATCAAGTGGCCGCAGGGATCATGAATCAGAAGAAGCTAAGAGTTCCACTCTGTGTCCTGGGCCAGATTATCTTCTCTGAGAAATACTGATGGGGGCTGTTTGACGTTGTACAAAAGCTGTGGCCGTTGCTTGCACTATGGTTCTCTACTAACCTGCCATAAATGTGTGCACGTACAACAGGAAAGTACCCTGTTTCCCCGAAAATAAAACTGTCTTATATTAATTTATGGATGCACTAGGTCTTATTTTCAGGGGATGTCTTATTTTTCCATGAAGAAGAATACGGTACACCTTTATTGTTAAATGAAAATAAAGGAAATTTATTACCTGTATACGGTACGGTAGCACGGTAGTTGTCAACACAAACCAGACAAACTGTGAATCTTACAGTATCAAGAATTTACTCATTTATTCAATGACAATCATGTCATCATCTTCTGGAACATCATCATAACAATCCAATTCCTGAATTTCCTGGTGAATTTCTTGTGACTCCAGTTCTTTCAGAATCAGTGGATCAAATCTCTCATGTTTAGCCTGGGGGGGGGGCCTTATTTTGGGGGGCATGCCTTATATTTCACTCAGAAGGAAACCTGTAAGTAGGTCTTATTTTCAAAGGATGTCTTATTTTCGGGGAAACACGGTATCTGCCTATTTGAGAATTGTTAAATAAATTACAGACTATGGAATGTGATTAAAGATATTAAGAAACATGGTGCCCAGCCAGTGTGGCTCAGTGGTTGAGCGTCTGTCTATGAACCAGGTGGTTTTGGTTTGATTCTACTCAGTTGGGGGCTCCATCCCAATGGGTGGTGTGCAGGAGGCAGTCAATAAGAGATTCTCTCTCATCCTTGAAGTTTCTCTTTCCCTCTCTCTTCCTTTCTGAAATCAATAAAAAAATGTGTGTGTGTGTTTGTTTGTTTGTTTTTAAGAAAGTGTTTATATATTTGGTTTAAGGTAGGGAAAATATGATCCAGAGTAAAGCAGCCAGGAAGGAGAGCAGTGAGAGAAAAGAGAAGAGACAAGAGAACCTCTCAGTTTTTATTCTTCGCTTTTCTATAGGGTTCAAATTTTACAACATCCATGGACTTTGTTTTATAACTTAAATAAGATGAAATAATGCCCACGCAGCTGTGAGCACAGGCTCTGCCATCTGGCCAGCAATGATGATTCAGATGACAAGAAAATAAGACTTGCACAAAATGATTTAAATCCATATACAGCATTACATTAATGGTTACAAATGTTTTCTCCCTCTGATAAAATGGAATAAGGTAAATATCAAATTATGGTCAATAGAGTTTAGATTAGGCATGTGTTCTGCTTAATCAGTCATTTATAATTTAATTATTCAAAGCTAACTTTGAAACAAGAAGCTTTATAAATCTAGATAACAACAGACTTAAGATAACAAAAGATTTTCCATCAATCATTTTGGTTTTATCTTTACAGTATTAAACTTTAAAAATACTTAACATTCAGAGGTCATTTGTTGGCTATCATTGAACACCAGGGTCAGATATTTTCTTTTATTAAATTCCATCCCACAATAAATCGATAGGTATTTAGTAAATTGAGTTTCAATTTAACTTCATGGAGCTTTTTATTTATGATGGATTTCAAATACACTATAAGTAGATCATATTAATTATATACACTTAGTCATTCTTGTTTTTATGTAAAATTATGAATAAATTGAATTAAAAATCAAATTGTTTTTTGAAATGTACTGAGAACCTCTGTTAAAATTTTTCAGATGAGTTTCTTTGTAATTTAATGAATCATTGATAACATAAGCTAACAAGCTAACATTTTCACATTTATCTTAAGGATAAATTGAGCCTTTCTGCGACTGGATAAAGACACTATTGTGTCAAAGAGATGATAGAACAAATTTTGATCAAGAATATCAAAACTTCAAAAGCTATTTCTTTTTTGTATGCTGATTGTATTAAAAAGTATCTTAGAACCTTTATTCTTTATTTTTACTGAGTTGACATCTGGCAAAAATATTATTTTATTTTTTTAAATTAAATTTATTGGGGTGACATTGGTTAATAAAATTACACAGGTTTAAGGAGACTGGATTTGGGGTGGTAAAAACAAAACAATATACAGAAGATGCATTGTAAAACTATATACTGGAAAAAAAATATTTTTCCTATTAAAAAGAATATAAAATACCTATATTTTCTTAATTTTTAGACCCATATATATTTTTAAACTTCTAAAATATATTTAATATGGGAGTGTCCTTTATCCCCAGGTCCTGAGGAGCTGATTTAAATATATTGTGTCTTAGAATTGATGAACTTGTAGACTTTATATTAAAGTTATAGGACAAAATTGAGGTATGCCTCCAAGTGATCAACTTCTAACAGCCCTCCAGCAGGAAAAAAAATGAAGAAAAAAAAAACAGCAAAATTGATGTTTTTTACATAAATCATCACAAAATCTTGATTCTCTGGTCCATCCAGCTGAGGTAACTGGACACTCACAGAAAACTCCATAACATTAGTAGTTCCATAGATTCTCCCCCACCCCCACCCCTTCTCTAAGTTAAGCTTTTTTATTTTGAGAGAATTATAGATTCACATGTAATTCAGATGTAAGAAATAATACAGGGAGATCCCTTGTACCTTTTATTCTGTTTCCCCAATGATAACATTTTGGTGAAACTAGAGCATATTATCACAACTAGAATATTGATAGTAACACAATTCATCAAACTTATTTCAATTTTTTTAGTTTGACGTGTGTGTGTGTGTGTGTGTGTTTCTAGTGAGTTCTATGTCATTTGAGCACATGCACAGGTACCTGTATCTACTACCACAGTCAAGACAGACAACATTTCCATCACCACAAAGGTACCTTGTGTTGCCCACTATAACCACACCCTCCTCCTGAGGACTTTTCACAGATTGGGATGGCAGTATATTTTCTAGCTATGTTTTGGGAAGTAACTGGTTTGTTCTTTTCCTCTTGTGAATGTCTGCAAGTAAATAATACAAAGAAGTATGCCGAAACCAGTTTGGCTCAGTGGTAGAGCGTCGGTCTGTGGACTGAAAGGTCCCAGGTTCGATTCCGGTCAGGGGCATGTACGTTGGTTGCAGGCACATCCCCGGTAGGGGGTGTGCAAGAGGCAGCTGGTCGGTGTTTCTAGCTCTATCTCTCTCCCTTTCTCTCTGTAAAAAATCAATAGAAATATATTGTATAATAATAATAATAATAATAATACAAAGAAGTGAAGGCTGAGTGTTCACCGTTCTTGACCGTGCACCTTCCTGTTGCCTGGCAAAGAAACCAACAACTGGACAAAGGGCTGCCTCAGATGGGCAGCATTTCCAACTCTCTGGAGGAACAGAACCAAATGTAACACCCTTTTTTCCATTCCCAGATTACGCCCGATTTGAGGCCAAAATCCATGACCTACGAGAGCAGATGATGAACCACAGCATGAGCTCCGGGTCCGGGTCCCTGCGAACCAATCAGAAACGCTCCCTCTATGTCAGGTAGGCAACCCAGCGTTTCTTACTGTGATCTGCATTTTGTGAGCAATCTGGCTTCGCGAGACAAAGGCAACACCTTGTAGCAATGGATCATGTGTTCTTATTTACCCATGCTCCTCAATACACCACTGTAAGACCTTAAGTTTAACCATTTTTTGAAGAAATTTCTGAAAAGTTACTATATTAAATTGACAAGTTATTCTTTTAACAAATTATTATTTGGCTATATTATGATCTGGAGTAAAGTTCTTAGAACAGGTTGCAGTAAAAATAATGAGAAAAAACATTTTTAATTTTGATAAATTGAATATGTGGACCAAAGCTCTGGACATTTGCTTACCTTGAGTTTGGGAAGTAAGCATTCTGGAATCATCTCCAGGCCTGTGTGGTATCTACTGCATTAACTTTGGTGTATTGATTTGATATCAGACATAGTCTTGTATATAGAGTTATGTGTTTGTCCCTAACAAATTTTGGTGGAAAGACTTTCTTCTGTGGCATCTTATTATGGATCATTTCTTGGACCACATAAGTCACGTGTTCCTTGCCTGACAAAACTCATTAAATTACCAGAAAAAAAATTGATTGAACTTAAAATGGCTTCTGGTCTTTCATCCTCATAGTTCACTCTTGAGTAAGATCCATCCTCACTCAACTATAACATGTGCTTCTTCTTAGCACAAGCCTCCTGTATTCCTTTCAAAATATCCTTCATTAGTGCTGACTGTATTTTTAAAAATAATAAAAGTATTAATAGCCAAAGGGGAAGGTGAATGGTTCAGATGAATCCAGGTTCTAATGGAAGAACCAAGTCTGTCCCTTCTCACTGTACTCTCCTCTTGCCAATCTGCCCCAGAATCTGGTCTGACTCCCACCTAAGGACATAGTCTACTCAGCTGAAAGTTTACTGTCTTTTCCTGGCATGGAGTGTGTGTTACAGACATTAAGTTATGTACTTGAATTGATTTTTTCCTGTTGACTCCACTTTGGCTATAAAGTTATCTCTTGTGTGTATTAGGTAGGCACAGCAGGGCCAAGGAGGGAGCAGGACTCCGGAAGGCGGCAGGTTCTCGAGGGCCTCGAGTTGCTGGCCACTCTGACAAGCATAGAGTCCCTTCTTATCCAGGCAGTTCCAGTACCTCAGAAGCCCTGAGATTTTAAATTTTTTTAAAGACAGAATATTAATGTTCCATATTTGTCCAACTGCATTTTGGAAGATTATTTGGATATGCTTCTGTGTAATCTGTGGAAGGAACTATTGAGAACCACCCTAGAACGTGTCTTTTAGTGATGTCACAAACACGATGGAAAGTGGCTAAATCTGTTCTCCTCACTTGTGTTTTATTGCTGGTCTTTGTGATACCAAATATTTTCTAAATCTTGAAATGTTTTGGTCTTGGGTAGCAATTTGGGAAAGCCAATTAGGCTAATGGAATAGAGATAAATCAGTTAATGGAAATGAAATGATTATATAGAATAAATCTGGAAAGAAGAATTACTGTAGTGTGGGTATCTTGTCATAAAATAAAATGCACAAAATGTGAATGTACTAGAAGAAATTTTCTGAAAATATTGATGATAGTTTAGTCCTTTTACCTTATAGATTAGGAAATAAATGACATGTTATTATATTACATAGACTTATTTAAAAGAGTAGTGTTAACCAGAATCAAACCTTTATTCTCTAATATGATCATTGAAATTGTGACATACAAGATATTTGAAGACTTCAGGTAATGTTATCTTGTTAACATTCTAATAGTTGGAGGTTGTATTGCTTTTAAATAAAGCTCAAAACTAGTGAACACTTCATGGAAAATTCTCCAAATGATTCCTCTACAATATACAAAAATGTATTTGGTTTCCAATGTTCGGCTATTCATACGTATTTTATCTATAGAGGGCTGACTGCAGCATCTAAAATGACTCCTAGGGGCATAGGATTGGAAGGATACAGGCTATGCATGGAGGGAAATCAGAGGGGAAAACAGCATCCCCTGGCCTTCTTCTCATGTGATGTGACTAAAGCAAAGTCCCTTACCCCTAACAGCCCCAAAACAGGCAATAAAAGTAAATGAATTAGCAAGGCCTATGGGGAGTTCTTACTAAAAATGATTGGATAAGCTTGTACCTTTGTTGTTTGGATTTTGTTTTGTTTTTTAACACCTTTTTGGCTATAGGATTTTTAAAGAGATGCTTGCTTTTTTTCTAGCGTGCTTGAATAGGACTAGTGCCCGTTGGTTATGCTTATTTTATCAAATCAACTAGTTGCTTTCTCAAAATAAGTGAATAGCAGGGCTTCTCTGATTATATAACTATCAGATAATGAGCATGTCCCTTTGATCTCCTAATGACATCCTTTATTCTGCTTAGCTTTATGTAATTCTAGAGCTGGAAGGAACCTTAGCTATCGCCAGGTCTAATGTTTAATTTACAGAAGAGGAAACTTGAGGCCCCAGGAAGGAAGAGATTTGCCCAGGACCCCACAGCTATGTGGTGGCAGAGTCAGATCTCCACCCGCCTCTCCCCAAGCCTCCCAGGGGCACAGCTGATGTGGATGGAGTCAGCTGTTGAACGCACCTCTGCTGTGATTCCCAATCTGCTCCTGTAAACACTGCACCTGACCCTTAGATTAGGAATAGGTTGCCTTAGAAGAGAAATTCAAACATAAATCTCTCTGGTTTTTTTGCAGAGGATAAACTATGCCACAGGGCATTTAGGATTCCTTTAGTATTTTCCATATTTTTCTATGAAGCAAAACCTAAATTGGAAAGCAAGCAGCTTCTTTGTTCAATTATAAACAATTAGGCTGGTTGAGCAGAATATTTTTCTTCCCTATTCTCTCTCTCTCTCTCTCTCTCTCTCTCTCTCTCTCTCTCACACACACACACACACACACACACACACACACACACACACACACACCTGCCCTGGCTGTGCCCAGGAGGAGGCATCTTCTCAGCATCATGCAGAAACTGGCCTTCTTCTAAAGCAGTGTTTCCCAAACTTCTCTCATGATGAGAATCACCTGGTGGAGTTGTTAAACTACAGATTATTGAATCCCAACTAAGAAGTGCTAAACTAGAATTTTTTGGAACATATAGTTTATAGAGAAGTTTGGGAAACACTGATCGAGAGAAATGATCCTCCAAGGTGATAGCAGTTTGTTTGGCTGAAAGTGTTGGGGGCAGGGGGGTGCTGGAACTACCACATCTGAGCCAGGCAGGGTTTTAAACTTGAGCCGACCCTCTCTGTTTCCTAATCTAGTTGTAACTATTTTCCTTCTCTTAACCTTCTGTGTAAGGTGCTTGAAGTGCTTTGGTAGTGCTGTACGCATGGAGTTGCTTGTTGCTAATGATAAGACTGTGCATGTTCTATGCGAATGATTTGGAAACATTCAATTTCATGGCCTACTTGTACTGTGTATTTCCTGCATTGTGAAACACATATAGTTGTAGAACCTTGAACGTAAATAAAATGTTAAAAATTTTGAATAAAATATTTTTCAAAATGCTCCACAAGTACATTATCAATTCTTCAGACATAGATGCACGTGGGCTCTGGAGCCACAGGGTACAGCTTTTGTTGTGTGTACTTCGGGCGCTCCACAAGCCTATATCATATGCACTTCCCTTCTTCTCTCTCAGCTGGTAGAAGCATCCCTATGACAGAGAATAAGGCTTTTCCTGCTGCTGGTAGGAATGGGCCTTTGTGTCTAAATACTACTAAGAAAGGTCAAGGGCATAAGGGGATTAAAGTCACATAAAAGTGCAAATTGCTAAGGAAAGATCCTTTCTTCTGATAAAAGAGCTCAATAACCTGTGGCAAGGGAAGAGAATGGGGAGGGGAAGAAAGGAAAGCAGGTAAGTCTTCCAATGGGGAATAAAAGGTCACAGGAAAGGCTGTGAAAGGGAAAGTTGGCCCATGTCCATGTCTTAATAAAAGGTATTGATTTGGAGAGTTCAAGTGAATAACCTCTCTGTTGTGAATTTGGTTCTAAAAGACAGTTGCCATGACTTATTTATATATTCATCGAGCACTTTTTTTTTTTTTTTTTGAGTGTATATTCTGAGCCAGGACTTACAATGAACACTGAGGACCCAGCAGTAAAAGTCATGTTCCCTGGCAGGGTGGGGGGGGGGGGGGGGGAATTAGGTCTAGTGAGTGAGACAGGTCACAGTGCAGTGTGATATGAAAAGCAATCTCTAGAAAAGCCTGGAATTTTTATTGCTTCCTAATTAATGCAAGGATATCTGAATTGATTCTTTGCTGTCTTAGATGAGTTCACCCAGAGGCCTTTACAAGTGTTTTTACTCAAAATAAGAAATACATTCTTCATTATCATGACCCAGTCAATATATGTACCATACACATAATGCTAAAAGAAATGTTTTTTATTAAACTATTAATACTATTTATGTACTGTGTTCTTTGTTATGGCCCATTCTATTTGCCT